>NC_035178.2:1419090-2879633 GCF_001659605.2 Manihot esculenta | reverse complement strand
TTGATGATACCTTGGCCTTGGCAAATCTTGTGCTAGAAAGATAGGGCCTTAGCTCCATTAGGGTCCAATGGGCGGCCTTATTCCTTATACAAGTCCAGGACTTATCCCGATAAGTCAAGTTAGGTGCGAACTTGCACGTGGGGCCCTGGTCTCGAATATCCATTAGCCCCATGGAACAACAAAACTCGTGATGTTCAGGATCGTGTCCAAATGGTGTCGAATGAAATTAAATGACAGTCTAACGATAAAAAAAAAACAGAGTACATTCATATATACAACCGGCATAAATATGGCAAAATAATATAAATGCAAAACGATGGTTAGACGTCACTTAAAAAAGAAATAAGAAAAGAAATAAAAAAAAAGGAGGATAGACAATTAAATTTATCAAAATATATTTAAACTAACCGTTTATTAAATTTTAGACATTAATATTTATTTTAAAAATATTAAAATATATTTTAAATATTTTAATTAAAAAATAATAACTAATAAAAAATTATTTTTAAAATAAAATTTAATAAAATTTACCCTTATTTTGAGTAAACACCGAAGATTTTATCTATGGCGTTAGGTGGAAACGGTCAAAATTTTCAGTAAATGGTTGCTCAATTGTGGAAAATTATTGTTAAGGCGTGGGATTACACAAAATTGTGTGATGTATTTGGTTTATATGATTCGATAATTTTCAATGGTGCAGGGGCATGCATGCACGACACGAGCAAAGTACCTAATGAATTAGCTAATGGTCCTGACTCAAATCTTATGACGATGTCAGCTTATTTCCTTCGATCTCACGAGCGAAAGAAAATTCAAATACAAGCGAAAAACAGAGGGAGTTGAATGGGGTGCCAAAAAGTGAAAAATCCACAGTAAAGAAGAGGACAAAAAAAAAGTGTACTAAATAGTAAAATACTGATGGCGGTGGGGAACTACTGAGAGAGAGAGATTCAGCATTTAAATTTTGTTTCTTGTTTGTTCCCACAAGCCAAATGCGATATGCGATTGGCGTCAAGTGTCTGAGAAGTTGAAAAGCATTAATGGTGTAACCGTGTAAGAGGAAGTTGTTGGAAGCGTCTTTTGAACTCTCCTTCCACGTCTTGCCCCTGTGGGTTGTGGCGATATTGTTCGATTTTTTCCCCTTTTTTCCTGGGGCGTTGGCTTTCGGACTTTGGAGGATTTTTTCAGCACAACAAAACCCACCATCCCTCCCCTTTTTAATGCGAGATTCTGTCGTTAGAGATGGATTTGAATCTGGATTTTGTATCTTTGGTGGGGTTGATAGTGTTGAATTTGAATTGGAACCCGCAAAGTATAGTCCTTTGAAAGGATGCTAAAGTTACGGTTTCCCTTATCAATGTTAAAGGTTTGGCTCTATTCAGATTAGCTTCCTTTATTATCTTTTTGTGTCTTTACATTTCCTCTTCTTTATGACCAAACTTCTCCATCTTGCAAAATTTCTGTGTAATCCTAAAGAAAAGTTCCTATTTCTCTGTTCCTGTTATTTGAATGCTTCTTAAGCTTTGAATACCAAAGTTTTCGAATTCACTCAAAAGTTTTATGTGAACATCTCACCTTTGCTTCTTCATCTGCGCCTGCGCTTATTTTTTATTTGGCCCTGTGGTCGTCAGTGAGATCATCTGTGGGAGAGAACGAGGAGGCATCCATGCATCTCTTAATATGGAAGCCAATAACTCATTGTGCTTCTTTGATAATGGACAAGAAGGCCAGAAGGAGAGATGGTTCTGCTTTGGGTTCTCGTTCTGGCGGTTTGACTATGCTCCGTCAGTTGCAAGAGAACAAGCTCAAGGAGGCTCTTGAAGAAGCATCTGAAGATGGATCGCTTGCAAAATCCCAAGACATCGATGCTGAGTCAAATCAAGAAAGAACATCCATTGGGAGGTCAAGATCTCTTGCAAGGCTTCACGCCCAGAAGGAATTCTTGCGTGCTACAGCTCTAGCTGCAGAGAGAACCTTCTGCTCTCAGGACTCGATTCCCGACCTCCGTGATGCATTCTCTAAGTTTCTCACTATGTACCCAAAATTTCAATCCACGGAAAAGATTGATCAGCTGAGGCTTGAAGAGTACGGGAATCTGTCCGAGTCCATTTCAAAGGTATGTCTTGATTATTGTGGCTTCGGTTTGTTTTCTCATCTACAAACTCAGCAGCACTGGGAATCATCTTCTTTTACTTTACACGAAATAACTGCAAATTTAAATAATCATGCGCTCTATGGAAGTGCTGAAAGGGGCACTGCTGAGCATGATATAAAGTGTAAGATTATGGATTATTTGAACGTCCCGGAAAGTGAATATGTCCTTGTTTTTACTGTTAGTAGAGGGTCTGCGTTTAAATTGCTTGCCGAGTCTTATCCATTTCAATCAAATAAAAAGTTGTTGACCATGTTTGATCATGAGAGTCAGTCTGTGAATTGGATGGCTCAACGTGCCAAGGAGAAGGGTGCTAAAATTAGTAGTGCTTGGTTTAAATGGCCTACCTTAAAATTATGTTCTAAGGAGCTGAGGAAGCAGATTTGTAATAAAAAGAAGAGGAGAAAGAATTTTGCAGTTGGGCTCTTTGTGTTTCCCGTTCAGTCTAGAGTAACTGGAGCCAAGTATTCTTACCAGTGGATGGCACTTGCTCAACAAAATAATTGGCATGTGTTGCTGGATGCTGGATCATTAGGTCCAAAGGATATGGATTCACTAGGGCTTTCCTTGTTCAAGCCAGATTTTATTATCACATCATTTTACAGAGTATTTGGATCTGACCCAACAGGGTTTGGGTGTCTTTTGATCAAGAAATCTGTAATGGCGAGCCTGCAAAATGAGAGTGGCCGTACTGGGTTGGGAATGGTGAGGATTCTTCCTGTTTTCCCTCAGTATTTGGATGATTCTGTGGATGGTATTGATGTTTTTACTGGTATTGATGTTTTTACCAGAATGGAGAATGTTGCCACGAATGAGACTGAAGATGCAGTGTCTGAAACGCATGGGGGGCCGCAAATGCCTGCCTTTTCAGGTGTACTCACTACTAACCAGGTCACGGATGTCTTTGAGACTGAGATGGGACATGATAGCAGCTCAGACAGAGATGGGGCAAGCACCGTATTTGAGGAAACTGAGAGCGTTTCAGTTGGGGATGTTATGAGAAGTCCAATTTTCAGTGAGAATGAATCATCAGATACTTCATACTGGATTGATTTGGGTCAGAGTCCATTGGCATTTGATAATTTTGGGCAATTAACCAAACAAAGAATAGGTTCAACTTTACTACCTTCCTGGTTCCTGCGCAAGAAGAGACATAATCAACTATCAATAAAGCCAACATCAAAAATGTACAAGAACCCAATTTATTATGATGATGATGATGATGATGATCATGGATTCCATAATTATCCTGATCTGTCTGTTGATGAAACCATATTATCAGTGTCACATGAGCTTGACCTTACAAAAGCAATCTTTGAAGAACAACAGTTAGCTGAGACGGAGCCTACTCTTAGCAGCAACAGAGAGAGATATGCCAATTTGAAGCACGCTGGAGAAATTCAAGTGGGCGCTGAAATTGGGAATGGGCCATTATTGAGCCTTCAGCAACATAACCGTGAAAGCATCTCAGCCTCCAAGATTAACCAAGAAGCCAAGGAAAGTGCTATAAGGAGAGAGACAGAAGGTGACTTCAGATTGCTAGGAAGGAGAGCCGGAGGAAGGTTTTTTGGTTTGGAAGAGGGAGATCATGTTGCTAGCACAAGGCACACAATATCTTTCAGCATGGAAGACAATCATAGAGCAAACTCAAATCGCTTGGAGCCAAAGGAAGCATCTTCAACCACCTTTGGCGATGAGGAGTCCACAACTGATGGAGAATATGGCGATGAACAAGACTGGGAAAGGAGTGAGCCAGAGATAATTTGTGGGCACCTTGATCACATCAATCTGTTGGGCCTCAATAAAACTACTCTCAGACTTCGTTATCTCGTCAATTGGCTTGTTACCTCCTTACTTCAACTTCAGTTTCCTTCTTCGGAAGTGCCTCTTGTACAGATATATGGCCCTAAAATAAAATATGAAAGGGGTGCAGCTGTAGCTTTCAATGTGAGACAATGCAGTGGAGGACAACTAATTCATCCAGAAGTTGTTCAGAAGTTGGCTGATAAAAATGGAATCTCTCTAGGCATTGGCATACTAAACCATGTGAGGATAGTTGACGGCCCAAGACAACACTGTGGGGGGTTTGATTTTGAAGACACATCATTGTGCAAGCCGATGGCTAGCGCCCACCATGATGGTAAAGATGTGGTTTACCGACTGGAGGTTGTTACTGCATCACTTGGATTTCTAACAAACTTTGAAGATGTGTATAAGATGTGGGCATTCATTGCTGGATTTCTTAATCCATCATTTGTTGAAGATGACAAATTATCTGAAGTTCCTGAGGATTCAGAAGCATAGGATTATTTGAAGGAATTTTGTTTCAATTTGTAGCAAAATCTCGAGGAAGTTATTGTCATTGTGAATTGTGTTCGAGTCAGAAGCATAGAACTACAAGGTTGAAGCAATGAATGAATGAAACAAAGGGTATGGTTCTGAGCAGTCTCTTGCTTGTGTCTTTCCATGGGTGGATAATTTGTTAATTCTTATTGTTGTATCTTGGATTGTATTAAGTCAGACTCAGTTTCATGTAGAGTTTGCTTTATAAGCATATATCAGTTGAGGAAGTTACTCAAAACCAGAAAAAACAATAGTGTGTCTAAGGATATGTTATACTAATTGCACTTTCTCTCTCACACTTTACTGTTGAAGTTCAAATTTTTTTTCAATTTTCTATTTTGCATTGTTTATCTTGTGGATGTTTGCTTCTATGCACAACTGTTAGTTCCATGTTATTTTCTTCAATTTTCAGTTTTGCAGTATTATTTTGCAAGTGGGTGTTTTTTGCCAATGTTCTCTTTTCATCTACAAGCGCGACTCTTTGCCTCTATAAATTCTTCTTTTTTAACAAAGCTTTGCCCCTATAAATGCTATGATATTTTCTGTACACCATTCAATTTTAACCAATATATAAGAACTGCGAACTTTTGAGATATATATATTTATATATACAAAAAAATAATAACGATGATAATGATATAAGATCAATTCATTAAATAAACCTCAAAATTTTGTGCAAATTATTAAACGAAGATTTATTAATAGTTTAGGTAGATTTAGCTGCCATAAGGGACAAAGAAGAGAGTAATTGTTAAAAAAACTCTGACATCTTTTGTGCAGATGATATGCGAGTGTGTGCTTGCTGCTGCGCGTTCAAATTTCCAGACATTGGTTTTCTCAAAGCTCGAGTCGATGATTTTGTGTAGATTTGGCCGCGCTAATCCCGATCAGAATTGGACCGAAGCACCCGGATCGACATTATAATATTACTTTCTTCTCTTAAATCAGATCAAAACTTATTATTAATATTTTTAATAGAATTAACTCGATTTATTATTGTTATTATTTTAAATTGAAGGATGGATGTGAATGGATGAATTTAGAGGTAAAAGTTTTTTTTTTTTTTTCATAAGATAAATATGAATTAAAAGTCCAAAAGTCCAATTAATATAAGCATCCAGACCAAAAAAAAAAACTTCCAGCCCAACAACTTAAAAAAAATTAGAGCCCAAACCCATGAAGAAAACTCTGAAAGAAAGACTTCACCGCCGCCGTCTCCTAAGACTCACTGGATGGGGAAGACGTCAGATCATCGAAGGAAGAAAACATACAAAGAGCCCAACAACTTTACTCCAAAGAGATCAAAGACCTCAGAAACCCAAAAAAAAACAAGTGCAGGGCCAAAAAGTTTCGCCTGAGCCAAGGAAAGAGATGAGGAGAGAGTTTGTCAGTACCAGCTGGTCTTGAGGTTCAGCCGTCTAGAAGGATGAAAGGTTAAAGAATCTCGAGATACACCTCATCAACTACACAGAGGATCCTTCCTTGACCCAATATAGATCTGTTAACATCTGAAACTCAATGGGTGAAACACGTGCCAATAAGAGAAGAAAGCCGCCCGAGATAAAGCAAGCATTTCTTGGATGCATGCGGATGAGGAAGCCCTAGATTCAGCAGAAAGAAACTATGGCCACCTGCATGCAAAATAACACAAGCACAAAACAAGAAACTAGAAAGGCATATCTACAAGAACATCGCTTTCATTTAGGCCTTAGTTTAAACTTGTTATTAACGTATTAAAATTTCCTTTTAACTTATAAACGTGATAGATATAAAACAATAAAATTGTTAAAACTTTTGGAACATATATGGAATTAAATTCATCCACATAAGCAATTTATTTTAATTTATTATAAAGCTTAATTAAATTGTTAAATTAAATTTGTGACAGTGATAGTAATTGCGATGGTCTTTGGAGGAAACCTCGGTTTGTAGCTGTTAAAAATTGCAAACCGGTGGTTCAGGCAAGAATAATATAGGAGAGCTTGAGCTTGAGCTTGTAGTTAGTGAGGTCGAAATTTCAAGAGAGAATCACCGTTAAGTTTTTAAAATTTTAAAAAATTAATTAATTGATTTTTATTTTAAACTAATCCAATTTAAATATTTTTATATTTTATTGTCATTTTGATTAAAATAGTAAATAATATAAATATTTAAAATTATAAAAATTAAATAATATATATAATTAAAATTATAAAAATTAAATAATATAAATATTTTAAACCATTAATAATTATTTTTAATGAGAATTAAATAGTTAAATTTTATGAAATATAAAAATAATTTAATTAACTGATTTTAAAATAAAAATAAATTAACTAATTTTTTAAAAGTATAAGGACTTAATAGTAATTCACCCAAATTTACTGGCCCAAGCCAAATTGGGAGAGAATTCATGGGCTTTATCTACATTTGAAGAAGCATATTACAAATTGGCTCTTTTTTAGGGTTGGAAACTTAGAAAGGTGTCGGCTGCTGAAAATTTGCGCGCTAGCCTGAAAAGGTTCGGAGGTCAAACCCCTGAATGAAATACTGCTGATATTCGCCGTCCAGAGAAATGAAAAAGCCTATAATTTCCAGACCGGAGGTTTAGGAGAGTGAGAGAGTGGACATTAGCATCATCTTCTTCCATGGCTAGGAGCTGTAAGCTTCCGGTTACTAGGCATTTCTTCAAGGTTATTGTGGCTGGTTTCCGATCCAAACTCGTATGTATCCTCTCTCAATTAAATTCTTCATTGTATACTCTCATCCCCCCTAACTTTTTTGTTTAATTGAGTTTGTTTTTTTTTTTTTCTTGGTGTAAACAGTCTCTTCCTGTGGCTTTCTGCCGACGGCTGAAGGGGAAGAGACTGGATAAGGCAGTGGTGAGAAGTTCCCAGGGGTCATGGCATATCAAAGTTGGCAAATGCCGCAAAGGGTTGCTCTATTTTGAACAAGGCTGGGAAGATTTTGTGACGCACCATGACCTCGATCTTGGAGATTTCGTGGTATTTGAACATAAGGGAGACATGGTTTTCGATGCCATAGTGTTCGATTCAAGCTCCTGTGAGAAAGAGTTTCCAGTTTCCATCAATTTCTCCGAGAAGAGTAGGAAGGAAATTGATAATTTATCTGATGAATTTGAGAGCTATTCTCACACAACAGAGGAAGGGAATTTCAAAGGTACTACGACTCGAATTAATTTTAATTTATCAATTCATGTACCAAATTGTTTGCTGTTTGTTCACAGGGCAATCCCCGTTGAAAGATGCTCAATCTTATTCTCCGAAGGGTCCTTATTTCATAACAACCATAACAACATCTAGCGGAGCAGATGATGGATCATATCTGGTGAGCCAATTTTCAATATTTGAAATATTGAAATATGGGATATGCGTTTAGAAGCTAATAAATTGTTCTGTTTTTGAATGCCTGGTGATGTTGGTTGTGTCGTTGCAGGATATCCCAGCGGAATTTGCAAGCTCAAATAACCTTGTTCGAGCATCAATCGTAGTTCTGCAGAATCCCTCGAGCAAATTATGGGCAGTAAAGCTTTGCAGCATTGATTCCAAATGTGGGAAGAGAAGTGCATTAAGGGGAAAAGGATGGCATGAGTTTTATGTGGACAATAAACTCAAGGAAGGAGACGTCTGCTTATTTGAGCTCGACCTTACCAGAAAAAGATCTGATGTTGTGGTGATTACCGTGCATATTTTTCCTTTGGTGACCTAAACAGATGTCACTTTCATGGGTCTTGCTTCTTTTTATGCTAAGATTTTTCCTTTTTTTTTTTTTTTTTTTTTTTTTTTGGCTTTTAGGATTGGGCATTTATTGTTTTCTTCAGCTTTTCCTTCGTTTTTATAGAAAGCCATAAAAATAATTGGCACAAATAAAAAATGGGTTGTCCTTTTTTTTAAAAAAATTCAATTGAACTTCTATTATTTAAAATTATTCATAATATAGATGAATCATTGATATAAATTTTTAGAAGATTAGAATTGGTGTGAAGAGATTTCAATTCAACCTGTGGTCGCAAAATTGGATCACGTTAAATTCACGATGGCATGGTTTAATTGGGAGAGAACAACATGCAAGAGAGAGAACAGCATACAAGAGAGAATAGCAGAATAACTGGATCAGTTTGTTTAACTGGTCCTAGTGGGTAACCTTTGCCAATTAATTACTCAAGAAAAGAATGACATATTCGTTGAACTTGGATGGCCAAATTTTGTGAAAGATCATCTTATAGAATGTGATGACCTTTTGGTTTCCAAATATGATGGGGGGATTGTGTTTTACAGTGCAAGTATTGATATAAGTGCATTTGAGAAAGAAGCTATATTTTTCATTCCTAAATGTGGCTGGGCTTCTGGATCATAAAACAGAGTCAGCCACCCACAAAAGAATGACCAAAGAAGATGAAAATCTACCTGATGAGAGGTTATGGGTCCGTTTTGTGGGAATGTGAGAAAAGTGTTGCCATTAATGGGTCGAATTTGATGCCAAGGCTGTGTGGATAGAGTTTCCTTGTAATAAGCTGCGGACCTGTTTTCTTTAGTTTAGGCCTGAGAGAAGTAGCCTAATCTATTAGCTAAAGCCCTTTGGGCTTTCTTATAATAACTCAGAGCTCTTGTATCTGCACTTGGATTAATGAAGCTTCCCATCTTGTAAAAGAACCAAAAAAAATTCTGTTGCATGATACACACACCTGGCGTATGATGTTTCTGCTTGTAGATAAAGTCCCGCTTACTGTCCTTGGGGCTTGGTGGGCTCTCCGTTTCATTGCTAAGCTTTATATGTATTTTGAATAATATATAATTTCTAGGCAAAGGTTCGTCTTTCAAGGAGTCTGTCTTGTCGCTTTGATTATCACTTTTCTGTCATTTTTACATCTTGGTAAAATAATTTGTTTCCTCCACTTTCTCTACCCCCAAACACAAATTCACTCTCCTTTTCCTCCAATGTCTGGCTTGTTTTCTTTTTCGTTTAGAAGCTTTTGATGTCTTAATTTGTTAGATTCCATATGGAAGAAGGGGCATCCAGGGATTGCAGAAGCTGGAATGAGGAAATTTATTGGACTCATTTTCAGTACGTCCATTTCTCTCGGTTTCTCCATGCTGGGTTTGATCAGTGCTTGGTAAGTAATTTATTATAACGTACATTAGGAGACCCGTTTATCTTTGAGTTTGATTCAATTTAATCATTAGTCCCAAGTGATTTAAATGGCTGCAGAACTTTAGGAGACCCGTCTTGTTGCTATTTGTTTTCTAATTTCTGATAGTGCATGAAATTGCAGGCAATCCCTGAAAATTTTACTAGAAATTTGCCAAGGAAGTTGCCTAATACTGTGACTCTTAAAAGTCCTTCTGGTATCAAATGGGAAATAGGCCTAACTGCAAATGATAATTCCTTATTCTTTGAGCATGGCTGGAAAGAATTTGTCAAATATCACTCTCTTGAAGAGAATGATATTTTGGTCTTTAAGTACAACGGGGAATCTCACTTTGATGTTTTAATGTTCAATGGGTGGAGTATGTGTGAGAAGACAGCTTGCTACTTTCTGAGAAAACATGGACCTAAAGAACATGACAGTGGATGCCAAATTAAAAGAGAAAGTGGTAAAAAATCTGCTGGAGTTGTTATTGGAAGTTGTCCGAAAAAGAAACCTAAAAATAAAAACATACATACACCACTAAAGCAGCCTGTCATCTCCAAATTTGCCAAGAATGTTACTGCAGGAAACAAAGAACCTTGTGATGAGGACATAGAGGCCAAACCTGGTAGCTTCTTGACCCCTTCTGTTTTTTCCCTTGAGAAGATTCCTTTGTTATGTGACTCATCTATTTTGGAAATACCCTTTTGCATATGCTACTGCAACAATTGTTAACGAATTCATTTGTAGATATATAGAATTGTTGGTTGATGGGGGTTTTTTAATGCAGACATTAAGCACAGGGAAAAAGAAATACAGTGTGTATTACAATTAGCTCACGCAACACTAACTGATAAGGGCTTCATTGTAATGATGAAACCCACACATGTATCCAGGAAATTTTTTATGGTAAAAGTTTCATTTCCACCAACCAAGATGAGATTTTTTCTTTCTTTCTTTCTTTCTTTTCTAGATATATAGATAGCATTGGGAGTTAAGTGTTTATTTGTTTACTGTTGTTGTGTTGCTTGCTTCAACTTCAGTCTATCCCTTCAGCATGGATGACTAAACACATCTCCTGTCGAGAAAATCAAGATGTAATTCTACGAATGAAAGAGAACACATGGCGCACAAGATTATATTATCGTAGAAAACCAAACAGAGGAGGACTTGCCTGTGGTGGGTGGAGGAGTTTTGTTTTGGACAACAAGCTACGTGAATTTGATGTATGTGTGTTTGAACCCGGTAGTTTGGACAACGAGTCCGTTGTTCTAGATGTTAAAATCTTTCATGTCAAGAAATGAGTTCGGATCTACAAGGGGCCGAGATCTTCAGCTTGTATAATGTTCTGTTATTAGCTGTGCTTTGTGAATAGCTTTTAAACTGAGGTAGTTTGTTTGTATTGTGTGTAGGGCAAATTATAACCATATCATGATGTTTAACCTAACTAATTAGAATATTTTTGTATTTTTGTTATTGTGTTAAAAAGTCTATTCCTTTAATGAATAAGGACATCCTCCAATTAGAATAGTTAGTCAAATCTTAAAAGATTTATTTACCCACAAAAATTCCAGGTGCAAAAATTTAACATGTTAATTTTTCATTCTCTTACATCTATTGGACTAAAATTTCAGATGCTATCATCCAAAAGTGTTTTCTCTGGTTACCGGAAGGTGCCATGGTCTCCCGCTCCTACTTCAGGAACCCCAAAAAGCGAAAGTGAAATGAGGCGAAAGTCCTTTGGAACTGTTTGTGGACATAGATAGTTTATTCATTGCATGCCAAGGGCTTACTGGCCGCTACAAGCTTACCTGCCTGGTTCACCCTCTGTTCTTTATTTTCCACTGCTTTTCATGAACCCCTTCTGTCTGCAGCTCACAAAAGATGACGGTAGGAAGGCTTAAACTTGAGAGGCCACCGTTCAATAGATTATTGAAAACTCAACATAATCTCCATAGGAGTTACAAAAATCAATTTCATAGCTCTTTCTCTATATGCTCCCCTATTGGATGTTTCTTCAACTTTCTCTGCACTTTCTGAGGAGATTCCAATTTTGAACCTAGATGATGTTGTTGAGAATGAAATGATTAAAGTGAACTCTGGGTCTCTGAGCAAGATTTGGAGGAAAATGGTCAATTGTCGTTCTAATTCATGGCTTCGGGGGAGGAGTTTTCTCATGGAGGCATGTGATGGGTGCTCTTGCAACGATGAAGAAAGATAATATTGTCATCAATGCAGAAGACTCTCTCATTTGCTTTTGCTTGTGAGTGTTGTTGAGAAGGATGAGCTAAGGGAGAGTGGTATTTTGTATTATAATGCATTGAAGGATATCTCTAATATGATTTGAAGTTTTATTGAGGCTAAATAAGTCTTTTTAAACTTTGACTATGGTAGAATAGTTTTTAATTGGACAGATGTTCTTATTTATTAAGGAAATCAAATTATAAGAATTTTTTAATGTAATAACAAAAATACATAATATTTTAATTAGTTAAATTATTATATGTATTAAGTTTTCAATGCTCAAAGTTTTTGTATATAAGAAAAGAAGTCGCAGTTTTAGGCTAGAGCAAATGCTCTATCGGAATACTTTTATTTTTTGATAAGTCAATGAGATGGAAACAGGATAATAGCAGTAGGTAATGAAAAAAAAAATGTTTTAATTTCTTACGTGGAAATCGATTTCCTTATACAATTTAAATTTTGATTTTATTTAATTTAAATGTTTTTTTTAAATAATTAAATTAAATTAGGTAAGTAAACTACATTTAAAAAAAAAACTATTGACTTCTCATAAAATAAAATAAAAAGTCAATCAAATAAAACTAAAATTTCTTATTAGATAACATAAATTATTAATTTAATGAAATCAATTAACAGAGGTTATTAATTGGAAAAGTATTTCTTTCTTTTAATTTACATGGAAGTAAAACTGCTGTTTGCATTCTATACTACATGTGGAATTTTTTTATAAATCATGGTTTCTTTATTGCAAGAAAAAAATTTAAATTATATGTAATTTTATTTTTTTAAAAAAATGAAAAATTTATAAATTAAAGAGAAATGTATAATCTTTAATTTTGTGCCTCGCCAGTGTTGGAAAATTTGGATGGGAAGCTAGGAACTGATGTTGAATTGATAATTTCAATATTAAATATATTTTTAGAAAAAAAATTAATTTTCATTTTAAACCAATTTAAAATAAGAATCTATCTAATAATTGCCAAAAACACATATAGGATGTGTTGTATTTTAATTGTGATTCCATGAGTATTTAATTGATAATTTTATTTTCATTATGATATCATTTTTTACAGAAATTAAATGTGTTATAAACATATGAATATGCTAATTATTAAAAACGCCAATAATCATTACTTAAAAATTAATGTTTCTTAATATATGAGTTTATAATTTCTATATGTCTATTAACACTGTAATAAAATTAAATACTTTCAGTTTTTTTTATTATTTAATAATGAATAACTATTTTAATTTTCATTTATTTATTATGGCTTATAATTTTAAATAAATCATTAACAGTGATCCGAAAGGCAGCTCATAAGTGCCGTCTTTAGGAAAAAAAAAAAAAAAAAAAAAAAAAAAAAAGTAAAAAGATGTTTGGCCAACTGATGCGGTGAGTCAGGAACTCATGGGCATCTCTTTGGGTTCGTACCATAAATCTACATCTACCATTCGATTGAGCTATGAGTTGTTGATACGTGGCGTCCTAATAGAAGGTCAGTTTAATCACCGGAAGGATGAGTACCGTAGGAGAACAGAATACACATAAAGGTATTTGGTAAGCAGGGAGTGGAATGGGACAAACGTCAGAGCAGCAGGAAGAGACTTAACACTGATTCTTCAAGCATCACGATTGCAAGCCTGAGCCCGTAATCTTTGTTCCAAGAGACTGTATCGTAAGCTCGTAATGCTAATTTATTCAACCAAGATATTATTGATTTCCCATTTTACCAAGTCTTTAATTTCTGGGAGAAAGTTTCAATTTTACCCATTTATAGTCTTTCCGTTATTTAATTTTGGGGAAACGATATAATTATGAATGAATTTGCCATCCATTCTCATGGAATAATCTGGTTCTTAGTCGACTAAGTTCTTGCTTTTGCTGGGTATACTTCTTGTAATTGCTTTTGTAGTTTTTGGGTTTCATTTATTTATTTATTTAAATCTTTTGTATAGCAGTTTGTCATTTGCTTTGGAGCTTATATCTTGATTATTCTTATTTTGATCTCAGGGCCTGTATATTAGTGGAAATGGGTGAGGAAGCATGCAGGGATTGCAGAAGCTGGGAAGAGAAAATTTACTGGACTCATTTTCAATGCCTCCATTTCCTTCAGGTTCTCCACTCTGGTTTTGATCGGCAGCTTGTGAGTTCTTTCTTCTATTAGCTTTGCCTATTTTCTTATATCTTACCCTTCAAATTGTTGATTGCATATATTTGTCACGAAAAGCATAAGGCTTTAAAGGGACCATCTCTTGGTGTGGGGGGTTGGGTATCCTGCATATTGGATGAGTTGATTCGGGAGCATTGGGTGTCAACATTTTTTCGTTAACTGGTTTTCATTATTAGCAAAGAGCATTGGTTATAGTAATTTCAAAGATTTTGCTTAACTTTATTTTCGGCTCAGACTTGGTTTCTCATTGGGTTATGTGGATTTTTTCTCATATATCATGTTATTATGTGGACAATATTTTCCTGTATATCAAGCATCAATGTTGAACATGGCCTAGGCATCATCTCTGATTTGGTGGAGACTATTTTGTGCACGCATACATTGGTTTAATTGTTCTCATTACATTTACTTTCATTCAACAGCTTATTTAATTTAGCTTATCTAATTTGGTTATGTAAAAGAACTGGCCTAGAAATGAGTGAAATACAAATGAATAATATATTCATTTGAGCTGATTGGTGCACAACTGTTATTCTTTGCTTATATATAATGGTGCTATTGCCACGTTAAATTGATTTTGGATCAATTGAGTGTGTCAAAAGCTATATGACCTTTTAGACGTGTGAGACCTCAGCAAACAACACTCTTCTTCTCTCCTGAATATCAAAAGCTGTCACTATCTTCTTTCAAAATGTAACATTTTACTGTCAAAGATTTTAATTTGCTTGCCTTTCTTTGTATGATTGCAGGCAATCCCGGAGCATTTTACAAAAAATTTGAGAAAGAAACTACCTCAAGTCATAACTCTTAGAGGTCCCAGTGGCCGAACGTGGCAAGTTATACTCACAACAAATGATGACACAGTGTTCTTCAATCATGGCTGGGAAGAATTTGTGAATGATCATGTTCTGCAAGAGAAAGATCTTTTGATATTTAAATACAATGGGGATTCATGCTTTGATGTTCTAATGTTTGATGGTCAGAGCTTATGTGAGAAGGCAGGTTCATATTTTGTCAGAAAATGTGGTCACAGAGAAAATGATAGTGGTGGCCAAACAAAAAGGAGAACTGGTGAAAATTCTTTTGAAGCTACTCTTCCCTGTCCTGAGGATTATATTGGGGGCTCTCCACTCGAGAAATCTGCAAATAATGACATTGACACAACTCCATTAGGTCAACATAACACATATCGCTATGTTACCAAAAAGATCCGAAGGGAAATCGAGTTTAACCCTATTCATGAAGAACCTTCTACTTCCGCTGAGGAAATAGAGACAAAGCCTGGTATGCATATCTGTAATTTTATTTCTGGTATGCGCATCTATAGTTTTATTTGTTAGACTGTTGCTTTGCATTGTATTATCAAAATATTCATCCCTTTCTTCATTCTTGCACTGCATTTTATGTTGTTATGTTGTTGTTTTCACAGCATATGGTCATTGTTCCGGTTAATGAGGTGTATTTTCTGTCACTGGATACCAAAAAAAGAGTCTATTTGTTGGATTTGCTTGTTTGTTACATTATTGTCTGATTTTTGAAATTTAGACATTGAGCATATCAGTCCAAGCGTGGTGCACAGTGTCCCATATCTATCAAGTAGAAGGCTAATAACAGAGGAAGAGAAACAGAATGCATTGCAATTAGCACAAGCAGTTTTAACAAGGGATGGCTTCATGGTAGTTATGAAACCCACACATGTCTACCGGAGATTTTACATGGTACATATATATTTTATATCATTTTGTTAAGTAGCATCTGAATTTCTTACTGTGTCTTTATTTTTGTTATGTTCTTTAATATTCCAATCTGAATATGAGCGAAGTGTCAACTGCTGTTGTCATCAAGATTGAATACAGTTTTGAAGTTGATGGTTATGTATTGTGGTGCTGCTTCTTTCAGTCGATACCTTCAGCGTGGACAACTAAGCATCTAAGATCTCTGGAGAAACAAGATGTGATTCTACGCACGAAAGAGAATACATGGCACACCAAATTTTATTATCAGAAATCTAAAAATAGTGGAGGGCTTTCTTCTGGGTGGAAAAGCTTTGCCTTGTCAAACGACTTGCAGGAATTTGATGTGTGCGTTTTTGAACCTGGTATTCCAGTGGACAATGCGGTTGTCCTTGATGTTAACATCATTCGTGTCTTCCACGACGACTAGTCACCTTGCCAACTGAGGATCGTTGAAGATCATTAATGCAAAACTGCATGAAAGTATTTTTTAGTTTTGGCTGCTAGTCGTTAGTTACAATCCTAGTGTACAGAGACGGATGGTTTGCGTCCTGTTTAATGTACGAGACTTTTGATGACTGTACTAGCTTTTACAGCGTAGCGATTAGATTCCTGAGCAAGGAAATAAAGAATTACTTTGGGATTACATTGTAGCTCAGATTTATCGAACGAGTTGAGCAAGAGCTTGGTAGACTGACGCTCTTCTAGAATTGTCTTGGAAATGGCAGGCGTATGAGCAGTAGGCAACTCTCAAATTGTGGACATTTTGCCTTTGTTTGTGCGCCCTAATATCAAATACCTATCCGAACTTGAAAGAGCAATCTACATATTGATCCATCTTAGACATTATGTCACTCACGGCAGCATAATTCTTATAATTAGCCAAATTCATGTCATCGTTTTACTCGTTTATACTTGGCTATTCAATTCTACAAACCCAGCTCTCTAGATTAACCGATTCGTTTTGATTGGAGTCACTGTTGGATTTGTACTACACCGAATTGGAGCAGAGGAATCTTCGTTTTCGTTAAAAGCCAGGTACGTAATGGCTTGTAACTCTGTCGCTTCATCAATCATTTTATTCAATATAGGGCTAAATAGTTGGTGCATAACTAAATATTCTTCCTCTATAATTTGTAGAAGAGTTAATGGTTAAAAAAATTTTTATATTTTTTATTTTGTTTATAATTATATTATATATATTTTTATCAATTAATACTGTCACTATACTAAATTAGTAAAGTTTCAAATTAATCGATTAAAAATAAATTATATTTTATTTTTATTACAATTTCACCTTATATTTTTATTTTTTTAATTAATTTTTATTATCTAATATTCGACTAAATGCAACCATACTTATAATAAGAGATTTACAAAATTGTAAAGTTATCCCTTTTCACTATTAAATATATTTAAAAATTATTATTTATATTATATTATTTTTTTTAATTTTTATCAATAATTTTATAATAATAATTTATTTTAATTTTATTTTAACTAAAATTACTATCGATCGATTTTTTTTAATCTTACTTACTATTTAATATTACTTTTAAAATTATTATTAAAAAATAATCTTATTAAATATATTAATTATAAAATATTAAAAAATAATTTAAAATAATATTTAATATGATTCAATTTAAAAATATTAAAAATAATAAAATATTCTTTTAAAATTTTTTTAAAATTATTTTTTTAACTCTCAAATATAATATTAATCTATTATTTTTTTAAATTATATTAATATTTAGAGTGAATTTTTAACAAAATTAATAATATATAGATTAAATATTTAATTATTTAGCCAACTTGATTAAATGGTTAAAAAAATATATAATTTATCTGAAATTATAAATTCAGTTTTCATTTTTTTATCTCCTAAAAAAATAATTAATAAAATAAATAATTATAAAAAAATTTATTCTTTTAATTTCTATTCTTTTAATTTTATTATAATTCTATTTTAAAATTTTAAATTATTATTAATTTTACTTTAAAATTTACTGAGGTGAGATATTATACTATTAGTTTTAAATAGTACAATTACCGCGAAACATAATTAGAGTAACATTAAAAAGTTATATTTTAATTTATAAAAAAATATATATATATATAATTACAATAAACTCAAAATTAGAATTTTTTTTACCGACTCTTTGCGCAATAACATAATAAATTTTACACTTTAATTAAAAAGCTTTGCTGCTTAGTAGCGGGGCTTATTAATGTGAAAGATCAATCGTGCATGCTTTCTTTTTGTATCCTATTCCCATGTTAGGAGACAGGGCAACAATGTTGCTCATATTTTAGCCGCTAAATCTCTTCATGATATTAATTTTATTTATAATCAAGTGGTACAACAACAGTTTAAACTAGACTTACAACCTCTTTAATCTTCAATTAGACGTCATCTTTAACCGTCAAAAAAAAAAAAAAAGAATCCGTAGCTAGACTATCCTGAGCAAGTGCTAGGCAGCAGCCGCTTAAGCTGTCATATGGCACCCAAAAAAATAGAATTCTAAAATCTTCATTTTAAATAAGAAACAAAGACCATACTACATTTTACACCCTATGAAATAAGTATACATATTTTTTTTTTTAAAAAAAGGGAGGAAAAACCGACATGGCTTCATTCGACGCTTGGGGAACAGCCTGATGATTACATTTTATGACCGATTGGTGAAGGCATCATATCATCAGCCAAAAGTAATTTCAGAATTGCCAAAAAGGCATCCGCTAGAGTGCCAAAATATTCAGTTAAAATTGACAAGCACTAATGCACGAAGTATAAAACCCAACTACTACCGTGTTCATTCAACTGCAGAAAAACTTGAATCATCTATTCAAGCCTCAGTGAGCACTATAGAAAAAGAAATTACATATGAATAATTTTTATAAACAAAATAATAGATACTGCAATAATTCAAACAAAACAGGACAACAGCCTTGTTTGGGGCAGAACTGATAGCCATACAGCAAGATCTCTTCACTACATTTCGAGAACCTATCCTCAACCAAACTATCTATCGTTTGAGAGGGTACTTGATTTTCCTAGGACGATGGTCTTTGACAAGCAGAAAAGAGTTGCCAACTAATAAAAGCCATCACCAGAGAGGTAAATAGTTCAAAGCCTACCACTTTTGGGAAATGCCACCCCAATCCTCTTCTCAAGTAGCTGCAAAACATAATTTGGCAAGATAAATAATATGGTCACTCCCAGTCCACCTTGGGATTAGTACTGTGCCATGTAAGAACAGAACAACAGTCATACAAATGGCACAATAGCTTTTTGTGCTAATAATAATGTAAGCTTATGGAATGTATCATCAAAGTCAGATAAAGTCACATGTATCCAAGGCAAAATTTTTAAAGAAAATGGAAAACTAGACTTCCTAAATACTTTCAAATTAGTGTGTGGTGAAAAGGCTCACAGCATGTTCAGGTCATGCAAAATACAAAAACCATTTTGAATGACTCGGTGACAAGGATAAGGAACATGCCTTGTAATGGATGGCATAGTTGCCACAATGATTGCACATGCATATATTATGGGAATCAAAGTCTTGGGTTTGTTTTTGCGAAGCCACATTAGAGATCCCAATGCAGCAAGGGATATACTCAGCACCTGAAATCAGAACGGTGGATGTAAAATCAACAAAAGGGAAAATAATTTCACTAAGAAATATCAGCTGATTATTAAATTAAAACTGCAAACTACTACTTTAATATGCTAGTTTAAACAGAAAAATACTCTGCAAAATAGTAACAGAAAATAAATCATATTGGTCAAGAAAGTAAACACACCAGGTTAGCATTTGCTTCAAGGCCTTGCAGAATGTAATCCCAAGTGAATTCTAGTCCTCGTGCTCCCACCCAAAGAGGTGCCAGTCTATGCAAAACAGAATCAGCAAAAGCCCACCCTGCATTAGGAAAAAGTGTTTCAGTGCCAAAGAAGAACCTGTACATAACTAAGGTCAAGTGAAAAGAATGCACTACTAATTTCACAGTTAATAATGCATTATGAAGGGGAATGACTAAAAATTGTATATATGCAATGTAAATCTTAGAAGTAGTTCGGACTGTAACTTCAAAGGGATATGAGAGAAATTGAAAGAAATTCACAAAACCTACTGAAGAAGAAATTCAGAGACCAAGCTGAAGATATAACATAGTCTCATTTAGACATTCAAATGATTTACTTGGTCAATTTATACTCACCAAGTCCAACAGCTTGAAATTTATGGTTTTGAGAGATGTTTCTGTGAGTCAACTGGGTCAAGGCAAAGTACAGCCCAGCAACATCTACAAAACCAATTAAAGCTTTCAACAATTCCTGAAAGCAAAGTGTTCAGGATATATGATTAACAAATGAAGACAAAAATCAGTTAAAGAGGACCAGAACATCTAAGAGCACAAATAGCAAGAATGAAGTGAAAGATCCATCCGCGTCTCAGACTCCTATAATATAATAATATCTAAAACTTAAACAAGAATCAGAAGAGAAGGTCTGTAAAGCAATGAATCGCCACACCAAGCTAGTGTCTCTCCTCTGTTATTCAAATGTCAAATACATGAATCAAGTAACAAAGCACTACTTGTTTCATAACTGTAATACCACAACATAATCCAAAATAATCTACAATGCTGTAGTTTTTGATAATTGAGTTATGTTTCAGGTCAAACTGAAGTCATCATCAACAACAATGAATACAAATATACAAGTTATGGGAATGGTAGTAAAAGTCCATGTCAAACATAATACATTAGCATAGATCACATATATTATCAGTTCGAAAATGCCAATTGAATAACTTTAAATTGCACGTTCAAACAGGCTAGTGATTAAATACTAAGGAGGGATAGTTTTGAAGCCTAACGATATGTAAACTTGGAGTTTGCACTTTAAAACACCATCACAAACACCAAACCCAGGAGGAAAATTATATCTATGTAATTACAGGATCTCAAATCCATGTCTATAATCTATATACTCAATTTCAAATACAAATAAAAAATTGCAAAGCCAAGTGAAAAGTTACCTGATACGGATCAAAACTGTCATTCTCAGAAACCTTAAGAAAAGTGGCCAAGCAAACAAGCTGCCAACACAATGGAGAAACCATCCGCCATTTAATAAGATAGAAAGCGAAGCACAACAGAAAATGACTAGAATACACCAGAAAGAGCATGGAATGAATTTCTAGTAGCATATGTGATCCGGCATTACCGACCTTTACTATAGCTGTACCAAGATAAACAAGCGCAGCTTTAACGGAGGTTCCAAGGGTATCATACTCGGACCTGCAAATATTAAAAAAAAATTACACAAAAAAATAAGTTTTTCTATACTCAGAAATGAAATAAAACTCGGAGCTCCACATCCACCAGCAATTTAGATTCTAGAGAGGATCACTTATAATGTGAAATCCACAAAATTAAACAGTAAATCGATGAACTCATCCAAATTTCATGCAATTCAAATTGCATTTCAGAGGCAAACATTAGAAATGAGACTGGAAAAACAGATCTGTAAAAATGAACACAAAAATAGAAAGTTTCATTTGATTGTTCTCTACGATGTTTGGGAGCGCGAGAGAGGAAGAAGAAGAAGAAGAAGACGTACAAGGGGGTGGCGGAATAGTAAACGGCGTGAGGGCCGAAGGTGAGAATCACACAGTTAAAGAAGTGAAACAATGTCATGTCCGTCCAGTCTGTGTTACCCTTTTCGCTTCAAAGCACACTGCGTGATCGCAGAGAAAAGCAGTCGGAGAAGAGCTGTGACAGTGCAACAGTAATTTTGGGACTCAAACGTAGATTGGACTCCAAATGTTAGCCCATGGGCTTCAGTGGAGTGAGTATCAAGCCCAATGAAAATCTGGAGGAGCTCGTTAACGCTATTATCGTTGGGTTTGACCCATTGGGCCTGTGACGCTTCCGGAGTCTTCATTGTGCAGGGTCAAAAATTATAATGTATATTACAACCATTTTAAAAATTATAAAATTTTAAATTTAAATTCTAAAAAAAAAAACTCAAGGAATATTTTTTGTATTTATGTTTAATCCTTTTCAGTTTTAGGAAAATAAAGATTTGCAGGCATTAAGCCTCTAACCTCACCTCTCCCAAAAAAATATTAAAAGACAGGATGCATTTTAGGACATTTCCTCTCGTGCAATTCTAATAAAACCAAAAAGAAGATTGTCAAAATATGGGCAATTATTATATTTATGTAAATCTACAAATCAATAAAATATTTATCTTATTTCCATTCATATTCATTATTACTATATAATAAATTTAAAATAATGACTATAAATTATTATTTTATATATTTAAATTATATTCATAAATTACCCATAATAATTTAAAAACCGTTATGGATAATTTCAATAAAATCACTACTAAAATTGTAATTTTATTAAACTTAAAGCAAGTAATTCATTAAAATCTGCTACTATATATAGTTTAAAAAATGAATTTTTTTTACGACAATTTAAAAATTATTATACTAAAATAATAATTGCACACCTATCATTAAAATATTATTACTTAAATTATAAAAGTGATTCAAGATATGATAATTATGGTTAAATTTATATGAAAAATAAATGGGATTTATATATTTATATTTTAAATTTATAATATATTATTTTTTAAATTTGAAAAAGAATCAGCTATGTACATGATGTTAAATATTATTAATTATTATATTTTTGTTGTTTCATCCCAGGACTAGGAAATGCAACCATATTTAGTATTGCTTTTTCCTTTTTAGTAACATATTTAGTATTGCTTTAACATCAAATCAACATATTGACTTTATTGTAGAAGACAATTTGAAACAGACAATAATGTTATGAGTTGGGAATTCTTATTGATTTAAAAAAAAAAAAAAAAAAAAAACAGCCCAATACATAAAGCTAATGACAATGATAAAAATGCATTAATTTATATATATATTTTTGTTAAGAAATGCAACCATTAGAAATTGATAGCCATGCCATTCATCCCAGCAACAGTTAACTTGCATTTGTTGGTTTAAAATCAGAAAGCAAAAATGTCTTATCCCCTCAAGCTCTGTTTGAATCAATTCCATCTTTGACTATTCATATCCCTTTTCCATGACCTCACATGGCTTTCAATAATTATTTTCACTACAAGCTAAATGTTATGATGCATCCTCTTTGCGGGCTACCCTTTGATTTAATCTTCTTAATATGCCATACTCTCATATATTTCCAATTTTCCAATTCAACTTGCCTGCTTGTTTTTTTTCTCTCAACCCATCAAATGGAAACAACTCAAGTACAATTCATACAATATGGCCTTGTTTCAAAGCATCATTGCCGCTAGATATTTCAACTAGTAGTACAAGAACATAATTATCGTTTTTTTAACATACCCATTTTAAAAAAATATATATCAAGAAATTAATTAAACCCATTTACATATACTTCATTTGCTAGTCCTTTTCTTAATTGTTAAGCTCTTCGTGTAGGCATATCGGACAAGAAGACAGACTATTTCCAGCCAGAGAAGATGGCCATTTTTGCAAACAATGGTCATACCATTTTCATGTTCATTTAACTGTAATGTTAATGACAAGAGGAAAACTACAATTTAAGTATATTAAGGTCAGGAAATTAAATATTAGTGTGAAGTTGAAAACCATCAGAGTTTACGTCATGGGGTGAAGTTTAATTATTCCCTGTCGAAAGGGAAATGAGGGGTAATTTATTTTGGTGATGTTGACATTTGAGGTTTAGTTTCTTCTATCATCTTTTAATGAAGAGCTTGACAATTGACAACCAAAAAGGGCATTCATTTTTTCTAGCAAATGTTGGAAAGTGTCAAAGGAAAAGGAGGTGCAGCTCGGAACATAAGCTTTGGACAAAACATAAAAATTTATATATTCATTTTGTGGTCCTTCGGACAATTTAACTAATGGAAAATGAGAGTGCAATTAGAGAGTAATTAACCCAGATTAAGTTGAGAGATGAGAATTCATGTACCATTTTCCTTGTTTCTAAATACTTAATCTGTTAATGGAAATATGAAAATATCCACATGGGGACTTGTAACTTTGATTATTAGTTCACAGAACAATGCAAGTTCTCTGATTTTGGTTGGATAAGCTTTAAACTGGAACTAGCAGGAGCTGTAATAGGACCAGACTAAGTTTCCAAGTGATAGTGGCCATTCTGAAATCCCCAACAAGAACTGAGAGCAGGCACATGATCTGCCTGCATAGTGGGTCCTGTGACGTTTGGTACGATTCTGTTCCAAACTTAATGAAAAGAACACATCATCATCATCAATACTCAAGAGAAGAGTTTACTGAACTTAATCAGAAGCTGTAGCTAAAACCCTCATCACTAGTAAAAAGGTAAAAAACACAGGAGGAATCCCAAAAAATAATCTCTCAGCTTTTTGTTTTTTTTGTTTTTTTTTTTTGGGGGGGGCGGGGGGGAGATTGGTTCTTAGACTTTTACCACAAATACGGCCCTGTGTAATTTAATTTTCATGGCTCCACTTTCAGTTCTTGGAAGAAATGCAGCCGTACAATCTTCTCTTTATTAAAATTCCAAGATATTGATGTTAGACGAGAGAGACTTGGTTACTAATTAATGCTTGTAGGAGCAAAGACCTATCCATCACCTTCACTTCACTCGGCTCGGTGAGGATAAGCCTTTCAACTTTTTCATTGACGCATGGAATGTAAATTGTCCCTGTTGTATTGCTCTCACCAACGAAATTTCACTTTCAATGGTAGGTATTTGCAGAAACCCTTCACCCCATAAATAAATTTTCCTTTTATTTTTTTTTTTCTTCCTCCCCCATGATTTATCCACGCAAAGTGTTGGTGACACTACAACGTACGTATAATGGGTATTCTGGGATGTGTTAGATAAGTAATCTACAAGCTAATTAATCAAGGTTTCATGTTGATTGATGGTGAACGCACAGATTCTTGCTAGGCCAAAAAGTAAAAGAAAAGATTGTTTAAAGTTTCAAAAAGTGGGGTTTGTGGTTGTAGAGTCTGACTCATTCGCCTTTAATTTTGTTCTTGGTAAAAATGACACCTTTCTGTATCTTATCATAATTGACCAACTTTTGCTTGGGGATGGATGCTTTGGCCCCTGAAGCTGCCAAGTGGCCACTACCCGGTGGCGCGTGGGAAACGGTGAACTTTCCTCTTTTGTGGTGCTTCCATTTATGCTCTCCTTCAAGATGTGTCAAACTCGTAAACAAGTGCCCGTTTTAATCCTGAAATGATCTGAAGATATTGCCGTGTTAGTCTTAACTCATTAGTGACCATTAGCTAATTATGATTCTTATGATTGTGATTAATTATACTAGTTTTTTTTTTCTTTTTTTTAGAGGGTATCTTTCTTTATGTCTCATGTCCCACATAAAGACACAAGAAAATTCCACTGAACCAGAAAAACGATGTGGGTAGAATGAAATTACCCAACCCAAAACCAAAGCCATGCATGTTTACATCCTGTATGATGTAATGTCGCAGTGCACGTCAGCCTAAACGGCGTTGATTTCGGTGATTCCTTTCTTTCTTTTTTGTCTTACTCTTGAATAATCAGAGTGGGAGAAGGTGGAAACCCATATTTCAAAGCCAACACATGCCCAGTATTCTGATCTCACAAATCACCATGAAGAAGCTAATATTCTTCCAAATGAATATCATATTTTTTGTATTTTTAAAATTATTTCTGTCACAGACAAGAGCTGAACATTTGATAAGTGCATGAGATTTCCATTATTATTAATTTCCAAGAGTGAGTCTTACACAATTCTTTCTAAAGGCTGTTTAGGGTACGTAGCTGTAAGTAATTGGAGTTTATGGAACATCTTTCACTAAGTGTCAAACCAGCAAGCTACTCTATACTATTTGATTAGTTGAATTACTTGGGAATTAATTAAACTATATAATTAATCTGTTAAGCAATTACTCAAACTTGTTGCATGTGATTTTGCACCTGGGAAAAGAGGTGAACATTTTGGTAAAGAATATATGACTTTTAGATCATTTAATTAATTGATATTTAACAAAGCTATAGCAGAAAAAAAAAAAAAAAGAGAGAGAGAGAAGGAAATGATATAAAAATAAAGTTTTCATGCATGATTTAAATAAATAAGAAAAAGGAAAGTGGGTTCTTAAAAGACAAACACATGGAATATGGAATACAAAACAAAGCATTTGACAACATTGCAAGTGAGCCATAGAGAGACATGTTGACCGAATATAAACATACTACAAACTAATTATTCAATAAATTCAAAGAAAGAGAGAGAATTTATTAGCGGTAATTAATAAATTAAGACAAAATAAATAAAAAAATTTGCAATTCCCGGAGAATCTAGAGCGCATCAGGCGCTGACCGCGGCTTCGAAAATTAATAAGAAATCATTAAACAATTTTTCTAGTCATCTTTGTTGGTATTGTAATCATCTTATAAACAAAAGGAATAAAAGGGTAATTAAAAATTGTTTTTAAAATAGTGGGAAATGCAATAAAACAATTTTTAAAGTGAAGGGGGAATAAAAACAATAGATGAGAACAAGAGAAGAGACTAATATAAACCCAGACAAGGTCACGTCCATAAGTCACGTGATGCGAACCCCATGTTGACGCCGAGGAATATGGTTTGATATTGTTTTCATTTGATTTGGTGCGTTGTGGTTTTCCACGCGCGGGTGGGGCTCGACAGGTCGAGTGTGGCCGTGGAATACTTGGACACGGAGAGGGAATATTGGAATTTGGAGATGGATGGAAATGCAATCCAAGAATATTACAGATTAGACAAATACTACCCGCTGAGCTCAGGCTCCGTTTTCCCTTTCTCACTCTCGCCATTTGAGCGCGTGCGCAACCAACCACGACCAAAACGGAGACCGGGAGGGAGAGGCTGAGCATGTGGGGGCTGTAAGGGTAGTGTCGCCGGACACTGCAGTCAATCTGACGGCAACTTATAAAATACATTCATAACATATGCTCTTAATTTCACCACATAAATGTAAAATTTATTTTTTATAAATTTAAAATATACTGTATATATGATGGTTTAAAATTAATATAATTATTATACTAAATGAATTTTCTCATTTTGATAATTCGTGAAGATCAATTTTAATCCCAATTGTAGGGTTGTATAATTGTAAGTATATTAGTGCATCAGGGGTTTCGCACGTGTACAGCTCGATATTTGTTGGCAAATGGGTACGTGCGTGGCAAAGACTAGTTTGAAGATTGAAGGGAGTATAGAGTGTAGAGTAGAGCGCAGAGGGAGAATATTTCCTCATTTGTTGCTGTTCTTGACTAGACCAAAGCTGGCAAATAGTAATGGCCGGTTCAGGCCAAGGCTTAATTGGTTTTTCTTCACACATGCAGATTAGATTGCAATTTAGTCAAAGGAATTCATATTCTTTTTCCATCAATTAATTAATTAAAGATTTTTTTTCTCTTTCAAGGTGGAATTAGTTTAAATTTCAATACATGGTCCAGAGCCAATTATAAATTAAATCTCAATCAAATTCGAACTTAAAAAACAAAGCCTAAAAACCATAGAGTTAATTAACCAGGGCAGCAAAATACAATCAATCAAGCGATCTAATTTTTTTCCAATGTAATTAGGTTTACCATATAAATAAATATTAGAATGGCACGTTTTTTAATAGTAAATATTTATTATATTTATAAGAATTAATTTCACTTGAAAAAATATCAAATGATTTATGGCTGCGGTATATTTTTTTTATTAATAAGAAGTATATTTTTATATTTAATAATACTGATTAGCGGTGTGATATTTTTTTTTATTAATAAGAAGTATATTTTTCTATTAATAATATTAAATATTTATATATACTTATTTTTTTATAAATATAAAAAATGTATTTGTGCATGTTTGATTTGTTAAAAAAATTAGATTAAAAGGGTAAGTATATTAATCTTAGGTAATTATACAGTATTAAATAATTAATTTATGTATATATTTATTTCGGTCTGTTAGTCGATCCTTCTTTAAGATCATATATAAAAGGAAATATTGCAATTACAATAGTAGTGAAAATAGAACTGATAATAATAATAAGAAAAAAAAGGAATTAAAGAATTTAAAAGGGTCACAATCATCAACACAGATAGATTGCGAGAGCTAGAGAGAGAGAAAAAATAGAAATAAAAATAAAAGGAAAAAAAAAAATCTCAATTCTCTTCCAAATATTCCTTTGAACAATAGGCCCTTTTGTTTTCTGGAATCCCAGCCATTCCACCATTATATCCTCTGCAACTTCCTTTTCATTCTCCGTAAGAAAGATAAAGAGGAAAAAAAAAAAAATTAGAGTCCTACCACTACCACCCTCTTCTCTATATCTCTGAATAAATGTCTCTGATCCCTCTGCATCCTTGAATACACAGCTTCCCCTTTTCCACTAACTTTTCATTTAAACCATTCTCCCCAGAAAACCTCTGTTACTTTCTCCTTTCTTGCCATTTTTTAAAAAATCTGACTAGTACTCTCTGCAATTCCTTCACCTCTGCTTATATCTTTTTCTCCATCTCTGATCTCCTAACCCTAGAGGAAACCTACTGAAAAAAGCCTATTCTTTCTCTTTACTTTGCTTTCTTCTTTCTTTTTCTTTTCTTTTCTTTTCTTTACCTCTCTCTCTTTCTCAGCACCCATGCAAATCATAAGGCACTCATGATATAATCATATAATCACTCCTCCATTACTTTTCAGCTATTTCTCCCTGAAATAGCTTTGCCTCCCTATTCTACTTTCCTCATCCCTCTCATTTAATCCTCTTTCTTTCCTTTTTCACTTTTGCATTCTTTCTCCCAAGCGATTTTGACTAAATTAGATCTTCATCAGCCTCATGTTTTCAAACTCTATGAGAACTGCATCACCTTTACCTGATCTTTCCTTGCAGATCAGCCCGCCATCAGCCTCTGATCGGGAAGCAATAAAAGAAGTGGGTTATGACGGAGGATTAACTAGGAAAGCTTTCTATAATGATAGGAGCTCAACTACGGATTCTGGTAGCAGTGAAAGCGATTTGAGCCATGAAAATGGCTTCTTTAATCAAGGGAGAAGTTACAATCTTGGTCCTAGTGAGCGGACTTTAAGCTTAGGTTTTGAACTGGCAGATTTGAGTCCTCCAACACTGCAACTATCGAGAAATCTTAATCACCATCCTCACCGTCACCAACCTCAAATCTACGGCCGCGAGTTCAAGAGAAATGGAAGAATGATTAGTGGGGTGAAGAGAAGCATCAGGGCTCCTAGAATGAGATGGACCACAACTTTACATGCTCACTTTGTTCATGCGGTCCAGCTTCTTGGTGGCCATGAAAGTAATACACAACAATCTAATGTTCTCTTGCACTCCTATTGCTATATTTGAAGTTCATTTCCATAGAAATTGTTTCCCAAAGGATCAGAAGCTTATTATACTTGTGTTTCTAAAAATGCCACAGGAGCAACACCCAAATCAGTTTTGGAGTTGATGAATGTGAAGGATCTAACCCTAGCTCACGTGAAGAGTCATTTGCAGGTGGTTTTACTGTGTTCAATCTGCAATACTTTGAAATTATGAATGGCTGGAAATTTTCAATATTCCCATTGTTACGTTTGCATTTTTACCGTCGTTTTTCTCTGTATGTGAATTGCTATATGACTCATTTGTAGTGGGGGTGAAGAACAAATGGGTAAAGACAAAAGGGAATCTAGAGAGTAATCTTAGCAATGTAGACTTTCTTTTTCTCATATTTTTCTATGGGTGTGTTCATGCAGATGTATAGAACAGTGAGGAGCACTGACAAGGGATCAGGTAAAATTTAGATTCTCTCCTTCCAAACGACCTTAAATTACTTCCCCTTCCGTTATTCTCTTTGCTTGACATAGAGAGAGCAGGGTGATTCAAGTGTGGCCAAAACTCTTATCATTTGATTCACTGTTTTGAACTAAAACAAAAATAGTTTTGAATTGGAAGGACTTGAAGTCCATGTGAATTATTTGGTTGATGTCTGATAAAGCAGAACCAACAGCTCTATCTATGATGATTGCAGGTCAAGGCCAGACAGATATGGGTTTGAAGCAAAGTGCAGGAATCGTTGATGTGGATGCAGGATTATCTGCTGGAAAAGCTGAAACCAACCCTTCTTGTTCTCTCAACCCACCACAAACATCACCACTGCCAACCATACAAGAAACCCAAATAAGGTGAGTCTTTCTCCTGCCTGCCTTCTCCCCTATTTTTTTTTCACAAGGTTCATCATCTGCAAACATCCATGCACGCATATACACGTACGCCTCTTGGTGATGGATCTTACTGGTCCAACATGTTCTGTCGTCTATGTTCAGTAGTTTTTTAATTAATAGGCTAGAGTCTCTAGTACTTACATAGATCTTAATGAACTTCACCTAGGGTTTCTAGGCACACAGTAATGAATAGTGATTTACGTGAACCTTGCATAACATTCTGTATCCGTTGGATTGTTACTTCCTTGATCCCAATGTATTCTAAAAGTCAAGAGCTTGGTTCAAATCTCAATGTCTTTCTTTTTTTTTCTAAATCCAATGGGTAATCGTGTAATCCTCATAAGCCATACCCTTCTCAACTGAAGTGGTAGTCATTCCTCCGGTCGTTAATGTTTTTGGCTGGATTTTGTTGGCTTATAAATATACCTGTGGACAATCAACGAACGACCAAAGGATCTAGTTTTGTTCATCATATTTATTTCCTTTTTGAGTTTCTTGATAATGACAAATTTCAATCTTGAAATAATGCTGTCATCTCAGCACTCATAATTTCAAGTTGCAGAATGGATGCACGCGTCCAATATTAAATCTCTTTTAAAAATAAAAAGAGAATAATGCAAGGTTAATATCTTAATTAGCCCATGGAGATTTTCCATGATCGGCATCAAGAAACAATAGAAACAGAAGCATTTCTTTGCCTGTTAACCTCTTATATATTTTCCCTCTTCAATAATCTGCATCACTAGCAATATTTTGTTATTGATTTCTTGGTAATCTTGCGAACAGAGGTTCGTGGTCAGCATCAATGGAGACAACAGACAAAAATAGATTGAACACTGAGGTTTCAACATATTCTCATTTCAATGCAGATGATGCTAATGTAAGATTTAAATGATATTGTCATTAAAAAACAAAATATAACATGTTGGAATTGAATAGCTTAACACATTTCCAAATTCCTTCGGTTAATTATAATTATGATCCTGTTTTATTAGGAGGACGGAGCCATGACAGCCCTCCATATGTCTGAAAAGGCGAAGGAGAGATCGGAGTTGGACTCTAGGTCCTTGTCATCTTCAGACATGTTGATTAATCTAGAGTTTACTCTTGGAAGGCCAAGTTGGCAAATAGACAGTGTTGAATCATCGAATGAGTTTACCCTTCTAAAGTGTTAAAACACTAACAAATACACTTGTCTCCTTTTTTTTTTTTTTTTTTTTTGTTGAACGTGCATGGACGAAAGTATCTAATATTTTTCATGCATCTGTTCCATGTTCTTGGAATTTTGTCTCGACTGCGAAAAGTGGGGAAAAAAATGGTAACTTAATTATTATGAGAAAAAAAAAAAGAGATTCTGAATTGCTGGAGTTAAGGTATAAGAGTGCACGACCTTAAAAAAAATTGAAAATAAATATATAATTTCAACAGTTGTCATGATGAAAATTTTCAAGTTTGGGCCATGGACTGGACTAATCTGAACGCTGTCCTTGGGAGGGTCATGAAATCGGAGGGTCCAGATTAATTCATGGACAGGTGGGTCAAGTTGTAATGGGAAATATCTTGTAATTATTATATGTCAATCAATTGCGCTGCCTTCTTGCTGCAGAATCATCTTCTTAATCATACCCGTGTTGACTCCCATTTAATAATAGTCATGCATATAGCAGATTCAACCTAATATATATAATCTTATTTTAATAAAAGAAAATAAAATTAAAAATATAATAACGATATATAAGAATACACAGCAAGATATATTTTTTTTATCAAAATTACAAAGAGATTAGAGATTTATTTATGTTATTTTAAAAATTAAAGGATATATTATTTGATTTATTTTAACATTTTAAAAGGCACATTTAACCTATTTTAATAATTTAACAACTTATTTAAATTAAGAAAAATTAGGAATTATAAAATATCATCCATAATCTGTGTGCTAACATGAGCCATTTGCATTTCAAAAATGCTTATTTAGTTTGATATATTTTATTAGTCAGGCTAATTAACAACAAAGTAAATATATATATATTTATTTATTTAGATGAAAATTGAGAAAATAAAATATGAAATTTCTCAAATTTATTTAAATACATTTATTATTAGTCTAAATTTGTGATAGATTAAACAACTTATTAAAAACACAAGACAGCCAATCAGAAATGTCATCAAATCCCTTGCTTTTGAGGATGTCCTCAACATCGACCAATATGTATTAAGGTGTATGTGTGACTTATTCATATCATGAACTTGGATAAAAGAAAGGAAAAAATTTTTCATTCGCTGTGATCAGTACAGATAAATAGAACAAAGGAATTCCTTCATTATCTAAAAAAAAGATTTATCATATTCATGTATTTTGTATCAAATTTATGGATTATAATTTGAATATTACATTCAAGATAATTCGTTAAATTCTTTTTATTCAATAAAATAAAGAAACATTAGATAATCACTTGAATAAAAAAGGTAGGCTAGCATTTTTGTATAAAAAGTTTGACCTAGAAAAAGTAAGAGAAGAAAAGTAGTGAATAATTGGAGGACCCAATTCACGTCAATGATGGATACTGTGAACAAACAGGGGACCAAATGGATACTATAATTAATTTGCCCAAATGAAATAAATAGTAATTATAATTATTATAAATTAATAAGATAATAATTTTGCATTTCACTAAAACATGGAGATTAAATTATAAGTTGACTAATTTAAGTATTCCAATGGTAATTTTTAAATGGACTCTAAATTACATATAAAGGAAAAAAAAATTTTGACCCATTCTCTCTATGGTTTCTTTTTAAATAGTATATTTTTATTTTATAAAAAATATATTTTTATATTTTTTAATATTTAAAAACACTCAAAAAATTTAATTAATAAAAAATCAAATCATTTTGAAAAAATAAATTTTTCTTAAAAAAAGTTATTTTTTATATTTTAAGATTTTTATTAAAATTTTTATATAAAATTTTACTAATAAAATTTATTTTTAAATTAAAATTAAATAATAAAAAATAAATTATTTCATTTAAAATTATTTTTTATAAAATTTTTTAAATTATAAATTATTTTCTTGCAAATAAATAAACAGAGTCTTGCATTCTGTAATTTTCTTCCCGTACCATTTTTTTCCCTTGTGAATTTTACCTCAGTCCAAACAGGGGGTAATTTTAAAGGCAGAGACTCGGCGCCCCTGTGAGCGAAGGTTTAATAAAAGAAAAAGGACGGGACTGATGATGGTAAAATGGAAGAGGCTCCACAGTCCAACAAAATAATGAGCCATTAAAACCGTTTAAAAACAGGTTAGGTTAGGCGATGTTCAAAACAAGCTAGCGGCTCCTGCGCTGCAAAGCAATTAACATCAATTGCAGACAGCCCAATCAATTATACCAATGAGGAAGAAGAAGAAGAAGAAGAAATTGTTAGTATCCTTGAGCAATGATTGTGCGTCCAAAATAATTGAGGCTGAGGCAGATCACCAACATTTCAAACCAATGAGCCCATACAACTCTGAATTTTAGGTATTTTCTCTTTTTTTTTTTCCACATTGGCCATCATTACATCATATCTTGCATTAGATCTTCAGACAAACAATGCGTCTGTCTCTATTATCAATTCTCCCCTTTGTCCCACTTTCTACCCCCCCCCCCCCTCCCCCCCCCCCCCCCCACTATCATCCCCTATTCGATCCATTAAGTTATTATTTTTTTTTCCATAACAATTCTAAACAGTTCTGAGATGTGTTAGTGTTTTTGGGTACCTCCCGGTTTAGACCGTAGTGGCTTGTTTTACTGGGATTTGATTTATTGGACCCAAACAGACCCTTGTGTTCTTTCAGAAATCAGATACAGAGTATTTGCTTAATCTGTTGTTCACTCTTGTATAACCTGCAAAACCTTCTCTTTCCCTTTGTGTGGATTGGGGGAAATGGAGAGAGAAATTTGATATTTTCTAAATTCTCCAATGTACACATGAAATGGAAAGAGAAAATGAAATAAATTTGATATTTTCTAGATTCTTCTGTGTACACATGAAAGAAACAAGAGTGAACTTAATTGTAGTTACGAAGAGGTGAAATTTCACTTCTCAAATGCTTGTATTTACGAAGTATTTGCTTTACATTAAAAGGAATTGAAAGAAATGAGTATTCTACTTAAATGACCTTAATTGTAAGATCTTCTCTTTCTTAGCTTACAAAGGTATAATGTTTATTCTCAATCGTCTTTAAAAAAATATATAATTTCTATTTTATGCTAATAATTTTTCTAGACAATCGAATTTCTTTTTCTTTTTCTTTATTTTTCCTGGGCAATGAAGGATTCGTTGATAATCTTCTGTTGGGTGGGGAATGCCAAAAGATGCAAGATCGTGTCCCTGTCAAATCAAGCTCTATATAATTTCTGTTTAGTATATTGTGTTGTCTAAAGAGAGAGTGGAGAACTTGCTCTTTGTTATAGTGGAGGAAATTGATGTTATTTGATGATTTTGTGTACGGTTTTCTTGCAATCCACTTCTAAAGGAAGTGTGTGTGGCTGGAGATGCAACACCTTTGCACTTTCTAACAAGTCAATCATAATTAGTGCCTTTCAGGCATAATGAGGCCAGGTGATGTTTTTTACTGTAGTCATAGCTAATAAGCCTCATAGATCTCTTCTGTCCCACCATAACCTGGAATTGAATAACTCAAATCTGCTATGGTATGAAGAACAGTCACCATCTGGCTGGGTTAAAACTCCTAGCTGACTGTCACGTCATTCTGCTAAAAATTGAGAGATACAAATATTAATTTCGAGTTGCATTTCAGAAATTAAATGAGTAAGAGAGTTTAATTAAAACAGTGATTAAGAATGCTATATATATGAAGAGTGTTTCATTATTTTTTGGTAGTATTTATCAATCTACATTATGTGTGTGTTGGTGTATAAGGATGACATGGCCAGTGTCATAAATCATCAGACTTTTTTTTGAAAGCAATAAATCATCAGACTTTGGCATGCTTCATATTGAGCTTTTCCTCTTTTATTGGACTAGGCTTAGAAATTGACTAGGATTTTAGTTTCATATCTGCAAATCTATGAATCAATTATGGATCCTTTTTTTATTTAATTAACTCCCATCTTCTTTTGCAATGCATATCTTCAATGGACAAATAGTAGCAAACGTAGCAAGAGTGGAGAGGCTCCTGAACCGGCTGGTCTATAGCCAAGTGTTGGCCATCCTTTATCTATTGGGTGGTGCTGATAAAGCTTCTTTACCAAACCATAAATCAAAATCCGCATATGCAGTCATCGTGCCTTTTGTGGTTCCCCATATATGACAAAGCCCTTGCTTCTCATCCCACCACAGCAGCGGCGAAGCAAATGTGCTATAACCATTCAGTATTTGGTTTTGCACCCTGCAGCTCGCTCTGGAGTGTGATGCTGCTGAACTTCTTTTAAACCGGAGATTTGAGAAGTTGAATTGGGAATAAGGAAGCCTTATAGTCTATGGACCATACCTTCCTTCCAGTGCTTGTTGAACATAAACAGTGGCCTGAGGATCTGACACATACCAAATCACTTGAGAGTTAAAAAGGGAAAAAAATTAAACTAATTTGAAATGAAGGATGGATTATGGTTGTATATATATCATATTGAAAATTTTAAAAATTTATATAAATCTATTTTCAATTTGAAAAAAAAAAAAATTCTCACTGGACTCCCAATTTGCACTAAATTGCAGAAGGAGGTGTTAGAGTGGAGATTGGGCCACCCAGTATAGGCTTGAGTGGGAGAGGCCTTTAAACTTATTCATCCTTTCCGGGACATGGCCCATAAAAGAATTCCTATGGAATATTATAAGGTTAATGATTTCTTTTGTTACCAAAAAAAAAAGAGAGAGAGAGAGAGAGTATCCATTCTCTGAGAATCTTTCCTTGCAAAAATATGCTCCAAAATATTGTTAATATTTTCCATAATAAGTAATTAAGCATCCTCTAATGGGGGCAAATTAGCCAATCAAAGTCATTTGCAGAGTATGGTTGCTGGAAATGAGACTGTTATTGTAACCATTACATGAAGAAATTTTAAAGTGAAATGGTAATACAATTTCATATGAAATGACAATTCATTAAAATTTTATGATACTTTTATTTATAAAATCAAGAAATATGGAAATAAAAAGAAATGACATTATATTTTTCTTTTTTCTTTTAAATCAGAAATGGCATGTTATTAATTAATATATTGAAACATTTGTGTATTATTTAAGTTAATTGTTTAATCTTCGTATCTTCAGTAAACAAATGATATGTTTATTAATTTGTTTGCTTGTTCCTTTATCTCAAAAGAATATTAAAAAGATATTGAAAGCTAATTATTACCTGCCCTCCGGAGATTTTTTTTATAATTTCCTGCTGGAGTACTGTAGTGTTTTTGGCTTTTTTATCTGATGTTTTATTGGACTAATTAGGGGATAAGATCATAAATCGAATCATCTGGATTCATCCAGGGAAAAGGAAGGCGACAGCAAATGTCCACTCAAGCTTCCTTTTTCTTGTTTTTTTTATTATTATTATTTGGGTTTGAGTGGTTAATTTGTTTGGTTCTTGTGAGTGATTTTGATATCTAGTTGTAGTTTGGTTTTTTATTGTCCATTTCTAGTCACAGGATTGATGGGCAATGAAATTCGAATCTAGATTAAGTATTTGATTTTTATAGTTTACTCCATGATCCTATTAAATTGAAAATGTTATATGCTAGTTATCTTTCTGGTAATCATTAGTCATAAATATATCGATTGTAGAGGTCTCTTTTTCTTAATCTGGATAGGTAGGTTGACGACTTATCATTATTCTTGCTGTCTAATTTGTTTGTTGTGTGTTAGTGGTTGATGACTTTTTAATATTATTAAGTTAGAGGTCGGTGTCTAGGTGTATATGTAAGGCACTTGCATAGTCGGTATATTTTTGCTGTCAATCCTTTTAGTTTGGATTGGATCGTGGATTTTTCAGAATAGATTTGGTGTTCATGAAGGGCCAAGGGTTTAGTTTGCTAACTTGTTTGATCCTACCAACTGAATATTTTAAATGTAATACTACTTGCGTTGGTAAAAAAAAAAATTCATAGGATTTAATTCATTTTATTGATAAATGATTGATATTCGTATTTTTTTAAAGAATTTGAAATTTCTGAATAAAAGAATTCGAAATTTTTAGCAAGAAATAAGAGATGAGGTGACAATTTATTGACGAGATGATTTGTTGAAGTGTTGACCTGCCTGAAGGAAGGGCCGACTTGCCTGATGAAAGCAGGACTGAGTAAAGTAGATTTGATGAAAGAAGGGGTACAGTGTCCGAAAATTCAGAATGCATGAATTCTTCAAAGAGTTTAGAACGTCTAACAAGAGAGAGTATATTAAAAGAAAGAATGATATTTTATTTACCTCGGTTTCATTAAATAAACAGAGAGCATTTTAATTTTTTAATTACCAAGATCGTCAAGTATGCTATTTAAGAAACAACTATTTTAAATGTGAAAAAAAGAGTTGTGAGACGAAAAAGTGCTGAAATTTTTTTTTCATCATTTTATTAAATATGTAATCGAGCTTGATTGTTATTTTTTTATAATTCATCGTCAATAAAAAATTTTCTCATTTGAAATATAGAACCATACTCAAAAATCAATGCAAACTCGTAAACTTTTTTATATTTTTATTTTATTATTATTATTATTATTTTATTTTTATTACGCCGGTAATCGATTGAGTATAAGTCTCAAACACCTACAAATGGTATAAGATCAACTACAATTAGTCTTAAGCTTGATTTTGAGTTTTCTTTCTTTTTTTAATTGTTTATTTTAAATTTTCTTTTGTGAGATAGTTAAATTAATCTCTAAATCACAAAACATGTGCAATTTTGATTTTTTAATTTTTTTTTATATATGATTGAAGCGTCCCACTTAGTTATTTAAGAAAATTTGGGCCGGTCAGGCTCTTATAATAATACTAAATCGACGTGTTATTTACAAAAAAAAATTGAATTGAACAGAATTATTAATTAAATTAAATTAAAATAATTTAATAAAGAAGACAAGTAAAACGTATACCTCTCTTGAGTCTCGGATGTATAGCGTCTATTTATAAAATGGTGGCAGGGTTTCTTGAGTTGTAAGGTTTTTTTTTTAATTATGATTTTTTTAATAATAATAATAATATTTAGAATAAATTTAGATCTTATTTATTAATTACAGATTAAGACATGAATCCATGAGTATGATGCTCTTAAATATGGAACAGGCAAAGCTTCGCTGTGCACTTAATTTAAAGAACAAAATCCATCTTCTCTACCCACCAAAATCTTAAGCAGAATGAATCATCTCTCCCCATTCTTCAACAGCACCATAGCAGCTGTGATCTTTAATCATCTCTCCCCATTCTTCAACAGCACCATAGCAGCTGTGATCTTTGCCATGCTTCTCTTCCCCTACTATCTACTAAGGAAATGGAAATCTAGAGCTTCCAAAGGCATACCAGCACCCCAACCACAAGCCGCATGGCCTTTAATAGGTCATTTGCCTCTGTTATCAGGATCCGACCCTCCTCATATTACGTTGGCCGCACTCGCTAACACATGTGGCCCACTCTTCTCTATACGCCTTGGGATTCAATTCGTTCCCGTGGTGAGTTGCTCGAAGGTGGGTAAGGAATTATTCACCGGCGTCAATGACGTAATTGTGACCTTCCGTCCAGCACTGGTAGCCGGAAAACTTATAGGCTATAACTATGCTTTGTTTCCTTTCACCCCTGGTGGTTTATATTGGCGTGAAACGCGCAAGATATCCACGTTAGAACTTCTCTCTAACCGTCGACTTGAGCTTCTTAAGCATATTAGAAACCAGGAAGTAAAAGCTTCCACAAAAGATTTGTACGAAGCATTGTTGAGATGCAGCAGTGGTTCAGTGACTTGAGTTTGAATATCCTTCTTAGGATGATTATAGGCAAGAAATATTTTGGTGCTGGTGCTGATGGTGATGAGAAAGAAGGACGACAATTCCAAGAGCGGACAACGACACTTCTTCATTATCTCGGGACACTTGTTTTGAGAGACGCTGCTCCATTTCTTGGGTGGATGGATGTGGATGGACATGAGAAGGCAATGAAGAAAACTGCTAAAGAACTAGACATCTTCTGGACAAATGGCTGCAAGAACATGAAAGAAATAGATATTTTGGTGAAAAATCTAAAGAAGATCAAGACTTTATGGATGTTCTGCTTTCAGCTCTTGATGGAAAAAGCATTGAAGGTTATGATGCTGATACAATCAACAAAGCCGTATCCTTGGTATCCTATAATTTACCTTGATTGAAAAATAGTTTGTGTTAACTAATTATACTAATAAAGCATCATCCAGTGGATATAAAATTGATGGATCAAAGATATTTGCAGGGGCTTTTTGCTTTTTCAAGTGAAAAAAAAAAAAAAATCTCAAATCTTCATCCTGCAAAAAATTTTTTCCAGATCAGGTGAATTTTAACTCTACCGCAGTTTTAAAGTGCAGTAGAGATTACCGCACTTCAAAAGCGCAATAAGGGAAAATAATTAAAAGAAAAATTATTTAAATACATTACCGCACCTTTGCGGTGCGGTAATGCACGAGTGCGGCAGAGCTCCACTCAATCAATTTAAAAATATAAATTTAATTTTTATTTAATTAATTTTATTTATTTAATTATATATTAAATTTATAAAATATAATTATATTAATATTAATTAATAAAATTTTATTTAATTAATTATTATATTTTATTAATTTAATTAATTTTATATTAAATTTATAAAATATCGTTATAAAAATTATATTAATATTAATATTAATTAATTTAAATTATTTATAATATAATATTATATTTATCATATTTACTATTTTATTTTATTAATTTATATAATTTAATTAATGTTAAGAATATATATAAATATATTAATATAGTATTCACATATTTAATATTTAATATGATAATATGTATATTTAAGTAAATTTAATTATGTATATTTACTCTCCAATTTTCAATCTCCAATTTAAAAAAAAAATATTAATTAATGCCAATTATATATATAATTTGTTTTATTAATTATATTTATCAATGTAGAAAGTATAAAAAATTAAATAAAAAAATATATCTAAATATTTAGGAACAATAATATAATAAAAATAAATTAATATATATACAAATAATAAGGTCAAAAAATAATATTAAAGATAAATAAATATTCTCCCGTATTATATAGACTATTTTTTTTTATTATTTATAAAATATTTTGACATGAAAAATATAAAATAAAATAAATTTTAAGTTTTTATAATTTTATAATTTATAAATATTTATAAATTAACTGTAATAAAAATAATAAAAAAAATATAAAAAATATAATATTCTATTATAAATTAATTAAAATAATTAATATTTATAATAATATTAATATAATTTTTGTAATTATATTTTATAAATTTAATATATAATTAAATAAATAAAATTAATTAAATAAAAATTAAATTTATATTTTTATATTGATTGAGTGCGGCAATCATTACCGCATTTAAAAGTGCGGTAATATATTTAAATTTTTTTTTTTAATAAATCTCTCTTACCGCACTTTGAAGTGCGGTAAGCTCTACCGCGGTGGAGTTAAAATTCTTTGATTTGTGAAAATTTTTTTACCGTATTAGGATCTGAGAATTTTTTTTTTTTTTTTTCACTTGGAAAAGCAAAAAGCCCTATTTGCAGAGTATGGTTGCTGGAAATGAGACCATTGCAGTAGCCATGACGTGGGCACTTGCATTATTGTTAAACCACAAGCCTGTATTGAGGAAGGCACAGAAAGGGCTAGACGAAGTCATTGGGAAGGAAAGATTAGTGAACGATAAAGACATCAGCAAACTTGTTTATCTCCTAGCCATAGTCAAAGGAACACTACGCCTCTACCCACCGGCATTTATCTCTGGACCTCGTCAATTCACTGTGGACTGTAATATAAGTGGCTATTACATCCAAAAAACTCTTGGCTGCGGGTGAACCTTTGGAAGATCCATAGAGACACTGTTGTGTGGCCAGATCCAATGGTGTTCAAGCCAGAAAGATTTCTCACAACCCATAATAACGTTGATGTGAGGAGCCACAAGTTTGAGATGCTTCCGTTTGGAGGTGGCAGAAGAGCATGCCCTGGAGCATCTTACGCCCTCCAAATTATTCATTTGACAATGGCTACTTTACTGCAGTCTTTTGAAATTTCTACTTCCTCAGATGCAGCCATAGATATGACTCCTGGCGTTGGACTAACAAATATGAAAACAACTCCTCTGGAAGTTGTATTCTCACCCCGCCTGCCGCTCTGTTGTTTGGAATGATAAAGGAAATCTAAGCAAGTCATGATTGCAGGAGCACTACTTCTCTGTTGCCACTTCCAGTATCTGTATGTTTAAATATACAATTGATAAATTATTAATTAAAATTTATAAAATTAAACAGTTTCAAAATAATTGAATTTGAACTAAATATGAATAAATGTAAAAGTTTAATCAGTTTTAGATATCAAATTATTAATTAAATTTGGATTAAAAATTCATATTTGTAGGAATTATTTTCATGCACATTCTTACGCGTGATTATATATACAATTAAATTTTATCTTAAAAAGTTTCTAATTTTAATTGAATTTTAAAATTAAAAATTTATAGATATCTAAGCACAATTAAAATAAATAAGTGGTTAGTGTTTTTTTTATGAAATAAATATTTGCTTGTATTACGTTTTTTAAATAAAAAATAATTATAAAATTTTATTAATAATGGTTGGTATCTTAGACAAATAGAAATTAATTTTATTATAGACTAATCCAATGTGAATAACATTTAATTTTAATTGAGTAAATTGAGAGGGTTTATAATTAAAATAAAAAATAATTAAATTAAATATATATTGCAGAACAAAATACATTTACATTTTCAATTTAATTAAACTTTTTTTTGAAATTTAATTTAGGTATACTTAATAGAACGCAATTTCCAAATATCTTTATAACTATATCGTCTTTAATTTAATTATAATTTTAATATTATTAAACTAATATATTTGAAACGTTTTTATTAACATCTTCAATAATAGTTATCTAAATATAAAATTTAAAAATATTACAAGCAAAAAATAGGTCAAGATCTGTGGGAGCAGCCACTGTTGACCTTTGGGAAATAAAACATAAAACCATCATTACGAGAGTGAAATTGAAAGGATAGTGCAAAAGTGGGGAAGAAGGTGGGAACTCAAATGCCAGACGAATGAAATCTGTAGCAATTGATGAGTGTGAATTCATGTGCGTCACCAATAATGCTTATTTTACTCTCAATTTTGTGGAGAAAGAATTTTCTCTCTCTCGTGCGGAGAGCTTCTTCTAAGACAACGTGTCTCGTTCCTTGTCGGCGCTGTGAGATTGACCATGCTCTCTTCGGTAAAAGTGATTTTTCCATTTCTTTGTCCAGATCTGGGTGTTCTCCTAGATTGTACATGACTTTGACTTGCTCCAATAATACTGACAATGTGAGAATTTTATTTCTGTTTGTCTATGTGTATTGTTTGTGCTTTTTACTTTATTCTTATATATTTATTCTTCCAGATCTGCTCTCTAACAGGCATCATGATGGACAAAGGGTTAACGAGAATACTAGAGAGCCTGTTCGCATCATCTTGTCTAACCTTTTCAAGCCGTTAATTTTGAATCTGGAAGCTCTTTTGACTGGAGATGGTTGTTGAACACGATAGCAGAAGATCAACTTCCCTTTCTTTATAGTTCGACTCTATTTTCCACCCCATTTGGTGTGTTCGTGCTTTTAATATAGTTCTGACTGTTTTTCTCCTTTTATGAAAGGGTTGAATCGCTTGCATGACTATGATTATGTGTTATGGCACATGCAAAAATTTTAAATTAAAATTGGATTTAAAAAAGTGATAAAAAAATAAAATATATAAAATAATTATATATTAAATTTTTTTTTAATAAAAATTAATAATAATATAATAAGATTATAATGATTTTTATTTATGGTTTATTGTTAATTTATTACTTATTAAATTTATACTTTTTAAATTTATTTATTTTTAAAATTTAAATAAACCATTAAATCTATTAAATAATTTAAGATTATTCATAAAATATTTTTATTATTAAAAAATAAAAATTATTCTTTAAATTTAAATAATTTAACATATAATTTTAATCATATAAATAAATTCTCAATAATAAAATAAATAAAAAATTATCACTTCTTAGAAAATATTTAATACGATAACAAAATAAATTTAATGATTAATGTTCTATTCGTTTATAGAATAATAATTAACTTTTAAAAAAAGATTCCTTTGACAATGTTTGATTCAATATTGATAAATTTCCTTTCATAATGTTTGATTCAATATCGAGGATGTACTAATTTTTTTTTTTAAAAATGAGAATCGGAGATTAAAAGAGCAGAATTGTACTCAAATGCACTTACTGCCAATTTAAAATTGTGAGTGTAATTATTTTTGTATTAATTTTTATTATATTTAATATAATAAAATGCACTTTACTGCCAATTTAAAATTATGAGTGTAATTATTTTTGTATTAATTTTTATTATATTTAATATAATAAAATATGAAGTAAAATAAGTTTTTTTTTTTTAAAATAGGGGGCTGGGGGAGTCGAACCTTAAACCTTTCAAGGCTAAGGGATGCACTTTACATCAGGGTAAGTCTTAGAGTGCAGAAATAAAATAAGTTTTAAATATTAAAATTTAACTCAATTTTCATTTCGCATGTTGTGCTACGGGAGATAATGTAATGAATATGCAAGATGGTGTAATAACTTACTATAAATTTTAATTCAAAACTAATTATAATTAAATGAAGTTAAATATTAATTCGTAATATATAAATCTTATTTAACGGCGCATCAAATGTACCATTATTAATAAAAATTATACATAAAATTAAATTAGATGATGAGTAAATAAGTATATTTGATTAATAAAAATTATATATAAAATTAAATTAGATAATAAGTAAATAATTTTTTTAAAAAAATTATTATTTGAAGTATTAAATTTTGAAGATAAAAAGTAAATATTTTAGATTGAAAAATAATAGAGAATAAAATAAATTAAATATTATAATACACCTAAAAATAAATGAACTAAATAGCATAAATATTAATCCACTAAAAATTTATTTAATATAAAAATAAAAAAATTAAATTTATAAAAATGTAAAATATTTTAATCAGATAATTTTGAAATAAAAACTCGTTAATAAAATTTTTAAATTTATAATCTAATCGGAATTTTTTTTATTTTAAAATAAAATTATTTAAATATTTTTAAAAAATTTTCAGAGATCTACTGCTCTCATTGGCTTCGCGGGTAGTTACATGTCAAGTGTTTGGCCGCAGTAAAAGGAAACGGGGTGAGCATTCGGTCGGTTCGGTTCAAAACCGAACCGAACCGAATAAACCGAAAACCGAAATTTTAGTGTTTATGAAAACCGAACCGAACCGATTTTGGTCAGAAACCGAATCGAACCGAACCGGTCTGATTCGGTTCGATTCGGTTCGGTTTGATCGGTTTCGATTTTTAATAATTTTTTTATTTTTTACACTTTATTTTTTATATTTTAAAATTTAATTAAAATATTTTAATCTTAATATAATTTAATTTCTCTATATTATTGAAAAAATATATTATTATCACTAATCGATTCGGTTCGGTTTTTTCAGTTTTTTTCTGATTAAAACCGAACCGAACCGAAATAACTAAAATTTCTGAAATTAAAAACCGAACCGAACCGAAATGTATAAAAAACCGAACCAAATTTTCAAATCAATTCGATTCGGTCAATTTTTTCGGTTTGAACCGAATACTGCTCTCCCCTAGAAACGGCATCTTTCGGCTTTTTTCCGGGTTGGTATTTAGGTTTGGGTCTTAGAGTTACATGGTTCTTTGGTTTTTTCATGTTGTGGGCCCTAAGTTTCCTTGGACCTTTTGGTCCTCTTAAAATCCTTTTATTTTTGGAGGAAAAAAAATTATATTTTTGTTTTAATTTTTCATAAGAATAAGACCTAATGTGGAAGAGATAAGATGAAAACAATAAAAAATAGACAATTCTTCTAAAATACGAATTGAATACTGAATATGAAAAATCATATAAATTTTATGTGATTGTTACTTATATTATATTAAATGTTTTCTCAAATTTTTTATAATATTATATTATATAAAAAAATAACAAATTATTTATAAATAAATTAAATCATATATTGCTAAAAAATAAATAGGTAAGGATTGGGACGACATCTTTCGTTAATGTTGAAGAGTCATGTGTGTATTTTTATAGTTAGCTTTTCTTTAAATTTTTATTAATTTGATTGTTTTGAAAGGTAATGTTAAATAGAGATTTAATTATTATGGATTTCCGAAATCGTAATGACGACGTCAGTCTTGGAACCTTATTCGAGTTTTATCTTGTAGAAACTATTTTTCATGATTTTGTTCGGAAGACTTTAATGATTTATGCTCGAGAAATGAGAAAGAAGAAGATGCATCTTTGCTAAATTATTTTATGCAGGTGCTTAGACAGACACTTGAAAAATATTTTTATCAAATTATCTTATACAGAGGTTTGATTTTGAATGATTGTAAATTTTTGTTTGACTCTAGAACTAATATTTCTGTTAGATGGATATTTCTGTTAAATGGATTGGTCGTAATGTTACTCTAACTGCTCATATTTTGGTTAGAGAATCTATTATGCATAATTGTCTTTCTGTTTGGAATGATATCACTATTTATTTGATGAAATTTTATTAATACAATCAGTAGTTTTATTTTAAAAAAAATTAATATTACAATCTTACATGAAAAATAAATAAAAAATAATTGTATATAATAAATTAAATTAAATGTACAACAAGCACAAAAATGCAATGCACATTTAAAAAAAAAAGTTGTATTATAAAATGATTTTATGCATTAATTGTTTTTTAAATGAAAGTTAATTGTTTTTTAAGTGAAAATTGAGGATTGGGAGTAGGAGTGAGCGGTGTTTGATTCAAATCGAAAAAATCGATCGAATCGAATCGATTTAAAATTTTAGTTCGATTTTTTATACATTTCGGTTCGGTTTGATTTTTAATTTCAAAAATTTTAGTTATTTTGGTTCGGTTAGGTTTTGATTAAAAAAAATCGAAAAAACCGAACTGAACCGATTAGTGATAATAATATATTTTTTCAATAATATAGAGAAATTAAATCAGATTAAAATATTTTAATTAAATTTTTAAATACTAAAAATAAAGTGTAAAAATTATTAAAAATTGAAACCGATTAAATCGAATCGAATCAAACCGAATCAGATCGGTTTAGTTCGATTCGATTTCTGACCAAAATCAGTTCGGTTCGATTTTTATAAACACTAAAATTTCAATTTTAGGTTTATTTGATTCGATTCAATTTTGAATCGAACCGACCGAATGCTCACCCCTAATTGAAAAAGTAAGACTATGAAACTTTTTAAATTTATTCATATAAACCTACAACCAGATTAAATATGTGAATGCAATTATTTTCATATTGTATTTTTCTATTTTATTACTAAATATAAAATATTGTCAACCCATTTGGACCGTAATATTAAAAACATGGTGTGGTTAATGGGATAGATGCGTGATCAAATCAAACGAGGCATCAAATTTTATACTTTGAACTTATATTTTGCAGTTCTAAAATTTTAACGTCTCTAAATATAATACCTAATTCCATTATTATTTATTATACTTCGATCAAACTCATTTTCATTGATGTTTTTTAATTGATTCAAGTGTCACCATTTTATAACTCTTTATATTTCAACTTTATTAATATATATGAAATTTAATAGATCCGATCCAAGTTTAAATATCATATTATCACTTGTATTATTAATTTTTTTAATTTTTATTCAGATAAATATTCTGCAATATTATAATATTATATGAAAATTAATAAAAGAATAATTACATATAATAAATGAAAGTATATGTACAACAAAAATGCAACGCACATTTAATATTTATATTATAAAATGTTTTTATCAATTAACTACTTTCCCTTTGTTTTTTCAATTTTATTATGGAACATAAAAATATTTCGTCACCCCATTTGGGCCATACTATTAAAAGTATGATGTGGCCAATATGATAATAAAAGTATCAAATTTTAATTTATTTTATTTTATTAATTTTAATATTAACTAAATATTAATATTAATTAATTTAAAATACTAATATTAATACTGAATTGTTATTAAAACAATCAATTGTCTACTAAAATAATTAATATTATACTCTAAAATTTTCTTCCACTAGCACTATTGTGACTCTATATATAGGTGTGCAACTGAAGCTTCTATATGCAATTAATTTAAGAAGAAAACCCATCCTCCATCTATTAAAATCTTAGGAAAATGGATTATCTTTCTCCATTTTTGAACACCACAATAGTAGCCTGGATCTTTGTCTCTCTTTTCCTCCCTTTATATCTATTAAGCTTAAAGAAATGGGAATCCAGAGCTTCCAAGGCCATATTGGCACCCCAACCAACGGGTGCATGGCCTTTAACTGGTCATTTTTCTTTGTTTTCAGGATCCGAGCCTCATGTCACGTTGGGTACACTCGCTGATAAATATGGTCCCATCTTCACTGTACGGGTTGGGGCTCACCCTGTTCTCGTAGTGAGCAGTTCAGAGGTGGCTAAGGAAATATTCACGGGTATCAATGACATGATTGTAACCTTCCGTCCAGCATTGGTAGCCGCAAAATTTATGGGCTACAACTATGCTTTCTTTCCTGTTAACCCCGGCGGTCCATATTGGTCTGAAACTCGTAAATTATCCATCTTTGAACTTCTCTCTAACCGCCGGCTTGAGCTTCTCAAGCATATTAGAATCCAGGAAGTGGAGAGTTCCATGAAAGAGTTGTAAGCATGGCAGGACAAAAAGGTTGTTGATATGAAGCAATGGTTCAGTGACCTAAATTTGAACGTGCTTCTTAGGATGATTATAGGCAAGAAATATTTTGGTGGTGGTGCTGTTGGTGAGGAGAAAGAAAGGAGAAATAAGTTCCAGCATGGAATAACGAAACTTTTTTATTTTCTGGGGACGCTTGTTTTGAGGGACGCTGTTCCATTTCTTGGATGGATGGATGTGGGTGGACATGAGAAGGCAATGAAGAAAATTGCTAAAGAAATAGATGATGTTTTGGAGAAATGGCTACAAGAACATAAGCGAAATAGGTGTTTGGGTGAAGAATCTAAAGAAGATCAAGACTTCATGGAAGTCATGCTTTCGATTCTTGATGACAAAAACCTTGAAGGTTATGATGCTGATACAATCAATAAAGCCACATCCTTGGTAACGTACATATAATTCAAGCTTTATAGTAAAAAAAGTAATAGTTTTTTTTTTTTATCATCCAAAAAATTTATTACAAGTAAGAATGGAGAAAATTTTCTATTCAATTTTTGTATGTATAATGATTCTATTACAATAATTGATGATGGATGACTGGCGGGTTTCTAGCATCTGGGTTAAGGCCGGTCCCTGGAGAAAGAGATAGACCCAAAGCCAGTATACCTCACTGAGCAGCCCGATCCACCGTCACGCCATCCAGCTCAAGGTTCAAGCAAGCCGGACTGACGCTAAGCTTGAATCCATTGGAAGAGAGCCTAGCTCGGTGACAAGATAAGAGGTAGGAGAGCATGCCCAGCTACCCCACAGCCCTATCAGCACGCTCGCTGGAGGGGAATTAAATGGTCGCCTGACAAAGATGGGTATGCTGGGACGTCCGTATATACGAGACTGTGCGACAGAGACAGTTGGCACTGTAACAGGGTGACGGTTATGCGTCACTAGAGGACAAAAAAGAAGGGGATAAAGGGGAATACGTGATCCTCCTTGACTAAGCTTACACTCACGCTGTAAAACTTATTTTCTGGATCTCATAATATCAATTGGCGTAGTCTGTGGGAAGCGAAGGAGATCTTTCCGTCACCAGAATTTTCATTTCCGTAAACACTCACTGAGATTCACATGGTAAACCACAACGAAAATCACACCAACAACACTCCAAAGGACCTGAACTCTGCTTAAGAAGGTCAATAATTTTCATTTTCTAGTCCCACAGCTATATCAAACCAACCTCCCGTACTATTCAATCCATCGCTGAGCTCGGCAGGGATTCAATCCAAAACAACCTTGTGTGATCAAGAGCTCCAAGCCATGGCTCTTCAGCTACAGAACACAGGGACAGATGCTGCAACAGAGGGGCCTCAATGCCCTGTTGAATGTACCCCCTGTAGCTGAAGGGTTCAATGCCACTGAACCCCAATCCACTTTCAACTACCAAATCCCCCAACATAGTAGTCAGAGAGCGGGAGAAAGAAGCGGAGGAGCAGCTAGGAAAGATGAGCCGGCAGTCAAAGCCAGAGGTCAGAGGGTGAGAGAGTTTATTGAAAGTGATGAAGCAGAGAGCTATTCTGCTGGGACAGCAGGGAGGATGGAAAGCGAAGAATGGGAAGAGGGATATCGCCTAGAGTAAAGGCCAAGGCAAGAGGAGACAAATATAGACTAGAAGCTACAGAGAATGAAAGAATAGCCCCTGGCTAAACTAGGGGCAAATGACAATAGCCAGACTTTCCTACCCACATTCTCACATTTTTCAGGGTGGATCCAACAGGAGACCATCCCAAAGAAGTTTATGATGCCAGCTATGGCAGCCTATGACGGTGCTGGAAACCCCCGGGAGCACAACTTGAACTATAAGACGTTCATAGAGCTCCAGACTCTCTCAGATGTTCTAATGTGTAAAGTTTTCCCCACCACCCCCACAGGACCAGCTAGGGCATGGTTCAACAGCCTAGAAGCAGGGAGCATTAGGAGCTTTGCGGACCTAGCCAACATATTCATCAGCCGGTTCATTACAGTGGTCCCGGCTAAGAGGAAGACCATCTTCCTAAGACAGTTCGACAGAGGAAAAATGAATCTCTGAGAGAGTACATGGCCCATTTCAACTCGGAGGCCCTGCAAATCCCCGAGTTGGATGAGGCAAGGGCGGTGGAAGCCATGCAGAAGGAGACTACCTCCCCTAATTTTTTGGGTCGCTGTGTAGGAAGCCACCCACTACCTTGGTGGGGCTAATGAAAAGAGCAGAGAAGTACATAAGGCAAGACGACGCCTTAACCACCAGTATGTTTGCCAAGGAGGCCGGAGACAGGGGAAAGGCCGTAGAAGAGAGAAGGCCTGAGAGGCAAGAAACGAAGCAGAATCGGGGGCATGAGATGTACAGGCAGCCTTGGTATATGAGAGAATAGAGGACATATCAGCCCCGGATCCCTGAGATAATCACTCCTCTGAATGCATTTAGAGCCGAAGTGCTCATGGCAGTACAGGATAAAGACTTCATCCAATAGCCTAAGCCCATGAGAGCTGACGCCAGCCAGAGGGATCCAGATAAGTACTGCCAGTATCACCGAACCCACGGCCATGATACCAACAACTGCTACCGACTAATCAATGAGATAGAGAGGCTGATCAAAAGGGGGCATCTCCGAAACTTTGTTGAAAAAATCAGAAGGAGAGAGGCCCCGTAGACAGGGAGTAGGGCCAGTGAATGACGGCTCTAGTGAAACCATCAATATGATCATAGGAGGGACTAGAGGTTGGATGAGCAGGAGAAGGAAGAAGAAAGGCCAGAGTGGAGAAGGGAGTAGCAGCGAAGTCCTGCAAATAGTAGAGCACTTCCCAGTGACCATTTCCTTTTCCCCCTAAGATACTCATGGGATCCAAATGCCCCACGATGATGCCTTATTCATCGAAGCCATCATTCACAACTTCAGAGTCCGCAAGATCCTGGTAGACGATAGAATTAAGGTAAACCTGCTGCCTTACTGGGTCTTTCAGCAGATGAGAATACCAGAGGAGCAGCTGGTGAGAGATTAGGCCCTAGTCAAGGGGATAGGGGGAACACCTGTGGTAGTAGAGGAAAAGGTGAAGGTGGCCCTGACGTTGGGAGAACCACCCCTGTCTCACACCCACTACGCAATCTTTCTGATGATGAAGATCCCATTAAGCTACAACATAATTTTGGGAAGGCCGGTGCTGTATGATTTTAAAGTAGTAACCAGCATCATGTACCTGACCATAAAGTTTCCAATGGAGATAGGGGTGGAGGTAGTCTGGGGACGACAGGAGGAAGCTCAGGCAGTGTATCTATCCACGATGGCAGAACCAAATGCAGTAGCAGAGGAGGTAAACCCTGAGGTCATGGAAGTCTGGGATGAAAAGAAGGAGGCTAGAATGGAGCTCGTTGATGAGTTGGAGACATTTCCACTATTAGAAGAAGAAGCTGATAAAGTCTTCAGCCTCAACACGAGCCTTGATGAAGAGCAGAAAGCAGCAACAATGGCCCTTATCAGAGGACATGCCTCAAGCTTCGCCTGGAAGCCTTTCGACATGCCAGGAATAGACCCTGAGGTGATAACCCACAAGCTCAACGTCCTCTCCAGAGCAAAACCAATAAAGCAGAAGAAGAGGGTGTTCGAGAAGGAGAAACAACAAGCTACCCGAGAAGAAGTTCAAAAGTTAGAGGAGGCAGGGTTCATTAGGGAAGTTATGTACCCACAGTGGTTAGCTAACCCTGTGCTAGTCAAAAAAGCCAATGACAAATATCGAATGTGTATAGACTTTATCGACTTGAACCGGGCCTGTTCCAAAGATTGTTATCCCCTTTCCGACATTAATAAAATGGTCGATTCCACAGCCGGTTATGATTACATGTTGTCCCTTGATGCTATGTCTAGTTATCATCAAATTCCTATGGACAGGTCAGATGAAGAGAAGACCTCATTTATAACTGAAGATGGGACTTATTGCTACAAAGCCATGCCCTTCGGGCTGAAGAATGCAGAGGCAACGTATCAGCGACTAATGAATAAAATCTTTAAGGGACAGATAGGGAGAAACATAGAAGTATACGTGGATGATATGGTGGTGAAAAGCCAGACCTTCCTGCAACACTTGGCCGACCGAAAGAAGTATTCGGGGTGCTGGAACAATACAGAATGAGGTTGAACCCGATGAAGTGTACTTTCTTCATCAGAGAAGGAAAATTCCTGGGCTACATGGTTAGTGGAAAGGGCATTGAGCCAAACTCAGAGAAGGTGGAAGCTATATTGAAGATGCTAGAGCCGACCTGTGTGAGGGATGTGCAGAAGCTCACAGGGAGGGTGGTAGCACTCAACCGATTCATGTCAAAGTCTGCAGAACGGTGCTTGCCATTCTTCAAAAAGCTGAGGAAAGTCCCAAACTTTGAATGGACAGAGGTTTGCCAAGAGGCCTTCAAAAACCTCAAGCAATACCTCAGTTCATCACATGTGCTCAGCAGTCCACTAGCCGAGGAAGAACTCTTGATATATCTGGCAGCCTCAGAACAAGCTATAAGTGCTGTACTGGTGAGAGAAGAAGGGGGGAGCAAAGGCCAATCTTTTATGTCAGCAAAGTGCTCAAAGATGCCAAGGTCAAGTACAAGAACATAAAGAAGTTGGTGTTCAGAGTGTACCTTGAAAGCCACTATAGAGTCGTGATGACAGATCAACCCCTGAAGAAAGTTCTTCACAGACCTGAAATCTCAGGACAGATGCTGGCATGGTCTGTCGAAATCAGCCCGTACTGCCTTCAATACCGACCTCAGACATCCATCAAAGCCCAGGTCCTCGTTGACTTCTTAGCCGAGTGCTCCTTCAATGAGGAACAACAAGGGCAGAATAGGGAGTTTCCTAGCCTAGCTGAAGGAAGGGATGGAGACTAGCCACCACGAGAGTTTAGCTGGAATTTGTTTGTCGATGGAGTGTCCAGCGGTAAGGCCAGTGGAGCTGAAATACTTTTGAAAGGCCCGGAGGGATTCAAGGTCTGCTACACCCTACGCCTAGAGCTTACAGCCTCTAATAACATGGCAGAATATGAAGCCTTCATAAATGGGATGCTGATAGCATCGGAAGTAGGGGCGATCGACCTCAAAATAAGCAGCGACTCCCAACTAGTAATAAATCAAGTAACTGGGGCATACTAAGCAAGAGAGCCCATCATGTAGAAGTACCTGGCCAAGATTCGAGTCCTAGAAACTGAGCTTCGCAAGCAGGAAATTGTTGTAGAGTATTTGAGGATACCTAGAGAGAAAACGAAGAAGCAGACTTGCTTAGCCAGTTATCTGAGGAAGAATTGGAACAACTTCCAGATGAGGTGTACATACAGCACATCAACATCCCTACTTTTGACAAACCTACCACAATAGTGCAAATCGAAGAAGGGCAGAGCTAGATGACCCCATACCTGGATTATTTGGAGATCGAAAAGTTGCTTGAGGATAAAACAGGAGCAAAAAGAATTGCAGCCAAGGCTGCCAATTATCAGGCAGTGAGGGGAACCTTGTATCGAAGGGGGAAATCCAGCCCGTGGATCAAATGTGTGGGTCTTGAGGAAGCGGCTAGGGTGATGGAGGAGAGATATCAGGGAGTCTGTGGAGCGCACGAAGGAGCAAGCAAGTTGGCAAATAAAATCTTCAGGCAAGGGTACTACTGGCCCACAGTTAAGAAAGAGGCAGAAGAGTTCGTCAGAAGATGTGACGTCTGTCAGAGATTTGCCAATGCCATTAATATCCCGGCTACACCACAATCCAACATATCAAGCCCTTGGCCATTCTCACAATAGGGTATAGACATCTTGGACCCTTTCCCTAAAACCACGGGGCAGAAGAGGTTCGTAACAATAGCAGTGGAGTACTTCTCCAAGTAGCCTGAGGCTGAGGCCGTGCCCACCATTACAGCATGCAAAGTAATAGACTTCGTTTGGAGCAACATCATCTGCAGATTTGGGATACCGAGGGCACTCATATCCGACAATGGCAAGCAGTTCGACTGCAAATCCTTCAAGGATTTCACAAGGAACATGGGCATCTGGTACAAGTTTTCCTTAGTAGCCCACCCTCAAACAAATGGCCAGACGGAAGTCACAAACCGAACCATCCTTCAGGGACTAAAATAGCGGCTAGATGGGGCAAAGAAAAACTGAGTGGCCGAGCTCAACAATATCCTATGGGCGTTCAGGACTACCCCTCGAACGTCGACGAAGGAAACACCATTCGGTTTGGCATTCGGCACTGAGGCAGTAGTCCCTATAGAACTGTAGATCCCCACTCATCGCGTTTAGTTCAACAATGAGGACACCAATGGAGAGAAGTTGAGAAGCAACCTGGACGCCCTAGAAAAAATCAGAGAGGAGGCTCAAGTGCGTACTGCTTCTTATCAATAAAAGGCAGCCCACTACTACTACCACAAGGTTAGAGAAAGGAGCCTAAAGTAGGGGACCTGGCCTTGAGAAGATTGGAAGCGACGGGGAAGAGAGCAGTAGTGGGAAAGTTGGCACCAACCTGAGAAGGTCCCTTCAGGATAACCAAAACTGTCAAGCCTTTGGGGTATACCGAATTGAAGTCCTAAAAGGAAACCCATAGCCTCACGCGTGGAATATTCAACACCTGAAGAAGTATTTTCCCTAAGGAATGTGCAATGTAAAAACTTCGTACTTTGAAAATATGAATGAATGAGAAATGCTATTTTTATTCTCTATATATCTCGAGTATTCTCAAAACAGATACAGAAGTCCTCAGTGAGATAGGTGACCAGTCTCGAAAAATGACCGCCAGCACTACAAAGCCGAATTGAAAGAGTGAGAGAGAAGCCCTCAGTGAGGTAAGTGACTGGGATTGGAAAATGACCGCCAAGACCACAACACCGAGCTGAGAGAGAGAGAGAAGCCCTCAGTGAGGTAGGTGACTGGCCTTAGAAAATGACCGCCAGCACCACAAAATCGAGCTGAGAGAGAAAAAAGCCCTTAGTGAGGTAGGTGACTAGCCTCAGAAAATGACCTCCAGCACCACAAAACCTAGCTGAGAAGGGAAAGAAGCCCTCAGTGAGGTAGGCGACCAGCCTTGAAAAATGGACCACCAGTGCCACAAACCGGCTGAGAGGAGGAAGGTCAAACAAAGGAAAAATAAAGGCCTTGAGCCACCCTTCAAATGAAAAGCTAAGGCTAAACAAATAGGCTGATTGAAATATAGCCCATATAAGGCTTAGCACGTAAGCAGGAAATTAAGTCCGACCTCATAGAAAGAGCTCAGGACACTTAAGTACAAGAAATAAAATTTCGAACTCCCGAACTCACAACACGGACAGGTTCACAGGCTATAGGCACACGAAGTAGCCTAAGCAAAAAATAATAATAAAGAATTGATCTCGCGGTTTAGATTAACAAGATAAGCTAAGTATGGAAAGCAATAAAAGGCCAAGCTTGCCATTTGGGTGGGCCCATAGAATATAAATGCGCAAAAATAGCCGAAATGCAAAAATAGCTGAGCTCACAGCTCGGACGAATCCATGGCAGCTCGGACAAGCCCATAGCTCAAAAAGCACAAAACTGATCTCAGCATAAAAAAGCAACCAAGCTTTCAGGTTGGATGAGTTGGCAGACTCTAAACCAAATAACGAAATAGGACAAAAATGACAAACAGTATCAGAGCTTGTAAGCATTTATAATAAAAGTAGAGCGCTAAGGAAAATGCATCCAAGCTTGTAGCTCGGACGGGCCCAAGGGACCACCACACGCGGGAAAGCTTATATATGAAGATGATCATTCCTCCCAAGCGCAAGTGAGTTTGTTAGATAAATGTATAAAAATAAACTAAGTATTACATATCCGAGCTCATGGCTCTGAGAAGATCGCAAGTAAGTGACATAAGTACACTCGAGAGAATGGGAAAAATTTATGAGTTAAATGCTTAATGACAATTCCGAGCTCTCAGCCAGGACTTACCCATATGATAAAGTCATGCGGAGGATAGTTTAGTCTGTTACTTAAGTAGGTTAAATAAGTTGAGATTTGTTAAGTAAGCATACAGCTTAAGGCTTTTTATGTTAACGTAAGGTAGAAGAAGCTCGCAAGTTAGAAAGTGAAGATGAGTTAAGTAATTACAACTTGAATCAAATTAAGTCTCAAAGGACTTAGTAGCTCGGTAAAGCAAAGAAAGTAACACATTCAAAAATAACCTAAGTATAAATGAAGCAGACACCGAGGTGGAATACCCTTATTGTTAAATCATTTATAGGTCGTCATACACCAAAAATTATAAGTCAAAGGCAAGAAAATAAAGTAGGTCGACTTGGGTCTTGAAGCCGCGGGGGACTTAGAAGAGCCCGGAGTCCTACCTTGGGTAGAAGCCTTGGAGGCTGCAGAATGAGAGCCCTTGGACGCGGGCACCAGCGCCCAGGAAGAAACAGGGGCAGGGAAAGCAGTCCGGCTAACTACGGGAGGGGAGATGGCATGGAAAACCTCCCGGGTCATGTCTGCCACTGACCGGCCAGCCCGGAAAGCCTCCAGAGTGGCCCTCATGTTTTCCCGGGGCATCATGAAGTTCTTGAGGGGCTTAATCTTGTCCATTGGCGTAGAAGAGGCTGTGAAAAACAAAAATAACTAACAATTAAAAAGAAGTACAAGAAAAAGACAAAAGGCAGAGGAAAAAAGGCAAAACATCAACAAACAAATACCAACTTTCTGGCAGTTTCGAAGACTGGACACGAACATGCACTTCTCGATATCATACTTCCGCGAGTTAGAGGTCAGTCGGAGAAGATAGATTTGGTCCACCAGGAGCAGCCAAGGAAGGTTGTTACAATCTAGAGGGACGTCCCTCCAGGAGAGGTCCACATCCCAGGTTATTCCAGAGCCTTCCTTTAGCTCCACCACCACGAAACTTTTAACCCAGCCCTTAATGGAGTCCTTATACCCCGAGAAGATAGACAACCCTCCTCAGGGAGAAAAATAGTAAAACCATAATTGGTCCTGACCAAACAGAAAAATGTGAAAAACAAGACAGCAGACATGGCAAAACTCCAATACAAACTGATGGATTCAAAGAAACACATGAAAAGAATGAAGTTGGGTGAGAGCATACGAGGAGTTACTCCGAAGTAATGGAAAACCTCAATAAAGAAGAGAGAAAAAGGAAAGGTTAAACCAAAATCGCATTACTTGACAAAAAAGACTAAGCTGTGATCCTGCTGGGAGTTAATCAAGCCCGGCAGCGGAGGAACGGGAAGAACGATCCTCTCATTACGGTAGGGAGCCCTAATGCGATAGATGGAGGTATCTAGATATTCCCGAGAAAAGAAGCTGGTAAGGGAGGCAGTGGTGATGGTAGACCTCAGATTTGCAACATCATGGATTCTAGGGGCAGCCATTAGAGAACAGAAGACGTACCTCGAAGAAATTTTGCAGGACATAGGAAAGACGAAATACAAGGAGCAGAGTGAGAAGAAGAGTTTGGAGGGAGACGGAGAGTTTGAATTTGAAAAGAGTAAAGGTAGAGAAAGGACGTTTTTGACAGGAGCCTCCCTAGGGTTGCGCGGTCATAATTGGGACCTAGGAATTTACCCCATCATTACTCATGGAATAACTATTGAGGAGGTAAAAGGGCATTTGATAACTGCCGGACTTCTAGCACTTGGGCTGAGGCCGGACCCTGGAAAAAGAGACAGGCCCAAAGCCCAGTATACCTCACTGAGCAACCCGATTCACCATTATGCCATCCAGCCTAGGGTTCAAGCAAGCCGGACTGACCCTAGGCTTGAATCCATCAGAAGAGAGTCTAGCTCGGTGACAAGATAAGAGATAGGAGAGCAGTCCCAGCTACCCCACAGCCCTATCAGCACGCACGCTGGAATAAAATTAAATAGCCGCCTGACAGAGATGGGTATGCTGGGACGTCCGTATATACGAGACTGTGCGACATGGACATGTGACACTGTAGTAGGGTGACGGTCATGCGTCACTAGAGGACAAAGAAGAAGAAGGGGATACGTAATTCTCCCTGATTAAACTTACACTCACACTATAAATTCTATTTTCTGAATATGAGAAATGATGATGGATCTATGTAGATATCTACGTACAATAGTTATATTAAATTATTTTTAGTGAGAATGTTAACTTCTTATTATTCTCCTATGAACATAAAATATAAAACATAAAAATTCTTCTCGAGAAAATTATTCCAACAAATTGAATGAGACTAATTGACTTATAGGGTTGATTTTGATTGTTATGAAATTGATGGACAAAAATTGTTTGCAGAGTATGATTGCTGGGTATGAGACAGTTACAGTTGCAATGACGTGGGCACTTGCCCTACTGCTGAACAATCGATTTGCATTGAGAAGGGCACAAGAAGAACTCGACAAAGTTGTTGGCAAGGAACGATTAGTGAATGAAAAAGACATCAGCAAACTTGTTTATCTCCAAGCCATAGTTAAAGAAACGCTACGTCTCTACCCACCAGGATTTATCCCTGGGCCTCGTCAGTTCACTCGGGACTGCACCATAGGTGGCTATTATGTCCCAAAAAACACTTGGCTAATGGTTAATGTTTGGAAGATACAAAGGGACCCTCGTGTGTGGCCAGACCCAATGGAGTTCAAGCCAGAAAGGTTTCTCACAACCCGTAAGAACGTTGATGTCAGGAGCCAAAACTTTGAGTTGCTTCCATTTGGAGGTGGCAGAAGAGCATGCCCTGCGGCATCTTATGCGCTCCACATAGTGCATTTGACATTAGCCACTTTGCTGCAGGCTTTTGAAATTTCCACTCCCGAAGATGCAGCTGTTGATATGACTCCTGGCATTGGACTAACAAATATGAAAACGACCCCCTTGAAAGTTGTCGTATCACCTCGGCTGCAGCCCTGTTGTTTTGAATAATGAGCAATATGGCTACAGTCACTCCCGTATCAAGGGTTAGCCAACTTTGCATTCGTGCAAATAAATAAATCAGTCGTTGCAGAACCTGCATAGGTTGTCTTTTGTTGTAATAATTCCTGTGATTATATGTTAATTGTCATTCTCACTGGTGTGCAGTCTACTCGGATTTGCACTCTGGAAGTTTGTGTGACGTTTTCATTTATATGTGTAATAAAGAAAATGATGAAATAAATAAAAAGAAAATGATGAAATAAATAAAAAGAAAATGATATATTTATCAAAGTAAAGTAAAGTATTTCAGCAGATATTTTCTAATGAATTATTAGATCATTGTATCTTTGGTGAAAAAAGAAATGATATCTTTAATTTGTTTACTTGATCCTTTATCGTGTAAGAAGATCAAAAGAAATTAAAAGCTAGTAACACCTGCTCTTGTAGGAATTTTGTTTGTTTTTTCCCATAATAAAACCAAATCTTATGGTTGGATTCACTTTATTGATTTTAAAATTGCTTTTGAGTTCTTTTTTATTTATTTAATTTTCTTTTGGTGGGACATTTACCACTAACTTTAATCTCAAAATAATAAAAAATAGAGTTTTAAAGAATTTTGATTTTTTTAAAAAATTTTCCTTATCATCTAAATATAACTTCTATATTTTTAAATTTAATAAACTGAGTTATAATTTTAAATCGAAATGATTTGGAATAAAAAAATATTAATTTATATTTTAAATTCTCTCATATATGTTTAATAGAGTTAAAAGAGATTACACACTTCAGCGGCGGTGGCGTGAAATCTAATAAAAATAAATTTTATTTTTTAATAATTATAAATGATAAATACAATGAATAGAGTTGAATCTATAAAAAATATATTAATTAATGTATATTTTTAAGATTGAACGTAAAAAAATATGAATAACGACCGATCTAATAATTATAAATTTCATAATTTTATGTTTTAATGATTGACTACTTGATGACTGATTTAATGAACGATTTGACGATCTAATAACTTGTCGACTAAACAGTTTAACCTGACGATTGATTTAATGACTATCGACTTAATGATTGACTATTGATTTAGTGACTATCAATCTCACGATCTAATCACTCAATTATTTTATAATTCTTATGACTAAACTGATGATTGACTGATAATATAAAATATTTTTATTGAAAAAATTTAAGAGTAGAATAGTAAAATAGTGTAAAATTTAAAATTTTTATAGATATTTTCCTTAAGGGTATTTTAGTATGGATTGAAATAGGATTATGTATAGTATGGTACCAGTTAACCTAATTTATCTATGATTGATTTTAAATTAAAATTTATATTAAATTAATATATCACAATTAATGAGTATATATTAATTGCATTACCTCTTTTATTACAAAAATGAATTATATCAAATTAAACGGGTTAAATTTTAATTTCTCAATGAGTTTTTACATATTAAAAAATAGTTAATTATATTTGAATTCATAAAATATAATTTTTACTCCTATTCTACCCGTTATCGTATAACCATGTACATGTCTTTATCTATTATGATAAGGAGTTTTTAAATATTTTAATTTAATTTTAAATTAAAAATTCACATATTGAGATACTATTTATACTTTTTAAAATTAATTTAATATTTTTAGAATGATTAAATTTTAAAATATAATATTATTAATAAAAATATAATTTTGATAAATTATTAATTAAAATGCATAAAATTAAATACTTTCAAGATAATTGAATTTGAACTAAGTATGAATAAATATAAAAATTTTAATGAGTTTCAAATATCAAATTATTAATTAAATCTTATCGTAAAAAGTTACTTATATGATTTTAATTGAATTTTTAAAATTTAAAATTTATAGATGTCTAAACACAATTAAAATAATTAAATTAACAAGTATTGAAATAAGTGGTTGGTGTTTTTTTTTTTATAAAATAAAATACATTTACATTTTCAATTTAATTAAAAAATTTAATTTAGGTATACTTAATAGAAAACAATTTTGGAATATCTTCATAACTATATCGTCCTTAATTTAATTATAATTTTAATATTATTAAACTAACATATTTGAAACGTTTTTATTAACATCTTCTTTAAATATAAAATTTAAAAATATTGCAAACGAAAAATAAGTCAAGGTCGGTGGGAGCAGCCACTGTTGACCTTTGGGAAATAAAACATAAAACATTCATTACGAGAGTGAAATTGAAAGGATAGTGCAAAAGTGGAAACTCAAATGCCAGACGTCTGATTAAATCTGTAGCAATTGACGAGTGTGAATTCATGTGCGTTACCAATAATGCTTAAATTACTTTCTTTGTAGACATGTGGAGAGTTTCTTCTAAGACAACGTATCTCGTTCCTTGTCAGCTGGGCGCTGTGAGATTGACTATACTCTTTTCTATGAATATGCTAAACCAAGTATTATTTTGTGATATATAAATTTCATTTAATTCCACACTAAATGTATTCCTCTTAAAAAAAGTTAGTATGGTACATGAAAGGGACATAATAACTAATACTATACAGTAATATCCCAATAAATTTTATGGGTGTTTTTGAATTTGTGGTTTTGAGTCTTTATTTTTATTCACCTGGAGGTCTTCTACTCGTGATATCTACAACTTAGAACCGCGTCAATACCTACCCTTCTAAAGACTTGTTAAAAGTCGCGGGTTCTATCTTGTATCCTTCCGTTGTACGATGCTCAGAGTGTCAAGCTTCTTCATCCATGGTGTTTTTCTACATAGTTGATAGGGTTTTTGGGTGCTTTATGGTTGTTTGGATGGTACTTTTCTCCAGATTTTGATTTACTGCTTGTTAGGGTTTGTGGTGGAAGGTCGTTTGCTTTAATGCTTGATCTGGTTTTGAATCTCTTTGTTTATCTCTCTGTTAGTCAGGAATTGCTTATCTGATTGGTTATGAATTTCTATTTTGTTTTTTTCGACCTTGGCTATGAAGGACGAGATGGCAGTGGCTAGAGGTGGATTGTGATTCTAGTTCGACGGTTGTGTGCTTGGGCGGTGGGTTTGGTTTGGATATTGGGTCTTGTGATTAGACTTCTTTATTGGTTTTGAGTCCTTTGTAATATGACGTGGAACAATAACTTTTTCCTTTGAATCTTCATTTTCTAATTTTTATATTCCCAATTGTTGATTTTTCATAGAGATAAGACCTAATGTGGAAGAGATAAGATGATAACAATAAAAAATAGATAATTCTTCTAAAATACGAATTGAATACTGAATATGAAAAATCATATAAATTTGATTCTGACATCATAACATGTGATGCGCTGCTCCACCGAGTTCTGGAAGAACCGATTCCTCGCATTAATCTGGAGGAAGATCTCAAAAAGCCTAAAGTAAAACAGAGTTAGAGAAAGTAAAATTACTAAAAATACCTTTAAGGAATAGTGGCTTACCATGAGGAACATTTCCTTCAAGCTATCTCCAAGGTTGTCTAGAGAGAGAGTGTTAAACATGGCCTGCTGATTGGTGGAGCGAGCGAGGTGACTAATGAGAGAGAGGAAGGGAGGATTCAAGGCGTTCAGAGTCCCCTTAAACATCCGGTTGCAGAGCATTTCGATCACATAAGCTGGCAAAGACTCCGGAGTCACCTCAGTGGTGTTAAGGAGCTCTTTGTCAAGAGCCGAGGATAGCCGCTCCACGACCTATTTTCCTTTGTCTGCGGAGGAAGGGGGAGCAGTCTTTGAACATCCTATCGTGCACGCCTTCTTAGTAGCCCGACTCTTAGGAGGACCTTATGAGTCTAGGCCCGCTTGCCAGCAGCCCCACCAATCACGATAGAAGCAGCAGTCTAGCGGGATTGGATCGCTAGAGGAGCAACTTCAGTCCTCTCTTAGAGCCACTCTCAGCGGACTCGTTAATAGTGATAGGCTCCCAAGAGGCTGGATTGGAGGCTGGCTTGGGCTTCGAAGTAGCTGGAGACTTGGATGAGGCCGGAGCCTTGCCATGAGTGGAGGCCCTTGAGGCCGCGGACCAAAAGCCCTTCCTGAGAAGAAGCAGGAGTGGCAGCCGACTTGCCACAACAGGAGTGACCGCATGGAAAATTTCGCGGGTCACGTCTGCAACTGTCCAATCTGCCTTGAAGGCCTCTAGAGTGGCCTTCATACTCTCCCTGGACATAGTAAAATTCTTGGGCGGCCTGATCTTGTCCATTAGCACAGTGGAGGCTGAAAAGATGAAAATAACTCGAGTTAAAGCCAAGAACAATAAAAAGAAAACACAACAAAAAAAAAGGGAGAAAAAGAAAAAGATAGGAAAATAGTTTTTAACGAATACCAGCTTCCAGGCAGTCACGAAGGTTAAACACGAAAATGCACTTCTCGACATCATACTTCTTTTGGACAGAGGTCAGTCGAAGAAGGCAGATTTGGTCCACTAAGGGCAGCCGAGGAAGGTCGTTACAGCCCTAGAGGACCTCTCTCCAGGAGAGATCAACATCTCAGTTGATCCCTGAGCCCTCCTTCAACTCTACTACTATGAAGGCCTCAGCCCAGTCTTTTATTGAATCTTTGTACCCCCCGGGGAGCAAAGTAATAGAATCCATAATTGGCTCAGACAAAATAGAAGAAGATGGAAAATAGAGTGACAGAAGGGGCAAAACCCCATAAAAAACTGATTGATTCAAAAGAACACATGAAGAGGATGGAATTCGAGGATAACATGCGAGGGGTCACTCCAAAGTAACAGAAGACCTCGATAAAGAAGGGGGTGAATGGAAAGGTTAATCCGAAATCGCGTTGCTTAACATAGAAAATCAAGTTACGACCCTATTGGAAATCTATCAAATCTACCGGCAGAGAAACAGGGAGGACAATCCTCTCACTGCGAAGAGAAGCCCTAATTCTATAAATGAAGGTGTCTATGTATTCGTTGGAGAAAAATTGGAAAGAGTGGAAGGAGTAACCATGGACATCAGACCCACAACATCGGGAATTCTAACGACAGCCGTAGGAAGAATGGAGAAGTACCTCGGAGGAAAATTTGCTGAGACGAGGAAAGACAGATTAAGGAAAGCAGAGCAAGAGGAAGAGTCTAGAGCAAAACTGAATACGAATTTGAAATGGATAAAGCGGAAGAAAGATGTTTTGACAAGGAGCCTCCCTAGGGCCATGCGATCATAATTGAGATTTCGGGATTTGCCCCCTTATTAATCATGGAATAACTAATAAGCAGATAAATGGGCACTTGATGCCCGCTGGGCCACTGGCACCCAGGTCGTAGTTGAGACCTTGCAGGAGAGACATATCCAAAACCTATCAGAACTCACTATGCAAGCTGGCCCATTAGTGCGTAACCCAGTCCATGATCGAGTAAATTGGGCTGACCGGGGTCCGAACTTATCAAAGAGGGACCCAACTCATCTGACGTGGTGGGGGAGTAGAAGAGCAGACCCAACTATCTATCAACACGAGCGCCGGAAGGGAATTAAATGGCCACGTGACGTGAAAAGATAGGTACTCCGTACATAGGGTTTTGTATGATAGAGACATGTGGTACTATAGTAGGATGACGAGATAAGGAAAAAAAGAAATACAAGAAAAAGACTTGAACCATTCAAATTAAGCTCACTCACTCACATCAAAACTCTATCTTCTTCTAAATCTCAGATCATCACTTATATATAATAAATTAAATTTAATATACAACAAAACACAAAAATGTAACGCACATTTAAAACAAAAAAAAAGTTGTATTATAAAATGATTTTATGTATTAACTACTTTCACTTTGTGTTTTTCTATTTTATTACTGAATATAAAATATTGTCACTCCCATTTGGACCATAGCATTTATAAATATGGTGTGGTTAATGGGATAGATGCGTGATCAAATCAAACGAGGTATCAAATTTTATTTTATTTTTATTGATTCTGCAAATTAACCAATGTTGCCTTGTTCTGCAGAGTATATTATAATTTTTTTGTTACTTATTTTAATTTTTATTTTAATCATTATTAAAATAATTATTGCTTTCAAAAAAAATCATTATTAAAATAATTAGTATTACAGTATTTTTTTTGAATCGATAGCATTACAATATTTATATATAATATATAAAAGCGTAAGCAAATTAACCATATTAAATTTTAAAATTTTTTATTAGTCCCTCATTTAACTATTCTATTTGTAACTACTTAGCCAAACTATAAGTTAGGAGGCCATATCACTTTTCTTATGTCACCAAAAACATAAAAAAATTAATCAGAAAATTAACTCATGGTATTAAAAACGAAAAAAAAAAAAAGCTAAAAAACGTATGATTTGCTAAAGTATAAGTTCCACATAGATAATGACACATATTTTTTATTCTTTAATTTTAAATTAAGATTTTATTGTACATCTAGTTGAGTGTGGTTGGACACAATTTAGAAAATCTTAAAATTAAATATTTTTTTAAAGTAAAAATATTGATTATATTAATAAAATTTCATCTAATAAAAAAAATATAATCACAAATAAAGAAATAATTATACCTAATAAATTTTTTAAGTAAAGTATGAATAAGTAAAACAGTATAACGATGAATCTAACTAGTTGAGTGTCGCTAGTTGAGTGTCGCTAGACACAATTTATAAAATTTTAAATTAAATATTGTTTTAAAGTAAAACTATTGATTGTATTAATAAAATTTCATTTAACATATAATTTTAAACACAAAAATAATTATACCTAATAAATTTTTTAGATAAAATATAAACAAGTAAAATAGTATAACCACGAACTTAACTAACAGAAAAATCAGTTGTAAATTAAATATTAAAACTTCTAATTTTATTACCTTATTAGCTGCCTTTTAATTTTATTATCTGATTAGCTGTCGGGAGTTTGATTTTATCTATTCATTTGTATTCATACGAAACCTTAAATGCATCAATTAGCAAAATTAATATAGCGTACAACAAGCACAAAAATGCAACTCACATTTAATAGTTATATTATAAAATGTTTTTATCAATTAACTACTTTCCCTTTATTTTTTCTATTTTATTATGAAACATACAAATATTTCGTCACCCCTTTTGGGCCATACTATTAAAGGTATGATGTGGCCAATATGATAATATAAGTATCAAATTTTATTTTATTTTATTTTTATTAACTAAATATTAATATTAATTAATTTAAAATATAAAAAATTAATTAAAATAAAGTTAATTCATAATATATAAAAATAACAATAAAAATAAAAACATATAATTGTTAAAATAAAATTGAAAAATTTTCATAAATTTTATATAATTTTTGCGAAATTAAAAATTACTCTATATGAAATAAAGTTAATTTAGGGACCCTCCATTTTTCAAGTGGCCCTGCCACTTGTGAGCTTTGTTTGTTAGCAATCATTATCACAAGTCAGTGTAATAAATAAATCCATATTCACCAAATTTACAGAAAAATTCTTAAATAATATTTTTTAATATTAAAAATATAAAAATCCCGTATATAATCTAGTAGTTAAAGATATTAATTAAGAGCAATGAATAAAAATTCACAATTTATCTATATTTACTTAGTGAACCTAAATCGATTATAAGATATTAGTTAAAACTCAATCAAAATCAATTAAAAAAAATTGCGTTGCGTTGCATGTCACGTGATTTTTTGGTTTTAAACGGAGCCGCTCATAGTTGACCGCAAGTCTTCCACTTTCAACTAACCATTATTTTAAATTTATTTACTTTATTTATAAAAATTAAAAAATAAATATCCAATCACTCCTCTTATTCGTTAGTTAATCAATAATTATTTTAATATTTTTATAAAAACAACTATTTAAATATATATTATAATTAGAAATTCAAAGTGTCCAAATATCTTTTTCTTTTTCTTTATAACTTAAAAATTAAGTAAAAGAATTATGTGTATTTAAGGGATGGATCATGTGTCATGACCGTTATGTTTAATTGACTCAGATTGTAGTTGAATTTTTACTCCGCTGAAAAATTTAAAATATATCAAAACTTATTATATAAGCCGATCTATTAGCGTGTAATCTAGTTTACGATCGAACAGGTAGGGACTCAGACTCATCAAAGGGAGACTCAATTCATCTGATATGATAGGGAATAGGAAAGCAGGCTCAACTATACCACAATTTTATCAGTATGAGCACCAAAAAAGAATTAAAGAGCCGCTTGATGATGATAAGAAGATATGTATGTTCGTACGTATGGACTAACAGGGTGACGGTTATACATCACTAAAAGATAAAAGAAAAATGAATAAAAGAAGAAGATCTGAATCATTCGTGCTAATTTCACTCATTCATATTAAAACTCTAACTTTTTGATTTTCAGATCATCAATACACATCAATAATTGGAGAGATTATAAAATATTTTTATAATACCACTAGAATTTATATTTTAATTTGTGTATTTAAAAAATAAAAATATGAATTGATTTTTTTTTCATAGCTATTCTCTTCTTTTAATATTATCAAATTGGGATATATATCCACTATACTCTAAAATTTTCTTCCACTAGTACTATTGTGACTCTATATATAGGTGTGCAACTTAAGCTTCTATATGCAATTAATTTAAGAAGAAAACCCATCCTCCATCTATTAAAATCTTAGGAAAATGGATTATCTTTCTCCATTTTTGAACACCTCAATAGTAGCCTGGATCTTTGTCTCTCTTTTCCTCCCTTTATATCTATTAAGCTTAAAGAAATGGAAATCCAGAGCTTCCAAGGCCATATTGGCACCCCAACCAACGGGTGCATGGCCTTTAACTGGTCATTTTTCTTTGTTTTCAGGATCCGAGCCTCATGTCACGTTGGGTACACTCGCTGATAAATATGGTCCCATCTTCACTGTACGGGTTGGGGCTCACCCTGTTCTCGTAGTGAGCAGTTCAGAGGTGGCTAAGGAAATATTCACTGGTATCAATGACATGATTGTAACCTTCCGTCCAGCATTGGTAGCCGCAAAATTTATGGGCTACAACTATGCTTTCTTTCCTTTTAACCCCGGCGGTCCATATTGGTCTGAAACTCGTAAAATATCAATCTTTGAACTTCTCTCTAACCGCCGGCTTGAGCTTCTCAAGCATATTAGAATCCAGGAAGTGGAGAGTTCCATGAAAGAGTTGTACAAAGCATGGCAGGACAAAAAGGTTGTTGATATGAAGCAATGGTTCAGTGACCTAAATTTGAACGTGCTTCTTAGGATGATTATAGGCAAGAAATATTTTGGTGGTGGTGCTGTTGGTGACGAGAAAGAAGGGCGAAAGTTTCAGGATGGAATAACGAAACTTTTTTATTTTCTGGGGACGCTTGTTTTGAGGGACGCTGTTCCATTTCTTGGATGGATGGATGTGGGTGGACATGAGAAGGCAATGAAGAAAATTGCTAAAGAAATAGATGATGTTTTGGAGAAATGGCTAGAAGAACATAAGCGAAATAGGTGTTTGGGTGAAGAATCTAAAGAAGAACAAGACTTCATGGACGTCATGCTTTCGATTCTTGATGACAAAAGCCTTGAAGGTTATGATGCTGATACAATCAATAAAGCCACATCCTTGGTAACGTATATATAATTCAAGCTTTATAGTAAAAAAAGTAATGGTTTTTTTTTTTATCATCCAAAAAATTTATTACGAGTAAAAATGGAGAAATTTTACTATTCAATTGTTTTATGTATAATGATTTTATTACAATCATTGATGATGATGGATCTCTGTAGATATCTACATACAACAGATATATTAAATTATTTTTGGTGAGAATGTTAACTTCTGATTATTCTCCTATGAATATAAAATATAAAAAATAAAAGTTCTTCTCGAGAAAATTATTCCAACAAATTGAATGAGAGTAATTGACTTATAGGGTTGATTTTGATTGTTATGAAATTGATGGACTAAAATTGTTTGCAGAGTATGATTGCTGGGAATGAGACAGTTACAGTTGCAATGACGTGGGCACTTGCACTACTGCTGAACAATCGACATGCATTGAGAAGTGCACAAGAAGAACTCGACAAAGTTGTTGGCAAGGAACGATTAGTGAATGAAAAAGACATCAGCAAACTTGTTTATCTCCAAGCCATAGTTAAAGAAACGCTACGTCTCTACCCACCAGCATTTATCCCTGGGCCTCGTCAGTTCACTCGGGACTGCACCATAGGTGGCTATTATGTCCCAAAAAACACTTGGCTAATGGTTAATGTTTGGAAGATACAAAGGGACCCTCGTGTGTGGCCAGACCCAATGGAGTTCAAGCCAGAAAGGTTTCTCACAACCCGTAAGAACGTTGATGTCAGGAGCCAAAACTTTGAGTTGCTTCCATTTGGAGGTGGCAGAAGAGCATGCCCTGCAGCATCTTATGCGCTCCACATAGTGCATTTGACATTAGCCACTTTGCTGCAAGCTTTTGAAATTTCCACTCCCGAAGATGCAGCTGTTGATATGACTCCTGGCATTGGACTAACAAATATGAAAACGACCCCCTTGAAAGTTGTCGTATCACCTCGGCTGCAGCCCTGTTGTTTTGAATAATGAGCAATATGGCTACAGTCACTCCCGTATCTAGGGGCCGTATCAAGGGTTAGCCAACTTTGCATTCGTGCAAATAAATAAATCAGTCGTTGTAGAACCTGCATAGGTTGTCTTTTGTTGTAATAATTCCTGTGATTATATGTTAATTGCCATTGTCACTGGTGTGCAGTCTACTCGGATTTGCACTCTGGAAGTTTGTGTGACGTTTTCATTTATATGTGTAATCAAGAAAATGATGAAATAAATAAAAAGAAAATGATATATTATTTATCAAAGTAAAGTATTTCAGCAGATATTTTCTAATTAATTATTTGATCACTGTATCTTTGGTGAAAAAGAAATGATATCTTTAATTTGTTTACTTGATCCTTTATCGTATAAGAAGATCAAAAGAAATTAAAAGCTAGTAACACCTGCTCTTGTCGGAATTTTTTTTTGTTTTTTCCCATAATAAAACCAAATCTTATGGTTGGATTCAATTTATTGGTTTTAAAATTTTTTTTGAGTTCTCCTTTTTATTATTTATTTGTTTAATTTTTACGACTAACTTTAATCTCAAAATAATAAAAAATACAGTTTTAAAGAATTTTGATTTTATTTTTTTAATTTTCCATATCATCTAAATATAACTTTTATATTTTTGAGATTGTATAGACCTTGTATAGACATCATAGACCTATCCACTGATCAATTAAGGTACTCCAGAAAAGCTTGAAAATATTTTGTAGTCCTTCATCTTTATAAAATTAAAACTTCCACCATTGAGCCGATCGTCTCGAGACTACTAAAGTTATTACTAGAAAGAATTAATATCCACTATAATTTAGAAAATATATATTGTCTAACAAATTCAACAAACGCTTATTTACTTTTTAGGTTACTGGTATTTATCATGGAGCTAACAGAGCAACTGATTAAATGGTTCATTTGACTCAAAATACTCATCATGGACTATCTATTGTGGACAGAATACCGTTGCTTCTGTCCATGATCTACTGTGAATAGAATACCATTGCTTCAACGACGTCAGATACAAATTTATAATATATGTCCGGTTTGTCAGTGTGAAAGTGAGATTATAATGTATAGTTTGATTCAATGTTCTTTTGCTCTAGAAGTTTGGATGCAAACTAATATAGGACGGCAGTATTCAAGTGTTAATTCAATCATGGATTGGTTCTTAACTGTATTTGTTCCGGCCTCTGTTGATAAATACAAATTAATACTCATCGTTTGTTGGGCATTGTGAACTAATAGGAACTCTATTGTGTGGGAACATAAAGGACAATCTCCCTTTCAAGTTTCCCATATGGCCTCACGGTTCCTACAAAATTGAATTGTTATTGCTGCTTCTTCCTTAGCTACTGCTGCTGCACCAAGTTCAGACCACTTGCGTTCATGGCAACGACCACCGGAAGGATGGATGAAAGTCAATGTAGATGCTTCTACCGGCCCGACTTTGGATTTTGTGGGTTTAGATGCTGTTGTACGTGACTCATATGGTGAGTTTGTGGCGGTTAAAGCATGTCGTTATCCATATTTCTTCTCAGCAAAAAACGCAGAAGCTATAGGCATTGTTAAAGTTTTAAGTTGGATAAAGAGTGAAAGTTGGCAGCGGGTTTTGATTGAATCGGGTGCTCTTTCAGTTGTTCAAGCAATTAATTCATCAAGTTTTACCGTTAGATTATCCTTTGGTTTGATTGTAAATCTCTTTTAAGTGAGATCGTTGATGCTAAATGTTGTTTTAGCTATAGGTCTGCGAATGTGGTTACCCATTTGTTAGCAACGGGTACCCATTTGTTAGCAACGGGTACCCATTCCGAGTCAGGTTTGAGAGTTTGGTATATTAATCCACCTTCTTTTATTGTGACTTCTTTAATACAATAATAAAATCACAAATGTTTCTTTTTAAAAAAAAAAAAATTGTAGACAGAATACCTAAAGTCTTATAGAGTATTATTTTATGTGACTTCCAAAATGATGTATAATCTAATTTTGTGTTTAAATCTATATTCATTTTCAAAAAAAAAATTCAAATCGGTTTCGTTTGATAAGCTTAAAAGTTAAATCTTAGTAACATGGAGCGATTAGTCTTAGATTTTACATCAAATTTGAACCGGACCTAACTTTTGCTATCAATGTTTGATGGAGACCCATGATATCTTTTCAGAAAAGAAATTTCGAGACGCGCAACTTTCAAAAATGTGACAATGACAATAGGCCTGTCACAAAATTCGATATGAAAATTTTACCGTTTAGAACTCAATTTTATATTTTAATTATTTTTTGGATATTTTAGATATTTTCATAATTTTATTTCTATTATAAATAGTTTCTTCTACTATTAGAAACTCACTTTTCAATTTTTGAAAAATTTAAATAACATTGTTTGTCTTTCTATCTATTTTTTCTTCTATATTGTTTTAGTTAAATGATATTAATTAAAATTTCAGAGTCTAATTAGTCATTTATCACTTAAAGAACTGATCCTAAAAAGATTTAGATTTTTAAGAGCGAGGGAACAGTGGAAAAACATGACGCTTATATTTCCGGCCGTTAAATGAAATCAGTTTAAATATTATAATTGAGTTTCAAATAAAAATATTATAAATTTACAAGTATAATTTTATTATTAATAATTTTTGAGGTGCATACTACAAGAAAGTTGTGATTTACCAACGAATTTTACTAACCGATGAAAATTCGTTACTAATTTTAACGGATTTGAAAATCCATTGTAATCTGTTAGTATTACTAACGGATTTCAAAATCCGTCGGTAACTTATAAATATATAAAATAATTTGTATTGAAAATTTCTGATGGATGAAAATCCGTTAGTAATGTTAACGGATTTATTAACAGATTTGAAAATCCGTTGGTAAATTTTAATGTAAAAAATTTTATGTAAAAATTTATCAACGGATTTAAAATCTGTTGGTAATCTGTTAGTATTACTAATGGATTTCAAAATCCGTTAATAATTTTTGGAAGGAAAAAGTCCTTTTTTTTTGAAAATTTACTAATAAATTTGAAATCCGTTGGTAAATTCGTTAGTATTAGTAACTGATTTGAAATCCGTTAGTAAATCCGTTAATATTACTAACGAATTTCAAAATCCGTTAGTAATTTTTGGAAGGAAAAAGCCTGACTTTTTTTTTTCAAAATTTCTAACGGATTTAAATCCATCAGTAAATCCGTTAATAATATGCTTTTATAAATATTACATCACTTTGTTTCCTTTTATCATTCATTCATTTTATCATTTTTACTTCTTCCATTTTCTTTCCCTTCCTCTCATTTTCTTTCTTTTTCTATTACTTTCTTTCATTTTACTTTCTTATCTCATTTTTTTTTCTATTATTTTCCTTTCATCTCTTATCATTTTTTATCTCATTCTCTTCCCTCTTCAATTATTTTCTTTATTTTCCTCCACAATTTTCCTTTCACTTTCTCCATTTTCTTTCCATTGTTTTATTCCCTTTCTTCTCTTATTCTTAATTTTCTCCATAATTATCATTCATATTATTTACTCTCATATTATTTTCTTCTATCATTTTCTTTTTATCTATACTTTTTCTATTATTTTCTTCTCTAATCATTTCCTCTTTTTTCTCATTTTTCTATCATCTTTTTACTCTACTCTCATTCTTCCTTCTTTTTCATAAGTTTTATTTTTCTATCATTTTTTTCTTTTCTCTTTTTCTTTTTTTTTTTTTTATCATTTTCTCTCATCTACTTTTCTCTTATTTCTACTTTCTATATATTTCTAATAAATATTGGACATAAATTACAAGCTTAGTAACAATAATAATATAATTTTAAATCTTATTGAATTAATAAAAAATAATATTAATAATAAAATTTATTATTTAATTGAAATAATAATTATTTTAAAAGTAGCAGTATATAGAAAGAGAAAGGGTATGGGAAAGGTTATCGAAGGTATCGAAAAGGGAAATCAGTGACTATTTTCAAGGTTGGGGGCTGTTTTCTTGGTAATTTTTTTGGTTGATCGTTGAAGTTTGCCTTCTTAGTTGGGTTTCCTTTGCTTTCAAAGGCTGGGGATGGCTTAACGTGGTTGTATAATTTTTAATCCTTTTTCCATGTTGGTTGTCCATCGGCTTGGATGGGTGGGTGTGTATGGCTTTATTGTGTTTGATATTTTCTTTCCCAAGTCTCTACTGTTTGTTTGGCAGGATTTTTTTACTCAAAGAGGGTCTTTTGTTGGTGAATTGGCATCTTGCTGCATCGATACATTCAGTGAATCTCACTCCAAGAGGGGTCTCAATAATGTATACTTTTTTTTTTTTTTTATCAATAATATATATATTTTTTAATTATGTGCATCTTCTTTTTAGTACAAAAAATTTATAAATTTTTTATTTGTATAAATTTATAATATATATTCTTTATTAATTATGTTCATCTTCTTTTTAATACAAAAAATTTATAAATTTTTTATTTGTATAAATAGTATAAATTAAGATATTTCACATATATCATTAATTGAGAAAAGTAAAAGCATATCTGGAGCGCACTTTAATACATGTTTTATATATATATATATTCAAGCATGGAGCAGACATCATCAATAATGCAAGTCACATTCTTACTTTTTTATTGTATTATTTGTCTTTTTCTTATTTGTTTTTTTTAAAATATTTATTAATATTTAATAAAATTTAATATATTTAAAATGTTTATAATTAAAAAATTAATAAAAATATTTATGTTTTTTAATATGTATAAAAAATAAAGAGAAAAAAAATTATGAGACTGAATACATATTCAATACATTCAAAAGTAGTAATGAATTTCATACGTCACTTCAATCACTTATCACGTGGAGCAAGTAGACGTGGCCCATGTATTCTTTGTCTCTTCTTTTTTGTTTTGAATCTTTCACATTGTATATATTACTATATATGTATTTCGCCGATGGCATGTTTAAAAATAATATAGTGTTTGATTTAATTCTAGAATTATATTAAATTCAATTCAATTTAAAATAATTTTTATTATTTGATTTAATATAATTTTAAATATAAAATTTAATTAAATTTTATATAATTTTTGTTTAGTTTAATTTTAAAATTAAAATTTATTTACTTCTAATTAATTCTTAAATTATACATCCATAAATATATATAATTTTCTATTATAGAAAAAAATATTCTTCACCATATATGTATAATAATTAATCAATAATAATAATAATCACAATCAATAAAATATAAAACCATAAACAATATATTAATAAAATTAAAATACATGAACATGAGAGTTGATATTAGCATATTAGCATGTAATTTTGTGTAACAAAGTTTTTATTTCATTCAACTAATTAAGAGACTTTAAAAATTTTAATTAGACGCCCTGGTATCTATTATTTTTATTTAATATTTATAAAAATTTAAAAATATAATTATTTATTAAAATCATTTTTAATTATTTATTTTGATATCATTAATTTTTTAATTATTTATTTAATTAATTTATAAAATAAATGATAATAGAAAGAAAAAAATTTATAACAGGCATTGTAGTTTCCTTTAATTTTTTTTTAATTTTAAATTTAAAATAACTTAATAACTTGTTAAGGGGAGCATGTATCCCCCATTTTAATTACGGTCCCATTTTGTGCAAAACATCCTTCCAGTTCTTGAAGCTAGCCAAATGGAGTCTCTTTCTCCTTTCTCTGCAACTGTTATCGTCACCACACTCTCCTTCATAACTTGGTTCATATACTCTTTATTTTGGACTTCAAGCAAGGCATGCAAGAAGAGAGCACCCCCAGAACTCGCTGGTGCTTGGCCTGTTATTGGCCACCTTCGTCTCCTAGCAGGCTCACAGCCACCTCACGTAATCCTGGGAAAATTAGCCGACAAGTATGGCCCCATATTCACCATCAAGCTTGGTGTTCATCGAGCAGTGATCGTAAGTGATTGGAAGATTGCTAAGGAGTGTTTCACTTCCAATGACAAAGCTTTTGCTAGTCGTCCAAAGGGACTTGCTATGGAAATCTTAGGCTACGATTATTCCATGCTCGGCTTCAGTCCTTACGGAGAATACTGGCGCCAAATGCGTAAGATAGTTACTGTTGAGCTTCTGTCCAATCATCGGCTTGAGATGCTGAAGCATGTGAGAGATGCTGAAGTGAAGGCTGCCATAAAAGGGCTCTACCAGGAATGGATCAAGAACAAAAATAACACCGGTAAGCTCAAGGTAGAGATGAAGAGATGGTTCTGCGACATAACATTAAATGTGATATTTAAGATAATAGTAGGGAAGCGATATGTGGAGTATGCAAATGTTGATGAGGATCAAGAGAGTGACGCATGGAGAGAATCTATGAGGGAATTTATGGAATTGTCAGGGGCATTTGCGATATCAGATGCGTTACCATATTTAAGGCGGTTGGATTTGGGGGGAGTGGAGAGGAAGATGAAGAAAATCTTCAAAAACCTGGACCCTATTGTTGAAGAATGGTTAGAAGAACGTAAGCAGAAGAAAGGAGCTGGCATAGCGAAGGGTGAGGAAGATTTCATGGAGGCTCTGTTGTCCATACTGAATGATGCAAAAGAGCTTTCCAGTCGAGACGTTGATACCATCAACAAAGCTACGTGCCTGGTACGCCTATGTATCTTTTCGTACGCCATTATTATCACCTATTTTCCATTCTGACTTAATTTTAAGGGGAAGAATTTTTTTACCTTATAAACTATTCACATCTTTCTCATCATTTAATTCCAAAGCTAGTTATAATTTTTTAAAACGATAAACATTTGTATATAAATATATAACCATATAGAGAGAGAGGGAAGGAAAAAAAAAATTAAATAACCTAATTTTCAATAGGTTAGATGAACTCTTAAAGTTTATGTGAAACTGACACTTAAAATAACATATTATTTGCTTGAATTGATGCAGAACCTCATTTTAGCAGCCTCGGACACTACAGCAATTACAATGACTTGGGCTTTGTCGTTACTACTAAATAATCGTGATGTCCTAAAGAAGGCTCAAAATGAAATAGACGCCCATGTTGGTCGAGAAAGGCAAATGAAGGGGTCAGACACACAGAGTTTGATTTACCTTCAAGCTATTATCAAGGAAACCTTCAGATTATATCCTGCTGCGCCACTACTGTTACCCCATGAATCCATGGAAGAGTGTGTTATAAATGGCTACCATATTCAACCAGAGACACGTCTATTTATAAATGCTTCAAAAATTCATAAAGATCCAAATGTGTGGTTGGACCCTGAGAAGTTTTTTCCAGAGAGGTTTCTGACCACCCATAAAGACGTTGATTTCAAGGGCCATAACTTTGAGTTGATACCATTTGGTAGTGGAAGAAGAATTTGCCCAGGAATCTCATTTTCTCTTCAAATTTTAAACCTGACGCTGGCTAGTTTTCTGCATGCGTTTGAAATTGAAACTTTATCAGATAGCCCTATTGATATGAGTGAATCAGCTGGATTAACCAACTCCAAAGCCACCCCTGTGGAAGTAGTTCTTACTCCACGCCTTCCTGCTAACCTGTACTAGCTACGTACTACGTATATCTACGTGATGTGTAATGTCAAACTACCAAAACTTTTCCCTGGAGAAAAGTTGTTTCACGCAATAAATCTGTTGTGGACCCATGTGATAAGCTCATATATGCTTTATAAATTCGAGAATATAGGTTCGTATTTTCAATTAGCCCAAATAGATGTATCAAAAAAGTCAAAATATGTAAATAGAGGTGAAGGACTTTGATCTTAAAATTTAATATTAACATAAATTCTACTCCCTTTTTATAATTTTTATTTTTTTTAATTATTCTAAAATTATTATTTACTTTTCTTCTTTACATTATAATAATATAAATTAAAAGTAATTCATTATTATTTGAAATAGATATATTCTCAAAATAATTAAAAGTAATTCTTTTATTTGAAATAATTTAAAAATTAAATAAAGGAAAATAATTTGATGCTCTTATTAAAATTTTAGTTAAAATTTAATTAAAAGTTAAAAATTATTTTCTGATTTTACTTAAAAATTAATATATAATAACATAAAAATTTTATTTCATTTATTAAAAGAATAGCCAAATTTTCACAAAATGAACGAGTACTAATTGATTTTCTCTTTATTTAGTTTAAATCAAGTTTTTCATTAATCTCTTCAAATGAGGGAAAAATCATGGCCACAGAAATTAAATAATTGGGGAGAAAAAAATATATTGAGGATTATATATATTTCTTAAATAATTAATTTTGTTAAAATGAAAAGACAATAAAAAGTAATTTTTGGATATAGATATGCATAAAAACAATTAACATTACAACCTGCCCCAGTTTGCTTATGGGACTTCAAATTTCCAGAATATATATTTTACCTGATTTTAAATTTCCGTGGCGCCCGGCTTCTCGCTTGCGGTCAGTGACGCTCAAGTCTTGGATCCAGTAAGTGTGCTTTCTTTCTCAGTTTTCTTTCCTTGAAGCTTTTGTGAGGTTACGAAAGTTTCTAGCAATGATGTTTCCAAGCCGTCAGTTGGCTCCCGCCGAACCTTGGCCAAGCGGTTCAGTCCTTGGTTTTCCGGCGACATCCCCAAGGTTGTTTTCTAGAGGTCCAATTCTAGATGTATTAAGATTGGGTCTGGGTTTTGAATCATGTGGGACTCTCATTATCTCGATTTGTAAAGTGGCCTTTGACGAGCTTCATAATCATGTACCCTTTGGGATTTTAATGCAATAAAGTTCCAGTTAAAAAAATAAAATCAGAAAAATAAACCACTAAACTTCAAAATACACTCTTTGAAAAGATTTTGTTTAATAATAATTTTAAAAATAATATTTAGTATTTTAACGAATAATATTATGTAATTTATATATATATATAATGCAAAAGTCACGTTCTTAAGTTTCTGCTATATTACTTATATATATAAATATTTCAATCATAGAGCTAATATCATCAAAGTCACACTCTTAATTTTTTTATTGTATCATTTGTCTCTTTTTTATGTCTTCTCTTTTTGAATTTTTCACAATATATATAATATTTTTCACTTATCCAACCCACTCAAAAGCATTAATGAATTTGTTACCCCATATTTTATCTTCTCTTTTTTTGTTTTTACCACCAATTTTTCCTTCCATTAAAGTCTAAAAGAATAAAATTAATACTAAAAGCCCAATTCAACTACTAGTAAAGCTAATGTTTCTCCCTGTTCCACCGCCATTGCACCCTATTTTATTATATATAATAAACCTCATTCCCGTCAGATTTCAAGCCCCTCCCTAGCTCCTATCATTTTATAAATGGTCCCATTTTGTGTTTAACTCTAAACATCCTTCCAATTTTTGAAGCTAGCCAAATGGAGTCTCTTTATCCCTTCTCTGCAACTGTTATGGTCACCATACTCTCCTTTATAACTTGGTTCATATACTCTTCATTCAGGACTTCAAGAAAGGCATGCAAGAAGAGAGCACTGCCAGAACCCGCTGGTGCTTGGCCTGTTATTGGCCACCTTCGTCTCCTAGCAGGCTCACAGCCTCCTCACGTAATCCTGGGGAAACTAGCTGACAAGTACGGCCCCATATTCACCATCAAGCTTGGTGTCCATCGAGCAGTCATCGTAAGTGAATGGAAGATTGCTAGGGAGTGTTTCACTTCCAATGACAAAGCTTTTGCTAATCGTCCAAAGGGACTTGCTATGGAAATTTTAGGCTACGACTACTCCATGCTTGGCTTCAGTCCTTATGGCGAATACTGGCGCCAAATTCGTAAGATAGTTACTCTTGAACTTCTGTCCAATCATCGGCTTGAGATGCTGAAGCATGTGAGGGATGCTGAAGTCAAGGCTGCCATAAAAGGGCTATACCAGGAATGGATCAAGAACAAATGTAACAACGATAAGCTTAAGATAGAGATGAAGAGATGGTTCTGGGACATAACTTTAAATGTAATACTTAAGATTATTGTAGGGAAGCGATATGTGGAGTATGCAAATGTTGGTGAGGGTCAAGAGAGTGATGCGTGGAGAGAAGCTATGAGGGAATTTATGGAATTGTCAGGAGTATTTGCAGTATCAGATGCGTTGCCATATTTAAGGTGGTTGGATTTAGGGGGAGTGGAAAGGAAGATGAAGAAAATCTTCAAACAACTGGACCCTGTTGTTGAAGAATGGTTAGAAGAACGTAAGCAGAAGAAAGGAGCTGGCGTAACAAAGGGTGAGGAAGATTTCATGGAGGCTCTGTTGTCCATACTGAATGATTCAAAAGAGCTTTCCAGTCGAGATGTTGATACCATCAACAAAGCTACGTGCCTGGTACGCCTCTACGCGACTCTTAATATACCATTATTATCGCCGCTTGTCGATTCTGACAATTATTTTGTTCAAAATTATTCATTTGTTGACAAACTTATTAAGAAATGTTTTTTTTTTCTTTTTATAAATAGTTAAAACCATTAAATTCTTGAACAAAATAATTCAAAATTTTCATTCATTTCAATATTTTATTAATTTAATAACCTTCATGCTGATAAGAAAAAAAAACATAACAGCAATAATATATATGATATTGTTGTATTTTCCTCTTTCGATTTATACTTTCAAAATAAATAAATAAATAAATAAACGCAAGATTATTGCCAAGTGACATAAAATAAAGCTAGAAATAATTTTTTAAAACGATAAAAAGACTGAAATATTTACATCATTTTTATCAATTAGATTAATTAACAAAATTGAAATTAACATAAAATTTGAGAATTAAGTTGATGGAAATAAAAGTTTGGATAAAAGTAAAATGTTTAGTTTGAATGTTTTAATAATTTATTATTTGGCTTGCATGCACGTTGTCATAGATCACCAGTAACGCATTTAAATATTAATTAATCAATCAAAAAGACAAAGAGTAAATAACCTAAATTTTAGGTTAGGTGAACTCTTGAAGTTTATCTAAAATTGACACTTAAAATAACATATTTATCCTGATATTATTTGCTTAAATTGACGCAGGCTCTCATTTTAGCAGCCTCGGACACCACAGCAATTACAATGACTTGGGCTTTGTCGTTACTACTAAATAATCGTGATGTCCTAAAGAAGGCTCAAAATGAAATAGACGTCCATTTTGGTCGACAAAGGCAAGTGAAGGAGTCAGACACCCAGAGTTTGATTTACCTTCAAGCTATTATCAAAGAAACCTTCAGACTATATCCTGCTGTGCCACTACTGTTGCCCCATGAATCCATGGAAGAAACTGTTATAAATGGCTACCATATTCAACCAGAAACTCGCATATTCATAAATGCTTCGAAAATTCATAAAGACCCATGTGTGTGGCAGGATCCTGAGAAATTTCAGCCAGAGAGGTTTCTAACCACTCATAAGGACGTTGATTTCAAGGGCCAAAACTTCGAGTTGATACCCTTTGGCAGTGGAAGAAGAATTTGCCCTGGAATCTCATTTGCTCTTCAAGTTTTGAACCTAACGCTGGCTAGTTTTCTGCATGCGTTTGAAGTCGAAACTTTATCAGAGAATCCTATTGATATGAGTGAATCAGCTGGATTGACCAACTCCAAGGCCACCCCAGTGGAAGTTTTTGTTACTCCACGCCTTCCTGCCTATTTGTATTAGAAGAAATTTTATAATAGAATTGTTATATGTATGTCCACTCTAATGAATACTAAATACTGTAATAACTACTACTACTACGTATCTAAGTGATACTGTAATAACATTTTTCCCTTGGAGACATGTTGCATCATGTAATAAAACATTGCATGTATCTGCTGTGGACAAACTATACATGCTTTATAATCTCGAGAATAGGTTTTATATAGAAAATTAACATATACGATCATAAAAGAATAGTTAAATTTTATCTGGATTTTTTTCTTTAAAAAAAAAAACATTTTTTGAAAAAGAATAGTTAAATTTTCGCAAAATGAAACGAGTAGTATTTTGTTTTGGGATGTAGATATGCACAAAAACCTGTTTTCTTGTGTGGGATTTCAAATTTCCAGAATACTTTACCTGAATTCAAGAAACGCTTCACCGATCCGGGAACAAACAATGTTACGAGGAGACAGCTTTTAATCGTCTATTTGAGTGATTAATCTCGATGTTTTCAATTATTTGTATTTAAGCCTATGAGAACGTGTCTTCGTTGTTAGTTACTTTTTCTATTAGGCTTGTTTGACAGAGAAAGTGAAAGGCAACAGAGAAAAAGAAAGGGACGCAGGCAGGGATGGAGCTAAGGCGTGGTAAAGAGGGACTATGAACTCTCTTTGAAAAATTTTAAATCATATAAAAATATTTAGATAATTTTATATATAATAAAAAAAATTATCATTAAATTTTTATATATTTAAAAAATTTATTAATTAATCTTCATTGTAAAATTATTCAATTAAAATATTTTATATTTTATAAAATTAAATTCTTTAATTTTTTTATTAAATAAATTCTTATTTTCTTCAATACTATTAAGTTTATTTAATTATAGTTGTTTATTTTATTTTATCTCTCCCATTATTTATTTTTTTCAATTTAAAAAATTATATTTTTTATTTTTAAAATTTCAACTCTAATACATAATTATTTTTAAATTATTCATTTATTATGTAATTTAATTTTATATGCTATTTTTATTATTAAAAAGTAATTATCTCACTTAATTAGTTTCTAATTTATTTATATAATTAAAATTATTTATTAAATTATCTAAATTTAGAGAAATAAATTTTAAATTTTTATAAATAAAAGTGTTTTATGAGTAATGTTTTATTAATTAATGAGTTTTATAGACTATTTAAATTTAAAAAATAATTTAATTTTAAAAATATAAATTTAATGGGTAATAATTAGATAATTTAAAAATATTTAAATATAAATAAATATTATTTTTATAGATAATAGATTAGATTATTTAAATTTAGAAAAAATAAAATGAAAATAATGTTTTTATAGTTAATGAGTTAGATAATTTTATTTTTAAAAAATTAATTTTATATTAAATTATTATGATATTTTAAATAGTATTTTTTTTATGAATTTCCAGAAAAGGTTTTTCTTATAATAAATATTATTAAAAATTAATTTCATAAAGAGAGAGAAGCCATTGATTATTGACTTACATCCAAAAATATATTTGTAAATATTAAAAATAAAATTATTATTATTATATTTTAATCAATAAATAAATTATAATTTAATTATAATATTTTATAAATTTTTTTAAATTTTTAAATATTATTTTATTTATTTTATTTTACGTGTTTTATTTTTATTGACCGTTAATTGAAATAGGATTCCTTAATAAAATTACGGATCCGTTACTGTGAGACCAGGATTCGAGAGTATGAAGGCTTCAATCGCGACTTATTTTCTTGCATCGAGGTTTTTTAGCTTCTGATTCTTTTAGTGATTTAGTTGTTTTTGACATTTTTTTTTTCTGTCATTGGACTTTTGATAGTCCTTATTGGCTGTGCGGATGTTTATTTTTGGTTTGCCTTTTTTATTTTTCTTTATTTACAGATTTTGGATTTCACATGTGAGAGTTTCCTTTCTTAAATTTCGGTTTGTTGTGAAGACTTCGTATTGCTGTCGGAAAGGGTGTATTTTCAATAATATTAATATTTTGAAACCGCGCTGTTACGTCCGTAATCTTCAACTCATGCACATCGTATTCGGCTCAGCCTTGTAACATCATCCATTCTTTTATGCTGCTGTGTGGATGAGTGGCTATCCTTTAAAGGTTCTATTTTGTATTGCATTTTTTTTTTTTGTGATTTGTGTCTATATTTTAATAGATTTTAAATAATGTTTATCGTTTTGTTTGGTTTGGTTCATTTTAGTTAGATCTTATTTTTTATTTTAATTTATTTATTTGGATATTTATTTTATTTTTAGCCCTTTTACAAATAGTTCTATGAATATTAGTAGATGTTGTTATATAATGATCATTGATAAAAAAATATATATATATACTTTTTCTATTTATGAAATCTAAATACTCTGCTTTGGATCTTCTAGCCTTTGAGAGTTTCAATTTAAGGGTTTGGGGTTTTTATTGTTGGGCTGGTATTTGGGCTTCAAAGCCTTTTCAGATTGATTTGGCCTGTAACTTTACCCTATGAGTGTTTTAAGTTCTAAATAATTAAAATTAATTATTTAATTTATTATTATTTATTCATTTTGTTTACATAAAATGTTAATAACATGTAGTATGACTAAAATGTTTTTATTTCTAATTAGTATTTCAAAATATAACTATTAAGAATAATTATTTAATCTTTACATATAATACGAAAAATTATATAATTAATGATATAAAAATATAAAAAAAATAGTTAATAGTTAATTTCACAAAAATAAGTGAAGTAAATATCCGAAAAATCTAAATATTGCCACTTATGTCATCTCTTTCTCCTTACCAGACCATTTGGAAAATGATTTGTCTTTAAAATCTCTGTAAACAAAAGGCATTAGTATTAGTTAACAATCTCCATGCCTGCTTATCGAGAAGAGTCAAATTAAATCTTTTAAAATCTCGAAAACTTATATCATCCTTCTTTTACTCGCACACATTCTTTCCCAAGCTAGCCGGTTGATACCTCTCCTGTCTTCATGCTTCCCACCCACCAATAATCATTAATCATTTTGTGCAACTCATCCAGAATAGTAAGTGAAATTTTAAAAATACTTATACAATAAGTAGATAGTTTGTGCCACCGACTTAATGAGAACTCTCTATCTGTCTTAAAAAAAACTTAATATTCCAAGAATTTATATACTTTTATATTTTTTTTAAAAAAATTAAAAATTTATTTTTTATTACGACTAATCAGATAGCCTAAATAAAAATCATGACTTAAAGATAAATGAACATTGAAAATATTACAAATAGTAGTATTCATATTTGGAGTCACATTAGGGCTAAACAAAATGCCAATTTTTTTTTTTAATTTAATACTTGCCCTGAGGTAGCTGCATAAGTAGTAAGGATTGATTTAACTCAATCCGTTTCCCCACCCTTTGCATTAAAGAAAAGCTCAAATATGTAAATAAAAGGTTAAGAAATTTGATCTTAAAATTTAATGTTAACATTAATTATGCTCTCCGATTTTATAATTTTTATCCATCTTTTTTTAATTATTTTATAATTTTTATCTATTTTTTTAATTATTCTAAAATTATTGTTATTTTTCATTTTTATATTATAATAATATATAAATTAATTCTTATAATTATATTTTATTTTATTTTATTTCTAAAAAATCTCTCTAAATATCTTTTAGTATTTAATAATATTTAACATATTTAAAATGATATAATTTAAAAATTAATAAAAAAATTATCTTCCTTAATATTTATAAAAAAGTAAAGTCTATAAATAATAGAACATAAAAAGTATATAGTATAATCATTAAGTAAAAAATGTCATTTCTAAAATATTTTTTCATCTGCATTCTTAAGCTTTAACTTTTGATTTACATGAATAAACAAGAAAAAATATTTAAAATGCATTCGCCTTTCATTAATAAAAATAGTTTTTAATTCAGAAAATTAAAAGATTATATTTTTCATACAAAATAATGAAGTTTTCGTACTTAATTTATTTTTAAAATTTTAATGTGTTATATATATATATATATATTCTTAAATAATTATTTTATATCAAAATTATACTATTTATAATTTTGATGATAGAAAAGTAATTCTTTTATTTGAAATAATTTAAAAATTAAATAAAGGAAAATAATTTGAAGCTCTTATTAAAATTTTAGTTAAAATTTAATTAAAAGTTAAAAATTATTTTCTGATTTTACTTTAAAATTAATATATAAGAACATAAAACAGTTATTTTATTTATTAAAAGTGATGACCGCCGGACTTATCTACTCTAGGCGAAATCGGGTCCAAGAGGAGAACAATGGTCCAAAATCCATAAATCCCTCCTTAAACTGACTAACTCAATATCTCAGGCATCGATCTAGACACGTTAGGCCAGATGGATTACCCGCGAGTCTAGACCCAACAGGAAGAAGTCCAGCCCAGTGATGTGATGCGAGAGGAGCTGATCCAGTCATTTCGCAGCCCTGTCTGCACGCGCGCCGGAAAATTAAATGGCCCCCTGGCGTGGAGAGAGAATCCGACACGTCCGTACGTACGGACCCGAGTGACATATACAGGTAGCACAATAGCAGGAACATGAAGGACAGGTAAAAAGGGAGGGGGTCTTCTCTTTTTTGCTTGCTCTCGCTGCTTCTGCCTCTACTCAATATTTTTTTACTTTATTTTTCTTTGCATCTCTTGCTTATCTATACTACACTAATTCATGAATTTGACTTGAACATCAGAGGGTCTCCACTGGGGGCATCCCCGGTAGATCCCTGACCATATTTCCTTATTTTGCAGGTCCTTTTATCAAATCGAATATTAAGAGACCCATATGATGGATCTATATGATAGAGTAAGAGAAAACCAAATATATCATGGAATAAGAGAAAAATCAGATGTATAAAAAAGAATAGCCAAATTTTCACAAAATGAACGAGTACTAATTGATTTTCTCTTTATTTAGTTTAAATCAAGATTTTTATTAATCTATTCAAATGAGGGAAAATTTATGCCACAGAAATTAAATAATTGGGGAGAAAAAAATATATTGAGGATTATAGTAATTTATATATATATATATATATATCATGTCTTCGATCCAGTAAGTGTGCTTTCTTTCTCAGTTTTCTTTCCTTGAAGCTTTTGTGGGGTTACGAAAGTTTCTAGTAATGATGTTTCTAAGCCATCAGTTGGCTCCCGCCGAACTTTGGGCAAGCGGTTCAGTCCTTGGTTTTCCGGCGACATCCCCAAGGTTGTTTTCTAGAGGTCCAATTCTAGATGTATTAAGATTGGGTCTGGGTTTTGAATCATGTGGGACTCTCATTGTCTCGATTTGTAAAGTGGCCTTTAACGAGCTTTATAATCAGGCACCCTTTGGGATTTTAATGCAATAAAGTTCCAGTTAAAAAAATAAAATCAGAAAAATAAACCACTAAACTTCATAATACACTCTTTGAAAATATTTTGTTTAATAATAATTTTAAAAATAATATTTAGTATTTTAACGAATAATATTGTATAATTTATATATATATCGATGACCGCTGAGTTTCAACCACCCTGGGTAAGATCAGGCCCAGGTGAAGTAGCAGGTCCAAAACCCACAAAACTCCTTAGGCTAATTAACTCAACATCTCAGGCCTCGACCCAGATACACCGGGCCGGATAAGTTACCCGCGAGCCTAGATCCAACAGGAAGAAACCTAGTCCGGTGATGTGACGTGAGGGAGAGGAGCTGGTCGAGTCACTTTGCAACCCTGACCGCACGTGCACCGGAGGAATTAAATAGCTGTCTGGCATGGAGATGGGGTCTAACACGTCCGTACGTACGGATCTGAGTGACATAGACATATAGCACAATAGCAGGGAGGGGGAGACATCATGGGCAGGTAAAAAGGAGGGGGATCTTCTTTTGATGGGGCCTTCTTCTTCCTTCTTGGGGCAGAGCTCCAAAATTTTATTTTTCTCTCCAATCATTGTCTATCCGTACTACACCAGTTCATGAACCTGACTTGAATATCAGAGTGTCTTCACTGGAGACATCCTCGGTAGACCCCTAACCATCTTTTCTTATTTTGCAGATCCTTTCATTAAATCGAGTATTGAGGGACCCATATGATGGAGTAAGAAGAAAACCAAATCTATCAAGTGGAGTAAGAGGAAAATCAGATTCATCAATTGGCGCCGTCTGTGAGAACGAAATAGATTTTTATTATCTCTAAAGTTCCTAAATTCACCCATTGAGATCCACACAAAGGTATGAAAGTTTATACAAAAAGGAAGTTGGAGGTTCACAATAACCCAGTTGGAAAGAAAGATTTATTATGTTTAGGAATATTTTGATAGTCTTTCAGATAGTTTATTTTAATATTTATTGAATTTTATTACTACTAACTTTTTATTTGAAACCTAGTGAAGTGAAACTTCAGATCGAAATTCTTATCTATGAGTATAAAATTTTAATATTTTCTATAAAAAAAATAAAATAAAATAAGTGATATATATATTTATTGAAATTGTGAGGTCGGCAGTATATTTATTGTAAAGGTTAGATGGGCTAGTTGGCTATAGGGTCCCAAGTTAGTAAATTAGAGAGAAAATCTGTAACGATCCGGAAACCGGACCGCTACCGGTGCTAGGATCCAGATCAGCATAAGGCCGCCGGGACCCGTAGCAAGCCTGACATACAACCTGAATACCTGTATAATCCCATACATGATCAACAATTACATATAAATTTGAATTTTCTCATTCATTTACCAAACTCCACCTTTGCATGCACTATTCATATACATAATCATCAACCCCACACTGGAGTCCTCAACAAATACTCCAATGGGGTAACATAACATTTATTAAGTTTGGTTTACATAAACATCAATAAAATCATGTATTCAAAAGGGATTAACAACATACTAGGGTCAAGCACAATTCTATCCTCAATAATACCATTACATTACATAACTGTTTAATACTATTCATTACATTTCAATATTCATCATGTCCACTACTAGCTATTACATGACCATGACTTTACTCTAACTGACCTCCTGGTCTATCCCGTACCTGCAAACCTGGGGGTTAGGGAAATGGGGTGAGCTACTAGAGCCTAGTGAGCAGAATAATGAAACATTTAAATCATATGCTATAATGAAATGCATCACATCACAGACAAATCACATCAAGGATGGTTTTGTCACCAATAGTCCTCTACATATCCAATAGTGCCAGAGGCGTAGAATGGGCCTCGACCTGGTCTTTCTCTTAACATAACATACATAACATAACATTCCTATAATGCCAGGGGCGTAGAATGGGCCTCGACCTGGTCTTTCTCTTAACATAGTGCCAGGGGCGTAGAATGGGCCTCGACCTGGACTTCCATACCATACCATATCATATCACATCATACCATACGAGGACTAAAGGATCATCCAACACCCATCCACATCATCATCATATTATGCAATGCAACATATTCGTGAATTCTAATGCAAACAACCTAATATATCTCATGGCATTCGTGATGCATGAACATGCTCTAAAACTGATTTATTTACTTTGAAACATAAAGAGTTATTCCACTCACCTTAGGCTAGCTCTGACAAGACTCTGAAGCAGCTGACTCACTGCTGGGGTCCTCGGTTCCTCGGGTCCGAACCTACACAGGTGGACTCAAATGAGGGACCAAACATTCATGAACATAACTCTAAAATACTCCCCAAAAACCCCCTAAAACACCATGAAACAATCATAGAAATCATGCAAAGGAAGGCTGGACAGGGCACTTTCGGCGGCAGGTTCGGCGGCCGAAAGGCCCTCCAGAGCCGAAAGTCATGCACCTTCGGCGGCACTTTCGGCGGCCGAAGGTTCCCTCCAGAGACGAAACTCATGCATGTTCGGCGGCACCTTCGGCGGCCGAATCTCCCCTCCAGAGCCGAAAGTCCACTTTTAGGGACAGGGTTCAGCAGCCAAAGGCTGGCCTCCACAGGCAGGTTCGGCGGCCGAAAGTCCCTTCGGCTGCCGAACCTGAGTTCTTCCAAAGGGCAGAACTCAGCCTCCTTCATGCACAAATGCCTCCCAAATCATTCAAACATGCATTTCCTTACTCTACAACATGCATACACACATGCATAAGCTCCTAGGGCTTCAAACTATCCTAAACCCCAACTACAACACATCAAACATGCATATACAACTCACATTGCTCATAAACACAACATAAACCCATAAACTCAATAAAAACCTAAACATGCATTTCTACCCCACAAATCATCATAAAACTTACTTAAAACATAAAAGGAGTTAAAGATCTACTCTTACCTCTTGAAGATCGAGAGGAGAGGCGATCTAACTCGGAGATGGGAGAGATCTCACTCCTTTGGTCTCCAAGCTCCACAACTTGCTCTTTTTGCTCAAATATCTTCAAACCAAGATAAAACTTGTTAAAACTTGAAAGATTGGAGGAAAAACATAAAAAACAAACCATAGGAGAGCAAGAACTCACCGTGGCCGAAAATGGGGAGAAAACTTGCCCGTTTCAGCCATGGAGCTCTTATATAGGGGCTGCCAGACCACCTTTCGGCAGCCTAAAGTGCCTCCAAAACTCATGCAAGTTCGGCGGCCGAACATGACCTTCGGCGGCCGAACCTTTGCCACTTTCGGAAGTCTAACTTGCCCCCCTAAACTATCCAATGTTCGGCGGCCGAACTTGAGGTTCGGCGGCCGAACCTGGAAATGCCTCCTTGGTCAATTTCATTCAAAACTAAATTTCTTTCTTGGTTAAAGTCATAAAATTCATTAAAACATTTTATAAAAACATGATTTTACCCTTCTAGAGGTTTCCGACATCCGAGATTCCACCGGACGGTGGGAATTCCGATACCGGAGTCTAGCCGGGTATTACAAAATTAATAAATAAAAAAAAAAAAAAAAAGAATCTGCGAGAAAAAATAAAGCAAGTTGGGTAGATTGGACAACTCTCTGATTGGACAACAAATAGGCGAGGTCAGACTGCACAACAAATGATGAAAAATAAATCGGCGGAAGAATTCAAGTGAAAAGACTCCAACTGTTCAAAATTGCCTCTTGCTGTGTATACTTATTATTTTGTTTTAGAATTTCAAGACTGCCTTTAGTTACTGACAATTATTTTTTATTAATTATTATTGAATACAAAGGATTTCATATATTATTAAAAGATATGCTTTGCATGTAAATAATAATGCTAAATTTAATTAAAGTATACTTATTTGAGTTTAGATATCTTGATAATTGCTTACATAACATTAAAATTCAAGTATTGTTATGAAAATTTTATTATTAATGTTAGCACAGACATTCCTAAGAAAAAGATCATGTATTTTATAGATTGAAAAATCTTGGAGAAATTTACACATGCAAAATATTATTTATTGAATCTCTAAATTGCATGAGCTAATATTATTAGTTAGAGCTAATATTTACATTCATCTGAAATATGAAACTAAGTGTCATGTGTGACATATTATTTATTGATGAATATTATTGAATTAACAATGAGCATTCTCGTTATATACGCTCTGTGCAAACTCTTATTTTGCAAAAAAAATTCTGAATCTTATGCAGGACCTCAGTGAAGTAGGTGATGGGCCTCGGAAAATCACCCCCGGCACCACAAAATCGGTTGAGATGATGAAGCGACAGTAAGGCCAATGAGCCTGAATCCCATGCAAGGCTAAAGAGGCTGAAAGCGACAGTAAGACCAAAGAGACTGAATCTTGCGCAAGATCTCAGTGAGTGATCAAGCATAATTTAGCCACATTTTTATTACTGTTTATTTACACATTTTTCTAGCTTAATTTGTGTTTTTGTTATGTTTTTACAGAAAATGAAGAAATTGGAAAGTTGGAGAAAAAGTGAAGAAAAAGCTGAAAAAGTGATTGGGTCAAAGTGATTTGCCCAAATCACTCGCAGAGACTGGCCAAATCACTCGCAGAGACAGAGACAGAAACTGGACTGAATCCCAGAAAGCGATTGGGGCAGATCGAGCAAGTGATCTGCCCAAATCACCTTGACAGTAGAAATTGACAGCAGAGGCGGGAAAACAGCAGGGAACCGAATTTTGAATTTTCAGAAGTCCAAATCCAACTAAATCACTACCAACACAATTCCAAGAGCCACGAAAGAGTTTCTCACCTAAGAAATTCCATTGCAATTAAATTCAACATCAAAAGAGGAATCACAAGCCAAATTAAAAAGGGATTTCAAAACCCTAGAAGGATGGAATTCTTCAGCTATAAAAGGGCAGCCTCCAAACCAGCAAAGGCATCTCATCTTCAGCAATTCTGCAGAAAAATATAGCAGCTTGTCTCCTTCTTTTCTTCTTCTTTTCTTTTGTGATGTCCACCATGAGTGGCTAAACACTTTTCTTTTCTAGTTGAAGTTGGAAAATTCATATTTGTGATGAATTGGGAGATTTAAATCTCCATTGTTAAACTTCTATTTATTTTCAATATTTATGCAATTTGATCTTTCTATAATTGTTGCTTTGCTTTTAGAATCAATTTAGGCCTATTGCTTTTAATTGCTTGAGTAACAATTGTTTGAATAATTTAGGTCCGTAATTGCTTAGATTATTTAAACACACATTTAATCAAGTTGCATAATCTAAACTTGACCACGCGGTTGGCAAGGTTAGAATTAGGTTTCTCTAAGTCGTAATGCAGTTAACAGTTGTTCGATGCTAAAAGCCCCAAGGACGTTCCTTGGCAACTTGTTAACTAGTGTTTGATTAGAGAACATTTCCTAATTAAACTAGAACTAAGGAGGAATTTGGATTGTGAGAAGCGTCTTCCACATCCTAAACTAATTTATTGAAATAAATAGGAGTGTTGAAGAATCAATGATCAATTCTAAACAATCTGAAATAGATCCATACTTCAACTAGAAGCTTTTCTCTTATTGATTTACTCATCTTTAAATTATTTGCTTTCTATTGTTAATTAGCTTTAGTACATCTTCAAAACAAAACCCCCTTTTTATTTTTGCTATTTACTTGCCTTAGTCATTATTAGAAAGATATTTAGTGTCAAATCCCTGTGGTTCGACCCTATTGCCACTATCTGCAAATTTATTTGTTGATTGATAATAGGTTTATTTTTTACGGCTTTGACAACCGCTATCAGTGAGGTAGGTAACGGGCCTCAGAAAATGATCCCGGCACCACAAAATCGGCTGAGATGATGAAGCGACAGTAAGGCCAAAGAGCCTGAATCCAATGCAAGGCTAAAGAGTCTGGAAGCGACAGTAAGGCCAAAGAGCCTGAATCTTGCACAAGACCTCAGTGAGGTAGGTGACCGGTCTAGGAAAATGACTTCCGGCACCACAAAATCGGCTAAGATGATGAAGCGACAGTAAGGCCAATGAACCTGAATCCAATGCATGGCTAGAGAGCCTGGAAGCGACAGTAAGGCCAAAGAGCTTGAATCTTGCGCAAGACCTTAGTGAGGTAGGTGACCGGCCTCAGAAAATGACCCCTGGCACCACAAAACCAGCTGAGATGATGAAGCGACAGTAAGGCCAATGAGCCTGAATCCCATGCAAGGCTAGAGAGCCTGAAAGCGACAGTAAGGCCAATGAGCCTGACTCTTGCGCAAGCCCTCAGTGAGATAGGTGACCGGCATCGGAAAATGACCTCCGGCACTACAAAACTGAGCTGAGAGGATGAAGCAACAGTAAGGCCAAAGAGCTTGAATCTTGAGCAAGCCATCAGAGAGGTAGGTGGTTGGCCTCAGAAAAAAATCGTCCGCACCATAAAATCGAGCTGAGAGGACAAAGGAAACTATTCTTTCGCTTCTTATTAAAAAATACTGTATGCTCACAGCAAACAGCGGCATACGATAACAACGCACAAAAATAACACATAAGAACACAGTTCCAACTTCACATAAAAGATTGGGGCACTAGACCACTAATGAAAAGTTAAAATCTGACCTCTCAAAGGAGCTTAGGTCATAAGGTAAAGAGATTTTGATCTCACACAACAGCCAAAAACGCCAAAGCGCCATGTTGACCTCAAGAGGGGGCTGGAACAAAAAATCTGAATTCGACCTCTCAAAAGAGCTCGAATTACAGGCTAATAAGACTTCAATCTCGCAAATAGCCAGCGTATAAAGAAATTAAACTAAGGCGCTCCAACTCCCGTATCATGTAGCAAGGCGACCTACTAAAGGCCAATGTAAGGCTCACGGAGCCAAAACGCCAAAGCGCCACGCCGATCTCAAGAAAATGAGCTCGATACTGGTAAAGGCAATAGGCAGACCAAAGTAAGGCGAAGTGAATCCAAAGCAAAATGTATACCGAGATAGGGAACCAAACAAAGGACAAGGGGCAATCATACGAGGCACCGACCTCGAGAACTGACCGTTGGCACTAAACCAGCTCGCCTAGCCTAGAGAAAGGTCTAAGCAGCAAAGAGCCCGCAAAACGCTTGAGGGTAGACAGCCCAAAAAGCATTCGGGGGCAAAAAATCCAAACAACCAAGAACCAAATGCTCAGACAAAAAGAATAAAGGGGACAGGAGCAATGTAAAAGGCCAAGTGAACCATTCTGAATGATCGGACAGGGCAGTAAAAAGTCTTGACTCATTGGATACAAAAGAATCAAACCCCAGTATGATCAAACCCAAAACAGATAGTCCAACCTCTTCGACCCGGAGTCGATCTCCCCGAAAGCCTAGAGGGGCCAGACATACTTCCCTGCTGAGCCTTATGTCTGTACTGGCGAGGCTATAAGCCTATTAAAAAAAATTTAATTAAAGCTGAACAAACAAGCAGTCAAGCTAAAATATTGCCTGTATAATGCTAGACAAGAAAGCAAGAAACTAAGTCCGACTTCACAAAAGAGCTCGGGGCACAAAAGTAAAGAAAGCAAAATCCCGAACTCCCGAGCTCGTAGCACAAGCAGCATCACAGGCTATAGGCATAAAAGCCTAAGCAAAGAACAAAAATCTGAGATCCTGAACTCACAGTACGGACGGACTCACAACAAGTAATGACTAAACAGAATAAAGCTAAGTATGGAAGAAATAGCGGAGAGCCGAGCTCCCTATATGAAAAAGTCCACAAATGCAGAATGCACAAAAGGATAGACGAAAGCAAAGGGTAGTGCTCCGAGCTCGGATCAGCTCGCAGTGAATAAAAAACTTAAACAAAATAATCTAAGTATAAATGAGGCACAGGCCAAGGCGAAAGATCATTTATCATCAATACACATCTCCAGATCGCCATACATTCAAACATCAAAGAAAATAGACAAAGAAATAAAAAGGCAAGGAAATGACATTTTGACAAGAGCTGTTCTAGGGCAGCGCAGTCATAATGGAGATTTACCCCCTCATCACTCATGGAATAACTGTTGATGAGGTAAAGGGGCAATTGATGACCGTTGGGCCTCATCCACCCTGGGCAAGGTCAAGCCCAAGTGAACTAACTGGCCCAAAACCCACAAAACCCCTTAGGCTGACCAACTCAGCATCTCAGGCCTCGACCTAGACACACCGGGCTGGATAGGTTACCCGTGAGCCCAAATTCAGCAGGAAGAAGTCCAGCCCAGTGATTTGACGTGAGGGAGAGGAGCTGGTCCAATCACTTTGCAACCCTGACCGCGCGCACCGGGAGAATTAAATGGCTGCCTGGCATGGAGAGGGGGTCTGACACGTCCGTACGTACGGGCCTGAGTGACATAGACAGATAGCACAATAGAAGGGAGGGGGAGACGTCACGGGCAAGTAAAAAGGAGAGGGGATCTTCTTTTGATGGGGCCTTCTTCTTCCTTCTTGGGGAGGAGCTCCAAAATTCTATTTTTCTCTCCAATCCTTATCTATCCATACTATACCAGTTCATGAACCTGACTTGTACGTCGGAGGGTCTTCACCGAATACATCCTCAGTAGACTCCTGACCATCTTTTCTTATTTTGCATATTCTTTTTCATCAAATCGAGTATTGAGGGACCCATATAATAGAGAAAGAAGAAAACCAGATTTATCAAGTGGAGTAAGAGAAAAATCATATTCATCATATATAATGCAAAAGTCACGTTCTTAAGTTTCTGCCATATTACTTATATATATAAATATTTCAATCATGGATTCAATATCATCAAAGTCACGCTCTTAATTTTTTTTATTGTATCATTTGTCTCTTTTTTATGTCTTTTCTTTTTGAATTTTTCACAATATATATAATATTTTTCACTTATTCAACCCACTCAAAAGCATTAATGAATTTATTACCCCATAATTTATCTTCACATTTTTTATTTTTACTACCAATTTTTCATTCCATTAAAGTCTAAAAGAATAAAATTAATACTAAAAGCCCAATTCAACTACTAGTAAAGCTAACGTTTCTCCCTGTTCCACCGCCATTGCACCCTATTTTATTATATATAATAAACCTCATTCTCGTCAGATTTCAAGCCCCTCCCTAGCTCCTATCATTTTATAAATGGTCCCATTTTGTGTTTAACGCAAAACATCCTTCCAATTTTTGAAGCTAGCCAAATGGAGTCTCTTTCTCCCTTCTCTGCAACTGTTATGGTCACCATACTCTCCTTTATAACTTGGTTCATATACTCTTCATTCAGGACTTCAAGAAAGGCATGCAAGAAGAGAGCACTGCCAGAACCCGCTGGTGCTTGGCCTGTTATTGGCCACCTTCGTCTCCTAGCAGGCTCACAGCCTCCTCACGTAATCCTGGGAAAACTAGCTGACAAGTACGGCCCCATATTCACCATCAAGCTTGGTGTCCATCGAGCAGTGATCGTAAGTGATTGGAAGATTGCTAAGGAGTGCTTCACTTCCAATGACAAAGCTTTTGCTAATCGTCCAAAGGGGCTTGCTATGGAAATTTTAGGCTATGACTACTCCATGATTGGGTTCAGTCCTTATGGCGAATACTGGCGCCAAATTCGTAAGATAGTTACTCTTGAACTTCTGTCCAATCATCGGCTTGAGATGCTGAAGCATGTGAGGGATGCTGAAGTCAAGGCTGCCATAAAAGGGCTATACCAGGAATGGATCAAGAACAAAAGTAACAACGATAAGCTTAAGATAGAGATGAAGAGATGGTTCTGGGACATAACTTTAAATGTAATACTTAAGATTATTGTAGGGAAGCGATATGTGGAGTATGCAAATGTTGGTGAGGGTCAAGAGAGTGATGCGTGGAGAGAAGCTATGAGGGAATTTATGGAATTGTCGGGAGTATTTGCAGTATCAGATGCGTTGCCATATTTAAGGTGGTTGGATTTAGGGGGAGTGGAAAGGAAGATGAAGAAAGTCTTCAAACAACTGGACCCTGTTATTGAAGAATGGTTAGAAGAACGTAAGCAGAAGAAAGGAGCTAGCGTAACAAAGGGTGAGGAAGATTTCATGGAGGCTCTGTTGTCCATACTGAATGATTCAAAAGAGCTTTCCAATCGAGATGTTGATACCATCAACAAAGCTACGTGCCTGGTACGCCTCTATGTGACTCTTAATATACCATTATTATCGCCGCTTGTCGATTCTGACTACTAGTTTGTTCAAAATTATTCATTTGTTGACAAACTTATTAAGAAATGTTTTTTTTTTCTTTTTATAAATAGTTAAAACCATTAAACTCTTGAACAAAATAATTCAAAATTTTCATTCATTTCAATATTTTATTAATTTATCTGATATTGTTGTATTTTCCTCTTTCGATTTATACTTTCAAAAAAAAAAAACAAAAAAACACAAGATTATTGCCAAGTGACATAAAAAATAAAGCCAGAAATAATTTTTTAAAACGATAAAAAGACTGAAATATTTACATTATTTTTATCAATTAGATTAATTAACAAAATTGAAATTAACTTAAAATTTGAGAATTAAGTTTATGGAAATAAAAGTTTGGATAAAAGTAAAATGTTTAGTTTGAATGTTTTAATAATTTATTATTTGGCTTGCATGCACATTGTCATAGATCACCATTAACGCATTTAAATATTAATTAATCAATAAAAAAGACAAAGAGTAAATAACCTAAATTTTAGGTTAGGTGAACTCTTGAAATTTATCTAAAATTGACACTTAAAATAATATATTTATCCTGATATTATTTGCTTAAATTTACGCAGGCTCTCATTTTAGCAGCCTCGGACACCACAACAATTACAATGACTTGGACTTTGTCGTTACTACTAAATAATCGTGATGTCCTAAAGAAGGCTCAAAATGAAATAGACATCCTTGTTGGTCGACAAAGGCAAGTGAAGGAGTCAGACACCCAGAGTTTGATTTACCTTCAAGCTATTATCAAAGAAACCTTCAGACTATATCCTGCTGTGCCACTACTGGTGCCCCATGAATCCATGGAAGAAACTGTTATTAATGGCTACCATATTCAACCAAAAACTCGCCTATTCATAAATGCTTCGAAAATTCATAAAGACCCAAGTGTGTGGCAGGATCCTGAGAAATTTCAGCCAGAGAGGTTTCTAACTACTCATAAGGACGTTGATTTCAAGGGCCAAAACTTCGAGTTGATACCCTTTGGCAGTGGAAGAAGAATTTGCCCTGGAATCTCATTTGCTCTTCAAGTTTTGAACCTAACGCTGGCTAGTTTTCTGCATGCATTTGAAGTAGAAACTTTATCAGAGAGTCCTATTGATATGAGTGAATCAGCTGGATTGACCAACTCCAAGGCCACCCCAGTGGAAGTTTTTGTTACTCCACGCCTTCCTGCCTATTTGTATTAGAAGAAATTTTATAATAGAATTGTTATATGTATGTCCACTCTAAGGAATACTAAGTACTGTAATAACTACTACTACGTACCTAAGTGATACTGTAATAACATTTTTCCCTTGGAGAAATGTTGCATCATGTAATAAAACATTGCATGTATCTGCTGTGGACAAACTATACATGCTTTATATTTACCCTATAATAACATGTCTTCCTAGTTAGTTACTTTTTCTATTAGGCTTGTTTGACAGAGAAAAAAGAAAGGGACGCAGGCAGGGATGGAGCTAAGGTTTGGTAAAGAGGGACTATGGACTCTCTTTAAAAGTTTTAATTAATTGAGATAATTATTTTTTAATAATAAAAATAGCATATAAAATTAAATTACATAATAAATAAATTAATAAGTTTTATATGATTGAAATAATTTGTTGAATTATCTAAATTTAGAGAAATAAATTTTAAATTTTTATAAATAAAAGTATTTTATGAGTAATATTTTATTAATTAATGAGTTTTATGGACTATTTAAATTTAAAATATAATTTAATTCTAAAAAATATAAATTTAATGAGTAATAAAATTAATACTAAAAGCCCAATTCAACTACTAGTAAAGCTAATGTTTCTCCCTGTTCCACCGCCATTGCACCTATTTTATAATATATAATAAACCTCATTCCCGTCAGATTTCAAGCCCCTCCCTAGCTCCTATCATTTTATAAATGGTCCCATTTTGTGTTTAACTCTAAACATCCTTCCAATTTTTGAAGCTAGCCAAATGGAGTCTCTTTATCCCTTCTCTGCAACTGTTATGGTCACCATACTCTCCTTTATAACTTGGTTCATATACTCTTCATTCAGGACTTCAAGAAAGGCATGCAAGAAGAGAGCACTGCCAGAACCCGCTGGTGCTTGGCCTGTTATTGGCCACCTTCGTCTCCTAGCAGGCTCACAGCCTCCTCACGTAATCCTGGGAAAACTAGCTGACAAGTACGGCCCCATATTCACCATCAAGCTTGGTGTCCATCGAGCAGTGATCGTAAGTGATTGGAAGATTGCTAAGGAGTGTTTCACTTCCAATGACAAAGCTTTTGCTAATCGTCCAAAGGGGCTTGCTATGGAAATTTTAGGCTATGACTACTCCATGATTGCGTTCAGTCCTTATGGCGAATACTGGCGCCAAATTCGTAAGATAGTTACTCTTGAACTTCTGTCCAATCATCGGCTTGAGATGCTGAAGCATCTGAGGGATGCTGAAGTCAAGGCTGCCATAAAAGGGCTATACCAGGAATGGATCAAGAACAAAAGTAACAACGATAAGCTTAAGATAGAGATGAAGAGATGGTTGTGGGACATAACTTTAAATGTAATACTTAAGATTATTGTAGGGAAGCGATATGTGGAGTATGCAAATGTTGGTGAGGGTCAAGAGAGTGATGCGTGGAGAGAAGCTATGAGGGAATTTATGGAATTGTCAGGAGTATTTGCAGTATCAGATGCGTTGCCATATTTAAGGTGGTTGGATTTAGGGGGAGTGGAAAGGAAGATGAAGAAAGTCTTGAAACAACTGGACCCTGTTATTGAAGAATGGTTAGAAGAACGTAAGCAGAAGAAAGGAGCTAGCGTAACAAAGGGTGAGGAAGATTTCATGGAGGCTCTGTTGTCCATACTGAATGATTCAAAAGAGCTTTCCAATCGAGATGTTGATACCATCAACAAAGCTACGTGCCTGGTACGCCTCTATGTGTCTCTTAGTATACCATTATTATCGCCGCTGGTGGATTCTGACTTTTAAGGGGAAAAAATATATATCTTATGAACTACTGTTTTGTTCAAAATTATTCATTTGTTGACAAACTTATTAAGAATTTGTTTTTTTAATATACACTCTCTCTATTAAATAAATTTTTACAACTTCATAAAAATTATTTTACGATTTCTTTTTATCTCTCTTATTATTATCACACTTTTCTAATAGTAAATTAATAGAAAAAACTATTGAGATATGATTAATTAGGAGATAAATGATAATTTAGTCAAAATAAGAGATATGTTTATAAAAAGTATAATTAAGTAAATTTTAGGGTTTAACAAGCATTAAATTTTCTTTTTTTTTTTTAAGTCATAACAAGCATTAAATTTAAAACTGAAATTCAACCAATTGATGAAATATAATCAGTAGATATTTTAGGTGAAGGTTTAAAAGTTAATTTATATATTCAATCTTCTTAAATCCATTCAATCATGAGTAAATGAATGAGATGATAAATTTTCAAATTTGATAGTGGTACAAATCTTCTTAATAAAAGTTAAAAGGCAAATTTATTATTCAGCCTTTTTATGTTTTTTTTGAATAATTATAAAAAAAAGTTAAATTTTTTTTTTTTAAACTGAGAATTGAGAACTGAAGTAGAACTTGAGATATCTCATATTTACTAAGATGCACTTAACACCAAGTTAAGCATGTAAGTGCAAAAATTCAAAATTTTTATATTTAATTAGTATTAATTTGAAAATTTTTATCATAAAATTTGTTATATTATTCTGAATTTTAGATTTTTATCGATTAGATTAATTAATAAAATTAAAATTAACATAAAAATTAAGTTGATGGCAATAAAAGTTTGGATAAAAATAAAATGTTTGGTTTGAATGTTTTAATAATTTATTATTTGGCTTGCATGCACATTGTCATAGATCACCATTAACGCATTTAAATATTAATTAATCAATCAAAAAGACAAAGAGTAAGTAACCTAAATTTTAGGTTAGGTGAACTCTTGAAGTTTATCTAAAATTGACACTTAAAATTACATATTTATCCTGATTTTATTTGCTTAAATCGACGCAGTCTCTCATTTTAGCTGCCTCGGACACCACAACAATTACAATGACTTGGGCTTTGTCGTTACTACTAAATAATCGTGATGTCCTCAAGAAGGCTCAAAATGAAATAGACGTCCATGTTGGTCGACAAAGGCAAGTGAAGGAATCAGACACCCAGAGTTTGATTTACCTTCAAGCTATTATCAAAGAAACCTTCAGACTATATCCTGCTGTGCCACTACTGGTGCCCCATGAATCCATGGAAGAAACTGTTATTAATGGCTACCATATTCAACCAAAAACTCGCCTATTCATAAATGCTTCGAAAATTCATAAAGACCCAAGTGTGTGGCAGGATCCTGAGAAATTTCAGCCAGAGAGGTTTCTAACTACTCATAAGGACGTTGATTTCAAGGGCCAAAACTTCGAGTTGATACCCTTTGGCAGTGGAAGAAGAATTTGCCCTGGAATCTCATTTGCTCTTCAAGTTTTGAACCTAACGCTGGCTAGTTTTCTGCATGCATTTGAAGTCGAAACTTTATCAGAGAGTCCTATTGATATGAGTGAATCAGCTGGATTGACCAACTCCAAGGCCACCCCAGTGGAAGTTTTTGTTACTCCACGCCTTCCTGCCTATTTGTATTAGAAGAAATTTTATAATAGAATTGTTATATGTATGTCTACTCTAATGAATACTAAGTACTGTAATAACTACTACTACGTACCTAAGTGATACTGTAATAACATTTTTCCCTTGGAGAAATGTTGCATCATGTAATAAAACATTGCATGTATCTGCTGTGGACAAACTATACATGCTTTATATTTACCCTATAATAACATGTCTTCCTAGTTAGTTACTTTTTCTATTAGGCTTGTTTGACAGAGAAAAAAGAAAGGGACGCAGGCAGGGATGGAGCTAAGGTTTGGTAAAGAGGGACTATGGACTCTCTTTAAAAGTTTTAATTAATTGAGATAATTATTTTTTAATAATAAAAATAGCATATAAAATTAAATTACATAATAAATAAATTAATAAGTTTTATATAATTGAAATAATTTGTTGAATTATCTAAATTTAGAGAAATAAATTTTAAATTTTTATAAATAAAAGTATTTTATGAGTAATATTTTATTAATTAATGAGTTTTATGGACTATTTAAATTTAAAATATAATTTAATTTTAAAAAATATAAATTTAATGACTAATAAATTAGATAATTTAAATTTAAAAATATTTAAATATAAATAAGTATTATTTTATAGATAATAGGTTAGATTATTTAAATTTAAAAAAATGAAATGAAAATATTATTTATATGGTTAATGGATTAGATAATTTAATTTTTAAAAAATAAATTTTATAATAAATATTATATTAAATGATTATATTAATTTAAATAGTATAAATTGTCGTAATTATAATTGAAAGAAATTTTTCTATAATAAATATTATTAAAAATTAAATATTATTAATGTATTTATTTTATTTTACATGTTTTCCATTGAAATTGGACCCTCAACAGGATCCGAGTGCGTGAAGGCTTCAATTATTGGACTTGTTTTCTTTCGTCAAGGTTTTCGGCTTCTGATTAGAAACACTTGACTTAAAGTGTTCGCCACTTACGGTCGCGAACACTTTTCGAATTCTTTTCGCATAGGAATTCTTTTCTTACATATCACATGTGATTGCATAGGAATTCACAAGAATTTCTATGGCGAATAAATTCTTGTGGCATTAAAATAAAATATATAAAATAAATATATATTTAAAAAATTAATAAAATATTATAATAAATTAAAATTTATTTATTGATATTAATTAAAATTTATTAATATTAAATTTATTTTTTATATTTAAAATTATATATTTTTTAACCATCAACCAATTAATAACTCATTTTTAATTTTATTATAAAATTAATTTTTAATAATATTTAATAATATTACTATTATAATATTTAAATTTAAATTATTTAATCTATTATCTAGTAAATTCATATATTTTAAAATTAAAATATTTTCTAAATTTAAATAGTTTACGAAAAACTCATTTATTATTAAAATATTATTTATATATATTTTTATTTATAAAAATTTAAAATTTATTATATTATTAAAAATAAAATTTAATATTTTTAAAATAAATATAAATTAAGAGATAATAAAATTTAATAGTTATTTAAAAATATAATAATACGTTTTATTTTTTATTTTAAAATTATTTGCATTAATCAGCTCTTCAGCACTATAAGTGTCGAAGAGCTGATTAATGCATGCAGGACCGTACCTGCATCACGGCCCTGCATGCACGCCGCAGGCCCTGCCATGCACGCCGGGGTATGCATGTATGACCCTGCATGCACGTAGGGGCATGCATGTAGCATGCATGCTGCTTTACAGTCCGTCCGTGAACCTATTTCGACAGTGATAATGTCTAACTAGAACCCGCCCCCTATAAATTATCCCACCAATCACCAATCACTTCGACCAATTACTCTATCTTTCTATACATCACTCCCATTTTCAGTTTCTCTATAAATTACCTCATCCATTACGTTATAAATTACTTAAAATTTACATTATATCTTAATAAATTACGTTCTATAAACTATTTCTTTCTCTCTATAAATTTCACAAAAATATTATTTCTACTCTTATCGATTCGACTATAAAAACAGAAACGCATGTAAATTTTAAATATTTTATATTCTAAATTTTTATTTTTTTATGTATATAGTAAATGATGATAAAATTATTTATTATTATTTTTTTTCAGAGAAATGACAGTTCCTAATATTATAAATAGTTGTAATGGTTACGATTATGATGGAAGTTTTTCAAAGATTATTCAATTGGATAAACGGATAAGTTTTAATCAATTGGTCGGTAAAATTGCTCGTGCAATTGGATTATCGGAGAATAATGAATTTATAGAGACGATTAGTTTTAGAAAGTCTACAATTGTGGATGGATCTTATAATTTGAATGTATGGAGATATGGGGTGAAAATGATGTATTTAGTATGTTTAATTATTTATATCAAATTGGTGGTATACATAGTGAAGAAATATATGTTAAGATACTTCGTTGTGTTGATACTACAAATGAGGATGCAACTAAATCAAGGCATCATTGTACGGCTCTCAAATTACCTGTGAACATTCAATTGTTATGCAATAATTAATGTAGGTTCAGAATATTAGTTCATTTATTAATATTAGTACCTGCTCGGGTAAAATCTATCAAGCTGATAACGCAGCTCCACGAGTACGTGGGTGACTACCTCCATAATATGTCTGGCATTACTTCACCTGCACAATAAATTATATTAGTAAATATTTATTTAAATATTAAATCTGAAATAAAATTTAACAATTATATAATATCACATACCTGCTGCCTAGTGGAGCATCATGATGTAGTGCTCTGTCTGACAGTGCCGGCGATACTGCTGTGATCCAATCTTATGCCCATATCTGAACTATAAATAAGGGACCAGACATCTACATAACTTCAGGATTTGTCGCCTTACATAACTGTCTATACAATCATGCCAGACATGCTCCACCCCAGCTATAACTACCGGCGTCCTCAAGATCGGCTAACAAAGGTAGAAACATTAAGTTCACCCGCGACGCAGATGTATCACCAATTCCTCAGCAAGCCAGCTTATTTTCAAATAACACCCTCTAATGGCATTATTAGGTGGAACGACACCTAATAACGCCTCACAAACTGAAGGCCAATGGTGGTGTGATCGGCCTGTAATAACTGCACCATTGACAGGCAACCCGGTTATTAGCCCTACATCCTGAAGGGTTATAGTCATTTCTCCTTCAGGAAACATAAATGTATGCGTCTCTGGTCGCCACCTCTCAACAAGAGCCGTAATTAAATGCCAATCTAATGCAAAAAACCTAACCGGATTACACCATAAAAACCCGACCGCCGCAGGTGAGGTATTATTTGATCTGGAATTTCATCCAAATGTAAAACTGTACCCGTTCTTCTACAACCTATTGCCCGCTTTCCATATTTTGTTGCCATATAGCCTCAGACCTATGTTCGGCTTGTCCATATAGCAACGATAGATCATTGGGACTAGTAAAATATAATCACGTTGGTCACGATAGTTGCGCCTTTCTTCCATATCTAATTATACAAATTCACACCACAATAAAATGTTATACTAATACACATTCACCAACTGAACAATATTCAAAATCACTAACAATTTTCAAACATCATTTATTCACTAGATAAATGTACATAATTTAACACTACAATAACATACATATTCTACACATATTATACCCAAAAATCACAACAAATACAACTACTTCAAAAATACTCTATCCAAAAATCATAACAAATATTCTATTAAAAATCTCAATAAATATTCTATCACACCAATATTTCATCCTAAAATCACAACAAAATTTTATTCATAACTAAGAATAAATTTAACAGTACGTTACAAATTTAAAAATAAAACAATACATAATATTTTTTTAATATTTTAATTTTACAATTAAATAACTATTAAATTTTATTACATTTTTAATTATATTCATTTAGAAAAATTAAATTTCATTACATATTAACAATTATTTAAAATAACTTAAACAAAAATTAAAATTATTTCTAATCAATTTACATAATATTATAAAAATAATATAAAAATAAAATAAATAATAATTTTAAAATAATAGAACATTATTACGGATGAAATATTTTCAAAAATAATATTATTACATTTATATATAAATTATTTCTTTTTATTTTCTTAATTATTATTTATTTAAAAATATTAAATTTTATTGTATATTAAAAAATATTTACAAAAACTTAAACATTACATAAAATTAATACTATATAATTTATTTATTATTATATTATAAAAATAAAATAATAAAACATTATTACGGATGAAAAATTTTCAATAATAAAATTATTATATTTAAAAAAATATTATTTCTTTTTATTTTCTTAATTACTATTTATTTTAAAAAAATTTAATTTTATTATATATTAAACAATATTTACAATAACTTAAATATAAAATTAAATTATTATATTTATAACAAAAATTATTATAACTAAAATATTAACTCATTAAAAAAATTAACTTTTTAATTTATTAAATTTAACTATTTTTAAATTTCTAATATTTATATAACAACTTATATTAACAATATTTTGCCTTTTATTTTTTGCTTTTATTTCTAATAATTATATAACAACTTCTATTTTTTTATTAAAATTTAATATTTCATTTTTTGCTTTTATTTTTTATATATTAAGTGAGAAAATTATATATGTATATTTTTAAAAAAAAAGTTTAAAGAAAAACATGGTGGAAGGAGATTATTTGCGCTGGAGAAGAAGATTTGCTCTGGAGATGAAGGCTTCCGGCAAACTGTGGAGAGAGAGAAGAGAAGGAACGAAGGAAGCTGCGCAGAGGAGAAGGAGGATAAAAAATTTTGAAGGGGGAAAGAGAAGAAGAAGAAGGTCTCCTCTGTCCGGGGCTGTGCATGTAGAGCCGTGCGTGGCTCTGCATGTGAAGAAAAGAGATCAGTGCCGAACTCTTTTTGCGGTCAATGCTTCTTCAGGAATCTCTGACGAAGCATTGAATTCTGCATGTTTGGCACCAATGGTGCCGAACATGCCACGCTGGAGCCACGCGAGCAGATTACTCTGCTCCCGTGGCACGGTTCTGCTTGTTCGGCACCCATAGTGCCGAACAAGCTGCGCAAACCAATGTTCGCCACCATTAGTGGCAAACACAAAGAAGTTCGACACTCATAGTGTTGAACTTTCTCACGTTGAATTGTGTAAAATTCGAAAATATTTTCGGACCTTACATAATTTTTAAAATATTTTTTCATTTTTGCATGATTTGAAAAATTGCTCAGAGAACGCTTCATTTCTTATTTTGTTCGGTCTACTTTTGATAGTCTTTGTCGGCTGTGCAAATGTTTATTTTTAGTTTATCTTTTTTACTATTATTTAATTTATTATTATTTATTCATTTTGTTTATGATGACCGCTGGATTTCTCCACCCCAGAACAGGGGCTTGACCCCAGCCTAAGGCCCATGACACAGAGGCCCACGTACTTGATACCCCCCAACAAGCTTGGCTCATCCCAGCTTCCGGGCCGGGCTCGACCAAGTTTCCTCAATCAGTCCAGCCTGATCCCTGACCAGCAGACCCCTCTCAGGCCCAGCGTCCAGCCCAACTCTCAGCCCAGCCCGGGGCCCAGCACAGTACTCACCAGACAGCCTGGCAGATCCGCTCGAACGTACATATGAGGAGAATCAGAGGCCGTTACGCATGTAACAGGCAGCTGATACCCTAGTACACCCGAATCTGTATGACAGAGACGCGTGGCCCAATCCTGGAGAGACCTTTACATGTCACCAACAAGCAAGACAATGTATAAAAGAGGAGTCCCCTCCTCAGAAAGTTTAAGCCTGATTCAGTAATGCAAAACCCTTGTAAAACTCTATTCTATTGGATCTCAGATCATCAATTGGCGCCGTCTGTGGGAAACGAAGGAGATCTTTTCATCACCGGAGTTTTCACTTTCAAAACCCACTGAGATCCACAATGGCAAACCACCAAGAAAGTAACCTTAATATTCCAAATGACTTAAGCTCCGCCCAAGAGGGGCAACAGTTCTCTTTTTCTAGCCCTACGACGTTAAATAACCAAACACCCATCTCTCTTAATCCCTCGCCAGGCTTAGCAGGGAATACTCCCACCATGACCCTGTCTAACCAAGACATTCAAACCATGGCTCTCCAGCTACAAACCACTGCTCACTGGTTGGGGCAGATAATGCAACAAAGGGGACTTAGCACCCCAGTAAACGCACTCCCAGTAGTGGAGGAACCCAGAACCGATGAACCCCGACCCACCTCTATCCGCCTCCAAACTAACAACCACGATGCCGGAGAAGAGGAAGAACCGGAGGCCCGAATCCATGGGAGAAGGGCAAGAGAGATGATAGAAAATGAAGAGGTGGACGACTATTCTGCTGAAACAACCAGGGAAACGGGAACTGAAACAGAGGAGGAAGAATGTAGTTTGGGCAAAAGATCCAACCCAGAAGACGAGAAAATGAACCAAAAACTGAAAAGGTTGAAGGAGCAGCTCCTAGCCGAGCTAGGTAAGAAAGATCAGAGTCAAACCTCCTTGCCTACTTCTTCTCCCTTCTCAAAGGTGATGCAGCAGGAGACCGTTCCCAAAAAGTTTATGATGCCGCCGATGGCGGCCTATAATGGGGCTGGAAACCCGAGAGAACATGTCATGAACTATAAGACCTTCATGGAGTTGCAAACTCTGTCAGATGCTCTGATGTGCAAGGTGTTCCCAACAATGCTCTCGGGGCCAGCGAGGGCATGGTTCAACAGCCTGGAGGCCGGAAGCATTAAAAGTTTTGGAGACCTTGCCCTCCGCTTCATTAGCCGGTTCGTGGCCGGGGTGCCAGCAGACAGGAAGACAAGCTATCTGGAAACAGTTAGGCAAAAAGCTGGTGAATCTCTCAGAGAGTATGTCGCCCGTTTCAATACGGAGGCCCTGCAGATTCCCGAGCTCGACGAAGGAAGGGCGGTAGAGGCCATGCAAAAGGAAACAACCTCTGCCGAGTTCTTTGGTTCTTTGAGCAGGAAACCTCCGACCTCACTGGCCGAGCTGATGAAGAGGGCGGAAAAGTACATAAGGCAGGATGATGCCTTAGTAACGAGTAGATTTGCCAAAGGGGTGGCAGGAAAAGAGAAAGCCCCAGAGGAAGGAAGGCTGGAGAAACACGAGAAGAAGCGTGGGAAGAGACCTGAGCCATATAAGCAGGCCTGGGAAAGAAGGGATCAAAGGCCCCCCCCTCCTCCCAGGGCTCATGAACCACGAGTGCTCCCCCCTTGGGTTCCTGAGAAGCCTACTCCCCTTAACGCTTCCAGAGCCGAAGTGCTCATGGCAGTCCAGGATAAGGAGTTCCTCCAGTGGCCTAAACCCATGAGGTCGGAAGCAGATCAGAGGAATCCTGACAAGTATTGTCAGTACCACCGGACACACGGCCACGATACAAATAACTGTTTTCAGTTAATCACGGAGATTGAAAGATTGATAAAGAGGGGGCATCTCAAAAATTTTGTGAAGAAACCGGAGGGGCAGAGGCCTTCGCCTAGTCCGGCAGCCCAGATGCCTAGGAGAACCGGAGCTGGACCAGTGAATAATGGGTCTAGTGGGACTATTAATATGATTGTTGGAGGAACTGGAGGACGGATGAGCCGTCGCGGAAAGAAGAGAAACCGGGAAGGAGAGATCAGCAATGGCGAGGTCATGCAGATCGTTGAACACTCACCCATGGCCATCGTTTTCTCCTCAGAAGATGCACAGGGCATTCAGATGCCCCATGATGACGCGCTTGTTATTGAAGCAGTCATTCATAATTTTCAGGTGAAGAAGGTTCTAGTGGATGATGGGAGTAAGGTCAATTTATTGCCGTATCGGGTTTTCCAGCAGATGGGAATCCCGGAGGAACAGCTGGTTCGGGACCAGTCACCCATCAAAGGGATCGGAGGAGCACCGGTATTTGTGGAAGGAAAGGTGAAGCTGGCCCTTACTTTGGGAGAGGCACCCAGAGCTCGCACCCATCATGAGGTGTTTTTGGTGGTTAAACTCCCACTGAGTTACAATGCGATTTTAGGGAGGCCGGCGTTGTTTAGCTTTGAAGCTGTCACCAGCATCAGGTATTTGGCACTCAAGTTCCCAACGGAAGAAGGAGTGGGAATGGTTCGGGGTAGCCAGGAAGAAGCAAGGGCGGTATACTTGGCCACAGTAACAGAACCAAGCTCAACTGGAGAAGCGCTTGACTCAGAAGTTCTGGAGGTCAGAGATGAAACAAAAGAAGCCCGGACAGAGCCAGTTGGAGAATTGGAAACCTTCCCCTTATCAGAAGCAGATGCAAGTAAGATTTTCAGTCTCAACGCCAACCTCACCAAAGAACAAAAAGGTGAAGTCATGACTCTGATCCGAGATCACGCGTCGACCTTCGCATGGAAGCCCTCAGACATGCCAGGAATTGACCCTAAAGTGATGACACACCGATTGAATGTCCTCCCCGAGGCCAGACCAGTGAAGCAAAAGAAGAGAGTAGTAGGAAGAGAAAAACAGCAGGCCACCCGGGAGGAAGTGCAGAAGTTAGAAGAAGCAGGCTTTATTAGGGAAGTGATGTACCCACAATGGTTGGCAAATCCTGTGTTAGTCAAGAAAGCCAATGGCAAATACAGGATGTGCATAGATTTCACCGACCTAAATAAAGCCTGCCCCAAAGATTGTTACCCCCTCCCCGATATTAATAAAATGGTCGATTCGACGACCGGCTTTGATTATATGTCTTCTTTGGATGCTATGTCTGGTTATCACCAAATCCCAATGGAGAAGTCGGATGAGGAGAAAACCTCGTTTATAACTGAAGACGGGACTTACTGCTACAAAGCTATGCCTTTCGGATTAAGAAACGCCGGGGCAACTTACCAACGATTAATGAATAAAATCTTTAAGAACCAAATTGGCAGGAATGTAGAAGTGTATGTGGATGACATGGTGGTTAAAAGTTCAACTTTTCAACAACACATAGCAGATCTAAGGGAGATATTTGGGGTGTTAGACCAATACAGAATGAAGTTAAACCCGGCAAAATGTGCCTTTTTCATCAGGGGCGGAAAGTTCTTGGGATACATGGTGAGTGGAAGAGGCATCGAGCCTAATCCGGAGAAAGTAGAGGCCATATTGAATATGTCAGAGCCGACCTGCGTAAGGGATGTCCAGAGATTAACCGGGAGAGTGGTGGCGCTTAACCGATTTATGTCAAGGTCGGCAGAAAAGTGTTTGCCATTCTTCAAAAAATTGAGGAAGGTCCCGAATTTTGAATGGACAGAAGACTGCCAAAAAGCCTTCACAGAGCTTAAGGAATACCTCAGCTCGCCTCACGTGCTCAGCAGCCCCGTAAAAGGGGAAGAACTCCTGATATATTTGGCAGCCTCAGAGCAAGCAGTCAGCGCAGTACTAGTAAGAGTGGAAGAAGGGGAGCAGAAACCTGTCTTCTACATCAGCAAGGTACTTAGAGACACTGAGGTCAGGTACTCGAACATTGAAAAATTGGCTTATGCCTTGTTGTTAGCAGTCAGGAAATTCAAAGTTTATCTGGAAGGCCACCAAGGAGTTGTGATGACGAACCAACCCTTAAAGAAGGTCCTACGTAGGCCGGAAACTTCAGGACGGATGTTAGCATGGTCCGTGGAAATCAGCCCCTACTGTCTGGAATACCGACCTCGAACAACAATAAAATCTCAAGCGCTGGCTGACTTCATAGCAGAATGCTCATTCAACGAGGAGAAGGAAGAATCATCCTCGGAGATGCCTAGAAAGGAAGGAGAGCGAGAGCTTTCCCAAGAATTTAGCTGGAAGCTATATGTAGACGGAGCATCAGGATCTGAAGGCAGCGGCGCAGGGATAATGCTTAAGGGGCCGGAGGGCTTCAAAGTATGTTATGCTTTACGGTTAGAATTCAAGGCTTCTAACAACATGGCCGAGTACGAGGCCTTGGTGAATGGGATGCTGGTAGCCTCGGAAGTAGGGGTAACCGACCTCGAAGTAAATAGTGACTCTCAACTGGTGATCAACCAGGTAACGGGGGTATATCAAGCCAGAGACCCCATCATGCAGAACTATCTTGATAAAGTAAAAGCCATAGAAGCCGAGCTCGCAGAACGGGGAGTTATTGTCAGATTTCAAAGAATACCTCGGGATGAAAACGAGGAGGCAGATCTGCTTAGTCGATTGACTAAAGAAGAATTAGAGCAGCTCCCTGACGAAGTATACATACAACATATCCGCACACCTGCTTTCAAGAAGACAGACACGATACTACAGGTGGACCAGAGCCCAACTTGGATGAGCCCCTATCTGAAATATTTGGAGAAGGGCGAACTCCCTGAAGATAAAGACGAAGCCAGAAAGATAGCAGCTCGAGCTGCCAATTACCAAGTAATAAGGGGAACTTTATACAGAAAGGGGAAGTCCAGCCCATGGCTCCGGTGTGTAAGTCCGGAAGAAGCTGCAAGGGTAATGGAGGAAATACATAGAGGCCTATGTGGGGCCCACGAGGGAGCAGAGACATTAGCTAACAAAATATTCAGGCAAGGATACTACTGGCCCACTGTTAAGAAAGAAGCAGAAGAGTTTGTCCGAAGGTGCGACGTATGTCAGAGATTTGCTAATGCCATCAGGACCCCTGCCACTCCTCAGGCAAGCATATCCAGTCCATGGCCTTTCTCGCAATGGGGAATTGACATCCTGGGCCCTTTCCCCAAGACTACGGGGCAAAGAAAATTTGTAGTGGTAGCTGTGGAATACTTCTCGAAATGGCCAGAGGCAGAAGCAATAGCAACAATCACAGCCAGAAAGATGATAGATTTCGTATGGGGGCATATCATCTGCAGATTTGGCATACCCAGAGTACTTATCTCAGACAACGGCAGACAATTTGACTGCAACACTTTCAAAACCTTCACGACGAACGTGGGTATATGGTATAAGTTCTCCTCCGTGGCCCATCCTCAGACCAATGGTCAAACGGAAGTCACTAACAGAGCAATCCTCCAAGGATTAAAAAAGCGGCTGGATGGTGCAAAGGAAAATTGGGCAGAAGAACTCAATAGTATCCTATGGGCACTCCGAACTACTCCCAGAGCACCCACTAAGGAAACACCGTTCGTACTCGCTTACGGTACAGAGGCCGTAGTTCCAGTTGAATTACAGATCCCCACTCATCGAGTTCAATTTCTCAGCGAAGACACTAATGGGGACAAGTTAAGAAGCAACCTGGATGCTCTTGAAGAAGTTAGGGAAGAAGCGCAAGTCCGAACTGCTGCTTATCAACAACGAGCGGCAAGATATTATAATCAAAAGGTCAGAGAAAGAAGCTTAAAGGTGGGAGACCTGACTTTAAGAAACTTGGAAGCTACAGGAAAAAGAGCAGCCGCAGGCAAGCTAGCACCGACCTGGGAAGGTCCATTCAAGGTGACAAAAGTGGTCAAGCCCGGGGTATACCGAATTGAAGATATGCAAGGAAACCCCGAGCCCCACGCCTGGAACATCCAGCACTTAAAAAGGTACTTCCCTTGAAATATATGTAAAGAAAAATATTGTACTCTGAAAGGCACAAATAAATAAAATAACGCCATGATGTTATCTCCATTAAGAATGTTACTTCTCTTTGAAAAAGAAAGAACAAAACTAAAAGACCGGGATCCCCAAGATCTCCCGGATGCAAGACCAGGATCTCCAAGATCTCCTGGCACTAAGAAGTCCTCCTTGAGACATAGAGACCTCCTGGAGGAAGAAGACCGGGATCCCCAAGGTCGTCCCGGAATTACAAGACCAGGATCCCCAAGATCTCCTGGCAAAAGAAGACCTCCTTGAGACATAGAGACCTCCTGGAGGTAGAAGACCAGGATCCCCAAGATCTCCTGGCACAAAGAAGACCTCCTTGAGACATAGAGACCTCCTGGAGGAAGAAGACCAGGATCCCCAAGATCTCCTGGCACTAAGAAGGCCTCCTTGAGACATAGAGACCTCCTGGAGGAAGAAGACCGGGATCCCCAAGGTCGTCCCGGAATTACAAGACCAGGATCCCCAAGATCTCCTGGCAAAAGAAGACCTCCTTGAGACATAGAGACCTCCTGGAGGTAGAAGACCAGGATCCCCAAGATCTCCTGGCACTAAGAAGGCCTCCTTGAGACATAGAGACCTCCTGGAGGTAGAAGACCGGGATCCCCAAGGTCACCCCGGCACAGCCAGGATCTCTTAAGACCTCCGGCAAAAAAAAAAAAAAAAAAAAAAAAAAAAAAAAAAGGGTCGAGCTCCCAGCTCGGACCGTAAGCCCAAGATCGAGCTCCTAGCTCGGATAGATTCATTTCTTCAAAAGATCAAGATACGAAAGCCAAAAACAAAGGGAGCTCGACCCGATAAGCCCAAGACCGAGCTCCTAGCTCGGATAGATTCATTTCTTCAAAAGATCAAGATACGAAAGCCAAAAACAAAGGCCGAGCTCCCTCCATAGAAGAACTCATAAATCCTTAGGCGGATATTCAGGCTATAATCAAAAGCCTAAATCAGTTTATTTAAAATAAATATACAAAGTCACAACGAAGAAAGAAGGACTAGAAGTCGAAAACTAGCATGACAGTTGCCATCAAATGGGTCCGAGATTTGATCTCTCAGACGACAGCTAAGAGCTGAACTCACAACTTAAGATTAATTTAGAGCTTCTGAATAAATATATGAAGTCTACATCACACATACGAAGAGTAAAGATAAATGTCAAAGAATATGAAAAACAAAAGGAAAACTAATATTCCATTAATAACTATTACAATTTATTTCTCCGGTGAGGAAGAAGGATGAATAGTCCTTAAAGGACTTACATCAATAAACCCACCTTCACTATTTCTATTTACAGCCACCCCTGAAGGAAGCTCGGTGTCCTTCGGACCAACGCTCTCAATAGTAGGGGCAATTTCTGACCCAGGGTGAAGGCCTTCTTTCACAGAATCAGGATCGTCCTCCTCCGACCCTAGCTCGGATCCCTTTGAAGAAGACTCAGCTGGCCGATCTCGGTCTGTAATACCCGGCTAGACTCCGGTATCGGAATTCCTACCGACCGGTGGAATCTCGGATGTCGGAAACCTCTAGAAGGGGTAAAACCATGTTTTATGAAATGTTTTTAATGTATTTCATGTTTTTAAGCAAAAAGGAAATTGAGTTCTAATGAAAAAGACCAAAGGAGGCTTTGCCAGGTTCGGCCGCCGAAAGTTAGGTTCGGCCGCCGAACATGCTGGGGTTTTGGGAGCGCTTTAGGCCTCCGAAAGCCTTGTTTGAAAGACTCAAGGTTCGGCCGCCGAACCTCATGTTCGGCCGCCGAACATGCATGAGATGTGGGGGCACGTTAGGCCGCCGAAAGGTGACAGAACCAGCCCTATAAGAGACCCCGTGACCGAAACAGGCGAGGTTTTCTCTCCCATTTCGGCCGACGGTAAGCTTTAGCCCTCCTATGGTCATTTTAAGTGTTTTCCCTCAAATCCTTTAGATCTTGACAAGTTACATCTTGTTTTTGAAGAGTTTTAAAGTTCAAGCAAGTTTTGGAGCTTTGAGGTTCAAGAACTCGAATCTCCCCATCTTCGAGCTAGGATCGTTTCTCTCCCGATCTTCAAGAGGTAAGAGCCGATCTCTAGTTCTATATGTGTTTTAAGTAAGTTTTATGCAAGTTTTTGGGGTAGAAATGCATGAGTAGGCTTGATGGGTTTCTATGAAAAATCCATGGTGTTAATGTGTGTTTATGTGCAATGTGGCTTGCTTGTGTGTTGTAGTTGGGGTTTAAGCTTGTTGGAGACCCCTAGGAGCTTGTATGCTTGAGTATGCTTGTTGTAGAATAGGTTTATGCATGATTGGTTGTGTAGGGGGTTGTTTTGGGCAAGAGGAACCAAGTTTCTGCCCTTTGGCAGAAACCAGGTTCGGCAGCCGAAGGTACTTTCGGCCGCCGAACCAGCTTGGGAGGCAGCTTTAGGCTGCCGAAGCCTGCCCCCGAAAGTTTGAGTTTCGGCTCTGTCCGAGACTTTCGGCCGCCGAAGGTGCCGCCGAACATGCATGAGTTTCGTCTCTGTCTGGGAGTTTCGGCCGCCGAAGGTGCCGCCGAACCTGCCTGACTTTCGGCTCTGGAGGGACTTTCGGCCGCCGAAGGTGCCGCCGAAAGTGCCCTTCCCAGCCTTTTCTTGCATGTTTTCTAGGTTTGTTTTGAGGTGTTTTGAGGAGGTTTTTGGGGGTATGTTTAGAGTTATGTTCTTGTTGTTTGGTGCCTCATTTGAGTCCACCTGTGTAGGTTCGGACCCGAGGACCCGAGACCCCCGGTTGTGAGATAGTCTTTCAGAGTCCGTCGTTAAAGCTTCGGTCACCAGGTGAGTGGGATTATTCCCTAAGTTTTTAAGTAATGAATAAATGAACAAATGAATGAATCTGATAGCATACTCATGCATCATTAATGCCATGCGATGTTTCAGGATGTTTGCATTAGAAATTCACGAATGTGTTGCATTGCATAATTTGATGTTGATGTGGATGGTTATTGGGTGATCCATAGTCCTCTAATGTTATGTTATGATGATATGTTATGGAAGACCAGTGAGGCCCATTCTACGCCCCTGGCACTATGTAAGAGAAAGACCAGCGAGGCCCATTCTACGCCCCTGGCACTTTGGAATGTTATGATATGTATGTTATGTAAGAGAAAGACCAGCGAGGCCCATTCTACGCCCCTGGCACTTGGAGATGTGAGGACTAATGGTGACAATACCATCCTTTATGTGATTAAATGTGATGTGTTGCATTTCATGAAAGCATGTAAAGTAAAAGTTATGTTATTTAATGTTAATAATAAAATGAATAATAATATACCTAAAAAGTGTGGAACTAAATCAAATGTAAATAATAAAAATGAAGAATAAAATACCTAAAAATGGAGGAATTAATATCATGTTTTTACTTTTGCTCACTGGGCTTTTTAGCTCACCCCTCTCCCCTAACCCCAGTCTTGCAGGTACCGTGTAGATAGAGGAGTCAGAAGAGTAAGAGGAGGTTATGTAATAGCATAGCTGTGGACATGGTTTATTCATAATGTAAAAGTATGTTATGTAATGTAATGTAAGTTTTATAGTGTGCTTGACTAGAGTCTGTTGTAATCCCTTGAATACATGAGATAAATGTTTTATGATGTTTATGTAACCCAAGCCTGATATATGTTATGTACCCCATTGGAGTATTTGTTGAGAACTCCAATGAGGGGTTTATGTTATGGTTATGCTTGCACAGGCTAGGCTGGGTAAAGAAATGTTTAAATGAAAGAAAAGTTTTAATTTTTATGTATGTTTTGGTTCATGTATGGGATTGAACAGGTTCACAGGATGTATGTTTGGCTTGCTACGGGTTCCGGCGGCCTTAAGCCGACCTGAATCCTAGCGCCGGTAGCGGTCCGGTTTTCGGGTCGTTACAGAATGGTATCAGAGCCCTAGGTTCATATGGTCGGACCTAGAGTGTCGGGCTCATAGATGTTATAGAAAGGTCAAGCACAATAGGAAATCATGTCCACTAGGATAGGATGTAGAGTCCTGTCTAGAATGCAAGTATGTATGCCATGAGATATGCTATGATTATGATGTGTATATGATGTGGGTTCATGTGTTTCCACATGAACCATCTGATGCTAATGTTTTGTTATATGTGCTGTTTTTCAGTAAACAGAATGCGAGGAACTCGTCGATCAGCTAGATTGACTAGAGTACCACCGGAGGATGAGGGCACGAGCGCCCGTCCTCCAGCATTGCCAAGGGCAATGTCAAGCAGGTCCAACAGAGACAGAACAGTGAGGGACCCTAGAAGGTCCTTGGATCTGGGTAGAAGCAGATCAGTAAGGGGTACAGTTCAGGAAAGAATGTCAGTTGATGGAGAAGAAGAGATGGATGTGGAGCAGAGGAGGGACGGTAACCTTGGTGTAAACATGCCAGAAGAGGGCATGGGTGAGTCTCAGGGAGGCACTCAGGCCTCGGGGTTTGTTCTACCACCCCAGTACCCACCTTTTTCACCATACCCCGGGTATTCGATGGGAAGTACATCGGATTACCCCAGTTTTAATCCTTACCCTTCTCACATGCCATATCCACCTTTCTACCCACAGTATCCACAGTACCCTATGTACCCACCTCCATCCTTCCATCCAGGCGCAGCAAACCCTATCCCAGGGGATGTCGCACCACCACCACCAGCAGAACCCACAGTTCCAGAAACCCAAAGACCTCAACCTACCTCATCTAGAGGGAGCAAGGCCAAGATGACCGACTACATGAAGTTGGGTGCTCCCCAGTTTGATACAGGTGATGATCCGTTTGTGTACCTGGAGAAGGTCAAAACAATTACAGATGAGATAGGTGCTGATGACAGCAGAGCCATTCAGATGGCTGGTTTCACCCTGAAATGCAAAAAGGCCCGTGAGTGGTTCAAGGGCTATGTGAAACCAAGGGTGGACAGTCTTTCATGGGAGGAGTTTGCGAATGAGTTCGCAGGATGGGCTTTCCCTGACAGTTCAAGGGAGCTGAAGATGATTGAGTTTGAACAGCTGAAGCAGACAGATGAAATGGGTGTCGATGAGTACACCGATAGATTCTTAGAGTTGTTGCCGTTTGCTGGGCAACATCTGGACACAGATTCGAAGAAGTCGAGGAGGTATATCATGAGGCTCCATTCCAGGTATTCCTCCTTGGTTCAGTCAGCTGATAGAGAAAGTTTCCATACCATTGTAGACATGGCCAGGAGAATGGAGGCTAGTGCAATCATCGAGGGGACTGTTAAGCAGTCAGTGACACAGCCTTCAGGTTCTAAAACCCCAGGTGGGGGAAGGATAGACCCTTCATCCTTGAGTTCAGCTAGTAAGAAGTGGAGCAGTACCACTAAGAAACCAAAGAAGAGTAAGTTCTGGAGCAAGATCAAATCAGGTCTGGGACTAGGAAGTGGCTCAAGCTCTGGTGCTGATAATGCAGTGTGTGCACGGTGTGGTAAGCTACACAGAGGGGTATGCCGTTTTGGGACAACGGCCTGCTACAGGTGTGGGCAGGAGGGACACATGTCCATGGAGTGTCCTAGAGCAGTTCCTATGGCACGGCCCCAGCAGACTACTTCGGGTAGTGTGGCACAGCCAGCAGCTTCAGCCGCGACACAGGCCAGTGGCAGAGGCCGAGGGAGAGGGTCAGCCTCTTCTTCATCAGCTTACAGAGGGGAAGGTCCGTCAGCTCCAGCACGGATCTTCACTATGACGCAACAGGAGGCAAACGCATCCAACACCGTGGTGTCAGGTAATATCATCATTGGTTGTTCAGATGCTTATGCCTTAATGGACCCGGGTGCATCCCATTCTTTTGTTTCTCCGAGAGCGGTCGAGAGGTTGGGTTTGATGGTCTCTGGGTTAGAGTGTCCCCTATGGGTTAGTGGACCCAAGTGTGACCCGTCAGTGGCGGAGTCAGTCTGCCAGTACAGTCCAGTTTTCATAGAAGGAAGATGCCTATCTGCCGACCTTGTGGTTCTAGACTTGACAGATTTTGACGTCATTCTAGGGATGGATTGGCTATCTACCCATGGTGCTACCTTGGATTGCAGAAACAAGGTAGTTAAGTTCAGATGTCAGGATGGGTCAGAGGTTGTCTTTAGAGGAGACAGGGGGTGTAATACCCGGCTAAATCCGGCATCGGAATTTCTACCATCCGGTGAAATTCAGGGATGTCAGAGATTTCTCGGGTAGAGTGAAGGTTTTCTAAAATATTTTCAAGTTGTTTTCAGGTTTAGGGTAGAAAACGAGTTGAGTTTTGGGGAGAATTGGCCAAAGGAGTTTCTGTCATGTTCGGCCCCCGAAGGTTAAGTTCGGCCGCCGAAAGTGTCCAATGTTCGGCCTCCGAAGGTTAAGTTCGGCCCCCGAACGTTGCATGATTTTGCATGCAGTTTCGGCAGCCGAAGCTGAGTTGGCCAGCCAATGTGTGGGCACTCCTTAGTCATTGATTTGGGACAGATGTTACCTCCAAATCTTCCCAGAGGTTATGACACGTCTCCCATGACTCATCTATAAGCTTTTACTCACTCATGCGCAGGTTTGAGGGTGGTAAAGTGTTTAGAACGTGTTGAAACAACAGGAGAGTGTTTTGGTGTTTTGGTGAAAGAAAAGAGGTGTTGGTGCATAGCTTGGTGTTCAGGTTGTCCAGCTTCTGATTTCAGGAGGTAAGGGAAGTTTTATATTTGTTTTACTGAGTTTTAACAGCTTGTTACAGAGGGTAAGTTTATGTCGAGTTGCATGCTTAGGTTAGTTTTGATGAGTTCATGGTGTAAGTATGTGTATGTGGTATGTTTGTTGTTTTGTTGGGGTTTTCAGTTAGTTATGGACCCCTTGCAGCATGTACATGAGTATATGCAGCGTTTGAGAGGTTGACTGCATGCTTTGGGAAGTATGGAAAGAGTTGGGAGGCTGGTTGAAGCTTGAAGCTGAGTTCTGGATGAACTCAGGTTCGGCAGCCGAAGAAGGATTCGGCCGCCGAACCCCTTGCATGGTGGCTTAGGCTGCCACAGCTTGCCCCGAGTGTTTTTGAGATTCGGCTCTGTTTAGGGGATTCGGCCGCCGAAGGTGCCGCCGAAGGTTAGAGACTTTCGTCTCTGGAGTGAGTTGTAGCCCCCGAACCTTGCCCCCGAAAGGGTTCGGCAGCCGAAAGTGGAGTTCGGCCGCCGAAGGTACTTGAGTTTCGGCTCTGGAGAGGACATTCGGCCGCCGAACCTGCCGCCGAAAGGGTTCTGTCCAGCTTTCCTTTGCTTGTTTTACATGCATGTTTTGACGTGTTCTAGAGGGGTTTTGGGGCAGTGTTTATCAGTTATAGCGAGTATGTTTTGGTGCCTCATTTGCGTCCTCCATTGTAGGATTGGACCCGAGGAACCGCAGAGTTTAGCAGTCGTAGCGATCTCAGAGATAGAGGTAGCCCAGAGTTAGCCAAGTAGAGGCTACAGGTGAGTGGAACTAACTGTACTATTTTACATTCAAAAATGACACGAATCTAGCATGATCCATGCATCATAAAATGCCATGTTATGTATTAGGTTGTATTGCATTAGATTCCACGAATATGCTGCATTGCATAAGCTGATATTTGTGTGGATGAATGTTGAATGATCCGTAGCCCTTGATAGAGCACAGATACAGAGTTATGGCATGAGCTAGCCATACCAGGTCGCCCCTGGGTAGTCCAGGTCGCTCCTGGTACTATGAGTGAGACAGCTGGGCTGTCAGACAGCTGGGCTGTCAGATCAGAGTTCAGAAAAGTCCAGGTGAGGCCTAATCGCCCCTGGCACAGTTGGACATGTTATGATATGAGTTACTTCAGAGAAGTCCAGGTGAGGCCTAATCGCCCCTGGCACAGTTGGACATACTATTATGTATGTAGAGGGCTATGGTGACAAGTTCATCCTTGAGATGATATGTTTGTGATGTGATGCATTTCATGAGAGCATGTAATGAATGAACTGTTTTTATTGTTCCTCCTCACTGGGCTCTAGAGCTCATCCCACTCCCTTAACCCCAGTTTTGCAGGTTCTGAGATAGCTATGGGAAGTTAACGTCAGCAAGAGTACAGAGAAAAGTTATGCATGAATGTATGTTGTAATAGTATAGTGGACATGCTGTAATTAACAGATTAGTTGTCATGTAATATAATAGCGAGGTATGTACTGTCATATACTGGATAGACTTATGCTTTCCCTAGTGTCACTGCTATAGTGTGATGTATGATTCATCCCTTGGACACAATCCTGTTTTACGTTTCTTGATGAGAAATGTGTGAGTTAGGCTTAATGTATGGCTTCAATGAGATACCAGTGGGATGTGTTACAGATTGTGTTAATCCCTGGACCACAGCAGATAGTAGTCCTTGGTACAGGCCCTGAGGGTCATTTCAGATTGACATATCTGAGTTGCAGTGGTTAAGCCTACAGAGTGTTACAGGATTGTGAGTATTGTTTTGTATTATGCATGGGAGTTATCAGGTACATAGAGAGTATAGTTGGCTGACTACGGGTCCCGACGGCCTTAAGCCGATCTGGATCCTAGTGCCAGTGATGGTTCGGACCGTTACTGAGGGGTACCGGTTTCCGGGTCGTTACAGATTGGTATCAGAGCATAGGGCCTCTAGAGTACGATGTGCTGAGTCAGTATACTCAGGGATCAGAGATATCTCACATCGGAACGAGGTTAAGATGTCAGAGTTGTAGATCTTTCGAGTACGGTGTGTTGAGCGAAGATGCTCAAGGATTAGATTCCCACATCGGAAAGAGGTGTAGTCTCGTATAGGAGGGAAAGCACAATAAGTTAAACTCATGTCCACTAGGATAGGATGTGGAGTCCTGTCTTGCATGATGATGTGAAATGCCATGATGAGCTACATGTGCTATGAATATGTTTGATATGTGCTGAGGATTCATGTGGTCTCACATGGATCATTTGATGATATTTTTGTGTGCTGTTGTGCTTTTCAGAGGCAGGATGAGAGGAACTCGTCGATCTGCGAGATTGATTGGAGCTCCGCCGGAGAATGAGGACATGGATGTCCATCTCCCTATTCTGCAAAGAGCAACATCAGATAGTTTAAGCAGAGAAGGTACATCAAGGGACCCTAGAAGGTCTGTTGATGAGAGTAGAAGGGGAATTGTCCAGAGTGATATGTCAGGGTATCGGAGAGAAGGAGAGGAGGATGAGCAGAGTAGAGATGATAGCTTTAGTAGAAGTAGGTTGGGAGGAGATATGGGTGAGTCCCAAGGAGGCACTCAGGCCTCGAGATTTGTTCCACCTCAGTATCCACCCTACCAGTGGGGGACAGAGTACCCGATGAGAGGTACATCAGAGTTGCCTAGATATCACCCATATCCCACCTTTATGCCCTATCCTCCTTTTTATCTGCCATATCCACCATCATATCCACAGTATACCATGTGTCCACCCTTCTTTTGTTACCCAAGGTCAGTAAACTCTAACCCAGGGCAAGTTGCACCTCCTCCACCACCAGTAGAACCAGTAGCCCCAGTTAGCCAAACACCTAAGCCTAGTTTACGTGGAGAAAGTATGGTGCAGCTGACAGATTATGTGAGCTTAGATGTTCCCCAATTTGAGACTGGTGATGACCCTGTTGAGTATCTTAGAATGGTTAAGATGATAACTGAGGAGTTGGGAGTCAGTGAGAATAGAGCCATTCAAATGGCAGGGGTCACATTGAAATGTGAAAAGGCAAGGGAATGGTTCAACCAGTATGTGAACCCGAGGGTAGAAAGCTTATCCTGGGAGCAGTTTGCTCATGAGTTTGTAGGAGGGGTTCTCAATAGGTCAAAGGCGAGTTCCCATGATATAGTAGATATGGCACAGAAGAGAGAAGCTAGTGCCAAACGTGCAGGGACAAGCGATGTGAATCTCTCCCCTCTGCACGAGGCTGGTATAGAAAGGAAGCAGGGCGGTAGAGGCCTCAGACGATCAAAGAAGAATAAGTTCTGGAAACAGATAAAGTCTGGTCTGGGAATAGGTGAGGGTTCGAGTTCTGGTTTGAATACCTCAAAATGTCCGAGGTGCGGTAGGCTGCACAAGGGAGTCTGTTTAGTAGGGACAACAGCATGTTTCAGGTGCGGACAAGAGGGGCACATAGCACGTAAGTGTTCCACCGCGACTTTGATAACACAGTCCCAGCAAACAGTCTCAGACAGAGTGGCTCAGCCAGAAGCTCTAGCCATGGCGCAGGGCAGAGGCAGAAGGAGCGGGATCACTCCTTTTTCCACAGGTTCCCCAGGGGAAGATCCATCAGTACCAGCACGGATCTTCGCTGTGACGCAGCAGGAGGCTGACACATCGGACCTGGCAGTGACAGGTACGTTTCACTTCCATATGTTTTGATGTGTTTGTTCATAGTGACTCTGCTATTTCGCTTTCCTTAGGGCCGTGAGAGTCGTCGAGAGTATGGGTTTGATAACTTCTGGGACTAGAATGTCCTCTTTGGGTCAATAGACTCAAGTGTGATCCGTCAGTGGCAGAGTTAGTCTGCCAATAGAGTTGAGTGCGAGTTTTGAGTAGGTGCCTTCCAGCTGACCTTGTGGTTCTAGAGTGACTGGTTGATGTCATTCTAGGGGTGGATGGACTAGCTACTCATCGTACTACCTTCGATAGCGGAGGCAGAATAGTCAGGCTTAGACCAGGATGGATCACAGGTAATGTGTGAGGGGACAAAGTAGAGATGCCTAGAAGTTTGCTATCAGCCCTAGAGGCTCTTACGCTTTCTTGCTTGTGTCAGAAAATAGCGTAGTTAGTCAGATTAGAGGGGAACAATTGTAGTGCCCACAGCCAGAGAAAAGTTGTCGATAGGACCCAGACAAGTCATCAGATGTACCACCCACTAAACGAAGAGAGTGAGAACGATGAATGGTAAAGATTGCACTACCAGAGTGCGAGAGATAGAAAAAGTCAAATGAGGAATAGCGAGCTAGTGAACCAGGAAAGATATTCGAGAGTGGTACTATGAGATGCTTTTATATCCAGGTATAGGGAGAGTGATTTCTCATCTCCGAGTGCAGCCCTCAGAGATAAGAAATAAGTCAAAGAACAGAATAAGAAAAGAATAAGAGTAAGAGAGAACAAAAGAAAGAAAAAGAATACGCAACCTAGAATGAAATAGAGAAACAAAAGAGTAAGACTAAGGGTAAGTTCAGGAGGAGTTTTCAGTTTACTCTGGGATTCGGTGATAAATTGAGGCAGAGGAAAGGGTTAGCCTTTTCATTAGTACGTTCCCGAGAGAAGGTCGTTACCTATAGTTCGGATCTTCACTCTGACTCAGTAGGAACCTATCACATCGAACACAGTGACGTCAGGTATGTTCACTTGTGGATGTTCGGATGTGTATGTTGTGTGTTTAGAACCCGCGTGTTCCTACGTCCTTGTGACTTAGTGAGCTGTGACTCGAGTGGGTTGAATGACTTCTAGGCGTAGAGTATTTGTCTCTGGGTTAGTGGACCCGAGTAGGATCCATCTGAGGCAGAGTCAGTCAGTCAGAGGAGTGAGTAGAGACTATCCAGCTGACCTTCTGGTTCTAGAGTTGACTATGTGACGTCAGTCTAGGGCGGATTGGCTACTTACTCATTGTACTACCTGTGTCTGTAGAGACAAGGTAGGAGAGTTCAGAGGCTAAGATGGATCAGAGATAGTCCTTGACAGGGACAGAGTATAGGTGCCTAGAGGTTTAATGTCAGCCCAGTAGGCTCAACGGTACACAGGAAAGAGTATCAGAGGGTTCTAACTCTTGTGAGCGAGTTTAGGAGTCAGATCAGGGAATCAGCCTCAACGCCCATTGCTAGTGAGTTCTAAATGTTTTTCCCAGACGAGCTGTCAGGTTTACCATCTGTCAGGAAGTCAGAGTATGGAATAGAAATGGTGTCTGGACGCGGAACCATTTCGTTCCTTCTACCCTACAGAATGGCACCTGCAGAGAGAGCATAGTCAGCATCGTATAGAAACGTTTGGTAGAGCAAGGTTATCCGACTTAGTACCTCACCTTGGAATGTTCCAGTGTCAGTGTGAGAGAAACGAAGGATGAAACCTTGCGGTTTTGTAACGACTGTGAGCAGTTTTGTGCACTACCAGGACAGGTGTTTCCATGTAAAATGGATGAGCTATAGGACCAGCTAGTAGAAGCTAGTGGTCTTCTAGAAGCGATCTCGATAGTGAGAGTAGAGTTAGAAAGAGAGTTAAAAAAATGCGGGCAAGGCTCAGAGTGCTCAGCAAAAGTGTAGACTAGTTCAGAAAAACAGAGAAGCATGCCCATTATCTACTACCTGGTGTAGCTTCTAAGAGAACACGGCATAACTATAAGTTCAGTTTCGGGGCATGTCCGTATGATTATGAGGTGTCATAAGACGTTTTTGTTTTAAACTCAATAGAGCATTGAAGCTATAGGCAAGGCATCTAGTTTTTCCTTAGAGGTATGGCTCTTCTGACCGAGTTGAGTACAGAGAAGTAAAGATTAGTGTAACTTGTATAGTATGACTAAAGAAAGAGAAAAGTCAGTAATCAGAGGAAAGAACAAAGTCAGTTGGGTACTGGAAATAGTGAGAAGCAGTCAGTGTAGAATATAGACACAGATTCAGCAGTTAAGAATCAGCAGAGGCAACCCGGGAGTTTGAACTCCAGTAATATCTGTGTCTCTTCGCAGAGGAAAGTAGGAGGCTTTCCTTACTTGCTTATTTGCATCTGTGTTTGTTTTTAACATTCGAGGACGAATGTTTATAAGGGGGGAAGAATGTAATACCCGGCTAAATCCGGCATCGGAATTTCTACCATCCGGTGAAATTCAGGGATGTCAGAGATTTCTCGGGTAGAGTGAAGGTTTTCTAAAATATTTTCAAGTTGTTTTCAGGTTTAGGGTAGAAAACGAGTTGAGTTTTGGGGAGAATTGGCCAAAGGAGTTTCTGTCATGTTCGGCCCCCGAAGGTTAAGTTCGGCCGCCGAAAGTGTCCAATGTTCGGCCTCCGAAGGTTAAGTTCGGCCCCCGAACGTTGCATGATTTTGCATGCAGTTTCGGCAGCCGAAGCTGAGTTGGCCAGCCAATGTGTGGGCACTCCTTAGTCATTGATTTGGGACAGATGTTATGTAACGACCCGGAAACCGGACCGCTACCGGCGCTAGGATTCAGGTCGGCTTAAGGCCGCCGGAACCCGTAGCAAGCCAAACATACATCCTGTGAACCTGTTCAATCCCATACATGAACCAAAACATACATAAAAATTAAAACTTTTCTTTCATTTAAACATTTCTTTACCCAGCCTAGCCTGTGCAAGCATAACCATAACATAAACCCCTCATTGGAGTTCTCAACAAATACTCCAATGGGGTACATAACATATATCAGGCTTGGGTTACATAAACATCATAAAACATTTATCTCATGTATTCAAGGGATTACAACAGACTCTAGTCAAGCACACTATATAACTTACATTACATTACATAACATACTTTTACATTATGAATAAACCATGTCCACTTCTATGCTATTACAGAGACTTCTCTTACTCTTGCTGACTTCTCTATCTACACAGTACCTGCAAGACTGGGGTTAGGGGAGAGGGGTGAGCTAAAAAGCCCAGTGAGTAAAAAGTAAAAAACATGATATTAATTCCTCCCTTTTTAGGTATTTTATTCTTAATTTTATTATTATTATCATTTGATTTAGTTCCACACTTTTTAGGTATATTATTATTCATTTTATTATTAACATTGAATAACTTAACTTTTACTTCACATGCTTTCATGAAATGCAACACATCACATTTAATCACATAAAGGATGGTATTGTCACCATTAGTCCTCACATCTCCAAGTGCCAGGGGCGTAGAATGGGCCTCGCTGGTCTTTCTCTTACATAACATACATATCATAACATTCCAAAGTGCCAGGGGCGTAGAATGGGCCTCGCTGGTCTTTCTCTTACATAGTGCCAGGGGCGTAGAATGGGCCTCACTGGTCTTCCATAACATATCATCATAACATAACATTAGAGGACTATGGATCACCCAATAACCATCCACATCAACATCAAATTATGCAATGCAACATATTCGTGAATTTCTAATGCAAACATCCTGAACATCACATGGCATTAATGATGCATGAGTATGCTATCAGATTCATTCATTTGTTCATTCATTCATTACTTAAAAACTTAGGGAATAATCCCACTCACCTGGTGACCGAAGCTTTAACGACGGACTCTGAAAGACTATCTCACAACCGGGGGTCTCGGGTCCTCGGGTCCGAACCTACACAGGTGGACTCAAATGAGGCACCAAACAACAAGAACATAACTCTAATCATACCCCCAAAAACTTCCTAAAAACACCTCAAAACATCCCTAGAAAACATGCAAGAAAAGGCTGGGAAGGGCACTTTCGGCGGCACCTTCGGCGGCCGAAAGTCCTTCCAGAGCCGAAAGTCAGGCAGGTTCGGCGGCACCTTCGGCGGCCGAAACTCCCAGACAGAGACGAAACTCATGCATGTTCGGCGGCACCTTCGGCGGCCGAAAGTCTCGGACAGAGCCGAAACTCAAACTTTCGGGGGCAGACTTCGGCAGCCTAAAGCTGCCTCCCAAGCTGGTTCGGCGGCCGAAAGTACCTTCGGCTGCCGAACCTGGTTTCTGCCAAAGGGCAGAAACTTGGTTCCTCTTGCCCAAAACAACCCCCTACACAACCAATCATGCATAAACCTATTCTACAACAATCATACTCAAGCATACAAACTCCTAGGGGCCTCCAACAAGCTTAAACCCCAACTACAACACACAAGCAAGCCACATTGCACATAAACACACATTAAACCATGGATTTTTCATAAAAACTCATCAAGCCTACTCATGCATTTCTACCCCAAAAACTTGCATAAAACTTACTTAAAACACATATAGAACTAGAGATCGGCTCTTACCTCTTGAAGATCGAGAGAGAAACGATCCTAGCTCGAAGATGGGGAGATTCGAGTTCTTGAACCTCAAAGCTCCAAAACTTGCTTAAACTTTAAAACTCTTCAAAAACAAGATGTAACTTGTTAAGATCTAAAGGATTTGAGGGAAAACACTTAAAATGATCATAGGAGGGCTAAAGCTTACCGTCGGCCGAAATGGGAGAGAAAACCTCGCCTGTTTCGGTCACGGGGTCTCTTATAGGGCAGGTTCTGTCACCTTTAGGCGGCCTAACGTGCCCCCACATCTCATGCATGTTCGGCGGCCGAACATGAGGTTCGGCGGCCGAACCTTGAGTCTTTCAAACAAGGCTTTCGGAGGCCTAAAGCGCTCCCAAAACCCACCATGTTCGGCGGCCGAACCTCACTTTCGGCGGCCGAACCTGGCAAAGCCTCCTTTGGTCTTTTTCATTCAAAAACTCAATTTCCTTTTTGTTTAAAACATAAAATACATTAAAAACATTTCATAAAACATGGTTTTACCCTTCTAGAGGTTTCCGACATCCGAGATTCCACCGGACGGTAGGAATTCCGATACCGGAGTCTAGCCGGGTATTACATTCTTCCCCCCTTAAGAACATTCGTCCCCGAATGTTCACCAAACAACACATAACATGGCAAACATATAACATACATACTAAGCACATCAACACATAGGGATCTAACCTTAAAAGAGCTGAGGGTACTGCTGGAGCATAGACTCCCGTGTCTCCCAAGTGCACTCTTCCAAGTTGTGGTGGTTCCACAGGACTTTCACCATCGGGATTTCCTTGTTTCTTAACTTTCTGATCTGCGTGTCTATGATCCGTACTGGCTGTTCAACATAGGTGAGATCCTCTTGGACCTCCACATCAGGCTCACTAAGAACCTTGCTCGGATCTGACACAAACTTCCTCAACATCGAAACATGGAAGACCGGATGGATTCTTGCCATTGAAGCAGGTAAATCTAGCTTGTACGACACATTCCCAATCTTTTGCAAGATTTCAAAGGGTCCGATGTATCGTGGGGCTAGTTTACCTTTCTTCCCGAAGCGAACCACTCCCTTCATTGGAGACACCTTGAGCAATACCAGATCCCCCTCCTGAAACTCTAACTGCCTTCTGCGGTAGTCTGTATAACTCTTCTGCCTGCTTGCAGCAGTCTTGATTCTTTCTCTGATTATGGGTACCACCCTGCTGGTAATCTCTACTAGCTCAGGCCCTGCCAAGGCCTTCTCTCCAACTTCCTCCCAGCAAACAGGTGATCTGCACTTCCTTCCGTACAAAGCTTCATATGGAGCCATCCCGATGCTAGCATGATGGCTGTTATTGTAGGCAAAACTCCACCAAAGGTAGATGCTGCCTCCAAGAACCGCCAAAGTCCAGCACACACATTCTGAGCATATCCTCGATAGTCTGGATGGTCCTTTCTGACTGTCCATCAGTCTGGGGGTGGAAGGCAGTACTGAAATCCAACCTAGTACCCATGGCATTCTGCAGACTCCGCCAAAACCTGGAGGTGAACTGGGGCCCTCTATCTGACACTATCGAAACGGGAACCCCATGCAGCCTGACGATCTCGTCCACATACACCTGCGCCAACTTGTCCACAGAATAGCCACTCCTGACAGGAATGAAGTGAGCAGATTTGGTGAGTCTGTCCACAATCACCCATATGGAGTCCACTCTGTTGGACGCCGCTGGTAACCCTACTACGAAGTCCATAGCTATATTTTCCCATTTCCATTCTGGAATAGGTAGCGGGTTAAGCATTCCAGCTGGCTTCTGATGTTCCAGCTTCACCCTCTGACACACTTCGCAGGCTGACACGAACTGTGCCACTTCTTTCTTCATTGCTGGCCACCAATAAACCTTTTTCAAATCTTGATACATCTTGGTGGCTCCGGGGTGAATGCTGTATCTTGCATTATGAGCCTCTCTCATAATGTCTCCTTTTAGCCCTATGTCGTCTGGTACACATAATCGACTCCCATAGCGGAGGATCCCTTTACTGTCGAATCTGAACTCACTATCATTGCCTGACTGAACAGTCCTGGCAATCTTCACTAACTCGGGGTCCTCATGCTGTTTCTGAGCAACTTGCTCAAGGAACACGGGTGTCACTTTCATCTGAGCCAACAAGGCACCTGTACCCGACAACTCTAACTGCAGCCCTTCTTCGATGAGCTTGTAGAACTCCTTTACTACTGGTCTTCGTTCTGCCGTGATGTGGGATAGACTGCCGAGTGATTTCCGGCTTAAGGCATCAGCTACTACATTAGCCTTACCCGGATGATACTGGATTTTGCAATCGTAGTCACTGAGCAGTTCTACCCATCTTCTCTGTCTCAAATTCAAATCTCTTTGACTCAGGATGTGCTGCAGGCTCTTATGATCTGTAAAGATCTCACATTTTACCCCATAGAGGTAGTGCCTCCACATCTTGAGTGCAAAGATTACCGCTGCCATCTCAAGGTCATGTGTGGGGTAATTCAACTCATGCTTCTTCAGCTGCCTAGAAGCATAAGCAATCACCCTCTCATTCTGCATCAGTACACAACCCAGTCCCACACGGGACGCATCACAAAAGACTGTAAAGTCCTCATCACCAGATGGCAGAGCTAAAACTGGTGCTGAAGTCAACCTCTTCTTAAGTTCTTCAAAACTCTCTTCGCACTGGTCGGTCCACAGAAATTTCTGATTCTTCCTGGTTAACCTGGTCAGAGGAGCTGCTATCTTTGAGAAGTCCTGAACGAACCTCCTGTAGTAACCAGCCAAACCCAAGAAACTTCTAATCTCTGTCACTGAAGTGGGTCTAGGCCAGTTAGCCACAGTTTCTGTCTTCTTGGGGTCCACCTCAAAACCATTCTCTGACACTACATGCCCCAAGAACGAAATGCTCCTCAGCCAGAACTCACATTTAGAGAACTTGGCATACAAGCCATGTTCCCTCAAAGTCTGCAAGACCAACCGCAGATGATGGGCATGCTCTTCTGCATTCCTGGAATACACTAAGATATCATCTATGAAGACAATAACGAAGTGATCCAGGTATTGGCTAAATACTCTGTTCATGAGATCCATGAATGCTGCAGGGGCGTTTGTTAACCCGAACGGCATCACTAGGAACTCATAGTGCCCATATCTGGTTCTGAAAGCTGTCTTCGGCGCGTCCTCATCTCTGATCCTCAGCTGATGATACCCAGATCTCAGATCTATTTTGGAGAAACAACCTGCTCCTGCTAGCTGGTCGAATAGATCATCGATCCTAGGCAACGGGTACTTGTTCTTGGTAGTGACCTTGTTCAACTGTCTGTAGTCGATACAAAGTCTAAGGGATCCATCCTTCTTTTTCACGAACAACACTGGAGCACCCCAGGGTGAGGTACTCGGTCGGATGAAACCCTTATCTACCAGCTCCTGCAACTGTTCTTTAAGCTCTTTCAGCTCTGCTGGCGCCATCCTGTAGGGAGGGATAGAGATCGGTCTGGTTCCTGGCATCAATTCTATCTCGAACTCTATCTCCCTAGGAGGCGGTAAACCTGGCAGTTCGTCTGGGAAGACATCTAAGAACTCTCTAACCACAGGCACTGAGGCGGGCTCTCTGACATCTCTGTCTAGCTCTCTCACATGAGCTAGATAACCCTGACAACCCCTCCTGAGCAGCCTACGAGCCTGTAGGGCTGATATCAAACCTCTAGGTGTACTCCCCCTGTCTCCTCTAAAGACAACCTCTGACCCATCCTGACATCTGAACTTAACTACCTTGTCTCTGCAATCCAAGGTAGCACCATGGGTAGATAGCCAATCCATCCCTAGAATGACGTCAAAATCTGTCAAGTCTAGAACCACAAGGTCGGCGGATAGGCATCTTCCCTCTATGAAAACTGGACTGTACTGGCAGACTGACTCCGCCACTGACGGGTCACACTTGGGTCCACTAACCCATAGGGGACACTCTAACCCAGAGACCATCAAACCCAACCTCTCGACCGCTCTCGGAGAAACAAAAGAATGGGATGCACCCGGGTCCATTAAGGCATAAGCATCTGAACAACCAATGATGATATTACCTGACACCACGGTGTTGGATGCGTTTGCCTCCTGCTGTGTCATAGTGAAGATCCGTGCTGGAGCTGACGGACCTTCCCCTCTGTAAGCTGATGAAGAAGAGGCTGACCCTCTCCCTCGGCCTCTGCCACTGGCCTGTGTCGCGGCTGAAGCTGCTGGCTGTGCCACACTACCCGAAGTAGTCTGCTGGGGCCGTGCCATAGGAACTGCTCTAGGACACTCCATGGACATGTGTCCCTCCTGCCCACACCTGTAGCAGGCTGTTGTCCCAAAACGGCATACCCCTCTGTGTAGCTTACCACACCGTGCACACACTGCATTATCAGCACCAGAGCTTGAGCCACTTCCTAGTCCCAGACCTGATTTGATCTTGCTCCAGAACTTATTCTTCTTTGGTTTCTTAGTGGTACTGCTCCACTTCTTACTAGCTGAACTCAAGGATGAAGGATCTATCCTTCCCCCACCTGGGGTCTTAGAACCAGAAGGTTGTGCCACTGACTGTTTAACTTTTCCCTCTATTACGGCACTAGCCTCCATTCTCCTGGCCATGTCTACAATGGTATGGAAACTTTCTCTATCAGCTGACTGAACCAAGGAGGAATACCTAGAATGGAGCCTCATGATATACCTCCTTGACTTCTTCGGATCTGTGTCCAGATGTTGCCCAGCAAACGGCAACAACTCTAAGAATCTATCGGTGTACTCATCGACACCCATTTCATCTGTCTGCTTCAGCTGTTCAAACTCAATCATCTTCAGTTCCCTGGAACTGTCAGGGAAAGCCCATCCTGCGAACTCAGTCGCGAACTCCTCCCATGAAAGATTGTCCACCCTCGGTTTCACATAGCCCTTGAACCATTCACGGGCCTTTTTGCATTTCAGGGTGAAACCAGCCATCTGAATGGCTCTGCTGTCATCAGCACCTATCTCATCTGTAATTGTTTTGACCTTCTCCAGGTACACAAACGGATCATCACCTGTATCAAACTGGGGAGCACCCAACTTCATGTAGTCGGTCATCTTGGCCTTGCTCCCTCTAGATGAGGTAGGTTGAGGTCTTTGGGTTTCTGGAACTGTGGGTTCTGCTGGTGGTGGTGGTGCGACATCCCCTGGGATAGGGTTTGCCGTGCCTGGATGGAAGGATGGAGGTGGGTACATAGGGTACTGTGGATACTGTGGGTAGAAAGGTGGGTATGGCATGTGAGAAGGGTAATGATTAAAACTGGGGTAATTCGATGTACTTCCCATCGAATACCCGGGGTATGGTGAAAAAGGTGGGTACTGGGGTGGTAGAACAAACCCCGAGGCCTGAGTGCCTCCCTGAGACTCACCCATGCCCTCTTCTGGCATGTTTACACCAAGGTTACCGTCCCTCCTCTGCTCCACATCCATCTCTTCTTCTCCATCAACTGACATTCTTTCCTGAACTGTACCCCTTACTGATCTGCTTCTACCCAGATCCAAGGACCTTCTAGGGTCCCTCACTGTTCTGTCTCTGTTGGACCTGCTTGACATTGCCCTTGGCAATGCTGGAGGACGGGCGCTCGTGCCCTCATCCTCCGGTGGTACTCTAGTCAATCTAGCTGATCGACGAGTTCCTCGCATTCTGTTTACTGAAAAACAGCACAGATAACAAAACATTAGCATCAGATGGTTCATGTGGAAACACATGAACCCACATCATATACACATCATAATCATAGCATATCTCATGGCATACATACTTGCATTCTAGACAGGACTCTACATCCTATCCTAGTGGACATGATTTCCTATTGTGCTTGACCTTTCTATAACATCTATGAGCCCGACACTCTAGGTCCGACCATATGAACCTAGGGCTCTGATACCATTTTGTAACGACCCGGAAACCGGACCGCTACCGGCGCTAGGATTCAGGTCGGCTTAAGGCCGCCGGAACCCGTAGCAAGCCAAACATACATCCTGTGAACCTGTTCAATCCCATACATGAACCAAAACATACATAAAAATTAAAACTTTTCTTTCATTTAAACATTTCTTTACCCAGCCTAGCCTGTGCAAGCATAACCATAACATAAACCCCTCATTGGAGTTCTCAACAAATACTCCAATGGGGTACATAACATATATCAGGCTTGGGTTACATAAACATCATAAAACATTTATCTCATGTATTCAAGGGATTACAACAGACTCTAGTCAAGCACACTATATAACTTACATTACATTACATAACATACTTTTACATTATGAATAAACCATGTCCACTTCTATGCTATTACAGAGACTTCTCTTACTCTTGCTGACTTCTCTATCTACACAGTACCTGCAAGACTGGGGTTAGGGGAGAGGGGTGAGCTAAAAAGCCCAGTGAGTAAAAAGTAAAAAACATGATATTAATTCCTCCCTTTTTAGGTATTTTATTCTTAATTTTATTATTATTATCATTTGATTTAGTTCCACACTTTTTAGGTATATTATTATTCATTTTATTATTAACATTGAATAACTTAACTTTTACTTCACATGCTTTCATGAAATGCAACACATCACATTTAATCACATAAAGGATGGTATTGTCACCATTAGTCCTCACATCTCCAAGTGCCAGGGGCGTAGAATGGGCCTCGCTGGTCTTTCTCTTACATAACATACATATCATAACATTCCAAAGTGCCAGGGGCGTAGAATGGGCCTCGCTGGTCTTTCTCTTACATAGTGCCAGGGGCGTAGAATGGGCCTCACTGGTCTTCCATAACATATCATCATAACATAACATTAGAGGACTATGGATCACCCAATAACCATCCACATCAACATCAAATTATGCAATGCAACATATTCGTGAATTTCTAATGCAAACATCCTGAACATCACATGGCATTAATGATGCATGAGTATGCTATCAGATTCATTCATTTGTTCATTCATTCATTACTTAAAAACTTAGGGAATAATCCCACTCACCTGGTGACCGAAGCTTTAACGACGGACTCTGAAAGACTATCTCACAACCGGGGGTCTCGGGTCCTCGGGTCCGAACCTACACAGGTGGACTCAAATGAGGCACCAAACAACAAGAACATAACTCTAATCATACCCCCAAAAACTTCCTAAAAACACCTCAAAACATCCCTAGAAAACATGCAAGAAAAGGCTGGGAAGGGCACTTTCGGCGGCACCTTCGGCGGCCGAAAGTCCTTCCAGAGCCGAAAGTCAGGCAGGTTCGGCGGCACCTTCGGCGGCCGAAACTCCCAGACAGAGACGAAACTCATGCATGTTCGGCGGCACCTTCGGCGGCCGAAAGTCTCGGACAGAGCCGAAACTCAAACTTTCGGGGGCAGACTTCGGCAGCCTAAAGCTGCCTCCCAAGCTGGTTCGGCGGCCGAAAGTACCTTCGGCTGCCGAACCTGGTTTCTGCCAAAGGGCAGAAACTTGGTTCCTCTTGCCCAAAACAACCCCCTACACAACCAATCATGCATAAACCTATTCTACAACAATCATACTCAAGCATACAAACTCCTAGGGGCCTCCAACAAGCTTAAACCCCAACTACAACACACAAGCAAGCCACATTGCACATAAACACACATTAAACCATGGATTTTTCATAAAAACTCATCAAGCCTACTCATGCATTTCTACCCCAAAAACTTGCATAAAACTTACTTAAAACACATATAGAACTAGAGATCGGCTCTTACCTCTTGAAGATCGAGAGAGAAACGATCCTAGCTCGAAGATGGGGAGATTCGAGTTCTTGAACCTCAAAGCTCCAAAACTTGCTTAAACTTTAAAACTCTTCAAAAACAAGATGTAACTTGTTAAGATCTAAAGGATTTGAGGGAAAACACTTAAAATGATCATAGGAGGGCTAAAGCTTACCGTCGGCCGAAATGGGAGAGAAAACCTCGCCTGTTTCGGTCACGGGGTCTCTTATAGGGCAGGTTCTGTCACCTTTAGGCGGCCTAACGTGCCCCCACATCTCATGCATGTTCGGCGGCCGAACATGAGGTTCGGCGGCCGAACCTTGAGTCTTTCAAACAAGGCTTTCGGAGGCCTAAAGCGCTCCCAAAACCCCACCATGTTCGGCGGCCGAACCTCACTTTCGGCGGCCGAACCTGGCAAAGCCTCCTTTGGTCTTTTTCATTCAAAAACTCAATTTCCTTTTTGTTTAAAACATAAAATACATTAAAAACATTTCATAAAACATGGTTTTACCCTTCTAGAGGTTTCCGACATCCGAGATTCCACCGGACGGTAGGAATTCCGATACCGGAGTCTAGCCGGGTATTACATGTTACCTCCAAATCTTCCCAGAGGTTATGACACGTCTCCCATGACTCATCTATAAGCTTTTACTCACTCATGCGCAGGTTTGAGGGTGGTAAAGTGTTTAGAACGTGTTGAAACAACAGGAGAGTGTTTTGGTGTTTTGGTGAAAGAAAAGAGGTGTTGGTGCATAGCTTGGTGTTCAGGTTGTCCAGCTTCTGATTTCAGGAGGTAAGGGAAGTTTTATATTTGTTTTACTGAGTTTTAACAGCTTGTTACAGAGGGTAAGTTTATGTCGAGTTGCATGCTTAGGTTAGTTTTGATGAGTTCATGGTGTAAGTATGTGTATGTGGTATGTTTGTTGTTTTGTTGGGGTTTTCAGTTAGTTATGGACCCCTTGCAGCATGTACATGAGTATATGCAGCGTTTGAGAGGTTGACTGCATGCTTTGGGAAGTATGGAAAGAGTTGGGAGGCTGGTTGAAGCTTGAAGCTGAGTTCTGGATGAACTCAGGTTCGGCAGCCGAAGAAGGATTCGGCCGCCGAACCCCTTGCATGGTGGCTTAGGCTGCCACAGCTTGCCCCGAGTGTTTTTGAGATTCGGCTCTGTTTAGGGGATTCGGCCGCCGAAGGTGCCGCCGAAGGTTAGAGACTTTCGTCTCTGGCGTGAGTTGTAGCCCCCGAACCTTGCCCCCGAAAGGGTTCGGCAGCCGAAAGTGGAGTTCGGCCGCCGAAGGTACTTGAGTTTCGGCTCTGGAGAGGACATTCGGCCGCCGAACCTGCCGCCGAAAGGGTTCTGTCCAGCTTTCCTTTGCTTGTTTTACATGCATGTTTTGACGTGTTCTAGAGGGGTTTTGGGGCAGTGTTTATCAGTTATAGCGAGTATGTTTTGGTGCCTCATTTGCGTCCTCCATTGTAGGATTGGACCCGAGGAACCGCAGAGTTTAGCAGTCGTAGCGATCTCAGAGATAGAGGTAGCCCAGAGTTAGCCAAGTAGAGGCTACAGGTGAGTGGAACTAACTGTACTATTTTACATTCAAAAATGACACGAATCTAGCATGATCCATGCATCATAAAATGCCATGTTATGTATTAGGTTGTATTGCATTAGATTCCACGAATATGCTGCATTGCATAAGCTGATATTTGTGTGGATGAATGTTGAATGATCCGTAGCCCTTGATAGAGCACAGATACAGAGTTATGGCATGAGCTAGCCATACCAGGTCGCCCCTGGGTAGTCCAGGTCGCTCCTGGTACTATGAGTGAGACAGCTGGGCTGTCAGACAGCTGGGCTGTCAGATTAGAGTTCAGAAAAGTCCAGGTGAGGCCTAATCGCCCCTGGCACAGTTGGACATGTTATGAGATGAGTTACTTCAGAGAAGTCCAGGTGAGGCCTAATCGCCCCTGGCACAGTTGGACATACTATTATGTATGTAGAGGGCTATGGTGACAAGTTCATCCTTGAGATGATATGTTTGTGATGTGATGCATTTCATGAGAGCATGTAATGAATGAACTGTTTTTATTGTTCCTCCTCACTGGGCTCTAGAGCTCATCCCACTCCCTTAACCCCAGTTTTGCAGGTTCTGAGATAGCTATGGGAAGTTAACGTCAGCAAGAGTACAGAGAAAAGTTATGCATGAATGTATGTTGTAATAGTATAGTGGACATGCTGTAATTAACAGATTAGTTGTCATGTAATATAATAGCGAGGTATGTACTGTCATATACTGGATAGACTTATGCTTTCCCTAGTGTCACTGCTATAGTGTGATGTATGATTCATCCCTTGGACACAATCCTGTTTTACGTTTCTTGATGAGAAATGTGTGAGTTAGGCTTAATGTATGGCTTCAATGAGATACCAGTGGGATGTGTTACAGATTGTGTTAATCCCTGGACCACAGCAGATAGTAGTCCTTGGTACAGGCCCTGAGGGTCATTTCAGATTGACATATCTGAGTTGCAGTGGTTAAGCCTACAGAGTGTTACAGGATTGTGAGTATTGTTTTGTATTATGCATGGGAGTTATCAGGTACATAGAGAGTATAGTTGGCTGACTACGGGTCCCGACGGCCTTAAGCCGATCTGGATCCTAGTGCCAGTGATGGTTCGGACCGTTACTGAGGGGTACCGGTTTCCGGGTCGTTACAGGGGGAGTACACCTAGAGGTTTGATATCAGCCCTACAGGCCCGTAGGCTGCTCAGGAGGGGTTGTCAGGGTTATCTAGCTCATGTGAGAGAGCTAGACAGAGATGTCAGAGAGCCCGCCTCAGTGCCTGTGGTTAGAGAGTTCTTAGATGTCTTCCCAGACGAACTGCCAGGTTTACCGCCTCCTAGGGAGATAGAGTTCGAGATAGAATTGATGCCAGGAACCAGACCGATCTCTATCCCTCCCTACAGGATGGCGCCAGCAGAGCTGAAGGAGCTTAAAGAACAGTTGCAAGAGCTGGTAGACAAGGGTTTCATCCGACCGAGTACCTCACCTTGGGGTGCTCCAGTGTTGTTCGTGAAAAAGAAGGATGGATCCCTTAGACTTTGTATCGACTACAGACAGTTGAACAAGGTCACTACCAAGAACAAGTACCCGTTGCCTAGGATCGATGATCTATTCGACCAGCTATCAGGAGCAGGTTGTTTCTCCAAAATAGATCTGAGATCTGGGTATCATCAGCTGAGGATCAGAGATGAAGACGTGCCAAAGACAGCTTTCAGAACCAGATATGGGCACTACGAGTTCCTTGTGATGCCGTTCGGGTTAACAAACGCCCCTGCAGCATTCATGGATCTCATGAACAGAGTATTTAGCCAATACCTGGATCACTTCGTTATTGTCTTCATAGATGATATCTTAGTGTATTCCAGGAATGCAGAAGAGCATGCCCATCATCTGCGGTTGGTCTTGCAGACTTTGAGGGAGCATGGCTTGTATGCCAAGTTCTCTAAATGTGAGTTCTGGCTGAGGAGCATTTCGTTCTTGGGGCATGTAGTGTCAGAGAATGGTATTGAGGTGGACCCCAAGAAGACAGAAACTGTGGCTAACTGGCCTAGACCCACTTCAGTGACAGAGATTAGAAGTTTCTTGGGTTTGGCTGGTTACTACAGGAGGTTCGTTCAGGACTTCTCAAAGATAGCAGCTCCTCTGACCAGGTTAACCAGGAAGAATCAGAAATTTCTGTGGACCGACCAGTGCGAAGAGAGTTTTGAAGAACTTAAGAAGAGGTTGACTTCAGCACCAGTTTTAGCTCTGCCATCTGGTGATGAGGACTTTACAGTCTTTTGTGATGCATCCCGTGTGGGACTGGGTTGTGTACTGATGCAGAATGAGAGGGTGATTGCTTATGCTTCTAGGCAGCTGAAGAAGCATGAGTTGAATTACCCCACACATGACCTTGAGATGGCAGCGGTAATCTTTGCACTCAAGATGTGGAGGCACTACCTCTATGGGGTAAAATGTGAGATCTTTACAGATCATAAGAGCCTGCAGCACATCCTGAGTCAAAGAGATTTGAATTTGAGACAGAGAAGATGGGTAGAACTGCTCAGTGACTACGATTGCAAAATCCAGTATCATCCGGGTAAGGCTAATGTAGTAGCTGATGCCTTAAGCCGGAAATCACTCGGCAGTCTATCCCACATCACGGCAGAACGAAGACCAGTAGTAAAGGAGTTCTACAAGCTCATCGAAGAAGGGCTGCAGTTAGAGTTGTCGGGTACAGGTGCCTTGTTGGCTCAGATGAAAGTGACACCCGTGTTCCTTGAGCAAGTTGCTCAGAAACAGCATGAGGACCCCGAGTTAGTGAAGATTGCCAGGACTGTTCAGTCAGGCAATGATAGTGAGTTCAGATTCGACAGTAAAGGAATCCTCCGCTATGGGAGTCGATTATGTGTACCAGACGACATAGGGCTAAAAGGAGACATTATGAGAGAGGCTCATAATGCAAGATACAGCATTCACCCCGGAGCCACCAAGATGTATCAAGATTTGAAGAAAGTTTATTGGTGGCCAGCAATGAAGAAAGAAGTGGCACAGTTCGTGTCAGCCTGCGAAGTGTGTCAGAGGGTGAAGCTGGAACATCAGAAGCCGGCTGGAATGCTTAACCCGCTACCTATTCCAGAATGGAAATGGGAAAATATAGCTATGGACTTCGTAGTAGGGTTACCGGCGGCATCCAACAGAGTGGACTCCATATGGGTGATTGTGGACAGACTCACCAAATCTGCTCACTTCATTCCTGTCAGGAGCGGCTATTCTGTGGACAAGTTAGCACAGGTGTATGTGGACGAGATCGTCAGGCTGCATGGGGTTCCCGTTTCGATAGTGTCAGATAAAGGACCCCAGTTCACCTCCAGGTTTTGGCGGAGTCTGCAGAATGCCATGGGTACTAGGTTGGATTTCAGTACTGCCTTCCACCCCCAGACTGATGGACAGTCAGAAAGGACCATCCAGACTATCGAGGATATGCTCAGAATGTGTGTGCTGGACTTTGGCGGTTCTTGGAGGCAGCATCTACCTTTGGTGGAGTTTGCCTACAATAACAGCCATCATGCTAGCATCGGGATGGCTCCATATGAGGCTTTGTACGGAAGGAAGTGCAGATCACCTGTTTGCTGGGAGGAAGTTGGAGAGAAGGCCTTGGCAGGGCCTGAGCTAGTAGAGATTACCAGCAGGGTGGTACCCATAATCAGAGAAAGAATCAAGACTGCTGCAAGCAGACAGAGGAGTTATGCAGACATCCGCAGAAGACAGTTAGAGTTTCAGGAGGGGGATCTGGTATTGCTTAAGGTGTCTCCAATGAAGGGAGTGGTTCGCTTCGGGAAGAAAGGTAAACTAGCCCCACGATACATCGGACCCTTTGAAATCTTGCAAAAGATTGGGAATGTGTCGTACAAGCTAGATTTACCTGCTTCAATGGCAAGAATCCATCCGGTCTTCCATGTTTCGATGTTGAGGAAGTTTGTGTCAGATCCGAGCAAGGTTCTTAGTGAGCCTGATGTGGAGGTCCAAGAGGATCTCACCTATGTCGAACAGCCAGTACGGATCATAGACACGCAGATCAGGAAGTTAAGAAACAAGGAAATCCCGATGGTGAAAGTCCTGTGGAACCACCACAACTTGGAAGAATGCACTTGGGAGACACGGGAGTCTATGCTCCAGCAGTACCCTCAGCTCTTTTAAGGTTAGATCCCTATGTGTTGATGTGCTTAGTATGTATGTTATATGTTTGCCGTGTTATGTGTTGTTTGGTGAACATTCGGGGACGAATGTTCTTAAGGGGGGAAGAATGTAATACCCGGCTAGACTCCGGTATCGGAATTCCTACCGACCGGTGGAATCTCGGATGTCGGAAACCTCTAGAAGGGGTAAAACCATGTTTTATGAAATGTTTTTAATGTATTTCATGTTTTTAAGCAAAAAGGAAATTGAGTTCTAATGAAAAAGACCAAAGGAGGCTTTGCCAGGTTCGGCCGCCGAAAGTTAGGTTCGGCCGCCGAACATGGTGGGGTTTTGGGAGCGCTTTAGGCCTCCGAAAGCCTTGTTTGAAAGACTCAAGGTTCGGCCGCCGAACCTCATGTTCGGCCGCCGAACCTCATGTTCGGCCGCCGAACATGCATGAGATGTGGGGGCACGTTAGGCCGCCGAAAGGTGACAGAACCAGCCCTATAAGAGACCCCGTGACCGAAACAGGCGAGGTTTTCTCTCCCATTTCGGCCGACGGTAAGCTTTAGCCCTCCTATGGTCATTTTAAGTGTTTTCCCTCAAATCCTTTAGATCTTGACAAGTTACATCTTGTTTTTGAAGAGTTTTAAAGTTCAAGCAAGTTTTGGAGCTTTGAGGTTCAAGAACTCGAATCTCCCCATCTTCGAGCTAGGATCGTTTCTCTCCCGATCTTCAAGAGGTAAGAGCCGATCTCTAGTTCTATATGTGTTTTAAGTAAGTTTTATGCAAGTTTTTGGGGTAGAAATGCATGAGTAGGCTTGATGGGTTTCTATGAAAAATCCATGGTGTTAATGTGTGTTTATGTGCAATGTGGCTTGCTTGTGTGTTGTAGTTGGGGTTTAAGCTTGTTGGAGACCCCTAGGAGCTTGTATGCTTGAGTATGCTTGTTGTAGAATAGGTTTATGCATGATTGGTTGTGTAGGGGGTTGTTTTGGGCAAGAGGAACCAAGTTTCTGCCCTTTGGCAGAAACCAGGTTCGGCAGCCGAAGGTACTTTCGGCCGCCGAACCAGCTTGGGAGGCAGCTTTAGGCTGCCGAAGCCTGCCCCCGAAAGTTTGAGTTTCGGCTCTGTCCGAGACTTTCGGCCGCCGAAGGTGCCGCCGAACATGCATGAGTTTCGTCTCTGTCTGGGAGTTTCGGCCGCCGAAGGTGCCGCCGAACCTGCCTGACTTTCGGCTCTGGAGGGACTTTCGGCCGCCGAAGGTGCCGCCGAAAGTGCCCTTCCCAGCCTTTTCTTGCATGTTTTCTAGGTTTGTTTTGAGGTGTTTTGAGGAGGTTTTTGGGGGTATGTTTAGAGTTATGTTCTTGTTGTTTGGTGCCTCATTTGAGTCCACCTGTGTAGGTTCGGACCCGAGGACCCGAGACCCCCGGTTGTGAGATAGTCTTTCAGAGTCCGTCGTTAAAGCTTCGGTCACCAGGTGAGTGGGATTATTCCCTAAGTTTTTAAGTAATGAATAAATGAACAAATGAATGAATCTGATAGCATACTCATGCATCATTAATGCCATGCGATGTTTCAGGATGTTTGCATTAGAAATTCACGAATGTGTTGCATTGCATAATTTGATGTTGATGTGGATGGTTATTGGGTGATCCATAGTCCTCTAATGTTATGTTATGATGATATGTTATGGAAGACCAGTGAGGCCCATTCTACGCCCCTGGCACTATGTAAGAGAAAGACCAGCGAGGCCCATTCTACGCCCCTGGCACTTTGGAATGTTATGATATGTATGTTATGTAAGAGAAAGACCAGCGAGGCCCATTCTACGCCCCTGGCACTTGGAGATGTGAGGACTAATGGTGACAATACCATCCTTTATGTGATTAAATGTGATGTGTTGCATTTCATGAAAGCATGTAAAGTAAAAGTTATGTTATTTAATGTTAATAATAAAATGAATAATAATATACCTAAAAAGTGTGGAACTAAATCAAATGTAAATAATAAAAATGAAGAATAAAATACCTAAAAATGGAGGAATTAATATCATGTTTTTACTTTTGCTCACTGGGCTTTTTAGCTCACCCCTCTCCCCTAACCCCAGTCTTGCAGGTACCGTGTAGATAGAGGAGTCAGAAGAGTAAGAGGAGGTTATGTAATAGCATAGCTGTGGACATGGTTTATTCATAATGTAAAAGTATGTTATGTAATGTAATGTAAGTTTTATAGTGTGCTTGACTAGAGTCTGTTGTAATCCCTTGAATACATGAGATAAATGTTTTATGATGTTTATGTAACCCAAGCCTGATATATGTTATGTACCCCATTGGAGTATTTGTTGAGAACTCCAATGAGGGGTTTATGTTATGGTTATGCTTGCACAGGCTAGGCTGGGTAAAGAAATGTTTAAATGAAAGAAAAGTTTTAATTTTTATGTATGTTTTGGTTCATGTATGGGATTGAACAGGTTCACAGGATGTATGTTTGGCTTGCTACGGGTTCCGGCGGCCTTAAGCCGACCTGAATCCTAGCGCCGGTAGCGGTCCGGTTTTCGGGTCGTTACACGGTCCCTCCGGCAATCTCCTCGGGGCAAAGGGAAATCATCCTCCCCGTATAGCACTGACTCGCCATCTGAGTCCACTTCGCGCCTACGAAGCTTGGCCAAAGGAATATCAGGAGCCTGTCTAGCTTCTCTTAAACCGCGATTGTAGCCAGTTACATACATGCGGTAGGCCTTATCAAAGATAGCCTGTTTCATTTCACTAGAAGCTTTATACTCATCAAGATGTTCTTCACAAGCCTCGGCTACAAATTCCTCAAACTCAGAAGAATCTTTGTAGTCCTGAAGATGAGCTTCACAGGCCTGATCAATTTTACCCTTTAGCTCATCAGACTTCTGATACTCCGCAATAGCCTTCTCTTCGGCATACTTTACCACCTCAAGCAGGGCTAAACATTTACGTTCCAAAACTCTGACTTCATTTTTCAGCTGTTGTTGGCGAAGGTCGAACTCTTCAGCCGAGGAAGTCAAGTCTCTGATACGGTCAGAGCTTGTGCTCAACTCCTGCTCAAGGACCTGCACCCGAGCTACGGCCATCTCTCTCTGAGCCTTTACTTCCTCCAGATGAGTCTGAAGTCCTTCGAAATCGGCCTTTAAGGCATCAAATTGGCGCTGGACTTCAGCTTTCTGGCTAACGGCCTCATCCTTCTCCTTGAGAGCCTCTGTCATAGAGGACAGCTGCTCTAGCACTCCTCTACAGCGAACCTCCAAGGTAGCTGCCCTCTCATCAGCCTCCTGGAGAACATTGCGAGTCCGAGACAACTCATCTTCTAAGGATGAGGTATGCTTGGCCGTCTCGGCTGTTTTCTCTTCAGCCTTTTTGAGGGCCTCCAACGCAGAATGCAATTCCACCTGGAGGGACTGGATCTGCTCCCGAGCAGCTACCAAATTGCCCCTCGCATCACTGGTGGCAGATATATTCTCCTCCAGACGTGCCTCTTCAATTCGGCGATCTACGGACTCCCGGAGGGAGCGATCACGGATATCCACCTCCATAAAGAGGCCCGTCACCTAACATGAAAACGCAACCATCAAGAAAAAGAAACAAAGCAAACTGAAAGGAGGAGGAAAAATGACTTACCATTAGAAGCATCTCCCTAATGGATGATCCGAGCTCCTCACGAGAGCGAGACTGGAAGGATGCTTGCTCCTTGGTAAAGCTGGATAAAAGGCCGGTCAGAGCAAGAAGGCGTGGATCCGAGGCCTCTGTGGCCCCACCAAACATTTGCTCCCTAAGAAGGTCGGCAACAGCACTGGCCGGAGACTCGGATGTAATACCCGACGTCTTTAGAGAATTGCCAGGAGAAGGCAATGACGGGTCAGCAGCAACACCTTTCCCTTTCCCAATGGGAGGAAGAGCTGGAAAAGATCCTGTCGCAACCTTGGACTTCTTCCGGACAGGAGAAGAGGCAGATTTTCCAGAAGAGGCTGGGCGCTTGCCTCCGATCTTTGCTGGAATGCCCTCAGAACCCTTAGGTTCAGTCCTCACAGGGACAGGGGCACTTTCACCAGAAGCCTCTGGACTTTGATCGCCTAGGAGGATGATCTCCATCCCCGTCCCAGAGGTCTCCTTGTCTTCAGCAGGGGACTTAAACTTTCCCCTTGACACCTCCTCAGTAGAATGGGCAGCACCCTGTCCCACTTGTTCAGTAGACTTTGAGCTCAACCCACCACGGCTAGATGGCTGAGCTGATTTAGTGCTGTGAGAGCTCGGCTTGGAAGCTCGCGAAGAAGCTTTACCAGACGGCCGGCTAACCTTCTCGGAGGAAGCGACCTGAGCTAGCTCTATAGCAATCTCAGTTACAGAACGTCCATCCCCAAAGGCGTCAAAAATTGCGTGCATGTTCTCCCGAGACAGGTCAAGGTTCTTGGGGAATTTGATGCCGTCCATTTTAACCTCAGAAGCTGCAAAAAATAAGAAATTGTACAGAATCAGCATATTATCTGATATTCTTAATAACGAAGAAATGGAATAGCCGGACAAAGCACTATACCCGTGTCCTGGATATCCCTAAGGTTGGCCGCAAACATACACTTCTCGACATCATACTTCCTCTCAACGGAAGTCAGTCGAAGCAGCCCAACCTGCTCAATAAGACTCAATTCGGGCAAATCATTACAGCCCGGAAAGATCTCCCCCCAACTTAGGCCCACATCCCACGATCGGCAGGACCCTAGTTTCAGCTCCGCCACAAGGAAATTTTCTATCCACCCCTTTATAGAATCCTTGTAGCCCGTAAGAAGAGATAGCCCATTGCGGGGGGAAAAGTAATAGAAGTTTTGCTTCGCCCTAACCAGGCGGAAAAAAGTAACAAACAGACAAGCCGTAGGTGTGAAACCCCAACACAAACAGATAGACTCGAAACAGGACATGAATAAAATGGAATTTGGGGATAACATTCGAGGAGTCACCCCAAAGTATTCAAAGACCTCAACAAAGAAAGGGGAAAAGGGAAGTGGTAGACCAAATTCTCTCTGCTTTAGGAAAAATACTATGCTACGACCCTCTTGGGGATCCACTAAACCAGGAGGGGGAGGGTAGGGAAGAACTATCCTCTCATTTGGACGAGGTGCTCGAATAAAATACAACGGAGTATCTAGAAGCCTCCGGGAGATGTGATCAGTTATATTGGAAGAAGTAATGCGTGACTCAAGGTTAACAACATCAGGAAGCTTTGAACTTGCCATGGAAGAACAAGGGAGCGTACCTGAGAACACAATAAGGTGAAAAACGCAAAAGGAGTCGCAGGAAGCCAGAGAGCAGAAGAGAGCTAATTTCTTCGGAAGACAGAAGGAATTCGAAATGAAAGGCAATGATGAGATGGAACGTTGATCTGAACAGTTTTGTCTTGGAGCGGCGCGATCATTAATTGCTCTCGAAGTTTACCCTCTCAACGGTTAAGTAATAACCGGAGAGAAGGTAAAGGGGCAAAAGGATGATCGCTGGGCTTGTCTACATCTATCAAGGGCCAGGTCCACAATGATAGCCCATCACTTAAAGGCCCAGGCAAGCCCAACCTGTTCAGACCTGATCTCCAGTCAAGACAACGTAACCCACAAGATTCATCACTTCACCACATCCATGGCAAGTATCAAGGAAATGGAAAGAAAAACTCAAAGATGCAAGCAGATGAAAGCATGATAAAGGTTAGACCTACTCATCACATAGAATATATAAGATTTGACTTGTTAAAACAAGGGTACCTCGGGTCTATACTGAGCTGAGAGCTTAGAGTTCGACTTACCAGAAGCCGAGCTCATAGGTCGGAATAGCCCAGCTCGGACAACAGGACCTGAGAGCCCGGCCAGCTAACCCAGAGCTCACTCCACTAAGCGAGAGACAGAGCTCTCAGGTCGGCTAGTCCAGCTCGGACAACGCACCTGAGAGCCCAGATGAAGGAGACTCAAAGCTCAATTCATCTAAGTAGAGACCGAGCTCATAGATCGGTCAGACAACCCAGTTTGGAAATATGAAAGCCCAGTTGGCTAAATAGGTCCGAAGTCCGGCTCACGAGTACAGTTAGTTCAGCTCAGAAAAAACAAATTTCAGTTAAAGCTACGAAGAAAAGCAGTTTCAGTACTCCATCCATGGTAGAGAAAGAACAACTCAAGTATGAACGAAAACGAGAACTTCATTAAAAGAAAAGCACATTACAGCACGTTACAAAGGCCTACACTACGGGACGAAAGACTATCCTTAAAGGATTTACATAGCCACAGGCATCATCATCAACAATTACATCGTTATCACCTATCCTACTACTTCGGCCTTCGGTTCGGAGAAACTCTCGCAGCTCGATATGTGAGTTTGGCAGAAAGAGCTGCAGAAAGCCAAGAAGTTAATCCTCATAAGCGTTTCCCATGGACCCTCTGTAGGACGGCATTCGGTTGCCCAAGTGTGATACGCGTGACAAACTCACATGTCATATGCTGTGTGTATATCACGCATAAAAAACACGGGCTTCAGATTACGACCTCAGGAGGATCGCCGGGCTAACGTGTGAAGGTACCAGCAGAAGCTTGGCTGAGTGTAGCAGATCCCAGTCTCGCGTAATACTGGTACTTCACATCAAAGAGACTAATAATACTGGTGCTTCACATCAAAGAAAACAACGAACCGAACACTTGAGCCCTTTCCATTTATATCCAAAGAAGGCAGCAACGGGGGAGGTCGGCCAGAAGATCTGGGCAAGATAATTTCAGCAACTTGCCGAATGGTCCCACCCATCAACCGCCCTACCAGACGGATCCCCAAAGCGACATTCAAACTCCTTAGAGGTAACATCCACTCCTCTGAAATTCTGAATTGACCCATCTTCATCTCAGGTACTACGAAAGAGTCCCAAGACAGAGATAAGTCAGCGCAATTTTCCGTCGAAATGGTAAAAGTAAGATTAAAACAAATTCCTGGAGCAACACGGCAATGTAATATCAAGCTCGCCTTCGCCCGCTTGAAGAAGACACCAAATGGATCCTTCACAGATAAAACAAGAAAATCTCTCTGTTCCAACAAAGTGCCTGGGAATGGTAAAGAGGTGAGGTTAACATATATATCCAAAAGTTTATGTTTTGCAGGACAAGGCAGAGCCGAATTCTCAATTAATGCTGTCAGAATCCTTCAAAGATATTCATGAGAAAGGAAAGAAAAGACATGTCCAGATAATAAGGACAGGAAAGCAAAATAACCGAGAACGCGGAGAATAAAGAAAAGTCCGAAAGAGGAAAGAGCAGATAGGATTCAGAAACTGCGCAAAGATAAAACAATGAAAGAGTATTATAAAGACACCTGGACACGAACAGGCGCGGCCATGATGGTTCTTGATATTCACCCCCTCGGCAGTTGGAGCAATAACTCCCGAGAAGGTGAAGGGGCAATTGATGACCGCTGGATTTCTCCACCCCAGAACAGGGGCTTGACCCCAGCCTAAGGCCCATGACACAGAGGCCCACGTACTTGATACCCCCCAACAAGCTTGGCTCATCCCAGCTTCCGGGCCGGGCTCGACCAAGTTTCCTCAATCAGTCCAGCCTGATCCCTGACCAGCAGACCCCTCTTAGGCCCAGCGTCCAGCCCAACTCTCAGCCCAGCCCGGGGCCCAGCACAGTACTCACCAGACAGCCTGGCAGATCCGCTCGAACGTACATATGAGGAGAATCAGAGGCCGTTACGCATGTAACAGGCAGCTGATACCCTAGTACACCCGAATCTGTATGACAGAGACGCGTGGCCCAATCCTGGAGAGACCTTTACATGTCACCAACAAGCAAGACAATGTATAAAAGAGGAGTCCCCTCCTCAGAAAGTTTAAGCCTGATTCAGTAATGCAAAACCCTTGTAAAACTCTATTCTATTGGATCTCAGATCATCAGTTTACATAAAATGTTAATAATATGTAGTATAACTAAAATGTTTTTATTTCTAATTAGTATTTCAAAATATAACTATTAAGAATAATTATTTAATCTTTACATCTAATAAGAAAAATTATATAATTAAGGATATAAAAATATAAAAGAAAATAGTTAATAGTTTTTTTTTTGAGGGAAATGCGTTGTTTTATTAATTTAGATCAGCTAACAAAACAACATTTAGAAAGTTGGGTGGAACACCTCTCCACGCACCAACAGAAACAGGATTTCTAGTAGCCTGAGCTAAGCAATGGGCAGCCGAATTAGCTGTTCTTGGAACTGCAGCAACTCCACAATTACCACGCCAAGACCTTACAAGAGTTTTGATATCATTAATAACAGCACCGAAAGACGTTAAATCCAGCAAAAAAGCAGACTCAATCGCATGAACAACATCCAAAGAATCACCTTCACAGCACACATGTGTCCAACCTTCAGCTTGAATCCAACTAAGAGCTTCTTTGAAAGCAATAGCTTCAGCCACTCTAGGAGAGAAGAGACCAACAATTCGGCTATTCCTAGCAGCTACGAACCTGCCATGTTCATCTCGAGCAACAAATGCCACACCTGTAAACGCGTCATCCACGTTCGTAGCAGCATCAATATTTACTTTTATCCACCCAAGATCAGGGGGTTTCCAAATTCGTGGCCTAGCAATTCTCGCACCTTGTTCTCTCTTCTCTTGAGCATTCTGCCAGTCACCTAGAGTGCGTTTCGCAGCAAACCAAGTCGCAGCAGGAGTTTTAAATTTGTTCGCCCAAATAACAGAATTACGGCTATTCCAGATAGCCCAACAAACAACCAAAATCATACAGACATCCATATCATTAAACAATCTCATAACTGCCACAAGCCAATCAAGAAAACTAGAGCACTGCGGCCGAAACCAACCAGAGTTAGAGAAGGACCAAACCTGGCTTGCAAAGTCGCATTGGACAAGCAGGTGAAGAGATGATTCATCGTAGAAATTACAGAGTGGACACGTCAAAGGCACAGACACCCTCTTCTGATGGAGAGCTGATCTGGTTGGGAGGATGTTGTTTCCGGCCCTCCAAATAAAATTCTTTACCTGTGGTGGTAGATGGAGACGCCAAAGTCGTTTCCACATAAGGCTAGCACTTTGTTCCACTCTCGATGGGATCTCTTGAATAAGACTGCGATAAGCAGTTTTTACCGAATATATGCCATTTCTGTCCAAAAGCCAGAACCATGAATCCGTTGCACTCCTACTAACGGGAATCGAGAGAATATATTTAGCGTCCCTCTCATTAAAACTCTCCTCAATTAGCTCCTTATGCCATCTACCATCTTGTAGCAAGTCTTCAACCATAAATACCCGTTTCTCTGGACTGAACTCAGTAGTGACTCTCATATTATCAACATCCTGGATCCAAGGATCGGACCAGATAGAAATGTTTCGCCCAGAACCAATTCGCCAGCAGAGACCTTTCCTCAATATCTGCCTACCCGCCAATATGCCCCTCCAAGTGTAACTTGGGTAAACCCCTAGCTCAGCCTCCATAAAACTCCTATTTGGAAAATAACGCGCCTTCAAGACCTGGGCCATCAAAGACTGGGGATTTTGTATTAACCGCCATCCGATCCTACCAAGCATAGCAATATTAAATTCATGGACCCTCTTAAATTGCATCCCCCCTCGAGACTTATGTTTGCATAAGCGTTCCCAGGACATCCAATGAAGATTAGGATTTCCATGCTCATTCTTCCCCCACCAGTAATCAGCAAAAATTTTCTCTAGCTCCTCACAAGTACCAATAGGCAATAAGAACAATGACATAACATAATTTGGGATAGCTTGAAGGACAGTCTTAATTAGCACTTCTTTACCCGCTTTAGATAACATCCTATTCTTCCAAGAATGAATTCTCTTCCAAACTTTATCCTTGACAAAAGAAAGGATCTCTTTCTTATTACGACCAATTGAGGTAGGAAGGCCCAAATAATTCCCAAGATTCTCATTCTCCCTAACATTAAAAGTTTGGCAAATCTTCTCCCGAAACTCCACTGGGGTATTCGGACTAAAATATATTAGGGACTTAGCAAGATTAACAGCTTGCCCAGAGGCCATTTCATAGGTTTGTAGCATATCTCGAATTCTCACAGCCTCATTTTCAGTAGCTTTAAAGAACAGAACACTATCATCAGCAAAAAACAGATGGCTAATCTCTGGGGCCCCCCTTCTCACACAACAACCATGAATTTCCTTCGCCGCTACTCTACTAAGAATATACCTGGACAGCACCTCAGCACACAGTATAAACAGATAGGGGCTTAACGGATCACCTTGTCGTAAACCACGCGAAGGAATCACCGGTCCAATCAAATGTCCTTGTTGGTAAATTTTATAGCTAACTGTGGAAATACAGGACATAATAATTTGAACCCAAGCAACAGAAAACCCCATCTTAATCATAACATCTCTTAGAAACCCCCACTCTAGCCTATCATAGGCTTTACTGATATCTATCTTTAAGGCAGCCTCGCCCGCTCTACCTTGTCTCTTACCACGCATGTGATGCAACACTTCATAAGCTATAATAGAATTGTCTTGTATTTGACGTCCAGCAACAAAGGCGCTTTGATAAGGGGAAATTAGTTTTGGTAGCAAGTGCTTCATCCGATTCGCTACCATCTTGGCCATTATTTTATAAAGGACTTGGCAGAGAGCAATCGGTCGTAGGTCCGTCATCTGCTCTGGAGTTTGTTTCTTAGGAATCAAAACAAGTAAAGTTGTGTTCACCTCATCTGGAATTCTCCCACTCGCGATACAAGAAATGCAAAAATCAGCAACATCACTCCCTATAATATTCCAGAATCGCTGAAAAAATCCCGGATTCAGACCATCATCCCCAGGAGATTTCTCTGCCCCCATATCAAAGACTGCTTCACGAACTTCTTCTCTTGTGAAGCCCCGAAGCAGCTCCATATTATCCTCATCAGAGACAGCTCTTGGCAAGTAGTTGAGGATCAACGAAGAATCAGAGGCTTGGGATGTATACAGCTCCGAGAAGTAGTCAGAAATAACTCCTTGTAGACCATTTTCCCAATTACACCACACACCCTCCTTATTACGCAACTGCTCAAAACTATTTTTCTTTTTCCGCTCAGTGGCTCTAGCATGAAAATATTTTGTATTTCTGTTCCCCTCGCGTAACCACTCAACCTTAGCTCGTTGCTTCCAGAAAATTTCTCGTTGCTGGAGCAGCTCACCAAATCGAGCCTTAGCTTCCAAAAATTTACGCCGATCCTCAGTCCCCCTCTTCCCTCTAAGACGAGCAATCTCTTGTCGACAAGAATCAATACTATCCTTAAACTTACTCTTATAAATCTTCCCCCAACGGTCTAGGGCTCGACTACAAGATGCAAGTTTAGGAATGAGATTCACAGTTTGCAGGTCGTGCCAACAATCCTCCACCAGAGCAACACATTCAGGTTCCTTGACCCAAGCATTTTCAAATCGAAACAATTGAACTCGCCCTCTTCGAACATAAATCCGGAAGGTTAATAATATGGGCAAGTGATCAGAGGAAGATATATCAAGTACAGACGCAGTAGCGTGGCTAAAGAGTTGTTTCCAACTAGCATTAATCATACAGCGATCAAGCTTAGCTTCAACGTGGTCCCTGCCTTGCCGTCCGTTATCCCAAGTAAACTTATAGCCATCACACTTAATATCCACAAGCCCAGCATGCCCAACTGCCTCCCTAAATCCCTGAATTAGATGATTAGGTTGGCCCAGTCTTCCAACCTTCTCACTAAGCCCCATAATATCATTGTAATCCCCGATGCAGACCCAGGGTAATGTATTACAGGAGGCTAGATATTTTAATACATCCCACGACAAATTCCTTCGGTTCCTATCAGGCTCCCCGTAAAAACCTGTCAACCGCCAAGGATCAAGACCAAAAATTCTAACTTCAGCATCAATATATCTAGGTGATGATCCCAATAAATGGATAGCGTCAACACCTTTCCAGAGGAGGGCAAGGCCCCCACTACGCCCATGACAATCAACAGCAAAGAAACCATCATAATGCAAAATATTTTTAATTTCCTCAATTTTCAAAGACAAACAAAGAGTTTCAATTAAAAAAATAAAATTTGGCCGTCTCTCCATAGTAAGCTGTCGAAGGAATTGGACAGCTTTATCATTATTTAGTCCTCGGCAGTTCCAGCTTAAGCAACTCATTTCTTGCGGCGGGTCTGGAAACCAGATCCCGCCTTCCCCCCGTTTTTTGAAGCATTGGGTCCCTTGCTTGAATGGTTACTTGTAAAACTAGAATTATCATTAAAAAGATTATCATCTTCAATGGGCTCAACATCACCTCCCGATGGGCCAATCTCCTCTCCCTCCAGAGGCTCTCCAAGCCCAGTTCTCCTTCTTTTAGGGTCATTAATTTGGATAGAATCATCCAGAATCTCCTCTTCTATCATTGACTTATCTGCATTAACTAAAGAAGGATTCACTTCTTTTAAAACCCCCTCATCCCCGCCTTTCATTCCTCCCGAACTATTGGGATTCTTTCCTTTAGCGAGATGGTTGACTCCCTTCGAATCCGCCTTTCCTTTTCCATCACCTCCACCACCAAACCCACATTCCTTCCCGCCGGTAACCGCCTCCTCCATGCCAGGCTCATCCCGGAGCCATTTCGAACCAATCAAACTATTAGTTCGCCGGTAGCTATCCCGTAAGTGGGGGCCAAATTTTCTGGGTATGAGAGCACCATTAACACTAACTAGGAGAGGGCAGAATCGTTCTCCATGGCCAATAATCCCACATAAAAAACAGAATGTAGGGATTCGTTCATAGGTAAAACTGATACCCATAGCCTCTTTTGTTTTCTCCTTCTTCAGTGTCATCGATTCTTTGATTGGTTTACTGAGATCTAACCGCACTCTAATCCTCCAATACTCACGCCATTTCATCGTAAAATTTTCTGGGTCTGCCTCGATAAACTCCCCCAACGCATCCCCCAAAGTCTTCATCACACTTTCCGAGCGAAACCCAGATTTCAGGCCAAAGACCTTTACCCACATATACATATGATTCAGTGGAACATCCCATGGATTCTCAAAATCACCAAGTTTCTCCATTATAAGAGGATTGTTATTAAAGGTCCAAGGACTCATATCAAGAATCCTATTCATATCGACTTTATGAAAGAACTGGAATACATACAATCCTCCATTGATTTCTCTCACAGACATCCCCATGGCAGGTTGCATAAGTGCAGCCAAAGTATGCTTCATTGCCGTAAAATTGACCGGTCGAGCGTTTAGGAAACGACCAACAACGCAAAGGTCAGAATCCCCATACTCCTGCCCCACTTCGTCATCCACAATCACCACACCCTCCTCATCATCTTCTAGAGTCAAACTAGCCATATCAACAGAGGCATGATCCGTCTCCATCCGTTCATCAGCCATAACAGAAGTCAACGAGACATACAGAAAACGATAAAACTAAGAAACTTGTCACAGAGACAAGACAAAAAACTTGTCACAGAGACAAGACTCAGCACTAATTAGTCCTGCGAAATTAGTTCTAAATTATTTGATATTCAAATTTAATTAAATTAACTAAATAGTTAATAGTTAATTTCACAAAAATACATGAAAGTAAATATCCTGAAAAATCTAATTATTGCCACTTATGTCATCTCTTTCTCCTTACGAGACCATAATTTCAGCAATTAAAATAGAATAACAGGTTTAATTAATTTCCATGTTTATTATTATAGCTTAATATAGAGCTCTGCTCCCTCTCCCAAGCCACCCAAATAGTCAATTTTTTCATAAATTATAGATTATATTTGTGAATTTATAAATACAAAGCTAGTTTGAATACAAGTTAAAAAAAAATATATCTAGTACGTCCTGCACATCTGAATACATGGCGATCAACCAGTTTGATTGAATTACATGGCCAGCTTGGGAGGGGCACCTCAATTAATAAGTGCCACGAAACCAACTGTGCTAGACACGAACATGATCAACAACTAATTAGTGGTCCAAGAATGGTGAGTACAACTCCTGTGGATCATCAGCATTTAATGTAACCACATGCTGTTTCTGCTCACACCTTCTCTCCTATGCACTATTTCATGCATATCATTGCTTTTCATCTCAATTCGCAACGTCTCAACCGTCTGATCTCATATTCATGCATCCTTGTCTACCAACTCCCCATCACCCCTTGTGCCAGGCATCATCATATGCTATCGGATGTTTTTGCAGCTGGTCCTACTCCCCTCGCCAGGGATGGTCAACGTCACACCATTTTAATGCAATTCCGCATTTACCCTTTAAGAAAAAAACACAGTATAAATAAAACTTGAAGGGATCCTTCTACATTTGTCTCTTTACGTGCCAATGTGTCTTATAGATCCAGCGAAGAACGGACCAGGGACGACACCGCTTTCCGATTAAATCCTGTCAATTCACTGTTGCATTGCATGGGCGTCTCTGTCATCTCTAAAACCAATTGGTCCACACCTTAACCCCATCCTCACACCCAGTGAATGTTTCTTTATTTCTTTTATTTTTCTCAAATTCGAAGCTAAAGAACTTAACCTGTAATTAAGAAAACTGCACTCTTCCGTTTAGACCTTACTCTATAATATTTGCTTTTTTTTTTCATTTTTGTACGAATTTAATTATCTATAAACTAAATATTAATGAATTTAAATGATAATTTCAGTAATATGTACATATCGTTTAAAAAAAAGTAATTCTTTTTATAGAGATAAATGCACACGTGGTATGCGCTAAGGCGCTAATCGTAGTCAAACATCATTGTTTTAAATTACAATATTGCCCTTCAATGTAGAGCGCTTTAAGAAATCAGCCATCTGTCATCTGCTAGCGATGGCATATAATAGAACAGGAGAGCTGAATTTCGTAGTTAAATTGTAGGTTCCTCCCAATTTTCCCGGCACCTATAATCAATCCATCAAATGTTTCCAGGGAAAATTGAACCCCGTTGTATCCAACGCGACGCCTACGGACCGGCGGATAAAGTGGTGGTCGCCGTGAAAGCAGAGAAAGTGATATCCAAGACTGCACTAGCTTGGGCTCTGACTCACGTTGTCCATCCTGGTGATTGCATATCCTTGCTCGCCGTCTATTCTAACTGCAAAACCGGTGATTATGCAATTTAAACTTCGGATCATGCGCAATTTGGAGTGGAATTCCTTTGTTCACTTATGAATTGTGGATTAACGCTCGCTAATGTGTGTTTTTTAGGTAAGCGATTCTGGAGCTTTCCGAGATTTACTGGCGATTGTGGGAGTAGTCAGAAGGAAAGGCTGCCGGACCGCGTTTGTGAAATATCCGAGTCCTGTTCTCAGATGGTGCTTCAGTTTCATAACCAAGTTGAGGTAAGCTCGAATTTACGTATTTGCCAACGTCAAGTTCAATACAGTTGTCCACGGACTATTCGCATTATTTGTTACTATCTTTCATTAACCTGTTAAAATCTTTTTCTTTTTCAAAATACCAATGTTTGTCGCCCTTGCCTTACGGTCCAAACGAGCAAGAGAATTAGCGATTGATATTGCTCCGAGAGACAGTGATTGAGCGGGGGGAAGGGGTGGGGAGAGTAAGACTGGCACTGGACTTCTATTAACTATATCACTATTGTTCATAACTTTTGCCTGAAAAGGCCTTGAGGCAAAGCCTGCTGTGAAAAACAAACAAATTAAGTTTAATGATAGGAAAGGCATGTGCTCTGGAATTTCATGTTTCAAATTTCGAGGTCAAGTAGGGGCCACGGGAATCTTATGGTGCGTTGGGCTCCGAGTGGATCATTATTTATTATACTAGGAATATAGATTTCAACTCTAGTTGTATGGTAAAACACATATTCATGCTTCCCCAATTTTTATACATTCCTACGTGTGATTGAAAATTACTGTTAAAATTACTTGGAAAAATGAGAATAAGTTATTAAAATTGATTTACTTTATTTGGGTTCAGAGATGCGGAGTGATATATTCTAATTTTTATGGCAATGTCTTCTATGTGTACCTTAGTCTTTTGAAATGTTGGAGAACTAAAAATTAAGAAATTCTCTTTTTGAAAAAAAAAGAAGAGAAAGAAATTTCTCAACAGGAAAATGGTGTGTGAATAAGAGTTTTGCCATATTGGTGTTTGCATTTGAGTTGAGTCTTATGTGTTGATACGTTGCTTAACTATATTTTATTTGCAATCCTTTGAAATAGTTGATGATTGTCTGTTGACTGTAGGTGGGAGTGAGGATTAAGGTTGTGTCAAGCAAATCTGGCAGTGCTGTTGCAGCTGAAGCAAGGCGTAACGGAGCCAACTGGGTTGTACTGGACAAGTAATTATACATTAAAAAAAGTATTATTTCTTATTTCTGAGCTATGACATAATAATTGATTTATACTTATCTTCCCCCCATTGGTAACTCCTTCGCTTGTGGAAGTAGTTTTTATTAATGCGGCCATGCTTCTTAATAGTAGAACCATGACTTGGATATTAAGATTCTGCTGACTGCTGGTGAGCTGACTAGACTGACAAAAGATGTTTTTTTTTTAACATGCCGAATAACTAATCGATCAATAACTTGTGCATTTAGCAAGGACCCGCCTAAAGACGAGTCAGCCAATGAGATTAATGTATATGTAAATTTGGCCTTCAGGTCCTCATGGTTAAGCTATACCTGCCAATGTGCCTCTTGGAGCATTGGTGAATTATTGTGCAGATCATGCCTGATGAAAAATTGGTGTCTTCATACCCTAGCCTGGATTAGTTAAGGATGTAAACATACCTAATAAAAACCAACTTATTGCGTTCTTCATCATTATCAGTTTGTATTTAGTTTTATAAATGTTATTAATTTAGTCTTGGAAAATCCCACAGCGGCATACCTTATGGTTTGCTTTTTAAATACAATCTCCTATGGGATATAACCGAAGAGATCTGTGCTAATTGACCCTTGGCCTGACCATTTCTATTTCCAGTGTCGATGCAGCCTACTGAGTACTGTCTGATACAAGTGTGGATCCTTTACAGCTTGATAATGGTGAATTGAATATGATGAATTTACATCAATAAACTGTTTTCTTCTTCTTTTTTTTTTTGATCTGTTAACCATGATGAATTTCACTGCCTAGTCTTCATTAGTGCCTTTATGTTACAGTGATTGTCTTACTCAAATTGATTTCACTAAGCGCATGATGAGTTTCTGTTGTATTCTTTGCAACAGGTAAAATGGTGTTGCAAATTACTGGCCATAAATAAAAATTATTGATCCACATTTAGCTGTTTAATCATTCATATTATCAACTTACGGATACCTGAATGCTGTGGTTCTTTTTCCTTGCGTTAGAAAATTTGAGTTTGAATTGTATTTCATGCCTCACATATTTATGTGATAAAACAGAAAATTAAAGCAAGAGCTAAGGCATTGCATAGAGGAGCTTCGCTGCAATATTGTGGTGATGAAAGGTTCTCAAGCAAAAGTCCTTAGGCTTAATTTAGGATCCTCAGATGAAGTCCAAACCCCATACTATTCTGCTGCCTCTTCGCCAGAAAGGGATTTTGGAGGACACAGGATGAAGCATTCTACACCAGTGAGCAGCCCTGAGGAGTCGAGTACTTCCTACTCGAGAACCAGAGACGATTCGTTATCAAGTTGTGACTCAACAACACCCCTTTTTCTCATTTATAAACAAAATCCCCTTTTCGAAGGAACAAATAAAGGAAAATATGCACCAGAAGATAATCAAAATGACTCTGATGACTCACTTGCAGCTCATTGTTCATATGATAGGCTTATCACTCTGTCAGCAAACCCAACATCTTCTGTAGCTAGTAATAAAAATAGTGTATTGTGGATTCCCCAAAACCACCTTGTTGATGAGAAGTGCCCAAGAACCCAGAATCAAAATACTTCGAAAAGTAGATCCAAAGCTTCTGGAACTCTACTTGACAAATTTGTGCAGTATGATCAAGATTCTAGGGCTGGTATAGCTGAGTTCAGCCGTATCCATCAAAAGGAATACACTGCAACCTCAAGTATAAGAAATGCAGTTTCCTTGGGTAGAACATCTTCAATGCCTCCTCCTTTATGCTCACTGTGTCAACACAAGGCTCCAGTTTTTGGAAAACCTCCAAGGCAATTTTCTTACAAGGAGCTAGAGAAGGCCACAGAAGGATTTTCAGATATGAATTTCCTGGCTGAAGGAGGCTTTGGCTACGTTTATAGAGGGGTATTAGGGGATGGTCAGGTGGTTGCAGTGAAGCTGTTAAAGTCTGGCAACTCTCAAGAAGATGCTGATTTCTGCAGGGAAGTGAGGGTATTGAGCTGTGCACAACATAGAAATGTTGTGATGTTGATTGGATTTTGTATTGATGGCAAGAAGAGAATGTTGGTCTATGAGTACATATGCAATAGCTCCTTGGACTTTCATTTGCACGGTAATCACATTCTCTTTTCTTAATACAGAATTATTCACAAGTACTTCTCATGATGGTTTACTGTCTTTCTTCTTTCTCACTATGCGTTTGTCTGGTTATTAAATTTTGGCTACATAACATAGATGGGTTGTCATTCTGATTGTGATGAACAGGAAACAAGAAAGCACCTCTAGATTGGCACTCACGGATGAAAGTAGGAATTGGGACAGCTAGGGGCTTAAGATATCTTCATGAAGATTGTAGAGTGGGTTGTATAGTGCATAGAGACATGAGGCCCAATAATATACTCATAACGCATGATTTTGAACCCCTGGTACTTTATTTAACTTTGCCTGGTTTTTTCAGAGAAGTATGATGTTTTTACCATTTAGATTGATAGAACCTTGAAGCCTGGTTATTTGAATGTGCTATAATATGCTATTTGAGTCTTCAAATTTCTGACTGTGTTGCTTTAGGCACTAAAGGTGCCTATTTGAGTCATCAATTATCTTATCCAAACTACACTGTTGTCATTAGAATATCTCATTAAAAGCTAGTTTGTTATGAATGCCAACACCTCTTTTATTGTGGTAACTTATTGTAAGGACTCAAATTTAAAACATGAAATGCTCTGCATTATAAAGGGGACTCCACTTGTTATCGTGAAATTGCACTACCATAATTGAATTAACACTGATGGAAGTTTTGCCATGCTTTACTGCCTTGGTGTTTAGGTTGCTGATTTTGGGCTTGCTAGGTGGCTTTCTGAATGGAATATTAGTACAGGGGGACGAGTCATCGGAACTTCAGGGTACTTGCATATTCTGCTTTCTTTTTGTGGCCAGTTCTGTTGAATCTTCTTTGTAGCATTTGTGACTTCTGTCGTATTGATTTTTCCAATAATCTTTAAAGGATGCACTTATCATATATTTGTAATTTGATTAATTCCAGGTATCTAGCTCCAGAGTACATCAACGGTGGAAAAATTACACAGAAAGTTGATGTTTATGCATTTGGAGTGGTTTTGTTAGAACTAATGACGGGGCAAAGAATGAGTGAGATCCATCTTTATGAGGGACAGCATTTCTTATCTGACTTGCACACTCTTGCTGCACTAGAACCAAGCCATGTCTTGCAAAGTATATATCGATTACTGGATCCATACTTGGCCACTGAGAAAGGCCATGAATTTTCCCATCAACTAAAGGCTATGGGTCAAGCCGCTTTTTTGTGCTTACATCCAGATCCAGAATCCAGACCTGCAATGTCAAAGGTTTGCTTACTTATCCCATTATTTCTGTTTTATTTTCCAACACATGGTTCCCTTTATAAAAATGTGTACTTTTTATACCTGCTTCTTAGAGCCATTCTCTGAAATGAGGACTGAATGTGAATTACCAGGTCCTTAGAATACTTGAAGGAGGAGATCTGGTACATTCTTTGGGCTTGGACATGAATCCAGCTGGTAGTAGAAGTGGCCATTTGCGAGGTCTGAGCTTACACAAGGAAGATAAAATAAGTCACTCTCGCAAGCTTTCTCATTAAAAGTTGATTCTACACTAACTGGCAGTTGATAGTAACTGCCACATACCAAATGCGCTGACTTGAGAGTGTGTTCTCTGTGCATAGTTCTGAAGCGATCATTTTTCTTCCATAGTAAGTTGCTTTCCCAGTTGCAGACATGCTACCTGAGTTTCTTCCCTGATGCAATCCTTTTATCACCATATCATTAGGTTCTTATATAAATCACATAGTAAGCTGTAAAGAAAGAATCACTTGCATGTTTGTGTTTGTAGTTCAGTTATTCTTTACTGCTAATATGACAATAAAAGAAAGTGTAAATCCATGAAAGTAGTAGTTATAGTGTTCTTTTGTGCTTTCGCAGCTGCTTCTTGGACTTTATGCTTAACGGTGCTGTTCTTTTTCTTGATCTTATGATTGGGCAACACCACAGCAGGACAGCAGGAAGCCGGGCAGATAGCCCTCTCTGCTTCATAATCCCTTAAATTCTACCGTAAGAGTTATTGCTCAAAATAATCTTCAGCAGTCCTTGTGTTCGCTTTCGAGTGGTTACCATGTTCAATTAATGAGATTTGGTATAATATTAACTAATGCTGGAGGAAATATGTTTAGAAGTTTAGAGCCGTAAGCACATGACTACGATTTTGATGCCGCATCTTTCTTTCTGACCCTGTAGCGTTATGACACATTTCCTGATTACTCGGTCCATTCACCCAACGCAACTTCTATTTTTGGAAGAGCTTACTTCGTACATGAAATGTCTATGGATATTATTTTCCTCTCTAGTCATTCTTGAAAACTACAAGGTTATGTGCCTTTCGCAGCATTATAACACACTCGAGTCAGTATTTCACCAATTGATTTGAGTAAAAAAATTAAATAAAGCGCAACCATGATTCATGAGCGAGCGCTCCAGCATCTTGGATGCGCCTTGCGAACCCTTTTAGTTGTCTCATGGTTGATAGTTACCTAGGCCAAAGTATGAAGTAGAGAATTGCCTTCAATTACTGGGCTTTGCTTCAAATATACTCTTTAAGACAAACTTTCGGCCGGGACTGAAGTTTCAGCATGCAGGCTTGTGTGTTGTACCAGCAAACCCAACAAAACTGTAATTTTACGAGGAATGGAACGAAATTTGCAGCTGTCATTGCTAAACTTACAACCCTCATCTACCATTAATTGCACTTGTACAACTGAATCAATCTCAAAAGTAACACAATTGTTAAAACAGTAGTCCCATAAGGTAAACCTTCTCCTCTCTGCTCTAGTCAGGGCTTTTGACGAGGAAGTTAAAATCAGCAAAGTAGGTGCAAAGCAATTAATGGACATAAACCAATTTCACAATTGAAAAATGCTAAAAATTTGATAAACAAATTTCAAAGTGTAAACAAATATAAAGGTTCATTGCAAATAAGAAATTCACTGAAAATACATAATTATACATTTATTAAAATCAGCTTGTACACAGCCCCCCCTGCAAATTCTCACCTGGAATCATAAAATCACAAAAAAATACAGAGGAAACTTTACAATCTCAGCAGTAAGCTATTAAATATTAGCCACACAATATACAAAACCAAATTCGTCATGACTCATGAATGCAAATCCTTTTTTCTTCTCCGCGAGCAAATCAACTCCACTTCAACCACACCCACCACGTCTCGCTGGGCAATTTTGAGATCTTTAAAGACTCGTGCATTACTAGTTATGCTCCACTGAAGATCGAATAGTCCCGTATGACTATATATTACCGCCGGCTCCGTCGATTCCATCGGACGGTGCAGGTTCCTCATCAGGCATTTGTTGTTGTGGCATCACGGCCATCTGATTAACATCAGGAGCCAACTCAGAAACGCTCCAAACCTTAATGGACTTATCCAGGCTCCCACTGTACACCACCCAACGTTGATCTCCATCTTTTGATTGCTCGCGATCTTCCTCCACCGCCAAGCACTTGACGGGCCCGGTGTGCCCAGTCAGCACTGAAAGACACATGTGAATACTTCCCTCTCTCCTCCACACGCAGATGCTCTTATCCGCTGATCCGCTGAACAACAAATTCCCTGCAGCCGCGAGGCACAGAACCGCAAGCTTGTGGCCCTTAAGGACCCCACCGTGGGCCAACTGCTTTTCGCGTTCCCAAAAATTCACCACCCCATCACTGGAACCACAGTAAAGCACCGAACCGGAGGGGTTAACGGCCAAAGCTGTAACCGCGCACTCTTGTTTCAGCAACGTTTGAAGCATATTGTGCTTGGTAGTTTTGCCATGCTGTTCCCTTTTCCACACTTTGACAGTTCCGTCAGCTGAGCCTGTAAACACCATGGCTTCGCTGCTTGCTACGATGGAGTTAACAGCGTCGTCGTGAGCGCTGACAGATCCCAGGCATTTAGAGTCTGAGATTCTCCACACTTTGAAGCTTCGGTCCCAGGAAGCAGAGTACAAAAGGGTATTATCTTCGTTAAAGCTCAAGCACGAAACGGCATCAGAATGTTTGATCCAGAGTGCGGTTCGGTGGTTTCGAACTTGGATGTAATTGCTTGGCTTGATGGAGCTTTTGAATATGTCCTTTAATGTTGGTAAAGTTCCAGAGCGCTTGTGTACGCTTGGATTCTTTGGAGAAACCTTCCAAACACGAATCTTCCCGTCTTGGTGACCCGTGAAAATCTTCTCCCCTAATATTATAATCGCCTTCACCAAACCACTGCTGGACTTAAACCCAGAAAACTCTTTCAAATTCTTCCACACTCGAATGTTCTTGCTATCTGAACCAGTGTAAAGAAGATCCTTAGTGGCAGCCAATGAGTAAATATGACCCTCTTCACGAACAAGAGAACCGATAAGTCCATTCTGTGAAAGATTTTCGTCAAAAGGATTCCATGGAGATTTGTTGCTAGAAGTTGTATTATTCCAGGGTGACATGGTCATAGGAGACCCTTCACAGCTTAATCTATTAGAGTCGAAAGACCCAGGAGCCACAGCCGAAGCGCTGCTATTACGAATAGAAAAATCGTCATTATCATGGATGGTGGAAGACATGTTAGGATCAGAATGCAAAATATTACCAACTTTCGATCTGGGTATGCCCCTCCCAGTATCAACAGATTTAGCACGATCACCTCCGTCGTCTGGCATTTCAATTTAAGTAACAACAGATAAAAGGAGAAATGAAAAACTGAAAGGGAAGCGAGAGGAAGTTGAGGATGCCCAAAACGAATTAGTTGAAGGCGGGAGAGGAGACAGCGATTGTACTAACAACTAAATAGCGGGAAAGGAATGGTAATACAACACAAGGGATAAGAGCTTGTGACACGTGTCCCGTTAAGACGTCACCGTTAGCTTGGAGACGCACAGAGATTTGGCTGGATACTAATAATAACAAAAGGGTTGACTTAATTATCTAAGTATGGTTGTTTTATTTCTGTGGTTGTTACTTTAATTGCTAATTATTTCTGTGGTTTTATTACTTTCTATTTTTTCACAAGTTTTCATCACGGACCTCACCTCTTATAATTAATTTTAATTTTATTATATAAAAGTAGATGACACCTGTGTACTGTATGGGGGCCAATCATAATTCAAGACCATGTCAGTAATGCTTTTTGTTTACCACGTGTAAAGACCCCGTAGCAAATATAGTAAAGCATTGATTGCTTCACAACAATATATCTTTTTGGACTTCATTATTATTTCAATTTGAATTATTATTGAAAATATCTTAAAAGATATTAAAAATTATTATTTAGAATAAAAAATTTAACATCTTGCTATAACGAAGGTTTGTTTATATAGTTATGAACTATGAATCTAACCAATTAACTTACTCTATAAATACACGAGTTCTTCACTCATTACTAAATTCTTTGTACACTCTTTACTAATATCTTTTTAGTATTTAAAATCCAACCTACTCTCTCATAAGCTAAAAACAACACCAACAAATATAATTCCAAAGAAGATGAAGAAGACCTAAAAATCTTAAGTTCAGTACCCGTCACTAGTCATGTGCGCTAGACAAAGAGATGGTCCTGTGGTGAATTTGACGGTGTAAGCGCCACAACAAGGTGCGGGTTGCTGTGCAAGGTTTCTTTGGCTTTCCCGTTTCATCCAAAACCGACTTGGGTAGGTGATCCTTTTGCTTCACCGTCATTCTTGACAAACGTAACTGCTACCAAAGTATACATCCCAGCTACTATATATTTTATTCCTTTTTTTTATTAATGTGATTGTTTTCTTTGTAATTTCTTTTCTTAATTTGTCGTGCCACATACAGAGCTGTATTTATATGACTACAGATTTCATATTCAATGATTTTTATTTCGGTTCCGAGCAATTCAATTATTGATTTAAGATGAATTGTTTAATCGTAATCAAACTGGCTATTCCGTTATTGTCATTGGAGCAGAGAACCAATCAAATTTTTGGCATTTTTTATATACAGTTTAAATTCTTAAATTATTGACTGATTCTCATCTTAAATTTAATAGGATGAATTTCCATTTAACTTTAAATCATCTCCTATAATTTCTAGGGTATTAACTTCAACTTGTATCCTCATTTTAATTTGTTTTAAAAAATCAAGTGTTTACAAATACCTTTTTTTTCATTTAAATATTTTAAAGTAATATTTTAAAAAATTTAAGTGTTTATTAAAATACTATTGAGATTGAAGCGTCTCATAAATAAAAGTGCTAATTTATAGATTTAAATTTGATTGGTAAGAGTGTTTTTTTTTATATAATTATATAAATAAGGTGTAGTTATTAATTTTAAAGCAGATTTTTGTTATTTTATTTTTTTCTAAAAAAATCTTCAAACTTTTGGGTTAAACGTATATTAAAAGCAATAGAAGTGGTGTGAAAAGAAGAAAGACTGGCTCTGCCCTGCCTCTGCCTCTGCCTCTGCCTCACTCTCCACGTCTGTAGATTATTAGTTTTATTTGTCGTCTTACATGTGAACTCATCTCACTCTATATCATACCTTGTAGGGAAAATTATATGTTCTGCGGAGCAAAGACTCATAGCGACAAACACATCACTACCATTATTTGAATTCTTTCTTTTTCCATATTTAATTATACCAAAAGAAAGTGTTGATGTTAATTACTTCTTCCTGAGTCAGCACCATAATTTCAGTGTTTCAAGCAACAATTTCAATCTTCAATCTCATCCACATTGTGAACGCAGACTCATTTACTTTTACCGTTGAGGTCTTCTCCCCTTGCAATAATCCAAACTTCCCTATATTTGATCAAATTCTTGTTGGGTTATCACAAAGAGACCAACTTCTGAAAACTATGATCCTGTCAAAAGAAGATGCTCTCGTCTTCTTCTTCTCAATCTTGATTCTTTCAATAATCAAAGCTCAAGCTTCCCCTTGGTGCAACCGTACATGCGGTTCCAACAATCTTCCTTACCCTTTTGGATTCTCCCCTGGTTGCAAAATCCAATTAAATTGCACCAGAAATGGAGACATCCTCGTCAATAATGAGTTTCCTGTCCAAAATATAACCCATGATAAAATAAGAATCCATGTTGAACCCAAATGCAACCGTTCAATCCAATCTTTCCGAGAACTATTTACAAGCAATTTCGCACCCACGTCGACCAACGCCATCCTGTTGCACAAGTGCTCCAGCTCCCGGGCTTGCAATATAACTACCTTAAATGTGACGACTCATTTCGAGTCTTTTAATTGTTCGAAAGAAAGCCACTTAAGTTGCCTTTTTAATCTAACTACTGGCCGTGTTGCTGGTTTCTTTGATAGAAGTAGTCATGGGCTTGGCAACTGCCAGTCTCTTTTGTCATCCATATCTTTCAACGGCGTGACGTCGTTGGAGATTCAGGTGATGGACCTAGGATGGTGGCTTCAGGGGAATAAGTGTCACTGTTCTAACCATGCCAACTGTAGTGGTGTTGTTATAACTCCTGCTGGACCCGGATACCGATGTCAGTGCGAAAATGGTTTTCACGGTGATGGATATGCAGATGGTGCCGGCTGCAGAAAAGGTCAGTTTTACTTAGCAATTGCTGCTTTTGACTCTGCAAAAATAATAAAACGCCTCTGTAAATATTTTATTTAAATATTATTAAGAGAGATATCAGAGAGAATTATCAAATATTTAGTAACTGTACAGAATACTGTAGGGTTGTGCACTAATCTGTTAAAATTGAAAAATCACGGATCAATTTAATTTAATTTTTTTAGCTTGTTTTTTAAATAAATCAGTTTGGTTCTATTACTATATTAAAATGTTTTTTTTTAAATTTTTTTATTATTTTTAAAAAAATTAAAAAATATATTTATTTTAATTTTTTTTACTCTAATTGAAAAATAAAAATAAAATTTCTATTTTTTAAAATTTTATAAAGGAAATAAAAAATAATTTAATATTTATTTTTTATATTATATTGAGAAATTAAAAAATATGAAACTTTATGAACGGATAGACTTTATTTAATAAAATACGATCTTTAATAATTATATTTATATATTTAAGTATATATAATTTTTTATTTTAAATTAATATAAAATGTATGATTTTTCTTTTTATTTAAAATTAATATAAAAATCAAAGTAAAGAGTATTATAAAAAAAAGTAAACATATTTTCTAAAAAAATAATGATAATATAAACATATTTTTAAATTTTTTCAATTAAAAATAATTTTTAATATTATATAAAATGAACCCGTTTTTTAAATTTTTGATAAAAATAAAAATAATTAAAAGAAAACTCCTTGGGTTTTCGAAAATGATTTATGGGTTGCTATTAAAAGCATAGCGTGTAAAATTGTCATATTATTATTTGTTATTTTCCTAAGAAGTGACAAATGCAGAGTATTAATGAGATAGCCCAATCCAGCAGGGGTCCCAAGAGTTATTTTAAAATAATAATAAAGAAATTAGTGCAATTATCTACTATTGCATATTTTAGTTTCCATGCTTACAAATTACTTTTAGACTCCAAACTGACCCTTGCTGCTGCTAATCTCCGTCTCCTAAAAGCTAAATACTAGTTTGTTTGTATGTTCACAGCCTCTTGCAATCTAGCAAATCATTTGAATGGGCAATGCGGAGGAGCGACAAGAATCACAGTTTTAATTGGAGGAATTGCTGCTGGAATAGCTTTCATGGTCACCCTTGGTCTGCTGTGCTGTTTCATTCGAAGACGGTTCACTTCAAAAGCCAAAGGCTTCACAGAACTCCACTTAGCCGAAACTACAGGCATCCACATTCCCATCTACCCCTACAAGGAAATGGAGACAGCCACAAATAGTTTCTCAGAGAGACTAAGGCTTGGAACTGGAGCATATGGAACAGTTTATGCTGGTAAACTCCAAAATGATTTATGGGTTGCTATTAAAAGGATCAAACATAGAGATAGTGACACCATTGGTCAAGTCATGAATGAAATCAAACTCATTTCTTCTGTGAATCACCCGAATTTAGTTCGCCTCCTGGGTTGCTCTATAGAGAATGGTGAACAAATTCTTGTCTATGAATTCATGCCCAACGGGACATTGTGCCAGCATTTACAAAGAGAGAGAGGCGATGGACTTGCCTGGCCGGTTCGCCTCACTATTGCTTCTGAAACTGCTCAAGCAATAGCTCATCTCCACTCTGCTATCCACCCCCCAATATTTCACAGAGATATCAAGTCAAGCAACATACTTTTAGATTACAATAACAGGTCCAAAGTTGCAGATTTTGGTCTTTCTAGACTTGGCATAACAGAAATATCCCATATCTCAACAGCCCCACAGGGAACTCCAGGGTACCTTGATCCTCAATACCATCAGAACTTCCATCTTTCAGATAGAAGTGATGTTTATAGCTTTGGGGTTGTTCTTGTCGAGATCATTACAGCATTGAAGGTGGTAGACTTTTCCAGGCCCCAAAATGAAGTGAATTTGGCTGCTCTTGCTGCAGACAGGATTGGAAAAGGGAGATTAGATGAGATTATAGACCCATTCCTTGATATCCACAGTGATGCTTGGACTCTTAATTGTGTGCACAGAGTGGCAGAACTAGCATTTATGTGCCTGGCATTTCAGAGAGACATGAGACCTTCAATGATGGAAGTTGCAGCTGAACTAGAGCAAATAAGGCTAAGTAGATGGACACCTTCAGAGGAACTAAATTGCACATCTTCATCCAATGAAACATGCAGCTCTTCTTCATCTAATATCAGTGAGAAGCCACTCTGCTCCACTGATAAGAAAGCCCAGGTGGAAAATAGTAGAATTCTGTTTGCAGAGGCCAATAGTGAGAAGTCCATGGAAATGGAGAAGGACAATTCACCTGTTTCTGTGCAAGATCCATGGTTGAGTGAACAAAGCCCACTCTCATGATCAAGCAGTCGGATGAAGTTTGAACCAAACAGAACCTAAATTATATTATAAAGAATTAGGAACGGCGATTAGCCGTCAGCAGGACAGGTGTTGGCATTCTCTTATTATAAAGATCCATGTAATTAATGACTGAAAACTTATCATAATTTTCTTTTTTTTAAAAAAAAAAATCATTGAGGCAAAGGTTAACAAGAAAAACGTAGGAGAGTTCCATATACACGTTTGCCTTTTATGGAAAGATAAGATTTTGTTTATGAAATTGATAAGATTCGATCTATTAATGGGAAATGTACAACTACAACACAGATTTTATTCTCTTCACTGCAAAATGTATAACTTACTCACTAAAATATTTACATCTTTAAACTTTTGTATCACTCCTCATGCCCTCATAAATTTAGGCCTCATTTTTACTAATTCGTTTTTTAAAAAATATATTTACTCAAAAGTATATTCACTAGAAAATTATTTATGGGAAAGTAAATTTTAATTTGTTTAATTGGTATTTTAAATTTTTAAAAAGTAAAACTGTTTTAATGAATTTAATAATGTAAATGACATAAATACCCTTACTCTAATATCAACACTAATCATTAATTTAATATAATATATTTTACTTATTTGGAGTAAAATGAAAAAAAAAAATATTTGTGCTTAGGTACTTACTTTGGAGTGGGGTGGATAATTTATTTACTGTTACGAAAGAGTAAGGAAAGCTAATTGCTTTCTGTGCGTATGGGATATGTAAACAAAAATGGTCCGGTTTAAATTGATTCAAATAATTTTTGTACTCACTTTTTCATTTGATCCAAAATAGTTGAATCAAGTTATTTAATAGTTTTGTACTGGCTATTATATACGATTCGAAATTACCATAATTCGCCAATACAAATTGACAATTGACCGTTACACTCGGTCTTGAAATTGTCGTAATTCGATGTGGAATGATTTTTCACAAGTAGGCAGCTGACCATTACACTCGATCTCAAAATTGTCGTAATCTGCTAATATGGGATGATTTCCCACAAGTAGGCAGCTGACCGTTATATTTGATCTCGCTAAATTTATGACGTTGTCGTTGCAATTGAATCAGATACAATTGCTAATCAGAACCAAATTCTCGGATATTGTGGTTTGTTAGTACCTCGAGCGGTTCTATCTCGTCTCTCACGGGTAGCTCTTTTCTTGCAGGTCCACTAGTTCTGCATAATTTATCTGATTCAGGGTGGTTCTGATACCAATTAAAATAGTTTAGCGATTCAGATAATTTTTTGATCTACTTTTCACTTGACTCAAAATAGTTAATCCAAATTATTTAATAATTTTGTGATAACTATTATATACAATTTAAAATTACAGTAACTCGCGGATGTGAAATGATTTTTCATTAAGTGGAAAGCTGACCGTTACACTCCATTTTGAAATTACCATAATCTATGGATGCGGGATGATATCCCACGAGTAAGCAACCTGAAAAGGATTGAAGAATCCAACAAAATAAAAATAAATTAAGAATTTAGTTGGTGGAGGTGCATAAACAGGTGCAACCTCAATCCATTTTTGTATATTTAAATCGTTACTGTTGATGTACATATATACAAAAGAAAACCTGAGCTAGCCACAGTCCAAGAATTGAAGGAGTGTGTGCTAGCATTTAGTTAGATGTAGAGCTATTCTAACGGGTTAGTTAAGATACAAAATTGACTAACTGATTTCCTTTACACCCCCCCCCTTCAAGCTGGTGTTGGGAAGAAATCAACCAACCCAAGCTTGGACACAAATGTAGAATAAGAATGAGAAGGTAAAGGTTTCGTAAACATGTCGGCAAGCTGCAAGGAGGATGGAAGATACGGAGTGGTAATGAAACCTGCTTGCAGCTGAGTACGAACCACATGACAATCAATGTCAATGTGTTTTGTCCTCTCATGAAAGACTGGGTTAGCAGCAATATGTATGGCTGCCTTATTATCACAATGTAACGGTATCGGTTGAACAATAGTAATATGAAAATCAGTCAAAAGAGAAGATAACCACCAAAGCTCACACACAGTAGATGCCATGGCGCGATATTCCGACTCAGCAGAAGACCGACTCACCGTATTCTGTTTCTTAGTCTTCCAGGAAACCAATGAAGTACCTAAGAAAATACAATACCCGGTAACGGATCGACGAGAATCAACACAAGATGCCCAGTCAGCATCATAAAAGGCTCGGAGTTTCAAATCATTTGTTGCTGGTAAAAATAATCTCATGTAACTAGTTCCCTTCAAATATTTCACCACGGTGAGAGCAGCTTTTAGATGCATAGTATGTGGAACCTGCATATATTGGCTAAGTTGCTGAACTGCATAACTAATATCAGGCCTGGTCATGGATAAATAAAGCAACCGACCAATGAGTCTCCGGTAAATCTCAGCATCTTGCAATGGCTGTCCCATATCTTTACTCATTTTAATGTCTTGAATATACGGACTAGCTGTAATTCGGGCATCCTGCAAACCTGTATCCTGAATAATATCAGTAATGAATTTATGTTGTGTTAACAACATTCCTGATGCCAAACGTGCCACCTCGATACCCAAAAAATATTGAACATCGCCGAGATCTTTAATAGTGAATTTCTTATCCAAAAAATGCCGCAAATCAGTAATTAAGGTGGCCGAAGGACTAGTAATCAAACAATCATCAACATAAACTAAGATAGCAATAAAAGAACCGCCATGACCCTTAGTAAACAAGCAATGATCGAAAGAAGATTGTTTGAAACCTTGTGTCATCAAACTGACTGTCAATTCTTTATTCCATTGCCTGCCGGCTTGCTTCAACCCATAAAGTGATCGCTGCAATTTGCAAACTTGGCCCTTCTCCGCTTTGCCATAACCAGGAGGAACTTGCATGTAGATATCTTCATCAATGGACCCGTGCAAATAAGCATTATTGATATCAAGTTGCTTCACTGGCCAAGAATATGCGGCTGCCACAGTTAAGAAAATTCTTACTGTTACTAACTTGGCAACAGGAGAGAAAGTCTGATTGTAATCGAGACCAAGCAACTGGTTGTACCCCTTGGCGACGAGCCTTGCTTTATATCTGTCTATGCTCCCATCTGCATTATATTTAATCCTGTACACCCACTTACACCCAACAGGTTTAACGTTAGGAGGCAAAGCAGTTAAAATCCATGTATGATTTTGTTCTAAAGCATCCAATTCGTTTTGCATAGCATTTACCCAATTCATATCAGTTTTAGCATAATTATAATTGCAAGGTTCTTTGATTTTAGATAGCTGGGCAATAAAAAACATATGAGAGGAGGAAAAATGAATGTTGGAATCTGATGTATTATTGGTAATATAATCAGTCAACCAGGCAGGAGTTTTCCTCAGTCGTGTACTTCGACGAACCGGTTGTGGAGATGCAGGTACCACAACCAAATCAGTTTCAGTTCCCATAGCCAAATCAGTTTCAGTGCCCACAGTATTATCAGCATCAAAAGAAGAGCAGTCAGGAAGATCATTATCAAGACCCAAAGGCACGGAATTAGTTTTAGGTAACGGTGCGAGTTCAAGTGGTGGGTCGGTGTTTGGTGATGAAGCAGGACTAATAGAAGATTGCTGTTGGTGGGGCGTATAATTGGTATCAAATAGACAAGTGGGTAAAACAAAAGCTGTAACATCCTCTGGTTTGGTATAATGAAAAGGAAAAAGAGTTTCTTGAAACATAACATCTCGTGAAACAATAATGACTTTAGTAGTCAAACAGTAGAGTTTATAAGCTTTTTGGTTTTGAGCATAACCCAATAAAACACATGGGAAAGCCCGGGGATCAAATTTATGTTTGTGTGGTTTGGTGTTGGTAGCATAACAGAGACAACCAATTGTCCGAAAATAAGTATAATCAACCTGTTTACCATGTAACCTTTCATAAGGAGTTTGCCACTGTAAGTTTTCGAAAGGCAACCGATTGGTAATATGGGTGGCTGCTAACAATAATTCAGACCAGAAAATGGCAGGTAATTTGGATTGGAAAAGTAGTGTGCGGGCGATGTTTAAAAGAGTTCGGTGTTTCCGTTCTACAACTCCATTTTGTTGTGGAGTGTAAACACAGGTTCGTTGATGTAAAGTGCCTTGGTCTTGCAAGAAAGTACTACATGCAACATTAACAAATTCAGTACCATTGTTGGTGCGAATGTTCTTTGTCCGTTTAGCAAAATGTGTAAACACATAATGGAAAAAAGATTTCAATGCAAGCAACACCTGATCTTTAGTTTTCAGCATATAAGTCCAATAAAAACGACTATAATCATCAACTATTGTTAACATGTAGATCGCATTTGTAATAGACTTCAATTTATATGGACCCCATAAATCAACATGAATAAGATCAAATATATTCTCACTGGAAATCATACTTGTAGGAAAAGACAGCCTTGTTTGCTTAGCAACAGGACAAATAGGACACATTAACTCAGCATAATCACATTTAGCAACTCCATCTATATGTTTCAACCTTTTAAAAGAAACATGTCCTAATCTAGCATGCCAAAGCATAGCTAGATGGTTATTATGCTCAGAACAATGGCTAACAGAATTGCAATTGCTCTGTTTATTAAATGAATCTGCTATCAAATACTAAAGATCTTCAAACACTGTTCCTTTGGCCAATACTTCTCTAGTCTGTAAATCCTGGAATAAACAATATTCGGGGAATAAGTGCGCAGATAAACCACAAGTCCTAGCAAGCAAGCTGACTGACAATAAATTGCAACTGAACGAAGGAACATATAGAACATTGTATAAAATAACTCTGGAGTTCAATTTAATATTTCCAATGTGTGTTACTAATCTGGTTGAATTGTCTGGCAGTCGGATAGTCTTTGGTGGATGTAATTTAACAACTTGATCATAAAAATTGAGGTGGGGTGTGATATGATCAGTTGCGCCCGAATCGACTATCCAATTATCCTTGCAATTAAAATTAATACTAGTAAAAACTGAATTGAGTAAAGTACCTGCAAAATTCACGTGTCTGACATCTCCATCATCTTGATCATTACTGCCACTTCTGGAGTTGAGGAATTTTTGAAATTCTTGTTGCAAGAAATTTGTCATCCCTTTATCGAGACCATCAGTTCCTTTCTGCTGCAGTCCTGACTGCTGTAATGGTGTCTCATCAGTTGCAACACGAGTAACATTATTAGCTCTGAGATACTTTCTGACGTCCACCCCTCTTTTCTTCTGTAATTCAATGAACCAATCTGGATATCCGTGGAGACTGAAGCAATCGTCCACTATGTGTCCTGCACCTTTGCAATTGGTACAATATTGCTTCTTCTTGTCCTCTTTTCGAGATGAAAAGGAAGCCCTGTTATTTCCAGTTCCCGTGTTGCTTCTGTTTCCAGAAAAATTTCTTCTAGTGAGCATTACTGCAGCAGTCTCAGAGGAAGATGTGCTATCAATTTGCACTTCTCTTTGTTTCTCCACACTCATGATCATGGAGTATGCTTTATTAATTGACGGTAAAGGATCTTGCAAAAGAATTTGATTCTTCACGTTGTCATACTCATCTCCTAATCCCATCAAAAATTGCATCAATCTCCTATTGCTGTCATAAACTGTAATTACGGTACCAGTTTCACAACAAACAGGCAGTGGAGCTAAACACAATAGCTCATCCCACTTCTTCTTCAAACTTGTGTAGTATTCTGTCACAGAATTACTACCTTGCTTGTACCCGGCTATATCTCGTTCTATCTGGTAAATCATTGGCCCATTGCTCTCGCCATAACTGTACTTTAACTCGTCCCAAAGTATCTTTGCGTTTTTGCAGAATACAAAAGCGTCAGAAATATCCTTAGACATGGCATTTAGCAACCATGATACAACCATGCTATCTGCCGTTAACCACTTCTCATAATAATCTGAATCAAGTGCCGGAGCTTTAATTTTTCCATTAATAAATCCCAATTTCTTCTTAGCTCTGAGAGCTATTTGAACCGACCAACTCCAAGAGAGATAATTGGGCCCTCTCAAAGGAGTGTTCACGAGACTGAATCCAGGAGCGTCGGAATTGTTAACATGATACAGATCATTTTCGCTATTCTTTGTGTTTATAGCAGCGATGATCTTCGCTAAATCCTCAGGAGTCATCATTGTTATCTATTGGCTAATCTCAAACAACAAAGGTATAGAATGCAGAGATTAGAGAATAAACCTTAACCAGGCTCTGATACCATGAAAAGGATTGAAGAATCTAGCAAAATAAAAATAAATTATGAATTTAGTTGGTGGAGGTGCATAAACAGGTGCAACCTCAATCCATTTTTGTATATTTAAATCGTTACTGTTGATGTACATATATACAAAAGAAAACCTGAGCTAGCCACAGTCCAAGAATTGAAGGAGTGTGTGCTAGCATTTAGTTAGATGTAGAGCTATTCTAACGGGTTAGTTAAGATACAAAATTGACTAACTGATTTCCTTTACACAACCGACTCTTACATACACAATCAAACAAAAATTGTTTACTAGGTTCCTAAAACAAATAAGACCTTAAGAATTTTCAAGATGAGGAAATAAAAGATCAAAATTGAAATGAAAAAACACTGGGTGTATGCTATATAGGCATAGGTTTTGCTTGTTTTTGGATATTTTTCAATTTAGAATAGAAAATAAATATTTATTGTCTATTTATATTTAATAAAAATAAAAAGTGTAAAGAAAGGAAAGTGATAAAAAATATAAAAGGATAAAAATGTAATTTTACTAAAAGGTCTATGATTTCTTATTTTATCTTGAAAATAATTGATGGAAAATTAAATCTATTTTCCTCTCCTCTCTTATATTTCTTTTCTGTATTGTGTAATTTTCATCTCAATTTTTAATGTATTTACTAAATTTTAATTTATTTTTTTTATCTAATACTAAATGTTTCCGATTAATATAAATAAAAAATATTTTTTCTTTTATCATTCATTTTTCATTTTTGTTCTTTCTTCCCCCTTTCATTTTATTTTTTTATGTATTTACTCACATAATTTAATTAATATTTTTATATTTTATTTTTAATCACAATAAAAAATTTATTAATCATAAAAATATTAATTAGATATAATTTTATTTTAAATATTAAATTTTAGATAATTTTATAAATGAAGTTTTAATTAACATTAAAACCACTGTATTGTATTGTGTATATTATTTATTAATTTATTTTAAATATATAATATTTTTATATTTAAAATAAAAATATATAATTTTATTAAAAATAAATTATTTATTAATTATCATTTTATTTTAAAAGTTAATGAATAAGTTTTTTAAATAGTTATTTATATAATTTTTAATAAAATTAATTTTGGATTATTATTATTTTTGTGGAATAAGATTTTAATATTTAAATTTTAAAAATATTTTAAAATAATAAATTATAAAAAATAAAATGAAATAGAACTTATATATTATATATATTCTTTTGAGTTTATTACAAAAAATTACAATAAGCGATGATTATTATTTGAAAAAAAAAAAACACAAATCTGCAATAGATAATTTTATTAGTTGAGGGGAAACTGCAGGGTTTAGCAAAATCAAGAATTACATTTCGCTAAATGAAAACGTCAGGTTCCCATTTTATTTCCAGTACACATGACCCACAAGATTTAAAGATAAAATGATACCTTACCTGCAACATTTGCAATTTTATTCAACTGTTACACAACTGCATGCCTTAGAAACTTGCCTTCTTCAACGACGTAATCACGACGGTATGCCCCGATGACGTTGTCTTAACTTGGACTTCAAACGAGTCGTATCGTCGAAACAATTCTACCACGAAGAGTCTAGATATAAGTATCACGAAATCTTTACCCGCGCACTGTTTGTTTTCCAACGTTGGACTTTCTGTTTCTGGCCCATTTGACCACAAAACGTGCTTCAATAATTTTTCTCCTTCGCCTACGAAACGATCTGCCACGTACTCTTCAGGGTCATCGAATATTTTGGGATCTTTCGTCGCGAAAGGTTGATACCCGAATATCATCTCCCCTTTTTTCACTTCATACGCTGCGTCGTGACTTTCAATAATTAAGTCACTCTTTGCTTTCCCGTACTGAAACGGTACCGGAGGGTCGATACGGAATACTTCGTAGACAGCAGATTTCATCAGTGGCATCTTTTCTAGAGCAGACATTGTCACCTGCCCACCATTGGATTCTATAACTGTTCTGATCTCTTGGGCTAGCTGGTTATGGAGTTTGACACCTGCACCGCCGATCCACGTCAGTATGCTTGGGAAGAAGATCCTAATGCCACCAAAGGTATTAAAGCACGTAGCGAAAAGGATGTTGTGGCAGGCGTCTTCTCTCGAGAGCCCCATCTTCTCAGCCTCGTCGAGAACGGATCCAGCGGAGGAGGAGATGTAATCGTAGAGTCGCTTGTACTTTTTCTTGATGAGAAACGGCGGGAGAGGAAAGGTGTGAAGAATGGGTTCTTCCAGGAATGCAGGAAGGCCCAGTGTGATAATAGGAGCGAGATGAAACAGTACCCATATAGCTATTATATTAGGTCCATTAGTCCCGAGTTGAGTATCCACGGGATCTACGCCGAAGTAACACCGACCCAAGAAGCTAAATGCAGCTTGCTCGCCGGGACTATTGTAAGTGACTTTGCCCTTGGAGGCAAGATCCTTCTCCAGACTTTCAAACAGTTTGGTGTAAGTCGAACTGAACTCAGGGATCATGTGACTGCTTCGAGACATCAAAAGATAGAACAAGAGTTTCTTGAGTTGGCTGTGTCTCGTCTCAGAAGGGTCAAGGTATGAGAGCACACGGTAGCCGCCCGTTAGTTTTGTGGAGGGCATATAAGTGCCAGTAAAAAGGTCTCTCTTTTCGACTTTGCTTACATCAAAAAGAACAGGAAAGCTCTTCCCATCAAGCGAGACGATCACGCGTGGATTACTGGAGATGAAAGGGCCAGGTGGCATGTTGACTCTGTACACCGTCGACTCGTACTTTTGAGCTCTGGATCTGAAGAACTCATCAACGCCTTGATGGTAGAAATAATCAAGTCGATCTTTGATGGGGCCGATGAAAGGGAGACCATAATCGCCGGGGATATCACGAAGGGGAAGTCCGGAAACATCAGTCGAAGAAGAATCGTCGATTGGGATGACAGAAGCCGAAGCCATGTTGGAAGGGAAATGGTAGAGTTAATGTCCTGGAAGATGTTTCAGGAACTTGGCAGGATTTGGTATGACGACAAAATGTAGGAACTGGAGATTGTGGTGTGGAAGGGGAGGGTCGCGGTCTGTGTTTTATTTATAGCGGTGGGAGGTAAGACTAGGGTTGAGCGTTATTTATTCAAATCTAAAAAAATTAAATGAATTCAATTAATTTAAAAATTCAAGTATTTTTAGAGTAATATTCGGTTTAATTTAAAATACTAAAAATAGTAAAAAGCATGTTATCCTCTGGTGAAGTATTGTGAAAGGCATGCATTTTTTAAATGGTTATATTTTAATTTTAGTAGTAAATTATATTAATTATTTAAAATACTAAAAATATGAACATATTTCTCTTAAAAAAATCAAAAAGATAAGATAATTGTGATTCTGAAGTATATCGTAACAAAAAGGAAAGCTGAAGAAATACGTAACTAAATAATTTTTTATGTTCGAAAATAATTGTTCCTCAACTTTATATTTATGGCGATGGGCATCACATGGCTGTCTGAAATTTTCAATTTGATGCTGCAAGCTTCAGTAGTACTCTATAATTGAAATCTAGAATTTGGGTGGTATATTATTGGATAAATTTTAAAAGAAAATGATTAATTAAAGAGATTTTGGTTTGGTTTGGTTTGGTATGGTTTGGTTTGGTTTGGTTTGGTTTGAATCTAATTTAAATATAATTAAAAAAATTTTAAATATAATAATATTTATTTAACTTTTAATGTTATATTACTATTTTTTGTTTTATAATTTTTATTTATTTTATTTATTTTTATATATATTAAAAAATATAATTTTTAATTATACCCATTGTGAAAATATTAAATTTTATTAAATATTAAAATATATTTTTAATATTTATTTAAAAATAATAATTAAAAAATATTATATTAAATAAAATAAAATTATAATAGTCAATTATATATTAATTATAATATAAAAAATATATAATAATTTTAAAATAATAAAAAATATAAAAATTATGGTACGTGGAAATAGAATGTAATTTTGATTCCAATCGATAGGTGATATTTGTACATATGTAAAGAAGTTAAACTGATTCAGATTCAAAATTCAAAGGCAATAATGGAGAATTTTGATTCCAACCCATAGATGATATTTGTACATGTACCGAAGCTAAACTGATTCAAATCAAAATTTCAAAGGCAATAATGGAGAAACTTGTTTTCCACATTTAACAGATGGCTGTCACCTCATCCGTCACTAAGTTGCACGTTTAAAATGTTTAGGGTACTAGCTTAGCATGGCAGCTACGAAAGGCAGTCACACTCTTTATGTTGGGAAATAAAATTTAGGGAGTCTATCTTTTTATGTTTGGTCAAGAAGAAATTGAAAAGGATGAAAATTTTAGAAGGAAAAGTGGGAGAAATTTTTTGAAAATCATTAAAACCTGCTTATATTTTGTTGATTGTTTTTAAAATTTGAGATATTTATTATTTAGTTCATATATATTATTATTTTAAAAATTTATTAAAATGTCATAATTTAATTCTATTTATTTATGTAGTTAAAAAATATCAAAAATCAAATTATTTTTTAATTATTTTTTTCTTCATTATTTTTCTCCTTTTGATGGTTCATTTTATTATCAAACAAATTCTTTCCACTAATAAAAAATTAATTAGATTCTGTCAAAAATTTTAATTAATATCATTTAATTAATACAATATATAAGAAAAGATAGATTGAAAAATAAATATTTTTATTGAAGTTATTCAAAATTGAAAAGTGAGTTTGATGCTATTTATAATAAAAATAAAACTCTAATATGTAAAATTATAAAAATATTTATAATATAAAAAAAAATAATTAAAATATAAAATTAATCTACTAAATGATGAAATTTCTATATCAAACTTCTCTCGTCACATTATTAAAAGTCGTGTATCTCGAAATTTTCTTTTCAAAAAATTATTGTGGGTCTCTATTGGATATTGATAGCAAAAATTAAATCCAATCTAAATCTGCTATAAAATCTAAAATTAATTATTTTATGTCACTCACATATACCAAATCTTTATTGCACTTTGCTCTAATAACAATATATGCTATTATCTCAATTTTAAAAAAAACATTATAAGAAAGTTTGAAAAAAAGCTTGAGAGTCAGGAATTTTATTAAAAGACGGAGTATGAATAATTTGAAATCTTAAGAATTTTCTCCCTCCTTTTATTAAGATTTTAACAAAAATAAAAATAAAGGAGTATTTTATTAACGGATGAAAAAAATAATATTTAATAAATTTTTAAAAATATAAAATTAATTTATAAATAATGACAATTCAAATACTAAATAGTAAATACTCTTTAAAATTTTAAAAATATAATCATAATTTTATCATTTAAAAAATAGAATCGTAATTTTATTCTTTAAAAAGATACTTTATTTCTATTATTTTCCTACCTTTATCTAAACACACCTATACAAATTATTTTTCCTCATAATCATTATTTCTTTTATTTTTCTCTCATTATTTTTCCTCATAATCATTATTTTCCTTCTCTCATGGTAGTTAATAAGAGTTAATATAACAAATTTGTTTTTCTTAAAAAGCTTCTCCTTGTCTTGTAGGAGTACAACAAATTTGTCCTTTTGGTTTGTTGTTCTCCTAGCAACTACACAAAGAGGTCACACACTGCTTTTCCAGGGCTACTCTCATTACCATCATCCATGTTAAGACTCTCTACATTTTATTTAATTTTGACTATTGATAAATCTTTTCCTCCTCCTGATCCATGATAGATCTGGTTTTCTTCTGGGTCCCTTCTTGCTGGACTCCCTGGTGGGTCTCTCCATGTTCTACCTGATGAAAGGACCTGTAAAATAAGAAAGAATGGTCAGGGGCCTACCGGGGGTGCCCCGGTGGAGGCCCTCCGACGCTCGAGTCAGGTTTCATGCGTAAGAGTAATGTATTTAGGCAAGGGTTGCCAAAAGAATAAAAATGGTGTCCAGGAAGGGGAAGGAAGAAGAAGAGAGAACCCCCTCCTGCATGGCCTCTACCGTGATATATATATCTGTCTCTCTGCCACAATGCTAGCTGTCTTCTGCCGCCTAGCTCCGTATGTACGGATGTGTCAAGCGCCTGCTCCATGCGTAACGGCCATTAATTCTCCTCTGATACGCATGCGGAAGGACCTACCAGCGGGGCATCTTGGTCATTTTCCCCTTTCCGGGTTGGGTTGAATGGTAGGGCTGAAGTTGATCCTGGTGAGGGCCTGATTACTGGGCCAAGAGGTTTGGGTTGGCTTGATTGAGGAGTCTAGGCGGAGTCCGGCCCTATGACTGAGCGGGCTGGACCTGACTCTCGAGGGGAATATTGAAGCCTTAGGATCATGGACTATTTTCATGGGCCTGGCCTTTTAGACCGGGGTGAAGAAATCCAGCGATCATCAATTGCCCCTTTATCTCCTCAGCAGTTATTCCATGACTGGTGAGGGGATAAATCTTTAAACTCTATTCATGACCGTGTGGTCTGAGAACTGCTCTTGTTGAAAGTATCCCTTTCTTGCCTTTTTATTATTTTTGTCTGAGCGTTGGACTCTCATGTATGTTTTTTGCCCCTGAGTATTTATGGGTTGTCTTCTCTCGAGCGATTTGCGGGCTCTTTGTTGCCTGGACCTTTCTCTAGGTCAGCTGAGTTGGTTTAGTGTGAGCGGTCAATTCTCGAGGTCGGTGCCTCTTATGATTGCCCTCGGTTCTCTGTTATTTCTTTTGTATTTAGCTTTATTCTACTTGAGTGTTTTCCTGTTGCGAGTTCATCCGAGCTGGGAGCTCGGTTCTTTGCTTTTCGCTTAGGCTTTTGTGCCTATAGCCTGTGATGGTGTCTATATCGCGACCTCCGAAGTTCGGAATTTCACTTTCTTCACTTTGGTGCCCCGAGCTCTTTTGTGAAGTCGAACTTAATTTCTTGCTCTCTTGTTGAGCCTTATTCCGGCTATCTATTGTGTTTACCAGTACCGAGCTCATTTTCTTGAGATCGTCATGGTGTTTTGACACTTTTTGCTGTTGTGTGAGATCAAAGTCTCTCTACCTGATGATTCGAGCTCCTTTGGGAGGTCGGAGTTTAGCTTTTTCATTTATGGTCCCGTGCCCCAATCTTTTATGTGAGATCAGAACTATGTTCTTATGAGTTGTTTTTGCTTGTAGCACCGGATGATCTTGGGGATTCCGGCTATTTTTGCTCCGGGAGATCTTTGAGATCTTTGCCGATCTTCTACCTCAGTGAGGTCTTCTACCTCTCAATGAGGTCTTCTACCTCTCAGTGAGGTCTTCTGCCTCATTGAGGTCTTCTGCCTCCGTGAGGTCTTCTGCCTCAGTGAGGTCTTCTGCCTCATTGAGGTCTTCTGCCTCTCTGAGGTCTTCTGCCTCAGTGAGGTCTTCTGCCTCATTGAGGTCTTCCACCTCTTTGAGGTCTTCTGCCTCATTGAGGTCTTCTGCCTCAGTGAGGTCTTCTGCCTCATTGAGGTCTTCTGCCTCATTGAGGTCTTCTGCCTCATTGAGGTCTTCTTTTGCCAGGACCTCAGTGAGGTCTTCTCATGCCAGGACCTCAGTGAGGTCTTCTCATGCCAGGACCTCAGTGAGGTCTTCTCATGCCAGGACCTCAGTGAGGTCTTCTCATGCCAGGACCTCAGTGAGGTCTTCTCATGCCAGGACCTCATTGAGGTCTTCTCATGCCAGGACCTCAGTGAGGTCTTCTTTTGCCAGGACCTCAGTGAGGTCTTCTCATGCCAGGACCTCAGTGAGGTCTTCTTTTGCCAGGAGATCTCAGTGAGGTCTTCTCATGCCAGGACCTCAGTGAGGTCTTCTTTTGCCAGGAGATCTTGGGGATCCTGGTCTTTGTTGCTTCGGGAGATCTTAGAGATCTTCGCAGGCCGTTTTTATTTTATTTTCTCGGGAGTTCTAGGGGATCCCGGTCTTCTTTGTTTTCCCAGGAGTTCTAGGGGATCCCGGTCTTCATGCTCCGGGAGGTCTTTTAAGATCCTCACCGGCCGTTTTTATTTTGTTTTCCCAGGAGTTCTAAGGGATCCCTGTCTTCTTTGTTTTCCCGGGAGTTCTAGGGGATCCCGGTCTTCATGCTCCGGGAGGTCTTTTAAGATCCTTACCGGCCGTTTTTATTTTGTTTTCTCGGGAGTTCTAAGGGATCCCGGTCTTCTTTGTTTTCCCGGGAGTTCTAGGGGATCCCGGTCTTCATGCTCCGGGAGGTCTTTTAAGATCCTCACCGGCCGTTTTTATTTTGTTTTCTCAGGAGTTCTAAGGGATCCCGGTCTTCTTTGCTTTTTTTCGGGATGACCTCGGGGCCTCGCCGGCTGTTTTTGCTCCAGGAGATCTTACGGGATCCTGGCTAATGTTGTTCCGGGGTGACCTTGGGGCCCCGCCGGTTGTTTTTGCCCCAGGAGATCTTACGGGATCCTGGCTGTTGTTGTTCCGGGGTGACCTCGGGGCCCCGCCGGTTGTTTTTTGTTTTGTTTTCCCGGGAGTTCTAGGGGATCCCGGTCTTCTTTGCTTTTTTTCGGGATGACCTCGGGGCCTCGCCGGCTGTTTTTGCTCCAGGAGATCTTACGGGATCCTGGCTGTTTTTGTTCCGGGGTGACCTCGGGGCCCGTCGGCTGTTTGTGCTCCAGGAGATCTCACGAGATCCTGGCCATTTTTGTTCCGGGGTGACCTCGGGGCCCCGCCGGCTTTCTTTGCTCCCTTAGGAGGTCTTGCGCAAGGTTCAGGCTCATTGGCCTTACTGTCGCTTCGTCATCTCAGCTGGTTTTGTGCCTAACTGAGGTCTTAGATAAGATTCAGGCTCATTGGCCTTACTGTCGCTTCGTCATCTCAGCAGGTTTTGTGCCTAACTGAGGTCTTGTTCATTTTTTTTGAATTTTTCTGCAGAATAAGAGCTTGCACAAAGCGTATATAACGAGAATGCTCGTTATTAATTTAATAATATTCATCAATCAATAATATGTCGCACATGTCACTTAGTTTCATTTTTCAGATACATGCAAGTATTAACTCATGCAATTTTAGAGATGCAATGAACAATATTTTTGCATGTGTAAATTTCTCCAGGATTTTTCAATATATATGAAATATAAGCAATTATCAGGATATCTAAACTCATAGAGGGATATTTTGATTAAATTTAGTCTTACTATTTGCATGTGAAGCATGCCTTCGAATAATCTATGAGATCATTTGTATTTAAGATAAGTAATTAAGGGCTTGTAAATTTCTCCGACAGCAATTATGCTAATGACATATGGCAAGTTATATGTACCTTATTTCAATCATCAACCAATTCTGCATAGGAAAAATCACTATTTGACAGCATGGAGAAGTTTCATAGCATGGAGAAGTTTCGTAGCTTGGACCCGACGGTAGAGCACTATGGATGCATGGTTGATTTACTCGGTCGAGCAGGTTGGCTGAAGAGAGCAACAGATCTGATTGAGCGAATGCCAGTAAAACCAAATGCTGTCATATAGGGAGCACTACTAAATGCCTGTCAGATTCATGGAAATACAGAATTAGATAAGCAGATAGGGAAATTCCTAATTGAATTGGACCCCGATCATGGTGGCCGGCACATCCACTTAGCAAACGTTCATGTTGCTGTTGGGGAATGGAATGAAGCAGCTGAAGCAAGAAGGCATATGAATGAATATGGAGTGTCCAAACTTCCAGGGGGCCATTCATGGATTTTTGGCAGGGGATGGGTCCCATCCTCAAATGAAAGATATTTATTGCATGCGGTACAGCATTGCTGTGCAATTTGGCATTTTCAACACAAATAAAATCTCGTAACGTGCCTCCATCTGTGCGTGTGGGTTCCACAGCACCTTGCCAATTTCTTTTCTTGATGGTTATTACATCACTCAAGCCATTGTCGAGTTGCCGCTTGTCAGGGCATCAAAGTAAATGCAATCTGAGAGTTTTCAACTCGTGTTGCTTCCTCCTTATTTCAATCATCAATCTGCATGCTTATTGCAGGTTCATTTTCTCATTAATTCTGCTCCACCTCCTCTTCCGGCTTACTGAGCCTCCACCCGATCCTCTCTGCGAACTCCATCATTTTATCCTTCTGCTCTTGAGTGAGTTTGGTCCTAAACCTTTTCTTGGATAAAACACATGGTGGTGGTGGTGGCATTTGAAGGACGAACGGATTTCTTCGCGAACTCGGACCAAATTGAGTCTCCCCATCCACCTCGTTCCGGTGGAAGTTACGGTGGCAGTCAGGAGCCGCATCTTTTAAAGCTTCGATTGTGCCTTCTTCTCCCCCAGGCACGAACTCACCACAGCCGTCAAAAGCATTGCCGCCGATGCTAGCCGCGGGGTTCCTTAGACATTCTCAATACCTGACATTGGATGTCTTGGAGCCGGATCCTTTTGAAATGGTTGAAAGTCGATCTGGGTTGGGAGATCTTGCTTGGGAAAGTGATGATTGTCTGTTTTGATCTAGGGTTTGATTGTAAGCAAGAGATGAATTGCCATTGTGACTCTCATCTTGGGAGTGGCCGGATAACAATTCAGCCGGAGGTTTAGTCTGTGCCGGCGGCGGCAGCGGGGGAAGAGGAGAAGAGAGAGCTTGATGCCTTGATCAAGCATTCTGGTACTGAATCAGATCTGTTCAATCAGAGGTAGAAGGATTGCCGACCTCTTAACCCTACCGACCTCGTCTTCACGTTAGACGACACACCGAGTTCCGACCTCGATCACAAATCTAATCTCGAGCACGGGTCCGAAGCCTGGCTCCGACCTCAACGTATTTGTCGAGCTCCTTTCAGTCCTGCTACTCCAACCGACCGACCAATCTATTTTTCCAAACTCACTCAATTCGGCTTTGTTAATTCGAATCTTCAGGACAGTCCAGCCATCCGACTTGGAATGTGAGCCCGATTTCAAACACGGCTCCGACCTCCTTTTTTCTTACGGGCTCCTCTTCTCTTTCTCTCGCCTTCTTCTTTTCTTTTTCCTTCTCTTTATATATATATATATATATATATATATATACACGGCCGACCTCAGAATTTCAACAAATACATAAATTACTCACCTTTTTTTTCCTTTTACAGAAAATATTCACCAGGCTTCAAGGAAAAAATCGGCCATAATAAAACCTTTGTGCTTCGCCGGCGTTCCTTTCCGCCGCCGGCGCATACGAAGTTGAAGGCATCGCAAGGGATCCCGCGACCTCCCACAGTTGTCTTCCCCATCCTTAAGATGATCGAGCTTTCTCTGCTGTTACAACGTACGGCTTCGGGCTTCGCCGGTGACACCCATGACTGGACGCAACATTGGATCATCACCTTGTCTTTGAGCTGGATGGCATACCGCGTCGAAGCTTATCCACCTTGCCTGGATATTTGATTATTTCCTATTATCTCCAGGTTGCTCTGATACTCGAGGGGCGTTGCTCTGCAACAGAGTTGGATGGCTATGAATCGTGTATCCTCTGACCTCATGTCCTATCCGACCTGAAATGTTAATCCGACCTTGTCTATTTTTCATTTATTAATTTTCTCTCTAACTTGCTAACCTGAAATTTTACAGCCGACCTCACAATTTCAACAAATATATATATATATACTTCTCATCCTTTTTTCCTTTTACAGAAAAGATTAAAATCTACATTCAGAGACAAGCATTTCGATCTGAACTTTCACCTCATCAGATCTCAAAGAAAAAGTTAGTAGTAATAAAATTCAATAAATGTTAAAATAAACAACGAGGGTAGGAAAATGAAGATTAAGAGACTGTCAAGATATTCTTAAACCAGCTGGGTCTTTCTTTTCAGCTGGGTTACTGTAAATCTCCAGCTTTCTTTTTCGTATAAGCTTTCATACCTCCATGTGGATCTCAATGGGTGGATTTAGGAACTCCGGTGACGAAAAGGTCCCCTTCGTTCCCACAGACGGCGCCATTTGATAAATCTTTTCCTCCTTCTGGTCCATGATAGATCTGGTTTTCTTCTGGGTCCCTTCTTGCTGGACTCCCTGGTGGGTCTCTCCATGTTCTACCTGGTGAAAGGACCTGTAAAATAAGAAAGAATGGTCAGGGGTCTACCGGGGGTGCCCCGGTGGAGGCCCTCCGACGCTCGAGTCAGGTTTCATGCGTAAGAGTAATGTATTTAGGCAAGGGTTGCCAAAAGAATAAAAATGGTGTCCAGGAAGGGGAAGGAAGAAGAAGAGAGAACCCCCTCCTGCGTGGCCTCTACCGTGATATATATATCTGTCTCTCTGCCACAATGCTAGTTGTCTTCTGCCGCCTAGCTCCGTATGTACGGATGTGTCAGGCGCCTGCTCCATGCGTAACGGCCATTAATTCTCCTCTGATACGCATGCGGAAGGACCTACCAGCGGGGCATCTTGGTCATTTTCCCCTTTCCGGGCTGGGTTGAATGGTAGGGCTGAAGTTGATCCTGGTGAGGGCCTGATTACTGGGCCAAGAGGTTTGGGTCGGCTTGATTGAGGAGTCTAGGCGGAGTCCGGCCCTGTGACTGAGCGGGCTGGACCTGACTCTCGAGGGGAATATTGAAGCCTTAGGATCATGGATTGTTTTCATGGGTCTGGCCTTTTAGACCGGGGTGAAGAAATCCAGCGATCATCAACTATGAATGTAATCAAATTTTAAATTATTATATTTTAAATTATTATATATTTTTTATCGTTTGAAACTCAAAAAAGAAAATAATTTGAGTCGAGTAATGGGATGAGAGATTGAAACTAATAAAATTACAGTGTGTTTGAATAAAATGAAATGTAATGAAAGCTAAAATATTAAAACCTATATAACACTCATATTTAATAGGTTGAAAAGTAGGATTTCAAAGGTTTTGAAAGAATAATCTTAAATTCTAATTTACTTTCTAAAACTTCTTCTTAAAGAAAATTAAAAAAGATTAAGTTAGATAGTTATGTGATTTAGAATAATGCAGATGAGTTTGGTTATTGGTACGTGTAGAGATGAAGGAGAAGCCACATAACAATGGTGATAAAAGGAGGATGGAGATTGGAGAAGGAATCCAACTTCATTCTTTGGTTGGCTGCTGTTTGTGCACACTGGTGCCAATGACGATGGTAGTGGGAGAAACTCCTAACCGATTGTTTGGGTAGAATAAAAAAATTATGTGGTAATTAAGCTCAAATGAGCAAAATGGTCAATTTCATGCATTCCTATTTTCCGATGCTAATTTATAAGCTTGAGATAGAAGAAAACAAAGAGAAATATTTGTTTGTTTAGAAAGAAAATCAATTAGTCACTTCCTTTTTATGAAATTAGTGAAGCACGAACAGTAAAATAAATTTGAGAGTGATTTTCTCATTAAAAAATAAATTAAGAGTAAATTGATTTTATTTTTAGTAGAAAGAGTGATTTATTTATGAATTTAACTATTACATAAACCTTAAGATGGAAACTAACTTTTAAGCTTTACTAAAATTCATAAACTTGAGTATAAATTACTTTATATTATATTATACATACTTGTATAAATTAAATTTCTTAGATGAATATATTTTATAATGTTAATATCTTCTCCATTTCACCATCGATCAAAACATAAAATAATAACGGCAATATTAGGCCAGAAATGTGCAGATGCATGAACATTAGGGGAAAAACAGCACCATTTTATCGTGGCTAAAATCATGCTGATCTACCATTTATTGTAATGTAGCGAAACAGAAAGATAAGCATTTATTAACAAGCTGTCAATAGCTTCATCAGCGTGGGACATACTTTGATAGTCGCTGTTGTTTGTAGTGTTTTATCACAGATATTTTATTTTCAGAAAACGCCACATGTCAACAAGTTCATATACCGACTATAAATAGAGATTTTTTTAATATTATCATATGAAGAGATTTATTATGTAATAAATAAATTTAAATAAACTTTTTGTTAAATTATGTACAAATTTCTAAGTTAAAAACGAATAATAAAATCAATTCTGATGAAATTATTAATTTCAAATAAAAAATAAATAATGTAGACAATTTAACTGTCTATAATTTAAATAAAAAATTTATTTAGGACAATTCTTTCAAACATAATCATTCCTTTCAAATGAGCTATATTTTCGCCTGAGGGTGGAAAGAAAGGCTCTCGTGCTTTAATCCTTTATTTATTTGGGTTCAGGTCCATAGATTTTATGGAAATTTATTAATTTATTTAAATTTTAAAAATTTTCATTTAAAATATTATATTTTGTAAATCTATTTAACTTTTTTATTAAAGTATATATATTAATTTATTTATTTTAGTATTGATTAATGGGCTAAATAATATTAATATTTAAAATTATATATAAATAATATATATATTTAAAATTATAAAATTAACAATATAAATATTTAAGACGAATTAATTTCTTAAATTACATTGCAAAAATTATTTTAATAATTTTTTTATAATAATTTAATATCTAAAAATTATTTTAACAATCTTATCCAAAATTTTACCTCATAGCTTGAGTATATATATATTCCAAATTTAGAGTTTGTAAATAATAAATAATTCAAACATTATTGGTAATAGTTAAAATAATTAAAGATATTTTAAAAAATTCTATTATTCCTCCTTTTTATATATACAGTTTGTACATATATAAAATTGAAATTATCATTTAAATATTTTTCAAAAAATAAATATGTTTTGTAGTTATATTTTTATTTTAAAAAATAATTTTTTTTGTGCTGATTATAATGTAGAAAGCAAAAAATTAACAAGTATATTTATATCTACGCATTTTATAATACCTAAATGTAACATTCAAAAATAATAATAATGATAAAAAAAATAAAAAAAATAAAAAAATAAAAAAAATAAAGAAAAGATAAATTAAAATTTAATTTAAAGACAAATGACTTAACCAAATAAATTTTATTAATAAAAAAATTAAAAAAAAAAAGTAGAAGAAACCATCTTCTTCCCAAAAAAGAGTGCTGTTCATCCTCCACATCTTTTTCCTAAAATTTTTCTTTTCAATTCTACACCATTTTTTTCATTTTTCATCCAACTTACTAGTCCATCTCACTCAAATCCTTTTCCTAATTAAAAATTCAAAGTAGGAGGAAGAATCAATAAGAAAATTCAGGATTGAGAGAGGGTGAATAGTAACGATGTATTGAAAATTTTAAAAGTATATTAAGAGTTTGAATAAATAAATATTTCTTATAATTTTTATGTGAATATTTATGAAGTATATTGCATTATAAAAGAAAGAGTAGACAGTTCAAAGGGAAAGGAAATGAAGAGTAGAAAACTAAAGTTTGTAGAAAATTTTGAAAGGTTTAAGATTTGTACTCAACTTTATTTGAATAAATTTAAGAATTTATTAATTATGTTCTATTTGAAAATTTTACTATTTTAGTAGAATTAGACCAAGTGAATAATATTTTAATTAAATTGTATGATCAAAGGTTGAAGAAATAACAGATTTGATATATTGAAAATTTTAGAATTAATATGTAATTTGACTAAAATTTAAGTTATGGATAAAGTGAAATGTCTCTATTTTTTTTTTATAGGAATATAATTTGGCTAGATATAGTGAGAATAAAAATTTATTAGACTAAAAAAAATTAAAAGAAAAAGATTTATTTGGTAAAAAAAAGATATTAAAAAAAAAAAGAAATTTTGTAGTGGGTTAAATATTTGATTGAAAATATACTAAATATGAAATTGAAAATAAATCCATGTAAGTTACAAAAATTTTGTAATTGAAGGTATATTTTTTTAAGGACTTGAATGAACATAATTAAATTTTTTTTGTAAGAGTTGTTAGTTTAATAAAAAAAAGATACAAGATAAAAGTAGAAATTAAAGGAGTAAGAAAAGTGAGATATGGTGTAAATAAGATAAATAAAAAAAAAAGATATTAGATTAGATGATAAAAATAGAAATTAAAGAAATAAAAAAAGTGAGATTTGGGGTAAATATGATCGATGGAAAAAAATATTAAATCAGATGAATATATATACATATAATAGATAATTAAGTAAGTACTTAATTGTAAGTTTATTATTTATATAGTTGAAATAAAGCGATAGATTTACATAATAAATATTTAAAATAATAATTATAATACGATAAAATATAATAAAGTATTTTAATGATATATTATATTGAATTTTTGTTTTCGTATTTAAATGTATAAAATTATTTAAAATTCGGCCCTAACGAGTTTGGTGAAAATTATGAGTAAATTTAAGAGTGTGGCATGTCATATACAGATTTTGTAGTACTGCATCACCCTTATATTGGTTGGTTCTGGGATACAATGAGATACTCCACGGGTACGATTGATATGTCCTATCACTACAGTTATAGATTCGGACTTTTGAGCCATAAAGTTATTTGGCATTTTGTACCCTACAGATACAGTTATTTTATTTAACTTATCAATCCTATTTAAATTTATAAGGGCTAAAAAAAATTTTAAAAAATAAAAATATAAAAGTATTAAGGGAACATGATGAAAAAAAACTATAGAATTAAAATCTGAATACATGAAATAATATATGATTTAAAATTATTTTAAATTATTTGCCATATAGTTTATTGTTATTTGTTTGATTTATTGTTATCAAATAATTTCTTTTTATTTAAATATTCTATTCAAGAAAAGTTGAGTACCAATAAGCAAATTGCTTAGCGCGTAAAGATTTATTCTTCCTCGCGTAGGTTGTAGTTTCAAGAAACAGTAGATTAAGATTTGCATCAACCCAGAGTTACATCATTAGTTATCTTAAAGTGTATTTTATAAATTTTGTATAAATTTAATTTTAGAAATATGGTACATCAAGTTTTATAGAGGAAGTTGTATATGGTTGTACATTAGATGTATTTGAATATTTTAATTTTAGTATAAATATATGGTTATTAGTATAAGTTTTTGTGTTGAGATTAATGAGATGGTTTATGAAATGTTGGATTTGAGTTGAAATTATATTTTGAAGTTTATAGAGGTGTAATTTTCCTATTCACGGGTGGAATTAAGTCCATATTGTAGGAGAAATTCTGCCAGATTTTTGGTAAAAATATTATTAAAAAAAATTCATGAATTTATGATGTTGATTAAAATTATAATAAGAGAACCTCTACAGAATGTGATGTCTCTAGCTCGTCTAATTAAATAACTGAATAGGGGTGTTACATTTTTTTTTGGTATCAGAGCAGATGTTTAGGCGATTCTAGGATATTGCATAGTTAAATGTACATGCCAAATGTGTCAAGGTTATGATGTATCTTTGTAAAATTGATGCAGACCTATTTTGTGTCTTTAATTGTTTATAGAAGATGTCTGAGGAATCACAACGTGCTATAGATGAGGAGGTGGAAAGTCATGCCCACTCAGAACCTATTGAGCCAGCAGTTGCACCAGCTCCTCCTGGTGAAGGTAGGCCAGGATAGGATGCATTCTTACAACAGTTGACAGATATGTTTAGACGAGTTTCAGGAGTAGCACCTCAAGTGCCACCACCAGTTGCAGTACCTATGTAGGCTCCTGCTAGACCGCCAATAGACAAGCTTAGAAAATATGGAGCTATTGAATTCAAAGGTAGAAGAGAAGATGACGCTCCAGCAGCAGAGTACTGGCTGAAAAGTAGAGAGAGAGTGTTGCAGCAGCTCCAATGCACACCATCAGATAGTGTGACTTGTGCAATTGCTTTGTTACAAAAGGAAGACTATCAGTGGTGGGATACCACATTACAGACAGTGCAACCTAAGCAGCGGACTTGAAAATTCTTTCTGGCTGAGTTTAGAAAGAAATATATTGGAGATTTGTATCTGGATGAAAAAAGAAGAGAGTTCCTATATCTGAGACAATGAAAGATGACTATCAGTGAGTATGAAAAAAATTTCATCAAACTGAGTCAGTATGCCCGAGAAATAATGCCTACAGAGGAAGCTAGATGTAAGAAATTTGAGCAGGGTTTGCATAGTGACATTAGGGTACTTTTGGCAGCCATCCCATCAGAGAGTTCTCTACTCTGGTAAATGCAACATTGAATATAAAGAAGATAAAAGAAGAAGAATAAAGCTGGAGACAGAAAGGACAATGGAAAAAAGGGCAAACCCAAACACAGGGGCAATCCTCAGCCTCTCAAGCACCTATTAAGAGACAGACGGGTGCCAAGCCATCAAGGTAGAGTCAGATACAGAGACAAAGGAAGGGACCAATGCAGAGTTCTGCAGAAAGATTTGGGCAGCAAACTAGTACTACTGTAGCCAGTTCAGGAGGGGCAGGCAGGGGATAGTACCCAGTATGTGAGCACTGTGGTAGAAGGCATTTGGGACCTTGTAGAAAACTAACAGGGACTTGCTTCAGGTGTGGATCCACTGAGCATCTTATGAGAGATTGTCCTAGGGGATAGGTATCATCAGCACCACTTGCAAAGAGGCCTATTCATGCTGGACCTAGAGGAAGAGGAAGGGGTAGGGATAATCATACAGGGGCAACTTCAGCCAGTCAGAGGGTGTCTAAAATAGCAGATAGACCAGATTTCAGAACAACTGCTAGAGTCTATGCCATCAAAGCCAGAGAGGATCAGGATGCCCCATATGTTATTATGGGTATATTTTCTATCTTTGGCCGGTCTGTTCATGTTTTAATAGATTCTGATTCCACACATTCTTATATTTGCATACCTATCACAAATAAAAAAGGGTAATTTACGATTTAGTCCCTGAGTATTACTATTATTAACAAGTCAGTCCCTGTATTTTTAGAAACCTATTAAAACGTCATTATGTTTTCTCTCTGTCAACAAAATAGTCCTTCTGTCTATTTTTGCCGTTAAAAATATAGTAAAAGACTATATTACCCCCCATTATTTTTCTCCTTCTCCTCCTTCCTTTTCTTCTTCATCAATTATTCTTCTGCTTCTTCTGCTTCTTCTTCTTCTCCTTCTTCTTCTGCTTCTTCTGCTTCTTCTCCTTCTTCTTCTGCTTCTTCTCCTTCTTCTTCTTTTGCTTCTTTTTCTTCTTTCTCTTCTTCTTCTTCTTCTCATTCTTCTTCTTCTTCTTTTTCTTCTTTCTCTTCTTCTTCTTCTTCTTCTTCTTCTCCTTCTTCTTCTTTTTCTTCTTTCTCTTCTTCTTCTTCTTCTTCTCCTCCTCCTCCTCCTCCTTCTTCTTCTTCTCCTTCTTCTTCTTCTTCTTCTTCTTTCTCTTCTTCTTCTTCTTCTTCTTCTTCTTTTTCTTCTTCTTCTTTTTCGGAGGAGGAGGAGGAGGAGGAGGACGAAAGAAAAGACAGGGACTATTTCATTGACAAAAAGAAACGATAAGGACGTTTTAATAGATCTGAGAAAAGATAGGGACTATTTGGTTGACATAAAAAAATGATAAGGACGTTTTAATAGATATGAAAAAAGATAAAAATATTTTAATAGATTTTTGAAAATGTAAGGACTAACTTGTTAATAATTGTAATATACAAGGACTAAATAAATGGTTTTATTTGAGGGTAAAATTGGATTTTAAAAATTTTCTCTCTCCTCCTTTATCTAATTTTAACGGAAAATAGGACGGAAGGACTATTTCGTTGACGGAAGTAAAACATAAGGACGTTTTAATAGGTTTCTAAAAATACAGGGACTGACTTGTTAATAATGGTAATACCCAGGGACTAAATCGTAAATTACCCAATAAAAAAGAACTATAAGCAGACATACTAGACCATGATATAGTAGTAATTAATCCTCTTGGCCACAGTGTAGTTGTCAGTAAAGTAGTTAAAGATTGCCCCATCTTGATTCATGGTCACATTTTTCATGGAGATTTGATTGAATTACCTTTCGGGAGTTTGATGCGATTCTAGGAATGGACTGGTTGTTTAGACACCAGGTTATAGTTGACTGTAGAAAGAAGATAATCACACTAAAAGCACTGGAAGGTGAAGAAGTAGTAGTTGTGGGCGAGAGATTATGTAACGACCTGAAAACCGGATCGTTACCTGCGCTAGGATCCAGATCAGCTTAAGGCCGCCAGGACCCGTAGCAAGCCTAATATACATCTTGTATACCTGTTAAATCCCATACATGATCAATCATTTACATAAAAATTTTAAACTTTTTCTTTCATTCACCAAGTTTAACCTGTGCATGCACAACTCATAATCATAAACATCAAACCCCACACTGGAGCCCTCATCAAATGCTCTAATGGGGTAACATATCATACAATAAGCTTGGCTTACATAAAACATCAATAAAACATTTCATTAAAAGATCATGTACCAAAAAAAGGGATTAACCATGCATACTAGGGTCAAGCACAACTCTAAACCTCAATATACATCATTACATTACATTACATTACTATGCTTTACATTACAATGTCTTTTTCATGTCCACCACTAGCTATTACATAAAACATGACTTTACTCTTGCTGACTTCCTGGTCTAGCCCGTACCTGCAAACCTGGGGGATTAAGGGAATGGGGTGAGCTACTAGAGCCCAGTGAGCAGAATAGTAAAACATTATATTAAAGATTCATGCTTTCATGGAATGCGTCACATTACAAACAAATCACATTAAGGATGAACTTGTCACCAATAGCCCTCTACATATCCAATAGTGCCAGAACGTAGAATGGGTCCTGATCTTTCCCTTACATAACATATCATAACATTCCAATGTGACAGGGACATAGAATGGGTCTTCCTGGACTTTCTCTTACATAGTGCCAGGGACGTAGAATGGGTCTTCCTGGACTTCCATACCGTATCATCATCATATCATATCATTTCATACGAGGACTAATGGATCATTCAATGTTCATCCACATCAACAACATAATATGCAATGCAACATATTCGTGAATTCTAATGCAAACAACCTAATACATCTCATGGCATTCATGATGCGTGAATCATACTAAAACTTTCATTATTTGCTTTGAAACATAAAGAGTCATTCTACTCACCTCAGGCTAGCTCTGAAAAGACTCTGAAATAGCTATCTCACTGCTGGGGTCCTTGGTTCCTCGGGTCCGAACCTACACAGGTGGACTCAAATGAGGGACCAAACAAATACTAACATGACTCTAAACTACTCCCCAAAAACCCCCTAAAATATCACAAACATGCATAGAAAATCAAGCAAAGGAAGGCTGAACAGGGCACTTTCGGCGGCAGGTTCGGCGGCCGAAAGTCCCTCCAGAGCCGAAAGTCATGCACCTTCGGCGGCACTTTCGGCGGCCGAAGGTTCCTTCCAGATTCGAAACTCGTGCATGTTTGGCGGCACCTTCGGCGGTCGAAACTCCCTTCCAGAGCTGAAAGTCCACTTTCGGGGGCAGGGTTCGGCAGCCAAAAGTTTGCCTCCACAGGCAGGTTCGGCGGCCGAAAGTACCTTCGGCTGCCGAACCTGAGTTCTTCCAAAGTGGCAGAACTCAGCCTCCTCATGCACATTTGCCTCCCAAAACCTTCCAACTCAAATCCAACACTTCCAAATCATGCATACACACATACATAAGCTTATAGGGGTCTCAAAACTAGCCTAACCCCAACCAAAACACATCAAACATACATATACAACATACATTAACCAAAAACTCAATATTAACCTAAACATGCATTTCTACCCCACAACCTCTCAAAACTTGTTTAAAACATATAAGAAAGGTAGGATCTAAGCTTATCTCTTGAAGATCGAGAGGAAAGACGATCCTAACTTGGAGATGGGAGAGATCTAGCTCCTTGGGTCTCCAAGCTCCAAAAACTTGTTCTAAGCTCACAATTCTTCAAAACCAAGTAAACACTTGTTAAAACTTGAAAGATTTGAGAAAAATCATCAAAATCAACCACGGGAGGGCATGGACTCACCTCTGGCCAGAAATGGGGAGAAAAACTCGCCCAACTTCGACCATGGGGCTTCTTATAGGGGCTGGCCAAGCCACCTTCAAAAGCCTAAAGTGCCTCCAAAACTTATGCATGTTCGGCGGCCGAATATGAGGTTCGGCGGTCGAACCTGAGTTTCCCTCTATGGTCATTTTCATTTAAAACTCAATTTCTTTCTTACTTAAAATCATAAAATACATGAAAATATTTTATAAAAACATGATTTTACCCTTCTAGAGGTTTCCGATATCCGAGATTCCACCGGACGGTAGGAATTCCGATACCGGAGTCTAGCCGGGTATTACAGATTAGATTTTCTCTCTAATGTTATTTCTGCTATTGCAGCCAGAAAAATGATAAGAAAGGGTTGTGAGGTATACTTAGCATGTGTTTTGGAGGCTAAGAAGGAGAAACCCATTGTGCAAGATATACCTACTATTTGCGACTTCTCTGATGTCTTTCCAGATGAATTACTAGGATTACCGCTAGAAAGAGAAGTAGAGTTTACCATAAAAGTTGTACCAGACACTACACCCATATCAATTACTCCCTATAGGATGGCTCCCACAGAATTAAAAGAATTGAAGGTGCAGTTACAAGAATTACTCGATAAGGGTTTCATACGCCCTAGTATCTCTCCTTGGGGTGCACCAGTACTCTTTGTTAAGAAGAAGGATGGTTCGCTGAGATTGTGCGTGGATTACAGACAACTCAACAAGGTGACCATAAAAAATAAATATCCACTACGACGTATAGATGATTTGTTTGATCAGCTAAAGGGAGCGGGTGTCTTTTCTAAAATTGACCTAAGATCAGGTTATTATCAGCTCAGAGTAAAGGATGCGGATATTCCAAAGACTGCATTTAGGACCCGACATGGACATTATGAATTCCTTGTCATGCCGTTCGGATTGACTAATGCTCTAGCTGCATTTATGGACTTGATGAATCGTATCTTTCATCCTCACTTGGACCAGTTTGTCGTTGTGTTCATAGATGACATTCTAGTCTATTCAAAGACCAAAGAAGAGCATGATAGGCACTTGAGAATTATGTTACAGACACTGAGAGAGAAACAACTTTATGCTAAATTCAGCAAATGTGAATTTTGGCTGAATGAAATATCTTTTCTGGGACATGTAATATCTGCAGAAGGCATAAGGGTCGATTCCAAAAAGATAGAGATTATCCTTGCATGGAAGCCACCCAATAATATTACAGAAGTCAGAAGCTTCTTGGGATTAGCTGGTTATTATAGAAGGTTTGTAAAAGGATTCTCTCAAATAGCTGCTCCACTGTCGAGGTTGTTGCAGAAAAATGTCAAGTTCGAATGGATAGACAAGTGCCAGGCCAGTTTTAATTGAGTAAAGGTTATACTCACAGAGGCACCCATCCTTACACAACTGGTGTCAGATAAGGACTTTGTGATTTATAGTGGTGCCTCTCACAATGGACTTGGCTGCGTGTTGATGCAAATGGGAAAGTTGTTGCTTATGCTTCCAGACAATTAAAGCCACACGAAAAAAACTATCACACCCATGATTTGAAATTAGCAGCCATAGTCTTTGCCTTAAAGATTTGGAGGCATTATTTATATGGTGAAAAGTATTATATTTATACGGATCATAAAAGTCTAAAGTACTTGCCAACTCAAAAAGAGTTGAATTTGAGACAAAGGAGATGGATGGAGTTGTTAAAAGACTATGATTATATTATTGACTATCACCCTGGCAAAGTAAATGTGGTGGCAGATGCTCTTAGTAGAAAATATTTGCTTGCACTCAAAGCTATGAATGCTCACTTGACATTAGCCAGAGATGGAGCTGTTATTGCAGAATTGAAAGTTAGGCCCAATTTGCTTCAACAAGTCCAGGAAGCTCAGGAGGAAGATAAAAATATTGCAGTGAAGGTAAGACAAATACAGGAAGGGAAGGAAAATGGGTTTGAAATTAAAGCCGATGGTTGCTTATATTATCAAAACAGAATATGTGTGCCAGACATAACTAAGTTGAGGAAGAGTATACTTGAAGAGGCTCATAGTAGTCGATACACAATGCATCCTGGTAATACCAAGATATATCAAGTTCTGAACAAAAACTATTGGTGGCCAGGAATAAAAAGAGACATAGCAGAGTTTATTTCCAAATACTTAACCTGTCAGCAGGTAAATACAGAGCACCAAGTTCCTTCTGGTTTGCTACAACCAATCTTTATACCAAAGTGAAAATGGGACCGAGTTACTATGAATTTTGTCACTGGTCTGCCACTCACACCAAGAAAGAAAGATGTTGTATGGGTGATTGTTGATAGATTGACAAAGTCAGCACATTTTCTACCTGTTAGAACAGATTATTCCCTTGAAAAATTAGCAGAATTGTACATAAACGAGATAGTACGACTGCATGGCATACCTATCTCTATCATATCTGACAGAGACTCGAGATTCACATCAAGATTTTAGGAGAAATTACATGAAGCCTTGGGTACCAGATTGAACTTCAGCACAGCTTTCCATCTCCAGACAGATGGACAGTCAGAGAGAGTAATTCAGATCTTAGAAGATATGTTAAGGAGCAGTGTTATTGAATTTGAAGGGAACTGGGAAAAGTATCTTTCGTTAATGGAATTTGCTTACAATAATAGCTACCAGTCCAGTATTAAAATGGCACCCTATGAAGCATTGTATGGGAGGAAGTGTAGAACTCCTATATGTTAGACAAAGCTAAGTGAAGATAAGCTTGTGGGTCTTGATTTGATAAGACAAACAAAAGAAAAGATTAAGATCATCAAGGAGAGGTTAAAGGCAGCAATAGACAGACAAAAGTCATACACAAATAAGAAAAGAAAGGATATAGAGTTTTCAGTGGGCGATAAAGTCTTCCTTAAAGTTTCATCTTGGAAGAAAGTGCTAAGATTTGGCAAAAAGGGCAAATTGAGTCCTAGGTTTATTGGTCCTTATGAAATTATGGAACGTGTAGGACCGGTAGCCTACAAGCTAGCCTTACCACCAGAACTTGACAAGATACACAATGTCTTTCATGTTTCTATACTTAGAAGATATAGATCAAATCCCTCCCATATCCTCACCATTGAATCTGTGGACATACAGTCAGACTTGTCATATGAAGAAGAACCTGTGAAGATTCTAGCAACAGAGATAAAAGAGTTGAGGAATAAAAGAATTCCACTTATTAAAGTCTTATGGAGGAATCATAAAGTAGAAGAAGCAACATGGGAGAGCGAGATGTCATGAAAACACAATATCCTCATCTCTTTAATACAGGTAAAATTTCGAGGACGAAATTTTTATAAGAGGGGTAGAGTTGTAACATCCAAAAAAATATTAATAATGATAATAAAAAATAAAAAAATAAAAAAAGAATAAAAAATTAAAAAAATAAAAAAAAAAGATTAAAAAAAAAATCCTATGTAATTTGACCAAAACTCAAGTTATGGATCAAGTGAAATATCTCTATTTTCTTTGATAGGAATATAATTTGGCTAGATATAGTGACAATAAAAATTTATTAGACTAAAAAAAATTGAAAGAGAATGATTTATTTGGTAAAAAAAATATCAAAAAAAAAAAAGAAGAAGAAATTTTGTAGTGGGTTAAATATTTGATTGAAAATATATTAAATATGAAATTGGAAAGAAATCCATGTAAGTTAAAAAAAATTATGTAATTGAAGGTTTTTTTTTAAGGACTTGAATGAACATAATTAAATTTTTTTATAGGAGCTATTAGTTTAATAAAAAAAGATATAAGATAAAAGTAGAAATTAAAAGAGTAAGAAAAGTGAGATATGGTGTAAATAAGATAAATAAAAAATATATTAGATTAGACGATAAAAATAGAAATTAAAGGAATAAGAAAAGTGAGATATGATGTAAATATGATGAATAGGAAAAAAAATATTAAATCAGATCAATATATATATATATATATATATATATAATAAATAATTAAGTAAGGACTTAATTGTAAGTTTATTATTTATATAGTTGAACTAAAGTGATAGATTTACGTTATATGAAAATATTTAAAACAATAATTATAATATGATAAAGTATAATAAAGTATTTTAACAATACATTATATTGAATTTTTATTTTCATATTTAAATGTATAAAATTATTTAAAGTCTAGTCCCAGTGAATTTGGTTAAAATTGTGAGTTAGTTTAAGAGTGTGGTATACTATATACAGATTTTGCAATACTACATTCCAGTTACATTTGTTCTGGGATACAATGAGGTACTCTACGGCTATGGATGATATATTCTACCGCTACAGTTATAGATTCGACTTTTTGACCATACAGTTATTTGACATTTTATACTCTACAGATACAGCTATCTTATTTTAACTTATTAATCCCATTTAAATTTATAAGGGTCAAAACAAAAAGAAATAAAAGTATTAAGAGAAAATAAAATTTACACATTATAAAAAAAAACTATAAAATTAAAATTTGAATACATGAAATAATATATAATTTAGAATTATTTTAAATTATTTACTATATAATTTATTGTTATTTGTTTGATCAATTGTAGTCAAATAATTTTTTTTATTTAAATATTTTATTCAAGAAAAGTTGAGCAACACTAGCCAAAATCTTCTGGAAACTTTAGTTCTCTACTCTTCTTTTCCTTTTCCTTTGAAATTTCCACTCTTCCCTATTCTTCTTTATGAAATATAAGCAAATAAATCATATTAATGCAATATCCTTTATAAATATTTACATAAAAATTATAAAAAATATTTTTATATCAAAACCCCTGACATACCTTTAAAATTTCCAATATTTAATTACTATTATCCTTCCTTAACCTTTAATTTCTCCTTAACCTTTAATTTTCTCCTTAATTCTTTCTCCTACCTTAAATTTTTAAAAAGAAGGTGGTTTCTTTAACTCTTTTCTTTTTTTTTTCTTTTCTTTTCATTTTTTTTATAAAACTAATTTGGTTAATTGGTTAGTATTGAGCGACTTGCCTTTATATTAAATATTAATTTATCTATTTTTTTTATTTTTTTACCTTTTTTTATTCTTTTATTATCATTATTATTATTTTATTTTTTGAGATGTTACATTCCCTATTCACGGACTCTATATTATAAAAAAAATTCTGTCAAATTTTAAATAAAAATATTATTAAAAAAAATTATGAATTTGTGATGTTAATTAAAATTATAATAAGACAACCTCGATAGAATATGGCATTTCCGGCTCGTTTAATTAAATAACTGAGTAGGAGTGTTACATTAAATGTATATTTATATATTTGTATTTTAATATTTTTAGTTATCAAACCCTTCAATTTTAATTGTGATTTAATAAATACTTAAATTTAAAAATATATATATTATTTATTTTATTAAATTTATTATTTAAAGTTGTATTTAAAAATAATTTTTTAAATTTAAATCTATAATTAAATTCATAATTTTAAAATTGTATGTAAAAGTAATTTTTCAAACCCATAGTTTTAAAGATATATTTAAAAGTTTTAAAGATATATTTAAAGGTAGATTTTTTAAAACTTTAAGTGTTTAAAATAATATTTTTTAAAATTTAAATATTTAAAATTAATATTTTTTAAAATTTAAATATTTATTAAGTTAAAATTAAAATATTTAATAAATAAAAATATTAAAATATAATGTGCAAATATACATTTCCTCTTTCATAATGTTTAAAAGAATACATTAATTCAATAATTTCTTTTCAGATCATGTTTCATGAAATTTAATTATTTAATAATTGGTTATATACATAATGATTGATTTAATTTTAATTAATTTTAAATATATATAATTTTATAATAAAATTTGAATTTAATTGGAAATTAATAACTAATTCAAAAAATAAAATTTGAATGTTTGTATTAGTTTTAAGCCAATAAAAATAAAATATCAATTTGTTATTATTAAATTCAAACAAGGAGTAATTAGTTAATTCCATTATTCTCATTTTTATATATAAATAATAAAAACAAATAAATGTGAGATTAATTATTTAAATTTTAATATATTAAAAATCTTAATCAAGTAATAATACTTATAAGTATAATTATAAAAAATACATATTTTTTATTTTTTTCACAAAACCCAAATATCGTTCAATTAATATTTTTTAATTGAATTCTAAAATAAATAATTAAAAAGTGTTTAAGAAGAAAGATGATTAATAAATTTAAATTTACATAATCTCTTTCACTAACATAAAATTTAAATTTAAATTAATTTATTTTAATAACCAATTAAAATTTAGTATTTTATTGTAATAGTAATATGAAATTAAGATTTAAAATATTTTAAGAAAATCTCATTATTTCCCATCTTTTTATTTTTATTTATAATATAAATATATTAACTTGACATGGACACTTATATTAAAAAATCAGTTAAAATACTCAGTGAATGAATATAATAAAATATAATATAAACAAATTAAAAAAATTAATAAGAGAAAAATAAATTACAAAACATATAATTTTATTTTTTATCATAATTCTTATATTATCAAAAATATGAAAACTGTAATTTAAAATTTATAAAGGACTTGATATGCACTGCTTGTTTACAGTAATTGATACAATTTTCATTTTATAAATTTGAATGTCTTATTCAGTAATTTAATATTATGATAATTATTTTAATATTTTAACATATTAATTTAATAATCATATATCAGAAATTTCGATATTTTATATTAATTTAAATTATCTAAATAATAACATTATTATTTATTCTAAAAATTAGGATCAATTATAAAAAAAAAACTAAATAAATTAACCCAGCGTTCTTCCATTTCTATTTTTCGCAAAAAGATAAGATTTGTTTGAACAGCTTGACTGGTCATATGGGAAGATACATTTAGCACGTGTTTTGTTTGTCTAACCGACATGTACGTGGTCTAATACTATTTTCAGTAAGTGCCATCTGTCACTTTTATGAGGAACGAAAGGGCCAAAAGAGTCCATATGTACTCCCCTAAAATTAAAAAAAATATATATAGAAGCTTAAAATCATACGTTTTTTTTTTTTTTGTTAAGTGGTTATTGTTTTTATTTTTTATTTTTAACAGCAGCCAAGTAATACGAACATATGTATTTATAAATATTTATAATATAATTAAAATAAATAAATATTTAATTCTTTGTTTTTTTAAAACTTACAAATTAATCTCTCCTGTAAAAATATAGTTAAAACAATATCCCTGTATTACCTTTTAAGGACTAATTTATTATATACGTAAGTTTCTTTTTATGATTTATTTGTGATTTGATATTTTTGTCTTTTTCTCTTCTTTAAATCTAACTTATATATTCTTTTTTATGGAAGACGATCTGCGTCAATTGACTATCGATGAAAAAAAAAAATTTGTTATTCCTATTAAGAGCTCTAGAGATATTACAATCGTCACTTATATTTTCTGTATGATGGGAACGTTTCTCACATACAATCCAAATAATTTTTAGAATATGCAGACCTATTTGGTAGATTTATGGCATCTTTTAGAGGGGTATTTATCATGGAATTAAAGGTAAAAAAATATTTGTTTCGATTTTTTAATAATGTTGATTTTAAAAATATAGCGAATGAGGGTCCTTGGTGGTACAACCGATTCCTACTTGTTTAGAAGGAGATACAAGGTAATGAAAATCCTCTCTATATCCCTCTAACTCATTCTTATTTTTGGGTTCTAATTAAAGATCTCCTTTCTGATTATTTTAACGGACGTTAGCTAAATTGGTCGGTGATTTTATTGGCCACTATAAAGAGTATGATATGAAAAATGCTTTAGCTATGTCGCCGGGCCCTATGGGAGTTAAAGTTTGTTTGGACATTCGGCAACTTTTGAAACGGCGGAAGAAGTTTGTTGGAAATGATGGTATTGTGTTTATTGTGAAGTTTCAATACAAAAAACTACCTATTTTTTGCTATCTATATGAGAAACTGGGTCATGTGGAGACTTTGTGGCTTGCGGCTGAGGTTAAAGAAAGAAGATATCAAGTTTGGTTATTTTGATTTTCTCAGAGCACTTGTTCATCGAAATCAGAGGCCGACAAATCTGTGGCTGCGTGATTCTGGTAATTCTGCTCCTCCAGAATTTGTAGCATAATTAGCATCAACTAGCAATTTTAAAAATACGAATTTGGCAGCACATAACAGGCAATTCTCCTAATTTGGCAAAAGTCAACTCATTGTAAATAAGGAGACTGAGGACCTTATTATAGACATGGACAAGAATTCTGTGGGGCAAGGCAGTTCTGATAAGATTGACGAGGAGATTGCGGCCCGAAGAAAAGATGATGCTAAAAAAAGGCCAAGAAATACTAAACATAACGTTGTTATAGGTTTTTCCTTCCTCTCAACAGGATGCCTCTCACAACACCCCTGCGAATGTTAATTTGACATGTAATAGTGAAGCGGCTCATCCCATCAAAGGTCGGGATAGCCGAAAACAATTATCGTCCTGCGTTAGAATTGCCGAGGACTCGGCAATTCTTGGACAGTTAATACATTGAAGGATTTGGTTACTAGTTACAAGCCGGACATTTTATTTTTGATGGAAACAAAAGCTCTTAGTTCACGTATGGAATTTTTTCGTAATTTTTTACATTTTGATTGTTGCTTCTCAGTCAATAGACAAGGTTTGGGAGGCCCTTTGTTAATGTGGAAGAGTCATGTGTCTGTTTCTGTGGTTAGCTCTTCTAGGGCTATGCAATCGGTCAGTTCGGTTCCGAACCGAACCGAACCAATAAAATTGAAAATCGAATTGTAAAATTTTAAAAATAAAAAAAACCAATTATGAAGATATAACCAAACCAAATCAAACCGATAAAAATTGGTTCAGTTCGATTCGGTTTGATTCAAATCGAAATCTGCAATTTTTTTTAATTTTTTATTTCTAATTTCAACAAAATAATTTAATAAAAACATTCTACATAAAATTAACAATTTTTTCCTAGTCATATATGTCGGTCACAAAGATAAATGACCCTAACTGTCCAAAGTTTTCCTGTAATATAAGTAATAATAATTCTACTGTAAAGCAGGCAACACATCAATGAACTACAGAAGAAACAACAGAACAAATAATTATTCATTAACCTCTATATTAAAAGGAAAAAAAGAAAATTCATATTCATAGAAAAGATTAGATGCATAAATAGGTTATGGCTTCAGAGCAGATTTCAAAATTTCACTTCTTATCGATTTGATTTCTTTGCTTTATTTTTTCATTTCACCATCTGAGGTGTCTACTAATATAAGAAATTAGAATAAGAAACTGCACTTATAGTAATATGCCTTTGATGACCCAGGAAAAATGTTATTATGACTAAAGAAATTGAATACACCTCCATACTGCAAGTTCTTCGCTTTTCTTATTATGTCACTTTAAAGAAATTAATGATTATTTTCTGAAAAGATAAAAGCTTATTTTACAGTTGTAGAATGATCCATGGCCAGTTTACCTTAGACTTTAAAATAAGCAATAACAGAAAATAAAAATAAAAATAAAAATCACATGCATCATAGAAGAGTTCAATTACCAACCACTGAAGTTGCTAAACCCCTACAGAAAAAGCTTAAAATTTATACATTGAACCTAATTTTACAACACCACAAAAAAAAAAAAAAAAAAAAAAACAGAAACTTCAAATTTAAAATGAGGAGGACAGACCTACCTCAAATTAATAAGCCAACAGAAGAGATCACTGAAAGAGGATAGATAGTCGACAGTCGGCGGCGAAACTCAGCAAATCAATAGGGAGGGAGGGAAAGAGAACGATAGGGAGCAATTCGTGACTTTGTTCAGCAGATCGACGGGAAAGAGGACATACAGTCGATGGTCGGCGGCGACACTCAGCAAATCGACGAGAAAGAGATTGATGGTCGACTGTCGACGGTCGACCAGAAAGAGATTGACGATCGACGTGAAAGAGAAAGAGATTAATAGGATTTGATGATTGATTTGTTAGGGATTCGACTATGAGAGTGTGGAGAGGCCAGGGGGAGGAGTCGGGAGAATAGGGGTTCGGGGGGAGGGGGATCGGGAGATTGGAGAATGTGGAGAACGCCTGGGGCCGAAAGGGATGGAGGGGGTTGGGGTGCTGGGTTGGGTATGAGAGGCCAGGGCTCGAGCTTGGGCTTGGGCCTAGCCACTAAATCGATTTTTTTAGTTTGATCGGTTATTTAACATGTTTAAACCGAACCGAATTGAAAATCGAATAATTTTAAATATATTAACCATTTCAAACCGACCGTTCCGACTAACCGAACTGATAAACCAAAATCAATCGGTTTGGTTCAATTTTTCGTTTTAGACCGAAATATGCTCTCCTCTAGGCTCTTCTTCAAATTTTATTGATTCAATTGTTTCGAAAAGTAATGTTCAATGGAGGTTTACTGGTTATTATGGATTTTCGGAATCGCAACGACGACGTTAGTCTTGGAACCTTATTCAAGTTTTATCTCGTAGAAGCTATCTTTCGTGGTTTTATTCGGGAGACTTTAATGATTTATGCTCGAGAGATGAGAAAAAATGATGAGTATTTTTACCAAATTATCTTATGCAGGGATTTAGACAAACACTTGAGGAGCATCTTTGCCAAATTATTTTATGCAGAGGTTTGATTTTGAATGATTATAAATCTTTGTTATACTCTAGAATTGATATTTCTGTTAAATGGGTTCGTCGTAATACTACTTTAGTTGCTCATAGTTTCGTTAAAGAATCTATTAGGTATAATAATCTCTTTTTTTTGTTTGATGAAATGTTATTAATACAATTAGTAGTTTCACTTAAAAAAAATTAATTTGCTATATATATTTAAAATATAGAAATTAAATTATTAAAATATATATAAAAAATATAGACTAAACGGTAAATAGAATAAAAGAATTTCACCATATATAATTTTGGTGAAATCTATAATCTTTATAAAAATGAAAAGTGTTGAAAATAATGAAATTATCAAGTGCTCTTTTTTATAATATTTATAATTATAGTATACTTTGTTTTTTTAGTTATTTCTAGAGTTATTACATACTTTGTTTCTGTGCAAGATCCATGGTTGAGTGAACAAAGCCCACTCTCATGATCAAAGCAGTCGGATGAAGTTTGAACCAAACAGAACCTAAATTATATTATAAAGAATTAGGAACGGCGATTAGCCGTCAGCAGGACAGGTGTCAAAATCTCATCACGTGCGTTAATAGAATCTCTTCTCAAATCACAGAAATTTCTAGTTTCAGATTTTAAAAAAGATATATATATATATATTTTTTTACCACAGTAGTTTTATTTTAATTATACAGAAAACATTAATATTCAATTTTATATATTTCCTTATTTTGTTTTATTATATCTCCAGAGAGAAAGAGATAATAAACAAAAAGATAAACTCATAGTTGCAATTGTAATTAATTATAAAATTGAGAGATGTGACTAAATAATTTTAATATTATTTAATAATTATTAATGGTTTATCTATCATGAAACGTTTAATTATATAAAAAAATTATTTTTGTTTGAAATACCTCTTAAAATAATAGAATTTAATTGATTTTTTTATTTTAAATAAATTAATAATAAATTCAAATTTATTTATTTAGTTTTTAAACTAAGTGTAAGTATTCATCTATTCACAAAAAAACTAAACATAAACTTTTTTTCAAAAATTAACATAACGATAAAGTTAATTTCTTAATATCAATTATAAATTAAATTAAATTCTAAAAGAAAAAAAAAGCATTCATTTAATAAAAAAACATAAATAAATTTAAAATTAAAATAAATAAAAAAATAGAAGCCTAATTAAATAAATTTGATATAAATCATTTCTTACAAATTCTTAATAATTTTTATGATATTGGGATGGGGTGAAGCTAATTGCTTTCTGGGCATTTGGGAGATGTAGCCAACCAAACAAAAATTGTTTACTAAGTTCCCTTAAAACAAATAAGATTTTAAGAATTTTCAAGATGACGACATAAAAGACCATAAGTGAAATGAAAAAACACTGGGAGTCTGCTAAGTTATGCCTATTTTTGGATATTTTTTAATTTGGAATAGAAAATAAATATTTATTTTCTATTTGTATTTAATGAAAAATAAAAAAGTGTAAAGGAAGGAAAGTGGTAAAAAATATAAAAGGATAAAAATGTAATTTTACTAAAAGGTCTATGATTTCTTATTTTATCTTGAAAATAGAGAGAAAATAATTGATGGAAAATTAAATCTATTTTCCTCTCCTCTCTTATATTTCTTTTCTGTATTGTGTAATTTTCATCTCAATTTTTAATGTATTTACTAAATTTTAATTTATTTTTTTATCTAATACTAAATGTTTCCGATTAATATAAATAAAAAATATTTTTTCTTTTATCATTCATTTTTCATTTTTGTTCTTTCTTCCCCTTTCATTTTTTTTATGTATTTACTCACATAATTTAATTAATATTTTTATATTTTTTTAATCACAATAAAAAATTTATTAATCATAAAAATATTAATTAGATATAATTTTATTTTAAATATTAAATTTTAGATAATTTTATAAATGAAGTTTTAATTAACATTAAAACCACTGTATTGTATTGTGTATATTATTTATTATTTTATTTTAAATATATAATATTTTTATATTTAAAATAAAAATATATAATTTTATTAAAAATAAATTATTTATTAATTATCATTTTATTTTAAAAGTTAATGAATAAGTTTTTTAAATAGTTATTTATATAATTTTTAATAAAATTAATTTTGGATTATTATTATTATTTTTGTGGAATAAGATTTTAATATTTTAAAATATTTTAAAATAATAAATTATAAAAAATAAAATAAAATACGACTTATATATTATATATATTCTTTTAACTTTATTAAAAGAAATTACAAGAAGTTATGATTATTAGAAAGGTAACATTACTTTTTAACTTATTTTTTTTATTAATTAATACATAAGAATTATTAATTCAAGAAAAAAATATTATATCTTTAATTTTTAGGAGGGGAGAAGAAGAAAAAAATATGTAAATTTTTTTCTATAGAAATAACAAAAATATAAAATAAATAATAGAGAGAATTTTTTTTTTAATTTATGATAAAACTCATAATTAAAAAGAAGTTTAATGAAAATTTTAAGTAAGAATTAAAGTTCAGCGATCATTTTAAAAATAATCATAAAGATGAAGTACGACAGTTGAAAATTCCCTCCTATATTTTCCTGATCTAAACAAACTCTAAATTAAACTAAGAACGTTGATACGAATCGTATTTGGACCAAAGGATAACATAATTTAGACTCTTATTAGCATTGAGAGATATACTGGAATTCTAACTCATCAAAGATGGATGGGTTCGTGTTCAAGTAATTTTTTATTATTATTATTTGAAAAAAAAAAAACACAAATCTGCAATAGATAATTTTATTAGTTGAGGGGAAACTGCAGGGTTTAGCAAAATCAAGAATTACATTTCGCTAAATCAAACCTTCCGATTCCCATTTTATTTCCAGTACACATGACCCACAAGATTTAAAGATAAAATTATACATTACCTGCAACATTTGCAATTTTATTCAACTGTTACACAACTGCATGCCCTAGAAACTTGCCTTCTTCAACGACGTAATCACGACGGTATGCCCCAATGACGTTGTCTTAACTTGGACTTCAAACGAGTCGTATCGTCGAAACAATTCCACCACCAAGAGTCTAGATATAAGTATCACGAAATCTTTACCCGCGCACTGTTTGTTTTCCAACGTTGGACTTTCTGTCTCTCGCCCATTTGACCACAGTACGTGCTTCAATAATTTTTCTCCTTCGCCTGCGAAACGATCTGCCACGTACTTTTCAGGGTCATCGAATATTTTGGGATCTTTCGTCGCGAAAGGTTGATACCCGAATATCATCTCCCCTTTTTTCACTTTATACGCTGCGTCGTGACTTTCAATAATTATGTCGCTCTTTGCTTTCCCGTACTGAAACGGTACCGGAGGGTCGATACGGAATACTTCGTAGACAGCAGATTTCATCAGCGGCATCTTTTCTAGAGCAGACATTGTCACCTGCCCACCATTGGATTCTATAACTGTTCTGATCTCTTTGGCTAGCTGGTTATGGAGTTCGACTCCTGCACCGCCGATCCACTTCAGTATGCTTGGGAAGAAGATCTTAATGCCACCAAAGGTATTAAAGCACGTAGCGAAAAGGATGTTGTGGCAGGCGTCTTCTCTCGAGAGCCCCATCTTCTCAGCCTCGTCGAGCACGGATCCAGCGGAGGAGGAGATGTAATCGTAGAGTCGCTTGTACTTTTTCTTGATGAGAAACGGCGGGAGAGGAAAGGTGTGAAGGATGGGTTCTTCCAGGAATGCCGGAAGGCCCGCTGTGATAATAGGAGCGAGATGAAACAGTACCCATATAGTTATTATAGTAGGTCCATGAGTCCCGAGTTGAGTATCCACAGGATCTACGCCGAAGTAACACCGACCCAAGAAGCTAAATGCAGCTTGCTCGCCGGGACTATTGTAAGTGACTTTGCCCTTGGAGGCAAGATCCTTCTCCAGACTTTCAAACAGTTTGGTGTAAGTCGAACTGAACTCAGGGATCATGTGACTGCTTCGAGACATCAAAAGATAGAACAAGAGTTTCTTGAGTTGGCTGTGTCTCGTCTCAGAAGGGTCAAGGTATGAGAGCACACGGTAGCCGCCCGTTAGTTTTGTGGAGGGCATATAAGTGCCAGTAAAAAGGTCTCTCTTTTCGACTTTGCTTACATCAAAAAGAACAGGAAAGCTCTTCCCATCAAGCGAGACGATCACGCGTGGATTACTGGAGATGAAAGGGCCAGGTGGCATGTTGACTCTGTACACCGTCGACTGGTACTTTTGAGCTCTGGATCTGAAGAACTCATCAACGCCTTGATGGTAGAAATAATCAAGTCGATCTTTGATGGGGCCGATGAAAGGGAGACCATAATCGCCGGGGATATCACGAAGGGGAAGTCCGGAAACATCAGTCGAAGAAGAATCGTCGATTGGGATGACAGAAGCCGAAGCCATGTTGGAAGGGAAATGGTAGAGTTAATGTCCTGGAAGATGTTTCAGGAACTTGGCAGGATTTGGTACGACGAGAAAATGTAGGAACTGGAGATTGTGGTGTAGAAGGGGAGGGTCCCGGTCTGTGTTTTATTTATAGTCGTGGGGAGCACTGACACAGTCCTTAGAAAGCCTGTTATCCTCTGGTGAAGTACTCTGAAAAACATGCTTTTTTTTTTCTTTCTTCTTTTTAAATGAGAATGAATCGAACGGGTAGAATATGAAATCTGATATATTTAATTAAATATATTTATCATTAAATTAAATTTATGAATATAAAAAAATATATTTTTTAAATAATTATATTTTAATTTCACTTGTAAATTGTATTAATTATTTAAAATACTAAAAATATAAACATAGTTCTCTCAAAAAATCAATAAAATAAGATAATTGTGATCTTAAAGTACATCGTAACTATAACTTTTTTATTATTATTTTTATAAAGGAATAACAAAAAGGAAAGCTGAAAAAATACGTAACTAAATAATTTTTTATGTTTGAAAATAATTGTTCCTCACCTTTATATTTGTGGCTATGGTACCTTTATATTTGTGGCGATGGTATCACATCACTGTTTAAATTTAGATTAAACTTAATTCATTTTAAAAATTATTTGAAGGGAGAATTATCTATAACTCATATAAAGGGTATATTATCTCTTTTTATAATCAACGTGTAATTTAATATATCCTCTCATCTCAAGAATTTTACTAGTGTGTAATATATTTATAGGAGACCCAACATCGAATAGAGAAGCTCCCATACCATGTTAAATTTGGGCCAATCCACATGAACCAACTTGAGGGGAGTATTGAAAATAGTATTTTATCATAATTATAATTAATCAGTAATTAACATTATCATAGTTAGCATAATCCTTATATGATTCTAGGCGATAATTGATAGCATAATCATAGGCATAATTGATTATATCTTGTACTATATAATCCTTATATTCTAAGCTAACTATGGTAATATTAATTACTGATTAATTACAATTATGGCAGAATACTCTTTGCAACAGCATGGACATGTTGTTCAAGAAGAATGATCATCTCAGTATCAATGGATATACGGATGCTGATTGGGTAGGAGACCGTGCCGACAGACGATCCATTTCAGGATATTTTACCTTCGTTGGAAGTAACTTAGTGATATGGAAAAGTAAGAAGTAAAAGGTGGTGGCACTGTCCAGTACTGAAGCAGAATTTAGGGGAACAACAAAAAGATTTGCAGAGCTACTATAGATCAGAAAGTTGATGTTTGAGTTTGGATTTCCATCAGGGGACACAACTGGACTTCGTTGTGATAACAAGGCAGCAATCAGCATTTTCGAAAATTATGTTCAACATGCGAACAAAACATGTTGAAATAGACCGACATTTCATCAAGGAAAAGTTGGACAATGGTTTGATATCATTACCGTTTGTTCGATCGGAATATCAATGGGCAGACATCCTAACTAAAGTAGTTGTTGGACGAATATTCCATGAAGTTTTGGACAAGTTGGGCATGTTGGATCCACATGAATTAACTTGAGAGGGAGTGTTGAAAAGAGTATTCTGCCATAATTGTAATTAATCAATGATTAACATTACCATAGTTAGCATGATTCTAGGCGGTAATTGGTAGCATATTCATAGGCATAATTGATCATATCCTGTACTATGTGGAGGAGGTCTCAAGTATTGGGTCGGCTCACTTAGCTCAAGGGTCTTCAACCTGACAATTTTGGCTCTGGCACCGGCACTTTGGCCATCCCTCAAGTGAATATCTTCGTGCTTTGTTTTCTGAATTTAAATCCATTGATATCCTTGTTTGTTCTTCATGTGTGCTTGCTAAAAGTCATAAGAGTACTTATCATATTTTTACAAATAAATCTAATACTCCATTCTCAATAATACACTCTGATGTATGGGGTCTGTCCTGGAAATTGATTCTCATGACTATAGATATTTTGTTACTTTTATTGATGATTGCACTCATGTTACTTGAATCTACTTATTGAAACATAAATACGAAATGGCTGAAAAATTTTATGACTTTTTTCGCGTGATTAAAATCCAATTTCACAGCACCATTCAAGTCCTCCGGTCTGATAATGGGGAGAATTTATCAACAATCATCTTCAAACCTTTTTTTCAGGACAATGGGGTCATTCGCCAAACTACTTGTTCGTATACCCCACAGTGAAATGGGATCGCCGAAAAAAAAATCGGCACATCCTTGAAATCACCCGAGTCTTATTGTTTGAAACCGGGGTTCCTTCTAAGTTTTGGTCCGAAGCAGTTGTTACTTCTATACGAGCCGAAAGAAAAATCATGTGTTTGATTATATACGAGACGATGTGGACGAGATCAAACGGCTGAGGGACAACTTATTCCAAGAATTTGAGATGAAAGACCTGGGGGTTAAAATACTTCCTTGAAATTGAAGTTCTCAGGTCAGACCAAGGAATCCTAATATCACAGAGAAAATACATCTTTAATCTGTTAACCGAAATAAAAATGATGGACACCAAGCCGATTGATACTCCAGTAATGGTCAATCATGAGTTGAACAAATATTCAGAAGAAGGACTAGCAAATAAGGGGAGGTACAAGAGACTGGTAGGAAAGTTGATTTACTTATCACACACCAGACCAGACGTGGCGTATGTTGTGAGTTTAGTAAGTCAATTCATGCACGATCCAAGACAAGAGCATATGGAGGCATCATTGAGGATTGTTCGATATCTGAAAGGAACAGCTGGGATGGGCATGTTGTTTGTAACGACCCGAAAATTGGACCGCTACCGGCGCTAGGATCCAGATCGGCTTAAGGCCGCCGGGACCCGTAGCAAGCCTGACCTGTAACCTGTAAACCTGTTTAATCCCATACATGATCAACAATCATACATAAAAATTAAAACTTTTCTTTCATTCATTCTCTCATACACCAAACTCAACCTGTGCATGCACTGAACATAAACATAATCATAAGCATTGGCCCCTCTGTGGGACCTCATCAATGCCCCCAATGGGTGGCATAACATGTGTTGAGTTGGTTTACATAAGCATTACAAAACATCTAAGATCATGTATTAAAAGGGATACCATACACATAGGGTCAAGCACAATCTCTAATCCCCAATGTCATTACATTACATAACTATTCCCAACTCTACATCATTATACAATTTGTCATGTCCACATTCTAGCTATTACATACACAAGACTTCATTACTCTTGCTGACCTCCTGGTCTACCCTGTACCTGCAAGCTTGGGGATTAAGGGAGAGGGGTGAGCTACAAGAGCCCAGTGAGCAGAATAATAAAACATTTAAAATATATGGTAACATGAAATGCATCACATCACAACTAATCACATCAAGGATGAATTTGTCACCAATAGTCCTCTACATGGTCCAACTGTGCCAGGGGCGTAGAATGGGCCTCACTGGTCTTTCTCTTACATAATCATAACATAGCATAACATAACATTCCAACTGTGCCAGGGGCGTAGAATGGGCCTCACTGGTCTTTCTCTTACATGGTGCCAGGGGCGTAGAATGGACCTCACTGGTCTTCCGTACCGTATCATCATCATATCATAACATAGGAGGACTAAAGGATCATTCAACATTCATCCGCATCATCAACATATTATGCAATGCAACATATTCGTGAGTTCTAATGCAAGCACCCTATTATATCTCATGGCATTCATGATGCGTGAATCATGCTAAAACTGGTTTATTTATTTAAAAGCATAAGAGTTATTCCACTCACCTCTGGCTGAAGCTCTACTGACTCAGAAGCAGCTAAACTCACTGCTGGGGTCCTCGGTTCCTCGGGTCCGAACCTACACAGGTGGACTCAAATGAGGGACCAAACAACTAGAACATAACTCTAAAAACATCCCCTAAAAACCCCCTAGAACATCATGAAATAATCATAGAAAATCATGCAAAAGAGGGCTGGACAGGGCACTTTCGGCGGCAGGTTCGGCGGCCGAAAGTCCCTCCAGAGCTGAAAGTCAGGCAGGTTCGGCGGCACCTTCGGCGGCCGAAACTCCCAGACAGAGGCGAAACTCATGCATGTTCGTCGGCACTTTCGGCGGCCGAAACTCCCAGACAGAGACGAAAGTCTCCTTTTGGGGGCAAGCTTCGGCAGCCGAAGGCTGCTTCCACAAGCATGTTCGGCGGCCGAAAGTTCCTTCGGCTGCCGAACCTGGTTTCTCCCTTAGTGGCAGAAACTCAGCTCTTCTATGCATATACGCCTCCAAAACTTCCCAAACATACACAAACCTATTCTACAACACACATACACAAGCATACCAGTGTAATACCCGGCTAGACTCCGGTATTGGAATTTCTACCGTCCGGTGGAATCTCGGATGTCGGAAGCCTCTAGTAGGGTAGAAACATGTTTTCATAAAATGTTTTAAGGTATTTCATGGTTTTTAGTATGAAAATTAAATGAGTTTTGCATGAAAAGTCTTTGGAGGAAAACCCAGGTTCGGCCGCCAAAAGTCAAGTTCGGCCGCCGAACATGCATGCGTTTTGGAGGCACGTTAGGCCCCCGAAAGCATGAGTGAGGGAAGTTCAGGTTCGGCCACCGAAACCCAAGTTCGGCCGCCGAACGTGGCATGCATGCGGAGGCACTTTCGGCCCCCGAACGTGGCCTGGCCAGCCACCTATAAAAGGGTCCCTTAGGTCCGCACGGGCGAGCTTTTTCTCCCCCGTTGTCGGCCAAGGTGAGTCTCCGTCACCCCTCCCTCGATCTTGAGTGTTTTCCTTAGATCTTCCATGATTTTCACGGGTTTTAACTTCTGTTTTGAAGATCTGTGAGTAAAGAGCAAGTTTTGGGTACTTGGAGGTTCAAAGAGCTCAATCTCTCCATCTCCAAGCTAGGATCGCCTTTCCTCTCGTTTCTTCAAGAGGTAAGCTCGGATCCACCCTTGTTATGTGTTTTTAAACAAGCATTAAGTTGTTTTATGGGTAGAGATGCATGTTTAGGCTTGTTGATGAGTTTATGGGTTTTGATGTTTTGATGAACAATGTATGTGATTTTTGTGTGTTTGAAGTGTTGTAGTTGGGGTATAGGCTAGTTTGAGGCCCCTAGGTGTAATGTATGATATGAACGCATGTTTTAGAACAAGTTTATGCATGATTGGTGAGTTTGGAGGCAAAAATTGTAATACCCGGCTAGACTCCGGTATCGGAATTCCTACCGTCCGGTGGAACCTCGGATGTCGAAAACCTCTAGAAGGGGTAAAACTATGATTTTATGAAATGTTTTCATGTATTTCATGTTTTTAAGTAAGAAATTAAATGAGTTTTTACATGAAAAGTCTTTGGAGGAAAACCCAGGTTCGGCCGCCGAAAGTCAGGTTCGGCCGCCGAACATGCATGCGTTTTGGAGGCACGTTAGGCCCCCGAAAGCATGAGTGAGGGAAGTCAAGGTTCGGCCGCCGAACCTCAAGTTCGGCCGCCGAACATTGCATGGATGCGGAGGCACATTCGGCCCCCGAACGTGGTCTGGCCAGCCACTATAAAAGGGTCCCTTAGCCGAAAACGGGCGAGCTTTTTTCCCATTTTCGGCCAAGGTGAGCTTTCCGCCGTCCCTCACCCATTTTCAATGTTCTTCCTCTAAATCTTTCAATATTTTCACTTGTTTTCACTTGGTTTTGAAGATTTAAGCTTTTGAAACAAGTTTTGGAGCTTTGGGAACTCAGGAGCTCATTTTCGTGGATCTCCAAGTTTAGGTCGTCTCCCTCTCGATCTTCAAGAGGTAAGAGCCGATCTTAAGCTCCTTATGAGTTTTAAATAAGTTTTATGCAAGATCTATGGGTAGAAATGCATGTTAGGTTAAATGTTGATGTTATGGGTATATATTAATGTTTTGAACAATGTAGCTTGTTTGTGTGTGATTGAAGTGTTGTAGATGGGGTATATGTATGTTTGAGGCCCCTAGGAACTTGTATGCATGTTTTGGTTGAGATATATGCATGATTTGTGGGTTTGGGAGGCAGGAGGTTCATGTGAACCAAGTTTATGCCCGTTTGGCAGAAACCAGGTTCGGCAGCCGAAGGAAGTTTCGGCCGCCGAACCCCTCTTGTGGAGGCAGCATTCGGCTGCCGAAGGTGCCCCCGAAAAGAGACTTTCGTCTCTGTCTGGCACTTTCGGCCGCCGAAGGTGCCGCCGAACCTAGCTGAGTTTCGTCTCTGTCCAGGACTTTCGGCCGCCGAAGGTGCCGCCGAAAGTGCCCTGTTCAGCCATTTCATGCATATTTTCTGTGATGTTTTCAAGATGTTTTAGGGGGTTTTTGGGGAGTATATTAGAGTTGTATTTACATATGTTTGGTCCCTCATTTGAGTCCACCGGTGTAGGTTCGGACCCGAGGAACCGAGGACCCCAGCAGTGAGTTCAGCTGCTTCGGTATTGTCAGAGTCAGCCAGAGGTGAGTAGGACTAACTCAATCTTTTAAAATTAAATGTTTTATCATGTTTCATGCATCATGATTATGCAATAGGATGATTGCATTAGTATCACGAATATGTCGCATTGCATCTATTATTGTTGATGTGGGTGAATGTAGGATGACCCAATTAGTCCAAGACAGGAAGACCAGGACCCCATGCTACGGCCTGGCACAGAGTAAACAAGTCCAGGCCCCAGTCTACAGGCCTGGCACAGAGTAAGGTATGGTTATGGGACTCGAAGACCAGGAGCCCAGAGGAGGCCCTGGGAAAATGGTAAGTAATGTATGATATGACAGGAAGACCAGGCCCCATTCTACAGGCCTGGCACAGAGTTTACTTGGACTATTTGGTGATGAGTTCACCCAACCCTTATGTGAATTGTTTGTGTTATGATGCATTCCATTTGAGCATAGTGTTAATGTGTTTTACTAGCTCTACTCACTGGGCTTTTAGCTCACCCCTCTCCCTTTTCCCCCAGGCTTACAGGTACAGGATATAGTGCGGGAGTTCGGATAGAGAGAAGGAGTTATGCTTATGTAATAGATAGAAATGGACATGATCAAATTGTAATGTAAAAGTACAGTATTGTTATGTAATGAGTTTTATGGATGTTAGTATGTGCTTGACCATAGATTGTTGTATCCCTTTTATACATGATCTTAGAGATTTTGTAAATGCTTTTGTAAACCAACTCAACAGATGTATGTTACCCATTGAGGGCACAGATGAGATCCCACAGAGGGATCAAAGTTATGTTTATGTTATGCACAGGTTGAGTTTGGTTGATGTTAAATGGAAAGAAAAGTTTTAATTCTTATGTATATTGTTGATCATGTATGGGATTATACAGGTTTACAGGTTTTATGTCAGGCTTGCTACGGGTCCCGGCGGCCTTAAGCCGATCTGGATCCTAGCGCCGGTAGCGGTCCGATTTTCGGGTCGTTACAGAATGGTATCAGAGCCCTAGGTTCATATGGTCGGACCTAGAGTGTCGGGCTCATAGAGGTTATAGAAGGTCAAGCACAATAGGAAAAGATCATGTCCACTAGGATAGGATGTGGAGTCCTGTCTTGCATGATGATGTGAAATGCCATGATAATATGCATGTGCATTAATGATATGCTATGATATGTGATGAGGGTTCATGTGTGCCCACATGAACCATATGATGCTAATGTTGCTTGTGATGTGTACTGTTTTTCAGAAAACAGGATGAGAGGAACTCGTCGATCAGCAAGATTGACTGGAGTACCACCTGAGGATGAGGGCATGAGCGCCCGTCCTCCAGCATTGCCTAGGGCAATGTCCAGCAGGTCCAACAGGGACAGAATAGCTAGAGACCCTAGAAGGTCTTTGGATCTGGGTAGAAGCAGATCAGTAAGGGGAACAGTGCAGGGAGGAATGTCTGAGGATATGGAAGTAGATCAGAGGAGGGATGGCAGTCTCGGTGTGAGCATGCCGGAAGAGGGTATGGGAGAATCAGAAGGAGGCGCTCAGGCCTCGAGCTATGTCCAGCCACATCACTACCCACCCTATTCACACCATCCAGGGTATTCGATGGGAGGTACATCGGATTACCCCAGTTTTAGTCCTTATCCTCCACACATGCCATACCCACCTTACTACCCACCATACTCTCAGTACCCCACGTACCCACCTCCACCTCCCTATACCAGTACAGCAAACCCTACCCCAGGGGATGTTGCACCACCTCCACCACCTGCAGAACCAGCAGCCCCAGTTGCTCAACCTCATAGACCTAGCTCAGCCAGTGGGAGCAAGGTTAAGATGACAGACTATATGAAGCTGGGTGCTCCCCAGTTTGAGACAGGTAATGATCCGTTCGTGTACTTGGAGCGGGTCAAGGCAATTACAGATGAGATAGGGGCGGATGATAGTAGAGCCATTCAAATGGCCGGGTTCACGCTCAAGTGCAAGAAGGCACGGGAGTGGTTCAAAAATTATGTGAACCCGAGAGTGGACAGCATGACTTGGGAGGAGTTTGCTAATGAGTTTGCAGGATGGGTTTTCCCTGATAGTTCAAGGGAATTGAAGATGATAGAATTCGAGCAGTTGAGGCAAACTGATGACATGAGTGTAGACGAATATACTGACAGGTTTATGGAGTTGCTGCCATTTGCAGGGCAAGACCTTAGCACAGACCAGAAGAAGTCGAGGAGGTATATCATGAAGCTCCATCCCAGGTATTCCTCCTTGGTACAGTCAGCAGATAGAGAGAGTTTTCATGCCATAGTAGACATGGCTAGGAGAATGGAGGCTAGTGCCATCATTCAGGGGACAGTCAGACAGACAGTGGCACAAGCTTCTGGTTCTAAAACTCCGGGTGGGGGAAGGTTAGATCCCTCTACCTTAAGTGCAGCAGTTTCAGGCAGTAAAAGATGGAGTAAACCCAAGGGCAAGAAGAACAAGTTCTGGAATAAAGTCAAGTCCAGTCTGGGATTTGGGAGTGGCTCAAGCTCTGGTGCGGATAATGCAGTTTGTGCGAGGTGTGGTAAGCCACACAAGGGAGTATGTCGGTTTGGGATGAACGTCTGTTTCAGATGTGGTCAGGAGGGGCATATAGCTAGAGATTGTCCAAGAGCGGCCCCAATGGCTCAGTCCCAGCAGACAGCTTCAGGCAGTGTAGCGCAGCCAGCAGCTCCAGCCATGACTCAGGCTAGTGGCAGAGGCAGAGGGAGAGGGACAGCCTCTTCTTCAGCGGGTTTCAGAGGTGAAGGTCCATCAGCTCCGGCACGGATCTTCACAATGACACAGCAAGAGGCAGATGCATCTAACACCGTGGTGGCAGGTAACTTAATTATTGGTTGTTCAGATGTATATGCCTTGATGGACCCTGGTGCATCTCATTCATTTGTTGCTCCGAGAGCCGTCCAGAGGTTGGGGTTGATGATCTCTGAGTTAGAGTGTCCTCTCTGGGTCAGTGGACCCAAGTGTGATCCATCAGTGGCAGAGTCAGTCTGTCAGTGTAGTCCAGTTTTTGTTGAGGGGAGATGCATGTCCGCCGACCTTGTGGTTCTAGATTTGACAGATTTTGACGTCATTCTAGGGATGGACTGGTTGTCTACCCATGGTGCTACCTTGGACTGCAGGGACAAGGTAGTTAGATTCAGAGGTCAGGATGGATCAGAGGTTGTCTTCAGAGGAGACAGGAGGGGCACACCTAGAGGTATGATCTCAGCTCTTCAGGCTCGTAGGTTGCTTAGGAGGGGATGTCAGGGGTATTTGGCTCATGTGAGAGAGCTAGATAGTCAGGTTAGAGAGCCCGCCTCGGTGCCAGTGGTTAGAGAGTTCTTAGATGTGTTCCCAGACGAGCTGCCAGGTTTACCACCTGCTAGGGAGATAGAGTTCGAGATTGAGTTAATGCCTGGTACCAGACCGATCTCTATCCCTCCCTACAGGATGGCACCAGCTGAATTGAAAGAGTTGAAGGAGCAGTTGCAGGAGCTGGTAGACAAGGGCTTCATCCGACCGAGTACCTCACCCTGGGGTGCTCCAGTCTTGTTTGTGAGAAAGAAGGATGGATCCCTTAGACTTTGTATCGACTACAGGCAGTTGAACAAAGTCACTACCAAGAACAAGTACCCATTGCCAAGGATCGACGATCTATTCGACCAGCTAGCAGGAGCGGGTTGTTTCTCCAAAATAGATCTGAGGTCCGGGTATCATCAGTTGAGGATCAGGGAAGAGGACGTTCCAAAGACAGCTTTCAGGACCAGATATGGGCATTTTGAGTTCCTTGTGATGCCGTTCGGGTTAACTAACGCCCCTGCAGCATTCATGGATCTCATGAACAGAGTGTTTAGCCAGTACCTGGATCACTTTGTTATTGTCTTTATAGATGATATCTTAGTGTATTCCAGGAATGCAGAGGAGCATGTCCATCATCTGCGATTGGTTCTACAGACCTTGAGGGAACATGGCTTGTATGCCAAGTTCTCCAAGTGTGAGTTCTGGCTGAGGAGCATATCATTCTTGGGGCACATTGTGTCAGAGAATGGGATTGAGGTAGACCCCAAGAAGACAGAAACTGTGGCTAACTGGCCTAGACCCACTTCAGTGACAGAGATCAGGAGTTTCTTGGGTTTGGCAGGTTACTACAGGAGGTTCGTTCAGGACTTCTCAAAAATAGCAGCTCCTCTAACCAGACTAACCAGGAAGAATCAGAAATTTCTGTGGACCGATCAGTGCGAGGAAAGTTTTGAAGAGCTTAAGAGGAGGTTGACTTCAGCACCAGTTTTAGCTCTGTCATCTAGTGGAGAGGACTTTACAGTCTTTTGTGATGCGTCCCGTGTGGGACTGGGTTGTGTGCTTATGCAGAACGAACGGGTGATTGCTTATGCTTCTAGGTAGCTAAAGAAGCATGAGTTGAATTACCCCACACATGACCTTGAGATGGCAGCAGTAATCTTTGCACTCAAGATGTGGAGGCATTACCTCTATGGGGTAAAATGTGAGATCTTCACCGATCATAAAAGCCTGCAGTACATCCCGAGTCAAAGAGATCTGAATTTGAGACAGAGGAGATGGGTAGAGTTGCTGAGTGACTATGATTGCAAGATTCAGTATCATCCGGGTAAGGCGAATGTCGTGGCAGACGCCCTAAGCCGGAAGTCACTAGGCAGTCTATCCCACATCACGGCAGAGAGGAGACCAGTGGTGAAGGAGTTTTACAAGCTCATTGAGGAAGGTCTACAGTTGGAGTTGTCTGGTACAGGTGCCTTAGTTGCTCAGATGAAAGTGACACCCGTGTTTCTGGAGCAAGTGGCTCAGAAACAGCATGAGGACCCAGAGTTAGTGAAGATTGCCAGGACTGTTCAGTCAGGCAAGGACAGTGAGTTCAGATTTGACAATAGGGGGATCCTCCGCTATGGGAGTCGATTATGTGTACCAGATGACATTGGGCTAAAAGGAGACATTATGAGAGAGGCTCATAATGCAAGATACAGCATTCACCCCGGAGCCACCAAGATGTATCAAGATCTGAAGAAAGTTTACTGGTGGCCAGCTATGAAGAGAGAAGTGGCACAATTTGTGTCAGCCTGCGAGATATGTCAGAGGGTGAAGCTGGAACATCAGAAGCCGGCTGGAATGCTTAACCCGCTACCCATTCCAGAGTGGAAATGGGAGAATATAGCTATGGACTTCGTAGTGGGGTTACCGGCGACGTCCAACAGATTGGACTCCATATGGGTGATTGTGGACAGACTCACCAAATCTGCTCACTTCATCCCTGTCAGGAGTGGCTATTCTGTGGACAAGTTGGCGCAGGTGTACGTTGATGAGATAGTCAGACTGCACGGGGTTCCTGTTTCCATCGTGTCAGATAGAGGGCCCCAGTTCACCTCCAGGTTTTGGCGGAGTCTGCAGAACGCCATGGGTACTAGATTGGATTTCAGCACTGCCTTCCACCCCCAGACTGATGGACAGTCAGAAAGGACCATCCAGACCATAGAAGATATGCTGAGAATGTGTGTGCTGGACTTTGGCGGTTCTTGGAGGCAACATCTACCTTTGGTGGAGTTTGCCTACAATAACAGCCATCATGCTAGCATCGGGATGGCTCCATATGAAGCTTTATATGGAAGGAAGTGCAGATCACCTGTTTGCTGGGAAGAGGTAGGAGAGAGGTCCTTAGCAGGACCCGAGCTAGTAGAGATCACCAGCAGGGTGGTGCCCATGATCAGAGAAAGAATCAAGACTGCTGCAAGCAGACAGAAGAGCTATGCAGACATCCGCAGAAGACTAGTAGAGTTTCAGGAGGGGGATCTGGTATTGCTTAAGGTTTCTCCAATGAAAGGAGTGGTTAGGTTCGGAAAGAAAGGTAAGCTGGCTCCGCGGTACATCGGACCCTTTGAAGTCTTGCAAAAGATTGGGAGTGTATCGTACAAGCTGGACTTGCCTGCTTCAATGGAGAGAATCCATCCGGTTTTCCATGTTTCTATGTTGAGAAAATTCGTGTCAGATCCGGGCAAGGTTCTTAGTGAACCTGATGTGGAGATCCAAGAGGATCTCACCTATGTTGAGCAGCCAGTACGGATCTTAGACACCCAGATCAGAAAGCTGAGAAACAAGGAAATCCCGATGGTGAAAGTCCTTTGGAACCACCACAATATTGAGGAATGTACTTGGGAGACACGGGAGTCCATGCTCCAATAGTATCCCCATCTCTTTTAAGGTTAGATCTTTATGTGTTTATGTATGTATGTTATGTTGATTGTTATGCATGTGCTAGTTGAGGAACATTCGGGGACGAATGTTCTTAAGGGGGGGAGAATGTAATACCCGGCTAGACTCCGGTATCGGAATTCCTACCGTCCGGTGGAACCTCGGATGTCGGAAACCTCTAGAAGGGGTAAAACTATGATTTTATGAAATGTTTTCATGTATTTCATGTTTTTAAGTAAGAAATTAAATGAGTTTTTACATGAAAAGTGTTTGGAGGAAAACCCAGGTTCGGCCGCCGAAAGTCAGGTTCGGCCGCCGAACATGCATGCGTTTTGGAGGCACGTTAGGCCCCCGAAAGCATGAGTGAGGGAAGTCAAGGTTCGGCCGCCGAACCTCAAGTTCGGCCGCCGAACATTGCATGGATGCGGAGGCACATTCGGCCCCCGAACGTGGTCTGGCCAGCCACTATAAAAGGGTCCCTTAGCCGAAAACGGGCGAGCTTTTTTCCCATTTTCGGCCAAGGTGAGCTTTCCGCCGTCCCTCACCCATTTTCAATGTTCTTCCTCTAAATCTTTCAATATTTTCACTTGTTTTCACTTGGTTTTGAAGATTTAAGCTTTTGAAACAAGTTTTGGAGCTTTGGGAACTCAGGAGCTCATTTTCGTGGATCTCCAAGTTTAGGTCGTCTCCCTCTCGATCTTCAAGAGGTAAGAGCCGATCTTAAGCTCCTTATGAGTTTTAAATAAGTTTTATGCAAGATCTATGGGTAGAAATGCATGTTAGGTTAAATGTTGATGTTATGGGTATATATTAATGTTTTGAACAATGTAGCTTGTTTGTGTGTGATTGAAGTGTTGTAGATGGGGTATATGTATGTTTGAGGCCCCTAGGAACTTGTATGCATGTTTTGGTTGAGATATATGCATGATTTGTGGGTTTGGGAGGCAGGAGGTTCATGTGAACCAAGTTTATGCCCATTTGGCAGAAACCAGGTTCGGCAGCCGAAGGAAGTTTCGGCCGCCGAACCCCTCTTGTGGAGGCAGCATTCGGCTGCCGAAGGTGCCCCCGAAAAGAGACTTTCGTCTCTGTCTGGCACTTTCGGCCGCCGAAGGTGCCGCCGAACCTAGCTGAGTTTCGTCTCTGTCCAGGACTTTCGGCCGCCGAAGGTGCCGCCGAAAGTGCCCTGTTCAGCCATTTCATGCATATTTTCTGTGATGTTTTCAAGATGTTTTAGGGGGTTTTTGGGGAGTATATTAGAGTTGTATTTACATATGTTTGGTCCCTCATTTGAGTCCACCGGTGTAGGTTCGGACCCGAGGAACCGAGGACCCCAGCAGTGAGTTCAGCTGCTTCGGTATTGTCAGAGTCAGCCAGAGGTGAGTAGGACTAACTCAATCTTTTAAAATTAAATGTTTTATCATGTTTCATGCATCATGATTATGCAATAGGATGATTGCATTAGTATCACGAATATGTCGCATTGCATCTATTATTGTTGATGTGGGTGAATGTAGGATGACCCAATTAGTCCAAGACAGGAAGACCAGGACCCCATGCTACGGCCTGGCACAGAGTAAGCAAGTCCAGGCCCCAGTCTACAGGCCTGGCACAGAGTAAGGTATGGTTATGGGACTCGAAGACCAGGAGCCCAGAGGAGGCCCTGGGAAAATGGTAAGTAATGTATGATATGACAGGAAGACCAGGCCCCATTCTACAGGCCTGGCACAGAGTTTACTTGGACTATTTGGTGATGAGTTCACCCAACCCTTATGTGAATTGTTTGTGTTATGATGCATTCCATTTAAGCATAGTGTTAATGTGTTTTACTAGCTCTACTCACTGGGCTTTTAGCTCACCCCTCTCCCTTTTCCCCCAGGCTTACAGGTACAGGATATAGTGCGGGAGTTCGGATAGAGAGAAGGAGTTATGCTTATGTAATAGATAGAAATGGACATGATCAAATTGTAATGTAAAAGTACAGTATTGTTATGTAATGAGTTTTATGGATGTTAGTATGTGCTTGACCATAGATTGTTGTATCCCTTTTATACATGATCTTAGAGATTTTGTAAATGCTTTTGTAAACCAACTCAACAGATGTATGTTACCCATTGAGGGCACAGATGAGATCCCACAGAGGGATCAAAGTTATGTTTATGTTATGCACAGGTTGAGTTTGGTTGATGTTAAATGGAAAGAAAAGTTTTAATTCTTATGTATATTGTTGATCATGTATGGGATTATACAGGTTTACAGGTTTTATGTCAAGCTTGCTACGGGTCCCGGCGGCCTTAAGCCGATCTGGATCCTAGCGCCGGTAGCGGTCCGATTTTCGGGTCGTTACAAAAATGCACAAGGGAGCCAAGTTTCTGCCCTTGGGCAGAAACCAGGTTCGGCAGCCGAAGGAGCTTTCGGCCGCCGAACATGACTGGGGAGGCAAGCCTTTCGGCTGCCGAAGTTGCCCCCGAAAAGAGACTTTCGTCTCTGTCTGGGACTTTCGGCCGCCGAAGGTGCCGCCGAACATGCATGAGTTTCGCCTCTGTCTGGGAGTTTCGGCCGCCGAAGGTGCCGCCGAACCTGCCTGACTTTCGGCTCTGGAGGGACTTTCGGCCGCCGAACCTGCCGCCGAAAGTGCCCTGTCCAGCCATTTCTTGCATGTTTTCATGTGATTATTCCATGATGTTTTAGGGGGTTTTTGGGGAGTATATTAGAGTCATGTTTATGTATGTTTGGTCCCTCATTGGAGTCCACCTGTGTAGGTTCGGACCCGAGGAACCGAGGACCCCAGCAGTGAGTCAGCTGCTACAGAGTTTGTCAGAGCTAGCCAGAGGTGAGTGGAATAAACCTTAAGTTTTAAAATAAATGAAATGTGAATTTTGAGCATGATCCATGCATCATGAATGCCATGAGATATAGTAGGTTGATGCATTAGTATTCACGAATATGTTGCACTGCATTTATGATGTTGATGTGGATTGGTTATTGGATGATCCTTTAGTCCTCATATGATATGATGATGTTATGGCATGATATGGTATGGAAGTCCAGGTTGTACCCATTCTACGTCCCTGGCACGATGTAAGAGGAAGTCCAGGTTGTACCCATTCTACGTCCCTGGCACAGTTGGACTGTATGATATGTTATGATTAAGAGAAAGACCGGTTGTACCCATTCTACGTCCCGACACAGTTGGACTATGTAGAGGACTATAGGTGACAATACCATCCGAGTTGTGATTTGTTGTGATGTGTTGCATTCCATGAAAGCATGAAATTTTAATATATTGTTTTCTACTATTCTGCTCACTGGGCTTGTTAGCTCACCCCTCTCCCCTAACCCCAGATGTGCAGGTACAGGGTAGACCAGGAGGTTAGCCAGAGTTTTTAAAGTATGTTGATGTAATAGTTAGATTGTGGACATGACAATTGTACTAATGTAATGTAAGAAATTCAGTATGTTATGTAATGAGGTATATTGAGGTTATAGATGTGCTTGACCCTATGAGTATTGTAATCCCTTGTTGATGCATGATCTTAGATATTTGATGATTCAGATGTAAGCCAACTCATCTCATGTTTACCGCCCTTTGGGGCATTGATGAGATCCCACAGAGGGATCATGATTATGATCATGACTATGTACATGTATGTTCAGGTTGAGTTGGATGTTTGAAAGAAAAGTTTAAATTTTTATGCATGTTGTTGATCATGTATGGGATTATACAGGTTTACAGGATGTATGTTTGGCTTGCTACGGGTCCCGGCGGCCTTAAGTCGACCCGGATCCTAGCGCCGGTAGCGGTCCGATTTTCGGGTCGTTACAACCAGCTCCTAGGGGCTTCAAACTATCTTAAGCCCCATCTACAACACATCAAATATGCATTTGCAAGCCACATTGTTCAAAAACACAACATAAACTCATAAACCTAACCATAAGCTAAACATGCATTCTACCCCATAGATCTTCATGAAACTTACTTAAAACATGCAATGAGCTTAAGATCGGCTCTTACCTCTTGAAGATCGAGAGAGAGACGACCTAATCTTGGAGATGGGAGATTTTTAACTTCCTTGGGTCTCCAAGCTCAAAACTTGCTCAAAACTTGAAAATCTTTAAAACAAGATGAAAACTTGTGAAAATCATGAAAGATTTGAAGGAAGAACTCAAAGATTGGTGAGGGACGGCGGAGAGCTCACATTGGCCGACAATGGGGAGAAAAGCTCGCCCGTTTTCGGCTAAAGGACCCTTTTATAGTGGCTGGCCAGGCCATGTTCACGGCCCCCGCATGCATGCTATGTTCGGCGGCCGAACCTTGACTTCCCTCACTTATGCCTTCGGGGGCCTAAGGCACACCCGAAATGCCTGCATGTTCGGCGGCCGAACCTGGGTTTTCCTTCAAGGTTGTTTTCATGCAAAAACACATTTTCTTTCATGCTTAAAACATAAAACACATTTAAACATTTTATGAAAACATGGTTTTACCCTTCTAGAGGTCTCCGACATCCGAGATTCCACCGGACGGTAGGAAATTCCAATACCGGAGTCTAGCCGGGTATTACATTGTTCAAGAAGAATGGTCATCTCAGTATCAGTGGATATACGGATGCTGATTGGACAGGAGACCCTACCGACAGACGATCCACTTCAGGATATTTTACCTTCGTTAGAGGTAACTTGGTGATATGAAAGAGTAAGAAGCAAAAGGTGGTGGCACTGTCCAGTGCGGAAGCATAATTTAGGGGAATAACAAAAGGACTTGCAGAGCTACTATGGATTATAAAGTTGATGTTTGAGCTTGGATTTTCATCAGGGGACGTAGCTAAACTTCATTATGACAATAAGGCAGCAATCAACATTTTCGAAAATTCTGCTCAACATGATCAAACAAAACATGTTGAAATAGACCGACATTTCATCAAGGAAAAGTTGAACAATGGTTTGATATCGTTACCGTTTGTTCGATCGAAAGATCAGTGGGCATACATCCTAACTAAAGCAGTTACTGAACGAATATTTCATGAAGTTTTAGGCAAATTGGGCATATTAAATCCATATGAACCAACTTGAGAGGGGAGTGTTGGAAAGAGTATTCTGCCATAATTGTAATTAATCAGTGATTAACATTACCATAGTTAGCATGATCCTAACATGATTTTAATCGATAATTGATAGTATAATCATAGGCATAATTGATCATATCTTGTACTATATAATTCTTATATCTTATTACACAGAAAGTAACAAAACACTTTTCTTTCTATAATTCTAGAGTCTGAAATTTTCGATTTGTTACGCAAGCTTCGGTAGAACTCTATAATGGAAATCTAGAATTCTTATTGTATATATTTTAAAAGAAAATGATTATTTTTTGTTTGGTTTGATTTTAATTTAATTTAAACATAATTAAAATTTTTTTAAATATAATAATATTTATTTAACTTTTAATTTTATATTATTATTTCTTTTGTTTTGTAATTTTTATTTCTTTTATTTATTTTTTATATATATTAAAAAATATAATTTTTTTATTAAATTTTTAATTATATTCATCGTGAAAATATTAAATTTTATTAGATATTAAAATATATTTTAAATATTTATTTAAAAATAATACTTAATAAAATATTATATTAAAAAATAAAATAAAATTATAATAATTAATTATATATTAATTATAATATAAAAATATATAATAATTTTAAAATAATAAAAAAATAAAAATCATGAGACCAGGAGGATAGAATGTTATTTTGATTCCAATCCATAGGTGATATTTGTACATTTACAGAAGTTAAACTGATTCAGATTCAAAATTCAAAGGCAATAATGGAGAATTTTGATTCCAACCCATAGGTGACATTTGTACATGTACAGAAGCTAAATTGATTCAGATCAAAATTTCAAAGGCAATAATGAAGAAACTTATTTTCCACATTTAACAGATGGCTGTCACCTCATCCGTCACTAAGTTCCACGTTTAAAACGTTTCGGGTACTAGCTTAGCATAGCAGCTGTTAAAGTTGCGTATAAATGAATTAAATTATTTATGAGTTATTTGAAATTTAATTTAATAAATATTTAATTAATTTTAATTTAATTTTTAAATAAATTAACTTTTAAATTCGTTTTAATGTATGAGTTAAATTTAAATTTTATAGTATTTAATTGGTTAAAACTTTTGAATTTAATTTGAGTTTATGAACAGATTTACGAATAGGTTTATAAACAGTCTTATTAAGTAAACTGAAATTATTATTATAAGAGAAATAAATTTAAATTCTGCATATGCGCCTATAAGATAAATTTAAATTTTTTAAAATTTAACTTTATATAATTTAATTATATTTTTAAATTTATATATATATTAATAATTAAGATTTAGAACTCATATTTATAAATATTTTACTTTTAAATTAAAATTATTTTAATTTTAAATTAAAACTCATTATACATATAAATAAATTGAATTATTAATGAACTATTTAAGACTAAACTCAATAAAAATTTGATTCGTCTAAACTCGTTTACTAAACGAATTAAATTTAAACTTTTTAATACTCAAATTGAGTTCAAAATGAGTAAAGTTCGAATTCGGATTGATCTAAAAAAATTTTAATAAATCAAATTTAAACTCTTTAAAATTCAGTTCGGCTTGATTTATTTACATATGAAAGAGAGTCACACACTTTATGTTGGGAAATAAAACATAGAAAGAAAAATAAATTTATTTTCATCTTTTTATGTTTGGTCAAGAAGAAATTGAAAAGGGCAGAAAATTTTAGAAGGAAATTCCATTCACTTTTTTCTCTTTAAATCGGGGAAAAGTGGGAGAAATTTTTTGAAAATGAATAAAACCTCCCTATATTTTGTAGATTATTTTTAAAATTTGAGATATTTATTATTTAGTCAATATATATTTTTATTATTTATAAATCAATATTTACATTTTAATAAAAAATTTATTAAAATATTTTTATTTTTTAGTCTATTAATAAAATAGTAATTCAAAATCTATTTTATTTATTTTTTCTGTTAAAAAATATTAAAAAATTAAATTACTCTTATTATTTAATTAATTTTTTTTTCACCGTCGTCTTTCTCCTCTTGATGATTCAATTTATTACCAAACAAATCACTCTCACCCATACCAAATTTTTATTGTACTTTGCTCTAATAACAATATATGCTATTATTTTAATTTTGAGAAAAAATTATTAGAAAAATTAAAATATTATAAAAAAATTTCAGAAAAAGAATTTGAGAGTTAGGAATTTTATTATAAATCAAAGAGCGAGGATAATTTAGGATTTTAAAATTTTCTCTATCCTTTTATAAGATTTTAATGAAAAAAAAAAGTTAAAAATGAATAAAATGAGTATTTCGTGAACTATTAAAAAAAATTAATAAATTTTTAAAAATATAAAAATTAATTTATAAATAATGATAATATCTAATTAATAAAAAGTAAATCTTTTATCATTTAAAAGATAGAATTATAATTTTATTATTAAAAAGATATTTGCTTCTATTATTTTTCTTCCTTTACCTAAACACACTTAAATAAATTATTTTTTCTCGTAATCATTATTTTTTTATTTTTCTTTCGTTATTTTTCCTTCTTCCTATTGTATTAAAATAGTTGGATAACTAAGGCTATATATTAACTCTTATTTAAAAGAGAAAACAAAGAGAAATATTTGTTTGTCTAGAAAGAAAATAGATTAGAATTTTCTATTTAGTCACTTTCTTTTTATGAAATTAGTAAGCACGAACAGTAAAATAAATTTGAGAGTAATCTTCTCATTAAAAGTTAACAATATAAATATTTAAGACGAATTAATTTTTTAAATTACATTGCATATTGTCCCCACCCATCGCATGCACTCATATTTTAATAATTACACGTTTTACATTAATTTTAAAAATGTCTTTGATAGAATTTAAAATAATAAAGTCATTTTAATAATTTTTTTATAATAATTTAATATCTCAAAATTATTTTAATAATCTTATCCAAAATTTACCTTATAGGTTGTGTATATGTATATTCCAAATTTAGAGTTTGTAAATAATAAATAAGATATTGATATAATAAAATTTTTTATCCAATTCATAATTCAAACATTATTGGTAATAGTTAAAATAATTAAAGATATTTTAAAAAATTCTATTATTCCTCCTTTTTATATATACAGTTTGTACATATATAAAATTGAAATTATCATTTAAATATTTTTCAAAAAATAAATATGTTTTGTAGTTATATTTTTATTTTAAAATATATATATTTTTTGTGCCGATTATAATATAAAAAGCAAAAAATTAACAAATATATTTATATTTACACGTCACGCTAAATATATACTTATATATCTATATTTTAGTATTTTTATCATTCAAACAACTCAATTTTAATCGTGACTTAATAAATATTTAATTTTTTTAAAAAATATTATTTTTATATATAATTTTATCAAATTTATAGTTTAAAGTTATATTTAAAAATAATTTTTTGAAATTATAATTAAATTCATAATTTTAAAGTTGTATTTAAAAGTAATTTTTCAAATTTAAATCCATAATTAAATTAATAATTTTAAAATTATATTTTTAAAAGTAATTTTTAAACCTATGGTTTTAAAGATATTTTTAAAGTTTAAGTATTTAAAATAATATTTTTTTAAATTTAAATATTCACAAGTAATATTTTTTAAAATTTAAATATTTATTAAATTAAAATTTTTATAATGTCTAATGAGTAAAATATTAAAATATAATTGTGTAAATATGTATTTTTTTTTCCTTTCATCATGTTTAAAGGAATACATTGATTCAATAATTTATTTTCGGATCATGTTTCATGAAATTTAATTATTTAATCATTGGTTATATACATAATGATTGATTTAATTTTAATTAATTTTAAATATATATAATTTTATAATAACATTTGAATTTAATTGGAAATTAATATAACTAATTCAAAAAATAAAATTTGAATGTTTGTATTATTTTTTAGCAAATCAAAATAAAATATCAATTTGTTAGTATCAAATTCAAACAAGGAGTAATTAGTTAATTCCATTATTCTCATTTTTATATATAAATAATAAAAACAAATAAATGTGAGATTAATTATTTAAACTTTAATATATTAAAAATCTTAATTAAGTAATAATACTTATAAGTATAATTATACAAAATACATATTTTTTATTTTTTTCACAAAACCAAAATATCGTTCAATTAATATTTTTTAATTGAATTCTAAAATAAATAATTAAAAAGTGTTTAAGAAAAAACATCATTAATAAATTTATTATAAATAATCTCTCCTAAACTCACTTTACATTTAAAAAATTTTAATAAAACTATTTATTTTTTAATTTATTTTTTTTTTATATTCTCTTAATCAAATAATATTTATTAAAATTTCTAGCAGAATCTAAATAATTTTTTATACCCATGAACGATAAAGAGTTTTTTTTTTTAAAAATAAAGGAATCTTATGACTTTTTAAAAAAAGAACACAAAATTATGATTTATTTAGAAAATTTTGTTTATAATAACTGAATTAAAACTAAGTTTATCATGTTTTAAAAAAAAACAATTTTATCACTATAAATTAAAATAATAACTAAAATCATAATTTCACAACAATAACAATTCATCCAAAGACTTTAATTTAAAAAAGGGCAAGGACTCCAAACACAATATTTTTTAATATTTTTTATTTGTCCATTACAAGCTTCACGTTTTTTTCCTTTTTTTATCTACAGCATTAACGTATAAAATAATGTATATCTTTACGTATGAATACACATTTTTAATATATTAAAGATGACTGTACATATTAATAATTAATATTCACATACCAATGCACATTTTGAGAGAAGTATTTTTTTAAAAATAAAATAATCATCAATGTTTAAAATAATTAAATTTAATTTTTATATTTTAAGAGTTAAACATTACAAAATCAACATGAGATTCATATTTAGCCCTCCCTCTCTATATATTAAAAAGGCCACTGGTAACGGTGCTTCCATCAATCGGTTATTTTATCAATTTGTTTTTTTTATATATGTATATTTTTAAGTTATTAATACTCAATATTTTATATTATAAATTTTAATTAAATTGTAATTGATCAAAATTAAAAATAAAAAAGACAAATTTCTATAGTTATAATAATAATAAGCACATTTACTTTTGGGCTTTTTAAAAGTGTGAAAAGATGAGAAATAATTAAATAAATTATAAATGTTTATTACAATAACGAATACTATTAACGTCGCGAGCGGTGGTACATTTGGGCTTTTTAAAAATTGTGAAAAGATAGAGAAATAATTAAATAAATTATAAATATTTATTACAATTTTATTTTAGAAAAAATTTATTATTTAATTTTTATATATTCATCAATCCAACATTTTCAAAAATATATTAAAATATTTTTATTTTTTCTTCCAATCAATAAAATAGTTTTTTTATTATTTTTTTCATTAAAAATAAATAAAAAAATTAGAGAAAATTTTTTTAAAATTTAATTTTACTATCAAATAAAATATTTTTTTTTATTTTTAGATATTTTTTTATTAATAAGTCAGTCTCTAAATTTTTAAAAATCTATTAAAATATCTTTATTTTTTTTTTATCAATAAAATAATCTCTCATTCTCCTCCTCAAGAGAAGAAAGAAAAAAAAAAAAAAGATAATGATAGAAAAAATAAGTCAGTTTCTATATTTTTATAAATTTATTAAAACATTCATATTTTTTTTTATATCTATTAAAACGTTATTATTATTTTTTTTCATCAACGAAATAATCTCTACTCCTCATTTTTTAAAAAAAACAAAGAAAAAAAGATAATAATGAAAGAGAAAAAGAAAAAGAAAAAAAGAATTACCTCCTTCTCTTTAAAGGAGAATAGAAGAATTGAAGAAGAATCAGCAAAGAAGAAAAAAGAAGAACTAGAGAAGGAGGATGGGTAATTTAATTTTTTGTTATATTTTTAACGGCATAAATAAATGAAACGATTAATTTATTAAAGGAGAAAAAAAAATATTTTAATAAATTTTTAAAAATATAAAAATTGACTTATTAATAACAACGATAATATTTAAAAATTAAATTATAAATATCTTTTATGTTATAATAATCAAATGGATAAATATCCTTTTATGTTATAATAACCAAATATCCATTAATAAAGCGACGGTCGTGAGAGGTGGTTTATTTTCTTATTTCGGCAATGTGTAAGGTTATTCAATTATTTTCTTAATCATTAAAGCTAAGTAAAAATCTTTAGAAAGCATTTGAAATTAGATGCGAAGATTACATTTTTAGTAAAAATTTAAATAGAGAAAAATTATTTTAAGTAATGTTATTTTTAGTTGAACAATATTATAAATTAGAAAATAAAATTTATTCTTTTAGTTGAAAACATTTTTTTAATCTATATGAAATAAAAAATAAAAATTATTTGTGTGATGGAGAGAATAATATGTTTCATTTACACACAATCTTAAATTTAATATTTAATATTTAATAAATTAATATACATGCCTAAATGTAAATGTTCAATTTAATAACTCTCAAATACATTCTTATAGAGGAAGTTAAGCTCTCTCTATATCCTTCTTTATTTATGTGGGGATTTATCGTTTTTTGACCTTTTAGTTCAAGATTGTAAACTGCTCCTATCTAGTTATGAGGAAGCAAAGTGTGTTTTTGTTCATAGATCTGCGAATGATGTCGCTCATGTTCTAGCAATATCGGCTCATTTTGAGTCAGGTCAAGGAATTTGGATTGATATCCCTTCTCCTCACATTGTTTCTTTATTCTCCTTTAATTAATAAAGTTTTCTTGTTATTTCAAAAAAAAAAAAAAAATTTATGTGGAAAATTGTCAATAAAATTATAAAAATGCTATAATTTAGTAGTCATTTGCTAAAGGATTGAAAGAGAAACACACTAATTTATAATTAAAAAAACGTGTTTAAGATTGCATTTGTTTCATTAAAAACCATCAAACCATTTTTTAAGAAAATAATTCATTTTCTGCTTTTTTGCAATATCAAAACTTTTAAATTTTTTTTGATAAAATGGATATAGAAAATCAAGGGATATTATGGGAGTGTTTTAATTTTCTCTTAATTTTTGGTTATAAAAATATTTTTAAAAAAGTTCTTTTTTTAAAAAAAAAAAAAAAAAAGTTTACTCTATGATGAGTCTTGGCTGGCAGGCTTATTGGGCTTGGGCCAATTGAAAGATCTAGATTTAGATTCTGTGGAAAGTTTAGCCTTCTAGGGTTTAAGACTTGGAAGCACCGGAAAATATTCAAAACGGAGAAACCTCACCTACAGTTACCTTAAACCCTAATTCTTCACTGGAAATGGAACTGCAATCAGTTTGTCGTGGGTTTACCGCTCCCAAATTCAGATTAACACCCAATCGTCTGTTATATAATCAAATTGTAAGTAAATTTTTACACTCGAATTGAATCTTAGGCTTCTCATTCTTGCATTTGTTTGGCAGAGTAATCCTCATCTCACTTTCTCTGTTTCTGGTTCCAATTTTACAAATATTTAGGTTCATTCAAAGCTTGGAAGCGCCTCAAAATGTACGTTTTGCTCTTAAATATATATATTTCTTTACCAGTTTATTCGAATTCGAACTCCAATTCATACACCATTTGATTGTTGAGGGAACTGAAGAAATCAAGTAAATTTAATTTATGTGATATTCATTATTATATATTGTATTATTAGGTTCTACTGAGTTCAAATTTATATAAATTTTACATTTTGAATGGACGAAACTACGTTTAAGGTGAATATGGTCAGCTTTTGTGCTCTAACTTATGGTTTATTCTTTCCCAGCATTTCTGATTGCTGGCTTCGATAATGTGTTTAAGGGGATTCCATCGTCAAGCTTCAGCAGAGGACTTATCATACGAGCTTCTAGTTCCAATTCTAGCGGAAACAGAAATTTGAAGCTTTTGGGTCGAGAAGATGCTGCTGTACCTGCTGATAGTTTTTATTATTTGGAACCATTTAGAGGTAAATCAGGTTCTGCTTCCTTTTGTGGGTTGACTCACCAATCAGTGGAGGAAGGAAAATTGGTGTCAACTCCTTTCGCTGAAGAAAAAGGATCACTTCTTTGGGTTTTGGGGCCAGTGGCGTTGATATCTTCACTGATTGTGCCCCAGTTCTTCCTTGCAAATTCAATTGAGGCTTTCATCAAGAATGAGGTTCTTGTAGGTACTTACTCATTCCTTCAACCTCCTTAATCCACCTTCTTTCATTCCTTAGCTTGTCTTATTATACTTTTGTGCTGCTCAATCTTGAAAAGGTTGAGGCAAAAGATAAAGTGTTATTTTCTTTGCTTGGAATTATATTTTTGTGTTGTAGGACAATTTTATCATGAGTCTGATTTTCCATGTTTAGTTGTCTCTCTGAATTAGTTTAGGTCCCAAATTTAAGTAGTATTATGTAATTTGAGATTTGTGAATGGTTTGAATTATTCATTTCTGGTTTGTGTTTTGGAAAGAATCCTTCAATGCAATGAACTGAGAAAAATTCACGTAGATCTATAAGTTAAAGTTTGAGAAATGTTCCTATTACAAGTGCCATTGTCATGATATTAAATAATGAGCTACCAGGTCCATGTTATAGGACAATGTATTTATAAATTGAACTTTTCTTCAAATAAATATGTGTACTAGCTACGTTTGTCATTGCTTTAATTCAGTAACCGGCTATTCTGCTGCCTTTTTTTTTGTGTTGGGTGCAAGCAATAAGCTCATGGTTGGCATATGTGCTTCAAAAGAAAGTTATTTGTCATCTTTTCAATCAATAATACTGTGTTTGTGTATAAGCAATTTGGCAAAAAGGAAGCGTAACATATTTGTGATGATTATTATGCAGAAATTGTGGCCTCATTTTCTTTTGAAGCTATGTTTTATGTTGGTCTTGCAATGTTCCTGTTTGTAACTGATCGAATTCAGAGGCCATATCTGCAATTTAGCCCAAAGAAATGGGGTCTTATTACTGGCCTTAAAGGATACTTGACATCAGCCTTCTTTGCCATGGGCCTGAAGGTCATCATCCCTCTTTCGGTTGTGTATGTAAGCTGGCCAGTGCTTGGCCTGCCTGCTTTGGTTTCTGTATTTCCCTTCCTAGTCGGCTGCATTGCTCAACGTGCTTTTGAGATTAGTCTGGACAAAATGAGGTCATCTTGCTGGCCTTTAGTCCCTATTATATTTGAGGTATGCTACTGCAATCCATTGCCATCTTTTTATTCTGAAGCCAGAACTTAAGTTTGATGATTTGAATTGGCTTGCAGGTTTATAGAATATATCAATTAACCAAAGCTACTCATTTTATTGAGAAATTGATGCTATCGATGAGGGGGCTTCCTGAGTCTGCACAGTTGTTGGAAAGAAACAACGCCTTAATTGTTATGATAGTGACCTTCCAAATTCTGGGTGTGATTTGCCTCTGGTCATTGTTAACCTTTCTTTTAAGGCTCTTTCCTTCTAGACCTGTAGCAGAGAACTATTGATGTCTGCAATGGCTATTGTATATTCTGTTTCCATGGGTTTCGTGCTTATTTAATATCTGCACAGCACGAGATAACTAGAAGGTTGATGGACACAAGTTTAATGATTGTCATCCGTTATCATTTCTATTAAATCTTGGTTACCAAATCAGGCCCTGTCTTGGATCCAAGGAATCCGTCGTTAACGGCGTTCCTTTTGGCACAAATGTTTCATATGCAGACAATCATACGCGCGCACACACTCATAATCCAGTTAGGTCAATTTCCGTACACAATTAACTATGAGCATTCGTCTTCTATGTGAGCTTCTCTAGGATTTGACAAATTAAACTAAGTGCTACAATAGCCATTGCTGAAGAGTCGGGAGAACTAAGCAATGAATCAGGAATCTTTCTTCTTCCGCCCATCCGCAAGTTCGCCGACTACTATTTCTTCGACGCAACCACACGAGTTCAGGTTTGATTCGGGTCACAATGAACCAAAGGAAAATATGCTTCCAAGCCCGCGATTGAAAAACGGAGCAACAGAAAAAGGATGCGCCTTGCCACGTGTTAGGCTCAAAACTCTTATGACCCCACGCGTTTGTGGAAAAATCCTCACGTGGGGTTAAATTTTCAACAAATCTAAGTCGGACCACCTCTCCAAGAGAAAGTTAGAACTGAGAAAAGTGTAATTTACCATAAGATTTAATGAAAATTATAATTTAGTTCATACATTTTTAATAAAAAAATTAGTGCATAAATGTATATTCTATTAATAAATAAGCATTTTATTAATTTTCATATTAGATTATAACAATTTAAATTACTTTCACTTTTTATAATAATTAAATCTATATAATTAGTGCCTTAAATTTGGATAAATTTTATGATCTATAGTTATTAACAGTGACTTTCACACAAAACTATTTTGTTATTAAAATGAAAATTTAAGAACTAAATATTTTTTATTTAAAAAGTAGAAATTAAGTATTATACAAGAAAAGAAGAAAAAAATGCAATTTTAATTAATTAGTGAATTAGTATTTATATTTTTAACAGTCCTCATATTTTTAAAAAAAAAAAATCAATAAATTAGTTTATCCCAAAAAAAAAAATAAAGAAAAAACATCACTGTTATGTTGTTTTTTAAGGAATAATTTGTTGCATGTATTTGGATTATAAAAATTGAATTGTTGGAATGGAATATAGAAACTAAAAGTAATTTTGCTGTTTAAGGAGTAATTTGTTAGTTTTTAAATTACAACAATTAAATATCTGACTTTTAGAAGAACAAAAATTAATGTATATAATTTTCTAAATTATATGGACAAAATGAAATTTCATCCTGAAAAAAAGCCAAAAAAAAAAAAAATCCTCTCCTCTCCACTTGGCGACGCTCTCAGCTAATATGCTTCTCTTCTTCACACTGTCCCTATAAAGGCACGAGAAGTCACCAAGCAAATGGCTAATACTTAAAAAGCCTAAAACACAGAAACTCCAAAAGGCAACGCAAGCACAGGCCAGAAAATTAAATTAAATAAGAGCAATGGCAACCACAAGATCTTTACGTTCCCGTAGGCCTCTGGGTCACGTTCCTCCTCCTGGTTCAGCTTCATCACCTGTTACGGCTGTGAAATGTATCGGCAAGAGTACTGCAGGGTTATTGGGTGGAGAGAAGATGGTTTCAGGAGCCGATGATGAAAGGAAATCAACGGCGACTGCTGTGAAAGCATCCGTGGCTGTTAAAGAAAGCTTGATCAATGCAGAACCAAGGGTTGATGAGGGAATAGATTTGGCTTCTTTGCTTGCCAATGTTGGTAATGCTTTGTTTAAGGTGTTGAGGCCTGCTGTTAAACGAAAGCCCTGGAATTTACAGGTCCAGATGTTGGGCTTTTTGTAAATTTAGGGGTGGAATACTTTTTATTTGTGAATTTAGGGTTAGGATAAAAATATTTACGGATTTGGGGTTGGGGCGGCAGGTGGCAGCCGAAAAGCTTGTTTGGCGCCTGTTTGACAGGCGCCAGAGCCTGGCGCCACTTTAAGTGGCGCCAGGCCATTATTTTATTTTTTTTAAATGATCTGGCGCCAGACCATTATTTTTTTAATTTTTTTTTTTTTAAAAATGGCCTGGCGCCACTCAAAGTGGCGCCAGGCCTTAATTTTTTTTTAAATTTTTTTAATTATTAAAATATTATAATTATATTAATTAATATATTATTTTTATATTATATTTTTATTATAATAATATTTTATAATATATTTTATTAATTTTAATATATTTTTATAATAATATTATAATTAAATAATATTAATTATAAATTTATTTATTTGATATTAAATATGTATAAAAATATTAAATTAAATAATTAATAAAAAAATAAATTAATAAATTAATATAAATATTTAAAAGTATAAAAATTAAATTTATTTTTATTAAGCTGATATTGTGCCGCGGTACATAATTACAAAATAATATGAATTTTATGATAATGTATATAATCACATAATAATATTAATTTTATAATTACAAAATAAAAATATTAAATTATTTATAATTTATCAAAAATAAATAAATAAATTAATTAATTTAATCACATAATAAATTAATTATCTGTATAATTTTATTTTATCTAAATATTAATTTATATTTTATATATTAATATTTAATATATTTTATTATTAATATTTAAATTAAAAATATTAGTGACTCTATATAATTTCAGTACCATAAAATTAATATTATTTTGTGATTATGTACGGCAGCACAATATCAGCTTAATAAAAATAAATTTAATTTTTATAATTTTAAATATTTATATTAATTTATTAATTTATTTTTTTATTAATTATTTAATTTAATATTTTTATACATATTTAATATCAAATAAATAAATTTATAATTAATATTATTTAATTATAATATTATTATAAAAATATATTAAAATTAATAAAATATATTATAAAATATTATTATAATAAAAATATAATATAAAAATAATATATTAATTAATATAATTATAATATTTTAATAATTAAAAAAATTTATAAAAAAATTAAGGCCTGGCGCCACTTTGAGTGGCGCCAGGCCATTTTTTTTTTAAAAAAAAAATTACAAAAATAATGGTCTGGCGCCATTGTGAGTGGCGCCAGACCATTTAAAAAAATAAAATAATAAAATAATGGTCTGGCGCCACTTAAAGTGGCGCCAGGCTCTGGCGCCTGTCAAATAGGCGCCAAACAAGCTTTTCGGCTGCCACCTGTCATCCCAACCCCAAATCCGCAAATACTTTTATCCTAACCCTAAATCCACAAATAAAAAGTTTTCCACCCCTAAATTTACAAAAAGCCCCCAGATGTTCATTGAAAAGGTTCGTTGGTCATCTTCTGTAATTATGATTTACTGTTAATTATTATAAAATTTTAGAATAATTATAAAACTAGATATAGCTAGGCAGTTAAAATAATTTAATTGTTTCTTAATCAGTGCCTTGAGGGCATTTGTTATAAAAAAAAATCTTTTAATTATTCTAAAAATGGACAAATTTTAATCACTTAGCTCCTGTGGTAAATATGGATCTATGCTTATTCTATTGCAAATTTTTTTGTCCTCATGCAGGCCATAATTGGTTGTGGGTTCTTTACATTGTTTGCAATTGCAGGATCCTTGCTTAGTTCAGTATTGTGTTTTCTGGAGGTAATTATCATTTTCATTATTGAAAATAACCTAACTGAAAGAAAAATCACTTGTGTTTTGTTTAAAATTTGCTCTTTTTTTATCATTCTCTAACAAAGACATTTTTCACATCAAATATTGCAGGGTTGCTCTCTCATTCTGGAATCATACTTTCACTATTTTAGTTCGTTATCTCAGAGTTCAGATCAAGGACAAATGGTGCAGTTGCTTATAGAAGCCATTGGTATATATATTCTACCACCTTATAAACATTGATTGTTTTCTTTCACCATCTCTATGGTTCAGTTCACTGAACCATAGAGTTCTTTCTTTTATGCAGACCTATCCTTGGTAGGCACAGCCATGCTTATATTTGGGGTTGGGCTGCATGTCATCCTTGTAGGACCAAATCATTCAAAAGCAAAAAGGCAATGGCTGCCAGAATCAAACTTTTTTGGACTTTTCTATTTGAAGGTAAGCGCGAGTTTGTTTTTATCTTTGGCTCTGATATTGCTGAATATTAAGGTTTTGACTGAGCACCGTGTCTGTTTCAGTTTCTTCCATCGTGGGTGCAGATGGAGTCAGTTACCCAAGCAAAGTATAGAATTGGGTATGCTGCAATTATGATCCTTCAAGTGGGATTGTTGGAAAAATTCAAGAAAGTACCTCTGGTTACGAGTTTGGATCTTGCCTGTTTTGCTGGAGCTGTGCTTGTTTCCTCTGCGTCTATATTCGATCTCTCAAAACTCTCAGTTGGTGATATTGGCGGAGAAGGCAGGTAACAGAGGAATGTGCATGTCATCAGTGCATATATACTTGGCACCCATGAAGGCCGTTGTATATGTACACACAAGGGTTACATGAAATAATTTTTCTTATAGTAAGGATCACCGTGCACCGACAGAAGAGCCATTGTCATCAGAAGAAAAGGATTCAAACAGACTATAATTACAATCTCTAACAAGCTTCTATTTCCCTACGGATTTTAGACTCATCAACGAACAGAAGATCATTAAATTTGCTGCCTCATCTTTCGATATAGAGAGGACACTAGAGATGTCAGAGATATCTTCTTCCATGCGTTGGCGTGTATCTTATTGCTTAATGATCCTACAGTTTTGTGGCTTGAAAAGCTCGTAGGAATCATGATTATTATAATAATGATCATGAACCAAAAACATATAGATGATTTTCCTTCATCCATGAATAACTTTTACATGCATCCAAGTATGTATCTACTAATGAATAAACAGGAGCTAAAGTCATAGTATGACATAAATTCAAATTAATAAAATGCTATTTTGATGAGTATGCATACAACTCGGTATAGATAAATATTTCTTTCATGTCAGCACAATCCATTTCAATATTACAGCTGTAGGTCTGGCCATGGTTTGCTTCAAACTGTGAATGGAACGAAACTGAACCTTTCAAATCTGGGATCCAAACTATACATATGTAGATGTGGTTTATGTTATCTATATTAGACATTTGAGTTTCTGTAAATATATAAACAAGAGTGATTGGTAGCAGAGAAAGAGGAGGAAAATGGGGAAAACCAAGAGAAACATAGAGAACGGAAAAGGGAGAGCTGATTAACAAACTCTGCCTAGTCTTTACTCTCATCTCTGAATACCTAACGTTTCATGTGAACACAAAACAGGAATCAAAATTAATTAGAATACAAATCACCATAACATATATTCCTTATAAGGATTCAAATTGGTTAAGTAGGTTATTTCTAATTGATAAAAAATAACCAAAAATAGCAGCGCTCATTTCATTGTGCAGCTCATGGAGTTTAAACATAAATAGCAAGTCTTTTAATGGTGATGCTCTTGTCCACCTAGAACTCCCAACACAAACCTACAGCCCCAATTTTAAATGTTTTTGCTTTCTTTTTTCCGACAAGAAATAGAGTGCACTTAAAAGTCTAGCATTTGAGTCGTAGTGAAAAACTAATGAAATTTGGAAAAAAAAAAAAAGAAAAGAAACAATGGATGGTGTAGCTATGATTTTTCTAACACAAATGAAAAAGCAGAGACAGAATTTCCATAATAAATGGGAAAAGATCAGAGATAGCATTAATACCCATTTAAATTTCCCATGATCATTGAGCACATCCAAATTTTGTTTCAGATGACTGTCCTTTTGTTGCCTATCGAATTCCCAGTTTTGGGAAAAGAGCAAAAGTGTTAGAAACGAATTTTAAGCAGAACAGAACAAAAATAGAAAAACATTAGCTCTTGTGGGCAAACTGGAAAAGCATTCAAATTGCTGCAAAAGGCAAACTTAAGGAGGATAAGTATCATGTAAATCTCAGAAACATATATTTAAATTTCAAAAGATATCAATGAATTTAGAGATGACTTGCAATATGGATTGCCAGAAAAGGACTGGGGTTCAAGTTTACAAGATTGCTCATAAACTTCACTTGCTCAATGATAAAAATTGGGGTGAAGATAATATGAGCTTTATGCAATTGCTTCTAATCTAAGCATAGTTGATTAGCAGAGAAAAATTGGATATATGCTTTCAGAATTTGTGCATGCCTGATCAATCAAATACCTCCATTATTCCTGGATATTGCTACATAAGTTGCAAAATTTAAAATCTTGACAGAAGCATGAAGAATATTTTAATATGGCAAAATAGAAATGGTGTTCTGAGCATATACAAATATATATAGGATCAGTAACAAAGGCACAAGTTATTCCTAAAGGCACAGGTTATTCCTAAACCTGTCTGGCCAATCGAGAGTGAGACTACAGAGAACTTAGCTAATCTAAGTTGCGCATGTATCTTGTACTGAAGAATCTTTATCTCTAAACTTCATCTTCATCAAGCGAGACACACATCTGGCATTCCAGGACAGACCCAGGATTGGCATAAGTGCAAAGATCACAAAACCAATAGTCTTCTGCTTCCTCTGGCGAGCTGCTAGCCCCGTGAGAGACCACATCAGATAGGCCATTCTCCAATACTCTTACCAGCTTCTCAAAGTAGTCTCCAGTAACAACGGTAAGAGTAAGTAGCATTGTCCGGAATTTAATGAAATCCTTTGATAGGCCATCAGAATCAAGAAACTGTTCCAGCTCTTTTTCTGCACAATCATGAAGCTTTTCCAGTCTAGACTCTGCCTCCCCTTGCAAGTACTCAAAAAACTGTTTCTTAGCAAGCTCATTTTCTGGCAGGTAGTATCCATATGCATAACTCCATTCCAGCACTCTCCTACATTCAACCACCTGCAGCCATGCCTTCGTTATGAAATCCATATTGTCTTCAGGTATGCCTTGTATCTCACTAAGCCTTTTAAATTTCACATCCTTTATATGTTGAAAATCTGCAAGTGCTTTTAGTTTTGACTTTCGATTGGCATCCCATCGTTCAAAATAATGTGTATATTTCTCTAAAGATTGCTTTGCCATCTCTTTTTTCCTCACTGCATTATCCAGATATCCATTACATTGTCCATGATTTTCATATGGAGCAAGACATAACCAGCAAAAGCTATACATACAGACCCTGCAAGTCATGTGCATACAACCCTGGTTCTTTTCAATTGGTCTTCTGCAGTTAGGACAAGGCTTGCAGTAAGTTAGTATGTAATTAACGTTTTCAGATTCTGACTGGTTCTTGGAAATCCACTTCTTCACAGTCTCACAATCCACAGGACGGTGACTTTCATCATCGCAATTCCAGCAAAAACTAGTAAAACAATGGCAAGTAACATCAAAGCCTGCATCCCCATCAAAAAACTCGATAGCACAATCACAGTCACGACCAGGACACCACTTAATCTTCTTCTTTTCTAGGATGTAAGACCTAACAAAGCACCTAGCATACTTGTTTCTATCTTCTCTGGACACCAATAAATCGACCATGTCCTGACCCACAGCAACACGACAAGATGGGTCAGGACATCTAAGCATCAAACAACCAAGACCATCATTATTAATAGAAGTGCTAATATAACTAGACCAGCAAGCGTTGCAATAAGGGTGGCCACAGGCAGCGGAGCTGATACTATCAGAAGGGTAGGAATCGAAACAAATACCACAAGTGATGATTGCAGGATCAATTGAGAAAATTTCATGATGCAAAAGTGGTTTATGAAACAAGCCCACTTTTTCTCGGACACCAGACTCATCAGAAAACCAAGAATCATGGAGTTTAGTGGGGGACCAATTGAAGAAACAGAGTAAGATACTTGCCTCATGTTTGGGAAGAGAAAGCACAGAAGAGACTTGAGCAAGATCATCCTCCATGCGTTGATGGATATCATCCTCCTTGAGAATCCGGTAATTTTGATGCTTAATAATAATATGGCTGGAACTGGAATGACTGGCATGATGATCATGATCATGACAATCATCAGCATAATTAGATTCCAAGAAGAGATCATCAGTGCTAACGGCATCATCGAAATAAGCATAATCGAAGCCATCGCTGAAGCAGTCAACGGAAGTCTCCTCCTCCTCTTCTTCTGGAGCATTAGTTTTAGCGTACATGGCTTATGGTGATCAGATTGATGGGCTCTGAGTGAAGATGGAGTCTTAACTCGTAAGATATTCAATAATTCCCAGCACTTGCTAACTACGCAATTATAATATTTTCTTTAGCATTACCACTTTTCAATTTTTTCTAAAAAAATTCAATTTCTTTTTGCTAAAATTAGTTCCGTAGGAGACTGAAAACTCGAAATCTCCTATAGTCTAAGAAACTTCTGAAGGTAGAAAAGAAAATTCAACGACACTAGAACACACCATATATTATTTATTTATTTATTTATTTTTGAAATATTAATAAAAAAAATAAAACTATTTAATGTTAATAAAAGTATTTATAGGAAAATTTTCTTTCCTTTTAACATAAAAACTAACGAATTATTAGTGGGGGCTATGGATCCGGAGCAGATAAAATGTAATTTCAGTGAATTGTTGTTCAATTTTTAATATTCCATATTAAAATTCTCTAGTGCAGCGTGTCTGTCAATATAAAACTAACTTGGTAACCATGCAACAAGCCAACCGAGTGCGAGTATTAAAAAAAAAAGAGACAAGTCCTCTTTTTTTATTCTAATTGATTTATTTGATTTATATTTCCTTTTATTCATTAAGCATTTAAGCTTTACTCGCCATTTACCATCGTGGCGCCCCGGCAACCAGTGGCACTGGCCACAGAATCGGAAAAAAAGTCGCCCTTCTCTAATTTCCTAACACCACCACCACCACTAAAGCATCAGAAGTTGATCTAAGTAAAGCATAAATTCAAAAGGGCAATCGAACCCATTCACCAGACTCATGACGGCCGGATATTTATGGGTCAATGAGGCGATAGCCCATCCTACATACAAAATATTGTATTTTTACATATCGAATATGCTCGGTTTATTCATATTAATAATGATATTATTATTATCAAGAAAAATATGACGCACGAGACGACCAACTCAGTTTGAAGCAACAGAGTCAATCCGGTGTTGGGTCCCACATCAAATACTACTCCTTTATTTAATAAAAATATTGTATTTTTCTTTTTCGACAAAAAAAAGTTGCAGTCAGTCAATTTGAAAAAGTTTACTAATATTAATATTCTCTTAACTCTTAATCATTAATATACAACCAAAGTGTTTAGTCCTTTATTTTTATAACTTAAAACTCTTTTTCTTTTTAATTTTATTAAAATGTTAACTATTTTATTTTACACATTAAATCATATAAATAATTACATTACCAATATTATGCATTAGTTGTTGAAAAAGAGAGAAAGGGAGACGAAAAGGCTGTAGTCGTTAGCATTATGTTTGGCCGATGTCTTAACTGAATGCATGTCCTCGTATACTGCAACTCAGAAAACAACATTGGATTTTACAACTTTTTACCTCATAAAGATAATTACTGGAATCCAATATGAACATGTTAGGAAATTTTACATCATTTACTCTCATCCAAGAAGAAGCATTCCCTTGGTACTTCCATTATATCAATAACAAGTTCCGCACAGTGCAGTTCTGCTATGTAAAACTTGTCCAATGAATTTAATAATGGGGAAAATTTTTTAACGGCCAACAATAAAGAATAATTACATCAGGCTAATGCAATTCTATACTAAAAAAAAAGAAAAGAAAAGAAACAAATAGAAGGAAACAAACTTCTAAGCATTATACAACAGAAAGCCCTCTTTACAAAGTTTACATGGACGCCAAAAGATCTCTCATTTCTGTCGCAGAAGGGATGGTTTCATTGGGGTAGATCTTCGTAACCAGCTGGACAAAACTTTCATACTTGTCCAAAAACTCCTTCTGTCGAGTCACAATAATATCAGATATGTTATTGTAACAAGATTCCTTTCTCACTATATTAATCGTCTTAGAACATTAGACACCATACAATCAACATTACTACAAAATCATAGGAAAACAGATTGTTGAAAAAATTATGAAGCTGTAACAAGCTGTGCAAAATCATTCACTTGGTAAACTTGAAAAATAAAAGGGTCATTTTCATTTTGCACTATTGGGCTCTTCAAATCATAGAGTTCAGACCAAAACCAGTTGAGTTTTGAGTGATATAGCTACCATGTTTTGAGATTTAATGGTTGAGTATACCTTGCACTTGTCCCATAGAGAAGGTAACAATTCCTCTGAAGTTAAGTTCTTCTGCAACTTCTTATACATTGCACTAATAGACTTGTCAACCTGCCATACAAGCCGAGTAATTAACAAGTCTCAACACTACCCTAAGGACCAGCGCAATACATTTTGGAGGCATTAAATGACATACCCCAGATAAACTAGACTTCAACATCTTCCGCAGATCCATTTTTGACAATCCAAGCTGGAAAGGGATCTGAACAAAAAAAGAATAAAGCCAAGAGATGGAGACAAGTTAATACTTTACATACTAAGCAAAAGTAAACAGAAGTGGCAAAAAGAAAATATATAAAATTAACATATTCATGTTTCTTTGTATTATTTATTCTGAAAAATGAACTTACATTGCTCAAAAACCTATAAAAAATTCACATTTCTGTGAAATTTCCTTGGAAACTGGACCTATAAGTTTATTGCTTTCCTTATTTAAATCTGTTATAGAAATTACCAGATGCATAAACTGTGGCCATAAGCGTAACTTTAACATGTGAATAACGAAAAAGAGATTGACAAACCCACCATCAACGTGAATGACAAATGTGCCCATGAAACAAGAAGGTGAATAAAACAATTATGGCTGTCCCTTGCTGCCGCCCCCACCCTCCCCCCCCCCCCCCCCCATCCCCACAACAACCAAAAAAAAAAGGAAACTCGGGATTACTTCCTATTTCAATTTCCACGAGATTTATTCAAAAACATGTAATGGTACTGCTATTATTCATCTCATTCCAACTCTGCCATACAAGAGACAAATTTGACAAACTCCATCAGTCACCAACCAAAATTCCTATAAATAATTATTATCATTTAACTTGAATCTTTCACATTTATGTTAACAATGGGAAAAAGGAACAAGTTCCCATGCAATAAAACCCAATGCAGAGAAATCTACATAATGTATTTAAATATGAAATTGTCAACTAAGGATGTTGTTGGCCAAAACACTAACCTCTTCTGGTGTAATTGTGTACATCAAATCCTCAATCCTGCGGGCAAACTGGAATAGCCGTTCGAATTGCTGCAAATGGCAAACTTAATGAGTACATACACAAATAACATAGAAGAACAAATTAGTGTTTCATGAAAGGGTCAGATGCAGGAAAAACTATAAAAGAACTAGAATTTATTACATAATAAATGATCATGCTGATATGACGAGTACAGGCTTGCTCATAAGCTTCACTGGCCTGGTGATAAAATTTGGCTAATGTCGGAACTACATTGGCCAGGTCATACAAGCTGCAAGCAACAGCTTGTAATCAGCAGAGGTAACATCAAAAGGAAAAAAGAAATAGGTTGATAACCTAATAAAATTTCCACGAGAAAAAAAAAAAAGAATACCTATTCTGAAATGCTGCATAGTTCTCCAAAAGAAATATGTCCGAATATTTTAGATCTGTCTGTGCAATTTTCTCCAATGTTACAAACATTATGCTAACCTGTCCAACAATATTCACAAAGTAATTGGACCCACAAAAACAAGGGGAAGAAAAAATATCTGGCACTGTTTCATGCACTAACACTATAACTACTCAAAACAAGAACACGAGCACATGCTCAAAACACTACTCACAAATTTTGTATAAGCCTGATCAACCAGATCCCTAGATTGTCCCTGAATGTACTGTTCCATGCGAGTTGCAAGAGTTGCAAACCTGTGAAAAAAACAAGACCAACTTCAATATGATTTAAAATCAATTTTATACATACATAAGTGCAGAAATGTATGCCAGACTTGTATCAATGCCCGATTAACCCAGAAATTGCACAAGTCAACACCTAATGATAAGTTAATCCAATCAAAGACATTTGCACTTATATTACTATTGAAAAGCATAAGCTGGAAGTTTACCCAAAAGAACAGACATCAGATATATATTACCTTGGTATGTATGATAAGACACCCATTTGCCGCACATTACGCTCATTTCTCTCAATCTGATGGCACGCTTCATCAACAAACTGCAACACACATCACTTGATAAATATTTTCTAACATTGAAATTGCTCACCCATAACTCATTTCTATTGAGAGCGAAAACATACTCGGCTGAACTGCATAGAAATTCTTGACTCTAGATCACCAAGTAAGAGACGCACAAATCCTGCGGCATCAGCTTTCTGACCAGATAGATATCGCTCTGTAATCCCATGCATTGATATGCATCGTAGAGGATCTATCTTGTATGCCCAATCAACAACAGCATAAAAATCTTCCTACAAGTCATTAAAAGGAAACCTCTTAAAGTTAAAACCAATAATTTTGAAGTAACCTAAAAAAGTGCTCTCCATATCACCAGCAATGCCTAGTAAACAATAAAAAAACCCTAGACAAGATAACAAATATATGTATCATATATTATATATATCTGAGTTAGTGCCACGACTCATAACCCTTTTTTCTCTTATAGAGTGCTTGTGAAATTCATTTTCTACATTCTTCCTGTGGACTTTGGATGACAAGTACTTGTTCCCATGACCAAAATAATGACAACATGAACATAACACATAATTATCTAACTCATAAGACTAGTATGTGGACCATCCTAAGAAATTTATCAGATCCTGCAATAATTAGCATGCTTACAAAGGAGATTCTAATGGAACAAGCCATAGGTGGAGGGTTACGTTTCAGGAAAATTTGTCCAGTCTAAACTTTCATGTCTCTGCATCCCTCATCATTTGAGGAAAGCTTGCATGAACTTAGCATCAGTATAAAACGAGTTCTGAACATAGTGAACAGAACATAACATGAACTTCAAAAATACGCCCATTTTTTAAGAAATAATACTCAACCCAAGAATTTATGGAGACCTTTTTCCTAAGTGGAATCTTATATATGGAGTGAATCCAAGTGCAGCACAGAGAAACAGTGAAAGGATAAATTACTTGGATTCCATCAAGCAAATCCTGAAGAGCTTCATTCAGAGCAGCCAGATCTGCAGAATTTTTACCTGCAAAAGCAAATATATTTACTAAAATCATCTGCAGGAGAGGAGCGGCAAAGTTACATGATCACATGCACAGATAGAATTGCATTGAGGGAATATCTGAAAGGATTACCAGCCTTATTGTCATTCTCATCAATGTCCATAATACCCAAATCATCATCATCATCATTGGCACTGTCATTGTAATTTCCACTCCTATTACCATTAGCAATACCACCCGGGGGAACAAGTGCAGGAACTTCAAAGCACATGAAATGTGCAAAAAAAGAACTCTGCAGTTTGGGACACCACAGGATAAAGTCTCACTTCAGAATCTAACAATAGTTGCAAATTTCCAATATTCCTATGTAAAGTAACTACCTCATCCACAAGCAGTGGGATAAAAATTGTCAGCATTTTGGCATAAGCATCAGAAACTGATGATGTATCTGCAGCATGTGCACTTTGATTGGAGGCCGTGGAAGCTTCAAGCCAGACAGTTGGATTTCTTGATGTTTTTGTACTAGCACGAAGCTCATTAGCAAACTCGCGAGCCTGCAAATGAATGTGAAAACATTCAAAACAATCTTAGAAAGCAACTCCTAATAATATGCTTTCTAGCATCAAGTCATCAACTATTAAAAAACTCCAAAGAACCATCTACAAGTTGAGCGCATGAGAAAAAACTTCACATGCATCATGCATAAATAGTTAAGGAAGTAACTCGATGATTGTCCAGTAAAAAGAGTCTGTTGCCTGACCTCTCGACGAAGAAGCAAGTTAAGGGAGCAACAATATGCTTTCCTCAAAGGCCCCAAGCAATTCTTATCAAGACTCTACCAGCAAAAAAGCAAAAAGGCAAAAAGAAAAGTTTAGAAAGGGAAAAGTGAAATGCACACTTATAAATTTTACTTATGCCAAAAAGACAGGAAATCAACCTTCAAATGTTGCAATAAGCGAGCATATGTTCTGCATTTGTACCGTAAATCTGCATGATCAGGCCTCTTCAACTGTCCCCGCTGTTTATGTGATCACATAAGCAAATCTTATAACCACCAGCCCTAATATTCATACTATTAAGATGAAAGCAAAACAAAGATTAATTATACCTGTGAAAAGTAACTCTTGTCGCTTATCATGAAATCCACCAAACTGGCAAAGTAGTTTCTCAAGAACTCAGAAGCTCTCCTAACAAATGTAGCTTTTATTATTTCAAGTTCTCCCCTCTTTTCTTTAACCTGTAAGACAGTCTCTACATTAGAAAGACAATTCTGCCAGCTGAATTTATATAACCTGTAACTTCCTAAAGCAGCTTTGTGAGAACGTTTAATTCACAAGATTTAAACCATATAACCCAAGGCAACAGGAAAGGGTCAGTCCATGAATTTGTGTTCTTTGGTTTCAGTGTCATGAAAAAAGCAAAACAACATATTGCTAAACATAAGGGCCAAACTATGAAGACATACAGCTACATATTTAGTTATTAGAAATAGAAGCATTACTAATTAACTCCTTACATAATCTTTTTAACAATCTACTTTCTCATTAAGTTGGTATGGAACAGTAGAAGAAAGAGTACATACAGCTCGCATTTTTGCAAAGGTAGAATCCAGTGGAGGCACTTGAAGCCCCTGTAAGCCAGCAGCCAACCATTCACATGCTTCAATATTTTGAAGCATGTGTGCCTCATCAAATGAACCTCCAGTTAGGCATGCTGAATACTATAGCCAATGGAAGTGGAACAATTATAAGAAGAAAAAAAAAACTCAGAACACTTGGCCTTGATTTGAAAACACAAAAGGAATAACATACTTCAGAAGGAACCCGCAGCCGTTCAAGAAGCTTATCAAGTTCTTCAATGAGTGCTTTATTATTTACAGACTGCATCTCCAACTTGTTATTGCGAGTTTCTATCTGTAAACCACGAAAGCAACAATAGCATGCAATTGATCATCAGGCATTAAATTTAAAATAAATTTAAATCAGAACATTCTCCCTCTTAGAGGCAAAAATCATCACTTAATTGATCTATACAGTGAGCCATTATCATCACAAGCTGTAGGTGAATAATCTCCTCCTAACAGATCTTCTAAAGAACATCAATTCTAAATCCCAGATGGCATGAACTCCTTTTTCACCTTAAGTAAGAAATAAAAGCAATAAACTAAAAATGAAAGAGAATAAACACTTCACAAATACCATTTTGTGCAATAAACAAGCCACGTGCATCAGGGTGGTGGTTTAAATGAATTTAAAGTATGATGTGTATTTAGAAGAGGAATCATGTACATGTAGGTGTGCAACAGTCAAAACAAAAAAAATGTAGGTGCGCAACAGTGAAAACCAAAAAAATGTAGGTGTGCAACAGTGAAAACAAAAAAAAAAAAAACTGCTACAAGAACCGGCATAACAGAGATGTCAAGACATGGGAGATACCCCAGGAACATGTAATTTACTACTTTTATGCAAGCATGTACTTACCGACTCAATGTCTTCTCTCATGTGTCTAAGTTTCACATTGAAGATGCCTAACCATTCATCCATATCATCAACACAATTTGTTGCTACCTCAAGCCCTTGCAGCACCTAAAAGAACCCAACAATCAATTATGGATGATAGAGCAGTCTACTGGGCATAAATTTTCAAGCAATACTACCAAGTAGTAAGTAAACAAAATAAAGAATATCACCAGTAAATGAAGCTGTTAAATGTAAAACGATGTCAACCACAAGGGAGGGGAAAAATCCAGAGTGCATAATTAATTTCATATCAAAAACTCAACCAAAAAATTTGGATATCAAACATAGTCAAAATAAAAAGACAGAAAAATAGAATAACACAATAGAGCCCAGTATAATATTGAAAAGAGAAGTTCAAACTCCTGCATGCAATTATGTTATCAGAGGATATACCTCATCTATCAAAGGTTCACTTTCCAATATAGCATGCACATTTGCAGCTTCAAGGGCAAGAAGTTCACGCTTTAACCTTTCAGAAAATGCCTCTGCTTCACCAATACCCATAACATATGTATCAAGCAGGGCCTCCATATCCTCTTCCTCAGCCTGGGATACAAGTTCTTTTTCAACACTGACTTTCAAATCACTTTCTGCCACTCTAGTGGTAACAGGCCCATCTTGTTGATGCCTTTCCTTGGTAACTGCAGGTGTATTTTCCTACATCAAATTAACAAGCAGAAAGTAATTACAGAATAACTCGTGCATAATGATCTGCACTATCCAATTTTGTTGGGGGAATTTTAACCCTATGAGTTTCTACCTTACCAGATCCCCTCCCCCACCCCCCACCCCCCAAAAAATAAAAAATAAAAAAGGAAAAAGAAAACACACACACACAACAACTTTCTCTTACAACCACACCGCTAGATTGCCAGCAGTTACATTTGAACCATGCACAATCTGTTGTCCACATGAAAGTGCATACTAACTTCATAAGCAATACATATATAGAACAATATTAATGTAAATACTGTCCAAAAGTCACATGCGCAAATTGATTGGTTTAACCATAGTTGTCAAATCAAGAATTGAAGTCCTCATATTTTTAAATTGAGAATCAAATCGAATTGTAAGATTCAATACTACTTTTTAAAAGATCAATAGAAAATCATACATGTACATTTCAGATGTTTTTTCCTACGAATTTTATCAAAAGATATTAAACCCTCAATTTAAATAATGTCTATATTTTAATTGCAAATCATATATTAAACAATATCAAAGTGAGCCTAGCAAGTTAAGATTTTAAAACAAAATTAACTAAAACTATCTTAGGCCGTTTAACCCTTCTTTTTCATTAATTTATTGTCCTCCTTTTGGATTTTGTCTTTTGTCTTTTCCTCTTCTTTTATTTTGAGTTCAGCCATTTGCTTTCCTTCTATTTGCGAATCGATGAATCTAATTGATTTCTAATGATTCTTACAATTTACCTTCAGTTCATGCAATTCTTGTTTGATTGTTGGCTTCTCACAATTCATCCATCAGACTTGTATCGTTTGACATGGATCTAAGATTCATTACGCAAATCAATAGGATTCTAATAACACTGGTTTTAGCCAAAATGGGTCATCAGGCTGAACAAACAAGAGTGAAATTTCATATCTTATGACCATACAAAAAATAGAAAATGAAAATGATAAAAATCTGTATATTCCAGCCAACTTATTTAAGATCGAAGAACTGGTCAAATCTATTGCACATATTTCACTTTTGACAAAAATATACAATTTAAAACAAGATGCTACAATCTAGAACCTAAAAATTATGGCTGAGCATCTAGTTTAGAATTCTAAAGGCAAATCAGGTCAACTCTACTTAGCAAGAATTTCATGCAGTTCTGCTAATTTAAAAGGTTAAAGGAATGCAAAACTAAAGCTATGCCCTTTTCCAAAATTATCTAACTTAGCAATTAAAACCCCAGTTAAAAATATAGTTTTTCATTGAACACCACGCCGTAGAAGATATTATACAGTTTTAGCATTAATAACAGTAGCTAACAAGCTTTTGAGAGCCAGCATTATTCAGGATGTTCATCAAAGAGTTCCTAAGAAAACACAATGAGTAGTAATAATACTAATACAACAGGCGAGAAAAAAGGAAAGCATCTTTGAAACTAGTTTTCCATTGAACACCACCCCATAGGAAATATTATACAGTTTCAGCATTAACAGCAGCAGCTAACAAGCTTTTGAGAGCCAGCAACATTCAGGATGTTCATCGAAGAGTTCCTAAGTAGTAATGATACCAACACAACAGGCGAGAAAAAAGGAAAGAATCTTTGAAAATAAATAGTTATATGCTAGTAGTAACAACACCCAAGGATAGTAAAGTACAAAGTCATTGCGTGTACCTTGGCCCAGAGTGCCATCTCCACAACGTCTATTCCAACTACCTTAGGCAGACGGCCGAGTACATCTTTGCAGATGTTTAAGATGCAAAATATAAGGCGATTCCTACAAGAGAAACTTAAATGAGAAAAGGTGAACTGAAAATAATCACTCCAATAAAGTAAATTCAAAAAAATAAAAAAAAGAATTACATCAGACAGAGATCATGTTCTTTTCGTGTTATTCCTTGTTCAGCAAAGAAAGAACAAAGAGTTGTGAAGAGTTAAGTTTACCTATCATCAACATTGCGCATAGTCCATTGGGGTGGAGAAACACTCTGGCTTCTAAGATTATCAAATCCCTGCAAGTTCAGTAAGAAACTGTTGCTCAAGGGATATATCAGAAAATTCAGAAATAAGAGAGAAACTTGTTTATCTTTTGGTCAAATGATTCTTTAAGTCAAATAGTCACTTGGCAATAGACTAAATGCAACATCGAACTTTTCCCAAGGAAATACCAAAGAAGCATTACCAGGGTAAATGTACATCCACTAGGATCATTAGTTATAACCTCCACCTTGGAAAGATGCTTCAGCTTGTACAACTTTGCAGGCTGCACAATTAAATCAAAACATAATCCTAAATCAATATATTTATGAAAATCAACAAATATCAACAAATTCTATAATGTCAAAACACTTTTTCGCTTTTATATCAGTGGTCCAATTTAAAGCTCTTGTTTTTCTTTTTCTGCAACACACAAAAGAAAAGGAACAATTTAAAGGATTTGCACAATCGACCACTTCAAATGAAAGCTTCATTCATAATAGGTGAAACACATCTCAGCTTGCAATGAAGGCCAGACCAAACTTATTTCCAACGAAAAATTTCTAAGACTCTAAATTACACCAAGAAATAAAATGGCAAATCTTGTTATAGTCAGGAACACTCACCGTTTACTGCTTGAGTTAATTTTAATAAGTCCCACAGTGGAGGTTTGGATAAGGTTGAAAATTCAATACCAAAGAATTTTGCTCATGCAAGACCCACAGGCCTACGGGCGAGCAGAATTCAATTTAAACAGAATGTGCCAACCAGACCAAGATAAAAATTTGGTTACATTTTTTTAGAAAATTCATTTCAGTTCATTTTGAGGAAAAAAAATGGAAGAACCAAACCAAATTGCAAAACACATCGACTATGCATAGAATATATAGCCTTGAGCCTTCCAAAAATTTCTTCCCCTCAGTCTTCACTTCAAAGTCTAAGACCTTCACAACTTCTCACCCATGAACCACCAGAGACTAAACACAGCTGGCCTTTTCATTTCTTCTTCTTCTGCTTCTTTTTTGCTGAATCTTCACACTCACCACCCTCTGAACCCATGGTGCCACCTACAGCCACAATCCCATGATTGATCCACAGCCTTCCCTCCACTCCCTCACTCTTTTGAAGCCTCAAGGCTCTAGATCTATCCAACTCCCTCCTTTCTCATCCTCGGTCAGTCCTCCTCTCTCTCCTACACTACCTCATTGCTAAGATGAAAGGGAAAGACCCACAGACTGCTTGCATCCTGCATTGCTCTCCCGGTGCCCCCTTGCACACCAGCTGCCTACATCTCAATTGTTTTGCTGGCTTGTTGTTCTTGGTATGTGCTTTTGCAGGATCTCCAGATGTGTGGGATGACTGGGTCTTGCTGAAATGCTAGTTTTCTATTTGACGACATGATGATGGAATAAACTGCAGTTTCCAGATCTGGGGTTGACTGGAATGCTGGTCTTCTTTGTAAATGTAATTCTTAGATTATGTTTATTTTTTAATCAATTATATGTTTAATTCAATTAATCATGTGATTGTTAATTGGTTTGATTTTGACATGTGTTATGGCTCTGTGATTGTGAGGTTGGGAATGGAGAAAGGGAGAAGCTGTTATTGATATTTGTGAAACAAATGGAAGCAGAAGAACCTAAGTTTTAAACAGAATAGAATCCATACATTTCAGTTTGGTTCAGTTTGGCTATTTTTATATTTCAATTCAATTTTTTTTTAAAGTTTTGATGAAATTCGATTTTTGGTTTATTCGGTTTTGTTCTGCCATTTGGACACCCCTACATAGGCCTATATGCGTGACCAAGGCCATTAAGGGTAACGCTGATTACAACTCTTTAGTTACCTGAGAAGCATGCTCAAATTCAGTACCCTACAGTTGTGCTTGGTTGAACTTTTTCACGATGCAAATACTTTGGCCAACTGAAAATACAAGCAAAGGTTACCTCAAGAACTCCTCCAGTGGAATATTTTAAGACTCGAAGAAATGCTTTAGTCCGAGTAGCCTTTGCTTTTGCTGCAAGAATTAAATTTGTCACTGAAACTGCCATGCAAATCAAATGACACTATATGATCTGTCATATGTTCAATTGAAGAAGAGGATCAATCTTATAGCATCTTATCAACTTCCTTGTGCAATTTAGCAGAGGGTAGCGAGATATGAAATTTCCAGACACTAACAAAGTACAGTAAACTAAAAATTAGAAATAACAAAATCAAATCTACAACAGAGCATGTCAAAATCTCCCATGTGCAATGCTAAAACTCTTTCCTTTACTGCTTCAACAGCATTCCATTAGCAATGCCAAGTCATATGATTAAAGCATCACAAGTATTTCCCCAAGGAAGAGTATTTGGCTATTTGCAGAAACTAATTGATACTAGAACCAAGAAAATAAAAATACTTGGACTATATCACGCATGCTGATAACATTTTTGTAAGTCATCCAAGTTTCCAATATAAGCACAGCATGCAAAATACATAAGTACATTATGTTGCCAGTTGTTCAAGTTTCTTAATCGTATTGTTCTTTTCATAAACCAAATCATTTGGGCATCCAAGCAATCAGTTAAAATACACCAGCCCATGATAACACAATAAAATTGAATCCCTCAGCAGCCACACATCCCAACCATTTAATCGAGTTCGGATGAATTTGGCTAACTTTTGTGTTTATTCATTAGCACCAAGTCCCGTTTTAACAGTAGCTAGACGTCCCTAATGGATTATCTCTATATTGCTTGAAATTTCCTTAACGCACAAGAAAACAAGTAACCACAATCCGAAAAGAAACAGATCGAGAAGATCACGTGCAAGCAATAATGCGAAAGAATGATCAGAAGAAAAAAAACGGAAAAGGAGGAATTGACATACTAGAGATAGCAAGAACCCTAGGCTTGGCCATTTGGCGACCCAATTTGCCAGATTTGCCCCAGACCCCTCGGCTCTTGGCGACGCGGATCGACATGACGATCCTCTGCTTGGTTCCTTCGATTGCTGCCTCGCAGGCTCTCCTGAGCTCCATATCATCGGCGCTTGATTTCGCCATTTCTGTTGTTCTTTGAGTTGCTTAGCTCGTCCAGGTATGAGAGATTGGGAAATAGAGAGAGAGGGATAGAGAGAGAAAAGGAAGAGCAGAGCAAGCGTGTTTTTTTTTTTTAATGTTATTTCTTATCGTTAGTTTTAATTGATTTTCATTTTTCCTAATCCTGGAGTCGGGACTTCAACGACTGTTTTCGGCTTTTCGCTTTTGTTGCGTTGTCTCTAATAATGTCCTCCGACTTCGGTTGGCTTTTTTGCATCCGATTTTCAACCGGATCTTTTATTGGGCTTCTTTGGGCCCGTCTGATGAGCTTCAATTTTTTTTTCCTTATATCTTTTTATACACACTTGTGCAGGGGTGTAATCGAGCCGAACCGAGCCGAATTTTGTAAAATTCAAACTCGTTTATTAAAAAAGTTTGGAAGCTCGAGCTCGAGTTCGAGCTCGACTCGAGCTCTAATATTTGATTCGAGCTCGGCTCGAGAATTAAATATTATAATCGAGCTCGATTCGAGCTCGACTCGTGAAAGGTTCGTTCGATTTAATAACGAGTCTAATTCAAGCTCGAGCTCGAAAAGCTCGATTAAGAAACTCGTTAATAAAACTCGAACTCGAACTCGGAAAACTCGATTAAGAAACTCGTTAAAAAAGCTCGAGATCGAGCTCAAAATTAAAAAGTTTAGTTTGAGCTCAAGTTCAGGCTCGAACTCGAATTAATAATTACACTTTAATCAGTTTTTAATCATCATTAATTTAAATAATATAAAAAAAGAGAGTGTACATAAAAAAAATTACGTAACACAATTTATAACTAAAATAACACAAATAAATATAAATTCAACAACATAATAAAATTAGATTACACACAAAGTTTAATATCAAACGAATAAAGTTGATTCCAACTTCTAACAGTTGAAACAAGCTAATATAATTTAATTATCTTCATAATCATTTTCATGCTTGTTCAATTAGTTAACTTGAATTTCAACTTCAACATTTATATAACCTTAATTAATTATTATTAATATACTTTGATAATTATTATCATCTTTTATATTGTATGCTTAATTATATACAAAATTTTTTTTGTAATTATACTTTAATTTTAAAATGTATATAATTTTTACAACTCAATTTATCATGTAGTACTATAATTTTAAAGAATACTTATTATAATAATTAATATTAATTATTTGTGATTATACATTAATTTTATGGAATCTTATTATAATAATTATATACAAAAAAATTTTATAATTTAATTTTAAAGAATATTACTTATAATAATTAATTTTAATTATTTGTAATTTTCAATACTATAATTTTCAAGTATTTATAATAGTTTAAATTTTATAACTTTATAGTTATTTTTATTTTTTTTAATAATATATGAACTTGTTCATAAATTTATTTAACGAATTGGTTCACCAATTTATTTAAACAATATTACTCACGAGCCTATTTAACGAGTCTGCTCGTAAGCCTTCTCAACGAACCTGCTCGTAAGCCTTCTCAACGAGCCTGCTCGCGAGCCTAAAAACGAGTCAGCTCGCGAGTCTTAACGAGCCGAATACTATGGAGCTCAAGCTCAGCTCGTTTAAGTGACGAGTTTCAAAATTGAGCTCGAGCTTGGCTCGTTTAAAAAACGAACCGAACTCGGTCGAGCTTTTATCGAGTCGAGTATCGAGTAGCTCACGAATAGCTTGGCTCATTTACAGCCCTACTTGTGCTTATAAATTATGATATATCAAAATTATGATTTTAATGATTTATGATAAAAAAAAATCTATAATTTGAATGAATAATTTTGTAAAAAAAAAAATTTAATAAATTTTTATAAAAATTATAATTTTAATGATTTATGATAAAAATAATTTATAATTTGATGAATGGATTTATAATAAAAAATTTTAAATAAATTTTTATACAATTATTTATGATTTTATTTTTATATATGATGAAAATTTTTAAAATTAAAAAATTTAAATTATTTTTATTTTAGATAAAAAATTTAATTAAATTAAATTTTTATAAAATTTTAGATTTGAAACGGAAAAAATATAAATAGATTTTTATATTAGTTTTAACCAAATAAAAATAGAATATTTATATATTATACATTCAAAAGAAAGTACATCAAACGTATGATGGAGGATGTACACTCCATCTGCTCGAACTTGCATAAAAGCAGCAGATTGGGTAAAATATAAGCACACTGATATACAAATTTTTTCACAAACTAATTATGTAAATACAAATAGTAAAAATAAAATGGTCTAATAAATTAATATTTGGTGAAGTAAAATTTTTAAATTTAAAAAATTAATTCATATCTTGCTAACATTTTTTTTCCATAAAATTTTATCTTTACCTCTTATGAAATATCAACCACACAATAATATTTGAAATTATATTTTTGTCGTTCTCTTTTAGCCACACCTCTTACCCTTATTGTTTACTCATACTCTCGCAACATACCTTTCGAGTAATATAAATTTCATTAGATGTGAAGTAATTGAACGTCTCAATTACTATTTTCTCGCGCGATAGTAAAAGTTTAATAATGAAGTTACGGCTTTAAGCGAATAGTGATAACAAAACCATTAACTCTTATTATTTTACTCTAAAATAATGATCATTCATTGCATTTTGCTCGACTGAAAATTATTAATTTGATCTAATTTAAACAAATTAAATTATGAAATTGATGTAACTGAACTAAATCTAACAGAATATGATCTTGATTTCAATAAGGAATTGGAATATGAAAAGGTCGGCAAGAGATAGTGAGGTTGAGTAGTAGCTAAGGGCATTAACGAAGTTAGCCAAATAGTGGGCAACTCCATTTTTCACATTTGTTGAGGCAGACCAATTAGGCATTTTTAGAAAAAGAAAGGAAACTTCTCACGGATAGAATTAATTCATACCCTGCGACACTTATTTTTTGCAAGTGCACTTCTCATTTTTTTAAGCTAACTGCAAGCAGAGTGTATTCGCACATTGTTTTGAAATTAAAGATTTCATTTTTAACTTTTCTAGAAAGAAATTCCTCTCATTTTTATATATCCATTTTTCCTTTGTGAAGATATGTAAAATAAATTGTTTTCCTTAAAAGAAGGGAGGGTTGGAACCTGTGTAGATATCGAAATCTTCTAAGTTTCCATTGTCTTCCCTTATATCAAATGGCTTCTAGCTTAGACATGAGTGAAATTTTCTCATGTTCTCCTTCTGGAGCTGATTCGTTAACAGTGGTGAAGCCTATAAATTAAATTCGTCGAGTTTGAATCGAGTCAACCATTGGTAAAAGTAGCTTGATTTCCCATGTGGCAGTCAAATAATTTATTATAGCCATTGCGTTGTCGGTTGAAGTGTAAATGAGGAACCAGCAGAGGTTGATTGTTTCCTAGGCTTTCCAATTAAGAAGAAATAGTTTTGGTTTAATATCTATGGGTTTACTTTTAGTTGGTTTAATTTAATCCGACAATATCCTCTTTAAGCAAACCAACCAATTTTCTGTATAGATCTCGTTTTTATTTAATAGGATGTACATATAAATACAAAATCAATGTCGATAAACTTGTACAACGACCGATAACCCAGGCCAGGAGATTGAGATTCAATTGAACTATTATACAAGAGCGCAATTGACAGGATAGGATCACGCCCAAATGAAAAGCTTCAACCAGGCAAATACCTTTCAAATATGTCATGCCATTACAGCTAGAAGAGATTAGCCGTGGATGGAGACATCACCAGGTGCTGCACACCATGTTGCGCTGCGCAATTCTCTAGAGTCACCAATCAACTTCAAATTAATTACAAGCCCAAAGCCGATTCCAACACTAAAAGACAGAATACAGACTGCTACTTGCTACTTAACCAAGCACAAGCAAATATGCAACCCCTCCTCCTTTTATCTGGGCTTGGGACCAGCTGTGTACTTGCGACACAGGCGGAGTTACATGCATTAAATAACCACACAAATGCTCAGGATAAAAAATAAGAAAAAAAAAAAAAAGGAAAAAGACAGACATGCTGGACGTTCAGTAAGCACATCAAACACATTCAAACAACATATATATCAACTATAAAAAGCAGGAAACCGATGAAGCTAATCATAAATCCCGCTTCGAGAAGGCATGTAAATGTCAGATTAAGAAGGCCGCATTATTAGATGACGTACGCCATTATCAAAGTGTGTCTTAAAGAAGTCTATGCAGTCTGAATAAACCAACAGTGCAAGCAAGTGGAAGATCATCAGCAACATCATTCAGCCAGAGTTATTAACATCAAAGCACTAGATCATCACCAAAACAATAAACCTCTTCCATCCAATTTTTCCCAACATATGTGCAACTTCACAAGAGCACCTGATTGAGAGACCAGATAGCCAAAGATCCATCTCATCATTACATAAAGAGTGTATACAGAGCCAAAAAGATCATTCCAATAATGACTAAAACATGTCGCCTTGAGATATTTGAGATGCACAAGGATGAATGTTCTGCCTTAGAGATGAGAAGCCGTACAATCAGAGAAGCAAAACCTAACGAATAGGTCACAGGCACAACTTTGAAATAATAACAAAGTTTTAGTCTGTCTCATCATCACCACTAATTAAAGAATGATGCAGACAAGATAACAGCTTAGATAGTCTCATCATCACCACTAATTAAAGAATGATGCAGACAAGATAGAGCGAGAAGAAGAAACGGCAATGTTCAGATAGATTACCAGCTTAGATTACCATCTCATAAACCAACCAGCTTCTATTTTCTTGCTGCCTTTTTTTCCCTTATCAACATCATGAAAGAACCTCCAGTGAACGAAATAATTGCAAAGTTGTCATCATCAGAAAAATAGGCCATGGCATGATATACATTGCTTGTAAGACAGAGAGAGAGATGGAGATGACACAAGCCAACAGATCCAAACCCGCATTCTCTTTCCAGGACTAAAATCAATATAACTATATGATAAAAAAACATACAAGATGTACCGTTCTACTTCCAACCCATCCAACAACTGCAAAAGAGCAAATTGTTCCAACCCATCCAACAACTGCAAAAGAGCAAATTGTGTAAACTTGAGGACCCAACAAACAGGCTCCATCTCAACCACTTCATATCTCACCATATCTAACAAAATTATGGAGAACAAAGGAAGGATGGATTAAAGCAACAACACTATAATCAATCCATCATAAAGCAGGATCCTCACGAGTAAAGAAATATTCACCGTATTCATCCGGTTCAATACTGGAAAGTGGAAACACAAGATCATCTATAAGGAACACACTGCAATTACTATAAACAATTAAGATTTTAAGCCCTATTCCCTCAGAAAGCTGGAGCACAAAATGCATATGAACTCAATTGCAAACATAAGGTGGGAAACCTGGGAAAACCAAGTACGTTAGACAGATGGCCAGAACAATCCTGCATCATGGAAGGAAAAGCTAAACTCAGAGAGGTCTTGAGGTTCCAACATGCCCAATTTATGCCAACAAAACTAATTATACATCAAATAGTAAAGCAGATTGAACAAAAGTTCAATCACTTCCTTGATCAATAGGAAGGACAACTAGTACCCAAAACAAAATAAACAGAACATCTGAACTATAATGTAAAAATAAGAGTACTCCCTTCTCTTCTTACCACAGATTAATCAAAACAAAGACATGAACCTGAAAACACATCAAGTTCATATTCAGTTTCTCATTCTTGTAAGATATATATATAAAGAGCAGAGAATCATAAATTTTAGATTCACAGAATACAGAAGCAAAATGAAAAGGGGCACCCATGTCATAACATCTCCCGACTCAATCTTAGTCCGTACACTTCAAATCAAATCACTAGTCCCCTGAAAAATAAGCATTATAAAACATACCAGCTCAAGCTCAAAATCAGTTAGCCTAAACAATAGGGATTTTCTGCTAGTAGATCATTAGATACAAAAAAGATGAGGAAAAAGAAAATCTCCAAAATTACTCTTTGTTGATATGTCTCTCCACAAGAAACCCTTGATTAAGAATCCCAATGCAATCCCTGAAATTTTGTAACCAGTACTCAGGATATACAGCTATCAAGGATGCATGAATTCATAATTAAAAATCAAGATCCAAGAACACCTTGATCAAATATCAATAATATACTTAAAATACGAGATGGAAAACCCTTCAATTAGCAGATCTTCGGTCTCAGCAACACTTGCAAAGAACAACATTGTTGAGAATCGACATTGAACCAGCTAGGCACAAAATATATCTCAGACCAACCCTTGCAAAATGCAAAATCGAATATTGAATCACAAACCAAAGGTAACTGGAGCCGTTAGAATCACCACCACAACTGGATATAATAACTGCAGAAACAGATCCAGAATTTAGGGATCATCAAAATCTCTTTCTTAGACCAACACCGAATACAATAAAACACTAAAGGACATTATATACTCCTCCCCATCACAAACTGGTATCTCCCTGAAACACAGAAGGGAACCTGGGCAAATACAAAAATGGAACTTTGATCAACACCTTAAACTTGCTATGTATGTCATGAACATTCAAAAGAACTAATGGACAACATATTAATTATTTAGCATCTGATATCTCCCCATAATACTGAAGGCCAAACTTTGATCAACAACTTAAACTTTCTGTGTATAAGATGAACTAACAAAAGCACTAATGAACTCCCTAGATTTGATGTCTCCCCGTAATACTGAAGGCAACCTGGGTAAATACAAACGAAGCTTTGATCAACACCTTAAAACTTGAGGGGTATAACATGAACTAACAAAAGCACTAAAGGACAAAATATTATTAATTATGTAGTGGAACAATCCCTAGATAAATCTTTGCCCTCACTATGTCTTTGATTTTCTCCATGCAGAAGAGCAGATCCTGAAAATATAAGAATCAAAATCTCAACCTTCTTTAATCATTTTGAAGTAAAGAATACTTAACCCATAACTAAAGACAGACTTATCAAACTAAAAAAATAAGACTAAAGGATATTATGTACTCTAGATCACAAGTGACATCCCCTGTAATACTGGAGGGAACCTGGGCAAATACAAAAACGAAGCTTTGGTCAACAATAACATAACCAACAAGATCGAACGGACAACATATATTACTTAGTGAAATAGTCCCTAGATCAATCTTTGACCATACTAAGCCTATGAATTTCACCATGCCGTAGTGCAGATCCTGAAAAGATAAAAGTCAAAATTTCAACCCCCTTTAATTATTTGGAGTAAAGAATTCTGAACCCATAGTTGACCAGACACCTCTCAAACCAATGATCCATGTATAGGCAGCATTGACCAAATTGCTTGTAGAACTATCAACCCCCCCCCCAAATCTTGATATTGGACAAGAAGTTTTAACCCGAAGGCCAAGAAATCAAACCTGTACAAGTACCCGAGAACAATGTGGCAGCAAGAACAAGCCCTAGTATCCAAACCACAATTGAGCGCCAAAAACAAAATAATGTTCAATATAATATTAAGAAATACCAATCTTCACCCACTACTTCCAGAAAGAGAAAAGGAGCAAAGGGCACAAGGGTTCCATATTAACAAACGAGGCAAAAGAGAGGGGGCCAACATTTCCATCATAGTCTTCCAAAATACAAAAGAATCCCGAAAAGGAAATGACCTCTCTATGCATCCAAACTTGCCATGTAAATAGCAATGGACATAAATACAAATAATGGTATTATGAGAAGAATACTATGGCAGCCAACAACCAACACATCAGGTCATCAATTTGATAATGAGCAAAAACAAATCCTGCAAAAGCAACCATCAAAAACTTATATTCGTATTTTGGTGCACGGAAACTTGATTAACTTGGGCATTTGAAATTTAAACCAATTAAAGCTATCTAGAAGAGCAAATCAATTAGATGATGAATCATGAAACTGTGGGTCATAGCTATTCTAAATTGAGCAAAGATCCTGGCTACATAGACAGAAGGCAAGTTCTCACTTGATCACCTAAAAATGGATAACTAAAGGCATAATAGGAAATAACAGCAAACATACTATTCTATCCAAGAACTTCCTACATCAAGCAGTGGCGCCCGTGAAAATCCCTGAATTTCCCAATGCATTTGGCTGCCCGGTAAAATTGGAAGTTCTTGCTTTCAAGGAAAAACATTTTTTGGCTGCCTGGAAAAACCGTAAGATTAAAGGAACAAACATATAACGTTGTCAATAGGATAGCAAATTTTAGGAAATTCTCAATACAATAAAGTCATAAGGACATAAGAAAACCAGTGATCAATCTCAATAGCTAAAAAGTAAAAAGGCAGGAAAAAGAAGAGGGGAAAAACAAAAATTAGTGGATACAAAGTTTTAGAAAACAAAGAATAACCTAATCAACCCAGTCCACCCTCTAAGAAATTGCAGCATTGGGAATGTGCAATGCATTCCAACCTGACAAGCAAAAGGCCAAATATGAGAATGAACAGAAAAAGTAATCAAAGGAAAAGAAAAATAATGACCATCCTCTAAGAAATAAGAAGGGGGTTAGGGGGTTCCCTCGAACATTGAAAAAAAAATCCTGAAAAATGAACTTCCCGATCATAATCATTCTTGCAAGTTGCAACCAATCTTAGGTTTGATTTTTCAAAACACTGGAAAAGGCACCCTGAAACACAAAGCACCAATTCTCAGAACATAAATCGACTTAGTGGTAGACGTTACTCATATAATGGGGGAGCCAATGATATCCAAACGGGTAAAATTAACTTCCCTGCACATTCCTAGTCAACGTATTCCCCGAATACAAAGCTGGAACACAGGGAAAAGGACAAACTCAGAAACAAATTCTGTGCCTAATAACTAGTGATATATTAAATAGTATCAAGACAAACAAAAACTGAAGAGGGGGTTAAAGAAAGCTCCCTGACTGTTTGCCAACGGGTTTCTCGATGCATATGGCATTTCAATCACAAGATCGTTCCTTGATCTGGAAAACCACACCACCAATACAATACTAAGAATAATTGATGACCGCTATTAGCAAATTCAAATAGAAGTATAAATGAGAAGATCTAAGATAAATCCTTTTCTCAATCTCAGTTCACGCCTCAACAGAAGGAAACACCTGGGAACATCCAAATCTGCCGTTTTAGTTCAGTTCGTAAAGATCACAGCTATCATACTGACCAGCAATATGCAAGGCGCATGTTGATGGAAAGGAGCTTCTGGAAGTGAAACATAAACAGAAGGAAACTTGAAAGAACACCACAGGTCGAAAAAAAAAACTTCAAATAATCCAAAAAATAAAATATCAATCACCGCCTCTACCGTATTTGCACCGTAAAAAAAAATTATCATTTTCTTTTTTCGAGAGCTGAAATCCATGAAAAACTCATCAAGCTTCGTGCGACAGACATGGAGACTAAAAATTCAATGACAAAACACCAACTCCCTCAATCAAAACTAATCAGCAAAAATAACTATTGATAGACCTTGGTCTTCAAGCCCGTAATCCAAAGCCAGAGACACCGATCGAACCATAAGTTCTCTTCTGTGCTCTTCCCCGATCTACCAAATCACAAACATAAATCTCGCACATCGATTCAACAACTATGAAACGAGCCCATATGATAACCTACAAATAGCAGATCTTATCTTAACAACTAAAGAAATCGCAGAAGTAATTAGAAAAACAACGTTACCGACTACACCGTCCACCGCCCCACGGAACCACAAACACACAAGACCCAGGGACGATTATGCTAGGAAGCGGTGCGGTGGTATTTATAGATGAGAAGGATGAGATGAAAGGCTGAGATTAAATTGTTATTGCGTACGTTCACGGCTGAGATTTATTTGTAAAAGGAAAGTCGGTGACGCGGTCTTATCTTAGCTTGAACTGTAAGCCACGATTTTTCTTTTATTATTATTATGAAGGCTAAAAACGATCAAATGCGAGGCTGGCTTTTCGTGGGCTACATGTTTATCGCATAGTCGGTTAGCGAGAAAAATAATAATAATAATTAGTTTGTGGATAGGGATTCACATGTTTTTAGAAGTATTTTTTTATTAATTTCATTTATTTTATAATTAAAACGTAATTCATTTTTAAAATTATTTTTTAATATCTTTAAATATATACATTTATCAAATATAATTTTATTCTAAATTTTCATAATTAAAAAACATTACATTTAATGTTAAAATAATTTTTATTTTTTTTCTGATTAATACATTTTATGTTTACCAAAAAAGAATTAATACATTGAATAATTTATATTTTTACACTTCCAGTTTATTAAATATAAAAATAGCCTTTTTAGTCAATAACGTCCTGCTAAAAGAAATTGTGAAGCAGGTCAATTTTGGATGTGTGGCCTTCCGGCGAAAATGTCTCAACCAACTGCCTAATGCCAGGCGAAAAATGATATCAATGTTATGTGTCCTATTTTGGATACCTTTTTTTTTATTTATTTTTTTCAATCTCAATATTCATTTTGATCTACGGGCAAAGAGTCCGAAACAAATTCCAGCCATGTCTAATTTCATTAAGAAAGTTAAAAAATACAGATTTTGTGAATCTGTATTTCTAGTTGGTGATGTGATGATCTCAAAAAATGGGTAAAAATAAAATTTGAAACTCTCGATTTTAGGAGTTAAAACATAAATAACTTGTATAAAAAATCATTTATATGTTTCAAAATACAAAATCATAAAATAATACTTCAAAGTTATCTCTCATATATAATTAAAATTTAGGATAATAAAAAAAATGTAAATTATTTTTTTGAAAAATATTTTCCAAGCCTTAATTTAAACAAGTTTATGCATTTCATCCACAGCCATAACTACCTTTCATATGCTAATAATGTCTTGGCATCATACTCCAATTAAACAACAGCACAGTCATTTGACAAAAAGAAAACAGCAGAATTAAGAAAATAAAGTTTATTCCTTGATATGTGTGTGTGTGTATATATATATATATATACACTGTTAAATATTTCAACAATATTTGCTAAAAGAGAGTTGATGACAGAGAAGGAAGACATTCCTACAGAAATAGGATGCGGCCAGACAGAAAGCCACAATTAAGCTAATGATGAGTAGCCTAATCCACTGAACACCTAGAAGCTGGGTGTTGATCACTCTATGAAGATGTAAATGATAAGTAGGTCATGAAATCTCCAATATCAGCATCAACAAAATCCTGACAAAACTTTTGACGCCGTAGCGTTGCAGCTAATGTTCTTCAGTGCTCTGAAAGTCAGGAACTTCTAAGCACACCTCTCGACTTGTAAGGAGCTATCCTATGATCCGACCACCCTAGAGAGCCCAATAAGTCATTCTCAATATGATCGTACCTGCATTCATTCAATAAACACACAAGAATTTTGTCAAAGTTGTGGGTTTCTAGACATGCATAAAATAAGAATTACTTGAATTCTTGTCTCCATAGAACCAATGCAATTTGTTTTGGAATTTTCTCACGTCCAGTTTAGATTCTAGGCTTCAACTACACGCCAACCAATCATTTACACATATTATGGACTTCAAAGGCAACAAATTGGAAAACTCAACAAGCTATAAGTGATTCTGGATTTTGGAATGCTCAAAGTTAAAACTTACAAATTTCGGCAGAGATTGTCGGTAGACACTGAAACAGCAATTATCCTCATTCTCAAATCCAAAATTTTATTATCATCATACAAATCAAATTCTTCTCCAAGAAACAAGGAGAGCTTCTCAACATTCCCCTCAAACTGCTGCTGCTGGTTCTCAAACAAATTCTTTGCAATTTCCTTTTCCTCATCCAGCATTTCATCTTTGAGTAACTCATCACCAAACATGTAATATGCAAATGGATAAGTAGCTGAAAGAATCCGCCTTGATCTGAAGAGTATGTCTACTCCATTCATTATCCATGTGAAATCTTTATATTTTGATTGCCTCTCTTCCAGTATTAAAATTTTTTCCTTCATGAATTCCCTAAGGTCAGATTCGAGCTTAAGAGAATCTAAATGTGCCTTGTATCTGTTATGGTAGTGAACATAGCGCGCCAGATTCTTTTTTGCACGCCCAGTTTTCTTCAAATAGTCTTCTTTGTATCGCCCACAACTGTGGTAAGCTATTGTTGTCCAGGTATGCTCTCTACCAGTAGCAACACCACAGAGCCAACTGCACAAACAGCACAAGAGATGGAGAATATGACATTTAAGTGAACTAGCAGGCAAACATGTAGCTCAAAGGGCATTATCAGATTACTAACTGAAAATTTCCTAAAAACCACGCCCTACTGTGATTTTATCATGGAAAATTCTTTGCTCCTGCCAGTGTATTATACCAAACAAATTAAAAATTGCCACGAGTAAATGAGTGTAAACCACACTGATCCCATGACAGTTTTTAATTGGCCATGTGCAAAAAATTCAGGGTATATGCCAATCATTAATTGGTTTGGTATAATATGCTGGGCCTGGGCATCGCAAAGTGTTTCCAAATATCTACATATTGCCTGCACAAGACAAGATGCTTAGAATGTAGTCTACAAGATAATTGTTCTAAATGGTTGAACAAAGCAACGAGGTAGGAACAAGACCAAATCAAGTTTCCAGAGTCATCATCAAAATAAGCAGGGTTAATCCCACTAACATGAAACTAGTGCATACAGCATTAGTGTGTAAATCAAAGTCTGGAATCCACCCCAAAATAAATCAGAACAGCGACGAACATAAAGCACAAAGTTTAGAAAAAAAGAAAAGAAAAAAGGCCAATGGTAAAATTTAAATATTTTGTCATCAATATCAAAGAAAGTAGCTGGACTACATCTGTAGGTCTGTGACATGCTAAAAGAAAAGCAATTTTTATATTTTAGCCTCTGGGGATTGAATCCCAATAGGTCGGAGTGAAAAAGTTAAATAACAAGGAGGCAGGTGGCACAAAAAATAATTCTTACCAAAATGCTTGTCCACAGACACAGCAGACTAGGTTGCATCCTCCATTCTTTTCAACTGGCTTGTGACATTTTGGGCAAGGCTTTGTATGGACTGCAATCCAATTAACAGTCTCTGATTCATCCTGGCATTTCTTGGACCAGAGCTCCCACATTTTGCATGAACAAGGCGAGTGTGCTTCAGACAAGCAACTAAAACAAAAGTGTTCACCACATGCACATTCAACCTCACAAGGTTCATCATCCTGAACTCGTATTGCATTTCCGCAATGGGGAACACTAGGGCACCATTTAACTCTTCTGTTGTCCTCAACATATGACTCAAAAAGAAAGCGATCAAATTTCTCTACAAGATTTGAATTGTGCATGCTAACTAAATGTCTGATTTTCACATCATTACAGACAGTGTTGCACTTGGGTGCCATGCACCTAATGCGTCTACTCTGGCCCTCATTTATCTTCACAATAAAATGATGAGTCCAACCTAAACAAAAAGATAAATATTCAATTACCTTCCCACATACCTATATACAGGTAGCATACTAAGCAGGATATTCCCATAGTTTTTTCCAATCACCAGAAAACTAAATAACATACATTTGCAGACTACAGAATATAAGAGAATGTAGCCTCCTGCTTGAGGACAAAGCGTATGAAAGGATCTAGGACCTGGAGAACTCTAAATTGTGTACTGAAGCAATATCAAAAATAACAAATTTTGCCAACATTTGCTATTAAGGATAAATGATTCAATATTCACGAGAATACCAAAAACAACAACCATGGAAATGATAATTTAAAATGCTTTTTGCTAGTTGCATCTTCATCATTTTGGGCATCATGATCATGCTGACACCTTTGTAACCATCAACAGTAACATCTAGCAAAAAAATAGTGGCTGCTGAACTATGAAATAAAAAAATTATGGTTCATTTGTTCTCGAAGGTTCTTCAAATTGATGAAATTCAGGTTAAGAAAGCCTCAGTGTATAGGGCTTTATGTACTGAAATGGAGAAACCGATAAAATCTAGCAGTGCACTTACAGCTGTTGCAAAACAAGTGACCACAGTCCATGGTAGTGACCTCACTGGGAGAAATATTATCAAAGCAAACATTGCACTCCACCACAGATGATAACTGGGGGAAGATAATGCCATAATGATCTACGATTGTCACGCCAGCTTCAGCATACAGTTTATCTTTCCCATCTTCTATGAGTAACTGAAGCACCTTATCAACATCCCAGCGATGATGAATGAGTAAGCACCGTGCCTGGTGCTCCTCCAATGATAGCAAGTCCATTAGTCTATAAATGTCCTCCCTCTACAAAATTTAACGCCCACAGTATCCTTCTGTTAATAAAAGCAATAAAAACACATATAGAACTAGGTAACGCAACCTCTACTAATAGTAGAAAATTTTACCTGTGCAGCCAATAGAGAATCTTTAGAGATCACCTGCAGAAAAAGGATTACAGATCAAACTAAGAAACAAATTGAAGTTTTTCTTTTTCTTATTCTATGCAAAATTCAATACTCTCCCTCAAAAGCATAAGATCTCCACCTAAGTAAATCGCAGGAACGAAAACGATTAGCAAATATGCAATTCCAAGTTTCCAGCTAAATACACGCACTGCGAAAGTAAAAATATATCACATTGCAAAAATTTGGAAATTTAATAGTTCACAGCAATCAATAATAAAAAATCAGCCTACCAGTTAACCATATACAGTAGCAATTCTAATGGCGGTGTTTGATTGCTGAGAAAACGCATTAGACACCAAAAGAAAAATAGAAAGACGTAATAATAGTTAGCCACTCAAAATTCCAAGACCAAAAAAGAGGAAACCAATCCTTACCATCGTAGGCGGACGACTATCTTTGGCTGCCAGTATCTCAGTGTCAACAAACCCATTTACAGAATCTTCATCGTCATCATCGTAATCCTCATAACCTTGATAATAATCATCATCACTAGTCAAATAATCCCCCATTCCCCTTAGCACGTATATTTGAATCTGAGTACAAATTGTACGAAAGCTATGGACTCAGTAGCAGATGAAACAGAGATCAAATTTCCCGGAAAAGAAAAGAAAAGAAAAAACCAAAAAAACACCCTGCTTGAAAAAGAGGGTCATAGTTATGTGGGTCTACATGCTTGGGATTTTCTACATGGTTGGGTTGTGTTTGGTGATGATCATGTCAATGTTGGTTGGAGTTTGATTTGGCTTCTGCTGCTTCTGAATTGAACAACTGTCCTTAACGCAAAGTGAGCTTAGAGTTTGAAGGTTGATTTGTGGAATGGTGCCGTTATATGATATCTAACGCTGTTTGCTTTTCCACGGCGAATTTAATGGTCTTTGACACGTAACCTCCGTTTAGTGCCTTTTAGTCCACAATTGACGTGTTGATTTGGGAAAATTATAAAGCTATAGCTTGGTGGCTATTAAAATCTCCAGCGAATGAATCATTTAGATCGGATATAAATGGATGTTAATTTAAATTTATAGATTTTATGTGGATTTTATTTTTATTTTTATTTTATATATTTACATAAATTTAATTTAAATAATAATATTTTATATTTAATGTTAGTCTTTTCTTTTAATTATAATTTTTTTATTAAATTTTAAAATATAATACTTTTTAATAAATCTGTCAGATATGAATCCAATACGTGAGAATGATAAATTACCAAAAAAGATCCTGTAGCAAAGATACGCAGGATTTCAAAAAACTTATTCTAATATAATTATTAATTTAAACTTTTATAAATTGATTAAACTTCCTAAACTACAACCGAGGATTACTTGTATCAGCTGTGGGATAGCGTTTCGAACAAAGTACGTGGCGTTAAAGCATTGGTTACATAGAAGTGTAATGTTCGCATTTGTCCTATTGCGTGTAGGTTTCATGATTCTATTTATTATTTTCCAAATATTTGATTACTTTAAGATTCTCTCTAATAAAAATACAGGATTACTTTGTCATTGGTCATGCTCCAATCTAATTGGAGAAGCAAATTGTAATTTATGATCCGATTTTATTATAAACTTATTTCCCCAAATTACATATTGATTGTGCCACAAGTTAACCCATTTTACCATATTATCATCGAAGAAAAATTTAAGATTTCTTATCCAATAAACAATTACAAAATTATCAGACTTAAATGTCTCAGCAGATTATGGGTCTCGCTGCCATTGTCTCTGCAAAAGCAACAATTGCTTCTAAACTTAATTAGCAATTCTAATCAGATCAATCCTCTGCAATTGATCCTCCCCATTTCCTAACACGGCTTTCAGCTTCTTCTGCCTGCAAATCCAATAATTAGACAATCAACATTTGCTAATAAATTAAACTGCTAAAAATTCTAGGCAATTTCATTTAGCTATTGAGAAATGTAGACACAGCAGATGTACTGACTTCTCTTTTCCAGTTAGTGACTGAAGTGACTATAATCAATATTATGGTCTGCAGACAAATTCCTCCAATCATCCCTGACCAAATTCCCTGCATCACAAAAGTAAAAACATAAGCATTAGGACAAAATTAAAAACTTGCGTTCGGATTTTGCAGAGTATATCAAGAAGTGGAAAGACTGTAGATTCTGCTAGCTTACCACAGCGCCAAATTTGAATGTGAATCCCAAGACTATTCCAGCGGGGAATCCAACAATATAGTAACAAGCAATGTTTATGTATGCAACAAGAGATTGCCACCCAGCTCCAACAGCAACGCCTTTGAATAAAAGCAGCAGAGGAAATTTAACAAATATGAGAAACCTTAAATTTTGTTTTATGGTGAAAAAAAAAATGTCATCTTGTCAAAATATTCAAGATTCTTATGGGTTTACCAGATAAGACAGGCTGAAGGCTGTTTAGAAGCACAGTGATTCCCAACAAGATAGCAAGTCTGGTAGTTTCATTAGCAACAGCCTCACTGGTAGTGAAGAGGTAGGGGAAATAGTCTCTTGTTGCAAATACCACAGCCATGCAAATAACCCCTATTGAGATTGATGTCACTGAGACCACTTTCACTGAGAATTTCGCCAGCCGAGCATTACCAGCCCCAAGTTCATTTGACACTCTCACACTGTAAACAAGCAAGTGTGTTATTCATGGCATCTCTCCATTTTTCTTGCTGATGATTGAGTGCACATGAGAACAATGATGCTTTTTGAACTATATTAGCAAATAAAGGAACTGAGAAACACAAAGGCAATCACCTTATGGCAGCATTGAATCCGATAGCAATCATTGCATCCCATCCTTGTATGTTCATGCTGCAAATAAGCAGAAATGAATAGTAGAAACTCTGAGCCACAACCCATTAAGCATGTGAATACATTTAGAATGGACACAGAAACTTTACCATATAGAAATAGCATCAACTGGTATCAGGGGGTTCGGCAACCGACCGGTTACCACCACCAGTATCATCAAGTACCAAAACTCCAAACTGCAAGTCAATTTTGCTCAGTAGCATCAGCGTTATGCCTTGAACCTTATATGATACAAGTCTAAGAGCGGTGAATTAAAGAGGAAAAGTTTACCATAACATAACAGCAGATGCTAAAGAAAGCTTGACAAAACCCCACAAGTCTGCAAATGCAAGCCATGAGAATCCACTCCAAGCCCCATCCGATTTGGTAATGAATATGTATAACAATTGTCCAATAACTATGAGCCACCATGAAGTGTTGAGGGTGATTGCTGCTCCAGTTAAGCCCCATCCAAGCTTCAGTATTAATAACCAACTGAAAATTGCATGCAACACCAGTACCACAGCGGATACCCAGGCCATCACAAACACTTTGCTCTGTGATTGCAAAAACTTTTGTATTGGAAAATTCAGCGCATATGCGAACAATTGCGGAAGCATCCACAGAGCGAATTTCCCTGCAACAAATTTTCCATTATATATACCACAAAATCATAAAAACCCATTAAATTTGTGGCGCTAAAATCAATTCCTGGACTATTTTTAAACTTCACTCTGTTGCTTTTCTTCTAAAATAATAGTAGTGATGAATAAGAGAAAAGGTAATAGCGAAACCTGCAGCCGTAGATATCTCGGTAGTCTCTCCAATGAGTTCCAGGATTGGCGGAGACCAAACATAAATTGGAACCAATAGGCAGGCAGTGGTCAACAAAATGACCCATGATCTCTGCATATATATACCCAACATTCTCAGCTGTCCTGCACCGAAGGCTTGCCCACAGAGCGTCTCCAATGCACTGCCCATTCCCAACTGCAATCCAACCCATAATATTAGTGAACCACAAATAAATAAATAAAACTGCAAGGCGAAAAAGAACTGACCATGACCCCGAAAGCAAGACCAGCAATAACAGAGTTCTCAACGGAAACAGCAGCAAGCTCAATTTCACCCACAAGACCAGCAAAGGTCTGAGTGAGTGCACCCAGCGAGTACTGGCATAGGGCAGTGAAGATTGCTGGTCCTGCTAGCTTCCATAGCCTCTTTGACTCTTCCCAAAATTCTCTAACAACGCTAATAGAGAACTTCTGCTCTTGATCGCTGCCATTGGGATGGTTGTCGAGAAGAGGAGCATCTATGCCCATCACTGCTACTCTGCTTGGTATAGCTCTCTCTTCGTCTGCTCTAATAGAAAGATTTGGTCTCAATCTAGTAGAATTTAAGACGTAAAGAAAAGGGTTTTATTACAGATTTAGGATCTGTAGTTCTTGAATAACCTGCGGCTGCAGCTACGGGTAGTTATGAACTAACTTTAAACCAGCATCAGTTCCCCAAATATGAAAGGTGGTTATACCAGCATCAGCTTCACATACTATGTTTTTGTCTGATCAAGTAGATGTGTAGTTGGTTGGTAAGAAGTGAGTCAACATTGAAAAAAAAAATGTTAAAAACTAAAGGGTGATTTAGGATTTAATTTTTGGATATTATTGTGGTTAATAAGTCATTTTTTATATTTTTAAAAATTTATTAAAATATTATTAATTTTTTTTTGTCAATAAAATAATTTTTCAGTTATTTTTTTCGTTAAAAATAAATAAAAAATAATAGAGAAAAATTTTAAAATTTAATTTTGTCTTCAAATAAAACTCAGTTATTGAATATTATTATTAATAACAAGTCAATCCTATATTTTTAAAAATTTATTAAAACATTATTATCTTTTTTTATATTTATTAAAATGTACTTGTCATTTTCTTTGTTTTTAATGAAATAGTCTTTCTCCTCTTTAAAAAATGAACTCTTTAAAAAATAAAAAGATGATGATGATGAAAGAGAAAAAGAAAAAATAAAAAAGAGAAGAAAATAATGATGAAAAACGAAGAAGAAAAATCTCCTTCTCCTTTATCTTAAAAAAAAAAGAATAAGAAGAAAAATTAAAGAAAAAGAAGAGGAGTAAGAGGAGGAATTTGAAAAATAAAGAATAAGAAGAAAAATTAAAGAAAAAGAAGAGAAGTAAGAGGAGGAATTAAATAATTAAGTTTTTTGATATATTTTTAATAATAAAAATAGATAAAATAACTATTTTATCGATGAAAAAAAAAATGATCGTTTTAATAAATTTTTAAAAATATAAAAATTAACTTATTAATAATGGTAATATATAGAGAATAAATTATAAATTTTTCTAAAATAAAAAATAAAACTTTTTAAAATAATATTTTTCTTTAAAAAAAAACAGAATCTAAATGTTTCTTTTTCTTTTTCCTAATACACACTGTATTTGATCATTGATCAATCAAAGCTGCCATTTGAGGGGAAAAAGGAAAAATATCAGAACGGAGGGAGAGCTGCACACTTAGGTATACCAACTAGTCTTATTTGACCAAATAGACTCTTCAATCCTCAACTTCACCGCATTTCGTTATCAATAAAGTTTAATTTTTTCCATTTTTAACCTTTTATCTAAATTTATTTAGATGTTTATATTTCTATATAATTTAATTTGAAATTAATATTTATTATTTAAAATTTCTAATATGTTGAATTAGATTAAAGAAGAACTAGAAGCTGAATTTTATAATCTTTTAACTAAATTCTCTGGTTTAGTCTAAAAGTCAAGAAAATCATTTTCTTAATTAGAACAATTTAGAAAACATTAAGCAATAATTGCTTTCTTTTTCTTACTCTACTCTATTGTTATCACCAAATGATTAATGATGCTGTCGTAAATTTTTTTCATGGCAGGATTTTTTTTTTATCGATTTAAGTGTTAATTAATATATTTTCAAAATATTTTAATATATTTTTAAGATTAAATAATTTACTAATAATTTTGAGATTCAGAAATTTATAAAATGGCAACAAGTGGAATGGCCAAAGGATTTATTGTAGTAGTCTATAGTAGTAGTCTAGACACTTAGTTTAATAAATGAGGATATTAATAGAGATGGACATATATTTTCGGATGGATTAATATTAGAATTGTTGATGAAATTACAGAATTACAAAATTTTAAAAAAAAAAATTTCGATAATATAAATAGTAGATAATATTAATTCATTTAATATGGAATCAATTAGAGACATTTTATTCTATCCTTAACATACACTTTATCATTAGAGTTATCATCATACATGCATTTGATTTTCATGTATAAATATAAAAGTCGAAGATATGATATTTGGAGGTTGAGAGTAAGAGAGCTTGATAGTTTAATAGGCAAAAGTGTCTTAGGCCTTCACAACTCATGCACTTTCTAAACACAGTCGAGCCAATGAGTTATCTTAACTATAATTAATGGGTTAGTTTGAATACACACGTGTTCTAATCTCAGAAGAATTTATATTTTATATACTATCAACAATCAATTTGATAACATAATAACGGTGGACCCTTCGAGATTATAACGCGTGTATAAGAAAGAGAAATAGTCTATACCAGTGCATCCGGTTCGACCACCTTGCAGAAGAATCGTCCGTCATAAAATATAGACCTTCTACATCTTCGATCTCATCTATATTCAGAATAAGCAGACCGATCACTTTAAGGCACGCAGATTTCCCACTATAATCATAATTGCACACATAACAGACTGATAAGCAAAATATGAGTAATAAATTAAATATGGACGAAGCGGCTCAACATTTATTAGTTTACTGTCTGCCATAAATAAGCCACCTAAAATTTCTGCTATAATATTTCATTGTCACATTTATTAGAACAATTTGTCGAAATGCCTCAAAATAATAAAGGTATTTGTAATACCACTGAACCAAACATATGGAGAGAAATAAAAAATAAATTCAAAACTCCAAAAACTCTCAACCTTTTAAAAATTAAAAAAATCAGCCTGATTCACGATCAATTCTCAACTACTTAATAATATTCATTAACTTTTTTGTACACCAAACCCTTTAATCACGTATCATCATTTCTTAACTTTGCTATGAATATATTATGATATAGATGTTATTGATCTATTTTTTTTCAAAAAATTATTAATTCATTTCAATTAAGTTTTAAGAAATTTGACTCTTCATCTCTCTCCTAGGTAATAAAGGAACATTTTCTATGTATCCCTTATATACTTAATATATATATATATATATATATAGATGCTTTATGATTGCTGACATTTACTATTATTTTTTCAGATTTAATTAAAAATAATTAACACAATAAATAAGGCATTGAGATAGTTTAAGCTCTAAGAAATCATTATTATCGTGACAATACATGGGTATTGTTATCTTTTATTTAGACTCACAATTGAGGATTTTTTTTTTTTTAAAGAAAAAAATTGAGGGTTAAAAAAAGTACTATTATTTATTATATTCCTTTATTTTATTAAAACAAAAGAAAAATTTATAATTTAGTATTTGAATATTGCCATTATTAACAAGTTAATTCCTTTATTTTTAGAAATCTATTAAAACATTTTTATTTTTTTTATCAATAAAATAATCTTTCCGTCCTCTTTTCTGTTAAAAATAAATAAATGATGAGAGAAAAAATTTTTAAAATTCAATTTCACCCTCAAATAAAATTTTTTATTTAATAATTGGATATTATTATTATTAACAAGTTAATTTCTACATTTTTAAAAATATATTAAAACGTTGTTATATTTTCTCATATATATTAAAATGTTATTATCTTTTTTTATATCTATTAAAATATTCTTATCGTAATAATCCATTATCCTCTTCCTTTTCCTCCTTAAAAAATAAGAATAAAAAGAAAAATTAAAAAATAATAAAAGAAAAAAAAAGGAGAAAGATGAGTAATTTGATATTTTGCTATATTTTTAACGGCAGAAATAAACTAAATGACTATTTTATTAATGAAAAGAAAAGATAAGAACGTTTTAATAGATTTCTGAAAATATAAAAATTGATCTATTAATAATGATAATATCCATAAACTAAATCGTAAATCTCCCTTAAAAAAATCACATTTTTATAAATTTACCATTCTACTATTTAATTTTGGTTGCTTTTATTGCATGGATATTCAAATTGAAAATGCACTTTTCAAATATGTATTCTTTATTTTTCCTTTTCACTTTAAAAAATAAAAATTATTTAGCATTTTATTTTTTTAATTTAATTTTTATAAATTTTGTATATATGTATAAAATCATGTGAGAGTTGTTATGAGAATAAATATAAAATTGTAATAACGGCTCCATAATCATTGCTCTTAAAAACAACTATCGAAAAGCCCTTTTTTAAACTACCAATAAAAGAAAAATGGCAGCTACCAGAAAATTCACATTCATTGCTATAAGCTTCTGCTAAAGAAGAGAAAACCTTCTCTGGGTTCTCCTCGCAAAAGAACTGCAGGGGGACCCCGCCTGCCTCTCCACCAAATTGGGTTTTGATGATCCTTCGTCAAACCCTTTTTGATTTATGATATAAATTTGTTAATCTTAAACCTTTTTACGTTTATTTTTTTCCAAAATTGCCTTTGAAATTGCGTACAATTCAAGCACTTCTTCGCTACCTACACTCTTTCCGTCCGTTTGTTGTTATCTTTCCCACTACGCGTCTATTCTCTAAGCTTCATTCTTTTTTGAACATAACCATTTTTCTGATTCCTTGTCCCTGCATTAGATTCTTCTTCCATACAGAAGAAAAGCTTGATGCCTGTTACCAAAAGATCTTTTTTTTTCCCCCTTTTATCTGTCTGACTCTAAATTTTGTGGCTTTTCGAGTTGATTGGATCTAATTTGATCTGGGTTTCTTCTCTTCCGCCATTCATTGCGGGTTCTTATTGATTTCTTATAGGTGAGTCACCCCATTACTTGGTTATTTACCTTTTTCTTTCTATCCAGAATCCGCAATCTAAATGTTATGTGTTGTGAATTTGGTTGGCATGTCGAGCTGGAACAACTTCTCTCTCTTTCAGTTAGATTAATTGAGCTGATGACAAGTTCTGGTAGCTTAAAAATTCCTGGTTAAAGATTTTGCTTGCTATAGTGTACCTGCTGTTTCCTACAGTGTCTGTGGTTTCCAGTGATTGCTATAGAGAAATGCAGTAGAGTTACAGAGTTAGTTATTATAGAACTGGAATTAATATTTGCATGTACATATGAAACGCCCAGTATTTGGATTGTCGGGACTCTTGGATGCTTAGGCTATTGCATTACTGTTGTTTAGTTGTGGATTTTTTTCTTTTTCAACTGATTTCAGTTTTCTGTTTTTGGTTGACTTAGACTTTTTTTTCTTTTTTCTTTTTGGTTAACGAAATTGTCTTTCAAACTTGCATTTTGAGTTGGGAAATGCTTGACGTTTGCAAATAATATAGTAAAAGGAAATATGAAGCATTGTCACTTTGGCTAGCATCATTTTATGAATGGTTTATCTTTCAGTTAAGGACTTCATCGACCATGAATAGATGGCTTAGCAAAATTTTTAAAGGCTCCAGTCATAATATTTCAGATGACCATTATCACGGAAATTATGGAGAGGATCCTAATTATTATGCTCCGTCTACTTCTGAGGTACTTACCAAGGCCACTTCTTTGCCATAAAATCATTTATGTTTCCTTTTCTGTGAAGTTGGGTTAGATTGTATCATTGTAACATGCATTAGATCATGTCTCTTATGTTTTTGGTTAAATCATGCACATTTTTCAGAAGACAGCTGATAGAGCTTAGGGAATGCATATATCCCTTATATGGAGATTGTAACTTTGACTTTTGTTACTAACAAGAGTCTCTGAATAACCTTGGTTGAAAATTTCAAAGTTAAATCTGATTCCTAATTTACTCTTCTTCCTTTGACATTTGTTTTAATGCTGAATATTGACTGTAGGTTGTGTGGTCAGAGCAGGAGAATGAAGGATTGTCAGAGAAGGAGAATGAAGACATTAATCGTGCTATTGCACTCTCCCTTTTAGAGGAAAATCATTATGGAAAAATTGTTATTGGTAAGTAATGTTGATGGTATATGATTCTCTTGTGTGCAGTCTAGATATATTCGCACTTTGAATAATTGCATCTTGATAAATCATTGCATCATTTAGTGCACACCTGTTCTCCAAAGTTTTTTACTTGGAATTGTAGCTTTCTTGTTAATCTCAGAAAAATAGAATGTGATCAATGATGGAAAATATCTGATTTGGTGGCTAACATGGCTAGGGATGCTGTCATCGATGTTCTTGGTATTTTCTATTGCTGATTGGCATTTTGCTTAATCCATTGTATTTTCTTGTTTGCAATTGTGTTCTTGCCACAAAATCCTCACATGATGTTTTGAGATTTCTTGTCAATCTCAAAGAAATAGTGTGTGATCCATTAATGCTAAGTGATGACACTAATGCTTTGATTTTATTGGTACTATGTTGATTTATTATGATATGTTTTCAAGATTGAGACTGCTATAATTGGGGGAAATTCTTCATGGGAAGGTAAATAATGTAATACGAATCTGGCTTTTACACAATATCTAAATTTGGCTTCAATGCTCCATATTAGGACAATGTACTTCAGTATTAGCACTGTTTCCAATTTAAGGCCTTGCTTGTACTTGCCATACATGATAAAACTGTGGAATTTCACATCAAAATGCTACCTTGTATTGGTTCTCTCAAGAGGTCTTATTATTCTTGTTTAGTGTTCATGCTGTATCTCTAATTTTGTGGGGTTTGTTATGAAAATACGGGAGCTTCAATTCAATTTTTGATGCCAGTCTATACTAATCAAAGTGAGCTAAATGAGTATATTGCGCTAATTGTTTTTCTTTAACTATATAGGTGATTGTTATGTGCTTCATTCTGCAGCTTGTGTTCATTAATGAAATGTAATGTGAAAGCAAACTTTTCCTACAATCAAATGTTGGAATAAGAGAAACAAATAATTGATACTCGTTTTTATCATGAATGCATTTTGTTTGGCATTCATATCCAATCTTCTGTTTCTGCAATAAGTTATAACTAGTTCTTTTATATGTCAAACAATTGATCTATTAGTATCTGACTATCTGTATCATTGAGAACCAATTATTTCTAGTAAAATGATTGAGCCTTTTCAGCTTCTTTTCTATGAAATTGTTTAATAATTATCTCATCATCTAACGTGCTATGATTGAACTATTACTGGACAGATAATGAGACTCAGCTGGAAGAAGATGAACAACTTGCTAGGGCTATACAAGAGAGCTTGAATGTTGAATCTCCTCCTCCTCAGTATGGATATGAAATTGGAAATAGCCATGGCTACCAAGGAAATGGCCATGGCTACCAAGGAAATGGCAATGCATACCAAGGAAATGGTAATGCATACCAAGGAAATGTATATCAACCCATCCCAGTTCAGTTTCCAATGGGGTATAGGTATCTCAGCCGTTTTGCTCATTACGTTTTTTTTTTTTAGTTTGTTGTCAATTCATTAACCATAGTGGTTTTAATTTCTTCTTCAGTTATTTATAGATGCATATATGTAACACACTCTTTTGAAACTATCATGTGTATATATGCAGTTCACCATAGTTCTCCCCACCTCCTAGCTTTTGGAAAATGAGACAAAAAATGTCTGCACCGGTGTTTTTATATTTTATTTCAAACAGTCTGCTTTGATCTATTTTGAGGCCCTTAATTTTTACAATAGATCTTTATATTGTTTGAATAAAAATGTTGTTTCTTCTAAATGACTAGTTTGATATTTTAATTCTTAAGGAATTCTGAAAATTAAATCATTGATTGGATAGTTTTCATGTGATGCATCAAGTGCATTAGCTTTGTGGAGCCTCCACAAAGAAGCTAATTTTTATTTTTAAGAAAAAAGCTTGATTTATTTACTGATTTTGTGTAAAGGGAACTTCTAGTATTCAAGGCTTTCACAGCATGGACTTATCTATTAAAAATAAATTAAATGTGAATATGTTTATTAGTATTGATAATTCAACACTATCTTCTGGTTTTGGTGTATATCACTTTCTTTCCAAGTTACACAACCTCATCTGTTACTGTGTTAGAATCTTCGAGAGATGACCCAAGAATGTCTTTATTTTGGCTAGGATTTGTGCTGGTTGCAATATGGAAATTGGTCATGGAAGATTTCTAAATTGCCTTAATGCGTTTTGGCATCCAGAATGTTTCCGGTGCCATGCCTGCAACCTACCAATTTCTGATTATGAGGTGCAAACTAAACTCCTGATTAGCTGCCAATGTTAATTAGGTTATGGCGAATTCCAATTGTTTTACTAGAATTTTGTTTCAGCGGCATGAAGTGGTTAACTTTAAATATATTCTTCTCCTACAGTTCTCTATGTCTGGGAATTATCGTTATCATAAATCTTGCTACAAGGAGCGGTTCCATCCAAAATGTGATGTTTGCAAGTGCTTTGTAAGCAACTCTTCTGTAACCAGCAAATCCTTTATTGATTATGATTTCGACCTTGTACGAGCTGTTTGTGTCTGACCAAGGATCAAAAAGAGAAGATTTCTATAACCATATGCCATAATTTATGGAAATACTAAAATTTCAGTAAAATTGGGGTCCAAAAAGATTTGTTAGTATTTGGCTTGTAAATAACAACTGCCTTGCTTATATGATAGATCTGAAGCATGAGTTTGTTCTTCTCAAGTATTTTACTCATTTTCAGTCATTGTTGGCTTTTCTTTTGATTATATAACTTTTGACAGATTCCAACAAACCCTGCTGGTCTTATTGAATATAGGGCACATCCTTTTTGGATCCAGAAATACTGCCCATCTCATGAACATGATGGTACTCCTCGGTGCTGCAGCTGTGAGCGAATGGAGGTTAGTTGAATGAATTAAGACATAAACAGTTTCTTGAAGCTTTCCAGGGAAATTCTCCGTGATCTGGTTTTCTAAAAAATGTTGTGATACATCTTCCCAACTTATACAGCCACGAGACACAGGATATATTGCACTTAATGATGGTCGTAAACTCTGCCTAGAGTGCCTGGAATCTGCAGTCATGGACACCAATCAATGCCAGCCTCTTTACCTTGATATACAAGAATTCTATGAAAGTCTGAATATGAGAGTGGAGCAGCAAGTCCCACTGCTCTTGGTTGAGAGGCAAGCTCTAAATGAAGCCCGGGAGGGGGAAAAGAACGTAAGTGTAAATTTGTAAAAGAAAACTTGTATTGCTTACAATAAAACAATTTTCCTTTTCCAAAATTGGCTTAATCACCTAAAGCCTGTGGTCATTTTCACCAAATACGCTTAAAAAATACACCACCTTTAATTTTCTTTGGAAAAGTGAAAAGTTTAAATGAATTATGAACTTTTTTAAATAACAAAAACTAAATTGAAGATTTTCAAAGTAATATTCTTTAGTTATGTATCTTCAACATATATTATACAAAGCCAAACAATGTATTAGTTCTTTTACCTAAATTCATAAAAACATTTGTTCTGCTATAAGATTGTTAGACAATTATTGCGCTGAAGAAATATCTATGTCTTGATGCCTTGAAAACAGTACATTATTTTATTTCAAAAAATTCAATAAGATTGTTAGATACCCATTGCACTACAGGGTTGTCTGTGGCTTGAAGCCTTGAAAAAGCATATTATTATTATTATTATTATTATTTTAAATAATGGTGAACTCACAAATATGCTTCATATCTAGACTAAGAGAGTTACCATGTCCAACTTTATTGAATGCATGGAAAAAGATGGTAAACATAAAGTCCATATGTTTCAAATAAAATCTAGCAATAGCTCTTGTTTTCCTCTGTGGACTTCTCATAATTGGGTTTTGAAACTTCTTTCTTGCACAGGGCCATTATCATATGCCAGAAACCAGAGGGCTTTGCCTGTCTGAGGAACAAACAGTCAGCAGAGTAAGAGATTCTGACATCATTTTTTGCATTTTGTGGTGCATTAGTTAAATCTTGTTCTAATATTTGTGTATTGGCTGGAAATTTATATTGTAATGGCCATCAATGACCAGGTATTAAGGCGGCCAAAGTTTGGGGCAGGAAACCGAGCCATGGGCATGGTAACAGAGCCCTTCAAATTGACACGTCGTTGTGAGGTGACCGCAATTCTCATATTGTTTGGCCTCCCAAGGTATGCCGTATACCTTTAGATCTCTATGCTGTTATACTTCCCTAAGAGGATGTAATCAAGAACAAGTAGATAATTGAATAAAAACAGATATTTAATTGTCTTTTTAACCTCTTCTTATGTGCATATTAGATACTAACAGTCAATTAAGTTAGAAGATTTCTTATTTTGGAATTAAATTATGTAAAATTCCAAATTTCTCTCAGATAGATCCTTAGAGAAATTGCACACTTTCAATATGCTGAACTTAAAATTTCTTTTGCACCGGTGTGGTGGAGAGTTTGAGACAGAGTCATATGTCTTTCATAAACTCTATGTACCATAGGACTTCTCTAAGATGTTGCATATTTGGTGCAGATATGCATGTTTACCATATAATATTGGATATGTAATTATTAGCTAGACGTTTGATGTGTGGCTGGAAAATCTCCTTTCATGCAGGTTGCTTACTGGGTCAATCCTGGCTCATGAGATGATGCATGCATGGATGCGGCTTAAGGGTGCAATTTCTTTTTGACTTTTAGCATCAATAAATCAGTTTATATCTTTCTCAAAATTCACATAAAAAAATTTTTTCAAGTCGATACATAGCAATTTATACATATGTTAATCAACAGAAAGCCCAGTAATTTTTATTGCAATGGATTTCATTTTGTGGTCTGTTTCTCTAGAGATGCTGAGATATTCTTAATTTCTACAAGGTTTCCAACATCTCAGTCAAGATGTTGAAGAGGGCATTTGTCAGGTACTTGCACATATGTGGTTAGAGTCACAGCTTCAGTCTGGTTCAGGCAGCAATGTTGCTTCATCCTCTGCTTCTCAAGCTCCAAACTGGGTTACAAGATCTACGTTTGAGAAGAAGCTTGGAGATTTTTTTAAGCATCAGATTGAATCAGACACTTCTCCAGTTTATGGAGATGGATTCAGAATAGGCCACCAAGCAGTGCAAAAATATGGCCTTCCACAGACACTTGACCATATTCGAATAACAGGGAGATTTCCGTATTGAAGTCCTAAGCCTCCCCTTTTTTTTGACAGAGTTAAAAAGCTTTGGTCTTTTTCCATATTACCCCAAGGCCAAAGCACACTGCAAATAGGAATTATTTTCTGTGGTAGATTTCAGGAGTTCTGTGATTTTGTTTTCGGTCTCAGGGCTATGGCGCCATTGAATATCTGCTTTTGGTGAATTTATTATTTAATGAGAAAATTTTCATTCTTTGATTTCAGGCTCTTGTTTCCATTTCTATTCTGGTACAAGACGCTCACTTCTTGAACATCTGAGTCTAGATGCCAGTGTCTGGGATCATTAATTAGCAAATGAGGTCGACAGTTCTTATTTATACCAATCCTTACTTGTCAATGCAATTCTAGATTGTTCAGTGCAATTATTCATTAACTTACTACTCTCTCCTTCCACTTTATCTGTCATTTATGATTTTTACATGGTGATTAAGAAAATAATTAAATCACCTAAATTATGTGGATAGAAGAGAAAGAGAGCTAAGATGACCTGACTTGAGTTTGAACTGGTTCTTGGATATGTTCAAGGACGATACATCACAGATTTACAGAACAGTGCAATCTACCCTTTCAGTAGACACAGAAATTTATGCATTGTAGACTAATACCTTGCTTAATTTCGTAGGTAATATAAATAGTTAGGAGGATATGCATTGATACAAGTAATGAAAATCAGAATTTTTGCCCTTGTTTATATACAGAAAACAATTATTTTGAAATAGCTTCAGCTCTCCAATTAGTTGAACCTATTGATGAATGCCATTTTGGAGCTGCTACATCAACAGAGTCAACTTCCAGTGGTTTTGTTTTCGCCAAACATTCCTGAATCTTTAACAGGGTTGATACAATTTCCCCCATGCCCGGTCTCTTTTCTGGTGCATTTACCAAGCAGGCTAAGCTTACTCTAGCCAGGCGGAGAGCCAATTTTATGTCATGGCTCCCGAGGAAACTAGGATGGATGAACAAAGCCAGCTCAGCTTCTGCGTTTTCCTTCTGCAGAATAGAAACTGTTGCTGTTGAAAGCAGAGTTTCTCTTCCATCCTGTATAAAAACAGCATCTTTTCCTGTGATCAGTTCCAGAAGCACGACCCCAAAAGCATAGACATCAATCTTGGGAGTTACTTGACCTGCCTGCACATACTCGGGTGCCATGTAACCTCTAGTCCCTTCAACGTGTTTTGTCACAGCAGCATTTGTTGTTGTTCCCCTTGCTGCTGCTCTTGCATGACCGAAATTTGCAATCTTGGCCCTTAACTTGCTGTCCAAAAGAATGTTGCTGCTCTTGATGTCCTTGTGCACGCAGGCAGGTTCAGTAAAGCTGTGAAGATAGTGAAGTCCATTAGCAACATCCATAGCAATCTGAATCCTCGTACTCCAACTTCCATGATATTCAGACCTTTCACCAGACAACCATTCTCGTAGAGAACCATTTTTCATATACTCGAAAACAAGATAGAAACAACCCAGATTCTCACAAACGCCACGAAGCTTAATCAAATTGAAGTGGTTGATCTTCTTCAAAATGTTCACTTCCTTTGATACATCTCTTCTCATCTTCTTGATAGCTAACATCTCTCCATCAAACTCTCCCCAGTAGACTGAACCATTTATTCTATGCTTGGAACTGAAATTTTCAGTAGCTTTCTTTACCTCTTTAAGTCCAAAAACTTTCAAGACTTGCTCAACGCTTGCTATCTCAACACGAAGATCTTCGAGCAAGACATGATTCCTTTCATGATTGCTCTCAAGAGCCTTGTTTCTTCTCTCTCTACAAAGGAGAAGGAGAATGGCTAGTGTGACACTGAGTAACAGCAGCGAACAAGCTGCTGCAATCCCAATCCATTCATAAAGTTTCCTCTTGGATGTTCTATCTCCAGGACTAGGAGCCGAAGGACGTGAAACATTTGGTGGGCCTTCGTGAATTATGGTGATTGAACTCGTAGGTTTAGCTTGCAAAGGTATCAGAATCGTTGTGTCTGGATAAATAACTGGATTTTCTTCCAACCCATTTGCATCAATTATACTTCTTTCACTTGTGTTGAATCTTTCAGCAAGAATAGCAAGAGAATCGCCAAAGTTAATAGGATAAGTAAGTAGATAATTGACAGCACTCCTGAGTTGGGTTGAGGTAGGACAAGCACATCGAAGTGGCACATGCATTTCCACACCAGACCCAAGATCAAATTCACCATATTCATTTGCTCTCTTAAGAGAAGCACAAGTAGAAAGTCCCTCGTAAGTTTGACTTGCTACAATGTAATACGAATAGCCACGAGTGGCATGAAACGTAGTGTTGGCTTGGTAGTATTGGCCAAAACAAGAACAATGCACAGGAACAATCACCTCTTTGTTGGGAGGGAACTTTGCTATCCTCGTGACATTGTTGATTCTTGCAAGTTCGTCTTGGTTGGCAGATGTGAGGGATGAGATAGTAGGCACCGAGTCATACGAAGTTTGAGATTTGAAGATGAGAAAGGCCTCGCAAGAGTTGTTTTGGCCATTGCAAGTGTAGAGAAATGCAGGAGATGGTCCAGTCTCATCACTGCTGTTGCAGTCCAGTGCAGAATTAGCAGAGTAGTTCTGTTGAGCAAAAGTAGTAGAAGAAGAAATGAAAAAGCTGAGAATGAGAAAGCCAAGAAAGAACTGATCCATGATGGATAGATAGTTCCAGTGAGGAAAACGAGTAATAGGTAGCAAAGAATTTCAGGATTTAAGACTGATAACAAAGATGAGTTTTGGCAAAATTAACGCGTTTTTTAGGATTAAAATAATAACATCCAAATGAGTATTAAACAGTTTGATTGACTTATCGGCCCAAAAATCAGGCTGTGTCAAATAGCTGCATTAAATTAATATGTGATTACAAAAACAAACCGGCCAGTAATCTTGACTTGACCTAGTTTTCGTGTTCATAATGCTGTTATCGTGGGGACAAGGGAATATTAGTAAGCTTGAGCCCCAAGCTGACAAGATTATGATTAATATAATCCCATACTTAAGCTGGCCCGTGATAATCGCCACATCATGCAAATGCAGAAAATTGTTCTCCTCTACTGGTAAGCACTACTTGACTTGACTTGGAATTTTGCAAACTTTGCATTAGCGATGGATTAACAACATAACAACAAGGCATCAATTTGTCTTTAACCCATTTTGAAGGCCAAAAATATCAGTGGGCCATAGTTCTCGGGGGTAATGTAGAATTGAGATATTTATATAAAAATAGATATTTTTTTATAAATAAAAAAAATTAGTTAGTTATCATTCTTTTAAAACTCACTCATTTTCTATTGGTTATATTTAATTTTTATTAACTTATTATACTGCTTGTCTAAGTGGTACACTGGGTTGGGGAAGCGTAGAACTGGTCATATTGTAGGTGGTGAGTGAGAATTAGTCAAATGTTGTAGTGCATGATCATTGGGCTAACACTCTGCAATTGCTGACAAAGAGAAAGTGCAGGTAAAATCTAATCAAGTTTGTCTAGAACAATGCAATCTCAATATTTAGTTAGGATCATTTTATTAAATTATTATTTAATTCTTAAATTTTCATAAAATTAATTAATATGTACCTTTTCTAAAATTATTTTATAGAATCTTTTGAAAGAAAAATATGATTTTCAATTAAATCGATATTAAAATCAGGAGGGAGATGAGCAGAGATAAATAAGTTAATATATTTAACACTAGATTAAATCCGTAAATATATCAATCATGCTGTAAATTAAAGAAGAGCCATGAGGCCCATGACATTGGCATAGGACATGGAAATTGACATTAACATTAACCCACAATCTAAACTATCCGCGTTCATAAACTCTGCAAACCAAAGCTGGCAAACATCTTGATTAAGCAGAAACTACTGCAGAACTAATTAATCATCATTTTGTGAAATTCATGAAAATCGAGCACCCCATTGCCATCAAGATCAAATACTCTAATCATAGCTGCACATTCTTGAAGTGACTTTGCTTCTCCTAAACGATTAAATGCCTGTTGTAACCCTTTTGCTGTAATGCACCCACCACCCTTATTCTCTCCTTCAAATACCTCGAAAGCCCTTCTAAGATCATCATCAATGTTGTCGTCTCCTTCCAACAATCGAGCGAAGTCATTAAATTCCAGCAACTTGTCGCCATCAGTGTCGAAATCTTTAATGACCCTTTGAACGTTTTCATTTGACATGGACTCTCCTACTGATGTGAAATAAGCACCGAGTTCCTCTCCTGAAATCTTGCCATCTCCATCTCTATCGAAGTGGCGAAAAACTATCTGAAGCTCTTCTTCTTTTGTGAGCCTGGATTGTTGTGAGTGAGAAGATCTGGGTTTTGAGCCAATGCGAGGGAGAGTTAGTAGCTTGAAACCTCGGCTTCTGGGGAGCCATTTAGAGGGCTTGGATACTCTAGTAGTTGCCATGTTCAGAGTTGTTTGTGAATAAGAAAGACAAGGTTGGCTTTGCTATATAGGCAAGTTAAGCGTAATACTAATACTGCTGGCAGATGAATATACTAAGACGATAAGATTTTCGTTGGGGATAAGCAACCAACTTATGATTAGAGGCAAAGAGGAGTTCTTGCAGAGAAATTGCCGGAGTGGGACACCAGAGACCGTGCTTCCTGGAAGTTGGAACTTGGAGGATACTGTCATTGGGTTGCCTCGAAAACTATTCTTGTCTTCAAGTGATCGGCTGATGCTGCTACGCATGTTCCGTAGTCCCTGAGGGCACAAGGATCCAAAGAGTGGGTCCACATTCCACTTGGAGTCTAGTACAAATTATTTATAAGAAAACGTGGGATTCATTTCCGTTTCGAATCCATGATTTCATGATTCAATTTAATTTTTTTATTTAAAATATAATATATATTTTTAACTTATAAATTTTTTTTAAATAAATAAAATTATATATAAAAATTTACTTATTTTTATTTTTCAAAATAAATAATGTAAAACGAAAAAGGAGAATTATAGCTCATGCCATGGAAATTTTTGCCTTCCTATACTTGTGTTTTTGAAATAGGAAAAAATAGGAATTGAAATTAGGAGTATTCAAATGCACTTACCGCTAGATATTAGGGAGTAAAATTTACTCAAATTTATTTATCATTAAACTAAATTTATAAGTAAAATTTACTTAAATATATTTATTATTAGATTAAATCTGTGAATACTACGATTGTAACAGCCCGAAAACCGAACTGCTACCGGCACTAGGATCCAGATCGACTTAAGGTCGCCGGGACCCGTAGTAAGCCTCCTGTGCACTCTGTGTACCTGTGAAATCCCATACATGATCATACATTTTCTGTAAAAATGTAAAACTTTTCTTGCTCCATGGCTTAACCTGTACATAATCTGTATCTGTGCTACAAACATCTGTCAGAGCTCTCATCTTTGCTCAAGACAGTGCAAACTCATACTATGTTAAGCCTGGATCTTTCATACAGAAAGCATAAAACATTTCATAAAATAGACCATGTACAAACAAAAAGGGATAACAATTCTTATACATCAAGCACCATCTATACAAGGTACATTATTCTATCTCTTTACATATACATGTCCATTCTAAGCTATTACATGTCTTTTCTTTTTCTGAACCCTGCTGACTTCCCGCTGAACTCTGAACCTGCAACACTGGGGTTAGGGGAGAGGAATGAGCTATACTAGCCCAATGAGTAGAACATGCAATAAAACAGGTGATAAAACATGCTCTCATGGAATGCATCACATCACAAGTATATCACATCATCTCGGCATGGACGGATCAAAACTCCCTCTATCTAAGTCCAGCCCGCTAGGAGCTCCTGGGACTACACATCATCTGGGGTACCGTAGTACCGATGGCCTGGTCCCCGTAGGGCTGTTCCAAGTCCACCCCTTGAGGGCTATTGCATCCTTTCTCATGTCCATCCCGCATATCAAACAATGTACAAGGACCGTGCCAAGTACAAGGATAATGCAATGCGTCATATTCGTGTACACTAATGCAATCAACCTATAATATGTTCATGATGCATGAAACATGATAACAATATCCATTTGCTCATATTAAAACATTAAAGTTAGTTCCACTCACCTCTGGGTAACTCTGAACTGACTCTGCAGGTTCTGAAGCAGTGCTCACTGCTGACCTCCTTGATTCCTCTGGTCCGTTCCTACACAGGTGGACTCAAATGAGGGATCACACACTAACTCAGAACAACTCTCAAAAACTCCCCCAAAAGCTCACTAAAAGATCCTAAAACAATCACATAAAACATGCAAAAGAAAGCTGGACAGGGCACTTTCGGCGGCAGGTTCGGCGGCCGAAACCCCACTCCAGAGATGAAACTCATGCATGTTCGGCGGCGGCACCTTCGGCGGCCGAAGGTCTCGTCCAGAGACGAAACTCACACACTTTCGGCGGCCGAACTCCCTCTTTCGGCGGCCGAAAGGCTCTTTCTAAACCGAAAGCCTTGCTTTCGGGGGCAACCTTTGGCAGCCGAACTGCCTCCACAAAGGGTTCGGCGGCCGAACCTTCCTTCGGCGGCCGAACCTGGTTTTGCCCGAAGGACAGAACCCTGCTCTGTTTCATGCAAACTTTGCCCAAAAACTCTACTCCCAACTAGCATATACACATAGATATGCCCAAAGGGGTCTCAAACTACCCTAAAACCCCAAACAAACATAGCACATAACACTTACACATGCTGGAACACCACAAATCACCAAAACCTCACCTAAACCTAAACATGCATACTACCCATACAAACTTTATAAAACCTTGCAAAATCATCAAAGAAGCTCAGGATCTTCACTTACCTCTTACACAACGTAAGGATGAAGGGTCCTAACGTGGAGATATGAAGAAAAGCTCTTCCAAAGCTCCAAGCTTCAAAACTTGTTTCTTTTTCTCAAACCCTTCATAAATCACCAAAACTCTTAAAACTCTTGAAAGATTTGATGAAAATCATGAAAAACATGAAAGTCAACGTGGAGAGGCTGAAACTCACCTCTGGCTGCAAGTGGAGGAGAAAATACCCTCCTCTCACCGACCTTTGGCCCTTTTATAGGTGGCTGGCCAGACCACCTTCGGCAGCCGAACGTGAAGCCGCAACCATGCAATGTTCGGCGGCCGAAAGTGACCTTCGGCGGCCGAACCTTTACATTTCTCCCTTGTTGCTTTTCTTTCAAAACTCAATGCTTTTCACACTTCAAAACATGAAAACAAGTGAAAATACCTTGGAAAACATATGCATTACCCTTCTCGAGGGTTCCGACACCCAAGATTCCACCGGACTACAGGAATTCCGATGCCGGACTCGAGCCGGGTATTACATTCTCCCCCCCTTAAGAACATTCGTCCCCGAATGTCCCTAACACAACATAAATACATAGAAAAGGGGAAAAACTAACCTTAAAACAGATATGGGTATTGCTGGAGCATGGACTCCCGAGTCTCCCAAGTGCACTCTTCTAGGTTGTGGTGGTTCCACAGAACTTTCACCATTGGTATCTCCTTGTTTCTCAGCTTTCTGATCTGGGTGTCAAGGATCCGCACTGGCTGCTCTACATAGGTGAGATCACTTAAGATTTCCACCTCAGGTTCACTAAGAACTTTCTCTGGATCTGACACAAACTTTCGCAACAGAGAAACATGGAATACCGGGTGAATTCTTTCCATAGAAGCCGGTAAATCTAGCTTATACGATACAGGCCCGATCCTCTGCAAGATCTCAAAGGGACCAATGTATCGTGGGGCTAGCTTACCCTTCCTTCCAAAGCGAACCACTCCCTTCATCGGAGACACCTTAAGCAATACCATATCCCCCTCCTGGAACTCTATCTGCTTCCTACGGATGTCTGCATAGCTTTTCTGTCTGCTTACAGCTGTTCTGATCCTCTCTCTGATGATAGGCACTAACTTGCTGGTTATCTCAACTAACTCTGGCCCTGCAAGAGTTTTCTCTCCTACCTCTTCCCAGCAAACAGGTGTTCGGCACTTCCTCCCATACAAAGCTTCATAAGGAGCCATCCCTATGCTAGCATGATGGCTGTTGTTGTAGGCAAACTCCACCAGAGGTAGATGCTGCCTCCAAGAACCGCCAAAGTCTAACACACACATTCTCAGCATATCTTCAATGGTCTGGATGGTCCTCTCTGACTGACCGTCTGTCTGTGGATGGAAAGCAGTGCTGAAATCCAACCTTGTGCCCATTTCGTTCTGCAGACTCCGCCAAAACCTGGAGGTGAACTGAGGTCCTCGATCTGATACTATCGACACTGGAACTCCATGCAACCTTACTATCTCGTCTACATACACCTGCGCCAACTTGTTTACAGAGTAGTTACTCCTGACTGGAATGAAGTGAGCAGATTTAGTGAGTCTATCCACAATCACCCATATGGAGTCTAGTCTGTTAGACGTCGCCGGTAACCCCACTACAAAATCCATAGCTATGTTCTCCCATTTCCATTCTGGAATTGGCAGTGGGTTAAGCATTCCAGCCGGCTTCTGGTGCTCTAGCTTCACCCTTTGACATGTCTCGCAGGCTGACACAAACTGTGCCACTTCTCTCTTCATTGCTGGCCACCAATACACCCTTCTCAGATCTTGATACATCTTGGTGGCTCCCGGGTGAATACTATACCGCGTATTATGAGCTTCCCTCATAATGTCGGCTTTCAAACTGCTATCATCTGGTACACATAACCTCTTACCGTGCCGAAGAATCCCCTCTCCGTCAAATCTAAACTCTGCACTGTTGCCCGACTGAACAGTCCTGGCAATCTTTACTAACTCGGGGTCTTCGTGCTGTTTCAGAGCCACTTGCTCTAGAAACACTGGTGTTACTCTCATCTGTGCGATCAACGCACCTGTACCAGATAACTGCAACTGTAACCCTTCTTCCACGAGCTTGTAAAAATCCGTCACCACCGGTCTTCTCTCTACTGCAATGTGGGATAAACTGCCAAGTGACTTTCGGCTTAATGCATCAGCTACAACATTAGCCTTGCCCGGATGATACTGGATTTTACAATCATAATCACTGAGCAATTCTACCCACCGTCTCTGCCTCAAGTTTAACTCTCTCTGACTTAAGATGTGCTGCAGGCTCTTATGATCCGTATAGATCTCATATTTTACCCCATAGAGGTAATGCCTCCACATCTTAAGTGCAAAGATCACAGCTGCCATCTCAAGATCGTGTGTCGGGTAATTCAGCTCGTGCTTCTTCAGCTGTCTAGAAGCATAAGCTATCACTCGGTCATTCTGCATCAACACACAACCTAATCCCACTCGGGATGCATCACAGAACACTGTGAAATCTTCATCACTGATCGGCAGAGCTAACACCGGTGCTGAAGTTAACCGTCGCTTCAACTCCGCAAAACTCTCATTACATTCCTCTGACCACACAAATTTCTGATTCTTTCTGGTCAGTCTGGTCATAGGAGCAGCTATCTTCGAGAAGTCCTGAACGAACCTCCGATAGTAGCCTGCCAAACCCAGAAAACTCTTGATCTCTGTCACTGTAGTGGGTGTAGGCCAGTTGGCTACTGCCTCTACCTTTTTGGGATCTACTGATATACCGTCCTCTGATACAACATGTCCCAAAAAGGAAATGCTCCTTAGCCAGAACTCGCACTTGGAGAACTTGGCATACAAGCCATGCTCTCTCAAGGTTTGCAGCACTATCCGCAGATGCTGGGCATGGTCCTCTGCATTCCTGGAGTACACCAAGATATCATCAATAAAGACGATCACAAAACGATCCAAGTACTCCCTGAAAACTCTGTTCATGAGATCCATGAATGCTGCAGGGGCGTTAGTCAACCCGAACGGCATCACAAGGAACTCATAATGCCCATATCTGGTTCTGAAAGCAGTCTTGGATACATCTCCTTCCCTGATCTTCAACTGGTGGTATCCAGATCTCAGATCTATTTTTGAAAAACAACCTGCTCCTGCCAGCTGGTCGAATAGATCATCGATCCTGGGTAATGGATACTTATTTTTGATAGTGACTTTGTTCAACTGTCTGTAGTCGACACAAAGTCTCAGAGGTCCATCCTTCTTTCTGACAAATAATACTGGAGCACCCCAGGGTGAGGTACTCGGGCGGATGAAACCCTTAGCTACCAAATCCTGTAACTGTTCTTTCAACTCTCGCAACTCTGCTGGTGCCATCCTATAGGGAGGAATAGAGATCGGTCTGGCATTGGGCATCAACTCAATCTCGAACTCTATTTCCCTATCCGGTGGTAGTCCTGGAAGCTCTTCAGGAAACAAATCTGGGAAGTCTCTAACAACTGGTACTGAGGATGGTTCCCTAACCTGACTGTCTAGCTCTCTCACATAAGCTAGGAACCCCTGACACCCCTTCCTTAACATTCTACGAGCCTGGAGGGCTGATATCAAACCCCTAGGTGTCCCTCTCCTGTCTCCTCTGAAGACACACTCTGACCCATCCTGGTCTCTGACACTGACTACCTTATCTCTACAGTTCAGGGTAGCATCATACGTAGATAACCAATCCATCCCTAGAATGACATCAAAATCTGTCAACTCTAGAACCACCAGGTCAGCTGGAAGGTATCTACCCTCTATGCACACGGGACTGAACCGACAGACTGACTCTGCCAAAGATGGATCACATTTGGGTCCACTGACCCATAGAGGACACTCTAACTCAGACACTATCAGACCCAACCTCTCTGCAGCTCTAGAAGAAATGAAAGAGTGAGAAGCACCGGGGTCCATTAAAGCATACACCTCGGAACACCCAATGATGAGATTACCTGACACCACCGTGTTCGACGTGTCTGCCTCCTGCTGAGTCAGGGTGAAAATCCGTGCTGGGGCTGACGGACCTGCACCTCGGGAACCCATCCCTGATGAAGAGGCTGCCCCTCTTCCTCTTCCTCTACCACTGCTTGGTGGTATGGCTGAAACTACGGGCTGGACTACACTGCCCGTACTCATCTGCTGGGATGGTGCAACCAAAGTCGCCTGAGGACATTCTCGTGCATAATGTCCCTCCTGCCCACATCTATAGCAGGCTGTGGATCCCAACTGACAAGCTCCTCTATGCTGTTTGCCACACCTCTTGCATACTGGAAACTCTGCGCCAGAACTGAAACTACTACTCATTCCCAGACCCGACTTAAGCCTGTTCCAGACCTTGCCTCTCTTTCCTCTGAATTTCTCCCATCTCTTCTTACTTGCACTTACTGTACTCTGTGAGGAGGAACCTGGTTTAACACCAGAAGACTGTGCCGTGACTACACCTTGACTTATGGCACTAGCCTCCATCTTTCTAGCAGCATCCACAATAGAGTGGAAACTTTCCTTCTCCGCATGAAGAATCAAAGAGAAATACCTGGGATGAAGCCTTGTGGCATATCTCTTTGCCTTCTTCTGATCTGTCTCATATGCCTGACCGACATATGGCAACAATTCCAGGAACTTATCTGTATATGCATCAACGCTCATCTCCTCCGTCTGTCGCAACTGCTCAAACTCCACAACCTTTAGTTCCCTAGAACTGTCAGGAAAAGCCCATCCAGCAAATTCGTTGGCGAACTCTTCCCATGTCATACTCTCAAGTCTCGGGTCCACATAGTTCTTGTACCATTCTCTTGCTTTCTTACACTTTAACGTGAACCCTGCCATCTCAATGGCTCTACCATCATCTGCTCCCAACTCACTGGTTATCATTCTCACTGCACTGAGATACTCAAAGGGATCATCTCCTGTATTGAATTTAGGAGCATCCAACTTTAAGTACTCAGTCATCTTCACCTTACTTCCCCCTGAAGAACTGGGTTGCTGTGCTTCCACAACAATGGCTACTGGTTCAGGAGGTGGTGGTGGAGGAACTGGTTCCCTCACTTCAGGCTGTACTGGACTTGGATGAACAGGTGGGGGTGGATACATGTGATATGGTGGATAAAAGGAAGGATAGGGCATATATGGCATGTAGGGTGGATATGGAGCAAAGCTGGAGTAATCCGACGTGCCTCCCATCGGATACTCTGGGCCCTGTGGAAAGGGTGGATAGCCAAATCCTGAGGCCTGCATGCCTCCCTGGGATTCCCCCATACCTTCTTCTGACCTTCCTACACCCATGCTTACATCTCTACTCTGACCCTCTTCCATCACACCTCTTTCTTCTACTGACCTTCCCCCTCTGTTTACTCCTCTCCTGCTCTCGTCAGAAGACCTTCTAGGGTCTCGTGACGTTCCTTCCCTGCTTGACCTGTGAGATCTTGCCAAGGGCAAGGCAGGTGGACGAGCAGCTGTACCCTCACTTACAGGTGGGACTCCAGTCAATCTCGCGGATCGACGAGTTCCTCGCATCTTCACTCTCTGGCAAACAACAAATCACATAACACATCAGCAACACATCAAAAACATGCACATGCATAACTCAGGGCATGGCACATCAGCATATAGACAGGACTAACATCCTATCCTAGTGGACATGTTTTTCCTATGGTGCTTGACCTACTAAACCTCTCTATGAGCCCAACTCTCTCTCTATAGGTCCGACCATGTGAACCTAGGGCTCTGATACCAATCTGTAACAGCCCGAAAACCGAACTGCTACCGGCACTAGGATCCAGATCGACTTAAGGTCGCCGGGACCCGTAGTAAGCCTCCTGTGCACTCTGTGTACCTGTGAAATCCCATACATGATCATACATTTTCTGTAAAAAATGTAAAACTTTTCTTGCTCCATGGCTTAACCTGTACATAATCTGTATCTGTGCTACAAACATCTGTCAGAGCTCTCATCTTTGCTCAAGACAGTGCAAACTCATACTATGTTAAGCCTGGATCTTTCATACAGAAAGCATAAAACATTTCATAAAATAGACCATGTACAAACAAAAAGGGATAACAATTCTTATACATCAAGCACCATCTATACAAGGTACATTATTCTATCTCTTTACATATACATGTCCATTCTAAGCTATTACATGTCTTTTCTTTTTCTGAACCCTGCTGACTTCCCGCTGAACTCTGAACCTGCAACACTGGGGTTAGGGGAGAGGAATGAGCTATACTAGCCCAATGAGTAGAACATGCAATAAAACAGGTGATAAAACATGCTCTCATGGAATGCAACATATAAGCACATCACCTCGGCCGGACGGATCAAAAATCCCTCTATCTAATCTGGGGTACCTAAGTACCATGTGCCTGGTCCCCGTAGGGCTGTTCCAGGTCTTTCTGTTGTGCCTGGTCCCCGTAGGGCTGTTCCAGGTCTTCCTCTGAGGGCTAATGAATCCTCACGAAGTCCGTGCCGTCTCACATAAGCAATGTACAAGGAGCAATGCCAAGTACAAGGATAAATGCAATGCGTCATATTCGTGTACACTAATGCAATCAACCTATAATATGTTCATGATGCATGAAACATGAGAACAATATCCATTTGCTCATATTAAAACATTAAAGTTAGTTCCACTCACCTCTGGGTAACTCTGAACTGACTCTGCAGGTTCTGAAGCAGTGCTCACTGCTGACCTCCTTGATTCCTCTGGTCCGTTCCTACACAGGTGGACTCAAATGAGGGATCACACACTAACTCAGAACAACTCTCAAAAACTCCCCCAAAAGCTCACTAAAAGATCCTAAAACAATCACATAAAACATGCAAAAGAAAGCTGGACAGGGCACTTTCGGCGGCAGGTTCGGCGGCCGAAACCCCACTCCAGAGATGAAACTCATGCATGTTCGGCGGCGGCACCTTCGGCGGCCGAAGGTCTCGTCCAGAGACGAAACTCACACACTTTCGGCGGCCGAACTCCCTCTTTCGGCGGCCGAAAGGCTCTTTCTAAACCGAAAGCCTTGCTTTCGGGGGCAACCTTTGGCAGCCGAACTGCCTCCACAAAGGGTTCGGCGGCCGAACCTTCCTTCGGCGGCCGAACCTGGTTTTGCCCGAAGGACAGAACCCTGCTCTGTTTCATGCAAACTTTGCCCAAAAACCTACAAACATGCATAGCAACTACTCCCAACTAGCATATACACATAGATATGCCCAAAGGGGTCTCAAACTACCCTAAAACCCCAAACAAACATAGCACATAACACTTACACATGCTGGAACACCACAAATCACCAAAACCTCACCTAAACCTAAACATGCATACTACCCATACAAACTTTATAAAACCTTGCAAAATCATCAAAGAAGCTCAGGATCTTCACTTACCTCTTACACAACGTAAGGATGAAGGGTCCTAACGTGGAGATATGAAGAAAAGCTCTTCCAAAGCTCCAAGCTTCAAAACTTGTTTCTTTTTCTCAAACCCTTCATAAATCACCAAAACTCTTAAAACTCTTGAAAGATTTGATGAAAATCATGAAAAACATGAAAGTCAACGTGGAGAGGCTGAAACTCACCTCTGGCTGCAAGTGGAGGAGAAAATACCCTCCTCTCACCGACCTTTGGCCCTTTTATAGGTGGCTGGCCAGACCACCTTCGGCAGCCGAACGTGAAGCCGCAACCATGCAATGTTCGGCGGCCGAAAGTGACCTTCGGCGGCCGAACCTTTACATTTCTCCCTTGTTGCTTTTCTTTCAAAACTCAATGCTTTTCACACTTCAAAACATGAAAACAAGTGAAAATACCTTGGAAAACATATGCATTACCCTTCTCGAGGGTTCCGACACCCAAGATTCCACCGGACTACAGGAATTCCGATGCCGGACTCGAGCCGGGTATTACAACGATCATGTACCCTTATTCAATATAATATTATAAATTTAAATTTAAACAACAAACTTGGAAAGATTTTAATTAGCATATTATTTATTTATTAGTCAAATTTATATACCAATTAATTATTTTGATTTAATGGTTAATTTTTTTATATTAAATTTATATTAATAATATAAAATAATATTTTATATAAATTTTTAATAGTTTCCATTATATACTTTCTAAATTAATAATGTAACATATTAAAATTATCTAAAATAAATATTTACAAAATGTTATAATAGAAAATAAAAAAAATTATTAAGGATATTTAAATTAAATAAAATAATATTTATAAATATTGTTATACATTAAGATTGATTTGATTAACTATTAATTTTATAAAATTAAAATTATATGTTAAACAGTTTTTTTTTTTGGAGATTTATGAAAACTTGAAGCTGGAATTTGATGATAATTAAATAAAATTAAGGAAAAGAAATGTAAGGTGAATTGTAGACATCATGGGCTGTCTGAATTGATATTTGGGCCGACTTGTCCAGGTAAGGTGAGCGGGTTAAACCCAACACTACATATCGTGTAATGTCTTTTACGGCCCAGGGCTGAAGCAACCAGCAAACCCAAAGCATGGAATGGAGGAGCTGTCGCCATCGACAGTGTGCACTCTACGATCTACGTAGATGCCATACCATTTCGAAACTGTGATGATCTGCCTCAAAATCTCCCCCAAGGCTCAGGTGCTTCCCAAACCGCCCTCCTTCTTGCTCACAGCTTACGGAAATCAATCCACCAGAAGACCCGCCAAGAACTCATCCACGGGATCTCCCGCCTTCTTATCCTTGTCGCCATGATGCCCTCAACTACCTTAACTTCGATTTCTCCGATGTTGTTCTCGACTCTATTCTTCTACTGCCTGCTTGAATTTCTTCAAATTGGCCTCGAAGCAACCATTTCTTAGACCGTTGCAAGCTTGTTCACATTTTGTGTTGAGCTTGAGTGTACGAAGAGACTATACCTTTTCAAATGAACTAGTCGGCCTTAATTTGTAAGAATATCTACTCTTTGTGTTGTTTGGGAGTTATTTTTCCGCCTTTTGTTTTTTATGTGATTTTGGAAGTGTAGACTGAGAAGGGAATGACAGTATGCACTGCATTTGTTTAATAATAATGGAAGGTGCGGTAGCGTAGTAGTTTGTTGAGTAGTTTGGTTCGAAGAGGTCAATTGACACTTCAGGGCTCGTTTATGATCAAATGAATAGCTTACAGATCGTGCCCGATGTTTTTACTTCTGCCATTATGGTTAGCGAGTACTGTAAGGAGCGGATAGACGATATAGCTGTGGATTTTCAAGGAAAGGAGAATATAGGTCTTCAATTGAATGTGGTGACTCACAATTGCTTGATTGATGAGTGTGGTAGTCTAGGAGATATTGAAAGAACCAAAAAGGTTTTGAGATTGATGGGTGAAACGGAGATTACGAAAAAGAAGTTCATATTTACTTTATTGCTAAAAGGTTATCGTAGACAATATGAGTTGGAGGAAGCGGAACAGATGGAGAAACAGGAGGTTGTGGTCTTGAATGAATGTTCTTGTGGATGCTGATAGATGGGTAACATGAAGCTAGTGAATTGGACGATTGAGATGAGATGTTAAACATAGGATTGAAGACGAATTTATTTGCAACTTACTGATAAAATGGGCATCATAAAAATGGTCCAAGTTTGTGAGGCAGACAGGTTGTAAACTAGTACGCGGGGTGGGAAATAAAGCCAGATTCATGTAGTTGTAGTAACCCCCATGGATGAATACTGTAGAGTTCTTGTCAGCAAGGCTTTCTGTGTTTGCAAATTAATGCTTCAGGATGGAACTGAACCTAATGTTGTTACCTAGAATAATCCTCTCAAGATATTATGCCATGTGGACGCCTTTAAGGATGCTTTGCACCTTTGGCGTTTGATGCTTAAGACAGGTGTAGCTCTTGGTGAGGTCAACTATTGTGCTTCGCTTGATGGTCTCTTCAAAATGAGAGATTTTTCAAGGGCTTTGGTCCTGTGAAATGATGTTCTAGGAAGTAGTTTTGGCAGAAATAATGTGCATACAATGCTTAAAGGAAAGTGTGAGATGGAGAAAATGATTGAAACAGAGGTGACTTTTAAGAGGAGGAAGGAACTGAGATGTGAACCTGATGGATTAACATATATAACTCTTGAATGATGGGTATTGTAAACCAAGGGATGTTGAAGAAGCTTTTAATTTTAAAGAGAATATGGAAAAAAGAAGCAATATCTCCTTCCACTGAATTTTGTAATTCTCTATTGTGGACTTTTTATGTTAAGGAAAAGTAAAGTCATGGCTTTTCTTCCTGAGATGAGCATTAAGGGATTGTTCACTTATGGAGCCCTTATTGCTGGATGTTGTGAGGAGAAGAGACTGGATAAAGCTTCAGTGCATATCTTAATATTGATTGAAAGGAGGTTTGCTCCCAATTTCATAATTTGCAGCAAAATTGTCAGTAGCCTTTATTGACTTGGACGAATAGATGACGCAAGTACGTTGTTGCAGAAGTGAATTTGATGTTTTTCTAGATTGTAAGAGTTTTGACAGGTTCCAGAACAAAATGATAGATGCCTCAACAGTCAGAAAATTTTAGATGCTCTTGACGAAAGTGCTCGAAATTTTTCTCTACCCAACAGAGTGGTGTACAATATAGCTATTGCAGGTCTTGCAAGTAGAAAATATTTCTGAGGCTTGTTGCCTAGAGGCTGCAGTCCAGATAATTTCGCATATGCACTCTGATTCATGGCTGTTCAGCTCCTGGTAATGTGATTGAAGCTTGTATCTTGAGGGTTGAGACGAAGAAATTGGTCTTGCTTTAAACATGGTTATATACAATACTCCAATGAATGGTCTGTGTAAATTGGGTAATGTGGACGGACATGGAGGTCTCACTAAAATTCACTTGAAAACGCTAATTTATGTATTATGTCAAAGTTGTGTGTTGATGAATTCTCAGTGAACTATGAATTTGTTCAAATGGTTGTTTTGTTTAATCTATCTCTTAGATGCTCAAGTAATATGCATGATAATTACATATATATTTGTCTCTTGTTCGGATAAATATTTTCTGGAATTTAGTCTCAGTGGTGCAGGACAATCAATTAGTTTTATCTTGGGAGTTTTGTTCTACAAATATTTTCATAGTCTCAGTCTGGATACTGACTTATATTTCATATATTAGGAAGTGAAAGACTGCAAGGATTGAGTTCAAATTGCAAGTGCTATTATATACATTTCTTGTTTGCGCTAATTGAATATGCTCTTGGATTGCTGCTAACCTTCGAAGCTGTGTCTGGTGTTAATAAAAAATATTGCCCCTTTTCCCAAGTTTATTTGGTTCATTTAATCGAGCGGGAGAGGGTTGAAGTCAGGTTGGGAAATGGACTTGTAGGAATTATTTGACCATGGTTTTGTAATTTAACTTGTGTCTTCGCCCTAGTGAGAATTTTAATTCTTATTGTAGGTGCTTGTTTGGGACAAAAAGAAAGCCACCTAGAGGCTAGAGCACACCATCATGTACTAGATCAACGAAATCCGGTGCTCAAGACTTGGGCCACTGTTTAAGGCCCATGCCTGGAGATGAAAAAGAATGTTGCTTCACTATCATTTGCATGATAGCCTGGATATGAGCCCATTCCTGGGGACACTGACATACTGTACGCTTGATGATACACGATTTGTCTCAGCGTGCATCCTAGCCAGGTAACTCTTTCTAGGATTCTTAAATACTCAAAACGTGTTCTTTATATGATAAAAAAGTAAAGAGAAACTATGGATCAACACAGGAAATTTTGATGCAAATATATCGTTGAATTCCTCTTGAACTTTCAAGCTTTTCCTACTTCATAAGTTAAACTTGAATAATATTTCAAAAAAAAAAAAAGAACAAAACTTGAATAAAGATGACATGCCACTTTTGTGAAATATAATGCATTTTGCCAATGGATTATAACGCATTCTGCCCATAAAGGCCCTAATGGACGGAAGCTAAAAAGGCTGATGGATAATGGCTTTTGTGACATACTGTATTTTGTTTATTATTAAACCAAAACTAGAACTTGCAGTATATGGTTATAGCCATTCACTGAATGAAGTAGCTAATCACCCGATTCACTTGTTGGGCATAAGATCAATATAAGATTAGTGCAGCACAATGACCCAATAATAAAGTGGTAAAGATAAGACACAGAAAAAAGCTATGTGCAGTTTTATGTTCCTTTGTTTTTGAAGTTACAGCGGAAGCTAAAGCTCTGTAATTTATTGCTTGGAATGTTGAAGATTCCTTTAGGGCCATCATCATCTTAAGACTGTCATTATAATCATTTTCATTATGTTGTAATGCTAAATACTTGCTATATTATTGTGTATATATGTGTGTATATATATAGTTTACTTGTTATATTGTGGCCACAGATGATGTATCAAATGGAGTACATTCTAATTGAAAGAAGCAGGCTGTAAAGCATTAAAATATATATGTATATATATTATTATAGGCTGAAATTGCATAAAATGAGCACTTTTAAATTATATCTCTTTAGTTTCACGATGCTTGTCATTGACCCCACGAAAGAGAGACACAAATGACTTTCTGAACACTAACTAAACCTTTAGGCGTCATAGAGGAATACCTGATACCGATGCTACAAATAATCATAGAACATTTTTCTAAGATTGTTGTTAATGTATGCTGTATTTCAACAATACTTTCACATTCCACCCTGATATTTGGATTGTGTATATATATGTATATATAGAAAGTCAAACGTTAAATACCTTAATTATAATTTTTTAACTAAATTTAATAAATTTTCATTAGTGAAACATAGAAATGTCTTAAATAATAATAAAAAAAGCACATTTTGGTTATGTCTGAAAGACATTTTTCAATAATATTAATGATAAATTGAACCATAGAAGGTATTTGGTCCCACGACTAGACAGAAACCAAAAGCCGACCAAGAAAGGTGCATGTAGATGTTAAATTATCGGTATTATGATTACAAGAAAATCTTAGAACTAGTACAAGATCAAACGTGGAGCACTTTATGTATATATTTTGTAAGGTACGCTTTGTCTAAGGTATAGGAGGCTTCTAATGTAAGAACATGTAGATGCTGATGTTTCATCCTCTCTTTTGCATATAGTTGAATAATATATGTGATTATAGGAAATTTTTATTCTAATGAGATTTACATTTATGAGACATGAAATCCGGCCTATAAGAAACAAGAGTTTAACAGCTACGAAATAAACCTTTCTTCTAAGTACTGTATACATAGTTGATCTATCACTGTCAATTGAGATGCAATCCATAGTGACTTCCAGGAAAATTGATGGCCGTCACTATCTGAAGGCATAAAAAGTTTCAGAAAAAAGAAAAAAAAGGTTTAATGCCTTGGATTATCTTTGAATTCTCGAACTCGGTAAGTGTAAAACTCAATCAATTCTCATGATATTAATCCTTTTGATATTAAAGTCAATTCTCATGATATTTTTATAATTCTTGGCAGGTTAATATCAGCAGTGGTGTTATGCTTAATGGTTGAAAATTCCATGGCAAAAGGATAGCAGATCATGAAGTAAGTCTATAGTAATTTCACCTGGTCCTTTTTCTAATTATTTTTTAAAAAAAGCTTGGTCATGTATTTTTACTTTGGAAGCAAATATAAAATTAATTACTGCGGCATTTTGAAGCAAGATTTTCTTGAAATGATATAAATTGAAAACTACTTCATAAACTATGTTAAAGATGATTTCAAGTGGACTTTTCAGAGCGAGATTGCATAATGAAGCATAAAATTAGTTGTTAATTAAGATGTGATTCCCATTTGATATAATTTGATATGGGCATGAGTGGTCTCATTTTCCTCCCCCAACCACAATGTATTAAAATAATAAGCTGAAAGGTGTGCCTGCGTGCAAGACACAGCAACCTTTTATTTTTTAACTAAAGAACTTACCATAATGTACATATGTGTAAATTTCAAACGCATCAGATGGTTGGTTAGAAAGGTATGTTGCAGCTAATTGCAGTGTTTTCTTAGGATTTTAGGTAATTACATATGAAATAAGACAGTAAGTTGTGCCTTTTGCCTGGCTAGGAAGCATGAAACACGTCAGTCTATTCTGATTTGCCACCCCTGAAATATAATAGAATTCTGTAGCAATTGAAAATGAAAAACTGAGACTTGAATTGACCAGTTTTTTTTCTCTCTCTCTTTCATTGGTTAAACTGAAGTTGCTCAAATTATAAGACAAGGGTAGAGGGAAAGGTTATAAAAATAATGTAGATTTAGAATGAATCATGACAATAGAAATTACATAAATACAGATGGACCCTGATGTTGTATCTTGAAATTAAAGTTTTTGGACTTTATTAGACATGTGAAAGTGAAATTTAATAAGGATTATGTAAGAGATAAATGAGATAGCACCACGTGTCATGACTCATTAAAAATCATTAAACATAATTGAAGGAAGAGAAATCACTGCCATTCACTACATACATTACATGTGAAGCTGAATGGTGATATGTAACAGCATCATTACAAGAACTTGAACTGCAAGATGGTCCTTTAAAACTTTCTTAATTCTCTGAAAATGATTGTTCTAAACCCATTAAAGAAAACCCAAGTCTACTTGTTCAAACCAAAAGGGGGAATTGGTTAGAGGGAAGAAGACAGAAGAAGTATGGAATTTGAGGAGTGATGTTCGGAGATTCAGAGAATAAAATTTTTGTGTGTGTAAACTTGATCCTTTTAGGGGTATTTCTTTCCTTTTATTCTTTTCTTCTTGCTTGCCAGTGGCGCCTAACGGCCTTTCTGCTACAGTGATGTTTGTCTCTGTCAGGCGGGCCCGTATCATCAGTTGCCATATCTATGTTAGGCGGCCATTTAATTTTTTCCATTGCGCATGTAAATAGGGCTATGAAAGGACGGGACTTGCTCATCTCTCCCCATGTCTCCTTTTTGGGCCGATCTCTTCTTTACTGGGTTTGGGCTCGCAAACGACCTGACCTATCTTTCATGCTAAATCCTGGGTTGAAGCCACTGAACAGGCCTGTCTAGGGGCCTTTCGAGCTCAAGGTCTGGTCTGTTTTTGTGGACTCTGATTCAGTCTAAAGGTGTGCGAGACCCGATAGTTATTAAGGAGGAATTATACTGTACTCTTTGCAGCATACATTTCCTTAGTTTAAATATTGGATTTTACTCTCTATAAATAATAAAAACTTATCAAATGAATTAGGTTGTTTTGAGCTATTCGAGGAGTAGCTCAATCAAAGCTGATTAGGCTCGATTTGAGTCCAATCGAGACTTAAATCGATTTTTAAAATGAATCTAAAGGTTTGTATAATAAACGAATAAATTTAAAATTGCAGCTATTTAGTTTATTAAAATTTGAAAATTTATTTGATTAGTAGGTTCATGATTTAATTTAGAAATAATTTTATTTAACTAAGTTATTTAATTTTAAATTAATTATTTAATCTAAAATTTATTAAGATCATAAATAAATCATATTGTTCAAAATTTATTAAGCGATCGAAGTAGACTTGTCTTTTAATTGATATTCATTTAGAATTTGAAAAAGTCGATTTTGAGTTTAATTTGAATTCAAAAAATTTTGATGGATGTCAAACTCAATTATTCAAAACCACACTCACCTTATATCCTTGATTTTAATTTTGTACCGAATGGAATATTGTTTTTTAGTGCTCTCCATTATTATATAATTAGTCAACTTGAAGATCAAACTCTACTTATTTTTAGAACCTAACTCTATCTGTCTAGGCTTGAAGAGGAAGGAGCCAAATTCTCTGTAATAATACTAAACCTTTCTAACAGAGAAGTCTTTTGGAAGGAAGCCTAAAAATTGAAAATAACATTGATAATGCAATGTGTGAATAACTACTCATTTAATTAAATAATATAATATAATAATAAAATAAATATTAACTCATTCCTCCTTCTTCTTCTTCTTTCTCCTAAAATACGTAACTTCCTTTTTCATCTTTGCTTTTAAACCTTGTAGGCATGGAAGAATTAGGAAATTTGGTATGGTGTGAACTGATACTGAATGAAAGAGGCATAGGCTTACCTACTTTCAGATGGGTTGTCCTGTTTGCTTTATGCTTGATAGCTATATAAAAATATATATATATATATATATTACTTTAGATATTTTGAGGAATATAATTTTGAAGTTATTTAATAATAGAATAAGTTTAATATAAAGTTAAATTTAAAATATATTTTTAAATATTATATTGTTAATAATATTTTTCTCCTCAAACAACAATGTAAATAATTTTTAATAATCTCTTACGTCGAGGCTTAATTAAAAGTCAAACAAAAATCATATCGATATAAATTGAAATCAAAATCAATTAAAATTAAAATAAAAAATGTTTTAATCCCTTTAGACTTCAAACTAAAATTGCCGGTTAGGTCCGAACCAGACACTGGTCAGACGAACTGATTCAATAATTAAAGAAAGTGGAAAAAAGAAAATAAAAACAAAAACAAAAACAAAAAATGGGCATCCACGATGTCCTGGTTGCTTATGTAAACGCGCATTCCTTTAGAAAACGCGTTCTCTATGATTTTTCTTTGTTCCTTTTTCACTCATTTATCTGGAAAGTCTAAAGGAGAAGAATAATAATAATATCCTTTATACTATTTATTTATTTATTTATTTCATGTATTTAAAATTCAAGAAAAGGAATTTCTTTTCACCAAGTGGTGTACCATTCAGCCAATATAATTACTCTGTCGTATTCAAATTCCGTTGGCTTTCTGCTTTAAAAATTGGACTAAACTTACCAACCAAATCCATTCCAATTTCAACTCTATGTTCTAAGATTGAGATAAAGGGTTTCTTATCTCTATTAATATTCTCTTAAAACAAATCAATAAATTGTCTATTAAAAAATTGAACATAGTCTACTAATACCTATTATAATAATAATTATTATTTATTCCCGAGTTAGTAAATTAAATTTGTAAATTTAAATTCAAGTATGTTTGTCTTATTATTGTGTATATTGTCCGATGTGGTACAACGATATAGATGTACTTGAAATTAGATTTATTCAAGTTCTAGAATTTTTTTTTTTTTTTTTAAAATATGAATTATGGACTTTAACATTGTAAATCTCTTATATGAGTTAATTTCGAGTGTTTTTCTTTGTTTCTGTTTAGAAATTGAAATTAATGGTTTGATCTTATTTACTATTTTCTATCTTAGCCAAAGTTAATGGGATTGATGCATAAAAATACCTTATTGATATAACTGCTTATAAATATGACAATATGTAGGATATTGGAAAAATTACACTATTCAAACCTAAATTCGATTAATATTTTTAATATTTAAATTTATTTTTTATGCAAAAAGAAAAAGAATTGAGAGATAATACAGAAATAAAATGATAAAATAAGGGATGTGAGTGAAATTAAATCGAAAAGGAGGGAGATAAGTTAAGGGGCATATCTTCATATCCAAAGAGTTTGAGAACCGAAAAACAGAAAGTAGGGTACACATGCATAGACTTAGCTAATTTAGATTCTTCTTCAATGTCTGACACGCGTCACTCACACAGTTACCCACCCCTATGTCCCTATGTTCATTCCTTTGCCCTACCGACACTTTTTATTATTATTATTATTATTATTGTAATTCATTTTTTATTACTTCAAATTTTTATAAATTAAAAATTATGTATTCATACAGGGTGGCATGGCTATGGCATATTCAAAGTCGTTGCTCAGTTGACAATTTTAGTACTATTTTTACTAAATTCAGTTTTATATATATGTTTAAGAAAAACGATGATTTTGGGATCTAGAAATTCAAGAATTAATTCATTAATTGGGTATTCAATCTAATTAATTTTTATATTTGGTAAGCTTTTGGATTGGAAAAAATCTTCATCGACTAAAATTAATATATATAATATTATTTTTATTGGAGGTAATTATCAGCAAGAGCTGGCATGAACCATTCTATAGTATAGTATAGGAATGATTGATGAGAAAAGGCATTGCTCAGTTGGCAACTCTTCATTTCCCATTTAAATTATAGCATAGTTCAGAAGATATTCCTGGAATTTGTTTAATTTCAAAAGTAGTAAATGATATTAAAAAGGAAAAATAGTGCACAGCTCAAATATTACATACAGTAAAAAACAAGTACAAAAAAACATGTACGGTAAATGCAGTAGAGATAGATTTTAGTTGCAGGACCTAGAAATTTTCCAAGAAAAATATATATTAATTTTTATTTTAATTATACAAAATCATTAATTATTCATGCTTCCTGCTCCAAAAAAAAAAATCTATGTATAAAGCATCCATATAATTAATGATACATAACCATCGAATTTATATTAGGAAAAAAAAAAGGAATTACAGAAAATATTTAGATTATTCTTATTAAACAAAATAATGATTCATGAAACTACGCAAAACAGCTCTCTTTGATACAATTAATTGACCAGCTATGGCGGAAGTTCATGAATCCCCCCTTCTCTCTTTTCTGGGTTCTTCCTTATTTGAAAGGCAGTAAAATTTTTCCTTCTCTGTACCATTCAAGTGATGATAATTTCAACATTCTTCATAGATGTATATGAACACCTCTATAATCATCTACAGAAGAAACTTACCTAATTAAAACTTGGAAACTGTAACATATCTGTATATATATCATCTTCATCTGTTTCAGATCCCTCCCTCTTCTCTGTGCTGTGCCGACGGCCAGATTCCGGAAAGAGCAGCATATATAGGCTGTTTCTATATGTCTTCAAGAATCCAACGCAAAGGGAGTTTGCAAGAGATCGTATGGAGCCCATAGAGCATCCAAAGGACATGGCCGGTTAGCGTCGAGTCTAGCCCATGGCTTCCCTTTACCGCTCCAATGCAAGAGACTAACAGGACCCGGATGTAAATCCCTACAGAGACCTCTAAAATTATCACCGCCGAGCCCGTGCTGGTTCCACCGGTGATCAACAGGTACAATATTCCCTGCAAAAACCAGCAAGAATGGTGGCAAAGACCCCAGTTCGTATATTCTCATTCTCTTTTGCAGCTCCATCCATTCTTCGATCTTGGTAGTGTAGTCTCCTGCCCTCCATCGATCGAGATCGATGACCATAACTCCAGTATTAAAGTAACAAGCTTTTCTATCCGCAAATGTGAGTGATAGAGAAGGGTTAGACCAGAAAGTTGGTGTGAAATAAGAAGTGAAATTTGCATTGCAGTATTCAGGAGCTGCAAGAATAGTTTTTTCACCCAGTGGAGTAGCGGCGAGCTTTGCAATGTCATCGACGAGGACGAGGTCTGAGTCAAGGTAGACAACTCGGCGAACGCATAAAGGAAGGATATTGGCCAAGTAGCTTCGAGCATAATTTAATGGGCAATCTAGTGCAGAACGGATAGAGGTGGAGATGAGTCTTGACACGGACGAGTCATCGAATGTGTAAACTCGGAAATTGAGGTAAGGGAAGGAGGAGGAGATGGTGGTGCGCAGGAGAGAGGCGTTGGCAGAAGCAGAAGCTACGAAATGGAAGGCAACATTCTGGGGACAAGAGGAGTGTTGAAGAACAGAGAGAATTGCCGCCATGGAACCACGTATATATGCTGTATCTAGAGTCATTGCTACATGGACTGCTTGATCGGAGCAAAAGATGGTGCCTTCACCGTCCGATTCTGAATCACTCTCATCTTGATCAAAAGAAGGGCAATCTGGGGAGTTATAGAACTGTGGAGCTTCTTTGAACTGTTGAGTAATGGCGGTGGCGGTGGCATTGGTGGTTAAAAGGTGAGAGAAGAGGAGGAGGAGGAGGAGTTGAAGAGTGAGGAGTCTAAGCATTGGAGAGTTTTGGTTTCTTAGGTGAAGATGTTTGAGTTTTTATGTGGGTATGTAGATTTGGGTTAAGAGTTTAATTATTGAATTAGATTTAGTTTATTAGAAATGTAAAAATATATAGGTGGATGTATGGGTGAGCTTGGTCAACAATTCTTCAAAGCCATAGTTTGTTGAATGAATTTACATTGCTTGGAATTGTAGAAGGAAGATTTCAAGCCTTTTTGGGTAATGGGTCCCCCAAGTCTCCATCTCTCTCCTTTGCTTGCTGTCATTTTGAAAAGTGAAATCTCACATTTTCTCTCCAAATCTAAAATGACAGTTGCCTTTTCTCTTTTGTTTTTTTATTTTTAATCTCTCTCTACTATGGAGATTCAATTACAGTTTAACCTGTTACAAGCATTTGTGTTGGCTTTGATTCTGAAGAAAGAAAAGCAAATTGCACAGAAAAGATAAACCAGGAGACATCATTGCATGGTCCTGTACTAATATTTCACTTTTCATAATCTTTTCTAATAAGAGTTCACACTTGTAATTCAAAAAAGAAAGACTGTTTCTTTTTTATATTTTTAATATAAAAAAAAAACTTAATTATTAAATAATCAATGTATACTAAGTTAAAGGGGGGGTAGTTGATGCTTCACTCTACTTCCCCTTCAGATGGGTTGAACAATCGCCTTCTGGGAAAACTATGCTTCATCAATGCTTTAAATCCAAGTCTTCCATTAATTACTATTATTAATTCTTAATTCTTCCTTATGTATTATTATTCATGCTTATATATATTTCTTAGTAATTATCAATGAATTTTGTCAATTTGTTATTGGACCTTTCACTCCCTGCCAAACTACTGTCTGTAGAACATAAATTATATAATATTTACAATTATTATTAATTAAAATGTCAAAGATGCTCTAATTGGCCAAATTTAGCTTGAAAAATTGTAGAGTCAGCCAAAAATGTAAGACTAAAAAAGCAGGTTCTGGTGGCAAAACTAGGACACTCACCTACATTTTTATGGGTCAAAATCCATCGATTTTAAGAAAATTCAATTTTTCTAATCATTATTATTTATTTATTTATCATAATTAGGAATATACAGAAATGAAACTAGAGTAGATGGTAAACCACCAAACTTCAAATGTATGCAAATCTCACTTCCCTTTTCCTTTAAGCTATGTTTTATTACCACAATAATTAAATCATCAACTTTAAGTTATATATTATTTATAATAAAAAAATCGAACATCATTTCTAAAAGATAAAATGGAATGTACGGATTATTTTTCTCTTAAGAATTTTATCTCTTTTAATAGATTTGAACTACACAAATTCAAATTAGCTCATGGCATTAAAACAGCAAGAAAATTGGCCAGCCAAAGCCAAAGTGCACGAGCAGAGAGTCCTGCTCTACTCGCACAAAATCCTCACAGTAAACGCCTGCCAGCGAGAAAACGTCCAATTCTCCAATTCAGGAGCATAAAAGCATTGAATTTTGAATCCATTTGAAGCATAACCTTGTTAATTACAGGCCATACATGCTTATTCAATTGCAGCCGTCGACCAAAACTCCATAGTTCCACAACGTTTTCGCCACATTCACCTTGCCAACTTGATCTCTCTTAATCAGCTTCTCCTGCTCTCTGCGCATGACTTCCCAACGAATTGGCATCATTCATTGGACTCACATTTGTTTATATCTGATCAATTAATGAAATTAGAGTCGATTCTACACTTAAATTTAAATTAATAAAATTTTATTGAATAGTGTTTAGTAAAAATTTTTATAAAAAAATTGGTAAGAAAGTATTCCTTGAATTAGGTTATGTATTTCCTTTTCTTTTAATACATTGAATTTGAATTATTTTTCTTTATAGATTAATTTAAATTATTTATTGATATTGTTGTATAAATTTATTTTTCTAAATGTCTTAAATGTTAAAAATATGAAAAATATTAATATTAATTTAAAAATAATTTTTATAACAATGATAAAATTTTAATTACTTTGTGAATTTAATTTTTTTAATGTTTCAATGCAATAATCACAAGTAAAATGATATCTAACAGAGATGATGACATCTCATCCTGTTGAAGAAAATATACTAAAATCCTTTAAGAAAACAGAAATACATATGGTCTATTAGGTCCACCTCCTATCCTTCACTAATGCGAATGTAATATTGCCATCATTACAACATGTGAAGTAGTAGGCTTACATAATATTAATATTTTCGAAACTAAAATAAAATATAATATAATTTTGAACCTCCAACTACAAACTAATTTTAGCTACTCATTGCAGAGGAAAATTTAAAGAAGCTTCAAATGAGCAAAGCCAGCCAGGTTCATTGCTCTTTCCTCTCACGAAATTGCCCATCACTAGCATTTCAGCACAACCAATGCAGCTAACACCCTCATTCAAAAATTCCTAGGCGCCTTTATGGCATTTCAAGTATACATATGCATGGAAATTTTTTTATTTTTTTCTTTTTAAACAATTGGCTTCAATTGTGGTTTGATGACTATGAAATTTAAGGATTAATAAGATGGCAAGACATGTATGGATTTAAGGTTTTAGGATAATAAATGAGCTAATTTAGTAAACGGAGAGTAGTAATTGAGTTGGATATCAAACTTTTAAATAGTTTAAAATTGGAATTATAGAGGAAGTCATGAAATTAAAAAAACACCGAATCAAATCCATATACTTAATAATGGAAAAGGTATATGTACTTCTCGATATGAAAATTCATCTAATACCTGTAATTTCATAATGAATTGTTGTATTTATATTAGACACTTTTTAATCGGCTCATTTAATGTTGAATTCCTAATACACATTATGTTAGGACCGTTATTGCAAGTGAATTTAAAATTTTGTACGGATTTTAAATAAGTAGAGTTATAATCTGGAGAGGTGAGAGTTAAAAGTATCCAATTACATTTCAGTCTTTGATTTTGAAATTTTTTTATCTAAATTTTTAATAGCATGAACAAATTTAAAAGCTCCTTCCGATTCTAATTAATAAATTAGAGTAGTAATATATACATATCTTAATTTTAAAAGAGCCACATTTTATATACATCATAATTTAAACTCAATTTTAAAACCTATTCAATGACATGAAAGTCATTACTTACATGCATGGAATTTTAGTCACCGACATGTAACCCACGACCCCACAGTCATGAAAGTAATCAAAGTGTGGTTAAATGAGGGGCATGTGCTGATGACTTGCTGTATATGCTAAATTTATTACACTTTACTAAGTAATTCACGTCGGTGGTCAGTACAGAGATTGTACTCCTTGGGTCAAAGCTTTCACATTAATCTATTATCTGTTTGCTTTTTGAAGAAGAGTCTTCAGTATTTTCTCGGAATCTTCTTCATTATGTTTTATTTTGGTGACCATTTGTTTAATTTTCCATGTAGATCGTCTCATTCCAACCTTCTCATACGCTAAAAACTCTCTTCTTCAAGTCGTACAGTTTATTGACTGGCCTGTGTCATTACATCTACCAACATCCCTCAAGATTTTAAAAGAAAAAAAAATATCTAATTAAGACAAATTAGTCATACAAAAAAATTTTCATTATCACAAAAGAATTACATCGAAAATAATGTATTTGTCTCAAAAAAAGAAACCCTCTCCTGTAAATATAAACCATTCAGTTAGTTTCAGAACTATTATATGCATGTATAATAATTTTATTTTTTATTCACTTTAGTTCAATGGATATTAATGGGAAAACTTTGACACATGGGTACTTCTGGCTTGTTGATTGTATATTAGGACTTCATTGATCAAACTCAAATTATACAAACAATAATCCCTGTTTTAAAAATCATATGTAAAAAAATGTCACATATGGATTTTGCTAATTTTATATAAAATCCTATAAAAATAATAAAAATAATGAGCAAGACAAGAATCTTCAAAGGTGGCTAAATCTTTGGATCTTCTATACCTATTTTGATTATTCAGGAGCTAGTACTTGTGATGTAACGAAAAGGAGTTGAACCATTAATTCCACTAATAAGCTAAAAAACCAGGCTCCAAAAAAAAGAAAATTAACCTATATAAACCATATGATCCATAAACTGCATATCTACTTTTTTTTAAAAAAAAGAAAAGAAAAGAAAAGAAAAAGCTCCATACAAGATGAAAATTAAATCCAAATCCTTATTCATGAGGCAAAAAAACATTTAATAAATTAAAAGGGAGAAGCTACTGCTAGCAAAAACTGGCAACACCGCCACAAACAAAACCAAGAAACAATTCCACAGAAATGCGAGGGACTTTTCATGTAAAGAGAGAAAAAGGGGGGCAGTTAGACAATTTGAAAATTGTAATTGGAAAAGTTGAAAAAGTTAGAAGGAAAAAATTAAAATTTTAAACGTTGAAAAAAAAAAGCAATTCTTTAAACTAGATGTTGAAAAAATAAGTTAAAATATTATACTGTTGTTTTGAGTTTGATGATAAAAATACTAATTTTAAAATTTTTAATTAACGTATTTAAAATTATATTTAAACTTAAGAACGGTAAAATTAATATTAAATAGTCTTTGAAAAAAAAATCAACCGGACCTCTTGTGTATGTATTAAACAGGCCCATCGTGTGGTTTAACAATGGCCTCCAAGCTTTCGACAAAAAAACAAAAAAAACCAATGGCCTCCAAGCAAAGCATTATGGCATGCCATGGAGGGCCAACCATGTGCTCCCCATCCTCAGCAAACCGGCAAAAGTTGCGACTTAAGAATCAAGAACATGTTAGCTCCCACATAAATATAAGAAAAAATTGAGAGCCTTAATAAATATCCATTTTCAATTCAGAAAGCTATCTGCTTCAGCACTCTTTCTTTATTCATACAATTAATAAATGCAACGCAGTTTATTTATTTTGCTTTTTTCAAGCCAAAACAAAATAATCTCTTGAAATTTGAAAACTCCTATTGCCGCCGAGTTCTCCTATTCCATTCTTTTTCGATTGCATAAAGTAGGGAAATAAAAAGCAAAGGAACACAAAAGCTTCAACTACGAGTTTGCATGTTACCTGATGCCTCAATCTCAATCAAGCAACCCATGTGCTAAAAATAAAAATAGTTCTTCAGTTTCTCTTTTCTATATTTTCAGCATCAAGGGGCCACATCAGCAAGCATCTTCAAATTGGCAGTGGGTCAGGCCATTGAAGAACGCCCATTGATTGATTGCTCATCTGGAAAATCAATTTAGGACCACACATCTTGCGAAAGAAAAAGAAGCACATCGACAGTTCATGCTCCAAATATCTTCAGCAAACCTATACTAGTTTTCTTTAGGTCCTACAACCTTCAGTTATTGGCATTTCTTTGTAGTTCCCAATTCCACAAGTTCTGCTTCCAATTTGAAAGAAAGTAATGCGAATGCATCCATATAGCATGTCTTTTGGGGTTGAAGCCTCTTCGTTATATTCACCTCTACTGTGGCAAACTAACCAAGCCAAAAGTAGTAACCCCTCATGGCGTTACACAGCCTAGATCCACTATGCTTTGTTTCCTCTTTCGCTTGCCTTCTGTAAGGAGAAAGTGATAGATAACCAAAGAGAACACTAAATGAAATACCATTCACCTAAAACCTTCAAGCAGTTGTCCATTCCACAAATAATACAAACTCCTTTTGCATGGTCTTAGATCAATGCGCCTCAAGTTACAATATGAAACTCTCCCAGTAGAACTGGCATTCGCCTATGATTGTTGATCATATAGGTATGCCTGGGTCTCAAGTAACTTCTTGTGGGTGCTGAATCCACATGTGAATCCATTCTGGATGGGTCTCAAGTAACTGTTCAAACGTCAAAGGAACATTGACAGGATCGAGCATCAAGCCAAGTAGAGGACTAATGAGAGCAAATTAGCCAAATGGTTCCAGATATACCAGTCCACTAGGCACGTGCATCATTTACTACAATGATACGTCAGAACCCACAAGTCTGAAACAAATAGGCGCCTTAAAGACAACTGTATCAAAATGTCATCGTGGTTGAACCACTGCCTTAACTTAGCAGATATCATCATGAAAATACAATCTAAGATACTCTGAAGCACCAAGTATAACACATGACTTGAGTTGGTCTAAGTCCATGAACCATGACATTCAAGAAAATAACCATAATATTAACGATAAACATTAATCTATAGCACAAAAGCGAACTCCAAATATATTTGATGAGTACACTAGTTCCACTTAAGGCAACAAGGGTACCAAGAAATTTCATAGCATACGACAGCCCATGTCTAGGAACAAATTTCATAAATTGACAAACCATAGATACCATCGAGACGAAAACTATAATCACATAAATTCCAATTAAAATAACTCATCTCAAGTGTAGCTGATAACCTTACCTCCCCAGGAGCCTGACCAACCACCTGCATATTTGATAGCTACAGAAACAGACTAATCCAAGAGTGCTATTCTCATTAAATCTCATAGGCCATTTCGACTCATGAGGCAGAAATAACTTCTATTACCAGGACTATGACAATTCATAGCAAATCCTCGTTCATAAGTTTGCCAGGCATTAAACCAGCACCAGTAATCACATAACAGTGAATCGTCTGCCTTACTAATAGTAAGGCACTCATTTATTGCTACATAAATACAGATTGTCCAAGAATCATATGTCACTTCCTTCTCTAGTTGAGACAGAAAATTTACAGTCTATATCTTTTGCTACATATTATTATTACCTGATTGGTCAAATTAGGCAATTCTTTCTGGCCCTATAATCACACTATCAATAAACAAGTTTCCTCAAATGAGAAAAGAGCAAGAGTTTGAAGCTACACTAGTAAACACATGATTAGGACTGAAACCATGAGGGGAGCAAGTATTTTGGTTATCAGGAAAATGTGAATAAAGGAAAACTACTATATACTTTAACTGCATTGCTTCTACTATGTGGTAGCTAACTTGCCATAAGGATCCACTCAATCCATGTTTGCACATGGATGCCAAAGAACTTACAACATAACAAGAAAAAACAATCAAATCACATTCCACAAAGATGACGAAAACATACAGGAGCTACAAGAGTTCTGACAGTGTACGATATGGACAATTTCCCTGGTACCAAAAAAATTTAGAAAAAAAAAAAGGTGCACTAACGGCTTTACAAAGACGTGAGAATGATGAGCCCTAAACATCCATTAACAGGATGTGAAAATAGATTTAATCTATTGCCAAATGAGAGCAAGGAGAACACAAAAACCAATAAACAGAAGTAGCCTCTTCAGATAATAATCTTGCTGTCCTTGCCCTTGGTGCGGAGGATATCCATGTGCATGACCGCCATGAAAAGAGTTAGAGAACCCATAAGGAAAGCCAGCAGCCGCCCCATACATGGCAGGATCAGGAAATCCATGCAATTGAAGGTTAAAAAGAGAAGGGATGAGCCCACCAAAAGCTGCAGACAATGTAAAATTCCCAAACCTAGCTGTTGCCATTGGAGCAAATCCACCCAGCCCTCCCATGAATCCAAATCCATGTTGAGCAAAATGATTTGGTTCTGGCGGAGGAGCTGTTTCAGGCCTCTGCCCAGCTGGGCGGTTAGGAATATTAACACCAGGAATGGACTTTGATCTAGGGTCCGTTGATGTTTTACCCCTACCATACAGGGGAACCAATTTCTCCTCCTCCACCAAAGCCTTACAAACAGGGCATTCCTTAGATTGTGAGTGAAAGTGGAGCCATTTGTAAAGACAGGGCCAGCAGAAAAGATGGCCGCACAGAGTTACTATGGGATCCTGAGCTAAGTCAAAGCAAATATTGCATTCAAAGTTACCAGCATCACCATTACTGTTGCTAGAAAATGAGGGGTTTTGGGGTGGCCTGCTTGTTGATTCCCCAAAACCACTTGCCATCTCCCGATTTAATCCTCAATCAAACGCCTATAAATGACATGCAAAATTATATCAACACTAGCAATAACAATAGTAATCTGGCATTAATTGACGACGAATAATTAGAAACTGCAATACCATTACCAAATCGTCCCAAGTATATTTAAACTTGCAGGCCTTAAACATGAGTTCTCAAGGAAGAACCGTCCACAAAAGACTGTCCTTAAAGCCAATGAAAGGAAGGAAAATTTTATAATAACAATGAACCCTCATGGCTCCATTTCCAACAGTAGAACGTGCCAAATAAAAAAGGGCAACGGGAGTTTTCCAGGGCGGACTTATGCAATTTGAATTCTACAGTTTTGTGATTTCTAATAACCAAACAGTTCATTTAGAGTTGAAAAGTAGTATTTACAAACAAAAATTTCAAGCCCCCAAATTAGAATCAGAACTCCAAATAACCAACAAATTGAAAACACCCAATCTTCAGATCTCTCTCCAAAATCGTAATTGCGTGGGACAACATGCAACAACTTGATTGAGGGCAATTACTTCTAGAAGATCGAGGCAATAATTAACAAATAAAAGATTCTTATCAACAAACAAAATTAAATCCAGAATTCAAAATAATTTGTTACAATAAGAACGATAACGATATGAAATTGAGAAAGTAATTACTAACCTTCTATATCTAATTATATAGAGAAATCAAAAAGATCGATCGATCCGATCGATCCCAATAGTCAAATGGATAATGCGGGAAGCTCTGAAAAATCCACAGAAATTGATTTGACTAAGAAGAATTATTTTCTTTTCTCTCTCTTTTTTTTCCCCCTTTTTTGTCTTTCTATTTCCGAAATTTCGACTCCGAGTTGCTTTCTTCCCATGTTTAGCGCGTACCGGTTGGTTTTGGTTTCTCCCAGATTTTCCCAGCTGTCACGTATCTACCAACCTCTTGAACCTTCTTCAGGATTGACCGTCGGATTTGTGAGGACTTTCCATTTCAAATGATTGAACGAGAGAAAAACGACGATTTTGCGAGTCCATTTTCCTACGATGTACTCGAGCACTGTTGTAATATTACTTGTTTGGCAACGAGAATAAGGTTAGGATTCAGTAATTGTACACCAGAATACCGATTTCTTATTTGCGGGTATTTAGTGACCCTGGCCCATCAATTCAAAGTTGGAGATAATCTATAATATTTTAAATTTTATTTTATTTTTTTAAACATTTAAAATGTATTATTTATTTATTTATTATATTTTTATTATTATAAACAAATCTTACTAAATAATTTATCAATTTAGTTATAGTAGATTATAATATACTTTTAGTTATATAAAAACATTATTTTTTATTTTCGTACAATTTTTTAAGATTAAAAATGAACCATAAACTTCAGCCAGTTTATTAGTTTAATTCATATAATTTAATTAATAATTCTTTTCATTTTACAATCAATGAATTGTTATGCAATTAAAATTTTAAATAAGTTTAAATATTTATAAATTAAAAAAAAACCTACTTTTGTTTGGTTATATATATATATATATATATATATATATATATATACTATAAATGTGGTGAGTTGAGGAAGAATAATGGAATTTGTCTTTTTTATATTATTTATTATTTAATTTATTTAAATAAATAAATATTAAATATTAAATTTATTTAATATACTATTTAATTTAATATAAAAAATAAAAATAAAAATTAAAAAAATTTCCTATTCAATTAAAATTTAGTCAAAGTTTCCTAAATGATGCTTAATCACATTTTAAATATTTATTATCTAAAGCAAATATAAAAAAAATAATTTTGTTAACATCTATATCTTAAAATAAATATAAATTTTATTTATATTTTTAATATTTAATTCTAATTTATTCTAAATTTAATTTGATTAATCCATTACACTAAAATAATTTCGATAATAGAAATTATATCAAATTAATATTTTATTAAATTTGTAAACTCTTTATTTTTTATTCTATATAAACATATAATAAATATGATATTTTATATATGTGATAAACTCATCGCTCATTATTTTCACTTCAATGTAATACTTAGGATAATGAACTCATGCATATATAAAATATTATATTAATTACATATTTATTTATATAACTGATAACGATAATAAAAAATAAAAAGCTTATAAATTTATAAAAAATTACTTTAGGTAATTTATCCTTTCCCTTCTTATTGATTTAGTATATATAAATTTTTATCCAATCTCATACCAGAGATTTAACTCTATTGAATTTCAAATTAATTAAAATAGAATATTAAAAATAAAAAAAAATTATATTTATTTTAAAAAATAAATATTAAAAAAACTCACAAATATTTTTTTTTAATATTTCCTTTAAACAATAAATATCTAAAACGTGATTTATCGTTGTTTACAAAATTTTCACAATGTTTAGAAAATTTTCAATTGAATAAGAAATTTTTTAATATTTTAATACCAAATTAAATAAAATATTATTATAGATTATAGATATATTTTTTCACCACACCAATTTTAATAATAATGCCGGCTCTTTAGTTTTACTCTTTTTTTGTTTTTCCCTTGTACATCTTCATCTAATTACGCCAGAAATTAATAAAAATATTGAAGTTTTAATAATTTTATCACTAATAATATATAATTCTCAATCATTTTACATATTTATAACATTTTAATTATATTTTGAACAATAAAAGTGAGTGAGTCTCCATACAAAAATAATTTTTTCCACTTCAAATCTGTGATATTGTCACCCGTTCTTTTCTTATAAATATAAATTTAATATATTTTTTACAATTAAAATATAATACATAATTAAAACTCATCATATCTTTAAAAAATATATATTTTTTAAATAAATAAATTTATGAAACAATGAAAGAAAAAGATAAGTGACAACATTTTAAATGTGTGAATTAAATTTTTTTCATACACGTTTTATTATTTCTGCACAATTTAAACGAATTTAGTTATATAAAAGAAGTTCTTATTTTATTTTATTTTTCTCTATTTATCACATAAAAGAAACTTCCATTCTCAACCTTTGAGCTTCACTCAATTACAAATGTCTAATCGGGAATTTTATTTATTTTTATTTTTATTTTTTTTCTTATAAAATTTTTGTAAAACGATTTGCAATTAACGGTAAACATCGACTTCCAATACAAATTGGTCACGACCAGTAAAGGAAAATGGGCCCAACTTAACCAAGCCCATCGTATGTTTGAATTTTAAATTCGGGAATTCATGACTCGTCTATTTGGTCCCCATAGGCCTGAATATTAAAAAAAATTAAAAGTATGGTTTGTACCATTATTCTTAACGAGAATTAACTCAAATTGAAGTATAAATTGATTTTAATCCAGAATAATACGATAACTTAATCCATAAAAGTTCGTACAATTTGACGATAATGAATCAATCGTCTAGAATATTAATAAATTTATTAAATAGTAAAATTTTTTTATAAATGGTGATAATTGCTGAATTTTTAATATTTAAATTGAGATTTAGTTTCGAAAAAAGAAATAGATCCAAATCTCACTGAACCCATTAAGCAAGTCAATCCGTCGATATTCCGTCTAACTCGCATCTAAAGCAAGTCGGCTGCCTAAAGGCCCAGACCTGCTAAAAGAGAATTTATCTCGTATGATGTGACGAAAAATAGAAGCAGACTCAACTATATTGTGACTTTACCACCACGCGTATGAAAAATTAAGTACGAAAAATTAAATAGCCGTTTGACGATAATGAATAAGTAGATATACCGTACGTACAATTTTACATAATAAAGACAGATAACACTGTAATAAAATGATGATTACGTGTCACTAAAGAATAAATAAAAAATAATAAAAGAAAAAAATATAAACTTTCAGACTAAATTTATATACATTTGAAAAATTTTATCTTTTTGAAATTTTAAAATATTAAAAAAAATTTATAGTCGCCGGTAGATTGACTTTAAAGAAAATGAGTTAAAATTTAATTATGATTTTGATGATTTTAGTTTTAATTATAAAATATTTTGGTAATTATTATTTTTTTTTTTCTAATATTTGAATGAAACTAAAATAGTCAATTTTGTTCGACTTAGGAAGAAAAGGATTGCCCTCTAAGTAATCTAGTTTATAACCGATCCACTTCATTAAACTATTAATTCAAATCAAACTGGATTCAGTTAGGGCTGGGCCAAATCAACCCGTGGCTACCCCATTGTACTTTCAGTGAGATATCGTCAGGGTTGAATCAGTTGATCGTCAACAAACTTAAAAAGACCGTCGAGTTTTGATCTATTAAAAACAAAAAGACACATGGTAAGCACATGGAATTGATTTTTCTTCAAATCATTACCCCTCTAGAAGCCAGACTTTGCATCCAAATCCCAATAGTGATTGGGTAAACGACAAGCTGCATAAAAGTCATATGGAAACCAATACAGCAAAACTGATTCCGGATGTGTCTAATATAACCCGCTGTCATTAAACTAAATATTTTTATTAAAATTTAGATTATTAAAAAAATTCAAATATTTACTATTTTTTATATTTATATTATAATCTTAAAATAAAATCAATTTTTTTAATGATTGACTCAATTTTAATTATTTATTTTAATCAATTTTAATAAAAAAATTTATAGTTTAAGTATCATAATTATTCTTTAAAAGATTTTTAAATAAAAAAATCTAAACATTTATATTAATTCATATTTATATTTAAAATTTAAAATTTTAAATAATAAAACTAAACATTTTTCTATTTGTCACAATTATAATTAAAAAATTAAATTAAATATGAAAAAATTAATGATAAATTATAATATAATCTCTAAATTTTAAATTAATAAATATATATTTTTTAATTTAAATTTTATATTAAAAATAAATTTATTTTATATTTATCATATATAATATTAAATAAACATTTATTACAAATAATTTTTAACTCCATAAAATATTACATACAAATAATATTATATATTAAAATATTTCAAAGTTTATACTTACTATTACTATTATAAAATATATATGTATTTTTAATATATAAAAATTATATTTTATATTAATAATATTAAATAAAATATTATATATTTTATAACGTAAAGTCATTTTTTATAATTTTTATAAAAATTTAAATATTTTAACTATATTTTATCAGTTATTTAATATATTCAATATTTTTATTTTGATCATCTATATAATAACTAAATTAATAATATATATTAATTTATTGATTAATTCGATAAAAAATTATATTTCATATTAATAAGATTAAATAAAATAAAATATTATATATTTCATTTTATAATTTTTTATATTTTAAATTTTTATTAATAATAATAGAAATAAATAAAAAAATTGTTGAAATAAAAATATATATTTTAAGTACTATTTTATTAGTCAAATAAAATATTAGGAATTATATTATAATTTTTTAATAATTTTTTGTATTCAATAATTTTATTATTTAAAATTTTAAATTTTAAATATAAATATGAACTAATATAAATATTTTAATTTTTTTATTCAATAGATTTTTTAATATACATAACACGTGGATTATAAATTTTTTTATTAAAATTAATTAAAAAATACTAAAATTGAATGAAAGAATTAATTTTATTATTTAAAATTTGGATAAAATTTTAAAATTAAGTTATAAATATAAAAAATGATAAATATTTAAATTATTTTATCTAAAAAAACTTAAAATTTATGTATATTGAATTAAAACGTATATAATAAATTCACGAATTTAAATATAAATATTGAAATTTAATAGTAATTGTTAAATTCTTCCTCTCGTGAACTCGCGGCTTTCGCATGATCGCATCCCCAGCGTTGGCCATTTTCTTCGTTTCCACCAAATCCAAAGGAGTCAAGCGCGAAACTTCTCTGCATTGCCCTTTTTGAAATATTCCTTTTTTTTTTTAATTACTAATTTTACTTTTTTAGCCGACGAGGTCCAAGTAATCAAAAGTGATGGGAGTTGGAGGGAGCTCTTATTAGGAAAATTATCTGCGTGCGATTTATTCTGCTTAATATAGATTCAAATTCGCTATTGGATTGACCCTCCAGTTTTTGAATATATGGAGAAGTCTTCATCTTCTTCTATTCCAACCAGAAGACTCTTCATCTTTAGGCCAAAGACACAACCTCATCTTTCTCGCTTCGTATCTGGAGACGAGGTAACACCACTGCAAACTTTTTTTTTTTTATATTCTATTTCAATTAGCTCTTCCACTATTCCTTCGGGATGTTTTCCCCCGATTTTATGTTTAAAAAAATCATTCTTCAGAATTTTCTATGTTGGGCATTAGTGAGTAGTAGTTTCTGAATCTCTGATCGTTCCTGTCATAGTTAATGTTTTTTCTTTTTTCCTCGCTTCGCTCTCTGCTTAATTTCGCCAATAGTAATTAATTTTTAACTGTGACTAAATTTCAGTTTGTATCATTTATGTATATTTATTTATATCTTCAACAGAATAATTGTTGAAATTGAATAACAGTGACCATATGAAATTGGGACAATTTGCCCATAATAAAATTTAACTCGTTTATCTTGCGTATTATAACTCAACATCGATCGCAGTTATTGTTTTGAGGAGAATTGCTTTAGCTTCAGAGAATAGACTAATAGTTGAAAAAGTTTTAATTTTGTTAAATCAAACCCAATGGTTGACAATGTGCGTAAAACCATTTGAGAGTACTTTGATTAGTTTCCGCGGCTTTGTGCTTGGAGAGAAGTTTTTGCTGCTAATAATGCAGAGTGCTTACTTGGCATTCTTGTGTAGGTTTCGGTACTATTGAAAGTTATAGAGTGTAGGTGGTTCATAGTTGATAGGGTCTAAATGAACCAAATCTTTTGTGAGTTAATTAATGTTCGGTTCTATAAAAATTCAACCGAGTTTAACTCGATTTTAAATGAGCTAAATTCGAGTTTAATTTTTAGATTCATTTAGTAAACGAGTCAAGTTTGTACTCCATGTTATTAGGCTCGTAAATAATTTCATTAAACAGACTGAAATTAACATTATCAGTGAAACCTTGCATATACATTCACGAGCCAAATCTAAATCTTCTAAAGTTACAGCTCTATATAGCTTAACTACACTCTTAAAACTTATATATATTTTGAGCTCTTTTTTATAAGTTTACAAGCTAATTTATATATATATTTATTTAGTTTTAAATTTATTAATTTTAAATGAAAAGTCATTATACATATAAATAAAATGAACTATTTGATATTAAACTCGATAAGAACTTTGACTCGTCTGAACTCATTTGTTAAATGAGTCAAGTTTGAACTTATTAATATTCAACTCGATTTTGGAATGAGTAGTTTAAGTTCTACTCAAATTCGAAAAAATTTTAATGAAACAAAATTAAACTCTTTAAAACTTGGCACGGCTAAGTTCATTTAGACCCCAATTGTTTACTCCTTCTATTTGTAACCCAAGGAGCAATTCCAACTTTTGGGCTACCATATTACTGGTTCATTTCCTGCTGAGAGAGCAATAATACGTTGGCTTAATTGATATGCTGTTATTTTTTAGCATTAGCGCTAGGCAACTAGTAGCTTGTTGACTTTTCTTGTTATCAATTTCTTTGCTTAACCCATAGTGATTTACTCTTCCTCCAACAGGGCTGTTAGCTTGAGTTATACACTACTTAGTAGACATACAACTGTAGTTGGTTGTTTGAAAATGAGTTGCTTCATTTGTTTTTTTTGTGCATTATAATATTTCTATAAAATGATGAGGACATCTCGAGTAACTCTAATGCACATTGTGTTGCAGCTGGCCTTAGGAGGAAGGGAGTTCTTTATATCAGATCCTGGAAAGAGATGGAAGTTTTTCAGCCTATTAAAACTTCTAATACACAAAAACACCGTCCCTTAACTCCTTTTAGGTTCATAAGGGGTCTGATATGTCTGCTGGTGTTTCTTTCTACGTCTTTTATGTTTTTAGTGTATTTTGGGCCCCTGGGCGTGATAAGCCGTCTAGCCAGCTTGCATTATCGCAGAAAAGTAGCCTCGTTCATCTTTTCCATTTGGCTAGCTTTGTGGCCTTCTCTATTTGAAAAGATAAATGGGACTAAAGTTGTATTTTATGGGGATGCTGTCCCAGCAAAAGAACGTGTTTTGATCATCGCCAATCATAGAACCGAGGTTGATTGGATGTACTTGTGGGATCTTGCATTGCGGAAAGGGTGCCTGGGCTCCATTAAGTATATCCTCAAGAGCAGCTTGATGAAACTACCTGTATTTGGTTGGGGCTTTCACATTTTGGAGTTCATTTCAGTTGATAGGAAGTGGGAGGTTGATGAACCTGTCATGCGTCAAATGCTTTCAACCTTTAAGGATCCTCAAGATGGCTTGTGGCTTGCACTTTTTCCTGAAGGGACTGATTTTACGTACAGCCTTGTTCCCATATTTCTCCTTAAATTTCCGCATTCTTGCTTTCTCATGTTATCATTCTCAAAATTTCCAAAGCCTACTAAAAACCTGGACTAGTTTGGTTAGCAATTAAAGAAATTTATAGTAGAGTAATCCATGATTTTTCTGAGCATTCTAGGATATATTTTTCACATTTGGTATGGTGTTTTTATATAAGATTATATAACGAGACCATTGAAGAGGTTTACCTTTTGCTTGCATTTTTACACAGAGAACTCAAATGCCTAGGGAGTCAAAAGTTTGCAGCTGAAGCTGGACTTCCTGTGCTGACCAATGTACTGCTTCCAAAAACAAAGGGTTTTTGTCTTTGCTTGGAAGTTCTTCGCAGTTCCTTGGATGCAGGTTATCTTCAACTAATTTCTACTGTTATATATTTGATTGGAAGGAACATTATAGCATTTGAATGGAAAATTTTCAAAAAGCTAAGAATAGCAAGTTTTAAATCAAAGCAACTCTTGCAACAATTAACCGCTATACTTGCATGATTTGTTAAATTATATACTTCTATCTTCATGCATCCTGACATTATCGTACACTTATCATGTCTCTTGTTTCACTGCAGTTTATGATGTAAGTATTGCATACAAACATCAATTTCCTACATTTCTGGACAATGTATTTGGTCTGGATCCTGCTGAAGTTCACATTCACATTCGACGTATCCCAATGAAGGATATCCCAGCCTCTGATAGTGAGGCTGCTTCTTGGTTAATGAATACCTTCCAGCTCAAGGATCAGTTGCTCTCAGATTTTGGAACTCATGGTCATTTCCCAAATGAAGGTACTGAGGAAGAACTTTCTACATTGGAATGCTTGGTAAATTTTGTAATGGTGATTTCCTTGACTGCAATATTTACTTATCTCACCCTTTTTTCCTCCATTTGGTTCAAAATTTATGTAAGTTTAGCATGTGTTTTTCTTGCCTTGGCTACTTACTATAAATTTCAGCCACTGCCAATTATAGGCTCTTTTATACCAATGTTTAGTTGCAGGAATATCTAGTGATGAATAGCCTGTTATAGAAGATGATCAAATATACAAAATAGATCTCATGTAAACCTTGTTGGAAATAGATAGGAATTTTCATTTTAATAATTTATTTCCATTGTTAATGGGTAAAGGATGAAAAATCTATTGGAACTTAGTACTTATTCCCTAGGGTTTTTAAAGCAATTTAAGTTTATATGCTTTATGTATTACTTATACCATGAAGAATATATAGCGATTAGCGAGTACCTCTGATTTATTGTTAAAAGGTGCAGTGTGAATACCGTTGGAGCTTCACCCGAAATTTATAATAGCGATTAGCAAGTACCTCTGATTTATTGTTACAGTTCATTTTCATGTGCTAATGTTTCATCCAAAACATCCACCTTTATGTAAAATGATATCTTCCTCTCAGTAGTTACAGCCCAGTCCCAGGTTTTCAAACTGTAGTCACAAATCTATAGCATAGGTTGGGCTGGACCAATGTACGATACTCTATACAAACTCCTAGTTTAGATCCACACAAATCCATGATTGGGCCTGATGTGGCAACCGGACTAGTCAATAGTGCTAGACAGCGTTGGAAAGTAAGTCTTTATATTGAAACCCAATCGAAATCTCATGGCGGTAATAGACAATAATAGTTGCAAGTTGCAACCTGAGATACTTGACCCAAGTGTGTTGCTGGTTTGGGTTTATTAACATTCACAGGTTCACCAATAAAGCTAAAATCTTAAGGGGTTCTGAAGGTCCCACCCATGAATAGGATGGTAACAGTATTAGATCATTGTGGGATAAGCGGTGCATTACCATCTATTATGTTGTTGAATGCTATCCTTTTCTCCGACTCTTTTTATCACTTGCATCATCTTGTCAGCCCCTCAACGAAGCAACTGAAAATAGGCATATAAAAAATACCAGACATGTGTGGTCCTTGCTACGTGAGGATGATGTGGAAGATAAAAACAGTTGCAGTTGATAGGGTTTCGTCACATATGGATAAAAGATTATTTTTTTTCTTTTTTTTTTTTTAAAAAAAAGATTGATCTTGTCAATGAAGGAAGAAACAAAAAGTGAAAGGCAAGTAGGTAGCTTTTATCAAAATCACCTGAGTGACAAAACAATGCTTCAGTTGTCATCATAGATTTTGGAAGTTCAAAACATGTGGTTGCAACATACAATAGACACTTTATATCTTCCTCTAATTTTGTTATTATTATTAAGCGTGTATTAGGTTTCCTTTGGTGATGCTATCTTGGATTTTTATCCTGTTGGGTAATGCCGCTGTAATGACGTGAATGTGGCATCTCTTTTTCATTTTAAAACTTATTTAAATCTGGAATATATGAATTTGTAACGGAAATAATTTTTTTTCAACAAAAATTGGTTAATTTTTTATTTTATCCTATTAATTTTAAACTAACCGCGGAATAAATGAAGAATAAAAGTGAAAACTGGTGTGGACTTGTGGAGGGCAACGGTAGTCAAAGATCTATTATTTCTAAACATTTATAGTGGCAGAGGATTCGATTTGGATGGTTCTTTGAAAATGGAACCTTGTTTTGGGTGGATGGTGAAGGAGGGCAAGAAGTCTCGGTGTTTGGTGGTCGCAATTGGAGATAGTAAATTCCGACATGGAGTAGGAGACAGTTGAACAAAAACGCGAAATGCATGAGCAAAACACAAGATTATATAAGGTGGTATGTCGTTTTACCAAAACGGAGAGAAAAAAGGTGATGAATTGATTGATGGGTTAGGTGGAGCAAGAGCCGTCTATAATCTAGTTTACCGACAGTACAGTGTTGCCTATTTTCAATCTTCCTTCCAAAGAAAAGGAGGCAACCGATTTGCCAAAGTTATTTAATTTTACTAGGACTATAACTAATACCAAATTTATTGGCCAACAGATCTAGTTAGTGGGCATTACAATGTTGATTCTAGCTGTGTGCTTATTACTTGCTCATTGGCTCATTTTTTCAACAAATACGGGTCGCCCACCGTCAATTTCAATTCTCAAAATTGAGAATATGGAAGGCAATCAATCGCACTTATTGCTCATTTATTTTATAGTACCATGTAAATCACCGAATTAGGAAGGACAATGCCAGATTAACTACTCCCACCATTTCCTGAGAGAAAAAAAAATACACTGAGCTATAATCATATTTTGGTCTGCGTGAAATTCATTAAACGTGTCGGTTCCAATAATTACTTATTCTTTCCACTCGCCTTACATGTTATTTTTAAAAAATTATAGTATATCACTTTGAAAATATTAATTTTATTTCCATTAAGTATAAACCTATCTAATTATTGAATTGGATAATGGAAGCGAATCTAGTGATCTAGGGGAGTCGAGGGAAGCAGGTGCGATGTTAAGTTCCTCAGAACGTGCGAGAGTGGGAGAGTTGATGTTTGCCACGTGACTGGTCACCCTTGTAATTTCAAAATTCCTCAAATCTCAATGCTGATTTGAAAACTGGCTGTTTGTCTTGGACAAGGAGAGTTGCTCACATGACCTGATACCATATCTGCCAACCTTAATCACAAATAAATTAAACCAACCCATTATATGTCATCTAAATCATTAATCATTAATTAACGTTAATTTCATATTTAAATCACTTGAATTTTTTTTTTACACCCTCTCCCCAGCTGGAGACGACCGTTATGTTTTTTTTTTTTTTTTTTTTCTTTTTAATAAGAAAGGTATTCTTTTGGGAACACCAACCAATCAAATTTTTTTCCAAGCTTCATTGGATCCTTCACTTGGAGAAATTATTTGTTTGTTGGATGAGTTGGAACATTAATTATGTGAAATTATTACTTCGTTTCATAATGTAACACAAACGGTTTAAACCCCACATGTCCACAAATTACTTTAGCTAGATGAAGGAAAAATATCAGTAATAATCTGAGTCTTTAGAATTTTTCCTTCTAATTATTAGACATGGCCATGGCTTGAAGAGATTGGATTAAAATAAGTCTAATCTCTTTATTTAAAATCAATTAGAAACTGATGCATGCAGCTAGCGCAGGTCATTAGTGGCTAATCTGGTTAATTCGAAAAAGAAGCTGAGTTTGATGAGAACTTAGTTTAACCATGATCACGAAAAGAAAGGGCAAATTAATAAAACAGGAAAATACGTAATTTGCAAAGAGAATCAAAAGTCTAATACTGGTCATGAAAAGGAAGTAGAGAAATTTAATTATTACTTATTAATGTGAAGGTGGGCGCCCCAATATAAATTCAATTCTCTCCATAATAACTTCCACGACTTCAACCATAACCACTCTAACTTCTTCTTCATCTTTCCCCACAAATCTCAAGCAGCCCTCTTCTCTTCTGTTTCTTTCTGTGATCCTCGTTAAACACAAATGGCGATATGCTCCTGGTGTTTTCTTCTCCTTCTTGTCGTTTCTTTAGGTAACTATTGCATTATTTGCACACACTTGTCCATCTTTTGAGGTCTATGAACATTGTTTCTGCGCTTAAAGCTTGATTCTTGTTGTGATTTTTAGTTATTTGCTTCTCTCTTCTTGTTGGGTTTTTATTTTTGTTATTTGAAAAGATTATTCGAAGATCATATGTGCAGAAAACGGCACCATGAACCAACTGAAATGTTATGGTAATTTAACCCAGAAAAGCAAGAACTTGATTACGTTTCTATGAAAAATTTGCAGGCAATCTAGCAAATGCCACGGTTTTCACTCTCCAAAATCATTGCAGCTACACTATATGGCCCGGAACTCTCTCTGGAAACGGTGCCGCCACTCTTGGTGATGGTGGTTTTGTATTGCCACCCGGTTCATCAATCCAGTTTCAAGCTCCACCCAATTGGTCCGGCAGGTTCTGGGCTCGAACTGGGTGCACATTTGATGATTCAGGAGTTGGAAAGTGCGCTACAGGTGACTGTGGTGGTACACTAAAGTGTACAGGAGGTGGAGCTCCACCGGTGACCCTCGCGGAGTTCACTACCGCCGCGAACCCTGCTGAAAAGGATTTCTACGACGTTAGTCTGGTAGACGGATACAACGTTGGCTTAGGTGTAAAGGCATTGGGCGGGTCCGGTGATTGCCAATATGCGGGTTGTCTGGTGGATCTTAACGTGAACTGCCCAGCAGAGTTACAAATGGTTGATTCGGGTTCAATTGTCGCCTGCAAGAGTGCATGTGCAGCATTTAATTCACCCGAGTTCTGTTGTACCGGCGAGCATTCGACACCGCAGACTTGCTTGCCGACGAAGTACTCTGTGTTGTTCAAGAATGCATGCCCAACAGCGTACAGTTATGCTTATGATGATGCATCAAGTACTTGCACTTGCTCCGGGTCGGACTATATGATCACATTTTGTTCCAACGGGTCTGGATAATTTTGTTGGTTGGTGGGTAATTGTGAAATGTGAATGATAGTTTCATTTGATTTAAAGGGTAATTTATATACATGATGGAAATGTATTATGAAAGTTTGTTATATTATTAATTATGAGTAATAACAATGGAAGGGGGTATTTTGTATTTGCTGGGTCCTGAGCCTTGAGCAAGAGCCAAGGGCTAGGTGAAAGGTGGAGATCAAATAACTAGATGGGTTGAATTGCACTACTGACAACTGAGGTGGATCCATCAATACAGTTCAATTTTCAGATTATTTGTTGAAATTTTCAAAAATAAAAGCAAAAATTTGAGAGAGCAAGGCATCATCAAAGGCAATGAGACAGAGATGTCATAGCCGTGGCCTTGATTGCCATAACAGGGAACAAAAGGGACTGAGCCTTGTGGCAAGTAAGTTTGTCAGAGGAAGCAGAGAGGTGAGTTAGGATCTGTGAATCGACTTCATTATCCATAGTTTATTTTATTATTAAAAATTGCTAAAACGTTGATGATCTTTTCCATAATTTTTATGCCCTAAGAGAAAAAAAAGGATAAACTATAATTTAGTCTCTCTAGTTTAGTGAAATACAACCTTTCGTCTCTCTGTTTTAAAAAACTTTCAATTTAGTCACTGTAATTTTTAAAAACTATGTTATTAGTCCTTCCCGTTAGATTTTCAGTTAAATCACCGTTAATTTTAATTAGAAGACTAAAATACTCATAACAACTTTTTCACTCTTGACCTCACCTGCTTCCTCCCAAATGGCCACTTCGACATTCAGATCCACCACCAAGCGAACCCCATTGCGAAATCCTCTGCTTCATCCATTGATATCTCCTCTTCTTCTAATCGATTGTTTTTTGCTTGTGTTTTTAGTTTTGGGTGTACATGATATTTTACAGCTACTGTCCAGGATGCCAATGCTGCTCTTGAGGTTGTTGCTTTCATTAGCTTATTTGTACAGCTGCTTGCATGAAATCAAACACAGGAGGAGGAGGAGGAGGAGGAGGAAATTGGGAAGAAGAAGATCGAGAAGAAGAAGAAGAAGATCGAAAAAGAGAGAAGAAGAAGAAGATCAAAAAAGAGAGAAGAAGAAGAAGAAGAAGATCGAAAAAGAAAAGAAGGAGATCGGGAGGGAGAAGAAGAAGAAGAGGCAGGAGAGAGAATGTGTATTTTAGTCTTTTTAATTAAAACTAACGGTGATTTAACTGAAAATCTAACGGGAGAAACTAATGGCATAATTTTTAAAAATCACAGTGACTAAATTGAAAGTTTTTTAAAACAGAGGGATAAAATGTTATATTTCACTAAATTAGAGGAACTAAATTGTAGTTTATCCAAAAAATAAAAGTATAAGAGGGAAGCAAGAAAACTCGAGATTTTTCATTCTTCAAAAGGCCTTCGGCCCAACCTCTTTAACTCCTCAACAACCCTTCTTCGTCCTTTCTTTTTTTCTCTCCCTATCTTTTTACATACATTTCCAAATCTCTACAAGCTGCTTTCATCTTTGGAAGCTTCTCTCACCCAAAATTTCTTAAATGGCATTTGGGATGAGTGAAGGACAACCACCTAAATCTACAGACCTGCATCGCACGCCGCCATTTTCCTAAAATGGAGCCCTTGAATTAATTACAAGCCAAAATAAAAATTAAAAAAAAAAATTATAGCTGCCTATATTTTACAGATGCCGATGTCCCTTTGAGAGAAGCACTACTTGAAAACAACCTGATCCCCAGACGATTCAACCATGATGCCTTCATCTCTCCAGAGCCCGTGCACTGACCCTCGCCTTCCTCTTCACTGCTGAAGAGGGTTTGGTCTGAGCAGTCCAGTGATGCTCCACAAGCTAAATTATATGACTCACACGCCGAATGGCACACTCGAAGTCTGTCTTCACCATCCTTGTCACACTTTTGTATGGAGATCTGCTCATTTATGGCCAAAATTTTTAGTCAAACAAGATAGACAAATCAATCATTACCATGCAAAGTTTAGAATGTTACTCTCGAAGCAGAGATAATAGACAGGCAACGTACCCAGCAGGCTAATCGCTTAGCGACTGTATCACAGTAGCTGCTGCCGAAGATATTAAACAACTTTCGGGCACCACCAGGGAATAGTCGATGGTAGTTGGGCATTACAACTACTTCTTCTAGTTGCTGCAATATACTTGATTCGCTGGGCGCACAATGTTGACTAGACATATCACTCTTCAGCACATTTCTGCAAACAGATAGGCTAGAGAGAAGTGCGGAGCTATTCTGACATGTGTAGCCTGCATAATCTGAGCATCGGAATTCGCAAACTCCATTATCACAGACCCCACCGTGAAGGCTGCATTGTTCATCACAAGCAGCTGCATATAACACAAAGATGCTTAAGTAGAGAATGGTAGACCAAACTAAGTCAAGGACTTCTATCTCATAGTGTCTGCAATCAGCCTCTACTTCAGTGATTTGAAACACAAATCACACGGGAACAAAAACAAGAAAAACCTTAACAATAACAGTGATCAACTGCTAGATCAAACTTCACACTCATTTGGAATCCTAAGAAAACCCATGAATAGAAAGAAGATTTTGCTGCAGACAGTATTCATTTGATTTATTCAACCTTGAAAAATACTAGAGACATATTTAGAACATTCTAAAGTGAAATTCAGGTACTTTGAAAACTAACAAAAGAATGGGAACGTTCTCAGAAAAGCAGTATAAATCAAACATGATCCACTACATTATCCTTAGCACTTTATTTTCCAGCTTAAACATAATTCAGCACAAATGAATAGGAATGCTACCAGTAATTGAATACTTGTTTGCCTAATTCAGTAAACATGATTTTCCACCGAAAAAGGGGTTGGGTGTATCAAATTACCAGTAGAACAGTCAATTCCAGTAAAACCATCTTGGCATTTACAGATCCCATTTGAAAGGCATATGCCATGCCCATTGCAATTACCAGGGCAGGAGCCTACAAAAGAAATTCAAAGAATGATATCTCCAATAAGTAATCTGAAGCATCCAAACAAATGTAGCTCACAGGTTTAGACGTCCATAAATGATGTTTTGTCCCATCAATTGACTAAAAGTGGCATATTGAAGGATGAAGGAGCTCACGTTTGCTACAATCATAACCATGAAATCCCAGGAAACAATGACACTTTCCATCAACACAATCTCCATTAAAATGGCATGCACTAGGACAATGTCCAGATATAGAAACTGTTCCTATACTACACAGTTCATGGTAAGCAGGGCAAATCAGCTCACCTGTAAACAAATATGCAAAACAAGGAAAAATATGAACACGAGGATTTCATATGTAATACAATGAATAGATATCTTAATAATAATAATTACCATTGAACCCATGGAACTGAATTGGCCCACCAGCTTCAGGACAAACTTTCCAAATACCATCCACTGCAACCTAAAAGAACATTATCAGAAATGGGTAGATCATTGCATAAGGGGAAAAATGTTAAAACTGACCAGGCCAGACGGGCCTAACTCAGTTCCAAAAAGCACCTTGTAAGGGGAGTATTATCCAAGTCATAAATGAAGCACTTTTACCTTATACCCAATCAATGTGAAACAACACCTCCCTCCCCTTCTCATGCCCATGAATAGATATCTAGAGCATGAAGTTTGTAAGACTGGACATTTCTGGAGCGCCCAATATCAAAACAAGAGTTGGCTTTTATATTTGATAAAATAGACTAGGTCTAGGTCTATCCCAAAAGACACTTTGTAATTAGAGGACTGCCCAAGCCATATATGAAGCACTTTTAACTTATATCCGGCTGATGAGGGACAACAGAAAGCAAAAGTGATAGACAAGTTCATTTGATTGTTTTGCATAAATGTCATTTTACTAAAGAACATATTTGAATTATGGTGTCCTATTTTCAAAAAGTAATGCTTGAAGAAAACAGGTAAGTTGCTGAAGCAGATGCATACAAATATAATTTTGGCATGTTAGGGAACATCAAATGCATCAGTGCTCCAGAGCATACCTCAAGAGAGTTGTTTACACATCTGTGCTGATAACAACCATTTCCTTGGGTCACAGAACCCCGCACAAAGCCAGTGCGTACTAAAGATGATGCCATGCACCTATATATGCATTTAAACAGAAAACATATTACCATAATATGCCAAATATATATATATATATACACACTAAGAAAGTTTCAACCACAAATTTCACCTGGAGCTACTCCCTCGAACTTCACCCAACATTCTGTCAGGCGCCCGCGTGCTGTTAGAGTCTGTACATGACCCATCAGAGTAAGCCACAAAGTAGGTACAATAATCAGCCAAAGAGGACTGCCCACCTACAAGGATCAGTACAAGAAGTTAACAGAACTTCAAACTATGGGCTAATCCAACCGACTCATTAAGATTACACAACTAAAATGACATGATCAATGGGATTTATGGACAAGGACAAAGAGCCCTAAAACATCCTGCTCAAGAACACACCTTTATTTGGCTGTGGAAAGTAACGAGCCCACTGAGGGAGGTCCCCACTATAACTTACAATAGGGCAGTAACCCTCAGCCTCCCTGTTATATGTACAGCCTGATAACTGAGTTCTATTGCAATGGTATGCCCCCTTCCAAAGATTGCAAGGGGAGGTCACAAAATCAGTTCCTTGGTTGCGACCCCAATCAAGATGGTCCGCCATGCTATAGTTAGCCTGGTACCAACCGCTGTCCTCCAATAAAGCCAACGTCATCTTTGAAACTACAGATCTTGTATCCACAGATCCTGTCATAATCTCATTCATTAGAAGCCTTTTTTCCCAGTGTGACCCTGCAGGTAAGTTATCAAATAAAATTATTAATTTTTTAAAGGTTTCCATCACTATATAGTTTATAAAACAATTTGGCATTTATTTGACTGCCATAACATGTCATTGAAGCTTAATTTGGCTAAAGCATTTTGCATATGTTATTTTCTCAGTAGTTCTGTCTCCATACTTCATATAATGTACTACACCAGTTTTCTTCAGAGGATAGGTTCAACTGTCAATAGATCTATTTATGGCCAACTTGAGTAAAATACTGCCACTTAGTGACTGAGAAGGAAAAGCAAAAAGAGAGGTCACATAGAAAAGAGGAAAGACCTGATGTGCCACGTCCTCCCCCATCTTCAAGTTCTAAACCCGTAAAATTCTCAGAAAATGCCTGCCAATAAGAGAACCCATTAAAATGTTGTTCATTTTGTGGCCTGTAACAGTCCGAGATTAAACCCCATGAAACATAAATGAATAATATTTTGAAATGTAAAACGCCCATTCAACTCCCAAAATATTAAGAAACAGAAATTGTGCATTCAACAGGAAAGGTTTGCTATTATGATGATTACCCCATAATGATGCCGTGACTGCATGACAACACGTGGAAGCACCACTCGTGTTACCATCCGCCCAAGCTTTTCATCCATGACTTGTTCAGTAACCTAAAAAATAAACTTACCATGAAACAACTGTCCTTGCAGAAAAAGCCTTTCTTTTTCTCCTTTTTTAAAAACAAGAATGATACTCTTTCAGGTTCTGGTATTTCAATTTTAACAAAGCACTCCTAATGATAGTGTATGAGTTGGTATTACTTTTAAAATAATAAAAATACTCGCACAAAATTGTGAGTAGATGAACAACATATAAAAATCTGAAAGCATCAAGAAAAATCATAAATTCTACTGCACCATGTACTTCTTACAAGTTCTCATAGATGCACACGTACTTTTTTCCCACTTTTCATCTTTTGATAACCATTGCAAGCACAATTGAATCATAAGAAAAAGGTTTTCAAACTTGCAAACAAGGAAAAGGGAAGTATTTGTTGGGGATAAAGTCACATTTGAAGAATTGTAACAGTTCATCCTAAAATACGTAGAAAATCACATTCCTTTTCTGATGGACAATTCAGATATTTGCAGCCTATTCAACATAACAAGTCTTCTTGGATGTTGATAAATTTCATTGACCGTGAGTAAGAGCATGTACCTGACCACGCCTTCTTTTCCTCTCATCCCTAAAGTGCGCAAATGCATGGGGATCAAAACCAAGAACATGCATCACCTGGAATTCATTGAGAATGGTAATCAGTATAAATATATAGAATTCCATTCTTTTCCATTCTCTTTAATTTAAAATGTTATGACCTCGTGAATTAGTGTAGCTGAAAGTAATGTCTCTGCTTCAGCTGTCAAATGGCGAGGAGCAACATTCACATGTCCTACAAAAAGAAACATAAAACTCAGAATTCTACCACACTATGTGCAAGACATTGCTATAATTAATTTAAAACAAGGAAGAGCTTGATGAAATAATCACCAGCAATTGCACGACCCCATTGATCACGTTCACATGCAACTGCCCATGCAAGAGTGTTGGCTGTGGTAGGTCTCGTAGTCACAAACAAAACCAAGTCTGCTTCAGCAACTCCCTCTGGAAGATCCAAATAAATATAACAGCAAACTTAGAAATTTTTAATAAAACAAAAGCCACAAAATCAAGAATAGAGATAAGCGATTCAACAAGCCAAATGATGCTTAAATGCCTTGATGATACCTTCAATATATTCATGTGGAAGTTGCACACCTCCATCTTGTCCGCAAGCAGAATATCCACTTAACTGCAAGTTCCCCTTCACAGGCTCAACAGCCAATGCCCTCCTAAACCAATCAACTGTCTGCCCCAAAGCCTACACGAAATTAATTTCAACAATGATGTCTCTGCTTGTTTGAAATTTCATTGTTCAAAGCATTGTCATTACGATTTTGTGCTACATTAAGAACCAATAGCCATCTCAAGCTAAACATAATATTTACATGGTTATTAAAAGCAAAGTGGCAATGATGAGGAGAAGTACTAACCTTGTGAAGGCGACGCCTTTTGTCTTCCCCTGATATATCATCCAAAGTGCAGTTATACCAGCAGTCACCATAAAGTGGAGGATTGCAAGGAGGAGTGCCAGGAAGAGAAGTCACAGCTGGTTCCCCAAGCTGATAAACAAGACGGAACAAGTAACAACATACCAGTTACTTAGGCATGACTAAATTTAAGGACCAGAGCTTTGCAAATTACTTATGACACCAACCTTCACAATGTCGCCCACTTTTTGACAATCTCTATCAGGTGAGAGTCCAACGGCATCATAATTTAAAAAAATCCTAATAGGTTGCTTTGCATCCTTTTGCCGCAGTTGCAATTCTGAAATTCCAAGCAATGCCCTTCCTTTATGATGAATGAACTTTGACATAATAGACTGATCATAAACCTGTGGGGTAACAGAGTACACCTTGCGACCAGGTCGCCTCCTCTGTTCAATTATCTGGTCGTGAATGCATGAATGTGAGACGATGTTTCCACCTTCACTTTCTGATCCTCGCCATTGAATTGGGTGTTCTTGGGTGTCCGCATAAGCAGCTTGAAAACATAAAAATAAAACTGCTATCTGTTTCAAGAAATAAACACGAGTTGTTGAAAACTCTCAAGAGTTTGTATCATCAAAAACAAAACGACCATCAAAGATAATGATAAAATACAATTTGCAATAGAACTTTTGCTAAGAAAATCAACAGATCTAGCAACACCAGAATCACTTAGATAATACCAGAAAAAAGATAAAAACTTTGGACTCCATAAGCTGAACTGCGCTTAACTGAAAGCTTACAAAGCAACCAAATGTTATAGTCGACCCAGAAGTCATTTCTCGCTAAACTGAAGCTCAGATATATCAGGTGCCCAGCTTATTTTAAATCACGACAGATAAGATATTATTTCTAAAAGAATCACCAAAATGAAAAGTTTCGATAAAGTCACCTCAAAAAAAAAAAAAGGGAAAATTAAGAAAAGGAAAGAATGGAAAGATGGTGACCAAACAGAAGATCTTTGGCTCAATTTTTTTTTAAATTAACAAAAAAAAAAAGGAAATCCAAGGCAATAACACTAACGATTATCGAAACAAGTAACCCCGCTTATATAAAACCGAAGCGCCGTTTGCTTACCGAGAAACATGATAAAATAAAATAAAAAAATAAATCTCATAAATCTGATAATCACTAGAGGGTTGCAGTGCAGCAGCAAAATTATAGATTTTCCCATATATTTCCGAAAATTTTTCAGGAGCTAAATGAATAGAAAAATTTCTACATTCTTCACTCAACTAAAACCCCCAAATCTCCCATTTCTAGTGACAAACCAAACCAGAAGAAAACAATGAATGAGTAAAATTAACCAACCCAAATAGGGAAAAAATCACCTCAAAAACAACAACTGCAAGTCTGAGCTTAATATCAAATCTAGTGAGCAAACATGGACTGCAACAAATTATAAACTCCATGAAATGTTTAAAGCTCCAGCACTAAAGAGTGTCGATTCCATCAAACCGCCGGCGATTTTCCGATCGGCCTTAACCCCATGAAAAACCGCTGGCTGTTCAGCATTTCCAATGCCATCTAAGGACAAATAAATGTATACTTCTCAGAGAGAAACTTCAATTATTTATTTTTCCTGTGCGATTTGTGAATGAGAGAACAAAGGAGTGAAAAAGAAGTGTCCTTGGATTTTAATATGGGAGCAGCTTCTCTCAAACAGATTCAAAGTGATTTAATGTTCAAACATAACATTCAAAGTGACTTGAAATTGAAGGCTCTGTTTGGCTCAGTAAATTTTCCTCGGAAAATGAGAGAAAAACAGTGACAGTGAAGACGGAAAGAAGCAGAGGGAGAGAGAGAGAGAGAGATTGAATGGGTTGGGTGGGGCGGGTAGAGTTGTTAACTCTATATTAATTTTTTAATTAGTAATTTTTTTATTTTGTAAGGTTTAAAAATGATAAATTATTATGAAATGGTTACTATTTATTGTAGTTAGTTATATAATCTCTCTAATTTTTAAAAATACATTGAATAATTTCTACTTTTCAGATTATTAATTATTTAATTTATATTCTTCATTAAGTGGCTTAATTTCATTAATAATAAATACAAAATTTATTATTATTTAAATAAATTTAAAGAGATTATGTCTCTGTTATAATTTTTATTATTTTAAATTTATTGTATTTTTCTTTTTAAAATTATAATAATATATAAATTAATTAATTATTCAATTTTATCTTATTTTAAAAAAATTTCTCAAATTTTTTTTATAAATTATAAAATACTCACAAATATATTATAAATGATAAAATTATTTTTATTGCTGCATCTATACTTTATACTTTGAAATTGTATTATTAGTGGGATATGGTCCCTGCCTCATGTCCCACCACTCTCCTCATAAGATTTCAATTCATATCTCCTTTGACAAATCCCATGTTTTCTAATTGAAAAAATTATTTTTTAGTTCATGAGATTTAATGTAATTAATAATTTTATCTCTCTATTTTGACGACCCAACACTTAAGTCATTTACTTTCTTTTTTGTTCAAATTCGTAGTTATTCCGTCCAAAATAACCGTTTGGGACACGTGAATTGACAAAATTAACCCTCACTAAAAATCCCGCTATTTCAAAATCACAAAACCCAAACCCAAATTTCTCCTCTTCTTCTTGAGAGAAGGATATTTTTGAAAAAAATTATCACATCTCACCTTTGACTCTTTGACCAAACGGTTTAAATGGATGGAAGGACTACGAATTTGGACGGAAGAGAAAGTGAGGGACTTAAGTGTTGAGTCGCCAAAATAGAGGGACAGAAGTGTTAATTACATTAAATCTCAGGGACTAAAAAATAATTTTTCCTTTCTAATTTTATAACAACTAAACTAAATATAGTAACTTTTATATATATATATATATATATAAATTTTGGGTTTTATTAAAGACCATTTACTTGATAATTATTATTTGGTAAATTGATTTGCATCAAGGATTGAATCTTTGAACTGGGATATAAAATAAAAATATAAAATATGGATAAATTAAGAAAAACATGAAAATGAAAGGGCACTGAAGGAGACAGGTTTGCCAAGTTGCCATGGTCAATGTCTTGTCTCCATGAAATGTTTTGCTCCACGAGGATTTGTCTGAGTACTTTGTTACTTGGATTAAGCTAATTAAATGACTCTGCCCACATATTTCAATTCAGGCATGATTAATAATTTTGTACCTTTCCATAATTTTTGCAATTATCTATCTCTTTATAACCAATAATTCTACTGTATTTTATTAATTTCATATTATGATCAAAATTGAATAAATAAACTACCATAAAAAAAGTTTAACCATTAAATTTCTCTTATAATTATTTGACCATGTTAAAGTTTACATATGCTTTTATCTTAAATAAGAAATTTTCAGCTCGCTTTTGCAGTTGTTAAATTAAAATCTGAATCATGAAAATAGCACAAATCTTGCTAAACTAACTTTATCCCAATGCTGATCTAAGAAGCTTCCTTTTAGTTTAATCACAGATATGAATTGAAATTACAAAAGGAATTCAGCAAAATTCATGAAAATAATACAATTTTCAATTATTTATAAAGTAAAACAACATACTATACGAATTAAATTTAATTAGTTATAATAAAAAATGACGAGACTTGCCCATAATGTTTTGGAAATAAATAATAATAATAAACGGTAATGGATCATGACTTTTTTATGATTGATCATACCAGTGGGCCAAACATAATGAATATAATTCAATATACCCACATGATCGATGTTGATTATAATTATTAATTCACTTTTTAAAATTTTTCATATGTTTCTGATAATTTTCAGAATAATTTTTTATTTTTTTACAATAGTGCAATGAGAAAACGATGTTAGCAAACCGTGCAAGACATTCTAATTAATTTAAATTTATTTATTTTACAAAATAAGTGCACTACCAAAAGATTTGATTTGATAGGTTAGGAGAAGGCCAGAAGGGAGTGGTTAGAGAATTAATTGGGTTAACTTCTGGTCGAAAGTCTCTATTTTCATCTGAAACAAGGAAGTATGAGGTCATTGTTATATGTTTGAAGAGATAGGGCAATTTTGGAGAGTATCAGCTGAGGAAAATGATTGAAAAATTGAAATGGGCATGGGCTGTGATGCACTTTATTAATGAGGGACCTGACCTGAATACAAGACTCCAGTACAAGGAAAAAGAAAAAAGGAAGAATGAGTGGCCACTAGAAGTAGAAGTATCAAATATCCCAGATGTGTGGGTCAGAGTTAGTTGTGGAGATATATATAAATCGCTTTTGGGATGAAGTGGAATGTGAGCCAAATCATAATGATTATCTTCTACTCAACAGGAATGGTTGTGTGAACTAGAGTTGGGGCATCTTTTTCTTGATTGGGGCATTCTAAATTTTCCTTCAAAAACAAGCACCGGGAAAGCTGTTCAAAAATCAAACCTCTAATCTTTGCTAGAGCTGCTTGTGAAATTCTGGTTAAAAGGTGTTGCGAGATCATTCAAAGTAAAGGGTTCCTCCAAAGAGCCGAAAGACCCCGATTTAATTATTTATTGTTGGCTTGCTCAACCGTTCAGGATAACGGGCCCGGTGATCTATTGTCGCTAAGGTTGAAAACAAGGGCATTATTCTTCATGGGCCAAAATTTTGTACGGTTGCGCATTATATCAAACGACTTACGGGCAAGCCTTTACTGGAATTTATTGCATGCTATTGCTACGTGTAACACTCGCCCACTGCTTCTGTCTACGATACGGGGAAATAACACCAGCTACATTATTTTATTGTCTGGAAAATCAACCAGTTGGATGGAAATATTATTTTTATTTGTAAGTGGTTGCTTTGGGAACTCTCGTTTTACATGCGCAGATCATATGCACAGAGATTGAAATAATTAATCCTCCCATGTTTGGTTGCTGAATCATTCTGCTTTTCCATTCAATTAGCATTCATCAACTCCTAAATAATGGCTTCCACCATATATGTGTTTGGTATAAAATATTGAAGATAATATTTTAAATTTATTTTTTTTTTGGTGAGAATTCCTGATGAAATTCTTCTCTACGTACCTAACAACGTGTAATTGCTCTCAGGATGCACATAGCTCTTTTCCTTTTTTTGACAATTCTGTACGGAACTCATGCATGCTTCAGCATCACATGCAAATCAAGAAATTAATCTTTGTGAGACTTCTTAAGCAAAGGGGAACTGCCCATGACTAATGGGAAGCATAATTTAAGCAAAGATAAAACCATTATAATCCATGATAACATTATTTTAGACATTAATAGTGGATGGATCGCATATCTTTATATGCTTTTATTAAAGCTTGCATCCATAAATTAATTGGGTATCATATTCAAGCTTGGGAGGACGTTAATGGTGATGAGGTGATCGTCATGGGGAGGTTTGGATTCTAATATCAAGTGGGGCTGCAGAAATTCTTAAACTTAAAAAAAAGCTGGAGAATTTTTATACAATAGATGGATGACTAAAGAAGCGAAACATAAAAAGAATCCATCAAAGGAATTAATGATCACATAAAATTTAGCCCTACAGACTACAAGAAGAATCACTGTTAATTCAGTGAATAAGAATTAAAGAATCACAATAAATTGGGGGCTGTTGAGAATCATATTACACAGAAGGGCAGGCGCTGTTGGATTCCATTATTTGCGTTGTGTGTGGGTAAGGAATTCTATGGACACTTAGTGGGAAGTCTACTACCGCCATTAGCAGCACCATTTCAACTCTGTCTAAAACCATACAACATTGTGGAACTTTACATTTGAATATATAAGACATTACAGTATGAATTTCATCCATAAATCCAATTGATTTTTTGGATTCCTCTCTTGCTCTACACTAAAAACAGACAGAATCCCATCTAACTAGCTTTTCCCCAAGTTAGGGGGTGGGTATCCTCCATGGAACTGCAACAATTTTCTCTCTTAGCTCAACACTAGACAATAATGATAATGGCCTATGATCGTATTTGTGTAATACATATCACATTTTCTTGTGCGTCAGAAAGTTTGACTTGGATTTTCCTTCGTGGATGAGATTTTATTAAATAAAATCTTGCTTTTTCACTAAAATGGTTCTACGTAAGCCCACTGGATATAGTGTTGTAGGCTTTTGATGGAAGCTCTTTATATATGGAGACTGACCTCAGAGAAATAGCGACGGCACTTTGGTGACAAAATCTAGCTTTTATCCTCCTAGGTCCACTTACCCAATACACATTTCAGTTTACCATCACGTAAGAAATAACTAGACAAAATACTATAAATGTAAGAGAAGCCACCTAGTTCGATTGTATAATTAATTAATTATTCAGCTTTTACCAGGAAAATAAAATTCTAGACAAAATTAAGGTACTTGAACATGGGCATGTATGCTTTACAGCGCTGTACAATTTTCAGAATCTGTAGCAGAGGAATATAATCCATATTCCACAATGGACATGCAGATACAATTGATTTTGGGGGGCTAAGACCAAGAGCCTGTCTAAAATTACTGAGAACTTAGGCCCAAAGGACACTGCCCAAATATAAACATGTCTCACTGTTAGATCCTATTCCTCCATTACGGTATTTAAGGAAACACTTACGATGTCTATACAATCCGAGTTTGTGCTATATTTGCGTCTTGGAAAATTTACAATCTCATATTAGTAGTGCATGGATCTAAGAAATTCTCCCTCCTTGCTGTTCAATGGCTTGTAGTGTTCCGAGTGCGGAAACCCATAACCCAAGTTTGGATAAAATGCTTTTCGAAGTTCGTTATATTTTTGCAAATCGAAGCTGTGGATTTGCATGAGTTTCTTTTGCTTGGCTTTGAAGCGGCGCCGGAAGTAGCCTTCAAAAGATGGTTCAACGGATGTCCTAAGAAAGAAAGCGTAGGCAAGGGCGAAATGAAGTGAGGTGACGAAGAAGCATATTGGCTCCATTACATCCCAACTTAGTTCCCAGAAAGTGAGCCTCATGAACCCGAGTGTTTGGACCACTAAGAAACCTAGTCCACAATAAAGCTCACCCCGAACTTGGGCTTGAGCCTTTTTGTCAATTATAGCCTTTTGCTGCTCCATCTGCTCCAGTTGTTTCCTTCTCGGGTCATTAGGAAGAGCCATGGATTGAGAGATTATGCTCTCCATTGATTTGGCCACCTACAAAACCATGGAAAACAATTAGATGGGTTAAGCATATTCATGCATGATTTTCGGTGACAAAGTCAAGAGAAAATGTAACACAATTTTATTTTTTTAACGTTATTATCATTTTAATTTAATACCTGCTCGGGCCGAAGAAAGACAGTGTTTCCCAGAATGATGACGTTTCCGGATTGATCCAACGTCTTAGCAAATTCAATTCCTTGATGTTCATTGCCGCATTCCTCCACACATAACTGAATAAACTCAGAGTACGAAATTGATGCCTTTGGAATCTCCTTGAACTTCATTTTCAGCTTCTCCACCTGCGAGAGTCTCAAAAGCTTCCTCGCATCCACAACTGAGATTCCAAACAGATTAGGATCTCCGGTAGCTGTTTCTTGCGTTGTTGGAGGAGTGAGTGCATTTAGGTGGAGACGTTCTCCATTAATATTAATGCCTTTAAGCTTCTCCCTCAGCTTCTCTCCAACTGGCACGGAGAGAAACTCAGGCAACTGGTTCATGGCATTTCGGTGAAGGAATCGTCGAAAAAATCCTTTATCAGAGGATTCTGGCGAGGTCAGGGACTCTCTATGAAAGTTGGTTTTTGCTGCATTTGATGTTAGTGAGGGTTGAAACTTAGTAGGAGAAAAGATAGGTGAGTGTTGTAAAGTCCCCGTCGATGGTGCTATTTTGTAATTATCAGAAAGATGCTTCGAGAGCAATTTACGAAGCGCCATTGATGGAGAGGAGAATGAAGTTTCAAATGAATGGTCTTTGAGTGTGAAGATGGAGGTCCAGGGGTATTTATAGGGGTCCAACAATAAAGGAGAATCTTGCAATCTCCACTTATCTTTTGTTTTAGGGGCAATAAAAGAGAATTTGTACCATAATTTCTACTAATACGTAGAGGAGTTTTTCTTTTTTTCTTTTTTCCAGCAAAGTCACAAACTTCCTTATCTTCTGATTTTGTGCCAACTTTTACATATGCAGAGAGATCAGAGATAGAGATTGAAATAATTAATCCTCCCATCCCATGTTTGGTTGCTGAATCATTCTCCTTTCCATTCAATTAGCATTCATCAATTCTTAAATGGCTTCCATCATCCATGTGTTTGTTGTATATATAACATACTGAAAATATATATTTTAAAAAGTTTTTCTTTCTGAGTCAGAATTCTCTACCTAACAACTTCTAATTGCTCTCAGGATATACAAAGCTCTTTTTTCTCCCTTTCTCTTTGACAATTCTTCACGGAACTCATGCATGCTTCAGCATCACATGCAAATCAAGAAATTAATCTTTGAGAGACTTCTTCAGCAAAGGGGAACTGCCCATTAATCAATAATATAATATTATACCTTATACGTCTTCTTTTTTCTTCAGTAACTGAAAAATTATGGATAAAATTAATTTCCAAGATATTTTTCTTTACTTTAGATGTTATACGTATCGCCATGACTAATGGGAAGCGTAATTTAAGCAAAGATGAAACCATTATAATCCATAATCACATTATTTTAGACCTTGATAGTGGATGGATCATATAGCTTATTTGTAGGTTTTTATTAAAGCAATAAATTGTGGGTATCCTCTTCAAGCTTAGGAGGACGTTAATGGTGATGAGGTGATCATGATAAGGATATAATTTTGGATTCTAATATCAAGTGGGGTTGTGCATGCAGAGATTCCTAGCCTTGAGAAAAATCTAGAGGGGCATCCAAACATAAGAAGAATTCATCAAAGGAATTAATGATCACAAAAAATTAACCCCTACAGTATTAAAGAATCCCAACAAATTGGGGACTGATGGGAATCATATTAGGCAGAAGGGCAGGGTTGTTGGATTCCATTATCTGAGTTGTGTGTGGGTAAGGAATTTTATGGACACTTAGTGGGAAGTCTACTACAGCCATTAGCAGCATGTGAATCCTCCAAGCATTTCAACTCTGTCTACAACTACAACATTGTATCCATTTCATCCATGAATCCAATTGATTTTGTTGATTCCTTTCATCCTCTACACTAAAAAAAGACAGAATCCCTTGTTAGAATTATGAATGGAAATTGCTGTAGCAAACTAGCTTTCCCAAAGTTAGGGGGTCTCAGTCTCAGTGGGAATCCACCATGGCGTTGCACCAATCTTCTCTCTTAGCTCGACAACACTAGACACCCCAATAATTGATAATGGCAATACTCATGTCTTGTAATATATATATCTCATTTTCTTGTACGTCAGAAAGTTTGACTTGAGTTTTCCTTCATGGAGGGGATTTAATTAAATAAAATCATGCTTTTTCACTAAAATGATTCTACGTAAGCCCACTGGACACAGTTTTTGATGGAAGCTCTTTATATATTGAGAGTGATCTAAGAGAAATAGCGATGGCACTTTGGTGACAAAATCTAGCTTTTATCCTACTAGGTCCACTTACCCACTACACATTTCATTTTTTCTTTAAGAGAATATTGGATGATGGAATGTGAGTAATTAACAAATCTTCCAATCACTGATGGATTTGCCAGATGAGAAATGCACTATGTATCAATTTCTCTTTTGTTTTATATTCATTTGCCAATGACATCATTTGAAGAGGCTCTTTTATTAAGCATTTTAATTCATGATGACTAGTATTTTACTAATGATTAGGCAGCTGACCAATTACAGGATAATATAATTTTCAGAAAAAAAAATGATGCTTCGTAAAAAATAAGTTAAAAAAAAAAAAGACAAAGATGAGAAAATAAGGGTATAAAAGAGAAACCAATGAAGATAAAAAAAAAAAAAAAACATTACATCAACTTCATCAACAGAGAAGATATGGTTTCCTCAGTGGCGCCCAAAATGAGGGGGTATTTTGTTGTGTATGCTAATGGTGAGATGATGATGATGCATCCAACCATTAATCATGATGGATGTTATATATGTTCCATTGATCAATTATTGACCATGATGGATGTTACATTAATAATATAATTTTTTAATGATAACACCATAAATCACATAATTTAAAAAAATTATTTATCATTTACAGGATTTACAGTTTTGATCTGATAGTAAATATATTTGAATAAATATGAAACGTTTCAAGTCCTACTCCTTCAATTCATATCTAAAAAAAAAATTATTAAAATTAGTTTAGTCATCACATATTAGTTTAAATTTATTAATTTTTTTATTAAAATTATTAATCATGTTTTGTTATTATTGGTTGGATATATTTCTTCCAATGAATTAATTTATATTATATTCTTGATATGGGTTGACATTTTTTTTTTATGCAATTGGAGGAAATTAACAAAACGTAGGATTTTGAGCATATCAACTAGCAGCTTAATGATGCCCACATCTGATATGGGGAATCCAAATCCTTTTAACTTTTCCACAATTAATATTTAATTAATTAATATTCAAATTATAATAGTTTTGATATTAAATTGTAATTTTTCATATATGTACATAAAAATTTTATAAAGAAAGAAAATTATAACTATTTATATTTATAGGCAGCTCTAATTGAGTTTAGGAGTTAATTAGAATATTTGCCTAATTAGAGAAGGGAATTGGATATTGCTTTAATTACGTGGCAGATTCCTATTCACAACAAGCAGATCACCTAGCTAAGGAATTTATTCACTTATCACTTCTTTAAATTATTTGATTTGCTTACGCATACATATGACAAATCAGATTATTATTCTTTTCTATTGGAATCAATAATTTAATTTAATTGATTTTTTTTAATAAATTTTTTATTGAAAATAAAAAATTATTTTTTTAATTTACAAAAATTTCATTATAAAAAGATGAATTCTAACATAATTTGTTTTTTTAAGAATTCATTTAAAATTTTTTATATGGGATATTTTTCTTCTGATGAGCCTACAGGTTAAATAAATTCAACCACACTTTGTCGTCCTTTTTCTTTCTTTTCTTTTCTTTTCTTTTCTTTTTTTCCAGAATATCACTCATGCATAGAGAATTTGTAGGATAAATGTTAATTTTTGGGAATTTGTAGAAAAAAAAATGATAATGGAATAAAGGCTAGAACATGGACTTAATTGAAAATTTTATTAAAACAAGGGACTATAATGGAATTTTAAATGGCAACTAATCAAATTTATTACTTCAACTATAAAAAAAATGGCAACTAATCAAAAACCTAATTAATTAGGAACTGAAATTAACTAGGGTGAAACAGCTTGATTCATACCGTACATTGAAAATTTTAATGATTATTAGATTAGACATATACATTTAATAATTATTATATATTTTTTTAATTTATACTATTATAAAAAAAATCAGATACATAAACAAAAAAGTCTCAACTAATTGCATTGGTTAAAGAACTTAATTGGAAATGCATTGAAATTATTTATAAAAATAAAAAAGAATAAAAATTTTACGGTGCAGATATCCTATTTTCATGTATAAAAATTTGATTGAAGAATGGTATGGATGCCATTGAATGTAAGATATTATCAGTTTGGCTACAAATCCAACCTACGAAAAGATTTGACCTCTCTGCTTCGAGAGCTCTTTGCAATCCGCTGGGAGAAGTAAAGGAAAGTGAATATCATTTTGGTTCGAATCGAAAAAATGGATTGAATTAAATTAAATTAATTTTTTTTTAATTTGGTTTATTTTTTATTTTTAAAATTTTGATTATTTTAATTTAATTTTAATTAGATAAAAATTAAAAAAAGTCAAATCCATTAATTACAATAATATATTAGTTTTTATAGTATATAAATATTAAATTATAGTTGATATTAAAATATTTTAATTAAATTTTAAAATATTAAAAATAAAATAAAAAATAAAAAAATTATTAAAAAAATTAATTAATCAAATCCAACTGAATCAAATTAGATGATGCGATTCACATTGATTTTTAACTAAAATTAGTTTAATTTAATTTTTATAAATATTAAAATTTTAATTTTTAATTTATTCAATTTAATTTGATTTTGAATTTAACTAGCTTTTATTTGAAAATAAGAAAGAAATTTTTTTTTTTAAAAAAAAAAAGAGGGTATTTTCCCTTGTTTGGGGATAAGAAAGAAAATAGCATGGGATGAAAAATAACTTAGAAGTTTTCATCCGGTACCTTTCTCTCCCTTTTGGAGCAAGTATATTTCTTTTTTAGAATTACATAAATATCCTCATATTATTAAATTTGTTTTTTTACTTATGCATAAAATATTTATCATTTTCGTAAAATCACATTTACTGCTTTAAAAAATATATTATTTGCAGTAAATTCTTTATCTAAATTTATTTTATAATTAATTGCTATTATTAAATAATAGGTCTTTATAGGTTAAAGCGTATAAATATAAATTAAAAATAATATTTTTATTCTCTCCACTTTTTAAACAAAGCCCAACCAAACAAGATAAAGGAAAATAAATATATTTTCTTTCACTTATTTTATACTCTTTATTTCCTTTTCTCCCTTTACTAATCCAAACATAGTGTAAGACTAACAAAGCCCAAAGGGAAAAGGTCTCTTGGGCAGGTGAAGGTGAATGAATAAATTAGGCCTACAACTACAATCGGCAAAATTTATTATTTGAAAAGAATTTTAAAATATTCTCTACTCATAATATTCATAATCATTAATGTTTATTATTAAAATCATAATGATGATTGAGCAGTTTTTCTTATTCATTATGTAGAAATAAATCAATTTTGGGGAAAGCAAATCAATATGTTTCTTAATATTATAATTAAATAATAAAATATTTTCATTTCAAGTTTCAACTATGCTTTCTGAACATAAGCAACGAAATCCATATCAAAATCAGTACAGTAGAAGCGTTAGGCCGAGGAGCAGACAGATTTTCAGTACTGGGCAAGAGAATTTATGAGTGGGTCCCTTTTAGATACATCAAATCCTCCCACTTGAGACTTTATTGGACTGCCTAAGATTCTGATTGTATAAATATAAATTTTCTTTTATAGGAAAAAGGCTTATTTTACTAGGGCTACACAGCTGAATATATTTGGTAGACTATACAACCAAGTAAAAAATGAATATCTACTAAATATCTCAAAAAAATAGATGAGACTTCCATGGAACTAAACTCGAATCCTCACCCACTCTCATTAAGATAAACACAAAATTTACCCAGGCAGTATTCCACTGAGTTTAGATTAGAATGGCCTAAGAAAGAGAAGAAAAGCAGAGAACATAGAATATATATACATTTTTCAGAAGTCCACTTCCCCAACGTCAGCAATACATTAAACCAAAGCTTAGAAGAAAATGCCACAGGGACTTCTTGGAGGTCTAATAACCAGTTTACATAATATCTACATAACTACACTACCAAAAAGGGCAGCAACAAGAAGAAGAAAAAGAAGAAGAAGAAGAAGAAGAAGCAGCAGCAGCAGCAGCTCTATAGCTGGGACATAATAGCAACTACCACTACCAGCCCCCGCTAAATACTAACATAAACGATAATGATAAACAAGCCATACATATGTTACAGACAGGGAAGGGGACATTTAGGTACCAGTATCTGTTAGTATTTGAGATTCAGTACATCTCAAACATTGTGACTGATAATCATGTCTTCACTTGCAGACGGTCTTCAGTCTCTTTGCAGCCTGAACAAATCCCACAATCACCTGCAGCTCGTCCATTTGCTTCAACACCAAAACAATATGATGGTTTCAGTCAACTCGCACGTTTAATAAACTCCCAATTACAAAACCAACCTCTTCAGTTTTAAAGGTGTAAAAGGATTGGTTTTGCAAGTACCTGGGACATAAAATGCCTCTGAACAACATCTACTAGTTGCTCTTTAGATGGGTTGGGGATAGCATCCACCTAGAAACATTTATAATGTATATAGTTATTAATGAATGTGCCGCACAGACAAGGAACCAGTCATCAAAAGTATCTCTCAATAAATAAAATAAGAAACGCACAAGATTGAAGTGTCTCCAATATCTCCACAAGGCAGCCATCTCTAATTTGCTGAGGTCAACTTTCTGTGATGGAGATGTTCATGGTAAAATTAATTTATTTCCTTGCACAGTAAACAAATGAAAACAATATGAACAAGTAAATAGAGTGGCTAAAGATTTATAATACCGCGGTCCCACGAGGTGTGGAAACAGAGCCCTTAGACTGCGAGTCACAAGAGAGGGACCTGCTCATAGTCTTGTGAGATGACCCCGTTGATTTATGCGTCCTATGCCTTGATCTATGGGACTTTTGGGTGTCATCGGATGCTGGAAAAATCAGGAAGAGCACAAACAGAATTAAAAAAGGGTGGTGGGTGGGTCCAATTAAAAGATAAAGATATCAAACAAGGGAGCTTTTGCCATAATGAAAGTAAAAGGTGAAAGACAGAACGGATCCTATGTACCATACTTGATCGCTTTCCACTGAAAAAAAGTAATACTCTTACAAACTAACAATTTGGGTCTAAGCAAATACTTAATTACATCCTGACATAAGAGTTTGTTCAAGGCCGGAAAGCTCAAGAAATAGAAATATCTTTCCAAATCAATTCATTAACCAGTCACCATGTGTCAACTAAAATTGAGGACGACATTTAATAATGAAATTAAATAACCAAACTCACCCATGTCAGATCCATTCCACTGTACATTATCAAATTCCAAATCATCGTCATCCTCATTCCCGGTGGGAGCCTCTATCACACTAAGGGCATTCCTCTGTAGCTTTACTTCTATGCCATTTGTAAGAACCTACAATTTTTAGTAAAAGGACATTCCAAATATCAGAACCAAAACAAAATCATATGAATAATATAAGAGATTTACAGGGACAAGCATTGGAATCCAATACTAATAAGTTATCAAATAAGTTTCTGTTCTGGATTTCAGGCAAACCATACATAACTACATAGTTGTTCGCAATCAAAAAAAAATTTCTCCAAGTCAAAGATTAAGATGCTTTCTGAGAAGATAGCACAATAACTAGAGTGGAGTAAAATAATCCAAATCATGGGCTTTATTGTCATCAAAAGATATGCTAATTTTCATTTCAGATTACATATTATATAGAAATTCCCAAGACAAATGAACAGTATGTCAGACACTTCAAAGAAAACCCGGCAAGCAAAACAAATTTCAAATGAGTTTATGTTAAATAATCATCCATGCATAGAAAGCTCAAGACTAAGCAAAAAGGAAAACTAGCAATCCGATCTTGAAATCAAAATTTGGGATAAAGAGAGAAGAAAGCTAATTCAATACATAATTCAATCCAATAGAATATGTATTGAATTTTCATACACTTCTACAAATATGTGAATAATTGCGCACAAGCCCAAAACCCCATCGCGTGGAACTAGAAAGCATGAAAAAAAAGGCATAATCAAAGAGGGAAGGCAATGAAAATAAACTCAAACAAGTTGCAAAACCACATCAAAATGCCAATTTAAAATCCCAAAATAGTAAAATCCCACTCAAACACCAGATCCATTGGTTAAAAAGCGCATGCAATGAAACCATTACCCAGTCCCAGAAATTGTAAATTGAAATCAACATAAAGCACCTTAATTTAGGAAAATTTACACAATATATGTGCCTCACAAATTATTATCGAATAATAACTATCTACAATGAGAATTGAAATTAATTTTAAAAAAGGACACCCAAATTTTAACTTATGGATGATCCCAAATTTACAAAATAAAAACCGAACCCCATAATGAGCAAAGTAAAATACACTACCAAAACCCAAATCTTAAACTGCTAAAATTGACCCACATTGCCAAAACACACCATTTAAACACAACAAAATACCTTTTTTTTTTCAAGATAAAAGGTTCAAAGCTGAGTAAAACAACATTATAACCCAAAATCAATCCGAACCAAACCAAAACAATGAAACCCAATTACTGAAAGAAGTCCAAACGAATACCAGCCAATGCCAGCCACCAAGCCCAACAGCCTTCTTGACCACTCCTTGAAGACCCACAAGCACCGACTTGGTCCTGTTATTTCCGGTCACCACCACCTTAGTGTGACGAGGCAACACGGAGAGCTCCTCCTCGCTGCTGTCTCCACAGCTCTGCAAGTGCGGGAACCCTCCATTGACTGAACTTTCCACAGCCTCCAGCATTATTTCTATTCCAACTCAGTGAGTCAATGCAAAGCGGATGCAAATTAGAGTTTCAAAACTCGAAATTGGAATTAAAATGAAGATCATGCATTGCTGAGCAAGTATATTGAAATTTCGGAAACAAAAAGAAGAGAAATTGAGGAGAAATTTCGGATTTTCTGAGAGAGAAAAAACACAGAGGGAGTAATGAGAGAGAAAAGAGTGTTCTTTAATGTGAGAGAGAAAAGACGAGAGTGACTGGGTTTTGTTTATTGGTTGTGTTGCTATGAATCCCGACGAGGCGAAATGAGCCAGTGGAATATCGCCACGTAATGATAGAGAGAGGTTTCGTTAATCATGCACTTGGATGAGGGGACGTTAATGAGTTGCGAAAAAATCACTAGCCGGTTTTCGAAATGGAGTTGTTTTACTTGTTTATACCGGTTGGGCTGACCCTTTGACCACCGGTTCTAGTGGGGTGATGGGCAAATATCAAATGACCAAAATGCCCTTCACCTCGCCGCTTCCTAATATATTTCTTTTAAATATAGTCTTATTATAAATTTGATCCATATTAAAATTAATTTAATAAAATTATGCAATTTAAGTAAGATTTTATTTTAAATTGCTTTACTTTAAAATATTGTATATTTTAAATAATTTTTTACAGTAAAAAATAGCGCGTGGGCGGTTGGTAATTTTGTGAAGAAAGATAACGGAGCTTCTTTTTTGGAAGGATATGCATAGATCCAAGGAACTACGAAAGCAAGTTTAGTGCAGGAGAGAGGAAAAGTAACGCCAGAATGGAACGTAACGGAAACTCCCGCAAATTCATCTGTGGGGTCCACGTGTACACAGTCTCTACCTGCCATCAGTGCTGTCTTGTCCGACATGGGATACCAAATTTTTTATTTTTAGTTATTTCCCATTCCTGAACGATTATTTTAAAAAATTAAAAAGAAAACATATTTATCTGGCAGTCTTTCCCACCCGATTTTCCCGCCACAACAGAGCAAAATCAACCGTCGATTTTGGATTATAAAATTTATATCCGTTAGATCGTTTAGGGACTCGATCAACCGTTGGATTGAGAGGCATTGGCTACACACAGACGTCATGATCACACAGTAGAAATTATAGTGGACCCTTTTTAACATTTCTATCACGTGAACAGCAGCAGCAGCACAAACCATGCACATGCACAAATCAACCAGAATTAGTCCGTCAAGTCTGAACAAAACTTCAATGGAATGGTTGATCTAGTGTGTGCAGCATCATGGTTTTAATGTAGTTGGGCACCACAACATCACTTCCATCCGAGTGAATACATTTAACAAAAATTAGAAATGTGGAGCTTTAGCTGAATTTGTTGACTTATTGTGCTAATTCCAAGCCTGCCTTTTGCTAAAAGTGGGTTATGTTTGGCACTGGCACATCTTTACAAATATCAAATACTGATCTTTAATTTAAAATTAAATTAGATATAATAATTTATTTATAACAACATAAAACAAAATTAATAATTTTCAAATATTTTTTTACAACACTTATTTTTATTTTCAAAAAAGTGCTTTTTCATCCAACCTCAATTGTGAATAAGCTTATAAGATTTTTCCCAATAGATAAGAGGTGATGGTGGTGGTACTGGGGAGCAGGGTATGAACCCACAGCAAGCAGTGATAAGTAAAGCAGCCAGAACACTGGGCTCCACCTTGTAAGCACCTCGTTGCTTCCTTTCTCCATATTATTTCATCTAATTGTTACCAATTATCTTTATATGAAATCTCCATAGCCACAAAATATCAGCATCCATCTCTCTGATCTTTAATTTCACTGCAAAAGTGACATCCCAATATCGTCAGAGAATGATCTGTTTCATGGAATGCAACGCACGATACAATAATCATAATAGTAAAATGGAAGATTGAAGGTGGTAAAGAATATAAGCGTTGATGCTCCCCTATGAGGGAGCTTGACTTCAACCAAAAACTAAAATGAAGCTAGATGGGCATGTGCATGAGGATAAATTAGGTGAAGAGTCTATTTTGGTTTCTTTTATTGTGGTCACAGAATTTGGTTCCAAGTTTTATATATGTAAATATTTTGTTAGGTGGAGTGAGTTGGGTTTAATTTGGGAAATTTTTGTTAGAGGCAATATCATGAGAAGGACGCACTGGTCCCCTTACTGCTGTCAAAATATCTTCATCACTCCCCCCTACCCAAAAAAAAAAGAGCCTATTTTTTAGTCCACCAAGCAGAAAGCAGTTCATGTGTTTCCAGTGCCCTTATTCTACAGATAAATTTTAGTATTTTATGAGAGGTTATAGAGGTCAACAGTTAGAATTCTGCATTGGAAACAAAAATAAAAAAATAAAAAACATTGTGCTGTTCTCTTAATTGAAAAAGGAACAATTTGAATTCACATTCCAGTCAATGGCCGGATATAATTTCTAGTTGTCTCTCTAAGCCAGCCTAGTGACCCAAAAAGTGTTTAGTTAAAAGGTCCAGCCCATCATCCAAAAAGGTCAAATTCATGAGGACACAAGCCTATCATTAGCAATGCATCCAAAAATACTTCTCCAAAATATCTGTTTTTTTTTAAATTAAAAATTTTTTTAAGCATCTTTAATAAATATATTTTCTTCTGATGCAACTGAAACTTATTGATCGATCATGGGGAAAAAGGCCGACATTCCCATCCGGTCGTTGTAGTATAGTGGTGAGTATACCCGCCTGTCACGCGGGTGACCCGGGTTCGATCCCCGGCAACGGCGATTGAATTTCAATTTTCTTTTTCTTTTTCTAATTGCCATCTGTAGCTCGTTGGACCATCGCATTCGTACGAACGCCATGCGAGCATAAATTAAACAGCATGCCTGATTGTACAGTCATAATTAAAATGGTGCCGACAATCTCATTCGGTCGTTGTAGTATAGTGGTGAGTATACCCGCCTGTCACGCGGGTGACCCGGGTTCGATCCCCGGCAACGGCGATTGAATTTTAATTTCCTTTTTCTTTTTCTAATTGCCATCTGTAGCTCGTTGGCCCACCGCTTGCACCATCGCATTCGTACGAACGCCATGCGAGCATAAATTAAACAGCATGCCTGATTGTCCATATGCATAAGAGAGCAAGTCAAATAGAATAGTGACATCTCCTGCTCCAAATGGCCAAAGCCAACAAACATATCCCTCCTATACCAAGCCTTTTCATTACCCAAATTCTTCTTCGCTTTTTTATATATATGTTCTCTGGGTACTTTCCTCGAGCAGTTTACCTTCCTTGGCTCCTTTTTTTTTTGCGCAATTATTTTGTTTCCAGTTTACACATGCAGCTTATACAGTTACCGACGTAGAACATTTATAAGTTTTGGTTTTGGATACAATTAATTAGACTGTTCTCTTCTTTATAAAGATTTTGTTTTCTTTAGTGCTTCTCTCTAGCTCGATTTCGTTGGTTAACAATGCTTATCCCCAAATCGATTATAGAATTCGTTTTATTTATTTAACCTCAAATTTTCATGGAAAAAGTTGAGCTTTATTCAGGTCTACAAGAAAGTAGCATCCTTTCGTCATGTGGGTATGGATATTAGTGAGTTACCATGAATTTATGATTATGGTTGTGATTGGGAGTTGTGCACTTGATCCAGATTTATTATTTTTGTAATACTGTTAATCTTGTACTCGCCTGCTTGAATAGCTGCGTTAGAAAACATTAAAATTTGTCCCTTGTGCAGTCAAAAGTCATCAAATCAATGTTAATTGATTCTTGTTTCATCAGAAGCAACTTTTTAGCTTTGCACTTCGATTCTAGCATTGATAATTTCTTTGTACTCATTTGGCAGGCACAATGATTAAATTATTCAAGGTAAAGGAAAAGCAAGATGAAATTGCTGAAATTCAAATGGGAACTTGGGAAGAGTCCAGTCAAGAAGCAAAGCGCTGGGGAACTGAATCACTTGCTCTTGCATTTTCAGAATCACCCAGATTGCACACCTTTTCTGTATTCTGCACTAATTGCTTTAATTGCTTTTTCTGAGACTTGTAATATGGTTTTGTTTTGGCATACCTGAATTCAGATTTCAATATTTCACTGGACATATATTTGCAGACATAATAACCTGCCAAAATCATGTAGCATATCCTTTACCATTTGTGAACTTTGAGGTCACCATTCGACTTATAAAAGAATGTTATAAGTAATTCAAAGGACTTTTGCCATTTCTCGTTTGTTTATAGACAATCAAATTATGCGATCTGATTTAGAATAGCTTCAACCCCATATTAAAACGACCGATTCCGATTCAAAATCCGACTAGAATCGGGCCAATCGGGCCGCGGCCGGTGATACGACACCAAGTTAATGGATCGACAGCTTTAACAAATTACAATAAAACATTGCATGGGGCATGCTTAACAACAAAACTCCTTCAACTTGGGTGGGTCCCGACACTCAACGGCTGGACCCCATGTTAGAAATTATTTGGTCATCACAAGACAGCACAGGCGTATAAACTTACACGTGGTAACAGTTAACTCTTCTTTCTTACTCGCAAATGAGGATACGTTATCATCGACACACAAACACACCCTTATCATCCCAACACTCAAATGATTAATTTTCTGTTATAATCTGAAAGCCACACCACCGTTGATTAGGAAGTTTGATCCCAACTCTTTCCTTGTACTTGCCCGCACCTCACCATTTCTAGAAACCAACCTTTTTCTTTTTCAAATAACTCTGCCATGTCCTCAGTACTCACACACAAAGAGAGATTCTTCTTCTTCTTCTTATGGTTGCAGCGAAGTGTGGCGTTTTCCTCTTGACTGATATTTCTCTTACCTTTTCTTCCTGGGTTTATATCCCCGGCAACGCGATCCACCCAGCTCGCCGGATATTGAGGAACCCGTGTTCGCCGGAAAATGACTTCAGACGGCGCGACTTCGACTTCGGTGGCTCCGAGGAGGAAGCCGTCATGGAGAGAGCGAGAGAATAATAGGAGGAGGGAGAGGAGGAGAAGAGCCATAGCTGCTAAGATTTTTTCAGGGTTGAGAGCTCAAGGGAATTACAATTTGCCTAAACACTGTGATAATAATGAGGTCTTGAAGGCTCTGTGCATCGAGGCTGGTTGGGTCGTTGAAGAAGATGGCAACACCTACCGTAAGGTACTCGTTTTCTTCTTTTAATTCGGTCTAAAGTTATTGCTATAGATTTGTCTTGTTTTTTTCTCTTTTCCACAATTGAGTTGGGATGGAAATGGGTTTCTTTATTTGGATCGAGCCTCTATCTATGCTTCACATGCTTTTAGATTTGCTATTTTTCCCTGGATTTTTAGTTTTTCTCTGAATTATTTTTCTGTGTGTTTCTTTTTAGCTCTCGTGCGTTACATCCCTATTTCTCATCTGGTTTTTAGCTTCAATTTTTATGGCTGGATCATTGGGCAATTGAACAGGATCACCTTGCATTATACTTGTCTCGTATCTGCTGTTTTATTATCATCCTCCACTTATTCCTCTCTCTTAAGGAGATAGCATTGGAAATTTATGCTACTGAAGAAGGTCTATTCTCAGGGCTTTCTAATTTTAGAACTTGAAAGTTCAATGGATATGATTGATTAGCTTTTGATTGATTAATGAAGCTCTAATGGTTAGTGTTGCCCTTTTCTAAGAATTTAAAACCCAAGACGTTGGTATGGAGACTTCAGTTGCTCTGTAGTAGGTGTTTTTATCTCTTGTGCTTTGCAATCTGCAACTACTTCCTCTACTGTTTGTTTATATCCCTTTCATATTAAGGGTAGTCATAATCTGATTTAGTACCACCATGTTTGGTTTGTTGATCCAGGGATGCAAGCCACCCCCAATTGATATTGTAGGCGCCTCTGTAAGGATTACTCCGTACTCTTCACAAAATCCGAGTCCTTTATCCTCAGCATTTCCTAGTCCAATTCCTTCCTACCAAGTTAGCCCCTCCTCCTCTTCATTCCCTAGCCCATCTCGAGTTGAGAATAATGCTTCTTCTAATCTCCTTCCCTTCCTCCAAAATGCCATTCCCTCATCTCTCCCTCCTCTCCGAATCTCCAACAGTGCACCCGTAACTCCTCCGCTCTCATCTCCAACCACAAAAAATCCCAAGCCAATTCCCAACTGGGAGTTCATTGCCAAACAATCCATGGCCTCATTAAATTACCCTTTCTATGCTGCATCTGCCCCAGTTAGCCCAACTCATCGTCAATTTCATGCGCCAGCCACCATACCTGAATGTGACGAGTCTGATACATCCACTGTTGAGTCTGGTCAATGGATAAGCTTTCAAAAATTTTCACCTTCTGTAGCTGCAATGCCAACCTCTCCAACCTATAATCTTGTGAAACCTGTGGCTGAGCAAATTTTGTCCAGCAATGTGATCAAAGAGAATGGGAGGAGCATGGAGTTTGAGTTTGGGAGTGGACAGGTGAAACCATGGGAAGGAGAAAGGATTCATGAAGTAGGTTTGGATGATCTAGAGCTCACACTTGGAAATGGGAAGGCTCGGAGTTAGGCTGAGCTGATATTGCTTGTGGAGATCATGGTGAGGACATGCTTGAATCAAAGAGGAGATGCAGTGAGGAGATGTTGGGAACTAGAAGAAATATTCTTAATCCAGTTGTGGTACATTGAGCATGTGTGGAAGAATGTTTGCGGTCCAGATCTCCATTATTTCTTTGGTGGGAAGTTCACACACTGAACAAATATTGTTTCTTAGTAGGAATTAAAGTTACATGTCTAATTTTATGTTCATTTAGTTGCATTCTCTTTTACTCATTTGAAAGTAACAATTGCTAGTTGAGTTGTTTGGAATGTCTTCACAAGCATTACATGTAGATAATGTGGGATATTTCTGGGATTGAGGAGTTTCCTCTTCCTTAAAAGACTTCCATCAGACCTGATAAAATGAAATTATTTGTTGATGGCTTACCGTATCAATGCACGTCTCTTGTTGGTTTTTTTTTGCCTAAGTTACAAGTGAACAAAATGGGTTGCGAGACATCCTAGATTCACTGCAATGCACATATCACCAGATTAACTGCAATGCACATATCACCGGATTATATAATAGATGTGCCTTCTTAAGAAGTAGGAGCCGAACTTGTGATTTTCCAGTTTTGCTAGTTATATTCCCATTTTCATGTTGATAGTTTACTTTGTAGTCATATAAAATGCAAATGATATGATTAGAGTTAATAATATTCGGATTAGGTTAAAGTAATTTTTGCAGATATAGCAGCTGGTCCCCAAGTTCCATCTCCATATTTGCAAATTGCAATGGTCCCATTGCTCGTCAGGCAAGGCTGGTTGCGGACTTTCGTTGCCCGACAAGCCCCACGTTCGCTTGTGGAGAAATTCAATACTAAAACAAGGGAATGTGCAAGAAAAAATAAATAATAGGAAATTTATATTAAATAAACGAGTGGTAGAGTAGGGAAGTCGTCTACTGTCTGAATGGGGAGAGTCTGGTCTTTATCCGTATCTCCTAATTTAAGATTTCTATTCTGTTTGATCATTTAGGGCACGTGGCTTTGTTCATCCTGTTTTCTCTAAAGATGCAAATCCTTGATTTCATTTATTTATTTATTTATCATCGTTGCATCTGATGCTTTGCCTGTCTTGGGGTGGGATGGGCATTGGTGAGCTCGGAGTTTGAAATTTTGAAACCGCGACTGAATTTTAGGGTTTTTTTCCCCCTTTTTACTCGGAATTGAATCGAATCTCAATGTGCTTCGATTTCAATTCTCAGTTTCCGGTTTCCGGTTTCAACTTTGGTCTTAGTATATATATATATATATAATTTAGTGGTTTGATGTAATGTAATTTAATCAATAATTGTAATATTTTATTTTTCCATATACAATTAGTTATTATTATTATTATATCATATTTTTAAAATTATAATATTTAATCTTTGCAAACTAATAAAATAAAATTTGTATAACACGTTTATTCAATTTATAATTTTATTTTCATTATTAATTTTTAATTAATTTTATCACGTATTAAATTAAAATACTTAATTGATTGTAATAAATTATTTATTTTATGATTACTTGTGCTCGAAACATTTATAATATTAAATATCTTATTATGATGTAACAATTGGAATTTTTAACTATAAATAAACTCTAATTAAAGATAGTTCTAATTCAATTAATTTAATATATTTATATATAATTAAGAGCAAATAATGAGAAACGATGGTATTAAGTTTGAATAATTTGTTATAGAATTATATACATTACTGTAAATTGCACAAATTTTATATATTAAATGTTTAATTGCATTATATATAATTATATAATGCATCTAAAAAATAATGTTCAAGGATCACCTAGATATTTTAGAGCATTGAAGACGATGAAAAATATGCTGAAGACCAAGTGAATCTGACATGAACCTGCTCAGAAAGTTACTGAATCCAAGATGAGAGGAGCACGCACAAGCACTATCACAAGAAATTCTATTGTAGTAATATCTAGTTTAGGTCAATGATACACAAGTGGAAGAATAGATTATGCTACTGAAACATACAGAATGGAATCCTAAGTCATTACTGGAGAACATCTGCCCTGATATTGCTACAGTCATAATAGTGTGATTAGTCAGGAGAAAGTTGTAGTTCCGGCGACTTGGTCATTGAGATAAGCATGTCTTCTCCAATGCTTCAGTTACTATCTTTGTCTCTTCAATCTCGGGGTTGAAATTCTTTTTGACATTTGAATTGCATTCTTGGTATCTGAAGCATGTTACGAGATGATCATTAACAATCCCAGCCACCTGCATGAATGAATAAACAACAGTAGGTCCGACGCAACGAAAGCCTCTCTGCATTAGATCCTTGCTTATGAGTTCAGCTTTTGGTGTCTTGACAGGAACTTGACGTGCATACCGGAATGCATTTCTTAGTTGCTTGTTGTTCATAAAACGCCAGCAATAGTTGCTGAAGGAACCAAACTCCTGCTGGACCTGCAAATTATGAGCAACAAGTGGGTGAAAATAAATTTCTATCTTTGTATGCATAGATCCCAATATTCTTCTTTTGAAACACAGTCCCCGGCGTTTTTCAATTTGTTGGAGATATCAAAACAAATTGAACCCTATAGACTTGTGTCGAGAGTATGACAATGCTGAGAACTAAGGTTGTGGCGTGTGTTCAGGGCGGAGGAGAAATCAGGTGTAAATTATCTTCCATAGAGCTTCTTGTTTCTTTGCTTGACCTGGACTGAAAAAAGATACCATGCATTGATGCCTTGGACTACAGAATTACCTTGAGGAACAGTTTAGCATTCTCCACTATTGCACGAAGCTTTGGTTCAGATAACAACAGATTGCCATTCTCTTTCAGCGACAACAGCTTCTTCTCAGTAAACTGCGCAACAGATGATGGGTCGAAGTTGTCAAAAAGTTTCCTGACATGAGGATCCAACGGTAAAAATCAGACAAAGGGCCTGAATGGCATTTTTTTTTTGTCTAAATTGATGCTAATAAACAAAAAGTGAAGAATTACATACCTGAAAGTGTCTCTCATTTGGAGAATTGTTGGCCAGCTCATTTCTGCTAATGCTTGTGAAAAAACAAGCAACTCAAACAGCTTCCTATCATCATGAATTGGAACTCCCCATTCTTCGTCATGGAAAGACGCATAAAGTGGATCTATAGTAAAAATCCCAAAAAACCATAGAGAGTATGGTGAAAAATGCACAAATATAAATCATAGAACATTAGCTAAAGGGATTTAACAATTGGGGCATCTGAGAAAACAGAGGAAATCACCCGAAAATCACACTGTTAAACTCATAATTAGACATTTAGAAAGGGGGATAAGAAAAGAGTGGCTTGCTTAAATAAATAATAAATATATTAAATTAGCTTCATCTATGAAAATTTGATTTGATGTGGTGCTAGAAATGCCCCCTAGAGAATGCTAGAATACTTTCGCGAAATAGGAAAGATGCAATGTTCACATGAAAATAAATGCATAATGGACCAAAAATATATGGACCAGAAGTTGTGTGCCCAATTCTGCCATGTCAATGACCAGTCATTGCATTTAAATTTTAAATGTTCAGCGGCTACACCTCGCAAGTAAATAAAAAAAATAAAATAAAATAAACTACAAAATGTTAGTTGAATTCAATACAATTGTCCCACATGTTATTCAACTAGCAAAGCAGACAGAGCGAATGCTGCTTGACCTAATCACTTAGGCATGCTACTATTGAATTGGTACCTGTGTTGAAGAACCGGTTTAAACTTTCTATGTCCTCGATGCAATTAAAACAACTGAGGCAATATCTAGGCTCTAGCACTTTCCAGATAGCACATCAATTTACTTTGGAAGTTCACATATAACTGCTAACATAAAAATTACATTTCGCGCAGTTAGTGCCAGTGGCCATGTAAAGGATCCCACTAGGCAAAACAAACACTAAGACTAGCATGTAACGTTTATTAGCACTAATGGAAATTTCTTCTTCTAGAAGCCTGTCAAGTGATGGTATGTGGGACAGTATAAAGGATGGAAAAAAAAAATCCACAGTGAGCAAAATAGGAAGGCATCAATAGCCAAATATAATGGAAATACTTGAAATTATTCTTTTAAGTTAGGAATTCTAGTTGTTAATCCATGGCAATAAACACTGGGCAACAACCTTAAACTTCAATAACCTGGATGGCTTAAACCCATTTTCAACTACAATTGCTTAACCTCTATGTCATTACCAAATTCTACCATCTCTAAAGCTAAACCTAACAGATAAAGATTGTTTTCGTAAGTGCATAACTTATGACTTACTAGATTGCGGTGTGATCCAATCACACCTCTTCACCGGCGCGTCCTTCTTTGGCGAGATCCCACCATCAGGAACAACCTTGACAGCTCTTAATCCAGTACGCTTCAGATTCCTCCTTGGGCTTGCCAGCTTGTCCGAAGACACGCTCGAAGTAGTAGTAGTAGAAGAAGCAGAAGAATAAGAAAAATTGGAATCCGAAGAGCACGAGCTGTCCACCGACAAATTGTTCGTAACTACAGCTCGCTGCATCTCCGAAACCGTGGCCTTGACTGCTGGCTTCTTGGGCCTCTGCTGTGCCTGTGGCTTCTTCAAAATCTCGCTTTTCCGTCTGCACTCTTCCCAAACCCTAGCTCTGTTCCCGGTGGGACCGAAAACCACTCGCTGCTGAGGTACCGGTTTAGCCGAGGATTGAAGCTTAGTAGAGAGAGGCATTGCTGTCTGCACCTGATTTTTCACAATGCAAGTCCTTTTGCCTTGATTCCAGAAAGAAAAGAGTGTGTTGAGTTTCAATTCTGTAATGCAAGTGTTGATTTTGAGGTTAAAGTGGAATGGAGATGAAGATAAGGGTTCTTGAGAGGATAAACTTGAAATGCTGTGACTGTGAGAACGAGGGATTGAGGAACAGAGAGAGATGGCAGAGGCTGTGGAGAGAAGTAGGGAAGAGGATGAAGAAATGACAAAAATAACGGACGAGTTTTTGGAGGTTTTTAAAACGGATGCCTGTGCATTGAGTTAGCTACCGGTTATTGCCGGTTGTAGTGCCCAGGTGTCAGTTTTGCTTTACCTTTTTTGTTTTTGAATTCGACTGAAATTGGAGCCCAAATTCCATATTTGCCATTTACTTCTTTTTAGACTATTTTAGATTATTTTGTATCAATTTCAAAATTGAACATTTTGCTATTTAGAAATAAAAATTGTTTAATAAATAAATTTAATTGAATCAATATTTCCAACAAAATTTTATTAAATCAAACCAAGTCGAATGAACAACAAAATTGTTGTTAGTGAAGCAAGGGTATAATTAGAATTTGAAAACTGATTAAAGTGGGTTAATGTGTAAAGGGGCATAAATGGAAACTAGAAAAGGGAGAAGGAAAGTGGAAGTTGGCGGTTGAGGCGGAAAGAAAACCTTAGGCTAAGCGTCGCATTCCATTGGTAAATAGAAATAGGAATTTTGGTGGGGAAATTGCTTACCGTTAAGAAAAAGAATCCAAAGAGAGAGAACCGCACCTTCAAACACTGACATTGGTGGGTGGCTAACTAACGGCTCTCTCATCTCGTGCGCACCATGACCCATCACCTCGCTCGTGCTCCTTTTATCCCCCATGTCCCCCTGGGCTCCGGCGGTTCACGATTTTATGGCCCGAACCATGCAACCCAGGGGCATCCCATTTGAATGTGACGGGCTCACATGGCCCATTAACACAGATGCTAATCTTAATCAGCTTCAAGAATCTAGGAAAAGATTCTATCGTCAATATAGCTTCAAGCAATAGAAGAAATGCATTTGCTTTAATATATGACAATGTTTAATTAATAATTTAATCTCTAAGCTCAATTTTATTATTAAAATAGATAAAAAATACCTTTAGTTTAAAATGTTTTATATTTTATTCTTATCAAAAAATAATTTATCTTCTTAAAATTAAATAAAATAATTAAATAACTTTACTGAATGAGCATCTCATATATTTAGTAATAAATTTAGTAAAGTTACAATATTAATTATGAAAAATAATTTTTTTTTAGATGTTGAACTTACTATATGTATAATTTATTTAAAATATTTGTATTAAAAAGCTGTGCTACCGAGTAATTTAGACTCCCTAATCTTTTTTTTTCCAAAGCCTAATCTACTTCACATCATAATATGTTTGATATAAAATAAACTTTTGCATTTTTAAAATTAATTTAACTAATTTAATCATTATTTTTTATGATGTAAAAAAAACGAAAATGGTCAGTTTTTGTTCTTCGTTAAATAATAAGATGGAATTTTTTTTCCATATTAATTAATTAATGAAGTAGACACGAGATAAAGTGAAACAATAATTGTAAGGAAGAATAAGAATAAAGCTCAGTGGTTAAAGTCCAGTTTAAGGAGAATTTTGATGCTTCGTTTGGTCAATTATATTCCCTCCACTCCAGTTAGCATTTTTTTGAAAGTAGACTTTATGATTTGGAAAATATTAGCTCCACATATGCGGTTATATAAATCTCAAGGTCGAAGCGGTAACATCTTATTCCTAACTTATAAAGGGATATGACAGATAAATTGATAGATTTTTTTTTAAAAATACACTAATTAACATGATAATATATTTATATTCTCTATGAAAATAAAAAATAATATGAATTTACTACTAAAAATTAATACTATCAACTTAGAAAAGTATAGATATATACATTTATTTTAAAATAATTAAAATTTATAAAATAAATTTTAATTAACTTGATCTCCATTATACTACGTGGAGTGAATACTACTACTTTATGAGCGAATGAATAAATAACAAAAGGGAATAAATAAATTTTTAATAATTAATGCTATCATGTAATATGTTAAAATAAGTCAGTTAAATAAATATAATAATTTTATAAAAATCGGTTCATTAATTAAAAATTTTGAAAGTTCGAGTTCGAGTTTTAATATTTAGTTCGAATTCGATTCAAAAATTAAATAATATAATTGAGTCTGGTTCGAACTCAATTCTTGAAAAGTTTGTTTAGTATAATAACGAGTTTAATTCAAACTCGAGTTCGAAAAATTCGATTAAAAAATTCGTTAATAAAAATAAATAAAGTTGAATTTCTAACTTCTGATAATTGAAAACAAGCTATATAATTTAATCATCTTCAAGTTTTCAACTAGTCAACTTGACCTCCAACATAAATAATTATAATGCTTTGAACGATGCCAATCAACAATTATAGATTTATAGTTCTTCCAACAATACCAATCAACTACAATTATAAATTTATAGTCCTTCCAACAATACCAATCAACTACAACATAAATTCATAATGTTTCTAACGGTACCAATCAACTATAACAATAAATTCATAATGCTTCCAACAATACCAATCAACTACATAAATTCATAATGCTTCCAACAATACCGATCAAAATTCTACCTATCAGAATTTCATCAGAAATTATTTTGTTTAGATTAAAAAAAAATGCTTATCGTTGAACTGTGAATTGTAGAGGAGCGAGGTAGGGGCGGCAAACGAGCAGTCGATGCAGAAGTGCAGGCGTGCGGCGAGCCGACGGGAGCTATTGGTTGAAATTGAAAATTTTTTACCGAATTAAATTAATTTAAAATTTTAGTTTAATTTTTAATATATTTAGGTTGGATTCAATTTTTAATTTTAAGAATTTTGATTATTTCAGTTTGATTTGGTTTTAATAAAAAAAATTAAATCGAATCGATTTAATAATAATTATATATTATTTTTAATAATATGTAGAGATTAGATCGTATTGAAGTTAAAATATTTCAATTAAATTTTAAAATATTTAAAATAAAGTGTAAAAAATAAAATGATATTAAAAATTCAAACTGAATCGAATTAAATCAGATCGATTTGATTCAATTTGATTTATGATTAAAATCAATTCGATTTGATTTTTATAAATATTAAAATTTTGATTTTTGGTTTATTCGGTTCGGTTCGATTTTGAACCAAACCGACTGAAAGCTCACCCCTACTAACGAGCTTATTTAACATGCTTGTTCAACGAGTCAGCTTGCGAATCTGCCCAACCAGTCAGTTCATGAGTTTGCTCACGAATATAAAAATTAGTTGACATACAAGTCTTAACGAACTTAATACTATTTAACTCAAACTCGGTTCGTTTAGGTGATGAGTTTCAAAATTGAGTTCAAGTTCGATTTGTTTAAAAACAAACCAAAATTGGTTGAACTTTTATCGAGTCGAGTCTCGAGTAGCTTATGAATAGTTTGGTTCGTTTACACTCCTATTCCAAATGCGACCACCCAATATTGTAACGACCCGAAAATCGGACCGCTACCGGTGCTAGGATCCAGGTCGGCTTAAGGCCGCCGAGACCCATAGCAAGCCAAACATTCATCCTGTGAACCTGTTTAATCCCATACATGATCAACAACATACATAAAATTTTGAATTTTTTTCTTTCCCTTCAATCACCAAACTCAACCTGTGCATGCACTGAATATAAACATAACCATAAACATTGACCCTTCTTTGGGATCTCATCAATGCCCCAATGGGTGACATAACATACGTTGAGTTGGTTTACATAAACATCATAAAGCATAGATAATGTTTACAAAATGGATTTCTATACAAACTCGGTCAAGCACAACTTTTAATATAGACTCTCCAAAGACTATGTGTATATCAAGCATTACCCCAAATACAATATAAATATAAGTTGAATTAATAATAAATTACCTATCATTAAAGTGTTATCTAATTGATACATATATAAAGTGTAGTATGTTATTTATTCCGTTACAATATAAATTTATTTTTATTTATTTAAAAAGTAAATTTATCAATATCTATTTATATTTTTTATTATAAAATCTCACATATATAATAGATTGAATCCACTCATATAATTATAAAAAATATTCGAGAATAGAAATTTAAATAATGGAGTGCAAATAATTTAAATAATGGAGTGCAAATATAGAATGTGAAATGCATGATTAACTTTTAAAAATTTTAACAAAAATTCAACGGGATTCTGACATAAATTAAACTTTCTCCCAATTTTTCAAAGAATAGAAATTTAAATAATGGAGTGCAAATATAGAATGTGAAATGCATGATTAACTTTTAAAAATTTTAACAAAAATTCAACAGGATTTCGACATAAATTAAACTTTCTCCCAATTTTTCAAAGAATAGAAATTTAAATAATGGAGTGCAAATATAGAATGTGAAATGCATGATTAACTTTTAAAAATTTTAATAAAAATTCAACAGGATTCCGATATAAATTAAACTTTCTCCCAATTTTTCAAAAAATCAACAATACTCAATAATTAAAGCAAATAATTCAAAATCAAAGCAAAAAATTCAAAATACCTATTTGGACTCTTAACCATATATTTATAAAAATTTTACTATCCTCCAATTATCTCCCCTCTTACATTACAGTTATATATTATATTTCTTTCAATACAACCGCTTATCTTTTTCTAACATTAAATTTAACTTTTCCAAAATTAATATATATATCTCGATAATTATTATAGATTTAAAATTACTTAATATATATCTTTTATTCTAAAAATATAATAATTATTTGAGAAAATAAATCTCAAATCCTTAATACATGGTAAAATTCTCATTCTAACAATTTTCTCATATAAAAATTAAAAATTTATTATAATAAAAATAACTCATTAAACAAAATTTTTAAATAAAAAATAATCAATCTATAAATCAATACTTTAACTTTTTAACATTTTAAATTATAAAAATCATTATGTAATATACTAAAATATATATATATAAAACTTATAAATTTATAAGAAAAATGAAAAAAAATTATCTATTAAAATTTGATGTTCAGAGAAAAATGACTTTTAAGTTATGATTTTTAATTAAAAGAAATTAAAATAAAAATTAATTTGGATTTTTAATTTAGATTGAAGGGTTAAAAGACGGAGATGGAGGAAAGATAGAAGAAATTTAATATATTTTTTTTTGGAAAAAGGAAGAGTTGTTGCTCTGTATCTAAACCAGAGCAAGAAAGAGGTAATTTTTTTTAATCTTATTCATAATGGTTTTACGATCCCTGTAGTAAACTTAAAAAAATTAATTAACATTTATTAATTTTTTGAAAGTCTGGACGCACGGGCGAGTATAAGTTGTCAGACCGCCGTGTTGTTTCACACAACAAAAGCTCTAAACTATCGGCTAACTACTTCCTTCAGTTAACATCTGCTCCTCCTCCGATATTTCAAAACAACACACATCTGAGAAGCGAGGACAGCAGATGAAATCGCAAAACCCCATATCGTTTTCCTGTCAAGCCCAGGCATGGGCCACATCATCCCTCTCCTCGAGCTTGCTAAGCGACTAGTTACCTATCATGATTTCCATGTAAGCTTCCTTGTCATCACAACCAACGAAGCCTCTGCGGCCCAGGAACAGCTCCTCCGATCACCAACTCTTCCTTCTGGACTTGACATCGTCGAGCTTCCTCCAGTCGATGTTTTTTCCCTCACCACAGATGATATGCTGGTGCTTACTCGCGTCTGTGTCATTGTAGAAGAGAGTCTCAAGTCTCTGAAGCATGTCCTCGTAGAGTTGGGCAACATAAAAGCACTTGTTGTTGATTTGTTCTGCACCCAAGCTTTCCAGGTCTGCCGTGAATTATCAATCCCAGTTTACTCGTTTTGTACTGGATCCATCGCTTTGCTTACCCTTTCTCTTTATCTTCCTACTCTTGACCGTGAAGTGGATGGCGAGTTCGTTGATCTCCCTGAACCGATTAAGGTTCCTGGTTGCACCCCAATTCGAACTGAGGATCTGCTGGACCAAATCAAGAACCGGAAAATCGATGAGTATAAATGGTATTTACTTCATGTGAACAGGTTGCCTTTGGCAGCTGGGATATTTCTCAACTCGTGGGAGGATCTTGAACCAGCTGGGCTGAAAGCTGTAACAGAGAATTCATTTTTCAAACAAATACCCACACCACGGGTTCATCCTATAGGACCACTGATCAGACAGGAAGAAACACTAACTGCTGCTGCCTCGAACACAGAATGCGTTGCATGGCTAGACAAGCAACCTCCTGGCTCTGTTCTCTTTGTATCCCTAGGCAGCGGTGGCACCTTGACAGCAGAGCAACTCACTGAACTGGCATGGGGTTTGGAACTGAGCCAGCACCGGTTCATCCTGGTTGTACGTTCACCGACAAATAGTAGTGCCTCTGCTGCATTTTTTAACGTAGGAAGTGAAGATAACCATCCAAAGGCTTACCTACCAGAAGGATTCTTGGACAGGACTGAAGAAAGGGGACTGGTGGTTCCATCATGGGCTCCCCAGGAGCATGTGCTTAAACACCCATCAACCGGAGGATTTCTATCTCACTGCGGGTGGAACTCAATACTCGAGAGCGTGACTTATGGTGTACCAATCATTGCATGGCCGCTCTATGCAGAGCAGAGAATGAACGCCACAATGCTAGCTGAGGAAGTTGGGGTGGGGATCAAGCCAGAAGTGAGAGAGGGAAATAGTACGATTGGCCGTAAAGAGATAGAGAGAGTGGTAAGAATTGTGATGGAAAGTGAAGATGGTAAGTTGATGAAAATAAAGGCTTTAAAGCTACAAGAAAGTGCTGCCAAAGCTTTAAATGCTTGTGGATCGTCCTATGATTCCCTTGGTCGTGTGGTCGAGGAATGGAAGGCTGAGCCCAAATGCACATGCATCGAATAATTTCCTCATAAGCATAGATGGGCAATTTCCACAAAGTTGACTTGTCCATAACGATGAATAAGAGAATACATAAATAAAAGTGCACTAAATAAATTTCAAAAAGCTGCCACGAAGATTATGTTCGCTATGAATTATCAAAGTACTTTATTCGATTCACCAACATAATTATCTTCTTGTTTATAATTAGTGTTATTTCATTAAAAATATATCATAAATGTAAAGAATAATATATATAAAATATCGAAATATGGTGTCATTACAATTTCCACAATTTAGTTAACCCATTCACAAGTGCGCGTAGGTTTTGGGCAGCTGCGGTTACATCTCTTAGCGAGTGTTTGAATAATTTTGTTAAACGGTTCGTTTGGCTGACTATAAAAACTTATTCATCGCAAATATTCAAATAATTTTATCGATATTTAAGTATTTCTCTCAAATTTAAAAATTTGAAGAAATTAATTGAAGACGAGGTCTGTTTGAAATCAACTATTGAGGTTGAATTTCTGAGAGAAAATGGATAAAGTGGAAGAGAAGATGAGAAAGTCGACAGAGAAGAAATTAATGAAGAAACTTTCGATCATACAGGATAGTGTTGATGGGTTAGTGGTGTTAACAGATATTCGAAGGTCTCCCGGTGCCGTTCTTGGTGTCATTCGCAGGACTTGTATCTGCCCTGATTGGTACTCACAAAAGCTGGGTCTCTTACTGAGTTGGGCATAGTTTCAAAAGGTATAATTAGGGTTCTTTTCCAATTATTTAAATTGTGAATTTAAAGGCTTATCGTTGGCGAAGAAGATTGTGAGCAATGATATCACTTTCTATATGCAAAATTGAGAGAAAATAAAAGTTAGCAAAATTCCAACTCCATTGAATGAAAAGTTCTGGCTTGCAGGAACTTGCCAGGTTCCTTGATGCCTGTCCTACATCATAATTTTCTTTTATCCTTACATTTAATATATTCATAATCCCTTTGCATTAAAAAGGTCAATTGTTTCTTACACAACCGTGCATGGATTTATTTGTTTTAACAATAAACTTCTTGTAAAATTTTTAATGAATCACTGTACCATAACCACAATGCCAGATAGAATCATTTGATGGTAAGTAATTTCAGACAACAAAGTGAAAAAGAGATGTTTTTTTAATTTTCGTTATATTTTTCTTCACATTACACACATGATTTAAATAAGAGAATTGATAACTAAAGTTGCCTATTGAATAGGAGAGAATAATGAAAAAATATCACCAGTAAGTGAACGAATCACCCTAAGAATCCTAATCACAAGACTCATTCAATTGTTCAATATTTACAAAATTAACCCTTATCACTCCAATACTCAAACCTTAGCACAGCAGCCTTATTACTCCTGAGAGGTGGAACCATCCTTATGACTCCTGAGAGGTGGAACCATTCTTATGACTCCCTGAACTAATATCCCCCCTTAAACTGTGTCCAGGATGGAGACAGAGTTTGCGTCGAAATTATGCTAGGCGAGTTTTTGTCATTGACTTTGTAAATATATCAGCAACTTGATATGCTGAGGGAATGTATCTCGTGATCAGAACTCCTTGAGCAACGCGTTCTCTGACATAGTGATAATCAAGGGCAACATGTTTACTTCGTGTGTGTAAAACTGGATTGATTGTCAAGTGTAACGCACTTAGATTATCGCCATATAAAATTGGTGGCTTGGTAGGATAAACTCGCAAGTCATCTAAGAGATAACCAAGCCAAGTGAGCTCTGCTGCTGTGTGAGCCATGGAACGATACTCTGCCTCGGTGCTAGAGCGAGCAACAGTGTGTTGTTTCTTAGCACACCAGGAGATGATATTAGCGCCGAGAAACGTACAATAGCCGATAGTGGACCGCCGTGTGGTTGGACAACCCGCCCAATCTACATCTAAAAAAGCACTAAGAGCAAGTGATGTATCTGCCGTAAATGAAAGACCATAATGTATTGTTCCTTTTAAATATTGTAAAATACGATGAACATATTTCAAGTGAGACATTGTTGGATTGTGCATGAATTGTGAAACATAGTTGACACTATATGATAAATCGGGACGAGTAAGTGTTAAATATTGTAACGAGCCTACAAGGCCACGAAAGTGTGTGGGATCACCAAGGGGTATTGTATCAGAAGTAACATCCATTCGTTGTACAAGAGGAGTTGGCATTGGCTGGCAATCCACCATTTGAGCTTATTCCAAGATAGAGTGAGCATATCGCGTCTGATTTAAATGTAAACCAGAATCCGTTGTCTGCACTTGGATCCCTAAAAAGTGATGCATCGGACCTAGATCTTTCATGGAAAACTCCGAACTCAAAACCTGCAAGAAATTTTGAACTAGAGCCATAGAAGACCCTGTTAACAACATATCGTCCACATAGATTAGTAGAACCAAGATACCTGTCGATGTATGCATGATAAACAAGGAAGGATCAACTAAACTACAAAAAAAATCATAATCTAGTAAGAAAGTACTCAACCGATTAAACCATGCTCTTGGAGCCTGTTTCAAACCATATAAAGCACGCTGGAGTTTGCAAACATGATTGGGGTAATTGGGATCTTTCATTCCGGGTGGCTGCTCCATATAAATGTCTTCAGTAATAAAACCATGGAGAAAAGTATTTTTTACATCCAATTGCCTTATTGGCCATTGTTTTACTAAAGCAACAGATATAACTAATCTAATGGTTCCTGGTTTTATTACAGGGGAAAAAGTTTTGGTGTAGTCAACACCATCTTTTTAGTGGAACCCCTTGGCCACTAACCTAGCTTTTAATCTATCTAATTTCCCATCAGAGTTGAGTTTAGCTTTGTACACCCATTTACATCCTATTATATTTACATTTGCTGGTCTTGGAACTAATTTCCATGTGTGAGTAGATTGTAAAGCTTGATATTCTTCAAACATTGCCTGGTTCTAACCTATGTGTGCAAGAGCACTTTTAACAGTCTTGGGTTCGGGTGGAACATCAGAAGATATTGACACATGCAAAGCATAACAGGGATTTGGTTTTACAATGCCTCATTGTGACCTGGTGATCATCGAATGTTGAGGGTGCGGTGCCGCAATCGGATTCTGATCATTTGAATTCTCTGCGGGAGATGTGATAGCTGAAGTAGACAAATTCTGATTGGAGGTTCCAACAACTGAGGTCAACTGTCCTTGGTCAGTATGAACTGCTGAGGGACTGATCGCCGAATCAACAGCAGCTGAAATTACTGGTGAGGAGTCACTGAAATTGGGAGTTGAAGATGGTGATTCGGAGTTCGCAATTTGATCAGTAAGAGAGACTGCATCTGTTGGTGTATTGGCATCAGTATATGCTGCTGAATTTGATGGAATAGAAGTTGAAGATGTTGCAGGTTCTTGATCTGTCGTCATGGGTAGTTGCGACAACAAGTCTGCATACAAATCATCCTGTTGTGGAGCGTTATTTGCTGGTGGAATAGCAGGTGCGGAATTTGTGGCTTGAACAGGTTCATGTGGCAGTTCAGGTACGAGGATAACATCCTGCTGTTCTGTTGATGTACTAGAGGCACTTCTCAGAACCATACTCTCGTGCTCTGCTGTAATATTTTCTGGTAATATAGAAGTACCTGCACCAGGAACATAACTTATAGAAAAATTGTTATTCTTAGATGGGGGTAACCATGAATCTATAAGCTGGACAACAAACAATTTATTAGAGGATGCAGACTTGTAAGGAAAACTTATTTCATCAAAACTCACGTGCCTAGATATTATTATCTTCTTAGTTTTAGGATTGTAACATTTGTACCCTTTGTATTTTTCACTATATCCTATAAAGACATATAAGCATGATTTAGGGTCGAACTTATGATTTCTTGTGTCCCATATATACGGAAAACACTTAGATCCAAAAACTCGCAAAGAACTATAGTCAAAATGAGACCCATGCAATTTATAATATGGTGTGTCATGTCCTAACACAGAAGTGGGCAATCTATTTATTAAAAAAACTGCAGTTTGAAAAGCCTCAACCCACATTGACAATGGCACATGACTATGGTACATCATAGTTAAGCCTTGTAACACCCCCTACCCGGTTATTTAATTAACTGAGCCGGAGATATTACATTCTGTAACAATTCTCTTATATTTTCTTTTATTTTATAACATGTAAATCATGGGTTTTTTTTTTAACCGAAAATTCGGCAGAGTTTCCTCTAAAATATGAACTTAATTCCACCTATGAATAGTAATATCACACTTCTATCAATTTCAACCTTAACCCCCAAACTCCTTTCAACATAAACACAATTTCAATTCAGATCAAACACTTCATAAACTACCTCATTAATCTCAACACAGAGACTTATACTAATCATCCACATTTACACCAAAATTAAAATATTTAACTATATCCATTTCAAACCATATTCGACTTTATCTCGAAAACTTTATGTACATGTCATATTTTTCAAAAGTAACTTTATATAAAATTTACAAAATATACCCCAATGTAGTTAATGATGTAACTCCGACTGGATTGATGCAGATCTTGATCTGCTGGTACTTGGATCCACAACCTGCGTGAGGAAAAATAAATTCCTACGCGAGGAAAAATAAATTCCTACGCGCTAAGCAGTTTGCTTAGTGGTGCTCAACTTTTTTTTTTATAACTAAAATATTTAAATCAAAATTCATGTTGCTTCTTCTACTTTGTGATTCCTCCACAGAACTTTAACAAGAGAAATTCTTTTGTTTTTCAACTCTTTTATTTCTCTTGCTAGAATTTTCACAGGTTCTTCTTCATATGACAAGTTTGGCTGTACATCCACAGATTCTGCTGGGAGGATATGAGAGGGATCTGACCTATATCTTCTAAGCATAGAAACATGAAAGACATTGTGGATCTTGTCAAGTTCTGGTGGTAAGGCTAGCTTGTAGGCTACCGGTCCTACACGTTCCACAATTTCATAAGGACCGATAAATCTAGGACTCAGTTTGCCCTTTTTGCCAAATCTCAGCACTTTCTTCCAAGGTGAAACTTTAAGGAATACTTTATCGCCCACTGAAAACTCGATATTCTTTCTTTTCTTATCTGCATATGACTTTTGTCTGTCTGATGCTGCCTTTAACCTCTCCTTGATGATCTTAACCTTTTCTTCTGTTTGTCTTATCAAGTCAGGACCCACAAGTTTTCCTTCACTTAGCTCTGTCCAGCATAGAGGAGTCCTGCATTTCCTCCCATACAATGCTTCATAAGGTGCCATTTTAATACTGGACTGGTAGCTGTTGTTGTAAGCGAATTCCATTAATGCAAGATGTTACAAGCCTAATTCACGGATGACACGGTGTCGTCGTTCAACAACACCGGTTTGCTCAGGTGTATAAGGACAAGACACTTGATGTTTAATTTCCTGTGCAAGAAAATGCGAAGATAAAGCAGTGTTTAAAAACTCACCTCCACCATCGGAGTGGAAAATTTTGATGTGCTTACCAAATTGGCGGAGCACATATTGTTCAAAAGCTTTATATGCAGCAAAAAACTCAGATTTTTTCCTCAGGAGTATTAGCCATGAATATTTAGAATAGTCATCAACCAAACAAGTATAATATTTAAATTTTGCAAAAGACAGAACAGGGGCTGGTCCCCATAAATCACAATGAATTTTTTCAAACACAGAGGAACTATTATTTGTGGACAAAGAAAAAGAAAATTTACTCAACTTCCCTAACTGGCAACTATCACATAAAGATTTAGAATGCAAGGACCCTTTTACATCAATTAGGTTCTTATTAAATAAAACAGAAATTGCAGATGATTGAGGATGTCCTAATCGTTGGTGCCATATGGCCGCAGTACCAGTCTTAAACCGATTGGAAAAATACGCTTTGGGTGCACCAGTCAAAATATAAAGATTATGTTTCCGTGGCCCTCGTAGCAGTACCTGTCCCGTTTGTCGATCCTTAACAAAAATAGAAATATTAGAAAATTCACAATTGACAGGATAATCATCAGTTAATTGTCCAATAGACAACAAATTATGTTTTAGAGCAGGAACTGATAAAACATTTGAAATAGATAATTTATTTTTCTGTTCTATGGAAGCCTTCCCAACGCCATCGATAGATAGAAAAGTTCCATCTCCTATGGTTATGGAATCAGGTCCATAATAATCATGAAGCTTATGTAATAGCTTTTTGTTACCTGTCATATGGTTCGACGTACCGGAGTCTGCAACCCAGTCAGTGTCAATAACATCATTATCCAGAGTGAGGGCAGTAAGAGCTGGAGCAGGGCTGTTCGATTTATCTTGTGAAATCCACCAGCAAATTTTGGCAATATGTCCATCCCTGTTGCAGTATTGACAAACTTTGTTCTTGTACAATTCCCATTCGGCTGGTGTCATTCTTCTACGCCCTGCGGGAGGAGGTCGCCGCTGAGGGAGGCTTGGTTCCTTGTTCTGTCTTTGTCCCTGTGTCTGCTCAGCTTGGAAGCCACGCCCTTGAGAGTTGAATCGAGGACGTTGATTCGAAGAAGAATTTGAAGAAGTCTGTTGATTTCCATAGAAAGCCACGTGAGAAGCAATTTGGTCAAGACCTGTTTCAGTTTGTGTGGAAAACCACATACGTCGCTGATCGAGATTCTTAAGTTGGGAGACTAGCTCATTATACGTTGGTCGCGGTGGCTTGAGCATCGTTGTGGTGAACGTGTCGTATTGGGGTCCCAGACTGGTAAGAAGACAAAATACTTTCTCTTCATTGGGTACTGTTTTTCCAATTGCTGCTAAATTGTCACAGATCTCTTTAAACAATCTTAGGTGTTCTGTGATGGACCGACTTTCTTCTTTGCGAAAGTAGGTCAATTGCTGTCGGAGGGTAAATACCCTTTCTTGTGAATCTTGGGCATACGCATCTTTTAAAGCGCTTCAAACAGTATGAACAGTTTCTAATCCGATGACAAGGTCGAGTGATTCCTCGCTTAATGTTCCATATGTAACGACCCGGAAATCGGACCGCTACCGGCGCTAGGATCCAGATCGGCTTAAGGCCGCCGGGACCCATAGCAAGCCAAACATATCTCCTGTGAACCTGTTTAATCCCATACATGATCAACAACACAAAAAAATTAAAACTTTTCTTTTCGTTCATTCTCTCATACACCAAACTCAACCTGTGCATGCACTATACATAACCATAACCATAAACATTGACCCCTCTTTGGGATCTCATCAATGCCCCAATGGGTGACATAACATGTGTTGAGTTGGTTTACATAAACATCATAAAACATCTAAGATCATGTATTAAAAGGGATAACAACATTCTATGGTCAAGCACACCTCTAACATCCATGAACATCATTACATTACATTTCTATACTGTACTTATACATGACTGTACTAAACATAACATCTCAACATTATTCATGTCCACACTATCTATTACATAACCAAGACTTCATTACTCTTGCTAACCTTCTGGTCTACCCTGTACCTGCAAACCTGGGGGTTAAGGGAGAGGGGTGAGCTATAAAGCCCAGTGAGCAGAATAATAAAACATTTAAAACATATGATAACATGGAATGCATCACATCACAATCATATCACATCAAGGATGAATTTGTCACCAATAGTCCTCTACATAGTCCAACTGTGCCAGGGGCGTAGAATGGGTCTCACTGGTCTTTCTCTTACATAACATAACATAACATAACATAACATTCCGACTGTGCCAGGGGCATAGAATGGGCCTCACTGGTCTTTCTCTTACATAGTGCCAGGGGCGTAGAATGGGCCTCACTGGTCTTCCGTACCGTATCATCATCATATCGTAACATACGAGGACTAAAGGATCATTCAACATTCATCCGCATCATCAACATATTATGCAATGCAACATATTCGTGAGTTCTAATGCAAATACCCTATTATATCTCATGGCATTCATGATGCGTGAATCATGCTAAAACTGATTTATTTACTTTAAAGCATAAAGAGTTATTCCACTCACCTCTAGCTAGCTCTGACAACACAGAAGCAGCTGAACTCACTGCTGGGGTCCTCGGTTCCTCGGGTCCGAACCTACACAGATGAACTCAAATGAGGGACCAAATATACATGAACATGACTCTAAAATACTCTCCAAAAACCCCCTAAAAACACCTCAAAACCTCCATGGAAAACATGCAAAGGAAGGCTGAACAGGGCACTTTCGGCAGCAGGTTCGGCGGCCAAAAGTCCCTCAAGAGCCGAAAGTCAGACAGGTTCGGCGGCACCTTCGGCGGCCGAAAGTCCTAGATAGAGACGAAACTCATGCATGTTCGGTGGCACTTTCGGCGGCCGAAACTGCCCTCCAAAGACGAAAGTCCTCTTTCGGGGGCAGGGTTCGGCAGCCGAAAGGCTTGCCTCCCAGGCAGGTTCGGCAGCCGAAAGTCCTTCGGCTGCCGAACCTGGTTTCTGCCAAAAGGGCAGAAACTCGGCTCTTCATGCACAATAGCCTCCCATTCCATTCAATCAAGCATACAACTCATCCAAAACATGCATAGATACATACATCAGCTCCTAGGGGTTTCAAACTATCCTAAACCCCTACTACAACACATCAAGCAACCACAAACATCATACATTGCTCAAAGACTTAACATAACCCATAAAACCAACCAAAACCTAAACATACATTTCTACCCCATAGATCAACTTAAAACTTGTTTAAAACATGCAATGAGCTCAAGATCGGCTCTTACCTCTTGAAGATCGAGAGAAAGACGACCTAAACTTGGAAACCAAAGGAAAAGAGCTCATGTGTCTTCCAAGCTTCAAAACTTGCTCAAATGCTCAAAATCTTCAAAACAAAGTGAAAACTCATGAAAATCTTGAAAGATCTGAAGGAAGAACTCAAAAATTGGTGAGGGACGGCGGATAGCTCACCTGGCCGAAAATGGGGAGAAAAGTTCGCCCATTTCGGCTAAGAGACCCCTTTATAGATGGTTGGCCAGGCCACATTCGGGAGCCGAACGTGCCTCCGCATGCATGCTATGTTCGGCGGCTGAACATAAGGTTCGGCGGCCGAACCTGGTTTCCCTCACTTATGCCTTCGGGGGCCTAAGGCACACTCGAAACACATGCATGTTCGGCGGCCGAACCTGCATCTTCCTCCAAGGCTATTTTCATTTAAAAATTCAACTTCCTTTTTACTTAAAATCATAAAATACATTAAAACATTTTATAAAAACATGGTTTTTCCCTTCTAGAGGTTTCCGACATCCGAGATCCCACCGGACGGTAGGGATTCCGATACCGGAGTCTAGCCGGGTATTACATTCTCCCCCCCTTAAGAACATTCGTCCCCGAATGTTCACCAAACAAACACAAGCATGGCATACACATAACATACATACTAAGCACATAAAACTCACCTTAGAAGAGATGAGGATATTGCTGAAGCATGGACTCCCATGTCTCCCAGGTACACTCTTCGATGTTGTGGTGATTCCAAAGGACTTTCACCATCGGGATTTCCTTATTTCTTAGCTTTCTGATCTGGGTGTCTAGGATCCGTACTGGCTGCTCAACATAGGTGAGATCCTCTTGGACCTCCACATCAGGCTCACTAAGAACCTTGCCCGGATCTGACACGAATACATAACCATAACCATAAACATTGACCCCTCTTTGGGATCTCATCAATGCCACAATGGGTGACATAACATGTGTTGAGTTGGTTTACATAAACATCATAAAACATCTAAGATCATTTATTAAAAGGGATAACAACATTCTATGGTCAAGCACACCTCTAACATCCATGAACATCATTACATTACATTTCTATACTGTACTTATACATGACTGTACTAAACATAACATCTCAACATTATTCATGTCCACACTATCTATTACATAACCAAGACTTCATTACTCTTGCTGACCTCCTGGTCTACCCTGTACCTGCAAACCTGGGGGTTAAGGGAGAGGGGTGAGCTATAAAGCCCAGTGAGCAGAATAATAAGACATTTAAAATATATGATAACATGGAATGCATCACATCACAATCATATCACATCAAGGATGAATTTGTCACCAATAGTCCTCTACATAGTCCAACTGTGCCAGGGGCGTAGAATGGGCCTCACTGATCTTTCTCTTACATAACATAACATAACATAACATAACATACCGACTGTGCCAGGGGCGTAGAATGGGCCTCGCTGGTCTTTCTCTTACATGGTGCCAGGGGCGTAGAATGGGCCTCACTGGTCTTCCGTACCGTATCATCATCATATCGTAACATACGAGGACTAAAGGATCATTCAACATTCATCCGCATCATCAACACATTATGCAATGCAACATATTCGTGAGTTCTAATGCAAACACCCTATTATATCTCATGGCATTCATGATGCGTGAATCATGCTAAAACTGATTTATTTACTTTAAAACATAAGGAGTTATTCCACTTACCTCTGGCTAGCTCTGACAGACACAGAAGCAGCTGAACTCACTGCTGGGGTCCTCGGTTCCTCGGGTCCGAACCTACACAGGTGGACTCAAATGAGGGACCAAACATACATGAACACGACTCTAAAATACTCCCCAAAAAATCCCCTAAAAACACCTCAAAACATCCATGGAAAACATGCAAAGGAAGGATGAACAGGGCACTTTCGGCGGCAGGTTCGGCGGCCGAAAGTCCCTCCAGAGCCGAAAGTCAGGCAGGTTCGGCGGCACCTTCGGCGGCCGAAAGTCCCAGACAGAGACTAAACTCATGCATGTTCGGTGGCACTTTTGGCGGCCAAAACTGCCCTCCAAAGACGAAAGTCCTCTTTCGGGGGCAGAGTTCGGCAGCCGAAAGGCTTGCCTCCCAGGCAGGTTCGGCGGCCAAAAGTCCTTCGGCTGCTGAACCTGGTTTCTGCTAAAAGGGCAGAAACTCGGCTCTTCGTGCACAATAGCCTCCCATTCCATTCAATCAAGCATACAACTCATCCAAAACATGCATAGATACATACATCAGCTCCTAGGGGTTTCAAACTATCCTAAACCCCTACTACAACACATCAAGCAACCACAAACATCATAAATTGCTCAAAGACTTAACATAACCCATAAAACCAACCAAAACCTAAACATGCATTTCTACCCCATAGATCAACTTAAAACTTGTTTAAAACATGCAATGAGCTCAAGATCGGCTCTTACCTCTTGAAGATCGAGAGAAAGACGACCTAAACTTGGAAACCAAAGGAAAAGAGCTCCTGTGTCTTCCAAGCTTCAAAACTTGCTCAAATGCTCAAAATCTTCAAAACAAAGTAAAAACTCATGAAAATCTTGAAAGATCTGAAGGAAGAACTCAAAAATTGGTGAGGGACGGCGGAGAGCTCACCTTGGCCGAAAATAGGGAGAAAAGTTCGCCCATTTCGGCTAAGGGACCCCTTTATAGATGGCTGGCCAGGCCACATTCGGGAGCCGAACGTGCCTCCGCATGCATGCCATGTTCGGCGGCCGAACATAAGGTTCGGCGGCCGAACCTGGTTTCCCTCACTTATGCCTTCGGGGGCCTAAGGCACACCTGAAACACATGCATGTTCGGCGGCCGAACCTGCATCTTCCTCCAAGGCTATTTTCATTTAAAATTCAACTTCCTTTTTACTTAAAATCATAAAATACATTAAACATTTTATAAAAACATGGTTTTTCCCTTCTAGAGGTTTCCGACATCCGAGATGTTCCATAGATCCATCCACGAAGTAATCGGTCGGACTTTTGCCATGCTTTGAATGTGTCTGATTGTTGAGGTTGATAATTTTCGGGAATTGGGTTGGGAGGGTTATTGAATTTCTGATCCTCAGGAAAGCCACTAACAAGGTGATCTGACAGCTCCTGACTTTCAGCTAAACTCAAAACTTGTTCTCTCCACAGAGGATAGTTTGTTTGTTTGAGTTTCAAAGTGACGAAATTGGCGACATTCAGATTTGACGAAGCCATGGTGAGAGATCGTCAAAGCTCTGATACCAAGACAACAAAGTGAAAAAGAGATGTTTTTTAAGAATATAATTTTCGTTATATTTTTCTTTACAGTACACACATGATTTAAATAAGAGAATTGATAACTAAAGTTGCCTATTGAATAGAAGATAATAATAAAAAAATATCACCAATAAGTGAACGAATCACCCTAAGAATCCTAATCACTAGGCGTGAGCAGTATTCGGTTCAAACCGAAAAAACCGACCGAACCGAACCGATTTGAAAATTTAGTTCGGTTTTTTATATATTTCGGTTCGGTTCGGTTTTCAATTTCAAAAATTTCGGTTATTTCGGTTCAGTTCGATTTTGATCAGAAAAAACCTAAAAAACCGAACCGAACCGATTAGTAATAATAATATGTTTTTTCAATAATATATAGAAATTAAATCATATTAAAATTAAAATATTTTAATTAAACTTTAAAATATTAAAAATAAAGTGTAAAAAATAAAAAAATTATTAAAAATCGAAACCGATCAAACCGAACCGAATCGAACCGAATCAAACCGGTTCGGTTCGGTTTTTGACTAAAATCGATTCGGTTCGATTTTTATAAACACTCAAATTTTGGTTTTCGATTTATTCGATTCGGTTCGATTTTAAACCAAACCGACCGAATGTTCACCCCTACTAATCACAAGACTTATTCAATTGTTTAATATTTATAAAATTAACCCTTATCACTCCAATACTCAAGCCTTAGCACAGCAGCTTATTACTCCTGAGAGGTGGAACCAGGCTGATGACTCCTTGAAATAATAATTTTCACAATATTAAAGGGATCAACTCTGGATCATAAATTATTGAGTACACAGCTGTTGTAAGAAAAATGCGTGAATTGCATAAATAATGTATCTTCTTAAAAAGGTGCAACGCAAGGAAAATATTAAAAATTTGCCCGGGAAATTATTACGACAAAATGATTTTCATGACGTAATTGCATGTGCACTGTTGTCTAAATTGATGGTTAATGTCGGTTTCACTTGTTAAGTCTCTTAATACGTGGATTTGAATAAATTTAAAAAATTTTAAATTTCACATAAAAAAAATTTTGAGTTTCACTTTGAAAAATATAAAATTAAAACTATTATTAAAAAATTAACTTAAATTGCAATTTAAATAAATCAATTTTTTTTAACAAATTCAATTCGAATTAAAATTTTATTTAACAATGATTTTTTTTTTATAATTTGCAGCATAATAATTATTAAAAGAATATTTCATAATTTAATTTGATTTAATTTAATAATTTTTATTAAAAATTTTTAAAAAAATATATTTTTATTTATAAAATATAACATAATTAATAGATTTATAACTCTATTTTTTAAGACTAAACGATTTTGTAATTTAATTCTGTAAAATTTTTACGTAATTTCATAAAAATATCATGAGTAACATAAAAAAATAATTAAATTATTTTTTTTTAAATTCAACACTTTAATTTATGAAATTTAATTTATGTAAATTTATAAAATTTTTTCTAAAAATCAAATCAAATTAATAAAATTCCGTTTACAAATTAAAATAAAAAATAGAAAATTTCAAACTCAATCTTTATAAATAAATAAATTTTTTAATAAATCTAAAATTTAAACTCAATAAATATAATAAAAATTAAACAAAAAAATTACCTTTTCATCAATGAGATATAACATAATTAATAAATTTATCCTTTTATTCTTTAAACTCAACATTTTAATTTCTAAAATTTAATTCGTCAAAATTTAAAAGAAAAAATTTCAAATTCAATTTTCACAAACAAATAAAAATTTCAATAAATTCAAAATTCAAACTTAATAAATATAATAAAAATCAAAATATAAAAAATTTAAATAATTAAAAATAAAAAATTAAAGCTCAAATGAAGTTGTTTTTTGATACCGTTCACGGTCATTGTTTGCCATTTGAAAAATATATTAATTTTTTTTTAAATTTTAAAAGTTTATTAGTTAATATTTTGTTAATTTTAGTCATTAAATATTATTAAAAAAATTTTAAAATACTTCTGATACGAAGAACTTAATTAGTAAACTTTTTAATAATATGAGGGACTAATTAATAAGTTTTTCAAAATTATAGTGATTAAATAATAAAATGTTTAACGAAAAAAATTGAAGGAAAAATTAAACGATAGACTTTTTAAAACTTCATGAATGTTTTAATATATTTTTAAAAATATACAGATTAACTAGCGAGTTTCTCTATATCATATACATTAAAAAGTAATTTTTATATTTTATTGTTAATTAAAGTATTTTTGGAATTATATTTATTCTCTTTCTTTTAATTATATGTAAAGCATTGACTTAATAAAAATTTTTGATGAACGAATCTTAATTTTTTACGGAATTAAATTTTAAAAATGAAATTATTGGTTCTAAAAATAAAAAAAATAAATTCATTAATTATGCTTATTCCTCAAAGTCTAAAAAATAATTTTTTAAAAAATTTAAATCGAACTTAATTGTAACAGCCCGGCCCCGTACGACCGGCCCTGTTACCGCTCACAGCCCGTTACACCTCCTGGGGGCGGCCACTGTGAGCAGCTCTTAACATCCCTTCACCCTCACGGGTTCCAGGCAGGATTTGTCCCTCGGGGGAGCTTGGTACTCACTCTCACCAGACTATTCCCTTAAAGTGGGAGGTCAAGGGTTCGAGCAGTGGGGGAGGCGACCTAATTTCCAAAGGGAAATTTGGGCCAAATCCACTCGGGCTAGGGCGGGCCGTAATGGCTCCCCCGAGGGACAAATCCTGCCTGGAACCCGTGAGGGTGAAGGGATGTTAAGAGCTGCTCACAGTGGCCGCCCCCAGGAGGTGTAACGGGCTGTGAGCGGTAACAGGGCCGGTCGTACGGGGCCGGGCTGTTACATAAAAAGGCGCCTTTTTATGTAACAGCCCGGCCCCGTACGACCGGCCCTGTTACCGCTCACAGCCCGTTACACCTCCTGGGGGCGGCCACTGTGAGCAGCTCTTAACATCCCTTCACCCTCACGGGTTCCAGGCAGGATTTGTCCCTCGGGGGAGCCATTACGGCCCGCCCTAGCCCGAGTGGATTTGGCCCAAATTTCCCTTTGGAAATTAGGTCGCCTCCCCCACTGCTCGAACCCTTGACCTCCCACTTTAAGGGAATAGTCTGGTGAGAGTGAGTACCAATTCTTCTACTAGAAGACTTGGTACTCACTCTCACCAGACTATTCCCTTAAAGTGGGAGGTCAAGGGTTCGAGCAGTGGGGGAGGCGACCTAATTTCCAAAGGGAAATTTGGGCCAAATCCACTCGGGCTAGGGCGGGCCGTAATGGCTCCCCCGAGGGACAAATCCTGCCTGGAACCCGTGAGGGTGAAGGGATGTTAAGAGCTGCTCACAGTGGCCGCCCCCAGGAGGTGTAACGGGCTGTGAGCGGTAACAGGGCCGGTCGTACGGGGCCGGGCTGTTACATTAATAAATTAAGAGTTAATGGCAAAAAACGAATTGTACTTTGAATTTTATTATAATTACACATATATATATTTTTAATTAAAATATAATATTTTAAAGTTGTTCCAATTATACTATGCCATTATTTGTGTCATTAAAAAATTAATAAAATTATCATGTTACTTAACACCTCAATGCTATGTGATAATGCCACATCAGTAAAGTTTAAAATTAATCATAAAAAAATTTTATTTTATTTTTATTTTAATTTTATTCTATATTTTTATTTTTTATTAATTAAACTCTATTTTTTAATATTTGACTAAATACACTTTACATAATTTGAAATTTACAAAAATCATCAAAGTTTCTCTATTTTCACTATTAAAAATATTTAAAAATTATTATTATTATTATTTACTTTTTTTTAATTTTTATCAATAATTTTATAATAATAATGATAATTTATTTTAATTTTATTTTGAATAAAATCATTATAAATCGATTTTTTAAAAATAGTTTAATATACTTATCGTGTAATATTGTTTTTAAAATTATTATTAAAAAAATAATTTTATTAAATATATTAATATTGAAATATTGAAAAATAATTTAAATTAATATTTAACATGATTCAATTTAAAAATATTAAAAATAATAGAATAAATTTTTAAAATATTTTTTTAATTATTTTTAAAATTTTCATATATAATATTAATTCATTATTTTTTAAAATTATACTAATATTTAGAGTGAAATTTAAAAATATTAATAAAATAAATAATTATAATAAAAATAAAAATTTATATTTTTATTTTTATTATAATTTTATATTAAAATTTTAAATTATTATTAATTTTATTATAAAATTTACTTATGTATAATTTTATAAATTTTTAATATTATAAATACTGATAAAATATAATTAAAATAAATTTAAAAAATTAAATTTTAATTAATAAAAAATATAAAATATAATTATAATAAAATCAAAACTACGTAATTTTTTTATTCATTAACTCATAAATTAATTTTTTTAAACAAATGTTAAAACGGAATGCTATCCGGTCTTACCGTTTACTGAAAAAGAATCAAAACCAACATCACAATTCAAATCCCAGTCAACATTAATCAGGAATTCAACGAGCGTTAACCAGATTAGCCAGCCTCCCAAGAATTAATTGTCAGGAGAATTACCCAACTAGGATAAAAAGTCAAATACAGAGGGTTGCCTCGTGGCCCAATCTTACACGCTTAAAGCCCAATAAAATACCTGATCTCACTGCTAAAGCACTGCCCAAAAGCAGAAACATCACAACGGAGCAGATCACGCCACTGGCTGGGCCCCATTGCTCCTTAAATCCAACAGCTATGAAGGCACTGAATCCTATCTCATCCATGCTATTCTGCACGTAACAACATGCAACCGCAGCTCATTGACCGGACATGCATTTTTTTTTTTAATCTTTTATGCGAAGCCGTACCCGCAACCTTCAGGAGGGATAGAGAACATGATACTTACCCTTCTCTCGAAACTCAGATCTGCAACTACAACAGCGAGCACACGAAGCAGCCATGGCTAACCAAGTTTAATCTTCTCATTTCCCCTAAATCAATCCCTACTTATTCTTATTGTTCCTTAAACCTATGGAGATGGAGCCCAAAGGCATGAATCCTGAGCCTTCCAAGCTCCACCAACCCGGACCTCAACCGGAACCCGCTCACGACGATGCCTCCACCAAGGATGATCGTCCTCTTCTCAAATCCGATTCAAACCGGATATCTTCGTCGGAGAGTATTGAAGAGTTGGAGAAGAAATTTGCTGCGTACGTGCGCTATGATGTCTATGGGACCATGGGGCGCGGCGAGCTGCCGTTGGCGGAGAAGGTCCTGCTAGGCATCGCGTTGGTGACGCTGTTACCCATAAGAGTAGTGCTCGCGATGAATATACTGTTGCTTTATTACGCGATTTGTAGGATCTGTACGCTCTTCTCGGCTCCAAACCGGGACGAGGAGGAGGAGCAGGAGGATTTCGCGCATATGGGAGGTTGGAGAAGGACTGTTATTGTGAGGTGCGGGAGGTTTCTCTCTAGAGCTATGCTTTTCGTGTTTGGATTTTATTGGATTAAGGAAACCTATAGGATTGTAGAGCAGCCTCAAGACAAGCCTTTCACCCAGGTATTTTTCACTCTTGTGACTGCTGTATACATTATTTTCCACAGACGCGGCGAGTAGGATATTATTGCCATAATCTGCATTAAGTGTGAGTATAGGAAGTCTTTGTAACCTCGTGGTAATTATTCTATAAGTGCAATTTTCACTCTGGGGACTTCTGTTGACTATGGGTTTTGTATCTATCGCATTCAATAAAACCACTATCCGTTTTCTATTCTACTGTGAACGTGGGACGTGTTTTCTTTTTTGGGTTTCATTTCTTCTCATCTTTCCAATAGTAATTAGAAGCCAATACCCAAACGTGATGATGGGTGCACTAAATGGAATATAATATCTGCGTTTCTTGGAGATACTGTATAAAATTGAAGTTCCACTTCAATGTTAAAAGTGATGAGCTTTTTTCATGTTTATGGTCGTTCCTGATGATTTCAAGCTTCAGTATGACATTTCAATAAGCTTGAAATTTATCTGACCGTATTAGGTTAAGTTTATTATATTGAGAAAATATAATGAAAAACATTTTTGCTGGTGTCCGTGTTATCTTTGTCTATTAAATTTTGCAAAGGAACTTCTTAATTTGGATCCTGGCTTTCAGGGTCGCTGTAATTGAGAGTGAACTAACTATTTTGCCCCCTTCCATTTTCTGCTTCTTCCTTATTTTGAACAGAATGAGGGCAAAGATCAATCCGGAGAACCAGAAAGACCTGGGGCAATAATTTCTAATCATGTTTCATATTTAGATATTTTGTATCACATGTCTTCTTCTTTTCCAAGCTTTGTTGCCAAGGTTTGTTCGCATCCAGAATTTACGTTATATTGGTGTTCAAGTGGTAATTCCATTTATGGCCTTTTTCCGTCTCGACTGATGCATCACTTTTAATTTGGTTGATTTTGATCCTGGATTTTATTGCTGAAGAGATCAGTGGCTAAACTTCCTCTTGTTGGTCTCATCAGGTTAGTTCACTATATGGACGTTCTCTAAATTGTCTTAAGCATAGAACTGTACTAAATTTGCTGGCTTGTTTTTGGCAGCAAGTGCCTTGGTTGTGTCTATGTTCAAAGAGAGTCAAAGTCATCTGACTTCAAGGGCGTTGCAGGTAGATAGATTGAAACATCTTTTGTCTTCTTGTTCTTTTAATCTATGAGACACTCTTATTATAGTTTTCTCCTGTTGTTTGATTTTGTGGTTGGACAGTTTCCTGAGGATATTTAGTTCACCTCATTATATATCACATGCTTTTATGTGGGTGAAGCTGAGTAGTATAGTTTACCAGCTACTACTCTGCCCAGCTCAAGTGTGCTTGGGCATTGCTAGGTTAAACATATTATCGCTTCTCGACTAGGATAGCTAATAAAACTTTATTTCAAGAGAAAAAAAAAATCATATTACATCTGCATTAAGAAACAGGAGCACTAATACAGGATCTCATGTTGCATGGTAGCTGACATAATCATGGGATACAAGCATGCCAATCCCCAAAACTATGTGTTCTTAATGAATTGTGTTAATCTGAATACATGCTTCTTTTTGGCTGAAGCAATATCTTATTAAATGAGCTTGTGGCTTTTGACAAGATCTCAATGCCTTCCACTCCTTGTAGGTGTCGTGACTGAAAGAGTTAAAGAAGCTCATCAGAATAGGTCTGCTCCTATGATGATGCTGTTTCCAGGTTGGTGTTGATCTAATGTTTTCCTAGTGCATTTTTTGGTGCATGTTTAGTGAAATATATTGCTACTTTTATAATCTTTATTCTACTTAGTTTTTCTTTTTATTTTATGGAGTTTCATCGTCAATGTTACCAAGCCCTTTTTCTTTTTTGGGTCCTGGAACCTTAGAAGGAAAGGCCACTAGTCCTTTTTTATGCAATTGATCCTTTTATTTGTATTTCTTTTCCAAGGCCAACAGCCTAACATTATAATTATTACTGTATTCAGAGGTGAAGAAGCATATAGAAGCAGTTTTTTTGTAAATCTTTTTGAAATTATTAATTTATTGATTTTTTTGGCGTCAAGTAACTAGTAGAGATGAGAATTTAATAGAAGATTAATTATTTACCATTAGGAATCAGAGATCAAAGGGAGGCACTCAAAGTCATGGGGAGCTTTCCATGGCTCCTGTAAGTAACTCCACAAAGTCAGATCTCTAGGTTCTCTTTTAATGTTCCATGACTTAAGATTGAACTACATTTCCTTCTACAAACCCCAAAATACATGCTTCTGTTGGACCATGCAAAGGGTAGCAACGAGGAAAGGCCAAAAATGCATAATTTTCACATTCACCTTTTGCAAAATGTCTTTTACTCTAATTTTATTTTCATCCTATTTACCCCTTTAACTTTCAAATTCATCCTATTTACCCCTTTAACTTTCAAATTGTCGAATAATTTAATTCTTAAATCCTAGTTAGCAACCCACGTGGTGCAATGCTCCAAAAGGCAAGTGAAGAGCATTAATTATGCAAACTTGCAAAAAAAAAAAGGTTATTAAACCCTCAAATTCTCTCTCTCCCAACGGCTTTAAACCCTTAAATTCCCTTGTTGTGTATTAGTTTCTGACAGAACATAATTAGGTTTCTTTTGATTTCCAACCAAAAATTCACACCAAGGGATACTCAAGTCACGCACAACCCAATTTCCATAATTATTGATTGAAGTTGAAACTCCCTTCTTTGCTTTGGTTGCCTTGAAAGTAAATCGTCTCTTCAACCCAATGAGATTCTTAATTCGGTCACATTTCAAACTTGAAGGATAAATAAGCTGAATATAAAGTTGAGTGGGTAAAATTAATTATTAAAAGTTGAGGCTGCACATTCTGCATTCAGCCAAGAGGGGAAAGAAAATAATGCGTCCCTGATATGCGAGGTAACTCTGTGTCATTTGGGGTTACTTGATCTTCTGAACTTCATTGCAGAGCCGAACTGAGGAAAATGAAAACCACTACTACCAATATATTTGAAATGTAACTGACCTATTTGATGGGGTGTTGTGAATCAGAAGGGGAAGTGAAAGTAGCTTTGCAATTACCATAGGTGTTAATTGGTTGAATAGTTTTAAATCACTATATATGATGGCACAACTCATTCAGATCATTTATCTTCAATTTTACTGCAGAAGGCACCACTACAAACGGAGACTTCCTTCTTCCATTCAAGACAGGTGCATTCTTAGCTGGTGCTCCTGTGCTTCCAGTGATTCTGAGATATCCTTATCAGAGATTCAGTCCTGCTTGGGATTCAATTTCTGGGGTGAGTTATTTATGCAAATAATGTATGCATGCTCTTTAACAAGTTTAGATGATAAAATCTCATTAATTCCCGATTTGGCGTCAGTGTCTAAATTCTGAAAACACTCAAAAAATAAATTTTTATTGTCCTGTTATTGTGGAGTAGTTTTTGTTCTTGGAACTTATGTAAATGACTTTTCTATGCCTAATGGACTCAATTACTTGTCTAGGCACTCTAGATGCTGGCAACAAGCCTTATCTTTAGAAGTTATATGAGAAGTAGGAACTAATTTAAAATGAGTATAACTTCATTTAAGCTGAGAAGATTCTGCAAAAAAAAGAGATCAACAATCAAACATTTGATTCTAAGTCCAAATTAAACCACATTTTTACTAGGAAGTAAACTAAGAAGTTGGTGTTCTATCACATTGGGGCATGTATTGAAATATATACATGGATTGGATTTTTGAGGGAATCTTTATTCTTTCTGTCCTTGTTTACCTCTATTTTTCATATATTATAATTAAATATACGGTGCTGAACTGCTGATGGTGATGAAAGTCGAATTTTACAATTTGCTTTACTTTTTTTCTCTTCACATATAACAATAACATAGGGAGAAGAGGTTGCATTTTCCATGAAACCCTTTCAGTTTGATCTTAGTTTCAATACCTGTTTCCCTTTGCAGGTGCGACATGTGATTCTCCTCCTCTGTCAATTCATAAATTACATAGAAGTGAAAAGATTACCTGTGTACTACCCATCACAGGAAGAGAAGGATGATCCGAAGCTATATGCCAATAATGTTCGACGGTTAATGGCTCGTGAGGTATGCTTTTCCATTTAATGTCTAATATTAGGATTTCTGAAATTGACTTTTGGATGTAGAGCCTATACTATACATTTAAGGTCTGGATTCTCTGGAAGGCTCGTAATGGGCTATGATACACGAAGCAAAACTATCTTCTTAGAAAATCACTGTTAAACATTTTGCTGGAAATCATCCTGTGAGCTTGATGACCCTTGCTAATTTTTAGATATTTACAGAACTCAGAAAGGCCTTGCACCATGAGGACACAACAGTGTGAACAATATATCATATAGCTATATGAACTTTTTAAGCCTGTGGTTTGGAATCATGACTGTTGGTTAGATGCGTAAGTCCTGTTGAGGGAACCAACTATTACTTGGGCAGATAGGCTCTCGAGGCCCAAAGGCACGGTACTATCTACGGATGGTTATTAAAATGCTTGTGCTGGGATGATGCCAAAGTCTGTTTGAACCTCTTGATCTATATCTAGAAGAAGTCTTTGCCAAATGGTCATGATAAGTTGACAGACTTCACAAGCTCTTTGTCAACCATGAGAAAATTATATTCAAATTTCTAACTTGCCGGTTTAAGTCTGCAATGTTGAAGGATATTATTGTCCGTCAGTATAATTTTGCTGTATCATTTAACATGGATCAAAAGGACATGGGAATTTCTTGGAGGTGTCTATATGCTGATTCTAAAATTTTATTTGAATTTGATAGTTTCATCTTGAAACTGGCTCTTATATCAACATTACTTTGTCTTTTGCTTGTCTTGGGTGCAGGGTGATTTAGTTATGTCAGATATTGGACTAGCTGAGAAGCGAGTATATCATGCTGCTCTCAATGGTAATAATAGCCTGCCTAGTGTTTTGCATCAGAAAGACGATTGATAATTTCTCTCTCCATTTGGCTAACAAATGATGCTGATATGTCATTACTGTCTTGTAAATTCTCATAACGAGAGTTGTGGCCATTGAATAGAATACATTTTTAAATGTGATGGTGTATGTTTGTTGAAGCATCTAATTTAAGAGCTTCCTGGGGTTTTAATTTGTTGTTGTATATGCATTCTGAACGAGTTTTCTAAATTAACCTTGAAAACCCTTTAGAGTTTAGATAGAAAAGATTGCATCTGTAAAACTGAAGCATCTGTTTCCTATTCCTGCAGGTTTGTTTTGAGAATGCTAAATTCGGATACGCCGTCTGTATAATTCATTGTATGATTCTATTAGTAACAGAAACTATAAAATTTATAGAGAATCATGTGCAGAATCAGTGTTCCTTTTGCCATTACTTGAAAATGTATTCGCCTGGATGTGTAATATTATTGGTCCTTGTTAAGCTCTATTGGCGTTTTTGAAGCCTGCCATTTTGCTTTTCTTCCTCCTCGTCATTTAGTGGCGATCCAGGAATTGTTCTATAAGAAGGTCCGTAGGCATTTTTAGAATGAAATTTCAAACAGAGGCCAAAATTACGAGGAATTTATGCTCTCTCTCCCTCTCTGCTAGGTGCTGTCTGTTGATGTTATTATTACACGCCCAACCATGTCTTGGCTTATCCATGTGCCGTAGCCTTATATTGAAGATAATATTCTCCTTGTTCTAAAAATGTTTTCGTTTTTTTTTTCGCTTGCTTCAATTGTGTATAGTTTTCTGAAATACCAAGTTTGACTATTTAGAATCAAGTGGTTAATGAAAGTTGAGTGGCGGTGAGGAGAAATCGATTTCTTTAGCATAAATGATGATCCAATATAATATTTACCAAGTTGGTGGTGTAAATGGAGAAATTTGACCATCATTAATGCCAATTTTTCAAACAAAATGATCACAACAGGCAATAAACCAACAAATCAGTATAGCAATAACCCATAACTTGTGGAGACAAATGTCAGCTTTAGGAGCCTCTCCCTCTCCAATCCGTAACTTATGCTCGGGGTTTATCCCTCTTCTCTAACTCTTCTTTCTCCACCTCCTCCCCTAAGTATCAATTTCCTCTACCCCCAAATACCCTAACCCCATTGGCCCAATCACTTCAATTGGGCCGGCCCTGAAATCTGGGGCCCCTTATCGTTGTCACATCAAACCAACTAAAGGCTTCACCCTCCTTGGTTGAAATTGAAAGTGACACTATGCTTAATCATCTCTCTGGTTCTAAGGCTAGTTTCTATTTCTTGCTCTTTCTCTTTGCTATGAGGGAAAGTAGTTAGGTAGCCCATGATTTGACTAGGGAAGCCCTCAATTATGATACTTTGTCTTTAGATGTCAGGCCCCATTGAGGTGGCTCAAAGATCATTTTGGTCGGGGTTGCTTCTCACTTCAAGGAACATCCTCACGTTTTGGTAAAAATAAAATAAAATAAAATAATATAAAATACAGACAAATCGTAATTTCCTTGAAAAAAACAAATGGTAACAAAAGATGGGAGCATAACTTGAACACACAAATGAAGGCATCTGGGTTGATCTGGCAAGCTTCTTCTCAGATTAAGAAGAAATAATTAGCATATCAAATCTTTCTCACACCAGACTAGCAACACAATCATGACATAGAAAATCATTCATTTCAGCCACAGCCCCTCATTAGCTCATGGATAAAAAATATCCACAGAAGCTAAAGAAACTCTCCATACATTCTTTCATCTTTCCTTCAAGGAGCCGTTTATGGACCTTCTCAACTCCCATGGAAGGCAGCCTTTCAAGGGTGATTGTAAAAACATTGAAGAAGTTGATAGCTGCTTTTGTCGCATTGAGATTGAAGACAAGTAGCTGAAAGCACTTCTTAACCTTCTCCTATCACTATCATAAGATTGGCCATCAGGGTCGTGCCGCACAGCAGATATCTTGAGAGATTCAGGAAGTATGCAGTTGCAGACTGAACCTGCAACAAGGAAAAATGAAAATAAACCAACACAGATCATTTGGAATATGAAATGTTTAAGCATGGAGTCATATGCAACACATAAGAGGAAGTAGCAGTCAGCCATCACATTATAAGTCAAAGGGAAGCATAACAGTTCAGTAGTAAGATTATTAGTTTTTTTTTTCTTTGCTTTTTTAAATTTCCCAACTTGCTAGTTAGAACCGATTGATATGCCAGCAAGATCACATATTGTTTTATAAGGAAATTACTTTGATATTGAAATTTGTACAAGATACAATATGCATTACATTTGACTAACTCAGTTAATTGGCGACCACAAAAGGAATGTCCTACAATGGGGATGTTAGTAAGCTGCGAAGTAGAGATGTTGCAGCAGTCTCATAATGATGACAATTGAAAATTTTATAGCAAGAAAATTTATTATCAACAGGATATGAAAAATACCTATTTTTGCTAGTCGATTTACCCACTTTGGGATTGATTTCCCCGTTAACTTGTAACAAATGTCTTTGCAGAAATGGTTGCAATTTTTAACTATCAAGTGATATGTATCACCATGGTAGCTTGCAGCATGCTGCTCCATGAACTCCCTGACCTGAATGGGATCCAAGCACGTTGTCCCAATGAATATTGATTTCCTGAACTTAAAGCCTGGACATTGCCGAGGTTCCACCTCAAAAACACCACTTGTCGGGTAGTCATGTGCTCCGAATGCATATTCTACACCATGAACTGCATAATGGATGTTGGGCAATTAGAAAATTTGAACTTGGCTTGGAAATAGAAAGCAATACAATTAAGAAATTTAACAAGAAAGAGCATATGAATCCTCTGTTCTCTGGAATATTATTTCTGTCAGTTAATCAATGAATTACGAGAACAAAAATTAAATCTAAATCCCAGTTAATTTTTTGTTCTTTTTGGTACTTTGCATGATATGGAGACATAAAATGAAAGAAAATGTTCAAGGGAAACAAGGAAAAAGAAACCAGCCCCGTACCCCTCCTTTGTAACTCATTTTATTTATACCATGCTTTGATAGGAGGAAGAAGAGGTGCAATAAAGGATTTCATACAGTAAAGTGGAAAAACAAAAAGGAGGGAAAATATGGTGATGCACTTATCTGAGAGAAATTGGAGATTTTGTATAAAAAATATTGACAATTCTACACAAGTTACTCAACTCAACAAATAATCACAATCTAGTTGAAGTTGGCTACATTGATCATCTTCTTCTATTCTAATTATTTCAAGGCTACACCTACAGAAAGCTTTAGAGTTGCTCAATCCTTTTCTATTACTTTAAACCATGACTTCTCCGTCTTATCCTCATTTTCTATCATGTTTTCTTTCCTTTTTAACTTTTCCATTCCTCTTTTGAAGCATTTTGCTGAAGACTAATTCTCTTTTCTCACCTTCCCACTCCCTCCTGCTTCCTTTTTATTAGCCTTATCATGCATCGAAATATAATCGTGTAAGCATTACCTTCCACACCAGAGTGAAAGATACCGAGGCCTGCCCAATAGACATAGCCATTCATGGGTGTCAAGTCGTAAACATTGAGATAAACTGGTGCACTTCCTGGACCATAGCTAGTTGACCATGGTTTGCGAAAAAAACGAAAGCAGGTGGCTGATTTTCCTTTCAATCGAAGGGGCACAATGGATTTCCATCCTTTCTTTGAACCAAAATTCATATTTCCTACAGGTGATCTGCAAATGTGGTAGTAAAATATAAAGAACTAGCCCATTAAAGCGTGAAATATTTGGCATTAAAAAGAAACAAAAAAAGATATATATAGAAACATATTGCTATATCAATGCAACAGCAATAATCATGGAATTTGAGAAGTTATGGTATAACTCAATAACTTTTTATTATATTCAGATTTATTTATATGAATGAGTAATTCATGGCAAAATTCAGGAAGTAGAGATCATACCCCAAAAAGAGATAGAGAGAGAGAGAGGAACTAGAGATAGGAAGACAAGACCTAGGAGAATTGTTTAAAAGAAAAAGAATGAGAATGACTAGCTTCCTAGGAGAATTTTGCAATTTAAACAAGTAATTTTTTCTCCCATTAATCTCATAACTTGTATTGAAAGAGAAGAATGAAAATGAGGAAATGATGGTATCCTCTAGTGAAAACCTTGAAGGATGCTATCCATGAGAAGTTTTCAAGACCATTCCCTCACATATAAGTTGATATATGAGCTAGATACGCCCGTGAAAATTATGCTATCTTACCAACTAGCAATCAATCAACAAATTTCACATCAAATGATTATGTGGCATGATGCTGCTGCTTTAAAGGCTTGTCCGCATGAACTGCATTTTCCAAGTGAAGGTCACACTAAATTCATGTCTAGTACATCAAAATTGTCACAGTACAACAGTAATGTTACTAATAGGAAATGATTTTGAATTCAAATCCTACACCATACATAGATTATGAAACACCATATGCCCATCCATAAATTTATTCCTGCATTAGTATTCTTTTGTATCTTTTAAAGTTAGTGGACGCTCGGTTGGAAGCAGATGAGGATTTCAAGTCATCAATTTAAGAAGAAAATATACTACCAACATAGATAAATATGAAGACAAAGCATGAAAAATGGGGAAACTAGCGCAGCAGCATTAGACCATAACGACCATGCTTATAGTCCCCAGTTACACCGAACAATTAATGAAAGACAAAAAAGTCCATTTTGCTACCACTCCACTTCAATAATTGTGAGCGAAAAAACCATATCCTGGCAGAAGCAATTCCCTCAAATTAAATCCTACTAAAAACTAACTTTAAAATTTTAACATCAATGAGCATCCAACTCTTGCAGTTGTGAATCTCTTCCAAATTACAACTTTCTACCTTACTACTAAAGTTAAATACATGAACCCAAGTTACAGACGTTCTAGTTCAAGGAAATGACATAGGGGCCAGGACTCATCAACAGCATTCCAAAAATCTAAAATAAACTTCAAAAAGGAGAGTGTTCCATGGCTTTTTTTTTCCTAATATAATAAATTGAAATAGAAAATTGGATAATTTACAAACTCGTCACCACGTTAGAAACCATTTCCTTTAGCACTCGATGTATTCTAAATAATTAGAGAAAAGTAGCTATAATAAAGGGCACTGACATCGGCTGGGGTATAGAGAGATATGAAAGAGTCAAGTTAGAGCTGGCAACCCAAAAAGAATTAGTGATTAACCAAAATGTAAACAAAACCCCCAGAAGACAGTAGTTTCGTACGAAATGCTCATGAATTCAACGGTAAACTAAAAGTAATCCCCTTCGAGCTGTGATTACTCGGAAATTTGACATGGAACTCGTACTCAAAAGCATAATGAACTAATCGGGGAGTCACCGCAATCATAGAACAGCATCCCATAAAAACAAGCTAAATATCCAAAGTACTCATTTTCCTAGATCTTCTTAATATACGCGAGCCCAGACTTCGATAATTAAGTTCTGTATTTTCCATTTAAACACACCTCATATGATATGGGTTCCAGCATTGCCTTCAAAACCCAATGGAAAACTCTTGTTGGGTGTTCAAGGAAAAGAGTCTCAGTCATATATTTCATAAATGACCAGAATTACCTCAGATCTAGCTGAAGCCATCGGAGTGGAACCACAAAATGTAGTAGATCAAATAGGCCAGTAGCTAAAAGTAAGATAACGCTAAGAATTGTTCCATTTTAGCTGACAAGTTAAAATTACAAGAATCCATAAGAGAAAAGGAAAGTCCCACAACATCCCGTTGAAATAGTGACGGAAAAAGAGAAAGATGTTTTTACTATCTTTTGAAATTTCCCAGGAACCAAACAGACCATATACAAAACTAGAGAGCTGAGAATTGGGGAAGCGCACAAAGCAAACAGGAAAAAAGAAACCAGAGACAGCATTTATTTATTTGTTTATTAAAAAGACTTGAAAGTCTTAAACAACAAAAAGAAAAGTAAAGGTGAGCAAATAGAATAACTCACAGATTTAGAGAGAGTAGCAGCCAGTAGAGTCCATGGAGCAATATTAAAAAAAAACCACCAAGTTGAAAGCAGCAATGCGGGCTAAAATAATATGAAAAAAGAAGAAGAAGAAGAACAACAACAACAACAAAGGGGGCCTAGTTGAATCTGAAACACTCACTCATTTCTGAGAGAAAAGAAGAACAAAGGTGAAAATTTTAGAGAGGAAAAGCCCGTATGCAAATTGAAACTGTGTGAATGTGATAATGAGGGTGGCTGGAGGACTAGATTTTTACTTTGAGAGAAGGCCTCCCCTTGGGTCTGGGAGATGAAAAAAATGGGATTTTCAGAGAAAAAGAGGAGATATTATTCTGCGGATGAGACTTCCCAGCATTTGTAGGCGTGCCACTGTGTCATGTTCTATTTAATTTTAATTTAAAATATAATTGAAATTTGCTTCTTTCATGTTACTTTCGTTTGATTAACATACTCATCATTCCATAAAAATAATTTTATACATATTTAATAATTTTCTACTAATATTTTTATGTTATGATCTATTAAGAAGAAATATATGCAACTATTTTTATTTAAAATTATTAAATTAATTATTACATGAAGTATCTCAATTATTTTAAATAATAATATCTCTTTGAGTGGTGAAATTCAAACATTACATAATAAAATTAAAAATTATTAATAAAATTTATGAAATAATTAATATTAAATATTAAAGTAATTTAATTTAATTTGGAATTTTTCAATTAATTTATTTAATTAATAATTTTATTTTAATTATTAAATTTAAAGTAAATAATATTAAGGTAATTTACTTTCTTTTGAATAAGATTAAATTAATTAATTAAAAATTATTATTTATTTCTCAATTAATTATCAAATTAATTTTATAAATATTGATTATTTTGTTCAAAATTTACAGGTCAAATTTTTATTTTTAATTTAATTAATATTTATATAATATTCAATTTTCAATTAATAATGACGTTATTAATTTTAAAATAAAATCATTATAGTATCTTATAAATGATTAAAAGCATTAATCTATAGAATTTAATAATAGATTAGCAAAGAGAAATAACTTATTTAAATTAAGCTATATAAAGTCTCCAATAAAGAAATTTAGTTATTCATGTTTAATAATTTAACAATACATTTTATTAACGAGTTATTAAAAATCATCCTAAAATAATTCCAATAACAAATCAAAGAGTAAGAAAATAAAGAAAAACTTTAAATATATAAATTTTTGTTTATAGATCTTTCAAATTTTATTTTTTAAGTTTTTCACGATTTTTGTCTAGTATATATGTTAAAAATTAAATAAAAAATTTCTTAATTTCGTTATTATGATATATTTATACTTTCTTCATACCCTTAATGTCTTGATAAAAAATACAGAGCATTTGAATTTGTGCTAAAAATACATAGCGGAACAAGTAGAAAAGAATAAAGCATGGAATAGACCATGAAAATATAGGTCTATTTTATATTAATTACGTGATGATTCTGCCTTGAAAACTTTTAATTTAAAAATAAATATGAGATAAAATATAATACACGGGACAAAAATAAAAATACAGAAAAATACTACATTTTTATTTATTTCTTTATAATCCTTCTGCATGTTTTTGAATTTATCTTTAAAGTATCTATTTCGTTCCTTTAACTTACTTTCACATGTAAAAATACTATAAATGAAATATAAATATTAACTAATAAATTAATATTAAAATTATAATTTAAACATAAAAAATATAATAAAATTAATTAAAATAAATGAATATAATTTAAAAATTATATGAGGAAATATATAAAATTTCTATCGCATCATAATCATATATATATTTTTTTACGTTTCCAAAAGACCAAGTATCAGCGAGGTCTCAATATTTTATTGTATCATAATTGTGCTCATTATGTATCCTTCTAACTAGTCAACGTGATCACTCATTCTCTCTCTTTGTATTTATTTTTATTGTCTTCTGGGCACAGCAACCGCTTTTAATCTTAATTAAAATATTTAAATAAAAAATAAATAATGATTTATAAAAATATATAAATATATTCTTAAAATTTTAATTTAATAACTATTTTTTAAAAACAAAAGTTTTTATCTGGACAGGGCAAAAGTATAACATTGATCGCTTTGCGCGAGCAGAGACACAAGCGGATGGTTGGTTGGTGCCCTCACGGCTTTCACGAACATCTCGTGCTAAGCTCTTTAAGAAAACTATCCATCCCATTTACTCATACACTCTCAGTACAATACATTCAACAATTTTCTTTTTAATAAAAAATAAAAAGTGAAAACTCAAAATTAAATCTATCAGATAATAATAAAATTTTTTAGCAATTCGAGCAAATCAGATTAAGCAACAATTCATCTAACATTAATTATTTGATCACAAATATACATAACTTATATTATATTTAGATTTTTTTAATTTATTTTAAAATTATAAATTACTTTATATTTTGAGATAATAGTTAATTTATTAAATAAATACATCATTACTTAATATTCATTGAAAATTCTATTTTACAAAAATAAGAAAGAAATATTAATTTAATAACATAATTTCATTATGTTAGAGATATATAACATAGTGTCCTAATGCAAGATGTTCATTTTAACATATTTTTAATTTGTATTTAAATTACCTGAAAATTTGAATGTTGAGCTAAATTTAACATAAAAATAAAGAAAATAAAAAAATAAATCTCTTAATTTTTGAATTAAATTAAAAAATTAACTAAAAAACTCTAACACATATAATTTCTTATTTTTAATTTAATAAAGAGATTTAACACAAAATTTTTGTTTTCAACTAAATTGAGTATAATTTTAAAAGTTTAAATTAATTTAAATAAAGAATAAAGAATAAATTAAATTAAATATTTTTAGACTTTATTTAATTTAAATATATTATTTTATAATTTTTTTAAATTTTTTAAAAATAAAAAATAAATATCAATCAAATAAAAATAATTTTTACATTTTTTATAAAAAATTTTAAGTTAAAAAGCTAAACAATCAAACAAAACCTTAATAAAAAAAATATAAGTGTGAAATTAGTACTAGTACACAACATAGATGATGGAATCAAAATTCAATTTTTAGAAATTCAAAGATTAATGATCATGCAATTGGGAAGTGGGTCCTACTTTTGTCTGGTTGGCAAGGCGTCAGAGCTATAGACAAGGCAACGTGGGAAGCTGGACACTGTACAACTGTTGGGTGCCCCGTGCCCGCATCTTCGTGATAATTGGTACCACAATAAAACGACGACTTCCTCCCAAATGACCGTATAAAACGACGAGCGCGTTATGCGCACAAAAGCTCAAGACTCAAGGCTTGCGACTACTAATTCCTATCCGACTGGGCTTCTCTCCTACGCGCCACCTAAAATCAATCTCTCTGGGCCTGAATTCTCATTTAAAAAAAAAAAAAAAAAACCGGAAATGTTTAATTCAAAATTAAAAAATATAAGTAAAATGTTCTGTACTTTATTAAAATTAATTATTTAGCTATTAAATAATTTTAACAAACTGTTTTTTCGAAAATTTGAATAAAGTTGAGTGATCCGATAATAATAAACCTAAAAGATATTGTGATATGATAAATTACAGTGAAATGAGAAGTTTCAAACTTGTAATGATTGCTTCCGGATTTTCACTAGAGAGAGCAGTAGCTTCTGTCCGACACCAAAAAAGAAAAGCCAGAAAAGATTATTTTTATTATCTTGATTATCAATCAACTTGAACTCGGAAATAGTAAAGTTTCTCTTACCTTTTTTATGCTTTTAATGAAGATGAAAGCGCATAATGTGCTTTAATTGATTACAAGTGAGGACTAATAAAGCCAATTACCCAAGTGATCTTCGAACGTGCATTTGCCATTTTGCCTGATTTCAAATTTAAGACACTGTACTTCTCGATAAAGCAAGAAGAAAAATTAATGTTTACTATACATGATCAAGACATTTATTGTGGTATATATATATATCCTAGCTTGGCATCTTCAAATGCGCACTATAGAAACCAAGCAGGTATGTCCAATACATCACACAAAATACCCATGCACAGTCCAAAATGTATTTCTTTTTTTCTTACAAGCGGCTGTATTGCATGTATCATGTGTTTTTCCATAAAAATGAGTACCTGTTCATAGTTGAGGTGGTCACACTGAACCGAGTGAGTTGAAAAGGGTCCATGCTTCCTGTGCAGGAGATGTAATTAAACTTTATTATTTATATTCCAACGTAACTTTATGGTCGATTAGGTAGTACAAAACTTGCTTAACTCTTGCAAATACTCGTACAGGCTTAAATTGTTCCCAAGGTTAATGGGTTTAATACCCAGGTTCAGCTTTTTTTATTTTGTGGAAGAAAATAAACGAATATTACCTGCAGAATTTCAAAAACTCTTTCTGCTACGTATTTTTGATGTGATGTGGCACCTTTCTGTTGTATTTTATCTGGATGTAGACTGAGTAAGGCCTTCTGGTACGATCTTTTCACTGCACTCCCTTCAATTATATCAACTAGAGGCACAGGCTTCCACCCACTTTCAGGCCAAAGAACCTGCATGTGTAATCAATGTCAATTTTAAGCGGCAAAATGTTATCAGCATGTATCTGTAGGGAGTTCTCCTTGCAGGTCAGGTTTATTCAATTAGTCAGTGCCCGAAAAATATAGCTTAAAACATGATAATCACAGTAGGAAAACACAAAATTGGCTGGATAACGACTCTCTGGAAACCTATGCTTCTAGTTTATCATGGATCAAAAGAATCATCAATTGCAGCTCTCAAGGAGATATGGTTAGATTAGAAAAAAGGCTGCTCAATTTACCTAATAAACTGAAAATGCTAAATGTTTTTGAAACTTTATGGTTTTATGAATTCCACTTGATGTTGTTAATTTAGAAGCTTCATTTGGTGTTATTAATTTGAGTCTAGAATTATCTTTTGAGCACTATAATATCCTTGCAAGCAAAGCTAAATGTATAAAGTCAATTTAGCGAGCTCAGTACAGGACGTTGTTCTCTTCTTCCCACATCTTCTGTGTGCGCGGGCGTGTATGTGAAGTGCCTGTCAGCTTATAACAACAACTAACTCACATATTGTAAAGTTGAGAGCAGGGAACGGATGTTCCCTTCCTTCCCATTTGACCACTTCCGAATTTTAGCATTAATGATCTGCAATAAAAGGGACCCGGTTAGCATTTTTTGCCATAACCGAAGAATTGATAAGCAAGCCTTGCTGTATATTCCACATTACTTGGATATCTTCGGTGTTGTCACCAGCTTGTGGCAGTTTATCTTCATCCTGAGGCAACTCTTTAACCTGCTCATAAAGCCAAATGCAAACTAATTTGTTGAACGCTGCAACATAATGATTGCTAGCTTATCAAGGACTTAACGGAATGCCTGCGGCCTTGCAGACACAGAAACAATTTTTGGTTTGTTATTACTATCAATAGCATGCTTATATGCATAATTAGCATGAACAGCACATGTTTTGGTTATTTTTGAACATTAAAGTTGAGATATAAAAAAGAAGGAATTCTCTAAGAAGTGAATGCACAATTGAAAAGTGAAAGTAGACATGATTACACACCAATATATTCGCTTGGAAAGAATCATCTGGATCTCCTGCTATTGCTTCTGAGCCACCAGGAATTGATGCTGACAAGGACATGTTAATCTATTAAATATCCTATCGATGAACAGCTACAAATACTATGTAGCAAAACTTAATACATGGGGATATAGTATTATAAAGCAGTCCATCGCAGTAAAAGAGAAAGATATGATTTCTAAGGTATTGTATGGAATCAAGTTACCACTTATCTACACGTGGTAAACGATCCTATTTTTCATTAGGTTTTGACTGAAATTTGAACTCAAAATAAATCTCATAGTCATAGAGTCAACCTCAGTAAAATTGAACTAAAGCATATTTGATAAAGGAAGCCTATTTTAGCCAACTGCCAGAGTAATTAAAATATAATGAATCAGATCAATATAAAAATGTTCATGCTTCTTCACTTTCTTTATTCTAGTTGATGTTAGGAGGCACAAGACAATCACTTATGAAGCTCTAATCCAAAATTCCCCAGTCAATCCGGCTGCTGGAAATGACATAAAATTTTATCTTGCATCTCATCATTTTAATTAGTGAGGCAACACCCATAATCTGACAGAAAATTTAATCCAACATACCTGCAGATGCTGACCTTCCCTTAAGTCCAAAAGAAATATCTTTGTAATTATGGTCGTTGGTCCTTGACTCAGAATGTTGTTTCTCTAACTGTTTAAAGAATTCATCTACCTGAAACATTATAACCTTCATTCAGAATTCCTCTGGATATTTTTGGCATTCAGAAAGTAAGAATTGATAATATAAGAGCAAGCAAAACAAAAATCGCCATAAGCTGAGTACCACAATGGAAGCAACTGGTGTATTTTTATTCTTCACATTAGGCAAATGCATTTTCTCATTTACTTTAGTTGACGTGACACTTGCATAATCCTCTGTCTTGGATTTGCCTCTCTCCTTCCATCTAGAGCTCCGATTTTGAGAGTCCACATTGACTTTGGGCTTATTTGAAGCCTCCTGATTGAAAATTTTAACAAATTCCTTGACCTTTCCCCTAATTCGATTCTTTGCAGGGACGTCTCGTGAATTTGTGGGCGAACCTTGTAAGTTGGTTTTATCCATTTCTACACTATTCGACATAGTTTCTTTTCCATCTTGTTTCTTTAATTTTTCAATAACGTCAAAGGCTGCTGAACTTTTGATGCTTTTCACCTTGCTTTCCACAGCTATCTCATCCATACCTGCATAAGAAATAAATGTGTCATTTAAAACTTTGCATGAGAAGCAATGCCCTTGATCTGGAACATAACTGGCCATTCTCAGAAACCTTACCTATCAACAGAGAGCGCAGTGTTTTTAACTCAGATTTGCGACCATGTTCTTGTTGAGCGCTCGGGCTTTCAGGCTTGGATTTAGGAAGAATTGTCTCTGCAAGAGTCTGCTCTTGTTCTACTCTACTATGGGGGGAACCGTTCTCTTGTTTGCCAAGTTTGATCTCAGAGGACTGAGCATCTGATGATAAGTTAATATTGAATGAGGGGAAATCAATATCCTGTGGAGTCACTGTTGGTAACTCCTTAGAGTTATCTTCAGATGCTATCCGTCCAGAAGCACTTGAACTCCTCTCAAACTTGAACTTCTCTTTCCATTTTGGACTATTTCCTCCTCCAAAAGGCAGTGCTAGGGGTATCCCTTTGCTTGCCCATTTGTAAATAGAGAAGTGAAACTGATTGCTAACAGTTGGAACTTCAGAACGATTTGAATCCATTTTCAAATCATTCCCTTTGTCCATTTCATCAGGTTTGACAAAGTTTAATGACTCTTCACTGATAAGAGATTGCTCAAGCGATAAAGAGCTATGCAAATAAACATCATTTATTGGCTCCTCCTCAGCCTGATTTGCTTGGCTTGAAAATCTAGATAGAGGATTTCTGTGATGATTACGGGCGCTAGATCCAAAAGTTGGCAATTCAGATCCTTTAATCAGTTTGGCAGGGAGGCTGCAATAGTGAGGAGCATGCGGTTGATAAAGCCTTTGAGAGTTCATGTAAGAATTCAGCTAAAGAACCATCCAAGTAAATGCATAGTCATATCCAACTACTAATAAGGAAAATTAAACAAATAGGTATCAAGAAAAACTAAAAGGGAAATACAGTTGCCAAATGCATCGCCAAATTAAAGTATATAAATATTTTGCTCTGAGAGTGTCTTGATGAACGTAAATTTGACCTTAAGTACCACCAAAAAAGGTGCATAGAGACAGACAAATAAGAACAACATCCATGCAGCATTTACAACCTTAGTCTTAATCTGAACCACCAACAAAATGATTGGAACAATCTGCTGAACTAAGCTACAAGTTCTAAGATTAAGTAATAAGAACGCGGTATATAGAAGTAAAGCCAAAACCTGAATTGTGCAGGAAGTGATGACCCCGCAAAGGGCTCAGTCCTTGGTGACAGGGGACGAACAGGGCTTAGAACTCTGGAACCTGGTGACGAAGAAAATGGATCTCGATCGTTCTTCCTTGGTGAAGAAGTCAAAGACTCGTTGACTTTAAAAATATCATCAAAGAAGTTATCACTTGCGTATCGCCTTCTATTAACACCTTCCTCTCCAAATACGGGCTTCTGGCTCAGACCATACAACCGGCGGCGATATGAACTTGTTTCCTCATCACTCTTTAACGTATATGAATCTGTACTATCACTAAAGCTGTGTCGCACCTCATGAATCGAGGATCGCCTTGGAGGGCCACCAAACACATCGTTGAAATCAACATCCGATGAGTTCCTAGAGGGGCTCTTTGGCGAAGAAATTGGATGATTCATAAAGGATGTTTGAGGGCTACAACCCAAAAGAACGCTCTCTCTGTGAGAAAACCTCTCCATTTTTAGACTAATTCAAAAAAAAATTTTGGCGGGAAATCTCTTAGGAGCCAAGTGATTGTTGAACAGCATGAAAGCGCTAATGGGTATTGCTTGTTGTAGCAAAAGTAGCAGAGATATGGGAATTGAGAATCTGGGTAGTTAAAATTTGGAGGCTTTGTGGTGGAGAAGGAAGAGAAGAGTACAGTGAATAGCGGAGAAGATGGAGAAAGAATACAAAAAAATAGTGGAAAACATTTGGAAGGGAAAATACAGAAGGTGGGGTTAAGGTTGGTATGGTTCAAGGGGATTGGAAGCCACTCAGGAGAGAGGATTTCTATATGTGTGGTGTGGATATTGGATAAGGGGAAGAAAATTCCAAAAGAAAATAGTAAGATTAGGCTATTTTTGTCTGGAATTGAAATTTGGAATCAATAATCTTGGCGACCGTTATTTTTCGTGATACCATGGTCGTTTTAGGTACAAGCTTACCTAGGATGACAGCCTGTGACTGCTGTTAGTTAAAGAAAAAAAAATTACAAATTGAATGTTATTCTGATGCATTTCACTGTTCAAGGGGGAGAAGCCCTTCTCCAAGATAGCTCTAGTTCGGTTTCTATCCAGGAACCACTCATCGATTCCAGTGTCTAATTTGACAGAACTGATGTCAACCCGGTTGACCATGGCCTGGTCTAATATCGCAAATTCATCATGCTAAAGAAAAACTTCAGCAATGATTCATGCAATTTACAATGGTTGGTCAAAGACTGATTCGAAAGCCCTTCAAGAACAACTTCTGCTGAAAGTTTATATTCTGGAATTTGTTTGTGTAGATCTTCGAATCAATCTTGACCAGCCCTGCAAGGCCAGGAACTGCATAGCCGTAGGGCTCACCGTTATGATTCTGATTTCTGAAGACAAAAACTGATGAAAATGTTGGTGCTCAAGATATACTGCAAACATGTCAATGATGGAAAATGAACAAAGCAATAATAAAACTTTTAAGTTGCAGAACCAATCTCAAAGAAAACACAAGGGAATCACACTGTTCTTCAAAGGAAAAATCAAATTGACCTACTTTGTATCATGTGAATTAATAACAAGTGATATGATGAGCCCATCTGTGGGCCAAACCTAATTCTCATGTAATCTTTTGTAGATATATTCCTACTAATCAGATCCTTCAGGGAAAGGATCCAATGCGTCTTGCTTTCCATTAACATAGAATTCTACAACAGCTAGCATTCTTGGAAGCTTATCTGGGTGGTAGTTTACATGAACAATCACTGGCTTCATCTTCTTCAGGGCAGCATCTTTCCTCACAGTCTTGAAAAGGACCTTACTGTTCATAAACAGATAAAAATCCATAGTTCTCTTGGCAGCATGAAGCCCATCATACCCAGGATGTGAAGGGAAAAAGAGCTCCTCGTTGAACACTGCTTGATCCCATGCATTACGCTGCCGAGACAAACGATCAGCCACACGATCCAAAAGCTCAATTGAAGGAATTGTAGGCCTTATATAAAAGAAACCAGAGTTATAAACCCAAATCCTCATTGTATGAGCATAACGAGCCCAACCCATGGCAGGTTCATCAAAGACATCGTTATATCCATAAGCTGTGATATTGTTGTGACCATCAGTCATGGATTCTACATCTGAATCTCTATAAAGATAATCAAATGGGTTCTGCAGATATACTATATCAATATCGGAAAGAAGAACACTGTAACCCAACTGCAAAAATTCCCTCAAAATGCGGAACTTTAATCCAGAGACGGCATGATTGCCCCCTGTTCTTGCAACTGAATCAACACCTTCATCAGGATCTCTCTTGTATACAGGAACATTATTTGACTTGCAGAAGTCTACAATATGGTCATCTAATGCTACAACAAGGTAATTGGGTATTCCAATTCTCTTGATATTAGTGAACCAGACCTCTAACATGTTTTTCACATTTGAATTTGCAAGCGCAACTATTAGCTCCCTCCCAACAGCAACATCCTCCAAGATTTTTGCCAACCTTGGATTCACAGATGGATCAGGAACAACGGTTGGGTTAGTTCTCAAACCCTTTACAGTACCAGGAGGTCCAGCTTTCTGCTGTTTACCCAACACCAAAAACTGCTTCTGTGCATGATCTTGTCCTTGTTCAGCCAGCCGCAGCTGTTCACTTAGCTCCCTCACTTGTTTCTTCAACTCACCATTTTTCTCTGACAGTGAGACAATATCTGATTTAAGCATTTTGATCCGTTCTGCTGATTCACATGAAGTCGAGCCAATCTAGCAAATAAGCCGAGGCAAAATGACAACACAGATAAGAATCCTCACAATTATGGCATCAACAAAGAATTCATACTATAGTTCCCAATACCTGAGACAATATTAACTCGAAAAAGCAAATTAAGCATCCCATGATTTTTGTTCAACTAGAATCCTTTAGATCAACAATTATAATTATCTGATATCATTCTCACTGAACCATAGCAAGCAGCAAGAAAACTACGAATTAAACAAGGGGCACAGCTGAACAGGAGCTACCATCAGTCTATCACAACTAAATTGATACCGAAGGGGCGGCTGCACGTTGATTCAATATCCATCTATATGGTTATCTACTTCATTTGGTGAAGTTTATGGACTCCTCTTTCTTATAAATTCACAATATAGTAGTACTAGAATTAAATCGCTCAGCTCTTCTATATCACTGAATTACTAAACAAAAACTCAGTTCCAGCTCGCAAAGTAATAAGCCCCGTCAATGGCACTCAAAATCAACTCTTTCAAGTTCATATTTTTAACAAAAGAAAGAGAAAAAAAGTCAATTAGAGAGCACACTAAACACAAAATTAAGTTTAATTCCTTCAAAATAGCTGTACAGAGCATCACAGCCACCAAAAAAGAAAAAAGAGCGAGAGAGAGAGAGAGAGAGAGTGGGAAACAGAGCGGCGGAGAGGCTTTTGAAGTATTAATAGCGAAAAATCCAAACCTGGAGACTGGATGTAGCAATTCGATGAGTCGAGGAAGCCGGATCGGAGCTAAAGAATCCATGAGGATACAAAAAAGCAAAGACGCACCCGAGAAGAACTCCGATCACGATGGCTATTGCGATTCGAGATCCGCGAAGTGATTGGCCCTTTTCTTTACGACCTAGAGTCGACATGGGTTGTCTCTATAACGCACTCGCAGAAAGAAAGAAACTTGCTTTTTATTGCATCAATGGATTGATCTGCTTGAAAATTCAGAGTTCACTTCTTTAACACTAGCTACGTTCTACACGTCATATCCTTGCTTTTACTGTTTATGATGAAAATTAGAGCAGAGTTTTTCCACCAATCCAAACAATAGTCTTCGTGTAGAGCAGTTGTAGAATTAAAAACAAACAAGTGGACAACAGAGAAGAACGTCGCGTGTGTCTGACTCGGTGTCTCGCGGATCACTTATCTGGATTACCTACCATAGAGGCATGGAATATTACCCGTACGATGCTAATACTTTTGAGTTTGTTTTCCACTTCAGTTGATGATCCAACGGCCCAGATGGTATGATAGGGCCTAGTCACGACCACCGGTTCAGTCCGAAACAGTTCCGGTTCATAAATTTTCATTTTCGAAGCCGGTTCATAAATTCAAGAAGAAAGAGACAGAACAAAACGCAATTAATTTTTGATTAAATGATTTTATTTTTCTAAAATAATAAATGTTAACTAAACCAAATTAAATTAAATTGATTCAATAATAATTTTATTAAATCGACACTTATCGATTTTAATTCAAAGTAATATATTTTCAATTTAAAGTATTTTTTTGTAAAGTAATTTAAATTAATTCAATTTGATTTTAGTTGAAATTAAATTAATATGGTTTTATTGTGAGTCAAAACCGAAGTAACTCTAATGATGCAAACAAGAGTAAAACAAGAATTACTAATTTAAAAGTTGGAGTTTATATGATAACTTTGAAGTAAATTTTAATTTTTTTAATAAGTACTCGAGAGTGAATTGCTAAAAATTCAAGAGTTAATAAAAGTATAAATAAAATAAACCAACCAAAAAAATTATGCTTGCAATGAGTTATGTCATCATTTATCATAAAATATCTAATAAAATTTAAGATTAAAGTTTAAATAGTAACTTTATCTTTTATAAAGTTAAATTTATATGAATTGGTAATGGCATTTTGAAATTAAATTAATTGTATCACAAAATTTGAAATCTGATCAAAATGACTTAAGAACTATTATCAAATTAATTCAACTATTCCCGTAGGCCGTAGCTGTAATTGCACACGGGTCAGCAAGCCCGTCTGTTGTCTTTAATGGAAAAACAATAGTAGAAAAGTGGAAGTAAATATTTACATAAACTGTACTTTTTGACTGTAAACAGCACCTCAGATCAACGTTCAAGCTCAACAAAATCCGATGCCCACACCATTCAAACTGATTTAGATATTAACAAAACTGGATCCATGCAAATCCTTAAAGGGGATAAATAATTAAGAAGATTGATGTTCCTGTATAAGTGAAACAGCGCGATATTAGAATTCATAAGATAAAGCATCATAAAAGAAATCCACATTGCTCAATGCAGATGTAGAATGCAACATTATGAGCATCATAAAAATTACTACTATTTCAATAAAAAAAAAAAAGTTACTTGGAGACTGAGCAATGGACAGCGATGAGCATGCAACATTGAGTTTTAGGTGAAAAGGAATCTATAGCTGTGCGTATTCTCTAGGGCTTACTGGCAATCATGCTAACCTAGAGTCATTAATGAGGATGAAGAAAAATTAGACGTGAATCTAGAAAAGAAAATGAAAGTAATAGCAAGTGCAAACATGTGTAGAGGAGTCATACATCTTCAGAGCTGGTAATATATGAAACAACAACAGTAATGTCATCAAGCTTGCCACCATAATAGCGAAATCCAGCATCCTGGGCAGCAGTGGAAAATGGGGTTTGTCTGTCTTTATCTTGTGCTCTTTGTCGTGCCAGTGCAGCTATTTTCTGAGCTGTCACCTGCGGCCCTAAACCAGCTCTTGTGGCATGCACCACCACTGCAGTAATCTCATTGTTGTACAAGTTGTCAAACAAACCATCTGTTCCAGCAACAATTACATCTCCAGGAGCGACAGCAATAGTGAAAACCTGAAACAAAAGGGCATCACTTGTTTAATGATTCCACAAAAACTTATGCTTGCATTTGATTCCCATTGTTCTGGATGATAATAGGGCCAAAAGTGAGAATAGAATCCCACATATCCTTAATCAACTAGAATTCTATATGTATTTCAGTAATTGCTAAGAAAAAAAAAATGCTTAATTAAGTCATTTCACCTAACTATGAAGTATAAAGTGCTTAATTAATATGTCACGTTAAAAGGAGAGCAAGAAGAACATGCAGGAACTAACCTGACCAGAGCTAGGTAGATCACCATTGTTTCCACTCTCAAGTTGATAGGTGAAATTAAAATCATGCTGCTGCACAGGAGAGCGGAATACAGTGCAACCATCTCGAACCACTATAAACCCACTATCTCCTAAATTGATAGCGTGGAGGCCCTAAAAAATATCAACATTTTTGGCTAATAATCAATAAATCCACCCAAAAACCTTGCTATGTCAGATAAATCCACCCATTTTTTTGCTAATATCAAAAACCTTACTATGTGGAAGAGTGAAGTGGCAGTAAATTGGCAGTTTCATAAATAGACAAGTACAAATTGGAAGTTAAACACAACCCAAAAAGACAAATTTAAGTTAGATAATGCCATGTATCAACAACATGAGAAGTACACAAGTTCTCCTTGAAGTTAACCAAGCCATAATAGTTACGGTGAATCTTAGGCACAGATAGCTATGAAAATACAAAAAAATTGAATTCTTAAATAGATGATATCAACTGAAATTGCAGTTCCAACAAATCTAGTCATGATAAGGATATTCCACTATTATAATCAATAATTATAGTAAAACTTGGCAGATGAGGATAAAAACAAAATTGAAGGAGCATCTTATCATGCAGAGTAGGACAAGATTAATAATGGGGCTCAACAACCATCGTGCCTGACTACAATTAGAGATTTAATAAATTAATAGATCCAAATGAAGGAATTTTTCAAACAGACAATGAATATACTGCATACTCTTCACCATACCTAATATGAGATGATAAAGTCACAAACTCACAGTTGTAACCAAATGCTATTCATCATCACAAACTGGCAGTGAATGATTCAATAGATACTGAAAGAAAAGGATATCAAGAAAACGCCATACCTCATCTGTGAGCGCTATTATACATGCTGTTGAGGAACCCCTGGCTTTTGTGCTAGAGTAAGCTTTCTCCAAGACCCTCGCTGGATCAATTAAACCTTTGGGCTCCTCTTGAATTGCAGTTACTGAATTAGACATAAGTTCACGAGAGTACTGCCCTGCATCAACACCAAGATCTGCCCAACCACCAACACCATCAGCTACACCTATTGCTTGTTCATCTGAACAAATGAAATGAGCATCCTCTCCCCCAGTTTCTTCCTTATCAGGATGGGGCAGGTAGCAAGATCCTGAGATTAGCTTCAGTGTTTTGCCGGCAGATCTCTTCCTGAAGTCAATTTAAGCAGAAAAATTAATGTAAGCGCTCAGAATTCTGTTGTTAGATCCAGGCATGTCATGTTCATCAGTGCCTTTTGGGCTAAAAATAAACAAAAAGAAAAGACCTTCCTTCACACAAGTGCTGCAATGTAATTAATAATTCATATTTCTAAGCCAAGCATCAAAAGACGCATAGAAAAAATCAATAATAGAATGATGGAAACATTGAAGAACATACTGTTCTGAGGAACCTGCAGAATTTTCAAGCTGTTCATCACGGGCAGAATTCTCAAATGTCACATCAGGAGCAATTCCAGCTGACAAACATGAAGGAGATGAGCCATGGAAATATCTAGCTCCTATCTCCATATATGGAGAAAAGTCGCAACATTTCTTCAAGACATTATAGACAACAAATCCATAGATAGAAGAATTGGTAGATTGCCCTCTGTTATTCAAACTCATGGTGACATTTCTGTAACTATGGGAATTCCTATTGGCACAATAGATGCTGGAATTGGGAGTTGAAAATGAAAGATGCCCACCCCTTGAAATTAGATTCTCCCAAAAACATTCACCAATTATAGCTCTGGATGTACAAGCAGCCATCCACTTATTCTGCAACTTCCCACTGACTGATGTTTGACTATTATCACAAAGGGCACGGTCGATGTGATACCCGCAAACCTGAAATGAAGGGCCTGATACAGATGGTACAGAAAATGTTCGAGAAAGTGCTCTAACAACAGAGATATTCCTTCTACGATTAACTAATTGCAAGTCAGACTGAGCAGCAAAAACAGTACCAGGTCTCAAGAGTGCATGTATGTCTGCAGAATGAAATAATCTATAACTGTAAAACTGAGACTTTGCTTGGCCCACTAGAATTTCAGTAAAATCGTGGAGCCTACAATCTTGCCCTGTGATTGACCTTGAAATTTCATTCTGTATTGCAGATCTTAATCTTGAAAAATATGTAGATGTCATCTTAACCCTTTAAGCAAAAAGGTTTTGCTTGAACTCGTCTAGTATAAAGAACACAACTGTTAACAACATCTACAAAATACAATCTCATAACTTTTCAGCACATCTATTTGTTAAAATATTATCCTCCAGATCATCTTGCCCACAAAGCTGAAAGAAAAAAAGAAAAGCAAGCAAATTACAAGCGTATTAAATGAATGATTCTGCTAACAGAATTAAAGTAAAAATAGCAGCCAGAATAACTTGTTATAACAAGTATGAAACTACTCATTAAGAAAGACTATGAATCTATGATAAATATATATATACATATCCCGCTTTCATACAAAAACTCGAAGCTCTTATAAATTTGATTAATTACCTTCACATCACCACTCTTCAATCCAGTTAAATCAATCAAGCCTAACACCAATAATTACACTATTCCTTCATGTTAATCAGTAATTAAACCAAACAAAAGAACGGGAAAAAAATATAAACGAAATCAAATAAATGATACAGAAATTCCCAGAAAATTTTTTCAAAAAAAAATCATACACATAAAACAAGTAAAAAAAAAAAAGGACAAATAAAAATGGCACCTTACGGAAAACAACCAGAGGCATAAACCGTGGAATCTGATCCTCTTATCTCGTAAACGAGCCAATAAAAAAATGAAGCTTGAAAAAGTCGATGAGTCCTTAAGGAGTTAGGTAAGGAACTCGTGGCTTTCTACTTGCCCTTTCAGCTCTTCCTAACCCTCGATCGCCAGAACGATAATAAAAGACAGAATCCAGAAAGTTAGCTTGCGAGCCCAAATTTTTTGGGGAAAATTTTGAAACCCTAATTTCGAAGAAAGCGACAACGGAGTTTTTATTTTATTTTATTTTTTTTCCTTAGACAGCGATTATAAAAAAGGCTATGAGATTTTACTTTGGACGGGTGCTCATTATGGAAATACAATTTTTCGGACTGATTTGACACTATAGATGACGCGTGCAAATGGCGTCGTTCTTATGACTCTATTAGGAGCAATTTGGTCATTTATGCACCCAAATTCATTACTAATCTTTTTAGACGGCTCTGCTCATCCTGCATTTAAGATTGTACCGACCTGAACTAATATTCCTTAATCAATCTTTTTTTTTTTTTACTCTATTAAATCAGTTTTATTCTTATTCTTCTGATTTTGGGTTGCATCACTGCATATGTTTTTTCTTGTTTAGATTTGAAATAGAGTCGTTTAATCTTTTGGCGGCTAATAGTTACCCATCTTTTAATTTTGATATATGTATAATAATTATATATTAATCGTAATTAATACTTATAACATACGTATTATATATATAATAATTATATTATAAAATTAAAATCAATTATTCGATTTTGATAAATTTTTTACAAACATTTTTATATAATTAAATTATTAATAAATAAATTTTTTTAGTTTTTATTTTTTTATAAAAAATAAGAAAAAAAATTTTAATATTTAATTTTACTCTCTACGGCTTCTGATCTATTTTTGCTCTTGTTCCTCTTTCCGCCGGCTCTTCTTTCTTTGCTGTTGGGTTTTTAGACCCTTTTCATTGTTTGAATCACACTACAGGAAATATAGCTGTGCAGTCTGATACTGCAGTTGTCCTTGACCATGGTACAAATGTCAATAATTTTTATTGAAAAAAAAAAAACAATTAGTTTAATTTTTTATCTTTAATAATAAATATATAATGATCCATAATATAATTAATCGGTATTATATTAAATTTTAACTACTATTATAAAATAATTTTATTAAAATTGAAAGAGTTCATCGTTAAAGTATAAAAACAAAAAGGAATAAATAAAATACTATAAATTATTTGTTTTATAAAAATATTGTATATTTAATTATTATCGATATTTAATTATTTTTAATTATTATTATAGATAAATCTATTTTTCTTCCTGATCAATGATAGATCTGGTTTTCTTCTGGGCCCCTTCTTGCTGGGCTCTTTGATGGGTCTCTTCATATTCTATATGGTGAAGGGACCTGTAAAATAAGAAAGAATGGTTAGGGGCCTACCGGGGGTGCCCCGGTGGAGGCCCTCCAACGCTCAAGTCAGATTTTATGGCTCAGAATAGTATATTTAGGCAAGGGTTGCAGAAAAAATAAAAATGGTGTCCAGGAAGGAGAAGGAAGAAGAAGAGAGACCTCCTAGCAGCCCATAGCCTCTTTGGAGCCCGAACAACGACCAAAGGAGGAGGACAGCCAGACGATCTGGGTAAAACAGTTTCAACGACCTGCCAAATGACTCCACCCATCAACCGCCCTGCTAGAAGGACCTCAGAAGCAACATTCAGACTCCCTCGAGGTAATATCGGATTTTCAAGAGTTTTGGACTGATCATCTTTATCTCAGGTACTGCAAAAAGTTCCAAACAGAGACAAGTCAAGATAATTTTTTGTCAAAATAATGAAAGCAAGGTTAAAGCAAACCCCTGGGGCAGCAAAGCAATGAAGCCCCCAGCTCACCTTAATCCGTTTGAAAAAAGCGTCAAATACATCCTTTGTGGAAAAAACAGGAGAATCTCGCTGGAAGGAAAGACTCCTTTTCTCCGACAAAGGGCCTAGAAGTGAAGAAGAGTCAACACTGATATATACTCGAAATCTGAAGTCTTAGTGCAAAGCAACTCTAGACTCTAAGCCCACGGTGTCAGGATCTTTAAAAGACATTCATGGAAAAGGAAAAAGAAGCATGTCCAGGCGATAATGACAAGGAAGTAAAGAAGAACAGAGTATCTGAGAGGTAAAGAAAGACCAGAAAGGGAAAGAGGCAGATAGAATTCAAGAAATGAGGAATGACAAAAAGATGAAAGGGAGTTATGAAGGCATCTGTACGCGAACAGACGCGGTCATAATGGTTCTCGATATTCACCCCCTCGGCAGTGTAACGACCCGGAAACCGGTACCCCTCAGTAACGGTCCGAACCATCACTGGCACTAGGATCCAGATCGGCTTAAGGCCGCCGGGACCCGTAGTCAGCCAACTATACTCTCTGTGTACCTGATAATCCCATACATGAGACAAAATGACTCAATAATCCTGTAAAACTCTGTAGGCTTAACTGCTGCTACTCAGATATGTCAATCTGAAATGGCCCTCAGGGCCTATACCAGGGACTACTATCTGCTGTGGGTCAAGGGAATGAAACCCTTTTAATCTGCAACATATCCCATTGGTATCTCATCAAAGCCATACGTTAAGCCCAACTCACACATTTCTCATCAAGAAACGTAAAACAGGATGCATGTACAAAGGGATTAAGCATACATCACACTATGGCAAAGACACTAGAGAAAGCACAAGTCTATCCAGTAATTGACAGTACATATCAATACATTACATGACAACTAATCTTTTAATTACATCATGTCCACTATGCTATTACAAACATACATTCATGCATCACTGTTCTCTGTACTCTTGCTGACTTTGACTTCCCATAGCTATCTCAGAACCTGCAAAACTGGGGTTAAGGGAGTGGGATGAGCTACTACAGCCCAGTGAGAAGGAACAGGCAAAACAGTTCATTAATTACATGTTCTCATGAAATGCATCACATCACAACATATCATCAAAAGGATGAACTTGTCACCAATAGCCCTTCAGTGTATACATATAACAATATGTCCAACTTGCCAGGGGCGATTAGGCCTCACCTGGACTTCTCTTCCCTGGCTCTATCACAAGGCCAACTGTGCCAGGGGCGATTAGGCCTCACCTGGACTTCTCTATCTGAGTCAGGTCAAACTGTCTATCTCATAGTACCAGGAGCGACCTGGACTATCCAGGGGCGACCTGGTATGGCTACCTCATGCCATAACTCTATATCTGTACTCTGTGCTCTATCAAGGGCTAAGGATCATCCAACATTCATCCGCACAAATATCATCTTATGCAATGCGTCATATTCGTGAATGCTAATGCAGCACAACCTAATACATAACATGGCATTTTATGATGCATGGCTCATGCTAGAATCATGACCTTTCTTTATTTCAAAACCGCAAGTTTAGTTCCACTCACCTGTAGCCTCTGCTTGGCTAACTCTGGGCTAACTAGCTCTGGACCAACTCTAACTCTGAAGCAGCTACTACTGCTAAAGACCTCGTTTTCTCGGGTCCAATCCTACAATGGAGGACTTAAATGAGGTACCAAACATACTCTATACAACTGATAAACATCTCTTATACACCTTCCCAAAACCCCTCTAAAACACCTCAAAACATGCATGCAAAACAAGCAAAGGAAGGCTGGACAGGGCACCTTCGGCAGCACCTTCGGCGGCCGAATGTCTCCTCCAGAGACGAAAGTCAGGCATGTTCGGCGGCCTAACTTGGACTTTCGGCGGCCGAACCTGAGTTCATCCAGAATTCAGTTTCGTGCACAAGGACGCCTGCCAGTCCCTCCATCACCTGCTCAACCCTCAAGACATGCATTTAACCCCTCTAAAACATGCATAAACACTTTAACAAGCATAAAGGAGCTTAAAACAACTTAAACTCCAACAAAACAAGCTCACAAGGCACACATCAAACATAAAGGATTCATCAACCCTATATGCCCATCTCATGCAAACTCATGCCTAGCTCCCTTTTCCCTTTACAAAACTCATGTAAAACATCATAAAAACCATGGATCAACACTTACCTCTTGAAGAACAAAGGCTAGTATGATTCAAACGCAAAGATATGGAGAAACCAAGCTTCAAACGCATCAAACTCTAAAACCTTGTTTAAAGCTCCTACCTTTTCAAAACAAGGGGCAAACTCATTAAAACCTTGAAAGAGTTGAAGAAAAAACCATGAAAACACTTCAAGGAGATCAAGAACTTACCTAGGCCAGAAGGAGAGAAGAAGTCTCCCCCTTTTTCTGCCACTCGGTGCCCTTATAGATGAGCAACCGCCTCAGGTTCGGCGGCCAAACCTGCATGCGAAACCATGCAACGTTCGGCGGCCAAACATTGCCTTCGGGGGCCGAAACTAGGGGACTTTCGGCGGCCGAACTTTAACTTTCGGGGGCCGAACCTGCATTCTGCCTCCTTGGCCTTTTCTCTTCCAAACTCAATCATTTTCACTCTAAACCTTTAAAATACTTGAAAATATTTTATAAAACCTTTCTCTTACCCTTCTAGAAACCTCTGACATCCTTGAATTCCACCGGACGGTAGAAATTCCGATGTCTGAATCTGCCGGGTATTACATTCTTCCCCCCTTTAAGAACATTCGTCCTCGAATGTTCACACAATAAACACACATGCAAATAAGAAAGTAAGGAAAGCCTAATACCTTCCTCTGCAAAGAGACACAGAGATTACTGACGAAAACCCTCTCGGGTTATCTATACTTCCTAACTCTGTTGACCCTTAACTGCTTCATCTGAGTTCACACTTTACACTGATTACTCACATTTCTTTCTCTTTGACTCTTCTTCGCTGTCTTCATACTCTTCTGTCCTTGCCTCTAGCTTTACCTGTCTATCTATTTTAGATTCAAACAGACATGCCCCAAAACCGAACTCGTCTGATAGAACTTGGCCTCGATGCCGTGTTCTCGTAAATTCTACACTACGTCATAGATAATGGGCATGCTTCTCTTTGGACTATCTCTAGCGCTCTCGCTCTCTAGCTTTCGAGCTATCTGTTTCTATAGAATAAACTGATAAACGATGTCTGACTGAGGGCAGCTAACATCTCATCTGCCTCACTCAGTAATATCTGTCTTGTATACTCAGAGTCGCTGAACAGGTTATTGTACCCTTTACTTCTGGTATAGACTCTTTACTACAACTCTGATCTCAGCTCTATTCACTTGCTTTTCTCTACCTCTCAGCACATAGTGTCCGAATCTCAGATCTATCATCATCAATTCGACATAAGAACACCTGTCCTTGGTAGTGATTTTGCATCAACTGCTCACAGTCGTTACAAAATCTCAAGGTTTCATCCTTCGTTTCTCACACCAACACTGGAACATTTCAGGGTGAGGTACTAGGTCGGATAGAACCTTTATCTACCAAGCTTTTCTAGACTACTCTGACTATGCTCTCTCTGCAGGTGCCATCCTGTAGGGTAGAAGGAAAGAAATAGGTCCGCGTCCAGACACCATTTCTATTCCACACTCTGACTCCCTGACAGATGGTAAACCTGACAGCTCGTCTGGGAAAAACTATCGAGCACTTACTCGTAACGGGTATTGAGACTGATTCCCTGACCTGACTCCTACACATGCGCACAAGAGCTAGAACCCTTTGACAACCTTTCCTGTGTAAACGATGAGCCTAATGGGCTGACATTAACTTCTAGGCACCCCTATACTGTCCCTCTAACGGACTGTCTCTGATCCATCTTAGCCTCTGAACTCTGAACTTTCCTACCTTGTCTCTGTAGACACAGGTAGTACTATGAGTAGTTAGCCAATCCGCCCTAGATTGACATCACCAGTCAACTCTAGAACCATAAGGTCAGCTGGATTGCATCTACTCACCACAAACTCTAAGCTGAACTGACTGACGCTGCCTCAGATGGATCATACTCGGGTCCACTAACCCAGAGAAAACACTCGAAGCCCAGAAGTCATCAAACCCCCCTCTATCTACGGCTCTCAAGACAACAGGGAAAGAAACATCAGGGTCCACGACAACCTACACATCTGAACACCCTCAAGTGAACGTATCTGACGTCACCGTGTTCGATGTGTGAGCCTCCTACTGAGTCAGGATGAAGATCCAAGCGAAAGCTAACGAATCTTCCCTTAGGAATCTACTGAAGAAAAGACTGACTCTTTTCTCTGCCTCACCTACTACCTAATCCCAGATTAAACTGAAAGCTCCTCCTAACCTTACACTTATTCTTCCTCTTTTCTTTCATCTGCTCTCTTCTAGTTTACTTACTCTTCTCTTTTCCTTCATCTGCTCTCTTTCACTTCCTGTTATGCTTTTCTTCCTCTCTTATTTCTTATTTTGTTCTCTGACTTATGGATTATCCTTGAGGGCTGCACTCGGAGATGAGAGATCATTCTCCCTATACCTGGATAAAATCCAAGGCCATAACATCTCATAGCAACACTCTCAAGCATCTTTCCATGCTTACTAACTCTAGTTACTTACTCGTTTGGCTTTTTCTATCTCCCTCACTCTACTGGTGTCATCCTGCAGAGAAGACAAAGAATGGTTCTGGGTTTAGACATCAGTCCTATATCCCATTCTAGTCTCTCAGCAGGTGGTAAACCTGACGGCTTGTTTGGAACAACATCTAAAACTTTTCTTTGGCTGCGGGCACTCAACCTAGTTCCCCTCCTAATCTGACGAACTGCTATACTCTCTGACATAAGCACGAAACCTCTGATAACCTCTCCTAACCAGTTTACGAGCTTCGAGGGCTGATATTACATTTCAGGCATCTCTACACTGTCCCCTCAACATACCACTTGTGAGCCACCCTGATCTCTAAGCCTGACGACTCTGTCTCTGCTATCTCAAGCAAGACTATGAGTAGCTAGCCCATCCACCCCTAGAATGATGTCAATCAATCACTCTAGAACCACTAGGTCAGTTGGAAGGCACCTACTCACAACTAGCACTGAACTAGCACTGAACTCAACTGGCAGACTACCTCTGCCGCTGATGGATCACACTTGGGTCTATTGACCTAAAGAGGACAGTCTAATCCCTCAAGCACGAAGGAAAACAAAGCATCAGAGTCTCTAAGAGTAGACACATCAAAACAAACGGAAGTGAAAAGTACCTGTTACCGCCCTGTCCGATGTGTCAGCCTCCTGCTGCGTCAAAGCAAAGATCCGTGCTGGTACTGACGGACCTTCAACTGGGGAACCTATGGAAGAAGGAGTGATCTCGCTCCCTCTGCCTCTGCCCAACGCCAAGGCTAAAGCTCCTGGCTGAGTCACTCTGTCTGAGGCTGTCTGCTGGGACTGTGTTATCAAAGTCGCGGTGGAACACTCACGTGCTATGTGCCCCTCCTGTCCGCACCTAAAACATGCTGTTGTCCCTACTAAACAGACTCCCTTGTGCAGCCTACCGCACCTCGGACATTTGGAGTTTGTCAAACCAGAGCTCGATCCCTCACCTATTCCCAGACCAGACTTGATCTGCTTCCAGAACTTGTTCTTCTTTGATCGTCTGAGGCCTCTACCTCCCTTCTTCCTTTCTATACCAGCCTCGTGCAGAGGGGAGAGATTCACATCACTTGTCCCTGCAAGTTTGGCACTAGCTTCTCTCTTCTGTGCCATATCTACTATATCATGGAACCTCTTCCTTGTGCTATCTGGAAAAGCCCCTTCGGCAAACTCTGTTGCAAACTGCTCCCAGGATAAGCTTTCTACCCTCGGGTTCACATACTGGTTGAACCATTCCCTTGCCTTTTCACATTTCAATGTGACCCCTGCCATCTGAATGGCTCTACGCTCACTGGCTCCCAACTCATCAGTTATCATCTTGACCATTCTGAGATACTCAAAAGGGTCATCACCAGTCTCAAACTTGGGAACATCTAACCGCAAATAGTCTGTCATCTGTACCCTATTTCCTCCAGGTGAACTAGGCTTAGGTATTTGGACAACTGGGGCTACTGGTTCTATTGGTGGTGGAGGAGGTGTAACATTCCCTGAGGTAGGGTTTGCTAAACTTGGATAACCAAAGAAGAGTGGAAACATGGTATACTGTGGATGTGGCGGTGGATATGGCGGATAAAAGGAAGGATAGGGCATAAAGGTGGGATATGGGCGATAACTAGGAAACTCTGATGTACCTCTCATCGGGTACTCTGCCCCCCACTGGTAGGGTGGATACTGAGGTGGAACAAATCTCGAGGCTTGAGTGCCTCCTTGAGACTCACCCATATCTCCTCCTAACCTGCTCCTGCCAAAGCTACCATCTCTGCTCTGCACATCCTCCTCTAGGACTCTCCTAAACCCTGACATACCACTCTGCACAACTCCCCTTCTACTCTCATCACTAGACCTTCTAGGGTCCCTTGATGTACCTTCTCTGCTTAAACTATCTGCTGTTGCCTTTTGCAGAACTGGGAGTTGAGCATCCATGTCCTCATCCTCCGACGGAGCTCCAGTCAATCGAGCAGATCGACGAGTTCCTCTCATCCTGCCTCTGACAAGCACAACATCACACAAAATATCATCAAATAATCCATGTGAAAACACATGATTCCTTACCACATATCAAGTAGACCAATAATGCACATATCAAACATAGCAATAATGCACATGCAGCTCATCATGGCATTTCACATCATCATGCAAGACAGGACTCCACATCCTATCCTAGTGGACATGATTGTACCTATTGTGCTTTCCCTCCTATATAAGACAACACCTCTTTCCGATGTGGGAATCTGATCCTTGAGCATCTTCGCTCAACACACCGTACTCGAAGATCTACACGTCTGACATCTTAACCTCTTTCCGATGTGAGATAGCTCTGATCCCTGAGTATACGGACTCAGCACATCGTACTCTAGAGGCCCTATGCTCTGATACCAATCTGTAACGACCCGGAAACCGGTACCCCTCAGTAACGGTCCGAACCATCACTGGCACTAGGATCCAGATCGGCTTAAGGCCGCCGGGACCCGTAGTCAGCCAACTATACTCTCTGTGTACCTGATAATCCCATACATGAGACAAAATGACTCAATAATCCTATAAAACTCTGTAGGCTTAACTGCTGCTACTCAGATATGTCAATCTGAAATGGCCCTCAGGGCCTATACCAGGGACTACTATCTGCTGTGGGTCAAGGGAATGAAACCCTTTTAATCTGCAACATATCCCATTGGTATCTCATCAAAGCCATACGTTAAGCCCAACTCACACATTTCTCATCAAGAAACGTAAAACAGGATGCATGTACAAAGGGATTAAGCATACATCACACTATGGCAAAGACACTAGAGAAAGCACAAGTCTATCCAGTAACTGACAGTACATATCGATACATTACATGACAACTAATCTTTTAATTACATCATGTCCACTATGCTATTACAAACATACATTCATGCATCACTGTTCTCTGTACTCTTACTGACTTTGACTTCCCATAGCTATCTCAGAACCTGCAAAACTGGGGTTAAGGGAGTGGGATGAGCTACTACAGCCCAGTGAGAAGGAACAGGCAAAACAGTTCATTAATTACATGTTCTCATGAAATGCATCACATCACAACATATCATCAAAAGGATGAACTTGTCACCAATAGCCCTTCAGTGTATACATATAACAATATGTCCAACTTGCCAAGAGCGATTAGGCCTCACCTGGACTTCTCTTCCCTGGCTCTATCACAAGGCCAACTGTGCCAGGGGCGATTAGGCCTCACCTGGACTTCTCTATCTGAGTCAGGTCAAACTGTCTATCTCATAGTACCAGGAGCGACCTGGACTATCCAGGGGCGACCTGGTATGGCTACCTCATGCCATAACTCTATATCTGTACTCTGTGCTCTATCAAGGGCTAAGGATCATCCAACATTCATCCGCACAAATATCATCTTATGCAATGCGTCATATTCGTGAATGCTAATGCAGCACAACCTAATACATAACATGGCATTTTATGATGCATGGCTCATGCTAGAATCATGACCTTTCTTTATTTAAAAACCGCAAGTTTAGTTCCACTCACCTGTAGCCTCTGCTTGGCTAACTCTGGGCTAACTAGCTCTGGACCAACTCTAACTCTGAAGCAGCTACTACTGCTAAAGACCTCGTTTTCTCGGGTCCAATCCTACAATGGAGGACTTAAATGAGGTACCAAACATACTCTATACAACTGATAAACATCTCTTATACACCTTCCCAAAACCCCTCTAAAACACCTCAAAACATGCATGCAAAACAAGCAAAGGAAGGCTGGACAGGGCACCTTCGGCAGCACCTTCGGCGGCCGAAAGTCAGGCATGTTCGGCGGCCTAACTTGGACTTTCGGCGGCTGAACCTGAGTTCATCCAGAATTCAGTTTCGTGCACAAGGACGCCTGCCAGTCCCTCCATCACCTGCTCAACCCTCAAGACATGCATTTAACCCCTCTAAAACATGCATAAACACTTTAACAAGCATAAAGGAGCTTAAAACAACTTAAACTCCAACAAAACAAGCTCACAAGGCACACATCAAACATAAAGGATTCATCAACCCTATATGCCCATCTCATGCAAACTCATGCCTAGCTCCCTTTTCCCTTTACAAAACTCATGTAAAACATCATAAAAACCATGGATCAACACTTACCTCTTGAAGAACAAAGGCTAGTATGATTCAAACGCAAAGATATGGAGAAACCAAGCTTCAAACGCATCAAACTCTAAAACCTTGTTTAAAGCTCCTACCTTTTCAAAACAAGGGGCAAACTCATTAAAACCTTGAAAGAGTTGAAGAAAAAACCATGAAAACACTTCAAGGAGATCAAGAACTTACCTAGGCCAGAAGGAGAGAAGAAGTCTCCCCCTTTTTCTGCCACTCGGTGCCCTTATAGATGAGCAACCGCCTCAGGTTCGGCAGCCAAACCTGCATGCGAAACCATGCAACGTTCGGCGGCCAAACATTGCCTTCGGGGGCCGAAACTAGGGGACTTTCGGCGGCCGAACTTTAACTTTCGGGGGCCGAACCTGCATTCTGCCTCCTTGGCCTTTTCTCTTCCAAACTCAATCATTTTCACTCTAAACCTTTAAAATACTTGAAAATATTTTATAAAACCTTTCTCTTACCCTTCTAGAAACCTCTGACATCCTTGAATTCCACCGGACGGTAGAAATTCCGATGTCTGAATCTGCCGGGTATTACAGGCAGTCAGAGCAATAATTGCCAAGAAGGTGAAGGGGCAATTGATGACCGCTGGATTTCCCTACCCCCAATCCTGGGCCTAGATTAAGACCATGGCCCATGAAAGGAAGGCCCGCAGGCTCTCTCCAGTAAAACAGGCCCAGATCTTCAGACCCCTGAGGCCGGACTCCACCAGATTCTTCCTAACCGAGGTCGGCCCAGTTCGTATAACCTCCCCACGGATCCTTTCTCCTCCTGGGTTCCGCGTCCAGCCCAGCTCTCGGTCCAGCCCAGGATCCAGAACGAGACTCGTCATACAGCCTGGCAGATCCGCTCGAGCGTACGCATGGGGGAGAATCAGAGGCCGTTACGCATGGAGCAGGCGCCTGATATCCTCGTACGCCCATATCTGTATGACAGAGACACGTGGCCCTATCATAGGAGAGCCGTAGTACGTCATCAGCAAGCAGACAGAAAGGATAAAAGGGGATACCCCTCTAGAGAGGGGATAAGCTTTATTCTTCAATACCAAAATCCTTGTAAAACCCTATTCTATTGGATCTCAGATCATCAATTATTATTTTAAAATTATTATATAAAACAATATTTTTTTATTAAAATTTTAACGATAAATTTTAATATTATTATTAAATATTTTATGACCATATTAATTATTAATAATGAAAAATTAAATTTATCAATTTTTTTAAAATGGGATAAATTTATTGTTATTATTATAATTTTAATGACAGATTATAATGTCATTGTAATTAATATTAATAATTAATTTATAATATTTTCATTAAAAATTAGACAACTCACTGAATAAAATAATCTTATTAACGATTAATTTTTTAATATTTACCCATCTATAAATTTTTCTCTGGATTGTGAACACTTTTTTTTTCTTGTAGTGTCAAAACTCCTGCTTTTATTATCACTGGGTTAATTCATGTGGATGTACTTCTCTCTTTAGAATTTTCATGTTTGGAATCAAAACTCTTTCCACTTATGAGATCAGCCTTTCCATGATGACTTTCTTCAGTTCTCCTCCTAGAAGTTCTTCCTAGCTCAGTAGAACCATGAGCCTTCTCTCGACTGCTTTCCCTCCTATCTGAGTATCTGGAATCTATATCTTTGCGACTTATCATGTTCTCCATCATGGGATCTTTCTTCTTTACTTTTGCTTCCACCACGTGAACTCTCATGTTCTGAGATCTTTGATGTCATTTCCTTCTCTCACTGTCATCAGCCCGACTGTGCCCTTTAGTTTCAAACTTTTCTGCAACTTGCCTGCTTTCTAATTCTCCATCCCGGTACCAACTGCTCAGCTTTTCCAAGTTACTTCCCTCTTGTTTCCTCTCTATAATTATTATTCATATTATTTCCTCTCATATTATTTCTTCTATCATTTTCTTTCTATCTATATTTTTCTATTATTTTCTCTTCATTTATTTTCTTTTCTAATCATTTTCCCTTTTTTTTTTCCTCATTTTTATAATCATCTTTTAACTCTACTCTCATTCTTCCATCTTTTTCATAATTTTATTTTTCTATCAATTTTTTCTTTTCTCTTTTTTCTTTCTATTTTTTTATCATTTTCTCACATTTACTCTTCTCTTATTTCCACTTTCTATATATTTCTAATAAATATTGGACATAAATTAAAATTTTAGTAACAATAATAATATAATTTTAAATTTTATTGAATTAATAAAAAATAATATTAATAATAAAATTTATTATTTAGTCGAAATAATAATTATTTTAAAATTATTTAAATTTTCAATAGATTTACTAACGGATTTCAATCCGTTGGTAATTTACTCACGGATTTACCAACGAATTTAAATCTGTGAGTAAATTATTTTTTTTTTCAATTTACTAAGAGATTTGAAATTCGTTAGTAATAGTAATGAAAATTCCATATTACTAACGGATTTCACAGTTGGTAAAAATTTATCAACGAGTTTTTTAACAACGGATCATAATTGGTTAGTAATCCGTTGATAATTTGTTTACCAACGAGTTTTTACAAGATTACGAACGGAAAAATCTGTTGATAATTCGTAAATTTTTTGTGGTGACAAGGGCTGCAACGGCATGATTCAGCTTTTTTTTTTTTCCTTCAGTAATCAACTTCAACAAAAATACTTAGTCCAGTTGAAGTGTTTTTACTTTCATTATAAAAAATAAATAAATAAATAAATAAAAAACAACAAGAATAAACAAATAAACAAGGAAAATCCAGCATCACAGCTTTGAATCTCCATTTGTGTAACCTTCATTTTTCATTAAGGAACCAAACAAGTACAGAAACGGTGCTAGGTAGTTTTGGAGATGAAAAAAGCGAGGGTTCAAAGATGCTTAAATTGGGATTGAACCCAATAAAAATTGTGTTTTAGTCTCATTTTTCATATATTTTTAAAGGAAATGAAATACATTTTTCAAAATAAAAAAATCAACTTATTAATAATGTTAAAATTTAGAAATCAAAATAGCAAATCTCCCCATAAAATTTATCTCCAATAGTTTGCAAGACATAAGCATGGTAACATGTTCCAAATCCTCTGGCTGATTCAATATTAGGGTTTTACTGCTTTTTTATTGTTATGTATTTGGGTTTTATTAGTTTTCAGACAACCTTTCTTCTAAAATTTAATGGGCTTCTGCCCGAAATGTTCTATTAACGAAACTCTCAATCCCTTAATAAAAAATATATATATATTTGAACTTAAGAATGACTCTGCATTACTAAATTATTGTTAAATTAAAATAAATGCAAGTAAAAATAAAATCTGACCTAAACTTGCAGCAATTACAATACATAAGATTTTCAATTATAGTTACATCATTGAGATAGAAAATGAAAATTCCACATTAATAAGCGATGTACGACACAAAACAAAATTAAACGCACACAACAAACTATTAAATTCAGATTCTTCTGAAGAGGATGTGCGCTCCATATTGAGGCTGCACGGTCAAAAATTGCATAGGGGCATGAACATATGTGGGCGACAGCACAAAAGAGAATCGGCTAATGACGATAGCTAAAACAAGCTTCAATTCAACCATGGCAAAACTTTGTCCAACGCATATTCTGGGGCCTAAACCCCATGGGAAGAATGATGCTAAGTGCTTGCGAGGCTCGCTAAATCTCTGAGGATTAAACTTGTCAGCGTCTTCTCCCCATATCTCAGGATCATGGTGAGTGGCAATTATAGCAAGAGCAAGCTGTGTGTCGCCAGGAATTTCAAGATCGCCTAGCTTAACATCTTTGCAAGTTCTCCTCATAAGCATCGTCACAGGAGTGTAAAGTCTAAGTGTTTCATTTATTATCATACTTATCTATTGTAACAACCAGAAAAATATTAATTAAATTGAGGAGTTTAGCATCTTAATTAACATGAATGTAATTAGTACTTAAAGCATAGACTTACAATTTTAAGTTGGCTGAGATTTTCTGCAGTAGGAAGTTCATTGTCTTTGCAAACAATATTGATTTCTTCCCTGGCCTTAGTTTGCCAATCTTGATGCATTGCTAGAAGTATGAGTGCCCAAGTCAAGACATTAGCACTTGTTTCCTTGCCAGCAAAGTAAAAAGTCTTGCATTCATCTATTATTTCATCTATCTCTAATTTATCTTCTTGATCATGAAACTTATGGGGGGACATTAACAAACTAAGTAGATTTCTTGAATTCTCTGCTCTTCTGTTATTAGTCTCTATTAGTTTTCGTATCGAATCGCATATTTCCTTGTCTAATCTCCACCTCTCTTTGTTCTTCTTTGTGGGTAAGAACCTGGGTTAAATTATTTGGAGTTAAAGGTGATGCCTTTTGTAAGTGAAAGCAAAATTGATGAGTTGAATGGCAAAATCACCTGAATCCTGGAATGTATACGCTAGTTAAGGACACAAAGAAAAGGCGCATTTGTTGTTCTTGTAACTCAAAAATGCGTTTTCCCTCTGCAAAGCTGCTTCCAAAAATTGTTCTGGATATAATATCTGCTGACAAATCATGAATTTCTTTATGCACTTCAATCTCAAATTCATCCTTGCCTGCTCTTCTTTCCTCCCACTTCTCCAACATCATCATTGTACTAGCCACCATTTTTGGCACCCAACCCTTGCAACATATATGAAATTTTAAGTACTAACTGGTTGATCTGACAATATGATTTAACTTTAAATTGTAAATTTGAAATAGGAATGGGAAGGTGACCACACTTACCTTAACTTGTTCCATGTTAAGGGCTAGGTTACTGATCCTCCTATGAACAGCCCATTTCTCACCCCTAAGCTCAGCCAGTCCCTCACCCAAGAGCTTTTTAGACGAAGGGTTGTTAAATAGCCTCTCGAATGGTCCACCTGTGTTCATAAGAACCTCCTTGATCATACCTGGATCTGCTATTGCCAACCTGGGCTTGGGTCCAAACCAGTACAAGTAGTTCTTTCCATACATCATAGACCAAGTATGGTAAGAAGGAACCACTCGGTGCAGGACGTTATGGCCGTGTGATTTTTTCGACTTCGCTTCTGCCATCTTACGTCGCAGCTCCGACGAATTCCCGATGATCGGACGGTAACTTGGGCCTCCTATGCCTTGATTTCGGAAGTGGCGTTGAATTTTGTAAGGAATCCATAGTATTGAATATACTAGTTTTAAGAGATATAATATGAGAATAGCTAAGATCACAGAAATAGAAAGGATTAAAAGCATCTTGATATTTCAACGATGCTCAACTTTGCAAGCAATCAGATTTATAGATGTTTGATGAAATTTCTAAAACAACAGGCATTATTTTATGGTTTCTTCAGGACCAGCTTGTTGGACATAATTGATCAAGCTAAAAGATTGTTTATTTGGTGCCAATGGCGTTTCTTAATAATGTATATATTAATCTGGAAGACATTATACAAGGAGCTACAGTGATGACGATGGGCTATTATAATTATACATAATGTAATAATTTTTTGCACAAACGATGCTAGAAGATGTTTTGGACCATATTGGGTATGCATCTAAGCAATCATATAAAAGGGGTTTGGACCACGTTGATGACCTCACCTGTGTGGGGGCAAATTCTTTCCCGTATAATTTGACTTAACTAGAGCCAAATATGTAACTTTAAAAATGAAGAAGAAAACCCAGCAAATCATCAATTGCAGACTTGTCAGCATCTGCCCCATATTCTAGAGTTGAGATGAGGCTGAGCCTTGCTTAAGGCCAGTGCTCAGTTCTGTTCCTGCCGGATATCTAGGCTAGGGAGTGGTTTAATTAGGACTATCTTAAACTCCTATCTTTTTATTTTTTTTAAATAATTGTTTATAATTTTCAAAAGTAAAATGTTGTCTATATATATATATACACTAGAAGTATGCCCATGCAATGCAACGGAAAAAGTTCAAACATGTAATTTAAAATTTAAAAACTATACAAGTTCAAATATAAAATTTAAAAATTACATTTACTATATATAAAAAAGTTTTTTATTGCAGCAAATTACTCTCCTTGCTTTTTTTCATTTTCCTGCAAAAAATATTAAATTAAATTAATATTATATATTCTCTCATCTTATTTTTGTAATATCGGATCCAATTTGACTCAAGGTCAAATCATCAGACAATTTTACAGTTCCACTGAATTGAGATTGAGAGGAGCCAAATCAGACAAATCAAGTTTCTTCTCAATATTTTATTTAACTCTTTTTTAAAAGAGAGTTTTACGCAAACACTAAGATTGAGTACAAAGAAAAATTAACTCAACTTATTTCGTATTATTCTTTTTATTTTTTGTTAATGAAGTAATTTGTCAAGCTAACCAATTAAGGAGAACATTTGAAAAATTTAATCATAAAGAGCATTAAAATTATAAATATTTTTAATATACAAGAAGTATAAAATTAATGTGCAAGAACACAAATGGCAATCTCTTAATTTTTACTAATGTCAAATAATAATAGTTTATATAATGAGAAAATCATTTTGTTTCTTTTGTAATTAGAAAAATACAGTGTCATCAATTTTAAAGGATACCAACTCTTAAATGAATAAAAGCTCTACCAACAATGAGACAGCTAGCATTGCATTGATAAGCTCATTTGAAACTCCCCCCTAATCCGCATGATAACCAGCAGGCTTAAGGAACAGGTTCTGTTCTTTCCAAACCCAATCGATTCTGAAGGCGTTTGAAACGATCTAACTCCTAGAGGCTCCTTCATCGTTAGAAGTTGGAGGAAATGGAAACAACAGTGGAATTGGGCAAATCTCGTGTAAATCTAAACTCTCTCCCACCCAATTGCCGCGATAATCGACTGCTGCAAGAAATGGGTTATGTTCTATCCAAACCCAATAGATAATCAGATCAAGAGAAAGCATGGATGTGAACAAAGTATAATTCCTCCTTTGTTCTTTCAACCAATAAACAACCAAAAGCTAATTCAAAGTAGGCTTAAACAGGGGAAGGGGAAGAAGGAAAAAGTGAAGCTCAGAACAAAGATAAGTTTCAAAACCTTTTCATTGATTCTTGTTTTTTTTGTCGGTTCAAAATAATTAACAGAGTAAAGGTCTAAAACTTTTAAAAACCTGAAATACATACATGCAATCACCTGTAATCACACATGTGATTGTTGTATTGTGCTATCTTTTCACCAAAGCACTATTCAATTTATCATATAAAAATATTTAGATTTTACAATTAATGTTAGAATAATTAGCTAATTAGCAATAGATTGAATGTACAAGAACAACAAAATATAAGTACTGCAAGAATTTGGTGTGAAGAGCTAAGTGCACTTCACTTTAGATGTTTATTTATTAGCTTATATACTTGTGAATAGCTTATTCATGACATGACATCTTGCCTAAATCTAGTAGTGTGAAACCGTCTTTTACGTGTTTAATTTATTTAACATTTCAATTTTGATACTTTGATTAATATTTTAGATATCTAATTAGTATTTTGATCTCTGTTGATTCATAAATGGGACTTTCTAAATCAGATTGTGAAAGGTACTATAAAAAAAGAGTTTCTAGATAAAGTAATTTATTTTTAATAATTTCATTTCTATGTCTCAGTTAATGCTTTCCCATTAAATGCATATTGTAATATATATTTGAAGTCACATATAAACTTACCTTCTAATACCTGATGGTGGTCCAACTTTTATAATACCTGCATATCCTTTATTCTGTAAATCAAAAGAGCATTTGAGATTTAGTTTAGGCAAGTTATTAAGATTACTTTGCCCTTTTTTCTCTTATTAGAATAAAATTTCACACTCCCAAATTATTTTGCTTTTGCTAGACAACCAAATAGCTTTCAATAGGCAAATTTTACATGTAAATATCCAAAATATATTGGATGTCAGAATATCTTTCAAAATCATAATAGATGATAATAGTAGATTTGAAATATCTTTTACATTTGTTCACTACAGATTATGTAACGATCTGAAAATTAGATCGTACATGTGCATACAATATAACTTAAAATATAAAATATATACTAGAGTTCTCATTAAATGGTTCAGTATAATCGTTATTACATATCTCGATTTGGTTCAAATAAAATTTATATTTTAAAACTTTTACATATGAAAATCATAAATACGGAATTATAAAAAAAAATTCGAGCAAAACACAATTCTAATCCACAAAACGAATTACATATCTATAGTATATTATTACATCAGAATTGACTTTTTGAATTAACTCTAATCTTGCAAATCTAAGATTAGGAAAGAAATGATAAGTTACAATAGTCTAGTAAACATAAATATAATTATAAAATAGTTTAATAAAAACATATAATAGTATGAATACGACACAATATAAATAATACACATCAAGATGAATTTTTCACTAATAACTCTTTATAATTCCAATTGAAATATAATCATAAAATAATTTAATAAAAATATAAAATTTAAGGTTAAATCTATCAACTTGTATTCGGCGGTCGAATTCAAAAAGGCTGAACGACTCAATTTTTATTATTTAAAAATTATTATTTTTTAACACATTATAAAATATTTAAAATTTATTTTATAAATTTTTTTTTAAGATTTTAAATTTTAATAGAAATTTGATGGGACGGTTAGAAATTTCGACACTAAAATTTTAATGGGTATTATAAATTATGATAAATTGTGATCTAACATAAATTTGAAATATCTTTTAGATTGATTCACTGCCAGATTATAACATGATAGATTATAATCCAAGATTCATTTTACGCAGAATGAAGGGCAAAAAAGAAACACCGGCGTTTGGGTTGTAGAACATGGACAAGAGAGTCAATACACAGTTAACAAATTGCTGAAAATGAGAAGACAAAAAGGGACGATGGGAGTGAGAAACAGGAAAGGAATTGGAGGGTTAAATAAAGGAAAATTTATTTTTTAATTCTTGAAATTTAACGTAATTAATACTTTTATTTCTTTATTTTGGTGATCCAACATTTAAATCTCTCACTCTCTCTTCTGTTTAAATTCGTAGTCAATCTGTTCAAATTAGCCGTTTGAAATATTTGAATTGACAAAATTGACCCTCAAGTCCTGCTATTTTAAAATCACGAAATCCAAATCCAAATGACTCTTCACCGTAAATAATTCTTCTTCTTATTCACCATAACTTTTACCCTTACTGCAACTTCTCCTTTTTCTTCTTTTTCTTCACCATAACTCCTACCTTTTATGCAACTCTCAAATAATGCTTAAGAGAAGAAAGATGGAAAAGAGAAAAAAAAAGAAAAAAAATCAATAATGTCAAAAGAAAATAGAAAAAATATGAGGGAGAACAAAAATGAAAAAGAGAAAAAAAATTAACAATGTTAAAAAAAAAAGAGAAAATATAAGGGGAAAAAAGATGAAAAAGAGAAAAAAAAATGAACGATGTAAAAAGAAAATAAAGAAAATATGAGGGAAAATAAAAATAAAAAGGAAAAAAAAAATAAAAATTAACAATGTCAAAAAAAAAAAAGATGAAAAAGAGAAAAAATCAAAAGAAAAATCAACTATGTCAAAAGAAAATATAGAAAATATGAGTGGGAATAAAAATGAAAAAGAAAAAAAAAGAAAAATTAATGATGTCAAAAAAAAAGAGAAAATATAAGGGAGAAAAAAAGATGAAAAAGAGAGAGAGAGAAAAAAAAAGAGAATTAATAAGGGATAAAAGTAAATGGAGAAGACAAGAAAGAGAAGAAAAATAGGGATTTCACATTGAGAGGAGGGTATTTTTAGAAAAAATTATCACCTCTCACCTTTGAATCTTTGACCAAAACTTAGTGTTGAATCGCCAAAATAAAGGAATAGAAGTGTTAATTATGTTAAATTTTAGGGACTAACAAGTAATTTTTTCTTAAATCAATAAAAAAGCACATCCAAAATTAAATGGATTTCACTGGCAGTCACTGTGTAGAGGCTGCTCCGTTTTATTATAGATATAATAATTTGAAAAAAGGATCATCAAGTAAATAGGCAACATGTATTTTTTTTTGGGTAAGATGTTAATAATAGGGAGCAAGAATTTCAAAAAGTTAAATTTTATTAATGCAATCATTTACATTTCATTTGACATTATTTATTAAAATAATTTTAATAAATTTTTATAAAATTATATTTGAATTCACTTTATTTTTAAAATAAAATTTTTAATTTAAAAAATTGAATTTTTTCCATAAATAAGAGAATTATTTAAAAAATAAAATAAAATAAATAATTTTTAAAATAAAAAAAATCTTAATATCTCCAAATTATTTGTTATGGACAATCGATGGTATGAGTTTTTTAATTTAAATATATTAAAATTCAAATTATATTTAGTAAATTGAACAGAAAAAAGATTTAGGAAAGAAAAACGCAGGAGATGTTTACTTGTATTCATGAAACATAAAAGATTCTATATTTCACTTCTAAAAAGAAAAAAAGAAAGTTATACAAATTATCCTTTGAGAAATCGGCATATTTCCACATATTACATATACACTGCTTAGTCACAGAACAATTATGAAATGTTGCTGCTCGATTGGCTAACAGGGAAACATCAGAAGAACGCTCCGCACTTTATAAAAATAGCAGGTGGATATATGACGTGTAGTTGCTTGATTTGATATGAGAAAAACGCTAACAACAACGCCTCGTGCCTTATAAGAACCCACAAACAAATCGTTCACCACCATCACCGTAAGTTGCAGACACTGTACCGGTAGCAGAGGAAGCCGAGAAATTATCCCATAAGAAAATTGAAAGGGTTTAGGGTTTGGAGGAGAAAAAGATAAAACCTAACTACCATGGAGAGTGCCTTTGCGAGCGCCTCGGCAATCGCGGACCAGAGGCAAAAGATCGAACAGTACAAGCACATCCTCGCTTCCGTCATATCGTCAAACGACATCTTTCAGGCCAAGAAGTTTATCGATCACGGTACCTTTCTCTTGCACTCTTGTTTTACTATCCACCTAGGTTTTTCCTTTTGTGATTTTTTTCCAATTATGCTATTATTTTGGGAGCTAATAGTTCGAAAACGACTGGCAGTGTTGTCCGACGATGTGCCACTGGTGGTTTCGAGGCAGCTATTGCAGACTTTTGCGCAGGAATTGGGGAGATTGGAGCCGGAGACGCAAAAGGAGATTGCCCATTATATTCTTGCTCAGATTCAACCTCGGGTTGTTTCTTTTGAAGAACAGGTTAATTTTGGATCATTTATTGGTTTATATAAAAACAGAAACTTCTTCTCTCTGTAAAACGCGTCTCCACATAAGACATTGTTTCTGCTCAAGTGCTTTTTCCCAAGTTAGATTGCTCTCCTTGTTATCTGGTTTTTATTCGTCGACAACTAACTCCCTGTTCCATTAGGTGAACAATCTTTTTATGGGGTAAGTTCTGTAATCTAAGTCCTTGCATCGATAAGCAATTGTTGGATTCTGTGAATTGCAGGTTTTAATAATTAGAGAGAAACTCGCTGATCTATATGAGTCGGAACAACAGTGGTCAAAAGCAGCTCAGATGCTCAGTGGCATTGATCTAGACTCTGGAATGAGGTATGAGAGTAAGATTATATATATATATATATATACATATAAAATCTTGGAACAGAAGTATTTCTGCTTCTTTTTCTCTCTTTTCTTTCTTTAATTTATATGATTTCTTTATCAGGGTCATCGATGATACATTTAGGTTATCAAAGTGTGTTCAAATTGCTCGCTTATATCTTGAGGTATTGAATTGTAATATAATATTAGCTTATATGGTGAATAATTAATTAGCAGTCCTTTTGCCCTGGGCCTGACTTTGGATGTGGTTTTAATATATCATTTAGTGTGTTAAGCACATATTGGAGCAATGTAATAATGTTTTTAAGCGGCAATAATTTGCAATAAGATGCTTGTTACATTTCCTTTCAAATCAAGTGAAGCAGCTGGTGGAATATAATAAAGTTCATTAATATACCCTCAATTTGGGCGTATACTGTTTAGTAGAGTTATCAGCAACCATATGGATTATTTTGCCTGCATGCTACATCTAAGTATTATTGTGGGTTGAGATGTTCAATGCCTGCACTCATCAGCTTGTGCTATCACAGCTGCTGAACTCTCAAAGCCCCATTTGTGTCACCACTTATTGAAAAGTTAATTCAGCTGTTAATACTGAAGATATTTTCAGAAATTGTTGTAGATTGCTAACCTTGAAACAAAAATATAATTTATTACTTCATACTTTGAGATTTGTTTGGAGCTGGAATTGGTCCTTTCAGTTCCGACATACCTCTGGTCGAAGGGTTAGCCTTTTGATCTCATTCTTAAGGTCTTAAAAACTATTAGAGGGATTTTTTTTATTTCAGGATGATGATGCAGTTAATGCAGAGGCTTTCATCAATAAAGCGTCGTTTCTGGTTAGCAACAGCCAGCATGAAGTATTGAACTTACAATACAAGGTTCAGCATCATTCTACATTCTCTCAATGAAACTTAATACTTGGATAGAAGCTTTATTGTTTGCTGAGATTGTCTTCTCCTATTTTCTTGTCAGGTTTGTTATGCCAGGATTTTGGACTTGAAAAGGAAGTTTTTGGAAGCTGCACTGCGTTATTATGATATATCTCAAATTGAAAAAAGGCAGATAGGAGATGAGTATGTAAAAATTGAACGTATTTATCAACTTCTTTCTTTTATTTGTCTGAAAATGATATCACTTGGAACAAAGTTTTTTGTTTTACTTTATTTTTCTGTTATGTTGATTGAAGAACCATTGATGAGGAAGCTTTGGAACATGCTCTCTCTGCTGCTGTGACATGTACAATCTTAGCTGCTGCAGGTCCTCAACGATCCCGTGTTCTTGCCACTTTGTACAAGGTAAACATACTTTCTCAATAAGCAGTTCATATGTAAATGTAATGTGCATTATACATTTGCAAAATATACTGATGCACTGAGATATGGAGCAGGATGAACGATGCTCGAAGCTAAAAGTTTATCCTATATTGCAAAAGGTTCTTGCTTGCTCTGATAACCAACATTCTTACGCTCTCGCAACATGCACACATGCTTACACACACACATGACAATCTTGCATGTGCACAGCACATTTTCACCAGTGTCATAGGTTTCATTTTCACTTTTCTTTTCCTAATACCTTAGTTTCTGCTAATAGAAATCTAAAACAAAATTTACCAGGTCTATTTGGAGAGAATTTTGAGGAAACCTGAAATTGATGCATTTGCTGAAGAATTAAAAGCACATCAGGTTGCTGACATATCTACTTTTTTTAAGGTTGTTACATTCATTTAACATTGTGAGATATAATGAATGCCTCTTCTTTGGTTGCTCAACAGAAAGCTCTTTTACCAGATAATTTTACTGTTCTGGATCGTGCTATGATTGAGCACAATCTTCTGAGTGCTAGTAAACTTTACACAAATATAAGGTTGGAAATATGATGCTTTTGTATCTCATTTTTTCCTTGAGTTTATTGCCTGTGATTTTGTACTAAATTAAGTACTATGCTTGCTTTTTTTATCCAAAAAAAAAACCCTTCTTTGCCATAGTTTTGATGAGTTGGGCACCTTGCTGGGAATTCTTCCAAACAAGGTACAGTTCTATGCTAATTCCTGATTATTGAAAATTACTAATATTGATCTTCTCTTCTTAGTTCTATCATCATTTTAGCATATTGCATCAGCTTACGAAATACTTGTAAAGTTAATTATGTTCAAGCCAATATTTTATCCTCCATTGATATAATATTTTACAACTGATTAAAATTTGATTTCCTTGTTTACACTTTGTCATTGCTTCTTTTTCCTTCTGCAATTTTGCTTACAGGCTGTAAACTTGATTGACTTTACCTTGCTAGTGTTTTTTAAACTATAAAATGTGTGAGCTTTGACAATTGTTGTGCCTGTTTATGACTTCAAATTCTATGCTCTGCATTTACCATATCTGCAATGCTTTTGTAAAAAGCTCTGGTAGTGTGGTTTATGTGTTTTATTTTGATCTCGAGGTATGTCCATCCCTTTGTCTATCTGTTTCTCTCTCACATATACACAGTTACACACACACAGAGGATCAATACACTCATGCTTGAGTTCATTGTCTCAAAACTTGAAAACATTGCTTCTTTTTGTTGCAGGCAGAAAAGATAGCATCAAGAATGATTTGTGAGGATAGAATGAGGGGATCAATTGACCAGGTGTCAAAATCTAAAATTCTAAATCCAGCTTGCTAAATTTCATTAGTTTTAAACTGGCAAGGATTTTTCTTGATTGGGTCATTTCTTTTTGATACTTGGTCCATCATTAGTTTTCAACTGGCAAGGATGTCACTAATTTAGAATAACCAGGAATTTTGTTGGTCAGATAATAATTAATTTTGATACTTGGAGTCTTGGGTCAAAATAGTATATGACGTCAATTTGTTAATAATAAACTGAGAAACTGGAGGAGTTTCTGCTTTGCAAGTTATGGTTCTATCACGAATAAGTTGCCAATATCACATTGATTTATTTGGCCTTTGACGCTCCTTACCTTGGTTGTTGCTGTGTTTGGTCATCATCTGTAGCTCACAAGCTAGGGAAACTGTATACTTCTCAAAAATATATGGCATTCGTCTGAACTTTTTAATACAATAGGTGGAAGCTGTCATTCACTTTGAGGATGATACTGAAGAGCTGCAGCAATGGGATCAACAGGTAATTATCGACCTTGCTATTATAATGGAAATATAAATTATGATCTAAGCTAACGGCATAGTAATGTTAAATTTGTTTGAGGATTTGACTGCTGGATAATTAAACATCTTTGTGCTGGTTTTCTACGCTGCAGATTGTTGGCTTGTGTCAGGCCTTGAATGATGTCCTGGATAGTATGGCAAAAAAGGGCTTACCAATCCCTGTCTGATTTTCCTCAACCAAAAAAAAAAAGAAAAAAAAAGCCCCGTCTGATCTTTCCTTTTTTCCCTCTTCTTTTCTTTCCTTTTCTTTTCTTTTGATGACTGGTCAGTAGATGCAAATGAATCCATGATACTAGCATTATTTTTGTCGAGTAAAGAATGTAATTTGTATTACCTGTTTTTTTAGTTGAGAAATTTTAAAATTTACTTGGATAACGAAACACCAACTTTAATAAACTTTTCGCCTGCCTGGTTTCTTTGGTGTTGGATAATTCAGTTTTCTTTATCGATATTTTTACTAGTTTTTAACATCATTTTGATTCATGATTGAGCACTAACACTCTATAGTGCTTCAAGTTATGATGAAAATAAATCGTATTTCATTTCTGTATATAGAATAAGAAACTTTTGCAGTGCTTGAATCATACTTTTCTGCTTCCCCTTCGTGGGAGGCCTTGATGAAGCTACATAACTGCTGGACCGAGTCAAAGTCATCCAATGGAGGGGCTCAGGTAGTCTTAATCCCACTCAAACCGGAGGAGAAATTTCCATTGATTTCGTACATGATCGAAATTACTTGGCAATGGCATGAAAGGGCCGAAAAAGGACGAACAAAAACGGAATTGAGAGGTGAAGCAAAATCTTGGCAGCCCACAGATTTTGGCCGAGTCTTGGAAGAATGTGAGAGCTGTCTTAGGTGAGTTAAGAAAGTGTGTGCTTTGTGAAGTTGGATACTACAACGGCAGTGGCAATCTCTTTTCTTTGTTTATACTTATTTTAGTGGAAAAAAAAAACTCAAAACTAATTATGCTAAACGAAGTGAATTCGGATAATGAAGAGTGAAATTCTAAGCTAGCCCGATGCAGTGCGTATTAATCGAAAGTGGGCTCAGTGTGCCTGATATGGCTATTAATACTTTTACTATATTTGGAAAGAAATCGTTCAACTTTAAGACAGGAGCTTTAAAATAATAATATAAATACATTTCGTGGTCTTTTTTTCTAAAACAGAAAGATTCTGGGAGATATAAACTTCTAACCCCCCACAATTTTCGACAATTAAATTGATAAACCGGAAAAATCTTAGTTCTTGAAAAAATATCCATACGAGTTCATCCAAATATAGTGCAAGTGACAACTCCGCAACAAGATTTTTCATTATTAATTTTCATTCACGCACCTAATGAAATTTAGTTACAAAACTGAAAGTTCATAAGGCTCCCTGACACCAAATGCGCTGTAGTAGAAAGAATTCCTGCACCTTAACTTAGAGTTGGAAGCAATACTCATTTTACAACTCAACTGCTATCATCCACAACTTGATTGTTTACAAATAGATTCCCCATTGATGACTGTCGGGCCCTAAACCACTGGGCCCAACATAGCCATGTAAAGGGAGTCAGGCCGGGCTAAACGTTGTCTCAATATCGATAAGAGAATAATCCCTCTACACGTTCAGAGTCTACTTTCGTGAGCTGGGTAGGACTAGAAACGAGTCCAGGATAATCTAATCCAAATGTCTATTGGTCTCCATAGAAAGACAGACTCTAAGATTTTCAGAATCGTGTTCAAATAACGCCGAAAGAAATTAAATAGTCGTCTGATGAAGATAAGGATACAATATATCTATACAAGCTGCTCGCATGAATATGGCAGGAAGTACGGACGTAAAATGATGGTTACACCCCGAACAAGACAAAAAGAAAAGAAAACAAAAGAAAAAAAAGGAAAAATAGAAACTGATAATATAATAATAACAAATCCCATTGATATTATGACAAGTGTATGAGAGAGACTGAAAAGACCCATGCATCAAATCATCCGGTCTGACTGGACTGAAAAAGATCCCACCTACTTAATGCATAGGATAGATCTCCCATCCTTCCGATCTTATTTATGCCTAGAATAAGCAAGCCGATCTCATTATGCCCAGACTAAGCAAGCCGATCTCATTAATGCTTGGAGAGAATAGACTAACTTCTTTAAAACACCTAGGACCCATTAAGGGTCATAATTGCGTGCGTTGAAAAGCTGCCAGAAGCGACATATGTGATGTACATGATATGTGCCAAGCGACTCAATATTTATTAACTTACTGCCCGCCATTAATGAGCCGTCTAACACACTTGTCGTGGCACGTCACCGTTTAATATAAAAAGATATCTATCGAAATGACCTTATTTGACATCTGTCCAAATGCCCTAATGAGGTCAGGATATTAATACTACTAGATAAACCATTTCTAGGAACCAATTTTCTCAATTTTCATAGATCCAAAAAACTCTTTATCTCTTAGAAATCTCAATCTCCACTCAGATCTCAGACATCATCCATTATTTAGAGAAACCTATAGACTCTAGAACCCCTATATTTCAGCTTTGAGGATGTTCTATAATTAGGATCAACGGAAGTAGGTCTATTGTTGGTATCAGCAAAGGTCTGCATAAATAAGCTCGTCGCTCTCCCGAGTCTTTTGAAGGAGAGACATACCTCCTTGATGGACCTCTCAAACCACCAGCCCTAAAGTCCCCAAGTTCATCTCTTCCTGAGGAAGAATCCCCAAATGGTCGATCCTCGGAGCTAGATCCTAATGGAGCTCCAGACTCCAGTTGTAGCAGATGTTGAGCTAAAAGGATAATCTGGTCCCCGCAATGTAAGTGCTTTCTTCTTCTTAGCAAAGAATTGTCATGCTCCAAATAGAAAGAGTGTGAAAAACAATACCGGGCTTGTCCATAGCACTGTGTCAAATTCTCCTTTAAATACTGGAGACTAGAGGAATACCCTGCTATGCAGGTTCATGATATAAACTTTTTAATTTAATATTTTAATTATATATTCTTTTATATTTTAATTTCATTCGCTCTTTAAATAATATTAAATTCTTTTATTAATGTCATTGCTATTCATGTCAAACTTTCTTTTGGATCTGACCCTGCGTTTTGAAGCTCACTGCATCTAACAATAATACATGAATCAAATCACCCTCTGATGTAAATCCATATCTTTAGACCTTTTTCTAGCATCAAAAACATAATTCCGAACTACAGTAGGATTTGATCTTTCACATTCTGATTTCCTGATTTCATGCTCCTTAAATCCAATGACCCTGCACCATTCTCCGTCAAAAATAAAAGCCTTTGTTTCAAGAATGCAAGCGGTCTGCTCGTCGGCATAGCAGAACCATGAACAGTCCCATCTTCTCTAGTGACGCGAATCTTCCCACCAACATCCGATGACAATATATATCTCGATCTCCCAACATGAGGCACCTCCAAGATGGTTATTGCTAAACCTTCTTCCCCATAATAGGTTTGAATAAACTTACCTACATTTTCCATAGCCCCTCTCTTCCACAATATTCTCATTCTTATAAACTGACAAATATGAAATTATTGCAGCAACAGGTGAATCACACACGGTGTAAAGCTCAATCAAAACATCCTTATTTCTTGAGAATATATATACCCTGCCTTGATCATTTCCAACAGCAATATACTTACTCAGACCCTCATAATTTCGAATGGAAAAACATTAACACAAGTTGTATCTGAATCTAATTTCACTGCGGAATCTCTGACCAGAATGGACTGTATGTTTTAACTGAAACCGCTCTTGCTCTCTCCTCATCTTGAGTATTTCCCTCGATACCCAAACCGTCTTCTTGGACTTTTTAATAACTGACGTTTTACATCGGATTTTATGTGATTAACTCTATGTTGTTCCCTCTGATAAGCATCCTCAAAAAATGCCACTTCTCTATCAGACTCCGATAGTTTTGTTTCTAATCTATCAACTACTTCACTTTGGTTCCTCACTAATCCTTCAAGTCTCTGTGATAAAACCTGTTGCTGGTAGGATTGAGTTGTAGTTTCGGTCTCAGGTTCATGGTAAGAGTTGTGCTCGTCAAGGACTGAGCTTTAGTAGATTAAATAAATAAGCAAAAATGAAAGCAAAGAGAGAAAATAAAGCAACTTGCCTTTGTGGGTCTTTGCCATTGGAGAAACGTCAGCACTCTACTGCTCAAGCCACTTTCGATGAAGCTAATTGCGCATTTCATGATTAGTTGGCTTTTAACCATATTCAGTTGCTATCATATCAATAATCCCCTCGGAGTCCATTTTATCCTTTTCTTCCTCATTTTACCTCCATGCTGTCATATCGTTCATTGTCCAACTCCTCCATCCTCGATTCCTCACTCTCCAGTCTCCCCTTCTACTTCTATAATCATAATCTGCCCCTTCCCCGTCAAATTCTTCAACCATGGAATCAATTTCCAAAGCCTCTTAGCACCTACACCTTCCTCACTGTTCAAACTATCAAAACTAGGATCCAACTCATTTCCCTCTTTAAAACCCTCAAATTGGGAACCAGATCTCAAATTTAGTTCATCGAATTGGAAATTTCCCTGGCTCCTTTCTCCTCTATCCAGGTTTTCAAATATAGAAACCGAAGGTGCATCGTTAGAATAAGGACTAGAGCGAGGATCTTCAGGAAACATCTAAGTAGCTTTCTTAGACGTTTGAGCCTTCTTTCAGGGATCGGAGAAATATGTAATTTGTAAATAGCTGGTGAATTCTCAAAAGACAAGGACTAATGTAAATGTTTTACTAAAACTACAAAAACTAAATTGTAATTGGTTCAGTTCCTTATTATGAAGCTTTACATCAAATTACTACTGAATAATATGATTACTCCTTTGTTTGGCCGCTTTGAAAAGTCAGCTTGTCCATTCCAATCATCGTCAGGCGAGCATTACAGAACATTGATATTTTCCTTACCACATGCGTACTTCTTCGACAACACCATCCGGTGAAAATTTTGTGCTCCACAAACCTACACAGAAAGCACCAAAACCCACGACCAAATCTTGCCTCCAAGTGGATGCCATAGTGTACGTAGTTAAAGATTCAAGATTCTAAACCAACAGAACTGGGTATCACATTTCAAAAAAGAAATTTAACCTTTTGACGGTTAATGCTATGAAGCCACTTCCTTCCCAGGTAATCAGCTCACTCGCAAATGTAAACAATATTCAAGGACAACAACAAGAAAATTAAAGCTATTAAGATTTTTGAGCGCAGCCAAAGCCAATAGTGGGTGAGCTGTTTGTTCAAATTTAAGGGATCAACGATCCAATGCAACATAGAACAAATACAATAATAACTAAATAACATGTCAAATCTCTAAGTTCCATGTACTCTCAGCACTTAGTTTTGGCACTTTTGACTCCTCGCCCAAATTGACAGATGCAGAAATCTGAGACAAACAATAAACCAAGACAAGAATATCATTCATTAATATTATGTAAGATCAAAAAATGAAGAAAATTTTGGAATCTTAGAAATATTTAACCAGCACTAGGACAGGTGAACACAAGGTAACCACCTAAGAAAAAATGTAAATAATTACAAGGAAACTGACAGAAAAACAATAATTTGTAAATAAGTCTGACTAGAAAACCAGACTCGACTGCTTCAAATCTTCCAATAGAAGTCCAAAATGCCAACTAGAAACCATGCTTTAGGAAATAATATTCATCACGTCAGTGGCTTTAGAGAGCATGACCATAGAGCTAAGAGCTTCATATCCCATGGTCTCCATTTTCTAAGCTTGGTGATAAATCAACACATGAGCCTTCAAATCCTTCTCCATTTCCTAAATGAACCAAACTTCTGGAAATGGAGAGTCTTAGCCCAAGTTCTCACCCATTTTCCGTGGTTTAAATTCCTATACTATATGGGTAAAAAATTCAATCCTGCACTAAGCAGCTTTTGCATGCTGCCCCACTGACCACTTATCTTCTTAGATAATGAACCAATGAGACAGAAAAGGGATTACCAACTACATTATCAAAATAAAAATTTTTAGAGTGCTTTATATCCATGCAACATAGTAAGATTAAAAAAGATATATACATCAAGGTTATTTCTCCTTTATTCAACAAAATAAATTCTGATTTAAGAATACAATCAGAAGCTCTATAATAGAAATAGAATGACATGGAACTAATAAACTCTGATGATGAGGACAAACGTATCGGTAAAAACCATAAGCCTTTGTTCACTGTGACTCGGTTTAACCAGGTCCTACTTCGTAATTCAATCAAAATTCAAAAGCTAACATAACTAGACAGCTTTGTGCTACACAATCATTTAATGCATGCATCTAGGAAGTATGATAAGGTACTACACAACACCAAGCCATGCATATGCACATACAACGGATATCAGGCACAAGAAATGCTCAGGCTCTAAAATTAAAAATCATTTCACGTCTAAGATCAAATTCTTAATGTGATTAAAAGAATCTGATGCATATCCTGTTATTTTCCATCAAACTAAATAAATAAATAGAAGAGAAAACACGTGAATGACAATCTTGTGTTTACCTTGAAACTACCATTAAATTTTGAATTCCTTGACCACTCTAATGCCAGTGCCTTGCTTGATGTTTGATATGTAGCCCTAAACACGTCATCAGCATAAACCTTACGTGAAACAGCAAAATCCCAGGAATTCTTTGCCAAATCATAGCAAGGTTCAAATGTGGTTGCCCCACCATGCACATACGTATACTTCAACTTGCAATTCCCTGTGCCAAGCATGTAATTTGCAGACACCTTATTAGCTGAATCTAACACAAGAGCCCCATCTAATATCGTGCGGTTATCCCCTCTGCTGTGAATGTATGTCAAGTTCAAGGGCTTATCAGCAACCTTAACTGTGCTCATGAACTGAAATCGAAAATCCTGTACAAGAAGACGCTCTGTAGTTAGTGAATTAGTGTATCATTATTGTTATAAAATTTATAACAAATGCAGCTTCCTTGTGTGACAGAAATAAAAACATATGAGTTTTGAATTCTCTCATTATTATTTCACCAATAATCATTTGCTAGATTTCAAGTTTCCTTTAAATTTTCTTAGTTTCACCAAGTGTGGGAAAAAACTATAAATTCCTCCAAAATGAAAACCCTAATTGCCAAATTCTTCAGTAGGCTAATAAGCAGCGCAGACGATAGAAAGTCAAAGATTTCTTATCAGTGTATCACAACAATTGTTTCAATTCAACTTTCCTATTACTACAATTTCTCGACACCAAACAGAAGTTAGCAAAAAATTAAAATTGAAGCTGAGTAAGTAATCAAATTTTGTGCATTACCTTTTTGGGGACATTGTAATCGACGACGAAGAAGCCGGGCTTCTCGATAGCCAAAACCAAGCCGTTTAAGCTGGGGCCGTTGACAACGGTGGCGTCTGCCATGGAAGCCCGGAGCTTAACATCGCCAGCGTTGAAGGCAACGGTAGCAGCCGCGCTGGTTTTGTCAGTTTCATACCTGCCCTTCAAAGATGCCTTCATCATTTCGGAGAAAAAGAGAGAGGGATGGGGAGAGGGAGAGAGAGTCAAGGCGAGTAGGCCTTTTCTTTTTGTTTTTTTTTTTTTGCCCTTTTTTCCCTCGAGGTTTATATTTGTACGTATCGGCGCTTATTCCAAAATTTCAGGTGGCCCTTGTCTTTGCCTTGTGGATAGGTGGGTCTACATACATTCTACTGTCGTGGCGGGCTGCCCGGCTTTGCCTTGTGGATTTCTTGCTTTGGTGGGCTGGTGCATCCTGGGTTTCTCTCTCGTTGCCTCTTTTTTCTTTGGGTAGTTTCTAACATAAAGGTAAATAATTTCCTCCTTAAATTTTCATTCGATTAATAAATTTTCTTTTCTTTACTCACCTCATATAATTCTATAAATATTATACTTTTTAAGCAAATGTTTAAAAGTTTAAATTATAAAATATTGAAAAATAGTAACGTTACAATATAATTAATATATATATGTAATATAATGTAATATATCACAATAACTTCAAAATCAATTGACTTTTAGTTAATAATACTGGATTCATTTTTTAAATTGAAAAGTTTTAAATTTGATTCTTATTAAAGTTAATTATTTTAAAAACATAAATGAAGTATAAATAATTAAATTATAAATTATATCCAAAAAAATTCTATATTATTTTTATTTTTCTATCAACTTTATTAAAATTTGTCAATCATTACAAAATATCCTAGTAGCTTTAATATTTTCATCGTTATTTTCTATTTGATTGTCTTAGTTTTGTTAGATATAGTTCAGTATAATATAATTCAAGCGGCACTTAAAAATTGAAATGTTTAAAGATAGTGAACAAAATATAACCCATAATGAAATAACTGAATTAATCAATTATCCAATTATATCGAATACCGACTCAACCGCGGGCCTTCGATGTCACTCGTCTTTCGTTGAGACATGGGCAACTTTCGGCCCAAGTTTTTAGGGCAATGGGATCTCATCCACAGCGCCGTACAATAGATTGATCAGCGAAAACAAAATCTGAAAATCGACGGTGGATATTTAACCGGTGGATTCAACGCATCCGTACTTATGAGAACACGCAAGCTTTCCTCTTCTCTCTCTATCTTTTTCTTTCTAACTAATCTGGACGGTAACCCCGAGTCGCGCCAACAATTTTTTTGGCGGGTATTCCTTCCTTTTCTCTTATTTCAATTGCAATCCCTCTTTAGCTCACCAATCTATAACTTATGAAAGTATCTCACTTCAGCTTAATCGCTTCTCCCTTCTCTCTATTGCTTCCAATCTCTCCTCTCGCTGAAACCTAGTCGGCGACTACGAGTCTTCCATCCCAGGTGAGTTGCTTTTGCGATTCAATGCTCTTTAGTACCGTTAGATCTGCAGATTCTGTTAATTGTTTGCTCCGGAAATTGATTTGACTCGTCTCGGTGATGTTGATTTGCACAAAAGAATTGGTGTGGTTTTAGATGAGACTAAAGGAACTCTGACAGTGTTGAATTGAAAAGAATTTTTCGCCTGTATTTGTTAGTGCCTGTCGTGGTTAATGAGCTTGTAAGCTCTTCTGTTGGTGTATGCATTTGCTTGTGATTTCCAAGAGCAATGATGCAGGTTTTTGTTTTATATATACACATCTTTCTGTCTTTTTCCCTGGAATAAGGATTTATAAATTCAGAATTTCAGATCCGATGAAAATGTAAGGGAGAACTGATTACTAATTGTATATATTTCAACTCAACCGATGTATTCGGTTGCAGAACACTCTAGATTTTGGAAATAGATTGAAGCCAAAATTGCAAATTATTTTCTAGTTGATACTTGTGGATTCAACTTCTAGAATGATGTCATAATCACATATTCTTTATGGATTTCTGAGAATGATTTTGTTGATGCGGTAAAACTTAATGCAAATGTGGACAGTACAGGGCTGCTTTTGCAGCCGTAGCATGAAAAATTAATATCTTGGTCAAATTTTGGGATTCAATTAAAAGTTATGTACTTTGAAAATATTAAATCATATGAAATTTTCCGAGTATTATAGGTTATGTAATTTTAATAGCAATAAATTACTAAAATTCATAGTTTAGTGTTATACTCAATAATATTTACTGAAACCAAAAGTATTTTTATCATCTGAACATGAAAGTTGAACAGTACATAAACTGTTGTTATTCTGTATTAATTTATGCATATGATGACATGTCATCTGATCTCAACGATTGAATTTGCTCTTGCTAGAGGGCCAGCACTGTGATTAATGACCATACACTGGTGAGAAAAATACAATTTCTACTTTCATCCAATGGAGTTACGAAGTTGCGTTCATTTACATTTTATCCTGGCTGCTAAAGGTGGTTTGGTAACAAAAGCCTTGAATGTGTATCATGGAAGGCCCGCACTTAAGTTCAAGAAGGTAAAAGATCTATATGAAACTGAAGATGAAAATTCTCTTGAGCCATTTCCAGTGTATAGACCAAAAGCTGAGTTTCAATGTGGTGAGGCAGAAAGTGTACATGTACTCACAGAAGAAAGAAAAATAGAAAGTGATGGTGAAACTGAAACTTCAGAGTCTAACAGCAAAGGTATTGATGTTGGAGCAAGGGAAATAGATGACCTTACCTTTGGCAACATGACACTGAAACAAATTAAAGAGAGATGTAAAGAGAAGAGGAGGAAGTTCTCCACATATGCCGGTTTGTGCAAACAAAGTATTGAAACTGGTTCTCTTGTTAAAGGGAACAATATAAACTCACAGTCTGAGGAGGATGAATATGATATTTTGGAGCCACTCAGCTGTTGGAAATCCAGAATTCTAAACAAGAAGAAGGCCAATAAAAAAGGCAGAAATAAAACTGTCCATGCTTCACCTCAAACTGACCTATCTATTATGGAGTTTGAGGGAATCCCCAGTGATGAAATTATCTTTCAATTTAGTGAAAAATTTTCATCTATTGATGTCAAACTTGAGGTTCCGGAGTTTACTTGCAAAGATATGATTATCTTTTCTTCAGATTCCTCTTTTACTTGTAACGAGCTAGTGGCCTATAATGGAGTGGCACCTTGTGAAAAGCCTGAGGCAGCTAATGGTTATTATTTGGATAATGGAACATCAATGGTAGCCATTGAAGAGCCAGATACGGCTAAAGGCTCTGTTTCTCAAATTGGGATGTCTGTGATAATCGGTGAAGAGTTGACAACTAATGCTTGTGGTGTTGAAACCCAGATGCCGATTTTCTTCAGCAACGAGCCTCGGTGTTGTGCTACTAATGGAGAATCTTATGAATACATGGAGCATTGGGATCTTAAATCAATTCCTGATGTAAAATCCTCAGGCAGGGAGATAATGCTGGAAGGTATTGCAGAAGAGATCAATAATAAAATTTCAGATTTTTCTTCTTTAGAAGCACAGAAAGACGATATTATTGTAGATCATCCCAAAAATGATTCCTCTGAATCTTCTTCCTGTGAGGATCATATACCTACATTGCGACCCCAAAGTTTTCATTGTGTGCATGAGAAGTCATGGAAGACTAGTAGCAGCCAGATTCAAATGCCGGATGTCACCGTTAATAATAATCTTCAACGCATTGACCTTAGCAAAAGAAGCAATTCATGTTTTCCTGAGAATGAAAATAAAGATGGTGCAAAAGTTATTGTAGCCAGTTTCATAAGCTGCAATAACAGAGATTATAGTTCACTTTGGAGTCGAAATTTACATTCAAGTCCAAGAAGCTGTTTAGTTTCTGTCGCTGATAATTCTCCTACAGCTGAGGGAAAACAATCACCATCTTCTGCTTGTGCTGATGCAACAACAAGCTGTTCTCCAGTCATCAACTCATGCATTGATGAGCCTGTGATATCAGCAAATCTGGAGGATTGTCATCGCCCAAAGATGCAAGATCCTCCTGAAAGGCTCTTTTCAACTAGAAAGGTAAATTCTATTACATGTTTACTTTGACTTGCTTTTTTTCTTGCAGTAATTTATCACTCATACTTTCACTTCTCCAGGTCATCTCCCCAACTTCTCAGAAAAGGCTACGTGAAGCTATGGAATCTATTGAGTTAGATGATGAACAATACTACAGTAAGTGCTTATCTAGAAAGTTGATCATAATGGCATTGTATTAACTGAGTAACCAAAGCCAACAAAACATGTTGGGTGCTGTCATGTGAAAATTTGTTGTAATAATTGGTATATATTGGATGGTTTTAATTGTTAAAAATGTTCCTGTTAAGAAGAAGAATGCAACTAAATTTTAATATTTTTCAATGTGTATATCAGTTGAAAGACAGGACCAGAATATTTGGTTCCTCCATGCAGTTATATAACAGCTATTAGTTTATGTAACGACAGAAAATTCCTTGGAATATTGTTGGATTGATTCAGAGCCATACCTGATACTAATAACACTTTTTTTTTATCACATTCATCTGCAAGAATTGCTTTTCAATGTCTTTATGATTTACCTTATTTTCTTAACTGATGTAACTGATGTGGGAAATTAAGTTTGGTCCAAGGCCTTACTTTTTATTTGAGTGATCTAGTTATATAACTCCGTCACTCATATGCTTCAACTCAAGCTGCATGTCTTAAGTCCTTGTTATCACAAACATAACCAATGAATTTCATTTGTTGATTGTGGCAATTTCAGGGTATGCAAGGAAGCTATGCTATAGGAAACAGAACGAGCATAAGAATAGTAGACTTGAAGGACCCGGTCAGCTCAAGAGAGCTGAAGTCATCACTAGTCCCAAGAAAGTTGTTGGGAAACCAAGGATATGCAAAAATGGTTTTCATCAAAATGATATTCGCAAGGTTCCTCATACCTCTCATTCCGCACAATGTTTTAGTTCTGGGCGCACCTCTACCCGAAGTTCTTCAGAGAGTGTCATTCTTTTCTCACAGCAACAGATGCATGACATTGAATCTGTTGTAACTAAACTTGCAAAAGAGTTGCAGCTCATGAAGGACATAGTTGAAGAAACATCGCAGTCCAAAGTTTATCCGGCTACATCCTTGAAATATAGTGCAGATGAGGTAACAAACAAACCTGCAGCATATTAGATACTACACCCTCATCATTTGCATAGACTTAATTTCGTGGTTTTTTAAAAAATGAACTTTTCTTTTCTATAAATACTTCAAATGCACTTAAAAATAATAAACTTTAAAATTATGTGAGAAGGGATATCAAAGTGATCCTGGCTTTTTGAAACTGAAGTACTAAGCTATTTTTTCTTTCTTCTTCTTGCTCTTTCTTTTCTGAGTCAAATTTTTTATGATTAAACTTGCGACTGGACAAATCAGCCTGTGTTAGGTAAATGGTCCTGCACAATTTGCCTTATCGCATCTTTGTTTCTTTTCTAGAGCTTTTTCTTGCAAAAATATCCTAATTGGTACATTCATTAGAATATCACGCTACAGAAAACTGAAAATTGAGAATGCAAGTTATGCAGAACTAAGCTGAAAATGCCGCTTTATTACATACTATTATAATTAAAGATTATTTGCTTGTTTTCAGCATGAGTAGATATATGAATACATGCACATTATGTTAACATCTAAAAATTCTTAATTTGGCAGATAAGACTTGCCATACAAAGTGCAACAAAAGTTGAAGAAAGTGCAAGAAGATCACTTTCTATCATGGCCAGGGACTGCAACCGTTTTTGTAAACTCATGGTTTGTTTCTTATCAGTCTTTGGATCCTTGTCATGTTTTTAAATTTAAAAAAAAAAATTGTACTAATAATCTGCTCAACATATCTTTGACAATTTTACTGAGTTTGCACTGATCTATCTTAGAAATTGGCCGAGAAAGATTCTGCTGCTTCTCGAGATGGGTTCTGCAAGAAAAGGAAGATTGTTTTTGCTGATGAGGCTGGTGGAAAGCTATGTGATTTCAAGACTTTTGAGGATGAAATGGCTCCTTTTGTGGAGCCTAAGGGAAAGAAAACGGGATCTGTTGATTAAGAGATGGAAATCTTGCTAGCTGTACAATTATACATCTAATTATGGAGTTCAAGCGCCAAATTCGATTCTCAAAGAGACTGTTAAGGCATATCTCCGGACGTAGTCTTATGTTATGCCTGAGGGGTGGATTGGAATGGAGATAGGTACTACAGCTACAGAATAGGAAGAGCTGCGACCAAATTTATCCTCAAGCATGCCCGGTCTCATCTCATATTGTTTATTTCTTATTCTCTTTTTAACATGGATAATGCTTTGAGCTATGTTGTACACATCTTGTAATAAAAATACCTATGCATTCTTAACGACAAAGGTACATGCATCAAGCGGGGATTCAATTACTCGAACCTTTTACACGGGGATTTCCCTCAGCGGCTTCCGTTTTTGCCGTTTTGGTCCGGTTCGATGTTTATAACTTTTTTTTTTCTCAAACTTCACGGGACAATCATTTCATCCATCTGCGGATCCATTCATCATGATTACCATTTAAACACGAGCCATCTTTTCTAAATCAAGTTTTGCCATTTTATCATTTTCATGTGCAACACTCACCTGAATCCAAGTTACTTTCATGAATAGTCTATAGCATCCTTTGGAATACAGGATTAGTCCTCTTCGTTGGACGGCAAATTCATTTCCCTATCTTCTCATGCATAAGTACCTCTTTTGTTTTCTTTCCCATTTCCATTGCATTTAGCTACCCAGCCCCAAAATGTTACCAAACTTGAGAGTTGGGGTATTTATTTGCAACTTCCCTATCATGGCCACAACATTAACATTGGCTTTTAAAAAAGTAAAATTAATAAAAAAAAATATTAAATATATTGAAAGATGATACCTTTTCTTTGCACATGTATACCAACCTTGGGTAACAGAATAAAAAAGAAACTCTCCACTATTTCTGGTTTTAAGAATTAATTCTATATTTTTACTTCAACTATTCAATATAAGAGTCAATTGTATAATTAATTATCAATGAGTTTATTTAGGTATTCCCGTAATTGTTTTCAAATTATAAAATTTGGAATTCTACAAAAGTTAAGAGTAAAATAAACTGGGAGAAGAAGCAAAATTATACAATTAAATTAATTTATTTCCTCATATCCTTATCCTACATTTGGCATTATTCTGTAAGAAAATAATTTTAAGATAAAATTATAAAATTATAAAATTGTACGTGATGCCATTTTATTTGAAAATGAAAATCCATTTCAAATAAAAAAAATTTTAATTGAATTAAATTCTTATAAATTTTTTTAATTCAAACAAAGTTAATGGATTTCATATTCAAATTTCTATCACTTAATTAATTATCATGACTAAATTCTGGGGTTTTACCTTTCACTTAGGTGGAGATTGTGGAATGATACCATGTGCTAATATTCATATGATAATTAACTTCATTTATAACAGGAATATCCCAAGGGGAGAAAAATTCATAATCTTTTTTCAGAAGAAAAGTTCATAATTAAAGTAGCAACAAGAACATCTTGTAATAGCAAAAAATAGTTATCCCTTAAAAGCACTCATCTCCAGAAAAACTAATTCCATAAAAGAAAAAAAGAAATCGCTTTCTCTTTGACCTTCCTCAGTTTTTAAACCTAGAAATGCACGGAATTTCGCTTCTTTGCAGGAGAATCACAGAACAGGGTCTCCCAAATATCCGAGAAGGCCTCCACAATAACTCCATGATATTGCCTGGAATTCAAGGACAAAAAACAATGCAAAAGTTCCTCCAGATCCTTGGCCTCAAACATCTGCTTCTCCAATATCATCTCTAGCATGGACCTTTTGAAGTCCTCGTAAGGATCCTTTGATTTCTTCACCACCGCTACGCTCTCCTTCACCTTCCCATCTGCCGTGCATGATATCATCTTCCGCAGAACTGATGCTCTCATCGGAGAAATAACTTCTGGAGACGACAACTTCTGGTTCTTGGAAACCTGGCGTTTGAGTTTTCGAATTTTCATTCCACCTGTTTTCTTGTTTCCGTTGTCTGTTTTCTTGGTTGTGGTATTCACAAACGGATAGCAGAAGTCATACGAGGAATCATATGAGAAGCTTCTTGAAGGAAAGAGAAGGGTTTCAGTTTCTACTTCATTTTCTTTACCCTCGCTGCTAAAGCTGCAACCACCATCTTCCCATGAAACAGCCATTTCACCCTTATTGGAATCTTTCCTGTCCTCTTTCTTCTTGTTCTTCCGGCTAGCAGATGCTATAATCGGTGAAATATTCCCGTTACTCTCATCGGAAAATGATATACTCTCCATATATGGGTGAAGTTTGGTGGGGCGCCGCTCATAAGCTTCTTTCTCCCGTGCAAAATCCAGGGAGTCGAAGCTGCAATCAGCTAGATACTGTGCGAGTGATCTTGCTTGGCATCTGCAGCCAACGGAAGCTTTCTTCCCTGACAGATGGCGTTTGTAAGTATCTGGTGTTGACGGTGGTGGGTCTGGGAGTTTAGGGTAATTGATATCAAGTGCCTTTGGGTTGAAAGGCGATACCCGATAGATTACTGGGACTGGAATTTCTGAAGCATTTTTGGATCGACAGATTTGAAATGAAGGAATGACACGAGAGAGTTTAAGCTTGAAACGCTTAGCCATAATCTTGTTAGTATTAGATGATTCTTTGAAACTTATGCAGTGCGAGACAAAAGTGAAGGTGAAGCTACAAGTATTTATAGTGAGTAGAGAGGCCGGCATTGACAAAGTTTAGATAATAAAAATGACCAAATCCAAGTGGTGATGTATGGTTCATCCCTGAAAGCTACTTGGAATTCCATAGTGAATCATACAGTTCGAAAGGGTGTGTGAGAGTAGGTGGTGGGAATATTACAATATATAAAAAAACTTTCTCTGATAAAATTCGGTAAAATTGCTTGACCATGGAGGGTTATGGTTGTCTAAATTCAGATCTATTCAATCCATGATTGAGGAGCCGTACATAAATTATCTAATAGTTTTTGAGTTACGATATATAAATTTTTTATATTTTCTTTGGCTATATGGAAAGCATTACTTCATTATGGGATCTTATTTTTTAATCATTTAAAAATTATTTACGAATTTATTCCGATGACAAATATATGTAATTGAATCTTGATCTTTAATTTTCATTTTGGTTCAAAAAATAAAAATCACCCAGAAAAATGTAACATCACAGGTCCAAGCTAATTCAAAGTCAATGCTTCATAGATAGAGGATGGCAAGAGAGAGATTTTTGTTTCTGTTAGGAATCACGTATATTTATTCTTTTTTTTTTTCCTCTCCTTTTAAAATACTCTTGATTTTTTTGAATTTCTTTATTATGCAAAGCATAAACTGTAAAGATTTAAAAATATTAGATGACATTATATGCACATTGACAGCTATTAATTATATTAAATTATAGGTTGGTATCATTATTATTAATAATATTTACAATAGTTATATATTTTCTATCACTATATTCATGTACGAATTAATTAATGAATCGCCTTATTATACTTGTACATGTTTTTAATCGATGTTTAATTAGTTAATTTATCTTTTACTTGGTTAATTAGGATTATTAATTTGCAATATACTGTTAAAAAATTCTGATATATATTTCATTAATAAAGAAAATTAATATATTAGGTACATAATGGTTTTAAATATCGGTCGATCTTTTAATTAGTTTGTATAATCTTGATTGTAAATATTAATGATCACCAGATTTTTGATATTTGGACTGAGGTAAGACTCAAGAGAAAAAAAATAGACCCAAAACTTAGTAGAACTCACCAAACAAATCAATTTATCAATATGTCATTCAGTCCATAATTGAAGCAAATTGTAACGACCAGGAATCCAAGCCGCTGCCAGCGCTAGGATTCAGATCGATTTAATGTTGCCGGAACCCATAGCAAGCCTACTATATATCATATGTACCTTATAAAAATTTAATACATGATTATACATTTTTATAAAACTTAAACATTTCACGAATCAAAGTCTGAGTTATGCATGCATCATAAACTGTATACATAAAACCCACACTAGAACTATCATCAAGTACTCACATGTCTCAAGTTTGATTCAAACATAACTCGTCATTAAAATTTTTACATAAAGATTATGAAATAGGGATTTATAAAAACATATATTAGGGCTAAATACAATTCTAATCCATTAAAAATTTACATGTCCACAACTATACTATTACATTAACTATACCAGCTACTATGCCGACTTCCGAAGCTATCTTCGACCTACAAACTTAGGGTTAGGGGAAAAGGATAAGCTACAAGAGCCTAGTGAGCAGAACATAAAAACGGTTTAATAAACATATGTTCATATGAAATGCGCCACAATACAAACAATTCACATCAATATGGACTTGTCACTAATAACCCTCTACATATCCAATGTGCCCGGCCCTCGATGGAGCTCCTCAAGACTTTCGCTTAAACATAACATAACATATCCATAAATGCCAGGGGCGTAGAATGGGTCTCGACCTGAACTTTCTCTTATATATTGCCAAGGGCGTAGAATGGGTCTCGACCTGGACTTTCTCTTACATATTGCCAGGGGCATAGAATGGGTCTCGACCTGGACTTCCGTATCGTATTATATCATATCATATCATATTGAAGGTTAGTGGGTCATCCAATATCCATCCACAACAACAGTAAATTATATAATGCATCATATTCGTGAATTCTAATGCAAACAACCTATTACATAATATGACATTCATGATGCATGAACATGCTCAAAAAGTTTGATTACTTTAAAATAAGATATTAGTTCAGTTCTACTCACCTCTGGCTGACACTTGACTAAAACTGTAGCAGCTGACTGACTGCTGGTCTCTATGCAGACCGAATTAATCCAAGGTCTAGATTTCAAGGGGAGACCCTAGTACCATTGATATGTCATCCAGTCCGTAATTGAAGTAGGCCGGATTGATCCAAGGCCTGGATCTCGAGAACAAACCCTAGTACTAGTGGGATGAGAAGTAGGAGAATAAACCCGAATACGCTCCGGCCATACCAGCATGCGCGTCGGAGGAGAATTAAATGACCGTCTGACCAGTATGGATTAGCAAGTATGTCCATATATACGAGAATGCGTGATAAGAACAAGTGGCACTATAGTATAATAGCGGTTATACATCATTAGAAAATAAAAGAAAAAATGAATAAAGGAGGAATAGGTAACCTCTCAAACAAAGTTTATTCATACTCTATAAAATTCTAACTTTTTCGGATCTCAAAACATCAAGTATTAAGTTTCACATGCTAGAATATAAATAAATAAATAAAACGTTGAAAGAGTCTCAATCATATAGCAACTGCAAAGGAGCTAAAATACGAAAGAGTCCCTTGATGTTGAAAAGCTCCCAGTTAATCAAATCAATCATATCTATTATTTTTGCAAATTTGCCTGGCTTATTATCATGCATATTTATTGAGCACCACCGTTATATTATACAGAACATTTATATAACATAATAAATAGAAATAAATATTTGTATAAAAATAATTATTTATTTTATAAAAAAATTACTAATTAATTATCATATTTTAAAAATTCACTCGTAAAATAGTTAGATTTATTTCATTATTTAATTTTTATTAATTTGTTATATCACATGGGATTAAATAACAAGTACAAAAAATGAGTGAAAGAATGCTCATACATGCTGAGAAACTAAAACCAAAAAATTTTGAAAACCAACCCATAAATTTAGCCTTAGTTAGATAATGTTCGCTTTGAACCGGACTCAGATTTACCCTGCTCAATGGCGTATGGGTTTAAACTAGACCGGCTATGAGGGGCTAGTTTTAGTTTTCTCTCTTAGAGTTAGAGGTGAATATTTAGTTTGTTTAATTTAAAATCGAATTAAACTAAATAAATTTAAATTTTAAAATTTTAGTATTTATAAAAATTAAATTGATTATGAATAAAAAAATCGATTTGAATCGAATCGATCTGATTCAATTCGATTCTATTTAATCGATTGAATTTTTAATTTATTTTTTTATTTTGTATACTTTATTTGTAATATTTTAAAATTTAATTGAAATATTTCAATATCAATTATGGTCTGATATTTCTATTATAAAAAAAATAATATACTATTATCACTAATTAGTTCAATTTATTATTTTTGTTAAAATTAAACTGAAATAATTAAAATTTTTAAAAATAAACCTTGAACAAATTATAAAAATAAAAAATTAAATTAAAAATTTAAATTAATTGAATTTCATCGTTTTTTTTTTTATTTAAACCAAACAGTACACAGTGCTACGGGAGCCTTGAACTGAAATAGACGATTCATACCACTAATTTCAGCCTAACTCAGATCAATTGTTTTTAATCAGTGTAATGAAAATTAAACCGTTTTCAAACCCAAATAAAAGACATGAAATCAAAATTAAAATCGGACCGATTCTATATTTAATTTCAATCCCCTCTCTTCCTACAAACTTGAATAGCCAAAACCGTCCCGAAATGGACCATGGCAAAATCTAGCTTTAGACGTAATCCTTATTAATTATTATTAATTTGCTTTAAGGTGACACTGAGAAGGACATGGCTGTATCCAGCCATATGCATAAATATATTTGACACAGTCCATGAAAGCGCCTCACAATTAAATAAAGAAAATTTACTTTCCGTCCATTTCTAAATTTAATTTTTGATCCCTATATTTTAATATTATTATACTGAAGATCCTTCCTAAAACAATGAATTTTTTTCAATTTAATAAAGTTAAAATACAGAGCTAATAAAAAGAGTTAACTTTGACATGATCTAAATATTAAGAAAACTATAAATTTAAAGTTATTTAAATCATTTTAAAAACAATTAAGAGATAATTAGATAAAAAAAACTGTAATTTAATTGATTAAAATATAAAAATTAAATTGTTGAGTTTTAAAAATAAAATAATCTAAATTTTTGATTTTGACATATATTATGAACATAAAGGTAATTTCTCCTTATATAAAATAGTAAATTAGTTAGTTACATGAAAAATAATATACATTTCTATATTTATAAAATTAAACATTTTTATTTTTTATGTTCTAACTCCATCAAATTTAATATATCCCATAAAAATTATTAATACACAAAAAAGGTTATTTTCAATAAATTAGAAAATACAAATGATAATTTTTGACACAACTTAAATATAAAAATACTATAAATTTATAGATATTTTAATAATTTTTAAAATAATAAATGGAAAATCATAGGGATGAAGACGAAATTTATCTTAAATAAAACTATAGGAAATTAATTCGACACAGGTGAGCATCGGTAGGTTGCTTACCGAGACGCAGAAGCGACAAATTTCATGGGCTGAGCCACATATCCATCTTCCGCTCAACTCCACAATACCCCCAAATGCTAAAAAACAAAAAACAAAATTCTGCATCTGCTGTGCACACGCGTTTTGACATTTTCACTAAACATTACACTCGAGCTGTAGCTTATGACCTCTACATTTATATATACATATATTATTCTATTTTTAATTTATCTTATTATTTATTAGTATTAATTAATTTCATGAATGAATAATAAAAAGTAATTAAATATTAAAGTATCCATTATAATATTTATTTTTAATTTTTCATATTTTATTTATAATTAAAAAATAAAGAATTAGATATTAAATTTAAAACCTTTCAAAATTCAACTTAATATATTTATTTATTATGGATCTAAATCTATCATTATAATTTTTAATATTTAAAACATAATCAATATATATATTTTTTTATAATTCAAATTCAACACAAAAGAAAATTGACTAGACGAGAGCAGACTCCAATTTACGCATATGCCATTAAGTAAGCCAATCAAATTCGTATGAGAAATAATTTTAATATTCAAATATCTATTAGAATTAAATTAAACAAATAAAATATAAAAACAAGAACTTTGGATCGTTATTGTAAGGCTCACAGGTTGGGATGTGCAATTTCTAAATCCCAGATTGATTTAGAATTATATAATAATTAATTTGAAACTATTAGATAATTTAAATTAATTAAAAAATTAAATTTAAAAACTTAAAAAATTATTTAAATTAATTTAACGGCACTGTTACCATTGCAAACTGACATGTTAAAAAAGGCAAATTGCAACAAATTAGACAACTGGTTCCATTGATCAACTCTCAAACTACTGGCTCTAGGCTCCCCTCACTCGCAAAAGTCTCGAGTTGTTTTGCTTGTTGAAACCAACTGAGGAGGAGGTGTGGTGTGGGCGATATATAATTGGAGCCGGCTCCGCATGATCCGTCAAAGGTAGCTTATTTCGCAATAGTCAACCGACCAGTCCACGTAACGAGGTGATGTCAACTTAGTAATTATTTCTTGCTTTTCAGTATTGCCATTTCCTTTTACGACCACCAATCGGGGCCTCCCCCACAGTGAATCATCCCACTACAATTTTGACGTGTCGACCCCCAATTGGTTAAGGTGTTGAGAAAAAGAAGAAAAACACTGAATTGGTGATCCGTAGAGATGGCAACTCATAGGTTACATAATTAAACAGAAGAAAGCCGCTAAAATCGTGCGTACACAACTAGGCTCAAGGGTTACCTTCCCTTAGACGAGCAGAAATAAAACAAAAAAGCCTTAACCCTATCATTTGCATTGGTCTCTTTCTCTTTTCTCTGTTTTTCTTTTTCTTCTGATAGTTTGTTGATTGATATGAGGAAACTGTGCCCAAATTTCGACAAGGAAAATGGGCTTGACATCGTCCTGGAGGTTCCTATTCCGGAGGAGATGTTCACAAGCATGGGAAGTAATGGGGCTTCGAGATGGGCAAATATGCGTGCTATGATGTGTGCTCAATCTGCAGATAAATCATCGCATCTCCAAGCTAAATCTAACAATGAGTTTATTGCATTGCTCAAGCTTGTTGGTTCTCCACTTATCCCTCTTCAAGTCCACCCGGATCAGCCTGTCACTCGCCCCTTCAGAGATTGTTCTATTGTATGTATTAGAATGCTCTTTTTCCTTTTTTCTTTTTCCCTTTCAATCAAAACCTAGCTAGGTTTTCCACAGAATGCATTTGCTTTTTTTTTTTTGCTTCCCCGAAAATCATGAAACATATGATTAGAAGAAATTGGCCAAAGTCAAAATGAATGCGAAGTAATTAAACAAATAATTACATATAAAAATGAATGATACCAGCACAAGTGGAACTTGAAGCTCAACCTCAAATCTTTAACCTGTAAAGAGTTTCAGGCTGCAGTGTTAGCTTGTTAAACACTATATCGGGACTTCTTTACTACCTTGGAATCTTACCCATGTTTATATTTTGATTTAATTTAATATTTCTTTATAGATGTCAGCATTTCAAATTTTTTTTTATGCTAATATAAGAAAATTAAATGAAAACAAGAGGAATTAGAGTTGGATTTCTTTTTCTTTGGATTTATAATGTACAGTGTTTGTTAAATTAATGAACAGGAAGCTTCTACTGCGCAATATATAGTGCAGCAATATGTAGCAGCAACAGGAGGATCAGTGACGCTAAATTCAGTGACCAGCATGTATGCGGTAGGACAGGTTAAGATGGCTGCGTCAGATATGCACGAGGATGACGATAATGTGCACGCGGGGGGCGATTCTGAGTCTGGTGGGTTTGTGATTTGGCAGAAAAACCCTGATCTTTGGTACTTTGAACTAGTTGTTGCCGGTTACAAGGTTAGTGCAGGTAGTGATGGTAAGGTTGCGTGGAACCAGTCCTCTTCCCAACCTAGTCATGCCAATAGAGGCCCACCAAGACCCTTGAGACGTTTCTTCCAGGTAATCTTCTTTCAATATAGACTTCTAATGCTGCATAATGTCTCATATATATACGTAACTTCAGCAGAAAAGAAGTTAGGAGTTCAAATTCCCCCTTTTCATCTAATAAGAAAAGAGGAACCTTTTCATAGTGAAGAGCATTTTGCAATGAATTAACTTGCAGAAAGGCCTTTTAAGCTGTTTCCTGCATGTATTGTGTCAATAAACTTGAATGGTCTTGCTCATCAGCATAATTATGTGATTGGAAAATTAGAAGTTTGTCTACGTAATATTCATTGTTTGACCTCACCAGGGATTGGACCCCAGGTGCACAGCCAACTTGTTCTTAGAGGCAGTCTGCACTGGAGAGAAGAATGTGAATGATGAAGATTGTTTTGAGCTGAAGGTGGAGACTGATGCAAACATACTCAAAACTCAATCTTCACCTACCACTGAAATCCTTCACCATACAACATGGGGCTACTTCAGCCAAAGAACGGGGCTGCTCGTCAAATTCGAAGACACAAAGCTGGTGAAGATGAAGCCTATAAAAGGGAATAATAGTGTGTTATGGAAAACAAGTATGGAGTCAGTGATTGAGGATTATAGATATATTGAAGGCATCAATATAGCACACAGTGGAAAGACCAGTACAACATTACACAGACACGGAGCCTCGCTTAACCATAAGCGGAAGATTGAAGAAACATGGAGAATTGAAGAAGTTGATTTTAATATTTGTGGGTTGTCAATGGATTGCTTTCTACCTCCTGCTGATCTCAAGAGAGATCAGCAAGAAGGCGGAGAGCAGCAACGATAGAGCTATTTCTTCTTCTTCTTTTTTATTTTTATTTTTATTTTTCTGTTAGAGGGAGAAATGAGAGCTGATCAGCATATTCCTGTACATTTAGATAAATTTGAATTTGTAAATTATCCTTCTAAGGCTATGGGCATTTAATTCCATTGGAATTTATTAAACTTTGATTAAAATTTAAACTCAAAATTTAGAGTTTTATAAATAATTTTAATACTCACCCTATACTATAATTTTTATCTATTTTACTTAAAAAATATAATTTTTATTAACTTTCTTATTACACCCATTTTAAAAATATTAAATTTTATTAGATATTAAAATTTTATTTGATTGTATAATTAGAAAACTTTAAGATTTTAGTATCTATTTAGAACTAATGACATAATAATTATAAATTTCATTAAAATTGAAATTGTGACAAATGTACAAGAGAACGAAAGAGTTTCCATGCCAAGCTCCAATCTAATTGAACTACATAAAGCTGATCTTGTGCAAATCATACCTCCTACGCCTATAACCATATCTATTTTCGAAATAAGTAAATTGACATCACCGATATTCGACATCAGTCATCGTTTTCTCTAAAGTATATAGAGATTCTAAAAATCATAATTACACATGCAATAAGATTAATAGAAAAAACGTGCATGATGAATATAATAAAATCTATTAATGAGTTGTCTGACATATTTACTATATCACTATTCAATTCCAAAAAACATTGATTAAAATGTCATAATTAGGGGTGAGTATTCGGTCGGTTTGGTTTAAAACCGAACAGAACCGAATAAACTGAAAATCAAAATTTTAATGTTTATAAAAATCGAACCGAATCGATTTTGGTCAGAAACCGAATCGAACTGAATCAGTTTGATTCGGTTTGATTTAATTCGGTTTGATCGATTTTAATTTTTAATAATTTTTTTATTTTTTACACTTTATTTTAAGTATTTTAAAATTTAATTAAAATATTTTAATTTTAATATAATTTAATTTCTCTATATTATTGAAAAAATATATTATTATCACTAATCAGTTCAGTTTGGTTTTTCGATTTTTTTCTGAATAAAATCAAACCGAACTAAAATATATAAAAAATCAAATCAAATTTTTAATTCAATTTGATTCGATCGATTTTTTTAATTTGAACCAAATACGGCGCACCCTAGTCATAATCCTTTTTTTAAATCTAAATTTCCATGAATCAGAAACCTTTCAGCTTCTATTAACTCTTAAAGATTCAATCAGAGTCATTAATTTTTTTATAAATTAAATTATTATCTATCTCTCGTTCCATTATTTCATCGAATTTCAGGCATATTAAAAGTATTTTTATTTAATTTTTTAAAAATTAAAGTTTTTTTAATAAAAGGAAAGTAAGTCACTCTTCCGTTGAGATATTTTTATAAATTTTTTAAAAAATAAGATAAAATTAATGTGGCGGTTGAAAAATTTTGTTAGATTGATGTATAGGTTAAAACGGTATCATCCGTGGGCGTACGTTAGCAAGCTCCCTGGAAAAGCCCAAAAGTCATAAACCTTACAACCTGCTTACTGAATACGAACGTACAATGCCACCAAAATGCTATGGTGGGAAACCTTGGCGCCATTAATCGGAAAATCTTGCGCGGTTCCTTCTTTATTTAATCCCTCAAATCCAGCATTTCTCCCACCTTCAAAGTCGTTTCTCCCTATATTCGCATCTCGTTGCCGTTTCTCCCTATATTCGCATCTCGCTGCCGTTTCTCCAGGATGGCTCAAGCCGAAGTTCAGAATAACAGCCCTGAAATCAAAGAACCGGTTCCCAAGATTCCCAAGCTTCAACAGAATGGCGTTCATGAGGTCTCAGAAACTCCGGTCGCTCTATTTAGGGTTAAAAAGCTCTCTGAAAAAGCTATTTTGCCTTCCAGAGCTTCTCCTTTATCTGCGGGATATGATCTCTCCAGGTATGATGGCGAAAGTGGAAATTTCCTTTCTTCCCTTCTAATTTCTCAGAAGTTATCTAAAATATGGGGATTCAATTTTCATGCGGTTTCATTTTTTGGTGTGCAGTGCAACTGAGACTAGGGTCCCTGCTAGAGGGAAGGCTCTTATCCCAACAGATCTGAGCATTGTCATTCCTGAAGGAACATATGCTCGAATTGGTATCCTCCCTTTTTCCTCTCTTAGATGAATGAATTTCTCCTGGGAATGACTTGTTTTTGTTGTTCAATGCAGGGCCTAGATCAGGATTAGCATGGAAGCACTCCATTGACGTGGGTGCAGGTGTGATAGATGCTGATTACAGGGGTCCAGTTGGGGTTATATTGTTTAATCATTCGGATATGGATTTTGATGTTAAAGTGGGAGATCGGATTGCCCAGCTAATTATCGAGAAAATTATGACTCCTGATGTTGTGGAAGTTGAGGATTTGGATACAACTTTGAGAGGTGAAGGAGGATTCGGTTCAACTGGCATTTGAGTTTTGGGTATTTGTTTGTATTTACTATGATCTAAGATATCTTTGCTTTTCCTTTTGGGGGGGTTCTTAGGACAGCTTGGCTCAGTAACTTAAGCAAACAGATGGTTTGCTTAAGAATCGAAAGAAGAAAAGCCCCTGTTCTGCAAGTGGTTTTCAAGAAAATTCGAATTCGGAATGTCATGAAGATATTTAGACGAAATTATGCACCTTTACTTGCACATGAAATATGCAAGCTAATCAGATAAATAAATCCAATCACTACAATTGAGTTTTCTGCATTTTGCATTTTCAGGAAATTAACTGTTCAAAAGATAGTTTTGGATGTTTATTTTCTTTTGTAGCTCATAATGATGCAAATGAGCTGAATCAAAGTAAATTTGTAGCCATTGAGGTATTTGAAATGACAATCTAAAACAATTGATGAATCAAGGAAAGGACAATTCCCAGTCTCCGCTGGATTATACTGCCATGTTTTCTATATAAAGCTGCACCGTTGTTGTCTTCCTTGTGATTAGTCTGATTCCTTGTGATTGATCAAATCACTATTCGGTAGGATATAAAAAAGTAAATTAAAAACATGGGCAGAACAGAAATACCCATACAATGATGAGCACAGATGATAGAAGACTGGAAAAGACTGCATATTTTGGAAAAGATTTAGAATGAGAACGTCAAGAACTCTTGATGTTTTATGTATGCCAAATCCCGGTTGAGGTTTTTATGCAAGTTTTTGAATTTTGACTAGAAGAGATGCCCGTTTTACGCTTGAAAGACGCATTTCTTTCCCTGGTGCTCTTTCATCTTCTCTGACCTCAAGGGCAAGGCTCATGTCGCCACACCCCATCCATATGAAAGTGCCAGGTGAAGAGACACCATATCATCAGTATTCCTTCCAATACAAATTGCCTCTTGTGGAAGGGCTTACCATGGGCCAATTCATTAAGCTCTTAGGCCTACTTTTTTTTTTTTTTTCTTTTTTTCATTAAGAGGCAATTTTAGCTCATGTAGCTTGGCTTCAGCATCCTTACAATTTGCAAGTTTTATCCATTCCGCTGGGTTATAATTTACATGTTGAACTCGGATGTCAGAGCCATCTGTGCAAGTAAATATAATTCCTTGCCACTGTTATTGGTATCACTTTTATCATTCCACTGCTTTCATTTCTCTCTCTCCTTTCTTCTGATGTCAAGGAACAGTTCCCAGGGTAATGTTAAAACGTTGGGGAGGCTCTTCAATGCTTAATATAAACAAAATGGACTCGGTAGAGAAAAAAAATGGAAGCACACTTTTTATTTGGTATTGATGAACAAAACTTGCATGGAAATTCACTCCATGATAATTATTGTGCATGTGAAGTTTATGCGTATACTCATATAATAGCCATGCTCTTGTTAAAGAGGATCATAAAACATTAGAAGTCTCCTCAACTCGGAGAGAAGTAAGCAATATGCTGCGTCTGCAATATTTAGATAAACTGAAAATGAAGCCAACAACCTTTCAGATAATCAGACAAAATAGTGAGCCGGTGTGTAGTATCCAGAATCATATCCGAGGTAGAAGAGTCTGAGGATTAGCTGGGACATCCGAGCTTTCCTGCCAAGTATAGTTCAATTTCAGTGACAACTCCATGATGTTTATACCCTAGTCATTCTGCCACATTTTATTATTGTTATTTTTTAATCTTCAATAAACTTCCTATAACTGTTTGCATGATATGTTGGCCATTTACCCTTCCTCTGATGTGAATACTCTGCCTTACCTTCAAGTATCTTGCGAGCATTGTTGTAGTGCTGAAGTTAAAGCCCTCAATTGGTCCTCCCTTTGTACGAGATGCATTTAGTTGCTTTCTAACTTGCGTAGCCAGTGACTGTTAACAAATTTAGGCAGATATGATTACATATATGTCAAGTAAAAAGACAAATCTTGGAGTAGCACACTATTGTAGCAGGGAATTAAGTGCATAAGCTCTCCTAAATTACCTTCCCTAACTCAACTCCCCACTGGTCAAACGAATTGATTCCCCATATGAAGCCTTGCACAGCTACTCTATGTTCGTAGATTGCCAATAACTGAAATTGAAAGCCTGATTTTATGGCAACAGGTAGAATGCATAGAGCAATAACACTATATATAAATTTTGCACCATGTAAATTATGAAAAATAGAACTTCTAAGCATGTGAGTACCCAAATAAGCTAGCAGAAAAGTGTAGACAAAGAATGGCAATTGGGGTCACAGATATTTTTTCTTTTATCATTGATAATGTTCAAGTACGAAGTCTGAATCACATGCCACTTCTATTCTTATGCAAATGTTTTTGCTTTACTAATGGGAATTTTATCTTGATTATTAAATGCTGGAATTAAGTAGCTAGCTAGCACAATTCATGCACAAAATAGACTTCAACTCAAACTATTAGCCATAGAAAGTTCAGGCTGCCAGCCGTGTTGTAAGATAAATGAACATCTGCACGTGAATGCTAATTCATCATACGTTCTAACCATTTCAAGTAAACTCAGTCATAAAAAATAAACATTAATATCAGCAAATTTCCTCTCCAGGATTACTTGAAAAAATATGCATCAACCTTCTACTAACAAGTAAGAAACCACAAACCTGTCCAACTTTGTAAGCATCCAATGATGAAAGTAGAATACTGAGAGAAGGTCTATTGCCAGAGAAGGTCTGGAAAGAGGATTAACAAAGAAACTAAGAATAATAATCTGGAAATAAAGCAATAACTAATAGAGAAGCAGCAAGCAATTTAACCTTGTGAGGAATTAGATGCTGCTGGACATTCTCTTTTTGCAACTGCTCAGCTGTCTGCAAAAGACCAAGCATTTAAATGTAAATCAACTACTTAATTATGATGTAAATGGAAAAGCATCTTGTACCCAAAGCATACAGATACATATTTGCTCTCGATTTATCTTTCAATTTCTCTTCATCTTTGCTATACATGCAAATTAAAGGAATGCTGTGAACAAAATGACCTTCTTGTTAGGAGCTAATGTGATCATTCTAAACCACAAGTTTTCTAGATGATTAAAATTTTCTTCATTATTTAGAAAGGATATAAATGCTTCTAGGCATAATTCGTTGATAACTTCAAAATTGATAAGAGAAAGTATAAATGTACCTTTCCATAAGCAAGAGCATCTGCCTGTGCAAAAAAGTTAGACATGAGTTCATCATGGTTATTCACAACCTCCCCTGTTTAAAAAACAATAAAAATAAAAATTTAAGTCAAATAAGCATGCCGTGTAAATCCTTCAAAAAAGAACTTCTGATTTCTAAAATTTACAAAACCTTCAAGGTATACAGGTTGCTGACTCTTCACAACACCAATAAAATCACAGGGAATTACACGTCCCTGAAGATTCAAGAAGAAAAAATAGCATTAATGTGTCTTGCAATGCATTGTCAATTGAATAAATTCATAGGTATGCGGTTATACACACAGTGGAAAAAAAATCCATGTTGCTTCATATAAGCAGCCATTCAAGTCAGCATAATGCATCATAAACATAGAGATTTCAATTTTATCAAAACAAAATGTGTGATGGAAATAATGGTTGAGGCCATGCAAGGATGATCTATTTTTGAGATGAGCATTGAGTCGATTTCATCACAACAAATGCAAGTCAATTGAGTAGCGTTTATGAGAAAATCTTGCAGCAAAACATAACCTCCATCAAGTTGGAGAAAAGAATCCATTCATTGGCCATAATCCTAAAATTTTATCCCTGTAATAGGAAAGTAAAGTCAATGTGATGCGATAGTAGTTGGGAGCAGGAGTAACAGAGTCGTAAAGAAAAAGCTAAAGCCATAAATACTTGGAATTTAATGGCTCAAATAATTACTTAGAAGTTAATAGCAGAACAAAAGCATCTTCCCACATTGGAACCAAGATTCAGGAATTCATTTATAATCAAGAGGTCCCATGTAGCTGTCCATTTTAAAAATATATATCAAACTGCGGGAGTCACCTGGTGAATTAGTTGATAGAAACTGTGCTGACCATTTGTTCCTGGTTCACCAAAATCAATTTCCCCAGCCTCAAAGGGAAGTGGAACACCATCAATAGATACCCCTTTGCCGTTACTTTCCATGCTAACCTAAATTGAAGTAAATTTACAATAAGAAGCAGAATTCAAATCTTTATAATGAGAGAGAGAGAGAGAGAACTGAGGGCACTGGAAGACTTGCCTGTTGAATATGTGGAGCCAATTTCTCCAAGCCTTGGGAATAAGGTAAAATGGCCTGAAAGTTTATTCCAATGAGTTATGAGGTGACCCTTAAAACACACAATATTTGAGAAAATAAACAAGTAGTAGTTCAAATAGGGTACAATAAAAAAGTACTCACTCTGGCAGGATATTCAAGAAACGAAACATTCCATACGCTCAGCAAACCTAAAAGTACCTGTAGGACAAAATAACGGATATCTTAAGGATTTTATAAAGCAAATCCAGGATGCATATCCAATGACCATCAAGATAATCTACCAAAAGACAATTTAGAATATACTCTACTATGAATGATATGTAGCACAAATGAAGCCAAAGCATGAAAGGCTTGGAGTAGATCTCAGTGAATGCAATGTCTCAACAAGACCAAAATCGTTTGTCATCCAAACCTCTAACTGCTTGATTCTCCCTAGAGCACACCAAATGCTAGAAGTAGTGAACAACACTGATGGAAAAATAAAAAAATATCTGATAACATTCATTGTACTGGCGCCTTACAGGAATATTTTTCTCAAATGATGCTGAAGTAAAGTGTTGATCAATGCTTGATGCTCCTTTCAAGAACCTTGAAACAATAAATAAAAATATCTTAATGTATTAGGGCAATGAAATCATAAGAAGACAACTATAAATTAATTGTTAGATTAGCAAAAGAGTTAGTAATTACGGTACTGAGAGAAATAAAACAAGCATATGCATGTCATGCATCGATACACCAGATAAAGAATTCTTTGCTTAAAACCATGAAGATAATGTTGCAAGAGGCATACAAATGTAGCTCCAACAGACTCTTAAAGATATCAAATGTGTTTATTTTTGTTTGCAGCCTGTTCATGTGGAATAGTTTCAACTTAACCCTCAATGCTCCAGTTATCAAGGAAAACTAAAGCAATGTCCAATCACCACTTGACTAAAATAAAATGCAGCTAAAGAAACACACCTCTCCATGCAACTCAAACAGGGGAAGAAAGGGAGGCCAAAAAGGAGATAAAAGTGGAAAAGGGACATGGAGAGAAAATATTATGTGATCAGGATTCAGCAAGAAGAAGATTTCTTTATATCCATGTTTTCAAACTTCCAATTTTTGTTAACTATTGAAGGGAGATGACAAGAAACAAATTTAACATTCTACCAAATCTGCAACATGCAGCATTTAATAGCAAGAAATTCAGAAATAGAAAGAAATAAAACAACTGGAAGCTACCATACTTTTCAACAATAGAGAAACCATATTGGAGAGACAAAGGCAATACACCAACAGCACTGCAAACTGCAACAACAATCTAATAAGTTCAAATGTCAAACTGATCAGTGTTATCCCAGAAAAAGGGAAGAAACTTACCACTATATCTGCCACCAACCCAGTCCCAGAATGCAAAAGCATTATTAGGATCAATTCCAAACTTTTCTACAAGCTGCACTTTAAAAGGAAAAATTGAAGCTATAGACCGCCAACTAAAAATTGTACTCATAATATAGTTGATATACATTAAATACTTTGTTCATAGGCATTTCATTTCAGTTTATCCACACATTAATATATAGAAAGGGCTGACTAAACCATGTCTGCCAAATTATTCTAAATAGAAATGAACAAAAAGTAGATAACTGTACCGTAAGATTTGTGCTAACTGCCACCATATGCTTTGCTACTGCAGAAGGTCTGCAAGAATTTTAGAAACAACTTACATGTTACAATCAAAACAAGAGATGGTACAATTTCAAAATGCATAGAATAATATAGTAGATCATATGTCAAATTATTTGCAAGGACTCCAAGATGATGGCAAATGCGTCATTTAACCTTAATATGTATTGATTTTCCATATACTGACTATATTTCAAGTTCCAGTGGTAGATATTTCCAGAAATCGAAAAGAACGTGCAATAATATTTAGCACTTACCCAAGTTCTTTTGAAATCCATGCCCTTAATGTCCGTGCATTCAGCATAGTTTCAGCAGTAGTAAAAGTTTTAGAAACCACAACAACTACAAGTAAAGGTCAAAAGGCCTAAAATTACAATTAGAAGCCAGAAAACGAAGTTCTAGTTAAAAAAAAACAAATAGAAAGAGACAAGAACGAACAAAGAGTGATTATTTACCAAGGGTAGTTTCAGGATTCAGGCCAGCAATATTTCTAGCAACATCAATTGGATCGACATTTGCAAGACTGCACCAAATACAAAACAAAGATCACATTGTATCATAGAGTAATATGTAGTGAGTTGTAAGATATGGTCATAAGCAAAAACATATCCAATGAAAATTCATATGCTATAAGCACTCCAACTCTTTTGAGAAGATGGCATGTTACAGTTTTATGACAGTTTATTATATTAAATACTAACTCTTGGAAATAAAGTCACATTAAATGCTAACCCCTGGAAATAAACAATGTGCACTGATGTATCAGTAGAAAAAATCTAGCATTTACATGTTCTGCATATCACTCCTCTCAGCAAAAACAGAGGGAAGGAAAGTAATAATATACATATTGGTAGCTTTTATCAGTTTCATCACTTGCAATGCATAAACACTTTTTACTTCTCAAACCCAACAAAATGTTCAGACATTAGAATTTAGATAACATTTCTGGATTCTATGCCTTCTTTAGGAATCAATCAATGGAAATGGAAGTTAGATTTTACTGGAAAAGAACTTTTTTTAATAGCTGAAGGCAAATGGACATCTGCTAAAAACCTGGAACTTTGAGACCTTGTTTTGTCTGGGAAAGAGTTCAAAAAACAGACATTGGGAGTAAAACAAATACATAACAAACAAAGATCTGCAGAACAGTATAGTTCCGTTCATACTAAAATCAAGAAATTGCAAAGCTATGGTGATGAGTACTTACAATCGCAACTGGCGGCCTTTCGCACATTGGCTAGCCTCAGAATCTGTAAGTTGCCATTTAGTAAACAATTAATGCTTTCAGCGAGCTTTCACATAGACAGAATCAACTTATGTCAGGAAAAAAAAACTGAGCAAAAAAAAATCAGAGCAGCTACTTTTAAAGGAATCATCAGTCTACCTGTTTGAAGTGCGGTATGCACGAAAAGAGGGCCTAAGAAGCTGCCACCAATACCAATGGCAATAACATTTGTCAGTGCTTTCCCTGTAGCTCCAACCTACCAACATTAGCCTGTTACCATACAACTCAGGAAGGTATATTGTATGAAGACTTAAACTCAGTAGAAGGACTGCAGATTACCCAAGAACCATTGCGGACCCTCTCAGAGAACTCCTTGATCTTGTCAAGGACATTCCAAACATATGGTACAATATTCTTGCCGTCACTGTTTATAACTGCATTTCTGGCAGCACGAAGAGCTACATGAAGGACTGACCTATCCTCTGTGCTGTTGATCTGAAAAAGCCACCAAAATATGAAGCGAGGTAGTAAAAGGAAAAAGTTAATTTCGAGATTTTGAAGAAATATCAGAACACATAAATCTGCTCAAATATATAACAAACATGCAAAGAATGATAACTTCCCTATTAAATCAAGAACTTTACACACCTAGGCAACTCTAATAAACTATTGGAATATATATATATATACATTAACAACCCTATGTTTTCATGTCAAATAATGTGTCTGTGTCTGAGTCGGCTAATGTGAGAAAAGCTGACATATGAGAGTTGAAATATGGAGGAAAAAATTTGACTTACACGTTCCCCATTAAACATGCGATGAATCTTTTCCTTGAGAAGCGCTGCCTGCATAAACAGGCAAGTATAATAAGAGAATTATGTCAAAATACCGCTACATCCAACAAAGAAAGAACCCAACTTCACCTCTGCCAAGTTATACAGCTTATCCACTGTGTGCACAGTGGCTTGTTGCCGTGAGTAGTCAAGCACAATTCCGTCAAACTCGCTATGGACAACGCAGCCCGCATTAGGAAACAAAACACCTTCTAACACAATTGCTAACCATTTCATGGTAATATCAAAATATGAGAGAAAAAAGGAAGAAACTTTGAAACATACACCGTCATTGACTTGCATCGCTCAGTGTCGCTCAACAAATCGCGCAAATGGGTCTTCTTGATGTCCTCAACATGGGCCTACACAAATGAATAAGTTTATTGTCCATCAAATACCGAATTAGTAATAATAGTATCTTGCCAGTTTCTATTAATACAAAGCAATGGGCTTCGTTTCCTCTTTTTTTTGTCACCTTCAAGTCCTTCCATGGCTGGCTGTCGCAGATTAGAACCGATGAAGCCATCTAAGATTCAAATACAGAGAATTTCAGAATCGAACAGAATGTACAAACGCTAAAGCCATTTTAAAAAAAATCTCAGAATTTAGCTGATTTCAGTATTTCCATTTTCACTTTCCACCCAGGAATACAACGGTCAATATGGTTAAAGTAATAAATAATCAAATGATCGACCAAATCATCTAATTAAATCAGTTGATGAAGCTAAACGAGAACGTTAAGATACCTGAGAGAGGGAAAGGTTAGATATGCTAGAAGAGAACGCTAAGACGAAGTTTGTTTCCTCAAATGAGGATCGATAGACGGGTGGTAAAAGGAAAAACAAAGCAGCTTAGAGAAAAAGCCAAGGCTAAAGCTTAGTCGAGGAGAAAACAGCTTCACTATCGATGCGGATCAGATGCCGAGGCTGGTAGGTTCAGCTTTAACGCCCACGGATTTTGGCTTCGATGCGACACATGTACAGAGTTTATTCCGAAGGATAGCACGCACTTGATCCTACGCGTCTTTCTTTATTAATTATTTATTATGATTCTGTTTGGTCGGCCCAACCATCTCTTTGCCCCAATCCTAAGTACCTTAAATGGGCCCGATCAATATATTTCTTTATCCGACTTGAGACCTTATATTTTTTTAAAAATAATTTTAATATTATGAAATTAAAATTTATTACTGTCTGTCTCATTTTTTAATAAAAAAAATTAAATAAATTCTTATAAAATTACATAAAAACTTAAATTTTTTATTTTTTAAATTAAAAATATTAAAATTTTCATTTTTAATAATAAAATTATTTTAAAAAATCCATTAAATTGTATTTTTAAACGTAGAATCTGTGTATGGAGGGAAAATAATAAATATCATAGACAAAATATTCTAATTTTCATTTATAAAATCATAACAATCCGTTCTTCAACAGACGAATTCCTAAATTTCTTATTCCAATCAAACATTTCATAAAAATTTGTGTGAGTGCTTTCTACGGACATGTAAATTTATTAAAAATATTATATTCATATAATTTATTTTATTATTAAAATAAGGAATAAAATTATTAATTTATTATATTAAATAGTTTATTTTATTATTTGAATAAATATATAATTTTTATTTATTATTTTATATTATTCTATGATCAATATGTACACAGGGAGAGGCATATAGGTTGAAAAAAAGGGTACAAAGTTTTTTTTGAAAAAAACTTGAAACACCAATAACCATTGCAAATAAATTTAATTTATTGTTAATATATTTTTATCTTTTTTAAAACCTTTTATCTCTCTTTTTTCTAAAAAATAATTGTGTTTAGTTAATTTTTTGCTGGAAATTCGATTGTGAACCTTCATTCTCCTACTTTTTTGATTTGTTGTTTTTATTTATTCTCTAATCTCTTAGAAAAAGTTGTAAGCACCTCAAAATATTAAGGGTTCTAATATATTTTTTAATGATTTTGAGATGAGGGTGCTTGCATGCACTATTCTCCCCTCTTCTATGATAGATCTACAATATGGCAGATGTCATTGACTGGATGTTGGAAAAGGAATCTTCCTCATCTACTCCTATCTAAATTCCAATTGATTTCAGCACTAGCTTGAGCCTTGATCTTCTTCGGTGATCATCTGCATTGGTTTCTTTTTGGTGGAAGTTGGTGGCAAAGAAGAGGAAGCTTCTATCCCCTGCTTGAGTTTCAGCTAGAGGCAACGACAAATATTGAGGAAGGTTTAGTTTGAGATTGATTTTGGGTTCTAATTTGTTTGTATTTATATTGTTTGACCCATTTTCCTTAGGGCTTGTGTTACTTGGGCTTAAGCTGAATCATAGGTTGCTTCTGAGTTGTATGGCTTGAATTTTATGATCTATTTCCAATCAATGAAATTTCTTGGTAAAAAAAAAAAAATACTCCTTCTCTTTTATATATTTTTTATTTTATTTTTTATATATATTAAAAAATATAATTTTTTTATTAATTTTTAATTATGTTATTTTAAAGATATTAAATTTTATTAAATATTAAAAGATATTTTAAAAATAAAATAAAATAAAATTATAATAATTAATTTATATGTTATTATAAATAAAAAAAAATAATTTTAAGATAAATAAGAAAAAGAATAAAAATTATAAAATAGAGAAAATAAGACTTAAACTTTCTACCTCTTTTATTCTCATTTAACAATTAATTAGTTTATCCCTTATTATTAATATTATTATAATTACTGTACTCGCTTACCAAAAAAAAAAAAAAGGGCAAGCAGACGGTAACCGTTTCTCACACAATGAAATGAAATCTGTAAAAGCAAAAGCAAAATAATATCTGGCAACGTTCGGCGTCGTTTCTTAATAAAGCAAGATCGGGAATTTAACTATGGGCCGAACTTAAGGCCCTAGAAACTAGGTTATCCAGTCCCCGCCCGCTGGACTTGACGGTCCATCTAGGCTAAATGAAGTTTGCGCCACCTTGGTTGGCGAGAAAAAACTCGAGGAAAGCAGACAGAGAACCGAAATTTCGAGCTTAACCTGATGATTCAAGGTTCCGATAGGACCAACTGAGTTCAGACGTTGGATTATGGAGTTTGAAATAATGTAAAGAACGATTTCTTGTAACTTTCTTTCCAGCATTTTCCTGGCAACCAAACAGGCGTAAGGTGATTACTGAAGAGATACTCTGAAACTGTGATGCTCATTATGCTTCGCTCAAGAATATTTGTTGATTTTTTTCTTTTATATTTGCTTGTAAATATGATCTCCGCAACACAAAGGTATATCATTCTATATTATTTTACTTGGATTCTATGAATTATTAAACCTCTGATTAGTATGGGAAAGTATCTCATTGATTTCTGACATTATTATTTAAGCTTACCTGAATCAAATTGATCTTGTTTGACATACATATGGAATGGGTGTTGCTTGCTTCCGTCCAATGTTATCTGAGCTTCATGTCTCTATACTTTTTGTTGTTATATTTTTAAATGAAATATCTCTGTTTTCACTTTTGTGCGAAGGAGTAGATGAATAGAATAGTTTGGAGAATTAGCTGATTGAATTTCACTAATACAAAATCAGAAGATCTATAACAAGCATTACAGTTGAGCAAAAATAAGCAGTATAATTGAAGTTATATTGGGTGAAAATCACATATGTGCCACACAAATTATTTTGTTTGCTGTGCACCAGAATGAAAAGCAAACTTTCTTTTTATGCATTACATAGTGTTGTTCTTAAATGTAATCAAAATACTAGCATAAGATCTCCAGTAACCTCATCGAGGAGTGCATTGAGCAAATGCCTCTCCACATCCCTTATAACATCATCTTTTTCGAGAAATGCAAACATCATCTCATGCCAACCGAAGTCCCACATACAATTAACATCTAGATCCCTGTTGTAGACATCAATCTCAAGCATTTTGGGGAGGTAATCTTCAACAGTGCATTCTGCTTTATGTTTTAACTTCCCAATATCTTTTTGCAACTGCTTAATCAAGTCATACAAGGATCTTACCTTAAATGAAGTGATAGAAATCCTCATGAAAGGATGAACGCTAAGCTCTTGCCTTTTCCCTTTTCGTTTCATTACTTCATAGCCACAGTCCAATATGAGCTTGCGCTGTTCATCGTGGCAGTCACGATCACCAGCATGGAGAATGTCAAGAGGAATATTGAGTTTAAAAAGTGCTTCTGCTGTGTTAAGAAATAGCTGACTTTTAATCAGGATTTGCTTGAGGTGATTTTCACTTTCTGTTAGCGGCTCTAGTGTTTCCAATCCATATACTTTTTGATTCTCCAGTTGTGGGGTGTAACTTATATCTATCTTGCCTTCACGATTTCCTGCAAAAATCCAATAATGACCTTTGACATTAGAGGCCTTTATTTTGCAACACTTACTAATACCAGTTGGTGTCAGCCCAACTAAATTGTCAATTATATATGGGAGAATTGGATGTAGTAAATGAACTGGAGGACTGATCGCCAACTTATTTCTCAATCAGCAGTTCTATAGGTGTGGAAAGCCATATTCTGAGAAGTCAAATAAAACAATGTGTTGTTGTACTTACTATTAAGTGGATCCAAGACAATGCTATGAGATGTGTGTTTGTCTATGCCAAAATCAGGTTCATAACATTGTTGATCATTTATCACTGACGATGACTGTGCAACATCAAAAGAGCCTTCATTAGCTCACTACTTTGGAGGTAAGAATTTTTTTTTCTGACAAAGAAATAGCTTATAGTTTGTATAAGTTTCTAAAATAGTTTGTGTTTTCTGAGAATAACATGTTTTCACTGCAGTAATGAACAAGCTTACATTTTCATCTGGAGGTAGGATTTCTGGTCCTTTTATGCTCTGGCACTCGTCATTCATGGGAGGAATGCACAAGTTGGAAGCTTGTTCAGGTTGACTTTGTAGTTCTTTCAACAGTCTTGGTTGTTGTGTGCTTGATACTGATTTCTTGGATTTAGGAATGCCTGCCTCTGCTTCGTTGGACCTGTTGGATCTCACTTGTTCTTCTTCCTTGGATTGACCAACTGTGTTATGCCTTCTCTGCTTTGCTTCTGGCAACATGGAAGTCTGATGTTTCAGTGGCCTTCCCAAGTTGTGAGGATTTCCACTTCTTCTTGCCACCAGTTCATCAATCTTTTGAGGAACATCAGCCTTTTGAACTCTTGCAACCTTTACCTTCTGCACAGCAGGTAGATGTACAGGTTTCTCTTCTATTAATGGTGGAATGGTGGTTATATTTTTTTCTCTCATTACTTCAGAGTTCACATTTCTTGGAGACGAATTTAGATTTGAGTTATTCATTGAATCTTGCACTGAAACATTGAAATTAGGAGAATTATTGTCTTGAACAAGATCTCCATGGTCCCCCTTATTTCGGAATCCCATGGATTGCATTGTACCCGTTGGTTCTATGAAGCTTCCATTATTAGTTGTTGCTTGGCTTGTGTGTGAATACTTTTTTGGCGAGCTCCTGGATTCACTTCTTATTTGCCTTCTCACTTGTATCATCTGTTTAGCACTCTGCTGCTCATTCTCTACTGCACGATGCTTTATGTCTAATGACTCAAAACCTTGGAGCATTTGATGCTGTTGGAATGCAAGATTGTTGGCAGACTTTGGTTGTACGTTGGATAGTAGCACACGTGCATCTCTTATTTCTGTTTTAAGCATGATTAAATTGCATTCTGCTTGCCCCTGAAATGCAATTGCAGCTTCAGATCCATTTGGCATCCCATGTGTCATCTGCTGTAGCTGATGGTTTAGGATTAGTTCCTTAGTTTCACCTTTTTCTTTGCCTTTATGTCCTCTCAGCTTTGGATTAGCCTTTTTTCTCTCTTTCTCCTGAATATCCTTTCGACTTTTTATGCTTTGGCTTGATTGGTCAATGTTGCTCAGATGCTTGCCTATTTTCATGTTGGCCTTGTTTGAGCTTCTCATTGGTTTTATCCCTTCCACATCCTTCTGCTGTAATTTTCTATCTTGAATAGTCCGTTCAAAGCTAGCATGTTGATTTGCTAGGTTCCTTTCTGCTTTCGTGCTATTTGTTGTGTCCTGGGTCAATTGAATTTGGTTGTGCTGCATCTTTTTATGTTTTCTGATTGTTGACGCCAAATTCCCGGGATCTTTCATCTTCCTTTCATGTGTAACTTCTGCAGTTTTTTTTGCAACTGTCCGATCAGTTTTTCCCTTGGAACTGTTCTCTTTCTTTGCCATATCCTTTGAATCATCATTTTCTGGAAGTTCTTCCAGCCCCATTAATTTTGCAATTACATTTGGGATTCTCCCATTTTCTGGTTTTGGTATTAATGGACCTGAATGATATTTTTGCTCTGGGAAAGCTGTGAAAGTTTTAATATTGGGGTTGTAGCTAGCTGATTGCCTCTGAGAAGTGGAATGTGAGGTGCTTAAATTGTGATTATCATAGCTGAAGTTTGTAGTTTTCGATTTGTAAGTCAGGGCCATTAGCCTTTGCTTGAGATCAGTTCTTGCAGCTTCCTGGATGTATTGAGAATTCTTTGAAGGCTTGTCAAATGAGAATATTGGCCGAGCAAGTTGCTTATTCTCATCTGTTTTCATGGTGATATCATTGTCATCTTCATCATCATCAAGCAATGTGATCCGAGTTTTGCTTTGTGGTTTGATCATGTATTCTGAGGCTTCTTGCAGGTTTACTAGCATGCGGAGGGACTCTTCTAAATCCATGGCCCCCTTCAATAGCTCCCTTCCAATTTCTATTGAATATCTATCAAAGTTAACACCATTAGAGCAGGCTCTCAGGATCTGATTTAATTTTTGTGCCCCTTTAGATATCTCTTTGAGATGGAGATGAGGAAGGTTAGGGAAGCGGCTAGTTGAGGAGCTGTGCCTATCAATGCTGCTTCTTTCCATCTTGCCCATGTCTACTGATCGTCTGCTAATCTGATTCAGGAAACCCAGCACTGAACTATTGCCAGATGAATCCATTCTTCTGAGGCTTCCTCCATTTTCAAGAGCAAAAGCCAGTGCCATGGATAGATCTCCAATGTGTTCTGAGCTTTTACCTCTCCCAAAAGGAACAATCTGTTCTGAACCCTCTCCAATGGAGACTGGCCTATTGCCTCCCATAGACTTGGGGCGTGTATTTCCATTTTTTAAGACAATCTGCACAAGTGAAGCAAATCAAGTAATTGAAGTAAATGAGATCTGCTAGCTTCAGCCATCATAACTTACAGTTTGATGCGTTTTCATTTCTGTGGATCCTCTATAAGCGCGCTTGGAATAAGAATATGCATCTGTACAGACAGACTACTTTTAGAAAATAATTATACTTCTGACACCAATGTTTATTAATTATCTGCATACTTCTACGCAACATTTCAATCTTCCAGTGGCAGCATTCAAGGCCGTTGCTTCTAAAAGCCCCTCTCTAGTTTGAGATAGACTTCTCATTTCAATTATTTACCTTATATTGGTTAGAATGAACATGCATTTATGATTTATCCGGTCACATATCTTCATTTCTTATTTGGTTTATCTTCCTTCCTTCCTCGCCGTATTTTCTTTATTTGTTTTTAAGTTGTGTGATATGTGATTCGCGGAGTGATAGCTGATGGGAACTTGAAACTCTTAACTAATTTTGTTTAATTCTGGATGAAAATTTATTTGATGGTGTTCACTGTACTCTGAATATGGACAATGTGGTAATGGAAGCAAAGCGAACATAAAAAGCTTTGCATCTTTCATTGTCATAGTCGTGTTAAATTGAAGTGCTGAATATTTATGGCCTAAGATGGGAAAAAGAAGGAGCTTTGAAACAGTTTATGCCAACTTGTCTTTAAAACACTTGATGCCTGCTGATCTTGGAATTGCTTTAAGTAGTTGAATAAGAAATAACATTTACAGAGAAGAAAGTTCATCTTCGGGGCCTAGACACCTACAACTGAAGCTTGAAGTTGCTCCTGAGGAAAAAGGCTACTGTTCATATTTTGCAATGTGAAATTTCATTGGAATGCTTACCTGCTGCTATTGCCTTTGAACTTTTTGAGCTTTGAGAAGCAGACATTCGTTCCTTCCGCACCCGGAGATCATCTAAAAGCTTCTGTGCAAAATCTGATCTTTTTGCCATGTTTCCTCTCAGGTGGAACCAAGTTTCCAAAGCACTTCAACCAGAAAAATATAAGTATAATGTCTTCCGCATTGTGTTTTTGATGTTTTCTCAAAGATAAGATGATTTTTTTTTTCTTTTTCTCTTTGTTTTCTTTCTGGTTGGGAGAGTTCTTTCAGAGTTGGGTAAGGTGGGAAGTCTAGTCCAAGGAAATACAATGGAATTTTGAATTTTCACCCTGAAAAGGTTAGTTAACGTGGACGTTAGCTCTCTCTTTCTTCCCTGTATGCTACCCTGACTTTGATTCTAATCCAAGCAATGGCATAGGTTTCAACTTTCAGTGGGCTTCCATTCCAAGCCTTTGATTGTTAACATCTTTTCCATTTATTTTCCTTATTTTATTCTTCTTGTTGCTTGAAAATTAATGTTTATTTTTAATTTTTCCACGTAATCCATGAGAATCAGGTAAAGTGATCATGGATGTATGATCACGGACGTGCTTTGGGTTGAAGTAAAGAACGAGGTATATAAGGACGAGTGGGAGAATGGCCAAAACACGAGGCACAGATTCTTTGCAATGGCATATCACAAACTTACAAAGCTTTTGAGTGGGTTGGGTTGAGTGACAAGAATATTTGGTTTGTCAGGAATCATGAAAGGTATAAGCTCTCCATGTCTGCGAAATTGCTTTTCTATATGCAAATCAATTCTATGGGAGTCAATAAGATAATCATCTGCAGTGGGTGGGGAAGGGCTGTCATTTGTCCAGTGATTAAAATCAAAAGGAGAAAAGACAATGTCATCAACAAAACAAAGCCATATGCAGTAAAATCCATGCCGTTCCATTATCTTATTCCCCTCGTATTCATGGCAGCTTCATGACGCTGCACCTGCCATACACCTACGCAGGAACCACCAGACAATGATGCAGTAACTCTTGGTATGCATGATTGTATAATGACAATCAGAAATTTAAAATATCTATCCTTGATATAAATTTTCAGAATGGTTAGAATTACTCTTTTGAAAAAATTTTAGTGGACTTGGTTTATTATATTAAAGTGATTTTTTTTTTCAATTTTTATGAAGGATCTATCATTTATGTACTTGAAAATATCTTAATTTATAGTGGACTGAGTTAAGAGTGAATCGGATATTTGGCTTATTTTTTCACATTTTCATCGTTTATGGACTTGATAGATATTAAAGCGACTTTTTTTATTAAAGTGAATTTTATTTATATTTTTATGTAAAAATTTATTTATTTATTTATAGTTACTTTAGTACGGGACAAATATTTTATAAAATGTTAAGGCTCTTAAATTTATTTTTAAGATCGTTGAATTTCAAAATTAAGTTTTAATTCATTATATAACACAAAAAAGCGTAATTTGTTGTAAAGGGGAAATAAAAATTCATGTTTATCAATGTAAAGTTTGTGGAGAAATATAGAATCGTCAAAAATATTTATAGATGTATTTAATAATTATGTTTTATTTTAATTTGTTAAAAATATAATAATTTATTACTATGTAAAATTTTGTTAATTTTATTAGTGGAACTAATTTCCTACTAAAATTTAAATTAGTTAAAGCAAAACTCTTTAGTACTTAGGTTTGATTTAATTAAGTTTTTATTATAATTTTAAACCAAAAAACTTATAATAAAATAATTGATTTAAAATAAAAATGGTCATTTTTTCAAATTGCTTAAACCAGAAAGAAAATCTCCATTTATTCTAACAATATGGGCTAACAACATTTTTGTTGCTAATGCATTTTAACCGGTCACATGCAATTTTCGTGACAATCAGTATATTACTAATAATTTTTATTAAATAAAGTTTACGCAATAAATTAATATATTTAATTTTGTTATTATAATATTATAAATATTACAAAAATTAACAAAAAATAATATAATATTATTTTAATAATAATGATAATTTATATAAAAAGCTGATTATAATTTGTAATTTAGAAATTTGATAGCAATGATGAATAAACATAGAATAACAAAATCGTAAAAAAATCTATGATAATTTAAAATTATTAAAATAGAAAAAAATAATTTTCTATTAATAATTAAGTCATCTTACATTTTACCTTAAATTAATTTAGGGTTAAAATTCTTAGGCTTTTTATGCTATAATTTTGAAAAAAATCTGTACATAATTATTTAAATAGTAATTTAAATATTTTAAATCTTATTAAAACATTAGTTTTATAAAATTAAAACCAATTTTTATAAACAATTTTTTAAAAAATGAAGATTGTTATTTACTTATATATTATTTAATATTATATTTTATTTTTATAATTTTCAAATTTTTTTAGTTACATACAAACATTTAATGACTTTGTAATCATTAATTATATGGAGTCATATAATATATTTCTTAACTTTTTATTAATTTTAAAATTTTTTATTAAAAATATATAATATATTTTTCATATTACTAATATTAATATTATGACATTTTAATTTCAGATGATTTATTTTATTTTTTAAAATAAATATTAAAATTTTATATGTCAATATTAATATTAATTAAATTAAAACTAAAAATAAAATCAAAATGTAGCCGAAACTAAAATTAAAATTACCTTAAAATTATTTAAAATAAAATTTAAATTGAAATTAAATTTAATTGTAAATATAGAAATCTCGAAAAATAAATTTGACAATTTGAAATTTTGAAAATCTCGAGAAATAAAGTTGAATACTTTATATTATTGTTGAGCAATGATGCAATAACTAAACATATAAATTTTAAGAAATTTATTTTAAACCACAAATTCATGTTTTGCAAGTAAAGTTAATTTAATAATATGAACTAAAAATAAACAAAATAATTAAAAGCAAAATAACAATTTCTGAATTAAGTGCACACCTTCTTGGGCAAAGGGGTATTCTCGAGTCGGTGCAATGGAAAACCTAGCTTAAGGCAGGGTTGTGAATTCCTCGGTTATCAAACATCTCCTTTTCCTCGCTTTTTTCGGAAATTACGCACCACTCGTATGAAACACGTGGCGTTAAAAAAAAATCCAGTGTTGATCCAAATCTAGAACCTTCCCACCGAATAAGAGCCGTAGATTGGCATCCTTGATTGATTATTTGCTAGGACAACGCTTGGCAAAAGCACACTAATTTCACAGCCGTTGGATCGTTCTATGGTTCCGCATATAATTAGCCTTCTATCCCTAGTTTCTAATAGATAAGTTTATGGAGTGTCCCTTTTCGGTTTTTTTCCGGCTTTCTCTAGAGTTGGTTGATGTGGTTTTGCATTTATGGCCGCCTCTCCCTTATCGCTCATAGTATATCTATTGTTCTTATCTCCGATCCTAGCTCTCTCCAAATTCCATTAGATCGTTTTTATGGATCTATCTTTTGAGCATGGATTTACCCTGCATCTGCTCGGAGATTGCTCTGGGGTTGCAGTTCCTTCATAGCTCAGCTAGTTCAGTTCTCTCTTTTTCCCAGATCTGCGAATGTTGGAGCTCCTTGAGCTCGGTGGTGAAATCCAAGATTTTACGACTGGTTTGATCTATAGCTTTTGTATAAGCCTTTTATTTTAGAGGATTTGCTGTTTTCTTGCTATATTTGTTTAGTTAGGTCGTGTTTCTGCAGGTGAAGATCTCTTTGCCTCGCCTCTCTTGTTCTTTGTTTGGTTGGAGGTGACGAGCAGCAGAGGTATTGAGAATCCTGTGCATAACTATCTACCTATTTTTTGAGTTTAGGTGGTTTAGATCTGTATTTGTTTTTGCATTCATTGGTCTCTGATGCTCGATTTTGGCGTGTTGACAGATTGTGGGACAGTTGGTGATTGACCTCTCCATAGATTAATCTGTTCGTTGAGCATGCTGAGCTGCCTATATCCGGAAGATTTGGCGCCTTCTAGCATGATATGATGATATGTACTGATGGTTCGGAGATGGCTTCGTGAATATTGTTAGGCCACAAAAGGGTGGGTGTTGTTCATATTATGTGTGATCTGTTCCATTATGATTGTTGTGTGTGATTTTTAGATGCCGTGCGAGGTAATACGATATAAGTAGGAAGATGATGGTTGGAAGCTGAAAGGCTGAGGAGATGTTTGGTTAATTGATGTTTACTAGCCTGCTTGTTGTCGCCCGACCTTTGCCATGGCAGGTGCGCTTGCATGGCAGGTCAAAAACGTCAATAAAATTATTTTTTTTTTGGGTTTTTGAGGGGGAAGATGGCACGGGGTATGGTTTATTATTTTGCCCGGCTCTTCCCCCTCTTGTGCGTTTCTGGTCTTGCCTCTGTGTCTCTCTATCTCTCTCCCTCTCTCTCCTCTCTCTTAGATGGTTTACCGAACAAACATCCTTCGCCACCAAGGCTAACTGGCAACAAGAATGCAGGAATCAAGATTGTCCTTCCCGAACTCGACCACTTGAGGTATAATACTTCCATGCCATCTACATTACGATTTCATTTAACATTATTCTCACAGATACTATAGACCAAAACATAATGATAATATGGTGACAATTTTAATCATCATCATTTGATCTGAATACTTGACTACTGGATTTTCACTCATGCATCCTCAAAATTACTGGTACAACTGGTACATGTGCATCTTCTACGACAATGAGGTTTGTTTTATTTTCCAAAATTAAGCGTCGTCTCTCTCTCTCTCTCTCTCTCTCTCTCTCTCTATATATATATATATATATATATATATATATCGTTTGCACATTTAAATGCCGTTAATCATAACCTCACCTGCATCACGTGAGGAATAGTATATTCTCAGTTCGTAATTTATACTGGAGCTCTATTTTTTTTTAAAAAAAAAAAAAAACTAAGACTTATCACATCTTAAGCAACGATGATCAAGGTAGCTGATAATCATAGTTACTTTCTTTGCACCAAGTCTGCAACGGTATGTATAAATTCTAGAATTTGTCTTCTATGATACATACACTGCACTAAAAGGACGATAGCCAAAGCAGCTAATGCATGTTTATTTGTAGATGCACATTTTCACAACTATCTTAACCTTTTATCCTGCTAAATTTATGTCCAATAATTGGATCAACTTTTATGACAAAACTATATAAGGATTCATGTATCTGTTGATTGTTGGGAGTAAAGAAACAATGTAGCCCTTCATGGTAGGTTTATGTTTTTGACAGTGGAAGTAAATAACCATAGTAATACTAAATGTGACAGCATTGAACACTAGTTTTCCAACCCAGTAGGGGGTTTCATCCTTTATATCCAAAAATGAAGTGAAACATTGAAACTATTTAGACATTTGATTGGCAGAAGATTAAATGATTCGTAAGAATGGTAACCGTTGGTCAAATTGGTAATATTTTTGCTTTACAATCCGCTAACCCTTGATGATAACCATGTGCGCAGCTTACAATTTTCTTAGATCAGTTTATATTTACAACATCCTTTATGTCCAAACTTCCGTTGTGTATTGCTGGGTGATGATCATTATTAGATTTTTGTACCTCTGTTCATGTATGATTTTGTTGGAGAGGAGGTTGTAGGGTGTGTATGTATCTGTTTTTAGTGATTTCATCTGGCACGGAGTGTACTCTTGCTGTATGTAGCGAATCAACTCCAGGTGCTTTGATTGCACCTACGTTGGGACTGTTAGTTCTTGATGAGTTGCGTCAAATTTGCTGGGGTCTGCTTTCTTTGGATGCAATTAGAGTTGCTTCTTGTGCGTTGAAGGTGTTACCTGGGCCTTTACTTTGTGGAGCTTGTTGTGAACAAACTGTTCAAAGGTGAGGGTTTGCAGATGACCTTGGGCATCTTATGTAGTTTTTCAATCGCTTTGTACAAGTGTCACTGATTTTGGAGTTTAATAGATGCAGGAAGTCTGTTGTGTCATATCCTTGGTCGGTGATCTGCCATTACAAGTTCTCAAGGCCTGTTTCTGTCATGTTCTGTATCCCTGATCTACATTTTTATTTTTGGAAAAATTTCTGGAGGGTAAGCCTTTGTTTGATGTTGATTTTGTTCTTGTTTGTATAGCTGTACTTTCTGGTTTTGCTTCTCATTTTTTGTGTAATCCCTGATTTAGTTGTCAAATTCAAACGTAGGTCCATGATGTATCTTTTGGCAGTGGTTTTATTTTTTGTACTAGCATCAGTTGGCTACTGTTCTCCTCCATTTCTGAGTTGTGGAAGCACTCATAAAGCAAAAAGGCATGCTGCTAATGCTGTTGGCGTATCTAGTGTACATATATGCTCTCGAGGAGGCGTTGAGTGTACCTTTCATCTATGTTGTCTATGGAGTGGTAGATATTATATTTGATGTCAAATTGTCGCAGTACGTGTTGTACATGGCTTATTGTAGAAATTTTTTTTTATATAATTACTTCTGTTGATCTTTTTATGTAGAATTAACTTTGTTGGTGGTTATTTGGAGAGGATGTATGATTTTTTTCCCCTCTCGTCTCGAGGTTACATTTGCCATTATGTAATTTGGTTTCTATAATTTTAGAAAATAACTTCTTGTTCTTTTTTTTTTTTTTCCTGTAGTGGTGTTGTTATATAGAGAAATTCAGTTTCGTTTGCATTTGTGCTTTCCGATACAAGACTTTCAAGGTTATGAATCTAATTGATCTGCCTTGTTGATTTACTGGAGTCTGTTGCCGAGCTTCGCAAGTTGTCATCATATGAGGTACGGATTACTGAATAGCTATTTTTCTTATCAGGGCTGGGTATAGTTCATCTGATAGTGCATTTAATGTCTGAGGTAGTTATTGCCTTTGGGGTGGGCTCTACCTCGGAGGTAATTTTATTCTCCACCTATTCCTAATTGGTGGATGAAGCCACTGCTTTACTGGAGATCATTCCTGATAAAGTTCAGTATGGTTTTCTGTAGTTGTGACTTGTCAATGGTTCATCTTCTCTATTTATGATATTAAATAATCTTGTTGAGCTCAGCGTGCCTATCTTCAGACCTCTTCCGAAAAACATGCGGATGGAGGGATTTTTTCCCCTTGGATTTGTTGTGGTAAATAATGTCATCAGAATCATCTCGTTTTGTTGATTGAGCAATAAAATATGCTTCTTCAGTTCCCGAGCATCTCATTCAACATGATAATGGCGGGAGGTAAAAATGGTATATTAAAGCAATTCATTGCGCGGTTCGTCTTACGGGGCACCAAGGTTTGCCTCGGGTTGTGGGCATATATGATTTCGAGTGTTTAGGTTTTTGCTTCAGCTGGTTAAATTCTTTTTGTTTTTAGACTTGTGATCGTTATTTAATAACTTCACCTATTTGTTTGAAATTTTTTTGGTACTAGTAGAATTTAATCTATATTTTATTTAATAGTGACTTGGTCTTATGAATTTGATTATTGGAAGAAACGAATTATATGTATGCATAAGATTCAACCTGCCCCGAGTCACTGGGCGAAGTTCAGCCTTTTTTAAAACCGTTGTATAGTGATTCGTGGATCGTCTGGAGCGTTTTAAGGGGTACAAGTCTACGTATTATGTTGTAATGGAGGTGAATTATTTTATAATAATTAAATATTAAGAGAAAATTAATGAGAAAATTAAATAGTTTTTTAATTTTAAAAAATATATTAAAATATTTTTAACATTTTAAAATGTATTATTTAATTTTTTTGTTAAATATTTTATTATTTAACAAGTTGATTTTTTAATTTTTTGAAAAATTTATTATTTTTTTATATTTAGGATATTTTAGATATTTTTATAACATTTATTGATTTATTAAAAATTAGAGGTTAATTAGTGAATTTTTTTTATATTATAGAAATTAAATATTAATTTTTCTAAATATTTATATCGATGGTTCAATTTTGAATTTTTCGGGGCGGGCTAATGGGAGCTTCAATTGGCCTGATTGTATGTGAAAAAGGAGGAAAAAAAAATCGGAGGGAAATAGTTTTAAATTCCAGGAGGAATGACATAAGGTGAGGAATTGGGTAATTGTATCCCTCGCAGGTCCATTAGCTCAAAGCGGTAAGAGCGCTCAGGTCAACTGGCCTGGGAGGATGGTGGTTCGAATCCGCCTGGATCTTTTTCCTTAATGAGCACGTGTGTCAGAGGCGTTGAAAGCGGGATCTAATAAGATATGCTTTTTGAAATATAATATCAACTGTTGCAATGGAGATGTTATTTGTATGTGTCTTTCGAAGCGTAGCTGGGCTGTTCGCTGCTGAGTTTTTATACTTCCATGTCATATCATTTTACTATGGTGGCATCGATTCTCTGGACTGGTATTCTTTTTTTCGAACTTGTTCACTAGTCTCCCCTTGCTCCTTTTTCTTTGTATTGATCTGTAATTTGCTTGGTGATGCGCTTTGTAAATCTTTCCCCATTTTGGGTTTTAATATCAAGATTGTACTACTTGTTTTCGTTATTTTTCACGAGGAATGGGATGCAAATAAGATTGGGTACACAAAATAAGGTTTCAGTTTGGAATTAAAATAAAAATTGTAGAAAAATAAGTTAATGCAAATCAATTAGTATATAAATTTTAGATTTTAAAAATAATTGCTTTCATTTTATTTTTTATAAAATAAAATCATCCGTGGAATTTTTTAATATTTAATTTCAAATGTTTTTGTGAGTCATTGATCAGGAAGATGTTATATAAATTTCGTCCATTTTATTTTTAATCGTTGGAACTTCTAATACTTAAATTTTAAACATCCACTTCCACTTCCCTTTCTTACCGTCTCTCATTGAAAGAGTAGACGTTACCGAAGAAAATTACAGAAATAAGACAACCAAAAAAGTCTCCATCATTAGTGGATTGCCAGATGAACTATTAGGTATTAGACTGGCGTGCATCAAGTTATCGCTTTTAATTCTAAAAATCAGTTGTTTTATCCACACTTTCAGATTATATATAGTTTTTAATTTAATATATTTTTTCTATTCTAGTAATAATAAAACTTTTAATTATTTATAGGAAAGAATCATAATTAATTGGAAAAACAATCGCAATGAGATCTATTTATAACCATATAAGTTAATATACTTATTCAAATAATTGCTCATTTTCAGTGACGGGCTTATGGTAAATTATATTGAAACAAATTTTCAAACTTGATAATTAGATATTTATATCGAAAATTTTAAAATAATTTGGGCATGGATTCAGAGCCATGTCTCTTAATACCAATTAGAAGATGCTACTTAATAAATTTCTTTCCTCAACGCATATTATCAGAATTGATCAAGCAGCAGTCGAGTAATAAATTTGGCATGAGGATATCATATGATGCTTTGGCTTCTCAAACACATTTTATTTTTCAGGGAATTACAAGCCATTCTGACTTGCTTATGTATAAACATTGGCATCAAGACCTTTAATCCCTTCCCGCTGGTAGTATCTTACTATCTCACTCATACCCTTGTACATAAACACACGCTACGTTAATTTATAAGGAACAAAGAAAAAAATAAAAATACAAAAAAGGAGGACGTCATCTACACAGAACTCGGTCAGAAATCTCGCAGTTAAAAGGTTAACATAGGCTTCATCAGCAGCTGAGAGAAGAGGAATCAAGCAGGCCGTCTTTTGAAGTTTCGAGTGGTCGCTTGGTACGTACGAACTAGCAAACCAACTCCTATACCAATTCCCACACAAATACCAAGCCCGATTCCTACGCCAACCCTTACTCCAGCATTGAACCATGATAGTTCACCATCTTCACCCTCCATATATTCACTCCTCCAGTACATGTTTCTATAATCTTCTTCATTTTCTAGTTTGTAACTTCTGTACTCTGCTATCTGCTACTCAAAATTACAAAAATGACTAATGAGATAGATACACACCATAGGTTTTACATTGTGAAAAAAGCAAAAGCAGAAAAGGTAGAATGCTACAGTTTAGTTTGCTGGAAAATACAAAGCTAGTATTATGAGTTGTTACAAGTTCTAGCGAACTGAACTCGTTCATATCTCATACTATAGGCAGTCTTGACAAATCTAACAAGGGACAACTCTATTAAATGAGTCTTAGCATTATCATCTAAGCCACAAAAGCTAAGTAGAACTATAGAATTTGTAGCGACTCCACACTCTATACCAGTTTAATATGTAAAAACAAGGCCAAAAGAGAAAACGCAAATATAAAAAGAGAAAGCTCTAAGGAGTAAGAAGACCATAAGTAACAGCCTAAGTTAATTACAGGACATTCCTTGTATGATTTTCTCATTGGTTACTGACATGATCATTCTATGCCCTACCACCTGAACAAACTCGGCTGCTAACGGTTGAAAGTTTAGGTCGTGCAAGGTCCAGACTTCTTTTCTTCTACAAACCTCTCCACCTTAATAAATTTCAAAGGTAGAACATTGAAGCTCCTTTAAAATCAATTGGTTCATTCATTGTTGCAGAATGCAAATAAACCTGTATCGCATTCAACTCTAACAGCACTAACAAACTAAACTAAGACAGATGTTGCAGCCAAAAAATGCCCCAAATAGGTCCCAGCAGATGGTGGAGCCAAAAGTGGACACCAACCTCCGCATGTCACCCCGTTCCGTCAGGATCTGCCAGAGGATCTTGGGGAAGAAAACAATAGAAACGAGAAAAGGGCAAATTGAGTACAACATCATCACTTGAAAATTGTGACTGCCCATACCACAAGTCAAATCTAGGATAAGATTCCTTCTGCTATTCAACGCATGGGTTGTCCGACAAGTATGGGAACATTTATTGTCTCAAGTAGAATAAATTCGGGTCTAGGGCTCTTTTTGGTATTTTATTTAATTTTTTCAGTAGGGATGAAGGAGTGGGACTCGGCTGGTATATTATTTTATGCAACCAAAATGAATTCATATGTTGAAATTAAGATTAGTTCAGAATTAAGAAAATATTAACATTAGATGCAGGTTTTATACACTTAATAATTTAATATTATATTTCAAATAACTATAATTGAAATATTTTATAGTCTTATTATATTTTTAAAATATGAATTACTAATACAGTTTTTTATATAAATTATTAACTAAAAAATATAAAAAATAAACAAGTTTGGAAAATTTTCTAGTAATCCTTTAGAACATGTAGGAACAGTTTAAGATTAATGAAAACACGACTTCAGTGGTAAACATCATTAGATGACTAGTAATCAACCTCAAAGATTATACTTATCAAAGCATGAAATTAACCAATACAGTAAAGATTGACATTTTAATATCAGAATTCCCAAAATGTATACCTGCAAATCATGTTTGGGTGAAAATTTTTGGGGGGATTCAGTTGTCTCATACTCTGGAATTGAGTCCAACATGCCCTTCCTGAGCTGCTTCTTGCAATAACTAAGCTGCAAAGTCTTGGTTAATATGATGGGTGTTCCTGAGAAGCACCCTGTTACATAAACTTCAATAGTAGGCAACTCAGCACCAGCAATGTGTTTCCCCTTCAAGAAGCCAGAACCAGCTCCGATCTCAGGTTCACAATTCATACTCCACCGCTTCACATTGCTTTTTGATTCCCCAACAAAACCATTACTGTTGGGGTTAGACATCTTCAAAACCCCAGATAGAATTAGATCCTCCTTGTGGAAAACCTCAAATTTCACACTGCTTGTGGTTCTAATGCTATCTGTGCTAACAAATGTAGCTTCATCAGATTTCTTACCCACTCGATCCCTCCTAAGAAGAGAAGAGACACCATCAGAATATTTGCTACTTCTAGCACCATTGACTTCCAAAAGGGTGTCTGGGCTGAGAGGGATATGGTTAAGAGTGAGAAATTCCAGGGCTGAAGCATCGACATGGAAATTACTGATCCTGACATAAAACACTCTCAAATCAAACCAAGGCGAGGGAAATTCGGTGCAGGGTTGGAATGGAGAATATCTAATGATCTGAAGATTGGAATTTGCAGCTTCACCATTGCTGGATGTTTCGTAGGGACTCTCCATGAAGAGCCAGGGAGCTTAATTCTCACTGAAATCCTCCAAAATTGAATAGGGAAGGATTGATAACATCTACACAAAAAAAAAAAAAAAAAAAAAAAAAAGAAATCCAGAAAGCAGAATGGTCAGAATCATGTCCATGAAAATAGAAAAGGGAGACCTAATTTAGGAAACAGAAACCCTTGAAGTAAGGAAAATATAGAAGAAAAATCATAAGAGAATTACCGCATCGTTTCTAAATGACGAACTGAGAGATCATAGAAAAGTAAACAAAGAAAAATCACAAAAGAGAAATTCAGAATTCAGAGAATTATAACACTAAAAAAAAGGAATAAAACAGAAAGATAGAGATTAGTTTTTTCTAATCTAACTCGGAGTAACTCAACCATATTGAAATCGAATTGATTTCTCGGAGGATTTTGATCGCTTGGAAACAGAAGCTGAGGAACCTAACATAAGCAACGATAATCCAAAAGCAAACTCGATTTCTTTTTTTTTTTTTTTTTTCTCAACGATTCCTATAACGCAAGATATTGAATTTAAATTATTAACTAACTTAAAAGAAGACCCGGAACTGCCGGCCATTAGCCAGTAGGAAAATAAGTCTCACGTCAAACAACAAACCAAAGCTCTCTATTTGTTCTACAGTGACACAGAGGCAAAGGAAAGGAAAGAAAAGAAATTACCACGAAATTGTTCGACTTATGGTCTGAAAGTGAGAGCAACACATTAGACTTATACGTCTCTAGGACCCAGCCGACTTCTCAAATGGCTTCCGAGCCATAGCCAGGAGCTAAGCTTTTGATTACCCGACCACGCAAATTCGTGGTATACAAATTTTATTAGGAGTCTTGGTGACATTTATATACTACACCATGTAATCTTAGAATCCAAGAAACAAAGAGAAAATGTGGATGGGCATGGGCGCCTCATCCGATCATTGCTTATGTGCGTGATGGGGGACCGTGGCAACCTTTCTTGGAGGGGAACTCTCGAGCATGTGCTCTCCCACTTTTTCATAGACACCTGAAATTCATTTTTTGAAATAATAATCCTTTGATGAGAAGCACTGTTTTCTTTAAGGACTATTTTATAGTAGCCTGAAAATATCTTTACTGTTAGATGATATTAAGTGTTTTAATAGCGGTTAGTTATTTTAACAGTGAGTGCATATTTAATAATAATTAATTAAATATTAAAATTAATTTTTTATAATTAAATATTTAATTATTAAATATTAATATTTTAATTAAGTTAAACACTAAATATTATTTGATAATATTATTTATTATTATAGTTATTAATTGTTTTTAATAGTGAATGTATGTTCAAACTGTAGTTAATCAAGCGTTTCTCACTCAGTAAGGGTATGTTCGCTATTATTGTGATTTTTTGTTTTTACTCTTTTATTTAATTAAAAATATAAAATTTATTCGTTTCATAGTATGTGTTTTTATTTTTATTAATTGTTATAAAATATTTTTAAATATATTTTTGAAATAAAAAATAAAAAATTAATTATAGATATTAATTTTCTTATTACATATTCCATCAATTCTTTTTTTTTTAACAATTTTTATTAAATTATCGTTAAAATTTTTCAAAAATTTATCTCATTAATAAAATTTATGATTTTAAATATATATTTATTTAATTAATTTATAAAATATATCGTTATTTTATTATTTAATTCATCTAATATGAAAAAATTTATTAATTAATTTATTACTTTTAAAAAATAAATTAAAGCATTTTTTAAATTTTAAAAAATATACTAATTATTTCTTTTATTAATTTTAATTGTTAAATATTTTATAATTTAGTATCGAAGGTATTTTAATTTTTTTTATAATAAAAATTTATTATTTAGTCTCTATAATATGAAAAAACTCATTAGTCTGTTCTTTATTTTAAAAAATATATTAAATATATATTAATTAGTCATTTCATTAATTTTACTTATTAAATATTTTACTATATAGTTTCTGGAATAAAAAAAAATTTATTAGTTGATCCCTCAATTTTATAAAATTATCTATTAATTAATTTTTTCATATTAAGAAAATTTAAATTTTTTTTATAATATTTAACAATTAAAATTAATAGAGAGATTAATTAGTAGGTTTTTAAAAATTTTAAGAATGTATCAATATATTTTTTAAAATTAATAAATTAATTAATGAGTTTTTTATATTATAAGAACTAAATAATAATTTTTATATTTATAATCTTTAACCATTAAAATTAATGAATAAACTAACTGATAGATTTTTTAAAATTTTAAAAATATTTTAATATATTTTTTAAAATTAAAAAATTAGTTAACAAATTTTTTTATATTACAGAGATAAAATAATTTTTTTATTATAATATCATATACTAAGTAACATAATTTAATTGTTATGTATAATCATTTATAAAATTATTTATATTTATATTTTATTATTAAATATTATATTTTAAAGAATATTTTCTTTCTTATTTTTATATAAAAATTTATACTTATTTTGATACAAATATTTTTAAAAAAGTGTTTTTAGGAATTAAATAATAAAAAATAAAAAAATATTTTTAATTTAAAAAAAAATAAAAACAGAAATTGTGTAGTGATACCGAACTCTAAATATTAAAATATCACATTTAAAATTTTTGTCAAACCGAGTCTAAACACTACTTAAACTTTTTAAAATTATTGCTGAAGGAAACTTATATATATTTAAGCCAATCACCTTTTAAACATTTTTTCAAAAAGAAAACTCTATGAGTATTATCATTAAATTATTATATATATTTTTTTGTCTATTATATCCATTAATAATATAAATTGTAACTCATAATTAAATTTGCCCAAGTAAATTTTAGTGAATAATTAAAGATAATTAATGACTTGAAAATTAAAGTTGTCTAAAATCAAATTTACTTTTACTTTCGTATGATATCAAGAACCACAATATGGCGTGGTGGTCGATCCATGAGAAGACTACTTTTAGCTCTCCACTTACTGTTTGTGACGGGACTAGGGATGTAAACGGATAGGGTACCCACAAAATTAAGAGTACCCAAATTCGAACCCGATTATATATATAATTTCCGAACCCGTCCCAAACACGTTTAATATTTTAATTTTACTATCCGAATCCGTCCCAAACCCGTGTAACAATACCCGCACAATATCTGAACTCGATATAAACCAGCAACTCAGCAAATAATTTTTTTAATTCAATTCAATGACAAAACCAAATAAACTATCTAATAGTTGCACAACCCAGTAGGAGGAGAAATGTTCAATGACAAGAACTAGCAAATAATGATTTATAATCAAATAATTAGATTAATTATCCATAAATTTTAAAAATTAACAGTATTACATTAATCAAATAGCAAATAATTAGATTTTTTAACATATCCAAATAATCAGATTAATAGTTCATAAAATATAAAATTCTTTAAGAACATACACATAAAAGATCTTGAAACCTGAAGAGAGTTCTAGTCAAAGCAGATGTCGCCGATTGAGGAGAGAAGGGTTGTCTCTAGCATCAGTGAAGTGCGGGGAGAGAAGCGTAAATCGAAAAGAGTAGATTCGCCGACCGGGCAGAGGGAAGAGTTATCTTCAACTGGAAAGTCGGAGATGTCGCCGCTGGAGAGAGAGAAGGAGATATTGCTGACGGGGGAGAGAGAAGATTTATCGTCGACTGGGGAGAGAAAGGAGACGCCGCCGGTGACGACTGGGCTGCCGGCAGTCGTCAGTGAAGTGGGGGAGAGGCGTGACTGAGAACTATGGGAAGGGAAGCGAAGGAGAGAGAGAGACGTAGACGAAGAGAGGAAAGAGTAAAATGAAAAAATAAATTAGGGATTATGGTTAGTTTTGTTAGTATAGTTAATTGAGTTCGGGTAACGGGTATCCGATCACCTAATCCCGAACTCTACCCGAATCCGAGACGGGTAAAATTTTTCAAACCCGAATCCGCCCAAATCCGTTTTGTAAAAACCCAAATCCATCATAATAGGGTTTGGGCGGATCGGGTACCCGTGAAAACCCGCCCGCCTGCCATCCCTAAACGGGACAAGCTAGTTTAGTTACAGTGGTGTGTTGGTTTCACTCCAACTATTTGATGAAATTCTCCAATAAAATCTGTTATTTCATTTCATGTGATTTATTTACTTAGTCTAATTAAAAGCCTATAGTATTGAGATAGATCGCCTACAACCTCTCGAGAGTAGTGGTGACGTTCTTAATTTGGAACTGTTAAGGGATTGCTAACTCCGAGCAGTCCAAACTCTTCGTGAGCTTCTTGATAAATATCGCCCTAGTATATTTTTTTTTATAGAAACCAAAAATAATAGGTAATATATATCAATATTACAAAGACGATGTGGGTATCCTAATACACTGTTTATTGATCCGATTGGCATTAAGGGATGTCTATCTCTTTGGTGGAATGACTCAGTTGAATTGACACCTCGCCTTTGGTGCCAGAATTTTAGGGATTGCCATGTCTCTTTGTTAACTACCAAGCAATGCTAGAAAATTACTCTTGTCTATGAATGCCTGGATAGAGTGAGAAGAATGATTTTTGGGCTGACTTAGCTCAATTGCAACCAAATGTTTCTGTCCCATGGTATTGTGTTGGTGACTTTAATGCTATTTGCTCCCATACGGATAAAATTGGTGGTCGTTCTGTGAGTGTTTATCAGGTTTCAGGTTTCAATGTTTTCATTCAAAGTTGTGCGCTATTAGAATTATCATGGCAGGGCTATCATTTTACTTGATTCAACAAGTGTTTTGGAGCGCAAGCTATTCAACAGAAGTCGGATAGGGCACTAGTTTCAACAGAGTGGAGAGACTGCTTTCCGCGAGCTCATTTAGTACATGAATCTTTGGTGGGATTAGATCATAGACCTTTGTTGTTAATTTTAGATCCTCTTCCAACCAAGCATAATTTCTTATTTCAATTTGAAGCGAAGTGGTTACTTCATCCTCAATATTCTGAAATTATTTCTAACGCCTAGCATACAGGCATACACCTGTTTGTGGTTCTTTAATGTTTTCGTTTTTGCAGAGGTTGAAGGCCAACAAAACCCATTTGAGTCGCTGGCATAGAATAATATTTAAGAGAGCTTTTTTAAAAATGCAATCTATTCAACACCAATGGGAGGATCTTTATTCCAAATCTTTTGATGCTCATAATGCGATTCTTGAGTTCTCATTATTATCAGAACTCCAAGAATTACGACAGCATGACGAGCTCCATTGGAAACAATGATCCCGAGTGTAATGGTTATAAGAAGGCGATCGTAATTCTAAATCTTTCCATATGACCACCATAAAACGGAGGCAACGTCATGTGATTTGCGGATTGCATAATGAGTTTGGTATGTGGATTGAAGGAGATTCTACGATACAGATTATAGTTTTAGATTTTTTCTAGCAACTTTATACGGTAGGGAATATTGCTAGCAGTGAAACAGTGGTTGGTCTAATTCCTCACTTGGTCACAAATGAAATCAATGTTATGCTTTTGGTGCCATTGTCAAATGATGAGGTTAAAAATGCAATCTTTGATTTGGCTGGCAATAAGGCTCCTGGTCCTAACAACTTCTCAGGTTTATTTTATGAAAATAATTGGGACTTACTTGGGCCTGATTTAAATAATATGATTCGTAATTTCTATTCCTGGATTATCTGTTGAAGAAAATAAATAAGACTAATATCGTTCTCATTCCAAAATATGCTACTCCAGTTACTTTGGCTCAATATCGACCTATTAGTCTTTGCAATTTTGTTTATAAAGTTATCTCTAAGACTTTGGTTAATTGCTTGAAGCCGTGGATAAATTATTTAATCTCACATGACCAAGCTGCTTTCATTCTGTCTTATGCCATTCAGGATAACATTATTATTGCCCATGAAGCTTTTCATCATCTTAAGACTTTGCATAGGAAAAGTCATTCTATGGCACTAAAACTGGATATGCACAAGACTTATGATAAAGTGGAGTGGTCTTTTTTACAACAGGGTTTACTGTAGATGGGTTTTACTGACCAATGGGTGTAATTGGTAATGAAGTGTATTGCTACATTTCGATTTTCTATTCTTGTTAATGATATTCCTACAATGCCTTTCTCTCCTTCTAAGGGGACTCAGACAAGGGGATCTTTTATCTCCATATTTGTTTTTGTTTGTCTCTCAAGCTCTTTCATACTTGATTACAGCTGCTAGAAATGAGGGTCGACTCCAGGGCTTGTAGATTTCTCGTTTTGCTCCAACCATTACTAATGTCTTGTTTGCTAATGACACTTTACTCTTTGCAAGAGCATCAAGATGTGAGGCTAGCCATTTGTTGCAAGTTCTTAGGGACTACTCTTCGATGTCTAGCCAATGCATTAATTTCTCTAAGTCTCATATTTACCTTAGTCGAATGATGCCTCCTTTTTAGAAGCAAGAGATTTTGCAGCTTTTTCATATGCAGGAAATTCGCCAAGGTGATAAGTATTTGGGCTTACCTGTCCTTTTGGAAAGATCTAAACAATAGGCTTTGCATTGGATTGAGGATCACATTCGTTCGAAAACTCAAGATTAGAAGCAGAAACTTTTATCTCAAGTTGGTCGAGGTACTTTAATTCAGTCAGTCCTTACGGCTATTTCGTCTTATTCTATATCTCTTTTTCAATATTCTAAATAGTTATATACCAAGTTGAATGGAATTTTATCCAACTTTTAGTGGGGAGGAGATGGGAAGACCCGGAAAATACATGGGCTTAGCTGGCAACGAACTTGCTTATCTAAATTTTATGGAGGTATAAGGTTTAAGGATTTTGAAAAATTTAATATTGCATGCATAGCTAAGGAATGTTGGTGCCTTCTCCAAAATCCATTTAGCTTGTGCGCTCGACTTCTTAAAGGTTTATACTTTCTTCACTCTTCTATTTGGGATGCATAAGTTAGGAAGCAAAGTTCTTGAATCTGGCAAGGGATTTTGGCTGGTAGGGGTCTACTTAAGGACGGTGTCCGAATGGATATTGATGATGGTCATAGTACTCTTATTTGGCATGATCCATGGGTTTCTAGTGTGGCTGATTTTCGTGTGGTCAGGCCATTTCATTTCCCTCTTCTCATTAATTTAGTGACAGATTTGGTGAATCAGAGTGGTATGGATTGGATTCATCACTTAGTGCATCAACTTTTCCCTTCATCTCTTGCTAGGGCTATTCTCTTTATTCCAGTGGCTCCTGTGGGTACTTTAGATTTCTTGGTTTGACATTTTGAGCAGAATGGGCAGTATAGTATCGGATCATGCTATAAGTATTTCACCCAACAATCTTTTGTATAGGCTTCCATTTCGTCCCCTTTCTTTTCGCCTATCCTGATGAAGTCGACTTGGCAAAGAACGTGGGCTCTTCAAATATAGCCTAAGTTTAAAGTTTCTATCTGGCGTTTACTTCATAATATAGTTCCTGTCATGTATAATTTAGTTTTACGTGACATATGAGTTTCTCCCATGTGTCCTCCTCTGTTTTACACAAGTCGAAATATTGGAACATAATCTTTTTCTTTACCTCTATGCTATAGCCATCTGGTTTTTTAGCCCTTATACATATAAACTTGTGCTTACTAGTTTTTTGAATTTTTTGTCTAGTGGGAGACCCTTTAGGATCATTTTAAGGCTGCGCCGGATTGTGATGCTATTACGCAACTTTTGTCTCTTACTCTGTGGCATATATTCAAGGCACGAAACAAGGGAGTTTTTGAATTTGTCCTTCCAGATCTTTTAGCTACTTCTTTCTGCATTACTCTTAGCTCTATGGAACTTAGACAGTATGAAGTTTAGATAGTATGGAGTTTTTGCTACTTTTTTTATCGAGCAGCTTTTCGTGTCAATTTCGAAATGAGGTTTGGTTACTTCCTTCTTATAGGACTCTAAAATATAACATTGATACTGTTTAGAAATGTCAGTATTCTCCAGCTACTATTGCTGTAGTTGTTTGAAATAAATATAGTGTTTTAATAGATGGAGTAACTAAACGCATTTAGAGTTATTCTCCATTAGTAGCGGAGACTTGTGCCACACTTGAATCTCTTCGGTTAGCCTTGACTAGAGGTTCACGATCTATTATTTGTGCCATTGACTCATAAATTTTGTTTGCAGTTTTAACTAATACGACTTTCTTATTGTCTTATGATATTGTGGCTACTATTGCAACTATTTGATTTTTGTGTTCTCAGTTAAATGATATTTCTTTTGAATTTGTTCATTGAAAAGGTAATAAAGCTGTTGATGTAATTATTAAATTTTGTTTTAGAAATGTTTTGTTATCTAGCAAGCCCTCTGGAGTTAGTCTTAATTTTATAAATCTTGTTGTATTTGCAGCCATATAATGTATGCATAATTGTGTAAGTAAAAAAAAATCAATAATTAAAATAAATTTTATCATAATAAATGATTTTAACAAATTCATTATGCAAATATGAAAATGGTTCACTCAACAATACGTTGATCTGTGACCATTATTTATTGTGAGAAAATAATAATACATATAATTTTATCCGATAAGAAAAGGGGTGGATGGTATTGGTAGGGAAAGAAATTTTGATTCACCAGGACTTCTCCTTAGAAAGTGGAGGTGCCATTCTTGTCCCTTCGTTTCGTTTCAAATCAACGGCTATTAAGTCCTGTCCGCTATTTCCTTTATTCATTCTTTGGATCCTCGGCCTATTAAGCCCACGTACCCAAATGGCCTTATGTTGATAACCCGGTTACTTTGTGGATTCGGATCTTAGCAGTGGATCTCATTTTACACAAGGACATATCTCATGATATTAGACTATATAGTATAATCATTGTATCAAGGTGAAATTGAATAAGTTAATGAAAATTAAATAAATATATAAATGGATGAATCTAAATAGTTAAAAAAAATATTTTTATATAAATATTTTTATTTTATTTTATTTATTTATTGTTCTATATAAATCTTTTACATGAGATAATGGTTATATTTTATTGAAAAATATATAAAATAATAATTTTTATTTTAAATTTATAATTTAATTTGTATAAAATAGTAATATTTTTTTTTCTCCATCTTAATTTTAATGCATTTTTATCACCTCCACATACTTATGCATTTGAAAATAAGTTGATTCTAAATAAAAAGGCGAGAAATCATTCGATAAATCAATATTTTATACCTTTTTCAGTTAAGGTTGATAATCTCAAATTTCACATTTTCCATCATTAGAAGAAGCTGTTCAATAGTATGTACAAGTAGTAGAAAATTAAGATAACCATACAATTAATAAAGATTAACGAATTACTGGTTGAAAAAGTAGCAGTAGAGTATCAAATGTAATAATGTATATGCATATTTTTATCGATTAAAATTTTGTGGACTTATTTGACATTTGACCAAAAGATAAAGATAGGAAAAGTTTTGAAAAACAAAGAAAGTTCAAAAATAAGAATGGAAAAATAATTTTGCAACTCGAAATAGATAAATGTCCCACAGAGGCGAAACCCGGGAAAGGACATAAAAGACGCAGGTGGTCAGACTGGCACAAAGAGTCCGAGTCATAGACTCACAGAAGAGTATAGTGTGTAACCACAGCCTCGCCCCCAACACATAATCCACAAACCCTTGGCACAATCCTAACCATAGTTAAAAACTTAGCTTAGGCTCGTTTTTTTTCTCCACCAAGTTGGTCCTTTTTTCTGCAACAAAGAACAGCGTACAAAGAGGTGGATGGGATAATAGACAAAGAAAGGGAAAGATTGCTTCAGTAGCTTTTGTTCTTTTAACCATTCTTTGTTTAAAAAAAAAAATCATTTGCTATCTGTCTGAACGAAAGAGAGATGGACCATATAGTATTAATGGGTTTCCAGAATCTGGATATTGGTCAAAGATTTTAGTCCAGCTGCTCTAGGATACAGAGAGAGAATTTGCTTCTCTCTGGCTTGGTTTCTTGATTCCAGTGAAGGCATGAAGCTATAGAGAATCAAAAAAGATGTTCTTTTTTTTTTTTTTTTTTCAGTTGGGTGTTCTTTGGTTTTAGGGTAATCTACATATTGTTGTTTTAGATTGCAAAAGCTTGTTGTTTGTGAGCGAAGAAAGATTGATGGGTAAGAAGAGGCCTCAAAAGACAAAGGAACTTTCTGTAGCAATAGCCGAAGCTTCATCCAGAGGAGATGAAACCCAGCGACCGCAGCAGCCTCAGACTCCGAGAAAGAGAGGTAGACCACGAAAAATTATTGAAAAGACAGAAAGCGAAGAGAAAAAGGAAGGAGGAGCTCAACCATCGGAAGAACTTACTATTGGAAATCAATCACAGACAGCTAAAATCAGCCAGGAAGAAGAAAAACAGCAAGAGATAGAAGAGGCTGAGGCACCATCGGCTTCTACTCGAGGGAAGGAAGAGGAACAATCAGAAGAGAAGGAACCACCACCACCACCACCACCACCACCGAGGAGAAGCAGGAGGAGAAAAAGCAAACCCAGAAAGAGCAGTTAAAACAGGTAGTGATTATACATATAATTTCATCTGGAGAAATTAGGAGAAAGAAAAAAAAAAACAATCAAATGAACATTTTCTTTAGCTTTGAGCTTGTTGATGGATTTCATGATTAGTTGTTCTCTTTCTTTCAAGTAAAAAAAAAAAACACAAAGAAAGAGAAGAATTTGAGCTTTTTTATTGATTATTATCTTTGATTCTGCCTATCAAATATCCAAAAATCAATATCTATCCAAGCAAAGAAAGTTCATCACAGTTCTGAAGTCACCATGGGAGTATTAATTATTATCATTAGATAGTGAAATCCCAGCTGCTGTGATCATTTTCCATGATTAATAAATATTATTAGGGTTTTTTTAGGGCTTTTACTTTATCAGATGGTGATTAGCAGAAGAGGACTGATGAGAAATCTGGAGGTGTCTTAGCAGCCAGCCAGCAACTTGGGCTACATACCAGCAAGGAAACTGAAAGACGCCCTACCGCTCAGAATGGATTCCAACTCATGACCTGTAACGGCACGTGACTTTCACGCCATCCAAAATTATCAACAACCCATGGCCCCAGCCGCCTCAACGGACCAATGACTGACGTCGATAGTTTGGAACTTACTGAAACCGATACTGCGTGCTATTTACGCGCCCAATGGGGAGCGTGCACTGGTCCCACTCCTGCCGACTTCAGGCAAGTAAGTGAAGGCCAATGGCAAGAGTTCTTACGGAATAATACGAATAATAGAGGAAAATAGTAATAAATAATAGGAAAAAAAGTCAAAAAAGAAAAATAACATAAATTTAGATACACCGAAGGACGACCGAGTACAAACCACTTCACAAAAGTTTTCATTTTAAAATTGGAGGTGGAAGAAAAGATTGCAGTTGACGGCGCTGCAGCTCACGCGCTAATCCACGTAGGACCCGTCCATATCTGTAACTGGCGCCCCACGTAAAAGGTCTAGTGGCCCACTCGAGGCCCCTTGAAAAGTTTGTATTCTATAAATGATAGAAAATTTATTTTTCTCATTAATTCTGGATTCATATTTTATTCGGATCATATTAACCTTTTATAATATTTATTAATTATTAAATTTTTATATTAAAATAAATGTCAATATATATTATTAAACTATTTATAATTATAAGATAAATATAAATATTATAAAAATAACTTATATATACATAAAAAATAAAATATATATATTATTAATTTTTATTACATTTTAATTATAAATAAATTATATAATATATCTCCTTATTTTTCATTTTACATTTTAACGATTAATTATACATTTAAACAATAATCGTTAAATATAATTTATTAAATATTTTAGATATTTCAACTGCATTTTATAATTAATTATCAGTAATAGTTATCTGTTCTTAATTATAAATTATTCATTGTATTTAATAATTAAACCAAAGGCTTTATATATATATATATATATATATATATATTTTAAATGATGTCAATTAACTGAATTATACCAAAAAGGATATTTATTTCTCTTCATATAACTCATTAATATATATATTTATTTATTTTATTTAGAAAAAGAAAACCCTCCCTTTTATTTCCTTTTCCTTTTGGGCGCAAGGCCCTTCTTCTCCCACCGAGACTCTTAGTTTCCTTTTGCCTCCCTCCTTGCCGGCAAGGAGGCCTCCTCTCCAACTGTTCTCACTGTGGATTGTCCCCATAGCTGAAATGTGCGTATATAACTTTTGGTTTTGGTTGATTTGTAGTTGTGTTATATTAAAAAGAATTCTTTTGGCTTTGTAGTTGTTGGTGGTGTTGCAAGTTTGGGCTTCACAAATCTGCTCTTCCTTTGGTGGAAGATGGAGGATGGTGCGTGATGCTCACCAAGAATGTTTTCTAGCACCATTCAATCTTTGTAGGCTCTTCTTAATCCTCGTGTTAATGGCTAATTAGGTGGAGATTGAGCCTTCTCTATAGTGACAGGCCCTAACCTTCTCCATGTAAATTTGGCATTGTATGTCGTCCTTATTTCTCAAACCTTTGTTCTGAAAATTTTCTAGGTTATTGTATTCAAGATATTCTTCTGCTTCAATTTGCTTTTATGACCTTTTGGCTATAATTGCAGGAGAAATCCATATTCTACCATTGATTTGGCTTCTCGATAATTGCAAGTTCCAATGGCAGGGCAATGTTGATGAAGTTGCTATTTGGGTCTGGTCTCTGGGGTCAGTGGCGAACCCACTCATACACTTGCCCACCTTAGGTTTTTTATTTTTTTTTATAAATTAATATTTGCTCGCCTTTAAAAAAAAAAAAAACTCATTTTTTCTTAAAAAAGTAAAGGACTTATATTATTTGAATATTGACCTATGATTTTTAAACATAACCAGAATAAATGATATTATCAAAAATTGATAAAAAAAGTAAATAAGTATGATTTATACTCTTATACCTTTAACCTTTGATATCACCTATTACAATTATATCTATTAGAAAAACATTTTCTAGAATAAAAGTGTGAATAACCGATTATATAATAAAATTGAATATTAATAGTTGGTTAAATATAATTTAGTGACATATATTAAAGAATATATTTTTATTAAGATTAATAATTAAAATATTAAGTTAAGTTCTCTATAGAAATTTATAGGGATATATATTTTGAATTTCAATAATTTTTTATACTATAAATTTTTATTCTTATAAAAAGGATTTATTTTTCCATAAAAATAGATTAATTATACTTTTATATTTATTAAAAAAATATTATTTAGTCTTTTCATAATATAATATAAGCTTATATCAATATGCTAAAATTAAACAATTATACTTATTAAATTATTTTAAAATTAATTAATTTTATTTTTAATACATTTTAAAATATGAGTATATTAATAAATTAATAAATTAATTATATTTTAAAAATGACTTATAATTAAAAAAATAAATTTATTATTATAAAATATTAAATATTAAAATTTAAATATAAATTCAATTAAACTCTTGTATTTTTACTCAAGAGCCAAATAAGTATAATTTAAAATTTGGAATCAATTAAGTTCTTAAGTCAAATAAGCCAAATAAGTATAATTTAAAATTGCTTTAAAAAAAAGTATAATTTAAAATTTGGAATCAATTAAGTTCTTAAGTCAAATAAGTCTCAAATCAAATAAGCCCTATATAATAAAATATTATTTTTTATAATAAAAATATTTTTTATATGGTAAAATTTTATTTTATAATTTTAAAAATGATTTATTATATTTATATATATTTTAAAATTTTTATAGTAATTAAAATATTAATTTTTTTATTTTTTAAATTATAAAAAACAATATTTTATTACTAAAAATAATATTTTATTATTAAAAAATAATATTATATTATATGAGAATTTATTTGACCTTAATAAAACTATAAAAATTTAATTGATCTAAAATTTTAAATTAAATTTATTTAATCCTTAAAAAAAATATACAAATTTAATTGAACTAATTTCCATCAAAATTTACCCCTCTAACTTCACCGCTGTTTAGGGTAAAGGTGAACTGAGTCTATCAAAGCTTCATTTTCTTAATGAGTTAGACTTTTTTTTTGGACCCTAAATGCTATTAGGCTCCATTTAGTTTAGGCTGCGCCTGTAATGGACCCTAACCCTTGGACTTTATCTTTGTCATTTGCCTAAGCCATACTTCTGTTCTTATGAATGTAATTCATAATCTTTGAGGAAAAAAAGAAAAAAGAAAGGAGGGGGAAGGATTTGGAATTGCATGTTTATAGTCTTTTCACAGATTCTGCTTAACCACTTCTGCTGGAAAGGAAAGTCATTTTCCTTTGATACTTCTCCTCACTCGCAACGTGCTTCAACGAGTTCACTCCCATCAGACTCTAATTATACTATTAGATACATCTTTATCCCCGTGTTAATTACTTTTCAGCTTTTACATTCAACATTTTCTTTAAGAACAGGTAACCTTAAGACTATCAGCCAAGAGGTCAAAAACCATCACCAATGTAAACAGTTCCTATAGTTTCTACTCATCCACCTCTTTCCCAATTCTACTGTGTAAAACCTAGAAAATTCATCAACGATTTGATCCTTCCTATGTGATTAAAATAACTCCTTTTTTCTTTTCCGAAGGTGATTAAAACAACTTACAGTGGGAAAAAGCGATGGCAAACAAAAATTGCACAGAAACGGTTCGACATTTGATCCAAATGAATAAACACAAAGGACAAAACTTTGATTATCTACAAGGCTTAATCATAGGGTTTCAGCTAGGCATCAGGCAAGCAGGTTTAAAAAAAAAAAAAATCGCACAGGGCTAGAGATGCGAAGATAAGTTTGGAAGTGAACATTAATATAATAAGATAGAAGCAAATTCTAAATGGCGAAAGGCCTAATTCACAAGTTAGGATATTCTTGGGTTCACACTATATGGCATTTTGGGATAAAAAGCGTTACATCCGCGATGACTACATTAATAACGCGGATGAGATCGTGACCATTTACTGTCTATGAAACAGACAAAAATCTCACTGCTTCTGACCAGGAAAAATAGAAAACCCTGCCATTTTACATCAAGGTTTAGAAAATTGAAAATGCTCCAACCTCCGCTAGATAATCAAATATATCTAGAATTAGTTCTCTTATGTGTTTTTTTTTTTTTAAATAACAATCAAGTTTGTTAAAAAAAACTCATAAATTAATTTATATTTTAAATCTACTATATTAAAATATCTTTATATTCTATAAATTTAAATTATTTAATTTTTTATATTAAATAAACCGTTGGTCAAAGAAACCAAATAGTATAGATTTATAGAATTATAAAAATTAAATAATATATATAAATAAACAATATAAATATTTGAGACAACTCATAATTTTTTTTATAAAATAACTAAAAGAGTGATTTTACAAAATACAACAACAATCGAGTAAAATTAAAATAAAAATAAATTAGTGAATTTTTTAAAATTTCAAGAATTTAATAGTAAATCTCTTTCAAAATTAAATCTCTTTTTTTTTTTGAAAGGTGGAAATAATTCATTTATTTTCTTGCTTAGAGTGGGTGAAGGCACAATTATAAGTAGAAGGTCCCACTCAACAAACTTTTTATTCTTTTGTCCGGAAAACCCTAAACTTGAGACTCAAAACACAAGCTCAAAAAAGAAGACTAAAGGGTAAAGGCCCAAGCACAGAGAAGACCCAGCTGAGGAAGCACAAGCTCTAGCCAACCCTTTTGTCGCAGCGCTTTGGTCCCGTTAGAATAATGTGCAGGGGCGGGGAGGAGGGGAATTTTACTCAAACCTTAATGTATAATATTATTCATGATTAGCTAAATTTAGATAAGCAAAATTTCAGAGAGAGATTCATAGGCGGAAATTTACATATAATATAAAATGAAAAATTTAATTTATAATCCATAATCTAAGAAAGGAGAGAATAATATGATTCACAAAAAATAGTTATAGTTGAACTTAATAATAATAAACTGGCCAAATATATACTCATAATTTTTGCTTATCACACATCTCCACTAAATTTGTGATCTACCAACATCTCAAATCATGAAATTCATGAGTTTTAGACACTGATACAGTTAGTAGATAACATGTTCACATGCGAGGAGAGGAAAGTCGATGACTATTTTCTTGTTGACATGGCATATGCAAAAGCTATGCAACAAAAAGTGTATTAAAAAAAATAAAAAGTTTCCTTCACTTCCGAAGACTACTATTCTATCTCCCTCTCCCTCCCTGACTGTTGAAACTGAGAAATTAGGCCTCAAGGTACCTGAATAGCAGCCTCTTACTCTCCCTTGTCTATTTGACGCTGATTAGTCATTGTGGTTTCTCGGTTAGTTGCAAAAGTGCTCATCTATTAAATTAGTTCTAAAAAGAAGAAAAAAGTTTCAGTGGATAATACATTGCTCTCACTGCTTTTTCTTTATTGATAATTGTTTAAACTTAATATGTGCTTACGTTATTTTAAGAAAACATTTCATATCAGTAAGAGTTGACCAATTGGAAGATGAAATCAGTAAAAATAAATCAGCTGCCAGGTCCAAATATTTGTTAATTGAAAGAAAGCGGAACCAAAAACTCCAGTCCCTTTCTACTTTCGATGAAATAGGACAAAATTATTTGATGACATTCTTGATTTAAAGAATTAAAATAGGTTATTTACATCATTTAAGAATACAAAAGAATGTTAAGAAAGAGAGCAGTTGTTAATATCAAGGATCCAATGCAACAATTCTGCTGCACCAAAAACGTACTCGCTTTTTACGTTGAGCTACCAAATTATTGATCTCTAATGCAATACAAAACTACAGCCTTTTTACTCAAAAGTAGTAAGAAACTCAACTCTCCCTTTCAATGATCCAAAACCTAAAATACAACGCCAACACGCTATCATTTTTTCCCTGTAATGCTAGATTGTTTTGCAGGTATAATATGTTATTACCTGAGAATTGACAGCCCTCTCCTCATAACAACCCCCCCCCCCCAACCCTCTCTTTCTCTCTCGCACAAACAACTAAAAAAACAAAAGGGAAGACAATTGGATCCTGATTCAAAACTGTTACCTGGTTGTTCAGTGGCTTGTCCTATGATGTCGCTCCTTCCTGTATCGAGACTGATCTGGATCAAATCCACCCTCTTGTGCTCCATAAACTGCCCAGGATGGTGTGGTAGCCATGTAATCCTTGCCATTGAAAGGTTTTCCAGAAGCAACCTGCATTTTCTTCGGATACATTATTACTTGCTGATGTGGTGTTTCTGAAAATGGTACTTCAGTACAAAAGTTATCCATATACTGACCAGATCATGGAACTTATCATAGTCTATCCATGTAAACCACTGGCCGTTGACCTTGAACTTCTCAGTTTTTGCCAAGAGGACACAACATGAGTGGACATGCTCACAAGCAACCTCATATTCTCCTTTGCTTTTCAGAGCTAAGGCTTCTGAGAAAGCTTTCACATCAGAATGCCAGGGCACATTTTCCATTGTCAACTTTGATGTAGCAGACCTATATGGGAGGAAAATATTATTTGAATCCAGCATTAATAGACAAAACATCACAGAATAAAACCACTTACGTTCCACAATATGTAACGCCTTTGATTTCGATAAAATCAGGCTGTCCAATGCTAAAGAGGTTAAAATAAGCATCTACATCCTCTGTATTCCAACCTTTCACCAGTGTCAAGCGATAAACAGTTCGCTGCTGTTTCTCCTTCAGAGCTTTCAAGGAATCCTGGCAGCATTTGCAGAGATGAGAAGACAACAGAGCAGCTAAAGTTATATCATGCAGGAAAATTAGGTAAAGAAAATTGGAAGTAACAGCAAAAAACTACATCTATACATTCGTAGAAAGTAAAGATCCGTGCTTTGATGGTTACCAACCCAACTCCCAAGAGAGACTTTTGTGCCAAAGAAAAACCCCAGAAAGTAGAAACACAGAGCCTTGAAATCCTATATTGGGCGGAATAAGTGATCAAATTTAACCCTATCCTATAAAACATAGGGAACCATTTTGCTCTAAAAGTACACAAGGGACATGATCTGTTAGTTCTCAGTAGAAGGTGCAACAAAAAAGTAACTTACAATAAAGCGCTCCCAAAAGTCCCCAAATAATGGCCTATCAATTGCCTTCAAGCTATCCTTTGTTGCAGCATCCACACTGACATACAGCTGCATGTATCAAAGAAATAAAAGAGATTCAGTGTTATAAGGAGCTTGTGATGCCAGATTCATCTTCAAGAAAGAAATAATGAAAGCCTTCAGACCTGTGTGACAGGCTTCAGCATTTTTATCTTTTCAGGGAACTGAGCATTCGTCACTAGAAAAGTTGATATCCGCCTTTGGTGGAGCTCGTCAACAAGTTTATTAATCTCTGGGTACATGATAGGTTCACCAACAAGTGATAGAGCACAGTGCCTTGGAGAGAGCCCTTCAGTTAACCGCTCCAGTGTAACACCTGCAGGAACAGAATTCTTCAGCCAATGTAATGCATGTGACAGTACTACAAACCAAACACCAACGAGTGTGAGAAAACTCCATGCCCAACAGAATAATTCTAGAAAAAATAAAAAATTTAATATCTTATAAACACGAGAAATTTCATAATAAAAAAAGAAAATAGTATTCAATTGGATAACCAAGACTTATCTGAGAAATTTCAAAATGGACTATATTAATTAAGAACCATGAACATAACATTCAATTCTAGCTGTCTAACATATATTGGAAAGCATGACTGTCAAAAAACAGTCTGAAAAAAAGAAGAAGCAGAATTATAGTAAGTTATGAGCTATATATGTACCACAGCATGCTTAGAGCGTCAAAGCCTGAAAACTCTTGACTCGAAAGGGAGACAACTAGCATTGTTATATTTCAGCTAAACTAGGAATTAAAATCTCATGGCTCAACAGTTCAGAATGCTAATATTTGGCTCAACCCAGCTCTACATCTTAAATGAGTCCATTATTGTGGGATAGTTGGACTCACAATGAGTGATGAGTCACTTAGATTGCAAAACATGATATCATATTCATATAACACAAAGCAGAATTTTTTTTTCACACATGCTAGCGTATTTAGGACCAAACTCGAATTTCCTATAAATTCATCCAAATCAGCAAAAAATAACATAGAAGTTACCAGGAACCCCTTTCATTTGCTTAATCATCTTTGCATGCTGATCTATGGCAGAGTTGACAATTTCTAGGGGATCATCCATCTTCCACTGCCAGTTCTTTCCTACAGGATTAGTGTGATGCCTCCAACAAAACACGCATTTGTTTGCACAAGCCAAACTAGGAGTTGCCTCCATGCACCTGTTTCATTCAAGTTCTGAAAACTTAAGACTTCTAGAATCTAGATGAGGCAAAATGAATAAGTTTCAAATTCAAATATTTAAGACAATAAAGTCAAATCTAAACGCACACCACTAAATATGCCTACCAAAATGCTTATGAACATAGAAGCTTGACTCAAGGGTAATTAATTACACTGATATACTGCATTTACCTTCAATAAGGTAAGTGGCCATAGGAATGAACTTGAAGATATCAAAACTCAATCTGCTCAGTCTTTTTGTTATTCGTTCCCCCTTTATTAGAATAATTTTCTCTCCCATTTCTTTTTCCACCATTAGATCCATTTAAAATTAAAGCTTCATGAGAAAAAAAAAGTACATTTGGAAAAAGTAGCGTCATATTCCAGCTACAGAGTTTTTACAGACCAGAACTCCAATAATGATATTGAAAGAGCTAACAAACACAGAAATAATCTCAATCCTAAATAAAACGGGACTAAAGCATAGATCAAGGCCTAATAAAAGAATCATAAAGCTACACTCACCTATGACTTTCTATTCCATAAAATGAATGCTTGTAGCAACCTCCTCGCCCTCTAAGTTGTGATTTGGTCCATCGACATATCTTGACACCACTATGTGAACCAATAATCTTGTATCCCTGTAAATCCAGAATAGCTAATTACTTTTCTGTAAAAAGAAAAAAAGAAAATACACCTAAGAGAAGAGCTTAATTGCCATTAATATCAGCAACAATCTAACCGTGTTTACAAAGCTTCTGTACCAAAAAAGAAAAATTAATAATAATAATAAATAAACGGGATGCTAGATAAATGCTTGTAATAGCCATGCCTGCTTTTCTAAGTTGGCCCTGATTACTGGAGTCACCATTTCTTTTTGACCATTCACTTTCTCATTAACTTCGGCCACTGCGGTAGACCTCCTTGAAGGCCCTTTACCAGCAATATCCTCAAGGTCGACGATCCCCGACTCAGCAAAACCATTCCCGTCATTGTCACTTTCAAACCCATCTTCAATATTCTCGTTATCGCTCTCACCACCGACACATCCATTACTAAAAACCGTTCCATTCTGCACGCTACCTCCCTTCAAAATCCTAAGCACCTTCCCACTCCATTCCTCAAAAATCAAATCCAGTTCACCACCATCCACATCACCCTCCCCAACCTCCACAATCTCGTTGGCTCCCAAGTCCCTCAATCGCCTCGAAAAACCTTTAGCCACGGCATTGAAAGTGTCGCCATAAGCTGCGCTTCCAACCCCAAAAACTGAGAATTTGCACTTAGAAAGCAACAAAGAACCGACTCGAAAATCATCCGCGCTCTCAGCGAGCCAATTGCCGAAGAAACTGGCGTTTGAAGGCGGTTTTCCATCTTCCCAAGTAGAAGCGATGATGATTACCAATGTCTCTTTGGAAAGGTCCTCGGGCTCGTAGTCTTTGATATCGATAAGGTCAAATGGGAGATCATTTAACTTTAAGAGATTGTGGAGGCGCTGCGCTAGGGTTTTGGAGGTCCCTGTTTGGGTGATGAAAAAGAGCTTGCCTTTATTTGAAGAACTAACAGGATTAGCATCGAGATTATCCTTAGCGTTTAAGGAGACTTTCAGGAGTTTCAGACGGCGAGATTTATAGAAGCAGTAGAAGGTGGAAGCTGAGAGGAGAGCTAGGAGAGTTAAGCGAGCAGGAGTAGAGGACAGGGACATGGTTGGGATTTGCTTATAAGTCTATGGGCTTTGCAGAGAGAGTGACTGAAATATTGTACGTCTTGGAGAGAGACTTGGGAGTGCTGCGTTCATTGTCCGAGAAAGCAGTCTGTCTGCGTCGCGGGAGGAGGAGGATGAGAAAGAAGACGGATTTACTTGCGCCTTTTTAATTTCCAAAAGTAAGCAATGAGCCGAACTCGAGAAACTTAGGGCTCTTGGCGTTGTAAATCAGCAAGGCTCAAGGCCCACGATTTCTATCCCCATTTCGGAAATTAGCGGCCCTAACTCGTTCGACTATCACCGCTTTATTTAACCATCAAACTTGCATAAATTTATGGTTGACAATGTATAAAATACATATTTTCAAGTTATTAGTTTATTTTAAAATTTTATATTTATGAATAAAACAAAATATTACTTTCATCTTATTCTAATTTTTCTAAAAATGTTTTCTATTTTGTTTAATTTCAAATATATATATAAATTAAATGAATTTTTTTTTAAAAAAAAAGAAGAGACATTCTGGAATAATTTTATTCAATCCAGTGAACAACAATCTCAAGAAAAGGGCAACTTATCCCCGTCCAAAGAACCAGACCCAACACAACCCTAAGAGCAAAACCCACAACATTCGGCCTCAAGCCCAGCTGATAGCATGTGCTAATATCAAGGAAATATCCAAACGCTCATTTATATTGGGTTCCTTTTATCAGTTAAAGTTTCATATGGGCTCCTCGTCTCAATCAGAACCACCCAATTTGCCAATGTAATCTTGTTGGAAGCTTTCTTTTGCAGTTATGCCAGCTATATGGATGCACTCCTGGAATGGGACTTGCTCGCTGCTATATGTGACCAGAAGACAAACGAGTACTTGTTTGGACAATGTAAAGTTCTTCGCTTTTATTATCCAAGTCCAACCAGAGGGTTGAGAACCACCCACAGCTGATAATAGGGCGTATTCCTGTGCGTAAGTGGGATCAATTCACAATTTATGGCTACTTGTTTCGACTGATAGGGACAGCAGAAAAGGAAGGGTCATAAAGAAATGGTAGCACCCGTGGACTATATTGCTGCCTTCCTTTTTCTCTAGGCGGAGAAGCTGGATACGATTTTGCTCTATTCTCAAACGTTGGTTATATGTGTGGCTCTCTTTTCTTATCTCTTGCAACAATGCCTGATTACTCCCGTAAAACCTTCACATTATATATCACTTTCACTCACCTATCTTCCATTACTCTTCGAGTTTCTCTGCAAATTCAGAAACATGTCGGAACAAGAAAATGGCTTGCGGGAAGAACCCCAATGGCTAGAGCTAAAGCTTCCAAATTTATTGTACAATGAAACCGTTCAGGAACTTCACACAACAATTCAAAGTGAGTGGGATTCTCTCCGACAGTCAGCATGCCAAACAGCAGCTGGAAGAGCTTTGTGGAGACATGTAATTCAAGACCCACTTGCAGACTTGCTCGCAGGAGAGACCTACCTTAGAAACTTTCATGAGAAGATAAAGAATGACTGCCTCAAGAATGCCCGTGAAATTTCAGGAGTGCTTCTCGCTGTTCGAACCCTCTGGTTTGATTCGAAACTTGAGGCTGCTCTCAATTCCTTCAACGGGGAAGCACAAGTGGTTCTCCTTGGTGCAGGTTGGTGCCTAATATTCTTAGCATGTTCCTTATAAATACTTGCATTCAAAACCAGTGCAGCCAATATTAATTTTCTCACTTGGAAAAATCACACTATAAATAATCGCTCTCTCTTAAACTGGCCATGATTTAAAGTTAGAAAAATAATGGTTAAATCTACATGGATAAATGTTTATTTCTTTATTCTTGAAAGTTCAACAGCATTAATTGTTATCAGAAGTTCAGTACGTAATATGTTATGCATATTCTACATTAGGAATGGATACAAGAGCATACCGTCTAAGCTGCTTGAAGGAAAGCAACGTCTTTGAACTTGATTTTCCTGAAGTCTTAGAAGTGAAAGCCACCCTTATAGAGGCAGCAATGGGATCCATGGATGAGTACGAGCAACCAAAGATAATAGCAAAATCCCTAAACAGAGTAGCGGCTGATATCAGAAATAATGATTGGCTTGAAAAGCTTCAGATATCAGGGTTTGTACTAGAGAAGAACACGGTCTGGATCCTAGAAGGGGTCCTTTACTACCTTTCTCACTCCCACGCTGTGCAAGTACTGAAGATCATAGCTGACAAGTGTGCCCTTGCCCACACAGTTCTTTTGGCAGATTTTATGAATAAACCATCCACCACTCTGTCCAATTCCATCTTCCACTTCTACAGTGATTGGCCTGATCAACTGCTGCCATCTTTAGGGTTTTCCCACGTAAAGCTTTCACAGATTGGTGACCCTGATGCTCATTTTGGGCTCTTGGACGATCCATTAAATCTGTTCAACAAGCTCCGAAGCTTGCCAAGGTCAATGCAGACTTATCCAGATGATGGAAAGCCTTGTTGTCGCTTGTATTTAGTACGAGCTTCAGGTGTTCCCAATCAACAGAAAGAATCATTCGATCATATTGCCATAGGTTCCAACAACCAAATATAGTATAAATGTATGTATCATTGTTTGTAGAAGTCACAGGAATGCAAACTGCATCAAGCAGTATTAGTTCTCCGAGCAACTAACAAACATATGCTCGCATCCATCAGATTTCATCTCCAACAAACATGCTTGCACAAATAATTCTTTTAGGAAAAAAGGATCCATTTTAGGAGGGAACAGCTGAAGAGAAAGGATATTCATATTTCACACTCAACCACATTTCCTACTCTGGCTAAGAAGGGGCTATGCTAGGCCTAAGCCAGCAGAAATGTTCTTTTGATCCTAAGAATTTATGTGAGCCTATGCTGGCCCGTTGTATTCTGAAAGTATATATCTACTAGTAACAGCTGCTAATTTTCATCAATAGTTCAAGTAGGCATGAGATGAGCACAATAGGACCAATTTATACAAAGTTAATGGTGCAGTTGCACCATATTGGCATTGGCAAGGAAAAGTCTGTTAACGAACATAGGATGGCACTTATTCAAGAATTTCAAATTCATGAGATGCATTACATATAATCCACTAGTAACGGAAACCTATACGCCTATACTACAAAACTAAGAAACCATCACAAATATTTGCAGGATACCATGACAGAAAAGTTGCTTATAGATATTATTATCAGTCCCTAATAGAGGCAGATAATTATTGATACATAAATTTTCAACAAGCAGACAACTGCAGACTAACCAAGTTACTTTCACATACAGGTAAACCAGTGAGTTTCAAAGCAAGTAGTCAATTAAACAGCTTTTCCTTTATACACAACAAAATGGCATCACTAATTGGCAAATTTCATGCTTAAAGTAGCTAAAATATCAAGTAAACTATTATTTATGGTCCACAATAAGCAACTCTCAATTGCAAAAGGGATGCAAAGATTTAATCATTGGAACGACAGGACAGATACATAATGTTTAACTAATCCAGAAAGCACATGAAAATATATTTTTCTAGGGGGACAGAGAGGAAGAGTGCAAGCTTTCTCTGTTTGTGAACCCAATTCCATAATTAGCCTGAAAAAGAACCTAATCCACAAACAAGCTGAACAAAGAGAACATCACAAAAATAAATAAGATCTTCAAGCACAGTATACACCTGAAACTTTTACTTTGATTCTGAGATTAAATAAGCAAATAAAGTAATCAAACTTCCAGGCAGTCCTTCACACCCTGCTCAAATTTGTTTAGTGAAGATATAGTATTCATCAATGCATCAGCTACCTTCTTTCTGCAAAACAAGGAAGAAAAAGAAGAAAAAGGCAGTTGAACAAGCATATTAGAAGATTCTTGGGAGAATTATGAGTAAATTCACAAGAGTTTGAAAATATGCAGAAACAATATTAAGAAAAAAAAAAAGCAGAAGAGTACAAGTTGGCACACAAAATATTCAAACCTAAGATAACTTGAATGGTCTCCAACCCCAATTCAGGGTTGAATAATGAACAAGTGCCAGCTAACTTAATCCATCTTTTTCTTTATTCCTGATTTAATCATGCACAAGATGTTCACCTATAGCAAAAACAGCTTCATCCAAAATAAGATGCAATCCCATAAGATCTTTCTCCAAAATTTTATTGCCCTACAAATTTTGTGCTACTGAAAAGGTTTTGCAATTCATTTCACCCGAGAGTTACAAGGTAAACTCACTGCCAGATTCACTGCCAGATTTGAGTTAAACCCAAACATTTTCTTTTAAATTTTCCTTGGAATAGGCATATAAAACTCTTAAAACATACAATGCTAATTATCAGGTAATAGGATCTAGATATAGTCAATCAACTGCATCCATGATTCCATGAACTCCTTACTCAGTTTGTGCTCCAAAAAGAGAAACTTATTTTCTAACATAAACACATGGTAATTCTCTTATTAATTTTGGATACATCAAATAACTACCATATCTGTTGGATGTAAATAGGTGTTCGGAAATGTAAGTAGCAAAGTGTTGACAGAAAAGTCTGTTTTGAATCATGTCCTTGTTGGTTTGGAAATTAAGACATTGACAATAACCAGAAAACTAAAGAAACTAATTCTACAAATGTAATTCATTTTTGGGAAAATTCAACAAGTAGTGTGAACCATTCTGGTGTGGCACCAAAAAGAACACTCGAAAGGGAAGAAACAAATCTCTCAATTTTGTTTTAATTCTCAATTGTTAATACTAGTAATAATAATCTCAACCAAAATACTTAGGTTGAATAGGTAATTATGGACTAATAACTTATCCTACTACCACTGGGATTTAGAATCCGAAAATAGGAAAACTTGGAACTTCTTACTAGGAAAATACTAAACCTAATAGAACTTTCTAAATAATAAAAAAATTCCTCAATAACAGAAATCTTAACTTCTTAATTACAATAGAACTAAAGATCTCAATTTCACAAATAAAAACTAAATCAAAATATATTTAATATTTGTAAATCTAGTTTTCCTTGCTACACCACATTTTCTGCCTTTCTTTTATTCTTAGTAATATATTTAGATTGATGAAAATATACTTCTTCAAGGAGACAACATGACCTGTCACGATCATTTTGCTTGGAAGGTGGAGTAAGATGGAGATTGAAATAGAGTCAAAATGATAATGATTTCCCTAGGCTCACTTTGTCTCTAGGGAGACTGAAGAAAAATCAACCCTGAAGAAAAGGTTCCTAACTGATAATTTTATCCTTGTAATACTCTAGGAAAGACCTTCAACACACCTTTGATGCAGAAGGTTAAAACAGGGGGGTTCATTACCTTATAAGCTCAGTTACATAGTTTCAGCTTCCAACTTGGGAAGGACCTCTTTATCAAGGGATGAAGAAACATTTTTCACAATCAACCGGAATGTGCAAACCTGTGCATTATAATCTCATAAATGTAACTTCAAGTCCTGCTTATCATGAATTTATTTCCATTTTTTTGTCTTTTATAACTGCAATCATATACTTAAATTTATCAAATAAGGAAGTAGGCAGTTAAACCTCAACTCCGGTACTAGCCTGAAACGCAACAAACGAATTCCTTTCTTGCGGAATACACTCCTTGGCAGCAGATCTCAACAGGCTCGATATTATGCTTCACTAGCCGCTGCCAGAAAGGGAAAACAATTAAGCCACAACAACCACCACAAATGAAGGGGGCGAGAGATAGATAGATATAGAGGGGCGAAAGAAGCGCACTGAATAAGGTATAGACAGGGAGAAGGCTTTCTCGGGAGGCAGCGTTAGGTGCCAACAGGAATTTCATTATTAGCTCCTTTAGCCAGTCCTTGGTGTCCAGCTGCTTAACAGCTAACAAATTAGGTTTTGCGGGACAATTAACCAAAGTTTATGAAATAAATTCAAAATTTCTAAGGAGAGAAAGTGATGTGTGCAAATGCTGATGGAAATGCAGTAGCAGGAGCAGCAATTCCGTCACCTTCAATTGGCACAACCAGAAAAACTATTCAAAATGAGGAGAATAAGATTTTCGACTAGGCACAGCAAATGCAAATAGAAAAAGATCCGATTCTTGACCTGGAAGGCTACTCACGAGGCACTGCAAATCAAATTGGACACCCGAGCAAATCAGGGTCTCTGCGACTGCGAGAAATGTTGATTTGAGATGTAAGGAGGAGGTGATATTCGTGGCCTTACGTGAATAGTTTTTGCTTTCAGATCGGGGGCTTCGAAGGGAACGTCGCAAAAGGAAGTGTGAGAGGAGCTGTCGTTGGAGGTGGAGACAGAAGCTCCAGGTGAGCCTGAGAAACGGTGTAATGCTGGAACTGGGAACCATGAAGTGGCCGCGTACCCGTTATATGTGTTTGGATTTGGCGCGGCCACAACAATTTTGGGTTAGCAAAGGACTAATTTTTACAAATTTTATAATTTTAAAAAAAATACCTATACACCTGAAAGTTTGGATTTGATAATTATTTATTAATAACATTATTTTGTTTTTATCAAACTTTTAATCATTAAATCGTACATCCAAATTTTATTTTTATCAAACTTTTAATTATTACATCATACAACCACATTATAGGATATATTTGTTATTAAATTTGATTATCCATATTTAAATTTAAGTTTTTAAAAAGTTATAAAAAGGAGGTTGAAATTTTATAATTAATTAAAATTAGGATATTAATTATTAACATATAATTTTTTTAAAAATATATACTATTGATATATAACAAATTAATCAGATTAATAATAATAAAATTATATATAAATATAAAACCTAATTTAATTTTACAAATAATCGAACATTTGATGAAGACAAACTTAATAAAATTTTCAAATGAGTAAATAAAAATTTTCACTAATTTAATAACATGTAGGAAAATTAAATATAATATTAATTGAATATTATAATTAATTTTCAATACAAAGTTTAATTTTGTCACTAAATTTCAAATTAAATTAAAAATTTATCACTAATTTAATAATACGAATGAAAAAACATTTTCAATGAAATTTCTATAAACTCACGTGTTAAGGACCGGTTTAATGAAATAAGGAGATAACTCTTCATAAAAATGGTGCAATCGTACTTTGACCGTGAATTTGTGAGGGTGATGCGTCTTTTTTCATTAAATGGGGGCTTTACGATCATATGCTGGTGTAGCAGAATCGATCAAGAATCACACATCTTGCAAAAATGACTCGATTTTTTTATTCATTTATTTTATTATATAGCAATCCCTTTCTTTATCCGACGTAGCAGAAAGGCCAAAATAACACAAATGTATCAAGTTGTGCATGCGATTTCCATTTCATGCCCAATCGCCCATCGTTTTGCATGGCAGTGTAGTCGTCACAATCCACTTACCATACCACAAATATTCTACGGTTTACCATTTTTCCCAACATTACTATTTAAAATCGCTCTTTTAAGAAAAATAAATTTCATTATTAAGAATTTAATATTATTATATACAGTTATAACTTTAGTTTCATGTGATGTGTATTTCTCTAGGTTAAGGGGTAAATAAACCAATTCGTTGATGAAATATTCGAAATTCAATTTGATAAATACATCAAACTCGATTTCTAAACGAGTCAAGTTTAAACTTAACTTTTATATTCATTTGATAAACGTGTCAACTTAAATTTTATAATATTCGACTTGTTAAAATTCGTGAGTTCAACTCGTTTCTAAATTTATAAACAGCACTGTGAATAGTCTCGTGAATAATTTTGTTAAGTAAGCTGAGATTATTATTATAAGATAAATAAATTTAAATTCTACATATACTTTCATGAAACAAATCTAAATTTTTTAAAATTCAGTTCTATATAATTTAGTTACACTTTTAAACTTATATCTATTTAGATCATTAAAATTTAAAAATTTATTTTTATAAATTTATGAGCTAATTTATAGATATACTTATTTAACTAAAATTATTTTAATTTTAAATTAAAATTTATTATACATATGAATAAATTGAACTAATTGCGAATTATTCGAAACTAAATTCGATAAAAATTCGACTCGTCTAAACTCGTTTGCTAAATGAACCAAATTTAAATTTCTTAACAGTCGGTCCAAATTTAAAATAAATAAAATTCGAAATCGGTTCGAATTTAAAAATTTTAATAAACTAAATTTAAACTTTTAAAAGTTGGATTAATTTACGCCTCTACTCTTTGCTCATTGTCGCACCTTCTGGCCCCTATATACAATAAGTGTAATCATAACTTTTTTCATCTCTAATTTTTAACTCGTAACTGTATGAAATATAATTATTTATTTTAAAATTTTTATAAAATATAACCATGAAATTTTAAAAGTTAAAGGTTAATAATTATATTTTTCATAAAAATTAGATATAGAATTTTAATTACAAAAATGCTAGATTGCGAATTGAACTTTTATATAAAATTCAAAGAATTAAATGATATATTCAATTATTATTAATATTTTTATTTAGGGTAAAAAAATCATCAAAATGTCATATATATATATATAGTTGAATATATAAAGAAATAGTAAATAAAAGTTGGTAAGCACTGTATAAATATCTAAAAATTATTAAGGCTTTATTCTACATAGTTATTTAATTAACCATTTGTTATTTTAGTGGCCGACAGTTATTTTACTAACTAATCGTGTGGTTAATTATTTATATAGTATTTAATATGGGAGTGTTTTGTATAAAATAAATATTAAATTAATTATTTATATTTTTAAAACATATTAAAATTAAAGTGTATATCACTTTATTTTTAAAATTTAATACTTTAATCATTATAACTTATTCTGTCAAATTGAAGGTGTTCTCATTTAATTTTATATTAATTATATTAAAATATTATTAAATATAAATATTTTAATTTTTAATTATATTAAAATTAATATTTATACTAATTAATTTCTTAAAAATAAATATTTTTTAAATTAAAAATTAAAAATTAAAAAAATAAAATTTAAAACCTTTTTTTTTTTTTGAATCAAGAAAAACTTTATTTATCTTGTAGAATAATAATCCAAGAGACAATCAGGAATGTCAATCCAAATCTTGAATCTACCATGACGAATAGATTCTCTAGCTAATAAATGGGCGGTTCTATTTTCTGAACGCCGTACCCAACAAACATGAGACCGCATAATATCTTTGCAATCAGAAACAACTAATCCAAATTCTGAAAAGTCATCCAGAGGAGAGCGAATAGCCAAGGCTAAGGATTGGTTATCCGTAAAAATACAACCCGCCTGAAGAAAACAATCTCTAGCATAAGATAAACATTGACGCAAGGCCAAAGCTTCAGCAATAACAGGTTGCCCACCCCCCTCATAGAAACCCGAAATTGCAATGGAAAAGAAGCCTTCCAAGTCCTCAAATACTGCTGCAAAACCGAACAAATCAGCACTAGCAAAGACTGCACAATCAATGAATGCAATCCAATCAACTTCAAGAGTGGTAGCCTCAACCAATGGGAGCACACGAGGAACAGATGGGTGGGATAACGTCCTTGGTCGAGACACAAGTGAAGCCACATAATCATTAAAATAGGAACTAGCAGCATGATGAACCTCACTGGGTGACAAAACTTTATTGACCCACAATCTTTCATTCCTGGCATGCCATAACTTCCATGCATGTATAGCCATACGTGCAGTCCTTTCTCTGCCAAAAGTATTATAAATATGAATAAAGAAATCCATGAATATAGAAAAATCAACAGCAGTAGAAAAACCAGCAAGTCTCCATAACTCAACAGCCATTGGACAATGCAAAAAAACATGTGAAATAGATTCATCATGATCACAAAAAAGACATGCAGCAGGTACATGTATCCCACGCCTCAAAAGAATATCCCGAGTAGGAAGCACTCCACGACAAGTACGCCAAAGAAAATCCCAAACTTTGGGAGGAACATCAAGAGACCAAAGACGATTCCACCCATCATTATAACCCAGCACACCGGTCCTACCTGACAATTCTAAGGCACAAAAATAGGCAGATTTAACTGAGTACACACCCTTCTTATGCAAGTGCCAAATTAATTTATCCGGTTTTGAGAATAGAGGCAATGGAATAGTAAGAATAGCTCTCATATCAGCAACACTAAAAATATTCATTAGCTTCTCTACATCCCAACGCAGCTCACCTTCAACAAACAAATCACATACTCTCATGGCTTCAGGAACAAACATCGCCTCATCTAAAGGCATAAAACCAATATCCCGAGGAATCCAAGGGCAATTAACAACAAAAACCTGCTTACCATCGCCAATTCGCCGCCTTACCCCACGTTGCAACATTTGTTGAGTCGCCAAATTTTCCCTATTGTACACGTGCAGCCAACGGTCTATTTGATCCTCAACTTCACATAGCTCAACAACGGTTCACATTCTCCTCTTTGCGCGCGCAACTGAGCCAAACGAGATTTTTCCCCCACTGGTGATAGGCTCTTAGCTGATGAAACGAACCGCACTAGGAATTAAATTCGGCTTTCCTGTTATGGATAATCCAATTCTGGGTGGGAATAATGCTTTTTTTTTTTTTTTCAAATTCCGAATTAAGGCTTTATTGGACGTCTCGCTCGTTCCCCGCCCACAACTTCATTTCCTACTTGTAATCGCACATTTCTTCTGGTATCCGATTCTGCTTCTTCTCATCACCTCGCAATTCCGTGATGCCTATATAATTCTATGATGCAAATTCCCATGAACACCGTTTCCTTCTGCCTTTCTCTCTTTTATCTGGAGTTTGTCCCTTCTTACTGTTCTCGAATTATACTTATTTCGGGATTTCAAGGGAAGCTGAAGCGATTTGTCTCCAAAACAAACCGGAGGTTAGTGTACTTCTTGTTTGTTTCAAAGAAAAACTCTTGTTTCTTCTCATTTGAACTTGTATTATTTACCTAGTCAATCTTTAGTTTTTGGAATGCTGCATGGTTTTCATGGCTTTGGGTGGTATCGAAGTGTGCCTTATTGTCAATTTTGGAGAAATTTTGAGGTTTTGAGCGGAAATATAACTGTTGAGGTTGGTTTGAGAGCTAAGGAGACTGTTTTATTTAACGAGAAATTTAATTTTTAGGTGCTTATTGGAGCATGTCACGGGAGATGGGTAGACTCGGAACATAACGCGGTGCACTTTCACTGTGCTCCCTTTTAGTTGAACTCTGCAGGTAAGTTGTCCAGGTTTTTTGTTTGTCTAGAATTGCAATATTTTCTTCACTCTTTGAACTTTTGTATTAGAAATTTGCTCCTGGGCGGGTTTGATTAACTTGGAGAGAAAATGATCACGAGAGTGCTGCATTTTTTTCGGTCATTTCATCTGTCATTTCCCCTATAGTTTGAGTCATGTGGATTGGTCAACTTGATTAAAGAAAAGTTGAAAACTCGATTATTTCCACCACTTTATGCTTAATGTTTGTGCGTTTGTATAAGTGGATATCTATTTGAATTCATCTTGTAAAATTTAATTTGTCCGCTTAAATGTCTGTGTCTGGATAATTTTGACTCATGAGCATTTTCTGGATATTAAATTACCCAACTTTTTTCCTTCAAATTGTTGCAAAATTTTAGTAATTGAACTTGTGGACGTAATCGACTACAGCTGCAAAGGGGCATTTTTAATCTGTCTCGTCAGCAACAGAAGTTAATTATTTTGTGCCTATTTTTACATCTTTCAGGAATTAATCAGTTCCATGCCAGCTATACAATGGACGAGAGTTACAAAACTATTATAGGTGACAAGACATCTGAGTTTCAGCATATGGCTGGTAGTGATGGTGTTCAAGAACCACGTATATGGTCATCTCCTGAAGGAGGGCGTAAAATTGAAATTGGAAAACAGATCTTCTGCAACAGATCATTGAATATGAGGAACATTTTAGCTGTAGGCTTTGATATGGACTACACATTGGCACAGTATATACCTGAAACCTTCGAGTCCCTTGCATATGAAGGCACAATCAAAAAGTTGGTGTATGATTTGGGTTATCCGCAAGAGGTTTGTCTGACTTGGCATGCGTGTTTCTTTGCTCCAATTTGATGATATTTTGACAAGAAAATGATGTCTCTCAGTCTCTGTGCAGTTGCTAGGGTGGTCATTTGATTGGAAATACATGGTCAGAGGCTTGGTTCTTGATAAAAAAAGAGGCAATATTTTGAAGGTTTGCATGGTTAATTTCTGTAGCAGCTAGTTATTTGTCACAATCAATTTCTCTTACGGCTGTTCATTATGGGCAACTTTTGTTTTCGTAATTCTTCAATATACAGATGGATCGCCATAAATATGTGAAAGTGGCCTACCATGGATTTCAAGAGATGTCTAAGGAAGAAAAAGTTGGTACCTACGGGAATACTCTGATAAGAGATTCTTTTGATGAGCCTGATTATGCACTCATCGATACTCTTTTTTCATTAGCTGAGGCCTACTTGTTTGCCCAGCTTGTTGACTTTAAGGACAGTAATCCAGGAAAGATACCAGAGAGAGCAGAGTAAGAATACTAATTTGTACTTTTGTTCTGTCATTTGGTGGTAGATTGGAGAAAATAACTCTTGCTAAAATTTGTTGATTCCACGCAATTCACAGCTGTAGCCTTTAGATAGTATATTTATAGTGTATCCTTCCAGTGGAGATGTCTTTTGGCAGTTTCAAATTAACTCCTACATAACTTGTTACTACATCAATATTTAAAGTGATTGATGTTAGTTCTGATTGATTTAGGAATATGTATTGCTAAATAATGTTCACTTCTTTGACCTGAAGTTCTTGCCACTCGTAAATTGTGTATGACATGGCTGTTCCTTTAAAAAGATGGTGGTTTTGTGCAGCAACCCTTTTTAGATGTATTAGATTCCATAACTTGTAAATGTTGATATATTTTTAATTTCCATTGTCAATGTCAATCTCGTTTAGTTATGCTCGAATGTACAAGGATGTTCGAGCTGCAGTTGATTCGTGCCATCGCGATGGAACTTTAAAGCAAACGGTTACAAAAGATCCAAGAAGGTAATGATGGAACTTGAAATTTTTCCCATAAGTTGGATGTGACAGATTTTAGTTGTCCCATTACCTCTAGCCTATATACTATTTATATGGCTATCCATCAGGTATATCAATGAGGATACATCTATAGTTCCCATGCTCAAAATGCTCCGAGATTCTGGTCATTCTACTTTCTTGGTGACAAATAGGTAGTGGTATTGTTGCCTTATATTTTTTCCTCGTTTTCCCAAACAATGTTTTGTTTTGTAGAGTTATCAATTATGTAGTGTTAATACATTTATATTTATCTCCATCATCAGGTATATCAATAGATCCAGCTTAATAAGATATTGCTCACTTTTGCAGTTTATGGGACTATACAAACGTTGTGATGGATTTTCTTTGTGGATCCCATGTTTTGGACAGCAGTAGAGCTTGCAATTTTGATTGGCTCATGTACTTTGACATCGTCATCACTGGAAGGTCATTTTTAGCTTTAAACTGTTTTACTGTATTCAATCGTATATTGTTGTTTGTATTTTTTGATGACCTTCGTCTTTTAACAAGTTTGATATCATTTGAGTTGTCTATGCAGTGCAAAACCAGGCTTCTTCCATGAAGACAATCGTGCTAATCTTTTTGAGGTTGAACCCGAGTCTGGAATGCTACGCAATACTGATAATGGCACTCCAATGCCTCAGGTATACATCTTTTTTACTCTCATGTTGGTACTTATTTGCTTTTTCTGATTCAATGTTCATTTCTAAATAGGTGGGAAATAGTTCCCCAAGGATAGTATTGAAGAAATCAAATGCGCCTTGTCAAATTTTCCAGGTACATGAGAGATTTCTAATGCATAATGTAATCTTCTTTTACCGCTGTATGCTAAAGAATAATACTGCTTTAACTTAGTATAATCAACTTGAATTTCATATGGAACAGCTATTATTATGTGCCTAGTCACTTTTAGAAGACACCTCTTTATGTTCCAAACCTGCCTTTTCAGGGAGGCAGTGTTGGACATCTTCATAAACTGCTCTCAATTGAGTCAAGTTCACAGGTGATTCTGTTCTTGTTTCACCGATCCTTTAAAGTAGTTACAGGTTTTTCTGTTTTTGTTTTATGGACATGGAATACTTGATAGCATAACCATATTTTTAGTTTTTTGATGTTCCAGTAATATATACGTGAACCTTAGTCTTACGGAATTTCGTCTAACAATTATACTATTTAGTAGGTTCTATATGTGGGAGATCATATATATGGAGATATTTTACGCAGCAAAAAGGTTCTTGGTATAACATTCTTGTCTTATAGCATTCTTGAAAGAGACATGAGATTAGCTTTGGCCTGCAGGGTTGTGTAATTGTTTACTTCATACCTTTTTGCAGGTTGGAGAACAATGCTTGTTGTCCCAGAGCTTGAGAGAGAGGTTAAACTGCTTTGGTCCTTGAGAAATTCACGAAAGGTATCTGGGTGACATCTTGTGTTGACATTCTTAGCTATCAATGTGGTTTTAGCCATGCTTGCAATGTGCTTTGAAGTGTCATGACCAACAATTGTTCTGGAGCTGAAGTTGAAGACAATAAATTATAGTCTGTTCAATCACATATTTAATATCAACTGGCTCTTATTTTCATTTTCTTTGAAATTTCCAGCTACTCAGATTGATGAGGAATGAACGTGATCAAATTGAAGATCAAATACATCACATGAAGTGGTTTCTGAAGTAAGCAAATATGCTAATTCCCTATCATATTCTTTCAAAGGTTTTGCCAATTGATAGTTACCACTGGGGGAAGCAGATTTGGTTTTTGAGCATGATTATTGTGGGAATACTTGGCAAACTAATGAGAAATATAGAAAACAAGAAAGCCCTAGAAGAACTTGATGGAACTGAATTGTTATAATTTACTACTTTTTCGTACTTAAGCGGTTATAAGTTCAACAGATTTGAAGATCTTAATGTTGATCAGAAGCAGAAGACATCTGATGGAATAGATGAGTTGGAGGTAGGTCAGTAGTTCCCTGTATATTCAAATGGATTGTATGAAGTTTATCAATTTCCGGTTTTTATTTTCATAGTCCCGAAGGGATCAAGTAAGAACAAGTCACCAACAGGATCAACGAGAATGTCACCAAAAGGTAAAAGAAATCATTTATGCTTAATCCGATTTTCTGTTGCTGGTCTAATACAAGTAGCTTTTTAACTAGTCATTGACTTTTAGTATTGGTTAATATAACTACAGTTTCACAAGATCTGGGGACAACTAATGAAGACAGGTTATCAAAATTCTCGGTTTGCTCATCAGGTAAGATGTGTTTTAATTAATCTGAACTGTGTTCTGTCATTCCTCTTTTGTTAGAAACATAATTTCCTGAACTACGTGGAGAAACATAATTTCTCCCATCTGCCATGTGTCATGAGTCCATATTTTGGCACTCATTTGGGATCGTGCGACATTTAATTTGAATGCCTTCAAGTTAAGACAGTCTTAAGAATTTCCCGATATTCTATGAGAATGAACAACCCGATTAATTAAGATTATATGAGCAAACAACGAAGTCAATAGACATCATTTATTCAGAAGCCTTACAATAGGTACCAATGAAAAGAACTGAATATGAAAATTCATGAACATACTATTTATTTTATTTCAAGAGCAAAATAGTAATTATATATTATCATTAACACAATTGTTATAATAATCCTTATCTCCCTTGTAGACGGGGATGGTTTACAATGAATGAAGGCACAATTCAAGAACTCTATAAGCCTACGGTAGCTAACCGAGCCAGTGGTCAATTAATCACTCCCCCTTAAGAGTCTTAGGAACAAAATGAACGGTGACAGGAAAATTAATCACCCCTTAAAGAGCTTTAGGAACAAAATGAACGGTGACACGAAGAAATATCAATATGTCTAAGGTGACATCCCTTAATAAATAAACAAAAAGGAATTATAATAAATTGTATCGGTCCTTAACTTCCTACTAATTTATATTAATTTATTCTAATATTTTTCTCTGAAACTCCAATATTGAAAAATTACAATTTTAGTCATTGAAAACTCTACGACCTTGACACTCCCCACTTAAACGGTCGACACTCTTATCGACTAAGTTTGTTGGGTGTCTTCAATATTCTGCTAGGTGACTCTTAATATCAATTTATTTGTTGAGCAAAAGGGATTTGTTGTCGCTAATTTTGACTTTAGTAAATAAATTATTGGAAAATCTTCTGCAAATGATACCGGATGTGGATACTTCACTCCTCTGCACGAACTTATTTCCTAAACTTTATTGACTGTTGATTCTGAATATTGCCTAAAGCGAGATGTTCTCATCACACCGACATGGCATTGCCCCACTTGTTCGCATAAGTTACGAAAAAATCTCCTCAGACCATATGACGCTAAACTGGTCCTCTTTTCTCTTTCACTCATCTCGCTCATGAAGTGCTGACCCTGCTCTTTGCCTCAAGTGCTGACCCAATTATACATTTCATATATCAACCTGCATATACTCATTTCATACAACATCGTGATTAACCTGTAATAGTCTCATAAAAAAGGTTATTAGTAATCAAGTTAGACTCAAATACTAAATAATAAAGCAAGTCATCCAAAATACAACACAATATGACTCAATAGGTGTGCCAAGTGCCAACAGAACTTGGTTATGAAGTGTTGTACAACTTTTTACCCATTTCCTCGACACAATACAACTCTATTCCACTTGTAACAAAGCTTAATGAATCCTCCTATGAAAGTGGTGTCCTTGCTTTCAAAAGAACTCACTCATTGTTCTCTCTCTCTTGTATGTCTCATGGTTCCACTCTTCATAAACTCTGACATTTTCCGCACTTTACTTTACTTTTTTTACCTAGGAATGTAGTTAACCCAAATGCCTACAAAAAAGACTTACATTACACATAAGATATTCAAAGTGACCGACAGAGGGCATTTTCCTAAGAACCCTATGAGTAGCAAAGATATACCCAAAATAATTAGTAAAACTGACTATACATGAAGCAATTAATAACATCATAATGATTCAACACTAAGAAATCACTAGAAGATACTCCATTTATTATGTTGCTTTCACCTCAACTCTCAACGTTACTTGCCTCAAGCAACATGTACTTCTTAACATATCTTGGTTCTCCTCCATGTTAACCCACTTTTGGAAAAAAAAAAAAAAAAACTTTTGTTTGGTCATGAGTTCTCTTTCCTGCTCAGCTACACGGGTAAGTCTCAACTTGTCTTTCCATAATATACATTATTCTCCAATTCCTTCTGAAGAAAGCTATACAACTACATGTTCACAATATCTGTTAGCACAAGCTGTTGAGTCCATTACCACGAGGAACCCAACTCAACAATATACAAAATATCTCAAAAAATAAATAAATAGATAAATAAAATATAAAAAATATATAAAAAAAACTCATGAAACATTATATCCATTTAATGCGAGAGGGTTCCCTCTCGTTACCCTTCTTTGATTCTGAATTATCACTAAGGATTTCAACCTCTCACCTTGAACACCACACTCTTCTTGACCAGTTCAATAATCCTCACTTTGGTTAGTTTTCCATCATCTTCCTTCATCCTTTTGTTCTAGCACGAGTGAATTATTTACTTTTGCAAAGTTATCGCTCCCAATGGTATTTGATTCAACTATCGCGCCCACGTTGCACTAGATTTCTCTTTCTTGCACTGTCCAAATGTTTATTTATCTGAAAGAGAATGAATATGTGTTCAACCATCACGATTGGTTGGCACTATCACACATTTTTTGACACCCCTGTAATTGTTGTTTGTTTGTTTTCTCTTCCTAACACTTCCTCTTCTTCGGTCTTTTCAAATTATTCTTGTACTCTGTTATCCATTTCTATGAATTAGTTTTAAGTACGAACAATAACACCATTCTCTTTCAGTCTCTCCCCTTTGGACTTCCACTTGCTCCTCTTCTTTATTAATTTTCATCACTGTGAAACTTATACCAATTAGTCTTAAATAACATTACAAGAAATTCAAGAGATACTTATACCAATCCCACTTCTGGGATTTCACACTCATTCTCCTTCCCAATTCGCTTTGGTTAGATAGAAAACTCTGTCTCTAATTGTCATCATGTAACACCATTCTTCCTCTGTTGGCACCTATCTTCTGCCTTCTGTAAAGTCAGTAATCCAAACTCTTCCTTTGTATAGGAATTTCATTTTAGCACTAATATCACTGTATAACTGGATATGCCAACCACTAGGAAACAACTTTGTTCAGAAGTTAAATATCAAGTTTATGTTATTTACAAAAGGAAATTATAATAGAAAATAACAAATTTACTCAAAAACTAATGACACCAAGGTTCAGCCTTACATGTTGATAATCGATGTTAAGCTTACTCTTGACCCACTTGTGTTGGGTAACTACTAGGCTCTTCTTACTCCATGCCAAACACTCTCCATTATCAGGGGCCTTCACCACTTGAAATGGAGATCACCTTTGTTGTCTTTGAGAAAATCCATAGTTGTTGATACCTCAAATCATTAAGAGGGTTCTCATCAAATCTATTTCGCCTTTTTAAGACCCCAATTGAATAAATATCTCAAGAACCTACCACAATGCTCCATGTATTGAATTTGACTACCTCATTTTATTTTATTTTGTCTTATTGCATCCTTAATCCTGGCCTCGACATGATTGTACCAACTACATATTGGTCAACAATCCTAGTACCTGCAACTGCCTCCATTTCTATCACCTTGATACTCGTATATATATATCTCGATCTTCTTCCAAGCTCGACTTTTTTTTTCTCCTTTTGAGTTTTCAGGAGAAAATTGGAAATCTCTTCCTCTTGATCATGTCTCTATCTGACAAGATATTTCGAAAGATACCATCACCATACTAGTTCCTAGAAGCTCACACTTTTCTTGCTTTTTTCCTGCATCTCCTTTTGTAACAGCATTATGGCTATTGTATCACTCATTGGATTATTTGTAATTACAACATCTGTAAAAGCCTCTACTGCTTCACCCTTTTCAATATTAGCAGCTCGATGTAGTCTTACACGCGAATAACACTACTCTAGGAAACAAAAATGCATAAGCCATCCACATTAGATAACTCTTTGATTCCTATTACATGTTCTCCCCCTATCTAGTTTTCCTCTAATTCTCCACAATGTCTTTTTATTCCCTTGAAGCACTTCTACATAGACAATTTGTAGCCCAACATAGCTTTCTCCATGGAGCGCATTTCACAATGCTTAATGGCTCTACCTTTATAATGTTCCGTTTACCAAATTTTCCTTTGTTGCCTTCGCTCCAGCTTGTTTTGGCTAACACATATCATGACTTATATCATGTTTGACATTTTTGGTGGCTCCCCCACTTATCGCTTTGACTCCTCTGTCTAGGTTGCTGATAGCGGTTGTCGAAGCCGTCAAAAATAAACCTATTAAACAATCAACAATTAACTTGTAGATAGTGGCAATAGGGTCGAACCACAGGGAATTGACACCAAAGATCTTCCTAATAATGACTAAGGCAAATAAATAACAATTAAATAAAAGAGGGGGGTTTGTTTTGATGAATTAAATCTAGAAAGCAAGTGAAAGCAATAATTTAAATAAATGATAATTTCAATGGAGAAGGATTCTAGTTGAAGTTTGGATCTATTTCAGTTTGTTTAGAATTGATCATTGATTATTTAATACTCCTATTTTAATTCAATAAATTAGTTTTGGTTGTGGAAGACGCTTCTCACAACCAAATTCCTCCTTAGTTCTAGTTTGATTAGGAAACATTCGCTAATCAAACACTAACCAACAAGTTGCCAAGGAACGTCCTTGGGGCTTTTAGTATCGAACAACTGTTGACTGCATTAAGACTTAGAGAAACCTAATTCTATTCTTGCCAACCGCGTGGTCAAGTCTAGATTATGCAACTGATTATATTAGTGTTTAAATAATCTAAGCAATTACGAACCTAAATTATTCAAACAATTTATTACTCAAGCAATTTAAAAGCAATGGGCCCTTATTGATTCTAAAAGCAAAGCAATAATTATAGAATAATCAATGTTGCATAAATATTGAAAGCAAATAAGAGTTTAACAATGGAGTTTTAAATCTCTCAATTCATCACAAATCTGAAATTTCCAACTTCAACTAGAAAATAATGAATTTAGCCAGTCATGGTGGACAAAGTACACAAAAGAAAGAAGAAAGGAAGGAGAAGAAGAGTCTGCTATAATTCTGCAGAATTTCCGAGGAGGAGATGATGCTCTCTGCTGGTTTGATTGCAGTCCATTTTATAGGTGGAGAGTCCAAGTTCAATTAGGGTTTGGAATCCTTATTTTGACTTGGTCTTTGTAGTCTTTAATTCTTCTTTTATCTTTGAATTTTGTTGTAAATGGAATTCTTTTGGTTGAAGGATCTCCTCGTGGCTTTTGGATTTGAGCTGGCAGTGTTTGAAGTGGTTTTGGGCTTCTCTACTTTCAAATTTGATTTTCTGCACATTTTTCCCGCCTCTGCTGTCTTTCTGTGTCAAAGTGATTTGGGCGGGTGATTTGGGCAGATCACTTTGACCCAATCACTTATGAAAATTCACTTCCAGGTTTTTCTACCTCAGCTCGATTTGTCTGCTTCTTCTGTCTGATTTGGCCAAATTGCTCTGACCCAATCACTTTCCTGTGTGATAGTTCCAGGTTTCTGCTTCAGCTCGATTTGGGCAGTGATTTGGCCAAATCACTTTGACCCAATCACTTTTCCAGCTTTTTCTGCACTTTTTCTACAATTTTCCATTTTCTTCTTTTCTGTAAAAACATAACAAAAACATAAATTAAGCTAGAAAAATGTGTAATTAAACAGTAATAAATATAATAAAAATGTGGCTAAATTATGCTTGATCAGTTGTGAGAGTTGAACTTCTAATCAACTTAGTGTTAATCTAACTGACTAACTCTTGGCTATCACTGGCATTGTACAATCCTTTTTCACATCTCTTTAACACTCATTCTTTATCTCAGGTTTCAACCATCTCTAAAGATCATCAAATCCAATAAGCTCCAACACATCTTTATGTTACCAATGAGAGGTGAATATTTCAATTGCATACTTTTCTTACGAACTCAATATTGGAGTTGACCAACTCTCTCGAGAATTGAATACCATATTCTTAGAGTAAAATTGAATTTGCATGTCCTCTTCAATATCTCGTGGGTGTGAGTTATGCATCCTTTCAACTTCTAAGATCGGTAAGCCTTATTGATCCAACACATGGATACAACTTTAAACCTGTCTACACAATAACAATTTTCAATAGCACTAAGAAATAAATTTATAATGGAGAGGAAATCATTTACCTCCAACATATCACTTGCACCGTGCTAAGATTTTTTTTTTTAGGCTTTCAACATTGTCTACCTCATAGGCATCCACCTTAGGATTGGCTAGCAACTTTCACCATTAGTTTCAACCTGACTTGCTTTATTGGCCCTCTTGTAGAAACTAGCTTGCAACTTTCGTCATAGCTATTTGATCCTCCAGTTCATTTCCAGAGTAATCCCCATTTTGCATTCAATGTTATTGCACAATTTTAGCAGATACATAAAAGGCCACTGCCTCAATTTTATTCAAGGAGGCCACTATCTCACTTTTATTTAAGGAGGCCCCTGTTCCAAATTCATTCACTTTTATCTCAAGATCACCCTACCGAGTGTCATTCCTAGAAGAAAAATTTTGGGTTGGCTTCACCAACATGGCTATGCCTCACTTCTGGTCAATTTGGCTTATCACAGCCAATTACTACTCATTTTTCTCTTCTAGCAATACCATGCACTGGTGAACAACAATCTCTAGTGCCATCCCTTCTTGGGTGGCATATGTATTAGACAATGTGGCAAGATCATCAACCCTCTTCTCAAGGGCATCAATGCATACGACCAATTTTGTCATGCTTCGACATTGCTCGTAGATCGTTTGAGCTATGAAACCAAATGTCACGAGCCCATATGTTGGCACTTATTTGGGACCGTGCAGTACTTACTTTAAACGCTTTTAAGTCAAATTAGCCTTAAGAATCGCTCGATACTCTGTAAGAATGAACAATCTGATTAGTCAAGGTTATATGAGCGAATAACGAAGTCAATAGGCAGCATTCATTCAGAAGCCTCACAATAGGTACCAGAGAAAAGAACTGAACATGAGAATTTATGAATAGACTACTTATTTTATTCCAGCGGTAAAATAATAATTATATATTATCATCAGCACAATTGTTACAATAATCCTTAACTCCCTTGTAGATAGGGGATGGTCTATAAGGAATGAAGACACAGCTTAAGAACTCCATAACCTTATAGTAGCCGGTTGAACCCAATTCTTACTGGATGTTAACTAGTCACTCTTCTCTAAAGAGTCATAGGAACAAAATAAATAAACTGTCAGGAGGAGATATCAATATATCTGATATGATACCCTTAATAAATAAATAAAAAATTATAACAAATTATCTCAGCCCTTAACTTCGTACTAATTTATATTAATATTTCTTCTCTAAAACTCCAATATTAGAAAATTACAGTTTTGATCCTTGAAAACTCTAGACCCTTGACGCTTTAGATGAAGGGTTATTCATTCTTGTTTTTACTTTGCTGTCATGTCAATCATCTTACTGCTGCTAAATTGTACATTGAACATTAAAATAAATCATATTCTTTTGTTTCTTGTGAGCAGGTTGAGAGATTTGCGTGCCTTTATACGAGCCAAGTATCCAACTTAAGCCTGTATTCCCCTTACAAATACTACAGACCATGTGAAGATTTCATGCCCCATGAATTTGATATTCTGCCCCTGTGAGTCCATTTTTGGTTGCTGACTTGCTTTTTGAGCGAGTTTTTGGCTGTGGGAAGGAAAACAACATTGCACCGCCATATGGGTTTTCTTTCGCCCTTTGCCTTTCTCTGTTTGGATATTTTTAGTTAAAATTTGCTTCCCTGTAATTAAATCATGCAACAATATCTGACGATGATACAGTTTCTTGTAATTGTATTCTAATGTTGATCATTTGAGCTTGTGCTTATAGAAGGTGCCCAATGTGATGATCTCATCTTACTTTCATTTTCAGCCTTGATCTTGTCATGGTCACACTCCATTTTACCGATTTCAAGTTAGTCAAGTAAATCCAAAGAACAACAGAAACGGAGGAAAGAGGTTTGGGTTCATTATGGTACTAGCACCGAGTATGTGAAGGATTAATATTAAAGTATAAAATACATAAAGAAACGAAAAATGTTTAGATCGAGTGAACGATAATGAATACTACTATTATCTTCTTCATTCGACTCTAGGAGCTCCATTTCATCTTTTTTGGCTGATATTCGGTCTTTCTCTAGAATAAGTAGTGGAGCTTTCCTACTAACTACACAATGTAGGTTGTATATACTTTTGTTTTTCTTTATTGCATATTGGTGGTTATTTGTGAGGGTTTCAATAGGAATCTCTTGGGTTTTCTCTTCGAGTTTATCATTTAGATCTAAGCTAAGTGGTGCTAAATCTAATCTTTTAAAGGTTGATTGGTTCCTAGGCTTTTTGTTGCATGCAAGGTCTTCTTTCAAGAGTGTGGAGGAGATTTATTTTTTCTTTTTGTGGCCTACAAAGGGGTTGGGTTTCCCTTTGAACATTTTGCCTCCAAGAGTTTCAGTAGAATATTAATTTATTTTTATTGTGTAGGACTAATTTTCTTTGTGATGATATTATCTCGAATTGTTTTTAATTGCGGACATGTGTAGATAATAGACCTTGAAGATGTAAATAGGAAACAATGCTGCATTCTTTCTTATAGCTAGATAACGACTTATTTGATTGCGCTTTTTAGTTAAAGAGCTATTGAAGTTTCGATTTTATTTTGAGTGATAAATCTGGATTGATATGAGTTTTTCAATGTGTTTATTTCTATTGGAAACCATTTACTTCCTTATTTATATGAGAGCATACTCAACTTTCTTTTCTTTTATATGTTTATTTCAAGAAAAAAAAAATTCATTTATTATTTTATTCACTTATTAAAGTGGTCACTGATCACATTGCAACCATTCAATACACAGAATGGATGTATTTTTATTATTAATTAAGATAAAATTTACGTAATTCAAATTTATTAAAATAAATAATCAAATTTAAATAATTTCTAAGATTGTTATAAATATTAAATTAATCACTTAGTAGGATTGATAGAAAATATGTTTTCCTTTTTGATTTGAAGTGCTAAAATATTTATAAATGAAAGATTTATCATCCCGTAATAAATATATTAAGTTAAATTAAGAAGTTTGAGGTTTTATTCCTAGTAGGATTTTTTTTTTATATAAAAGGAAAAAATTAAATAAAAAATTTTCTAACTTTCGTGGGCGCATAAATAAATATAAATAAGTAATGGTAAAAAAAGAAACCAAACAACAGCGCGTGCCCTCAGCTATCCTACGTCGTTTAAGTTAAGCATTCTAAACTCTAACCAAACCTGAAAGTAAACCCTCACCAGGCCATTTCCTCGTTCTCTTATTCAGGCAACAGCTGTGTCCCGCCACCAACACCCCCGGGCGGCCGGGCCCCCAACTCTCTATTCTCTTGTTCTCCTGATTACCTGAGAAGTTTGTGTCTACCTAGCTCATCCTTTCCACTCCATAAGCCTCCCTCTAGGTCTTGCCGCTGCTGATCTTCGCCTCTGCAGAGAAGAAACCTCGTCGCAGCAGGTGAATTCATATCGCAGATCTGTCGGTTTTTTCTCTTAATTTTGTTTCCAAATTAATTCATTAGTTCTATAAATTTTGGCTTAGTTCTAGTTTTATGTATCAAATCTGTGTGTTGTGGTTATATGCAAAAACTCTGTTGAATTATGTGGTTTATTTGTAATCCTGTTTTTTTCGTTCCTTTTTCTTCTTCTAAAGGCTCCAATTTCTTGAAAGTAATTAGAGATGGTTCTTCCTCGGGGCTTTTGAGGGGAAGAAGCACCAGCAGTAGCAGCTGCTCACTATCTCGGAAGCCATAGGTTATTTTGTTTTGCTTATTTTAACTACTTCGCTTATCTTTTATTCTCTACTAGATTAGGTTAGATTGCAAAATTGCAAATGATTTTGTTGCTCCCTTTTCTATTGCCCACTTTATTCATCTGTCTAGATTTCCTTCTTTTCTTATGGATTTTTCTTTTCGGGCTAGTGAAATGAAGTGGAATATCACTCCAAATTTTGTTGGATGCTTCTTCTAGCTTAAGGACCTCAATGAAAGTGATTAATGTTTTAACCTTTATTGGGTAATAATAGTAATGCAGTAAAGGAGTTTTTTTTTTTTTAATTCATAGTGTTTAGGTTTCCATTTTTTTTTCAAATTTTGTTGATCTAAATTTAAGTCTGACTAGGATATTATTCATTTAATTGATTTTAGGAGGTGATTATATTCCAGGTACAGTATTTCTGACTATTTAAATGCTTATATTTCTCTTAGCTTCGTTTTCAACCTGTAGATCATTTCTTCTGTCGTAATTCTAAGCTTATCTATGTAATTCTAGCAGATTTAAGTGGTGCTGATTGAAAATGTTGAATCTTACAACGATGATCTGCAATCGTCTAAAGGTGAAAGAGCTTGTCTCCAGTGTTCCTGTGTACACAAGCATTACAGGTATGTCCCTAACCCCAATTTCCTGGGAACTGGTTGGTGGGTACTGGGTAGGCCGGCTATTTGTCTAATTCTTTGTTTTAGATGGCTCTGCTGGTGGATTAAGCTTGATTTTAAGGCGCTGGGCTACCAAGAAGACTGCTGGATCTACCAAGAATGGACGAGACTCAAAACCTAAGAATCTTGGAGTGAAGAAATTTGGTGGAGAGGTAACTTGTTTTAGATGTTGCTTTTTTTCTCTGAAAAAAAATTACAATTGCATTTAAAAGGATGTTTTTTCGATGTCTAACATGCTTTTAGTGATGGATATCGCATTCCTTTGTGGTGCTTACATTTCTTGTTTTGATTTGCTTGATTGGTTTTTGTATAGAGGGTGATACCTGGAAATATCATAGTTCGGCAGCGAGGAACTCGTTTTCACCCCGGAAACTACGTTGGTATTGGGAAGGATCACACCCTTTATGCTCTTAAGGAAGGAAATGTCAAGTTTGAGACGCACAAACTTAGTGGTCGCAAGTGGGTGCATGTTGAGCCCAAGGATGGATATGAGCTTCACCCCGTTTATGCAATAGCAAGTGCTGCTTCATCCCAGCTCGAGACAGCATCTTGATATATATACATATTTTTTTTTCCAGATGCATCTTTAATTTGGTTTGACCTTGGAGGGGTTTCCAACATGATCACATGATAAATTAAAATTGTTTTCAGGGTAATTTTTCACGTTACTTTATGCTAGTTCAAGTTCTTTGAGAGACTGTTGCAGTGTGTTTTCTGGATGCATTGGAAAGCACGCTGGAATTTGTTAATTTCGTGGAGTTTGTGATATTTTTGCTTGCCTGCAATTCAACAAGTTGGTGAACCAACTTGGCTTTTACGGGTATGATTGGTAACGGAAAAGAGTTGAAGGAATGCACGGATTGGATTTCAGATGAAGCTCCGTGTAGGCAAAATTATTAGTCTTCATTATAATATAATTAAGCAACGAAATGAAGAAAGTTTCATAGACATGAAATTTCTAGGAATGAGTTTAATGTACAGGCAAGCCGAAACAATTTCAGTCGTTGGGGAGTCGGTTTATGACGACAGTTTTTTCCCAATCTTGTTATATTTACTTTATTTATCTTTACAATGGAAGAAATCCAAACATTTTATCGTCGGTTTGTTGGAGAAATCCATGGTAGGATTGAGAAGTTTGGACACTGTATTGAAACCAGAAATAATCACGCAGGTTGGAAGTTGTAGCTAGATTTAAATTGTGGGCACGGGAATTTCACCCACCCACAGGAAAATTCACCTCATCTTTGATAATATACATTCCACACTCTGGAGCAAATAAGAAACAATCAATCACAGGTAAAATTTGTAGCTTGTTGGAAAACTAACAAGCTTTTCAAACCCTAAGAGAATATTCACAGAAACAGCTTCTTCCTTTTTGCTAGGAAGCCACATCCATCAATCATGCCTCCACAGCATCTGCTCAAGCAGAAAAAGAAGAATCTTTAATAAGCAAGCCAACCAGCTTCTGAATCAATTGATTTAGTCTCCGATCAGAGGCTATCATATATGGATATTTAACATTCAACTGTGAAGGCCACGTTGTGTTCAATGAACATCTGAAGAAACCATGCCAGCTAATGGCCATACTGCTGCTCCACATCTTGCATTTCAAGCGGCTCCGGGAAAATTTCACTGGATAGCCTTTTGTTAGAATATGAATGTTCAATTCCACCACTGCCGTGAGATCCTATTCTTCCCGGCTGCTTTGAGCCACTTACACCTTCACGGTTAGTATGGCCTGGAACGGCATTTTCTGATGAGCTGTGCCGACGACCGCCAAAAATGGCAGCATTCCAGGATCTCCTAGATGAAGTTGTTCTCAGCCTCCCTGAACTGTAACTATCCTCTCTTGAAACTTTCAGAGGATTCTCCAATGCTTTGAGTATATATTTCATTGGTGGACGTTTTGAAGACCTGGGATTAAGGCATGATCTGGCCACAATTGCCATGGCCCATACTTCTTCCAACAAATCTTCATCTATGATCAGAGACGGGTCAATAATTTTTGTCACTAGTTCTTTGTCATATATACTGATATATCCCAGGGTTTGTTCTAGCCACTCCTTTGTAGTCTCATCATCTGATCTACTGATGCCTAGTTTCCCCGTTACGAGCTCTAGCAAGACCTTTCCGAAACAGTACACATCGTAAGCACAAGTCACTGATGATGAACCTGTTCATACCAAGGAGACATATCAACATTTTTCTTAATGCTTTCTGAATTATGGACACATAATGTGACTGAACAAATTCATATCAGAAACGGCATGCTTCAGCCAACAATAGAGTTTTTAACTCGAGATCATTATCATCAATTAGATATGTGTGAAGATGTAGATTTACTGCCAGTTGCTGCTAAGAAAAAGCAGGCAGTAAATTTCTTTGATGATGACTTAAAGATGTCTCAAAATCAGTATATTGGCAAAAGGTAAAGGAAATTTTCGGAAAAAAAAGATATACATACCAGAAGGGCCTGGTTCAGAGGATCTGCACAACAGAAACAGATTATATCTTAGATGAAGCAGAATAGGAATAAAAGGAAGCATAATCACAGCATCAAGAAGATATATATATTATCTCATCAGACCAAATGCCAAAACACAAAATAAAATGCATAGAACATTTACTTCTATGCGCATTTCTGATGCTGGCTGACCTGGTGACACTACTAGCCAGCTTTTCATAACACAACATCCACTTAACTGTAAAATACTTACTGTGGTTTCCGCAGGAGCCTTGTGAGAACATTGTGGCATGAATCCCCTTCCTGGATACAGACCTCACCCAGGCTTCCGAGTCGTACCTCAAATTTATCATCAAGAAGGATACTGCTTGCTTGAACGTCTCTTTAAACATCAAAATATAATTGCATTTAATAATTTCAACAATTAAAAAGGATGGAAAAGTGAACCTCACAAAATGTAAGTTCTAGTTTTGGTTATACCTATGAACAATGGGAGGGTTGCATTCATGATGCAGATATGAAAGACCTTCAGCAGCTCCTATAGCAATTTTTAATCTTGTAATCCAATCTAGAGACTGTACACTGTCATCTTCAGAATCGGATACACTGTACAAGGAACTAGCCAAGTCTCCATGTGGCATATATTTATAAACCAGAAACTTGACATTGTCATTCTCTGAACAATGGCCCAGAAGTGGGACTAATCTTGTATGTGAATACTTGCTGAAAAATTCTAATTCTGTCATATATGATTCCTTCATCTTCCCAGAAAGAAAATTCACCTTCTTTACAACTACAGGGCTTCCTCCATCTAGAAAACCCCGGAAGAGATCTCCAGAGTGACCAGACTTGATGAAATTTGCATCACCAAATTCACCAGTTGCACAAAGTAATTGTTCATAAGTAAAGGAATCTTTCAAATTTGATAAAATAACAGGATCCTTGGGAACTGAAGGGATATGTCCTTCTGGAACAGGCCCTACATTAGAGCTGCCTCTCTGATTTGCAATGGTCTTGTCACACTTCCGCAACACAAATATCATAATCAGTACCAAAACGACAATGAAGCCAAGTCCACCAAGCAATCCCACCAGAATATAAATCCATCGTTTTCTTCTCTTTTTAGGAGCAGGTGCAGCTTCATGTCCAGGCAATGGGGGTTCTGATAGTTCTGGGGTTCCAAAATTATCAAAACTTAAGCCTCTCTCAGCATAAAATAATTTACAATCACTCAAACTTCTCTGATTCGTCACAGCCTGAAGACAATTCCTGTCAAGGCTAATATTGCTTTGACTACCATCAGGAACCTTTCCTTGGATATAATTAGCAGAAAGATCAATCAAACTAACATTTCCAAATGAAGAAGACAGAGTTCCATAAAACATATTATTTGAAAGATTGAACAAGACGCCACTGGCATTAATATTTGAACTAAAAGTAGGTAGAACACCTGTAAAGTTGTTAGAAGACGCATCAAGAACACGTATGCTTGGCAATGACAACAATGCCACAGGAAGAGCACCGTCAAATTTGTTCCCACTTAGCATCACAACTTGCAATTTTTCAAGACTGGAAAATAAAGAATCTGGCAACTCACCCTCTAGTCCATTTTCCCCAATTTCCATTCGAACCAAATCCTTCAACCCTGCTAACTCTGCAGGCAATGACCCAGAAAGTGAGTTTTTGGTAAGATTAAGCTCAACCAATTGAGAAAGGTTACCCAGTTCCACAGGAATTGAAGCTGCAAGATTATTGTCTGATAAATTCAAGAATTTCAGACTATCAATGTTGCCCAATCCCGGTGGAATTGGCCCAGTTAAGTAATTGGAAGAAAGATCAAGCCTTGACAAATTACTAAGCAATGCAAAGTTAGGAGGAATTTGTCCAGTGAGGGAGTTTCTTGAAAGGTCAAGGACTGATAATTGCATCAGCTGGCCGAGAGCAGAGGGGATACTACCAGCAAGGTTATTATCAGATAGATGTAAAGCACCGAGTCTGCTCAAATTACCGAGAGACTCAGGAACCGGACCACTCACTGAACTAGACCGGAGATCGAGTACTTGCAGTGAACCAAGCCCATAACCGAACCAGGACGGTATCGAACCGGGAAGTGAGAACCCAGAAGCATTGAAATATTCCAGAAACGTCAAATTAACTAGTGAATCGACGTTGAAACTGGGATTTGAACGCCCAACGTGAGTCCGTTTAAACCCAGATATATTTATCCCGGCGACCCGGCCGTTCTTGCACTGAACTCCTTTCCAGTTATTACAGGGGTCGGATTTTATAGGCCAATCTGCGCCTCTCAGCCCTAAAGATGACCGGAGATCAAGCAAAGCTATCCGTTCGCTGGGGGAATTCAAGAAGCTTTGCTGAGCCAGTGAACAGTGAATTAATAACAGAACTAGAACGAGACGGAGCAGAGCTCGTCTAGCGTCTTCCATGGCATTATAGAGTTTGATAATATGGAGGTGATGCTTTTCATGGCCTATGGCGGCCCATCTTCTTCTTCTCCTTCCTGAAGCTATCGGAGTTGTTCATCTGTATCATCAACCAATTGAAGGGAGAAGAGAAAAAGATATTAAAAACCCAAGAAAAAAAAAAAAAAAGAAATCTTGTTCTTCGTGTAATATTCTTACCTCCAGTCACGAACTTTGTTTCTTCATTCTATGTCGTTGTGCTTCTGAGTTTTCTGCTTCACTTTCACCCATACCCAAAAACAAGAACTAACCAACAAGAATAATTAATATAAATAATTATGAACTATTTGACTGTACACACAAACACACACTCCCTCTCTTTCTCTCTGTGTATTACAAGGAAAAACAAAATCTTTTACGATTTTAATTTCCTGATTTTGGGACTAGATTAGGCTAACAGCCTAACACTTATCATATCAGAAACTCTTTGGCTCTTTGCAAAGATTGGCACGAGCTTTTAAGAGCGAGAGAGGCATTAATGACCAAAAAATAAAAAGTGGAAATGCTCCAACCTCCACCACCAGGTTTCTGCTACTAACACTGTGTCGCTTTCAGTCACCGGAGAGCTTTAAATGAACCCTTTTTTCAACCTCTTGCAGGAGAGCTTCTGGATTGGACAGTGGTTTACATTGAATTGCAGATTTTCGAGAAGACAGAGCCAAGCAAGAAAAGTTTTACCTTTAATGGATTAAAGTTTGTGTTTACTTTGATTAGCTCGTGGACGATTGGGATGGACTGTTACGTTACATGCAACTCTCTTCTTCTTTTTTTTTTTTTTTTTTTTTTTCTATAACAAATTATTACAAACCGTATACTTACGGGATTTTGAATTTTAATGAAAATGTATAGACGTTGATGGTTTCTTTTTTCCTATTTTACAATTTAATCATCAAAGTATGATTAAAATTACAATTTAATCCTTTTTATAATAAAAATAAGTTAATTCTTGAGATATTTTATAAATTAAATAACTACTTTACTTTTTATTTAAATATAGTAAACAAATTATAATAATTATTAAATTACAAAGATTAATTTATAATTTTCAACTCATTATTTGAAAAACTAATATAAATTATTTTGTTTGTTATGATCTTTTTTTGTTTTATCATATTTAAAAGTTAAATTATTGATTTTTCATAATTTAAAATAACTTATTTTTGCCTTGTTAGATGGAAATTAATTGCCGTAATCGAACCAGCAACAATGCGGAAACAGAATTCTTGACTGACTTTGCTAAGATGCTCATCAAGTTACAAATTCGATTACGGAAATGATTATCAAATATTCTTTTTTTTTCCACACAGTTAAATGGATTTTCTTTTTCATATATTTCAATGTAAAAAATGTAATAATCTCAAAAGTTTCAGTTGAAAAAAACTTAATTATCATTTGTATCTCACAAACTATTAAATAATAATAATTTTAATTTATGCACACACAAACTTAGCCCGGTGGTAAGTGCATTCGAGTAAATCTGAAAAATTTCAGGTTCAATACCTTCCCATTTCAAAAAAATAATAATAATCTCAATTTATAAAATTCTTAAAAACAAAATAAATTTATCACGAGGAAGGAAAATAACATAGTAAATTGAGGATGAATTTTAATATGGAAATTAATTTTTTTTATTTCCTTATATATATTTCCAAATTAAAAAAAAATACTTTTTCCAAACTGCATTTTACTTTCCAAAAGAGGGAGACCAGTTTGGTGAAATATAATAATAATAATGAGTGATTTTCTATATCATCCTTAAAATTTTACCCTTTTTGCAAACTTAAAAGGAAAAATTTTTGTGTACGTTAGGTCCCCATCACAATTCACCAAATTGAAAAAATAATAAGAAGAAGAAGAAATTTTTCTGAGATATATATAAAAAATAAATATACAATAATCTATTTTGACTCTTTCAAATTAAATATGTTAGCATTATATCAAAATCAGTATATATTTTCAACTAAATTACTAATTATGCGTTTTTTCCATGGTGATTTTAATATAAGTAATTTAAAATTTTACCATAAATAATTATAAATATAAAATTATGTTAGTAAGATAAAATAATAAACAAAGCAATGAGCATATAACAACGGAACCCGCCGTCTGACTGCGACTATACGCTTTTTCCAACGCGGAGTCCAACGTGGACCCACCATTTCCGCGTTTCGCATACGTTTTTCTACTCAGGAGTTGCGACGACGATTTTGATATTTCCCACGATGGAATTTGTATGATCTTATCCGTACAACAAATATAAATCTAATAAATAAGCCACGTAGGTATATACAATATGATTTTAACTTATGGTTTTTAAGAGCATAAATTCATTTAATAGTCCAATATTGAACGATATCAACATAAAGAAAAGTAAAATGGTTGATTCATCAAATTCCACACTAAACAATAAACCAAATGGTCCTAAAACAAGATCCCATTATACTTTTTTTTTTAAATAAAAAAAAAAAAGTTTTAATGATGATGACACGACATGATTACGGTGAAAAATGGATAATTTTTTTAAAGTAATAAAAAAAAAGTAACAAAATAATTGAGGGGAAAAGCACTAAAGTCCACTTCAAATGAAAGGAAATTGATGAAAAAATTAAAGGAAGAATGACGTGTCGAAGTTGGGTTTTTGTACATGTCGGCTTTTATGGTGGATATTGATGGGAAAAGCTTGTTTTTAAGTATCCCAACTTATTGATTAATCAAATTATATTTTCGTGTGCGCCTGTTTTTTCTTTTTCTTTTTTGTAAAAAGCAAAAAGTTAAAAAAAAAAGAACAAAAACAAAAATGCAAACTAAATAATTTTACATTGATTATATAATTTTTTTATCTGAAATATAAAATTACATTATATATGGCGGCTAGAAATAACAAAATATAACTATATCAAAATTATGACATCATTTAATTAAAATAATTATTAATTTAACGATTATATTTATAAAAATATTAAATTAATATGAAATATAGTTAAAAAATCTAATAAAAAGAAAAAAAAATTAAAATCAAAATTACTAATTATATTAATAAAATTTCATCAAATACAGAGATAATTATACCTAATAGATTCTCTAATTAAAGTATAAGTAGTTAAAATAGTATTACGACGAACTAATTTAACAAAAATATCAGTTTTAGAATCTAACAAAAATTTACAATCATTCAAAATTAAATCCCTACATAAAATAATTTGACAAAAATACTCTTTAAGTGCCTGTCTAAACCCCTGCATAAGATAATTTGGCAAAGATATTCCTCCTTCTTTATCATCTCTCAAGCATATTATGTGTTGTCAAATTAAAGTCTCTCGAACAAAGTTATGGAAGATAGCTTCTACGAAATAAAACTCGAATAAGATTTCAAGACTGACGTCGTCGTTGCGATTCCGGAAACTCATAATAACTAATAAACCTCTATTGAACATTACCTTCCGAAACAATCGAATCAATAGAATTTGAAGAAAAGCCAACCACAGAAACAGACACATGACTCTTTCACATTAACGAAAGGCCTCCGCCTAATCCTTGTCTATTGACTGAGAAGCAACCATCAAAATGTAAAAAATTACGAAAAAATTCCGTACGAGAACTAAGAACTTTTATTTCCATCAAAAATAAAATATCAAAAATAAAATATCCAACTTGTAACTAGTAACTAAATCCTTCAATGCATTAACTGTCCGAAAATTATCGAGTCCTCGACAGTTCCAACACAGGACGATCATTATTTTTTGCTATCCCGACTTTTGACGGGATGAGCCGTTTCACTGTTGCCTGTCAAATTAACATTCACAGGGGTGTTGTTAGAGATATCCTGTTGAGAGGAAGGAAAACTTGTAACAACGTTATGTTTAGTGTTTCTTGGCCTTTTTTTAGTATTATCATTTATTCGGGCTGCAATCTCCTCATCAAGCTTATCAGAACTATCTTGGCCCACAGAATTCTTGTCCATGTCCATAATATAGTCCTCAGTCTCCTTATTTACAATGGGTTGACTTTTGCCAAATAAGGAGAAATGCCTATTATGTGCTGTCAAATTAGTGTTTTCAAAATTGCTAGTTGATGTCAATCCTGCCACAAATCCAGGCGGAACAGAATTGCCAAAATCACGCAGCCACAGGCTTGTCGGTTTCTGGTTCCGACGAACAGGTGCTCTGAGGAAATCACCTCAATCAAACTTTCATATCTTCTTTCTTCAACCTCGGCCGCAAGTCATAGAAAGTCTCTACATGACCCGGTTTTCCACATAGATAGCAAAAAATAGTCAGCTTTTCATATTGAAACTTCACAGAAAATACAGTACCATCGTCTCCAATAAACTTCTTCCACTGTTTCAAAGATTGTCGAATGTCCAAACGAACTTTAACTCTCATAGGGTTCAGCGACATAGTCGAAGCATTTTTCATATCATACTCTTTATAGTGGTCAACAAAATTTCCGACGAATTTAGCCAACGTCTCATTATAATAACTAGAAGGGAGGTCTTTAATCAGAATCCAAAAATCAGAATGAGTTAGAGGGATATGGAGAGGATTTTCATTACCTTGTATCTCATTCCAAACAAGCAGGAATCGATTGTAGGACCCCCATTCCCTATATTTCCAAAATCAACATTATTAAAAAACTAAAACAAATATCTTTTTTACTCTAATTGCATAATAGATATACCCTCTAAAATATGCTATAAACTTGCCAAAGAGGTCTGCATATTCTGAAAATTGATTGGATTGTATGTGAGAAACATCCCCATCATACAGAAATCATAAGTGATGATCGGAATGTCTCTGGAGCTCTTAATAGGGACAACAACATCTTATTCTTCATCAATAGTCAATTGACGCAGATCGTCTTCCATGGAGAATGGGAAAGGAGAAATTAGGTTTAAGAAAGAGGAAAAGGCGAGAGTATCGAGGTACAAAGGGACCACATAGGGAAACTTGCGTCGAAAGTTAAAGAGAAAAAATTTTTAAAATTATTATTATCATGTTCGTATATATATATATATATTTTATGACTGTCAGACTTTTTACATCTAGAGGTAAGACCAGACTTTAAAGAAAAACGCAGACTCAAGATCCACCAAACCTCTTCCAAAGCAAATCAGCCCCACGCGGCGTGTTCCAGTCCGGAGATGAAAAGCAGATCGGACAGGCATACGTGTGGACTCATATGAAGGAAGTTTAGCCTGATAATGTGATAAGAGGTAGGAGAGCAGACCCAATCACTTCGCAACCATGTTTTCATACGCACCGGGAGGAATTACATGGTCACCTGATGTGAAGAGGACCCTGACACATTTGTGCATACGGATTTGAGTGATAGAGATAGGTAACACTGTAACAGAAAGACGATTAGACGTCACTAGCAGACAAAAGAAAAAGGAATAAAAAAAGAAAAATATCATATTTTTCAACCAAACTTACACGGTAAATCTTATTTTTTAAATTTTAAATATAAATAAATAACTAAATATATATATATATATATATCAAAGATACCGTTAAAATTGGTACTGTTTTGATAGTTGTTGAATTATATTTTTAAATTTGTGTGTTTTTATTTTTTAAGAAGAAAATATGATTTTAGTACAAATTAAATAAATGAGATATTTAATTTTAATTTTGTTTTTATATTTTAAAACTGAATTGACTGATCCAACATACATTAGAATACTGTATCAATTTTAATTGAATTTCAATTTCAATTTAAATTGATCAACTTTTGATTTTGTTCTGATTTCAAACTCATCATTGGTCCGATTTAATCTCATCTATAAATAACTTTGTGCAAATTACAATTAATTAATTCTTGTTGGCTATTATAAATGATTTTACAAAACAAGCTATACTACATATTGGAATTATTTAAAATTTAAATTTAAATTTAAATTTAAATTTAAATTTTTATAATTATGTGAATTTTTTCAATATTGTTAAGTTGAATTTGATTAATTATATATATAAATGCATTGATGAATCATAATGACGAATACTAGTATATGTTAAATTATTCTAAACAACTATGAATCAATTTTCCAATTATATAAATTAAGGCTTAAACGGGGCAATCTTAAATAAATTAAAGAAATAGATGAATTAATCACATTAACATATATTGAGATATATGTAAATTTTTCTTTTAAAATAAAAATTGAAAATTAGAGAAGTAGAATCTGAGACCTCTTAAATTTACTCAAATACACTTACCATCAGACTAAGTTTATGAGTATGAATTATATGTAAATTTTAATTAATTATTATTTAAGCATATATGACTTTATGCATAAATCATATATAATATGGTTGATTGAATTCTTTAATTTGAAGAGATAGAATTAAAAAAAATAAAAAATTAAAAAAAAAAAGCCTCTATCTAGAAAATTAGAGCGAAATAAACAAATTGAAAAGTAGATGATGAGAGCCTCTAGATAAATTTCCATGTAGCCTGATATTGAGTTTTTATGTTTGCAATATAAATCTTCAACGAGAAATGCTGGCTACAAGTCATTTGAAAAGATAAATGTTCAAGCTTTTTATTTTATTTATTAAAATATATAATAATTAAGAATTAATTGAAAATAAAAAATAATAATTAATATAATAAATACATTTCAATCAATAAAAGAGAGTGCTAAATAGTCGAGTTTTCATGTAAGGATTGCTTTAAAATAGATGTTTTCTCTAAATTTATTTAATTATAATTAATGTTAAAATTTAATAATAAATATATATACTCACACTATTAAATTAAAATGTGTTAATAAATATGATAAAATTTATAAAAAATTATTATAAAATTTTTAAATTTTAACGAAATTAATTATTTAATCTTTATAATCATAAATTTTAATTAAAATATTCCTTATATTTTTATAAATATAGCAATTAAATCCTTCTGTAAAATATTTTGTTAGTCTATTGGTAGAATCATTAGTTAAAATAGAGAGGATTAGGAAATGATAAAAATACTCCAGTCAAATTCATTTATTAAAACCCCTAACTTCTCTCTTTTTCTCTCCCATCTTTTCTCCTCCTTTCGTCTGTGGCTTTCTCTTCAAGCTCACCCATCTCCTCTGCTAAAAAGGCAGCTTCACCATGCCATCCAACTCCTTGAATTCTAACAAATTATTGAAATTTTAACTTGCCATCAAACTTCTCAACCATTTATCATTTCCTTGGCTGTGCTCTCCACCATTGATGTGTCATTCTCCTCTTTTCTGTTCTCCATATATCATTTTTTTCTTTATTTATCATGGGTTTCTTCTTAATTCTCACCTTGAATCGGTAAATCATTTCCCTTACTTCTCACTCTCTATCAGTAAATCATCGTTGAACTTCATCGATCATCACAAAATTGCTTCCATTAGTTCTCAATTGAATTGGTAGCCGCAAGTTCTCACCAATCACACACCTAATATCTTTGTAACCATCTTAAATCCATAAGACTCATTGGCATTTATTATTGCATCACAATGAGCAACGGTCGATAAGCAGTGATTGTTTATCAGTTTAAATTATTTTTCTATATTTATATTGAAAAATAAATATAAAAAAATAGATTAATTTTAAATTGTGTTTATGAATTGCATTTTACAAATTAAAATTTCATTGATAGTTTACCAATTTTATTGATTTTAAGAATTTTTTATTAGTATAAAACTTGAAAAAAATGATTATGAAAAAATAAAAGTTTTACAGAAGAGAATAAAGGGATTGAATAAGGCTGAAACTAATAAAGGATTACACGTGTTTTGATACTAGATTGAATTAGCGGGACAAGGATAATTTTAGAAATTTTATAAAAAATTAACGAAAATAATTAATAATTTTTAATAAAAAAATTTAATAGTTGTATTTTATAATTACGAGAAATATTTTAATTAAATTTTATAATTATAAAATTAAATAATTCATTTCACTAAAATTCGTATAGTAATTTTTTTAAAAAATTCATTAAATTTTATAGAGTTTCAAGACAAGTACATTTAAAGAAAGTGATAGGTGACTTTTTTTTTTTTTCTATACAATTAAGAGCATTAAAAAGTTATAATTCTTATAGAATTGAATTTACATAATAAGGAGTTTAAATAATTTAAAAATAAAAAATGTATAATAAATTATGTATAAATTATTTTAATTACATATACTCTTTATATAATGTAAACACTTTTTATAGTAATGAGTTCTATGATAATGTTGGCGCTCATGCGATTGGGACTTGCAGCAACTAATGGCATTGGGCTAAGGACTTGCATGGGCCTATTTGCCATGAATCTTTGGTCTAACTTTAGGTCCATTTATAAGATATATATAGCAATAAGAACACTTGTGGCAATGTCTCTTCTTTCCCTTTCAAGTGTGTGATACTGTTTTTTTTTTTTTTTTTAATACACAGCCAATTATTTCATCTATATTGTTTAAATATTATGAACTTAATCCACTAATTGGTTTTCAATTTTTTTTTAAATTATATTAAAATATTATTAACATTTTAAAAAATCTACAAGTTAATCTTTAAATTCATTAACGGATCCAAAATGATACGTTCATTGTTTTTAATTTTTTTTTCCATTCATTGTTTTTAATTGTTTTCTCGTCATGAAAAAGGACCGAAACGAAGTCCAAGCCCTCGCAAACCTGGGGAACGCCAAAGCTCAGTATCTACCAATACAGCATAGTTAAGGAGAATCCACGGTCTGATTTCTTTCAAGGAACATATATATATATATATATATATTTTTTTTCTTCTTATCGCTTGGGATTCTTTCCCTCCTTGATTCTCTTTTTATATTTGTATATTTTTTAAAAAAACCCCAGCACTTGCAGGTTCCAATGGGGGAATTTCCTCCAGAAAGGTCAATATGATTCGGCAGTTTCGTTATTCGTATCCTTAAATGGAAAGAATGTGGTGAATTGTGGTGGACACAAAATGACTCTCCAAACTTTTATGAAGAATCCTTAAAGGTCGAAAATCGCCGTTGGCGAAGACCTAAAGGCCAGTAGTCCACCAACTTGCACGAGGGACCATGGGAATCAACTAGCTATTGACGGAGGAAACTACGCCGACACTCATCTTCCCTCTCTCTATAGCTCATCATTCGAGCTCCAACTTGCAAATCAAGGTCCACACTACGAAACAAAAATGGCCTAAAGCTTTTTTTTTTAATTTTTTTTTCTTTTGCCAAAGCCTAAAGCTTTGGAGAAGAAAGGCAAGGTAATCCTGATAAATAAATTCTACTAAATTGCACGCGGATGATAAGAATATTAAATAGTGCACTGTTTGGTTCATAAGAAATATTTTTAATGAGAATATTTTTGATATTTTTTACATTTAGAATAATTGTAAAAAATAATTTTTAATTGTAGAAAAATTAAATTATGTTATAAGCTATGGGATATCAACAATCATTGCCATTTATATATAACAGGTAAACCATATCGTCTGATATTGTTTTATACAATCCCTTTAAAAGTTGCAGAGTTTTTTTTTTTATAAAAAAAATAAAAGTTGTACAGGTTATTTTCAGGTTTAAAGGAGGTCAACATAAACTTGTATAACTTTGGAGATCCAATCACTAGAGGGCAGTGTTATATCTGTAGAACAAGTCGACAAATTCTTGTCTTGTCCTTTTCTTTTTTCTCGAAAGATTTCTTGTGTTGTCTAATCTATTGGTGATGATAAAGTACTGAAATCAAAATTCTCTCAGCTTAAACTAATAATTAGTTGTTTAGCACTTGGTTGTTATTATTTTTTGTTTAATATGTGTAATCTTAAATTTTGAAATAAATTAATTGATAAATTGTTAAGTCATGTTTATTATTTTGAATAATTTTAATTAACTGCTCTTTTTCATGAATGCTATATAGAGTTAAACGATCTACATGAAATGAGAAAAAAAGCAAATTAAATGAAAACGACAATTCTTGTGTATTGTGAATTCATCCATACGTGATGTGAAAATTCGTTGGGTATTTGTAAATTTCTTGCCAGAACGTATTGCATATATACTTATAGTTATGGCCAGGCATCTATTGATTTAATTTTCCATGTTAAACTAAACGAAAAATGATTCGCATAAAGAGAATTGTGCTTGACAAGAAAGTAAGAAACTAACAGTACATACATTTGAAATTTGACAGAAAACACCTAATTTTGCAGAAGTGTTGGATAAATTCATATGTGTTTAGCCTTAATTCATGGCGGATGACTATATATTAGTAATAAATCTCTCTCGGAAGGACTGAAGCAACCCAGAACCTGCAAAAATTTTCAAATGGCAGACACCGTCTATACGATAATCGCTTATTGGTGTGATGCAATCAAGTTGGAATGATCAGAATCACCATTGAGGCGAGCCGGAAGCAAAGCATAACAACAGATGCACAAGCCTTATCTCTTGGTTGGTTGAGTGCTGCATGCATACAGCTGTATCTCTATCTAGTCTCTAAAAAGGATTAGAAAATGAACCAAGATCTACATTTGCGGTTCAAAACTCATCACTACAAACCAAAAAGAATTTTCATGAATTTGCTTGTTTACAATACTGTACTTGCAGAAGTGGAGATGTGTCTTCACTTATTGTTTCTACTTGAAAACAAGAAAAGGGATTCGTGTCACATGACAATATCTTTTGAATAATACCTATCAGAAAGGAAATGAACATATGACCTACTGTTCACCATCTCGAATCTTTACTTGGGAGAAGTAAACGTACAAACTGCATGCCTCGCTAATGGTTGCTTCGATGGTAATTATGGGAACCAGGACAATTCCCACAGCTGTAAACTTTTCCTCTTAGGGTTGTTTAGAGATAAAGAACCCTCACCATCACTTCACTACTTTAGATACCCTTGTTCAAGAAATTAATATGAAGTCTCTCTATGTTATTTGAATGAATTTTAAGTGATTTTCATGACCACCCTTAGAGAGTAAATCGGAAACTCTACAGATGATAAGCGTGATAAGCGTACGATAATAAGTAAAAAAGAAAAACCTAAAGGCCTGAAGAAGAATCTTATTTTATATATATTTTATACAGATGCGTATACCAGCTCTCTGAAGCCCACCTGCTGACTAAATTCTCCGTAATAAAATTAAATGAAAGAAAGAAAAAAAAACGTTTGCATGTAAAAAATTGTTATAATTGTACGCGAAACTCTTGTAGCCAGCTAAATATGTTTTGGAAGGTTGTTGAGAAGAGAGAAAGAACTAACAGTGCGTTTGAAAGTTGACAAGAAACACAAAATTGCCTAATTTTGCAGAAGTGTTTCTTTCTCGATTGACATTATCTCATCCTGAAAATTTTCACACCAAGACCCGTGAATATTGCAAGACGACAGCTGCTGAATTAACTTGCACTCCACTTATTCCATGTGATTAGTGTTATAAAAATAATTTTATACCTTGTTCAAATAAGTTGTGAAAATGGAAAGTAAAAAATCCATGTAGAAAGACTATAAGATATTTTAAGTGTTAATATATTACCGGAAAATTTATATATTCTTTTATATTCTCCTTTAAATTTCAATCCAAATTTCTTGTATGTGATTTTTTTTATTCTGAAGAGTATATTGCCACAATTCTGCGGTTCTCCCTTAAATTTCAATTCAATTTTTTTCTGAAAAGTCATAGCATTGCTATATATAATTTTTTTAATTCTGAAGAGTATATTCCCACAATCTTGCGGCAAGCGTAATGAGATAATTAAATCCTAAAAACAAGTTCTTTTTTTGGGCAATTAACTTCTAAAAGAAAGTGTTTTCTTTTTTTTTTTTACGATTCAAACTCACTTTGCTAATAATTAGAATTTGAATTCTAATCGTCAACGGCCTACATGACTTTAAAATTATAGGTGAGTGTTCTAATAATACCCGTTTCCGAGATAATTTTGAAATTAATACTTAGTTTTTAGACTTAATCAAAATATTATAAACATAGATTAAAATAGAAATTAGGAGAGTGAATTATGTTTAATTTTTAGCCAACTACAATCAAAATAACTATCAATTATTAAAATAATTAATATTAATAAATAATATTTTAACACAATTTTTTATATCTAATATATTAATTAAGATTAAAATATAAATGTGTAAAAATATCTAATATATATAAAGTTTTTATGTGTAAAAATCGAATATATAGCCACTTTTTTTCAGTAAATTTTTCTGTACACACTAACCGAAGAAATAAAAACGTACAAAAATTTTTCAAAGAACCAGAAAAAAATATACAGCTCAAGTACACCTTCTAGCAAGTTGATCTTTTTTATGTGGGTTTTGGAAACCTAGTTAAGTAGCCAAGTAATGAAAATCACGTTGCTTTTAGTTATTACCAAGACAAAATAAAAGAAAATGCTGGTTTGCCAGAGATATTAATGACACCATTATGTGCTTTTCATGTGACTGTTGTCTATGCCATTTGTAAGTGCATCACACTATGCGACCATTGAATGCAAATATAGTGTGCTGAGAAGCTGAATAGCTCTCATTTTGAGTACAAGACAAATGGAAATCCCAGGTAACAAAGAATTTTAGCAACAAGTGCTGTAATAAAAGCAGGAAATTGAAAGTAATGAGATCTAGCTTTGCCATTAAAGTCTAAACATGCATGATAATCCTCATAATTAACTGGAAATCAAAGAGTAGCAAGAGGTTTTAAGAATTAATCCATTGATTCGCAAAGAAAAGCAAAATAGAAAAGGCCAAAGGCCCACCAACCACCCTACTTTTTCTTTCTCTTCCTCCTATAAATAGCAGCAATGGCACACGCTCTTTGCTCATACCACCAACTTCTCTGTGCATATTCTAGCTTTTTATTGTATTCACATTATTTCGTTTTCTCTTAGTAGCTATCTTCTCTCTATCTGTTTACCATTTGCCATGGCCTCAGGCTCGTCTTGGACTCCAAAGCAAAACAAATTGTTTGAGAATGCTTTGGCTATCTACGACAAGGACACTCCTGATCGTTGGCATAATCTAGCCAGAGCTGTGGGTGGCAAAACCGTCGAGGAAGTGAAGAGGCATTATGAGTTGTTGGTTGAAGATGTGAGGCAGATTGAAGCTGGCCAAGTTCCTTTGCCTAATTACAGAAAAACTGGCGAAACCTACAATAACTACGCGGATGAAGAACGAAGGTATATGTTTACTTGTCTATATGAACATCCCACTTCTCTTTTCATTTCAAGCAGATAAATAAATGCGATATTAATAACCGATAATATGATTCAACACGATTCGATTTTATAAATAGAGTAAATATTTATTGAAAATTTTATCCATTAATAAACCGGCTCAGTGATATTATATATATCTTTCAAGGGATGGGAAGAATTTTTAGGCATTTAGTGCTATGATTGTTCATGGCTAATATCTCTTAAATTCCATGCAGGCTGAAGGGTCTTAAGCTGTAGTGAAAATTGAACCAGAATCCCTATCTCTCAAGTGATGAGGGCAGCCCTAATTAAGTAACAATCATGGAATGCAATTAGACCTCTCTCTCTCTCTTTCTCCATTGTGAAATGTTTCCTTGTCTAATATTTATGTAGCAGGGTTGGGTCATCAATGACTCTAATTATATCTGGTATGCCCTTCTAGTGTAATGGATTTGTTGCATATAATTAATTAATGCCAAGTTCTATTTTAGAATTAGGTTTTGGAATTAAAGGGAAGAAAATTTAAAATAAAAAGATGAAACAAGAAAACCCATGAAGATTCAAACTTATAAGGCTAGTGATGATGATGAAAATAAAAATGAAAATGGAGCAATAACTTTTTATAAAGGGAAGTGATTTGATGTGAAAGTTCTCTTTATGAGACAAAAAAGATAAGAATAATGGAGTTCACAAAACAAAATTATTGTTAATTGACTTAATAAATGACTTGATTAAGGGATATAAAGGGAAACATATGTGTAGGAAAAAGAGCAATGACTTTGGTTAATTTGAGGTAATTTGAAATTGGGGAAAAGAAAGGAGATCCAGTGCCAAACAGCTCATATGTGTCTGTGATATTCCTTATTCTGCTTCTTATCGATATCTCAGTTAACCAACGATCCAGAAAAAAAAAAAAAAAAAATATTGCAATCTCCAAACTTCTAATTCCTCAAAGCTAAGCCAAATTTACTTCAGCTCCGTTTGTCTCATTTTTAGAAAAATATTTTATATATATTTATAATTAAAAAAGTTATTTTTTAAAAAATAATTATTTTTTTAATTATAAAAATATTTTTTATTAATTAATTTTACTGATTCTTCATGAATATTGTGAGTAATATTTTTTTTTATTTAATTATATGAATAAGGGGCATGTTTTGACCATGTACACACTGCAAAACAGACAAAACAAAACACCCACCTCCCTCTGTTGCTTATAAAATAGTACGGCTCAATGATCAAATTTACTTTAAAGGAAGTTAAAATGAGTATTTTTTTTTCTAGATTATTTAAAATATTTTAATTTAAAATCATATTAACTCAAAAATTAAAAAAATATAAATTTAGTTTTTTTTTTACTAAATCAAGAAATTTAGTTCAAAAATAAAAATTTTATTTGTCTAAATCAAAAAATTTAGCTCGCAAGTTTCATTAGAGTTTAAATTAAAAATTATAAACTAACATAAACAATAAATTGAAGTAGCGTTGATTAAAAATAAATACATTGCTGAAATTAAACCATGATGCATGTTTCGTTTTGTATTCTTTATGACATTACAGAGTCCTACGTAAACGCTTTTTTGGTCGGAAAATATATCATAATTGAGTCCAATTAATCACCATCAAGATCTAAAAATAGTTTAAAATCCTAAAAAGCTAATAATACAATGCCTTAATCAAACACATCACATCAATCACTGTTTTTAACATTTTAAATTACATATCAAAGAGTTATATTTTTTTTAATTTTTTAATTTAAAGTTATAACATTTTAATCAAATTTTTATTATAATTTAGAGTGAGATGCATGGATTCGGTTTAAAATTAAATTAAATTAAATAAATTAAAAATTAAAATTTTAATATTTATGAAAATTAAATTAAATCGATTTTGATAAAAAATTAAATTGAATCGAATTAATTTTATTCAATTCGATTTTAATTTTTAATAAATTTTTTACTTTTTATACTTTATTTTTAATATTATAAAATTTAATTAAAATATTTTAATTTTAATATAATTTAATTTTTTAATATTATTAAAAATAATATATTATTATTACTAATCGGTTTAATTTTTTAATTTTTTTTATTAAAATTGAATTTAATTAAAATTTTTAAAATTAAAAATTAAATCGAATCGAAATAAATAAAAAATTAAACTAAAATTTTAAATTAATTCAATTTGATTAATTTTTTTTAGTTTGAACCGAATACGGTTTAATCTAATTATAATTATACAAGTAAACAAAACTTAAACAAATTTACTGAATTATATATTTGTAAGCTTAGTAAATATTTTTGTGGAAAATATATCAACAATAAAATAATATAACATCTGAAAATTAATTTAACAAAAAACAAAAATCATTATGATTTTTTTTTTATAAAGTTGAAGAAGACTCACAACTGAATCCAACTGGATCTAACTGTCCCATCAATGTTTTAATGGGCCACGTGGACCCTGTGACTAGTAGCGGGTGACCAAAAAGCCCATTGGTCCGCAACCACAATGTGGAAAGACCAATTAGGGTTTTCGGCTCCTTCCACAGCCCGCGCAAGCGCCAGCCCCCAGCGGGCGATATATTCTATTTGCTCTCCAACTAGTTTGAAATTTTGCAGAGAAATGGAAGCGACTACTGCCATTCCTTTCAAGGTAAGGTGAAAAGAAAAACAAAGAAAAAGAAAAACACTTTAATGTTGTTTGTTTGCTCTGTTAGGAACTTAATAATTATTGCTAACATAAAACTAGGGTTAAATAGGCGACTTACTTTAATCTTTGGAAGCAAGCAATCAGGCGGCTAACGATTCATAATGGTCAGAATTGGAGATGGAATTTTATGTTCAAGTAGTAATGTGATAATGAACTCGTGATTATAATAAACTTCAAATCGTTACTTCGTTATAAAGGGTTTTGTGTTAATTGTTGTAGATAATCATAATCATAATCTTGCGATCATCTTTGGTTGCTCGGAGAAGTTATTAGCTGAGATGGGATATGAATTCGAAGTCTTTGTAATTTTTTTTTTGGAGGGATGCAATCAGAGATTTTTGCTAGCATCTGAAGTTTTTTTTTTTTTTCATAGGCTGCAGATGTTGACGAAAAGTGCATGCGGAAGGAAAAAAAGAGTTGGCAATGGCTCTTGCCCAGGCTAAGGAAAGGTGAACTTCTTAATTATTGTTTTCTAAGTGTTAAAGGCATTGATGAATGGGTTCAAGTACTTAATTGGGATTATTAGCATTATTGGTATAACTTGAGCAGAATTTTAAATTCTAATCATGTGTCTTGGCTACCATCCACTGTTTTGGATGTTCTAATTGTCTTGTGTTTTTGTAACACCAACTGTGGAATGGGAGTTTGGTTCGAGTCTCTTACATTAACTGAGTGTGAACTGCTTCTCAGGCTGATGCCATCACAGCTAAGCTACAGGCTGATAATAATCAAGTGAAGGGTTGCAGCTGACGCAGTATGTTTTGATTCCTTCTTTGTTATTGCGCTGCTTCTTTTTTGGACACTCAGATGAATCTAGTCTCACACCTAGTGCCAAATATGGTCCAAGTATACAAGTCTTTGTAAAGAGAAAACTACTTTGTTCTAGCTACTACACCATGAATCTTCCAGTCCATTGGATTGAACCGTGAGATATAAGGCTGATGGAGTGATGGGGCAGCTTTGCTGAAACTTAGCCTTCAAATAAATAAATAAATAATTCAACTTCTTTGTTAGCAGGGATAGATGCATGCCAAAATCATCAATTTAGGCTTATGTTTGGATTGTTCAACTTTGCTACGACAAAGTTGTAGTTCATACTGAAAACAATCATAAAGTTTTTTTTTTTTTTTTGTTTTATCGTTCCCTCTGTTGTTATTGATAGTAACTTGGTATTTTTCATCATTATTTTCTTTTATCCATTGTTGCTTTAGTTCTCTGGCTTTTGGTTGTGTAATTGAACTTTGACTCTGATGCTTACGTCTCTTTGCTATGACTCTAATTATAATGGTTTACAAAATAATGATGATTATCAGTTAAAACTTGTCAAGAGGTTGGATGACTAGTCTCTACTTCTAGTTAGTATACTTGTGTAAAAGTACTCTGCTTTTGCAAATTTGATATAAAAATATGAAACGCATAATTGCACTTTACCTAAAGTCAAGAAGATAAAAAACACATGATTGCTAAACGGTATACATAGATAGCCTTGTTGGAGAAATTCTTGTATGAACTCGATCAATGTATTTGTGATCTTTGAGATAATACAAATGTTTAAATTAGATTTTGTATTAAATTAAGTGTTTCTGTAGCTTTAATTTTGAATTTTATATATTTATTGTTGTGATCTTTGAGATAATGCAAATGTTTTGTTAATGTTATTCTTAATAATGATAATAAAAAAAGAAGAGGAGAGCATTGTTCAAATTAATATGGCCGAAGAAAATGTTTCAATCAAGAGAGGAACTTGGTGAAAGGAACAAAATTTGTAGTGCTGTTTCAACTAAAGAAACACTCATTTCTAACTAGCTTGCTACACCGCGTTACTCAGGTTTGGCTCGATTATTTGTGTTGCTGTATACCCTATTGCTGTAGTGGAGCAAGGAGAACATGTTTTTTGGTTGGCCACCAGTTTTGTAGGGCCTGGGGCCCTGGGGCCCTAAAGAGTAAAGTAACAGACATGACTATTTGATTTTAGCAAACTCCATGAAACTATAAAAACCATATGCTCTTTTTTATCATTCAGACTACTGTAGTTTTTTATGCTTGACAAAAAGAAGAAGAGGAGAGAGAAAGTAAGCGAGCTTGTTCCCTTAGCTGAATAATTTGAGTTGCAGAGACAGTTGTATGCACAATGATTCCTGTTCCATACTGCTTCTCAATTATATATAAAATATCTTCCTTAAAACGCTTATTAGTTAAATATTAGATGTTAAAGATGATACCTTTTTTCTTTTTATTATTAATGATATATCTCTTTGTCCTCGTAAATTGTTCTTTCTTTCTCATGTGCGGTTTTGGTGCCTTGCAGATATATTTCAATGAAATACTAGACGAAGTCATTGAGAAGCTGGTAATGAGAGGGGTTTTGTCTTTCTTTATTGACCGCTAAGTTTGAAGAGGGATTTGTATTCAATAGTTGCTGGGGGGCTTATTACATTAGAGCATCCATGATAACTTTTGGTTTTCTAATTCCTACGGAACGCATGGTATTTACAAACAATGGCGTAGGATTTATAATATTTGTTTTGTGCATGCAGGTAGGGACAACTAATAGTGTGATGGGACTTTCCAAAGCTCTCACTAAAAAAGATTATGAAAGAGGTTCTCTAGCTACTGCACCTGTTTTCTCATCCATTCTTTTTGGAATAACTTAGACTAGCATCCTTTCTTTCCTTCATTGTTGTTATTCTAGTTCCTCCTTTCACACTTGCTTTGAACTTGGTGTCCATCAATTTATCAACTGTGCATTAATTTTAGTTAATCAAATGTGAAGTTACTGAAATTTTGAGCAGTAATCATAAATTTATTTCACCAAGTCGCCCCTTATTCATTTTTTAAAAGAAGAATTCAAATAAATTTTTATAAGATTTGTGAGATTTTAATTTATTTTAAAATTAAAATTTTTTAGTTAAATAGAATTAAATTTTTTTATTTTAAATAAGAGAATAGTTAAAATATATATATTTTTGATTTCAAACGGAGGGTGAATAATCTTATCGAACTTAATTGGAAGGAAATACTGGTTATCTAAAGTAGGATTTTGCTGTTCAACGAAAGGAGCAACAGGAGTTATTTGTCTTAGGAAAAGAAAAAAGAAAAAGAAAAACAGAAGTTATTAGTCGAGAAATGTAATAGTAGCCAAACAAAAAATTCCATTTCGCTAACTGCAAAAGTAAAGGATAAACCTACTTTTAAACCTTACAACCTTTTGCATTTTTTGCCATCTACTCCTCCAAGAATTAGTTCTTTTGGATTGAGCCGCTAGACGTATACATTAAGTCCTTTTTTAACAGATTTAACATATATATATATATAAACTAATGGTTTTAAGATATTATAAAATATTATTGTGAAAATAAAATGAGAAAAAGAATTGCCTCTCTTGAACGATGATGCTGTTTGGCTAAGCAATACAAACTAGTTAATGAGAACGATGAAAAAACAAATTAAAGCAAAGTGAAAAGGCAAAGCAAAATATTTGAAAAGACAAATCAAAAGGATTGGAAACCTAATCCTAAAAATAGAACATAAACACACAAACCAAATCAGTACCTTGAATGCTTCATCAACACAAATATCTTCCATCTCAAACTCTAATGCTAATACATTTCTTCAGTTTAACCCCCGATTCGATATCCTTTGCATATAAATCACTCATCCCACCAAGGCCACAACTCCAATCCTTCAATCTAGTCTAGAGAACCGGTGAATGGTAGGATTGCGCTGAGAGAGAGAAACCAATAATACACATTATATTACAAGAATTTTTTACAGAGTTCAATATTAGAAATGCAAAGAGTTTGAGGGCTTAAAAGTGAGTTTTCCCGAAAGTAAAAGTTTCAAAATCCCAAGAATGCTCTTTTCCTCGTTACCATGTTGGAAAATAATTTTACTTTGTGTTGTGGGGTGGGGCTATGATATTTATCTGTTTCCATACCAACGTTGAAAAAGGTCATTTTGAGCGCTTAGTGCAGCCAGCCTGGTAGAATCCAATCCATGACCAGCTGGATTTCCTTAGATTGTTAAAAGTTCGTGTGATATTGCTTTTCATCTTCTTTCTAGATTTTGATGTGCTGATAATCTTGTAGGAGAATCGGGCTAGGCAATCTGTGCTTGCTTGAAAATCTAACCATTCTTTTAGTCCTAGAACACAAATAGCCGTGGGGGTAAGAGATATCGCAAAATTCAACCGTTGACTAAAAACGGTAAAAAAAGAAATAAAAAAAACTGAAAGAGATATGACGCTAACTATCACGCATATCTACGCCTATAGATTATTTTTATAATGTATAAAATTATACAGGTGAATTTTAAAAACACAGTATCCTGAAACCACGGGGGATCTATTTCTAATTTGATATTATATTAATGAATACACAATTCAATTTCTAATACTTTTTCTAATTCATTTTGCAGTTAATATATGTATATTTTAAAATTATTAATGTGTTTTAAGTTTTAATTAATAATATTATTATTGTCCCTGTGGGCTCAACTTGGATATGTAAAGGGAAAGGCCCAAATCAATGATAGTGGGCCTCTGCTTCGGGGTTAAAAAAGCGAGTATCAACGGCCAGTTTCGCTGGGAGTCGTATATTCCACCTCCCAAGATACCATCCACATGGCCAGTTGGCTTGGCCACGTCACAGTAACAGTTATTTAACCGTCGAAGAAGAGGAAAAAAAAAAACAACCCAAAGCCAGAAGTCATATCTTACACAAATTCAACTCTCTTCTTCTTCCATTCTCCGTTTTTTTTTTTCTTAAAATAAAAAAAAAAATTCACATTAGTGTGATACTAGTAAAACCTGCCATTTTAACAGGTTCCGGCGAATAGAACAATCTCGGAGAGCTGAAGCCATGGACTCCGGTGGCGAGATTCGGATCCATCAAACCCGACGGCTTCCAGATTTTTTGCAGAGCGTGAATCTCAAGTATGTCAAACTAGGCTACCACTATCTAATCTCTAATTTATTGACCTTGTGTTTCATTCCCTTGATTATAGTTACCTCAATCGAAGCCTCCCAAATGAATCTAGATGATCTCCGTCACCTCTGGCTCCATCTTCAGTATAATCTCGTTAGCATCATTATCTGCTCTGCTTTTCTCGTTTTCGGTTTAACCGTTTACATTATGACCCGACCCAGACATGTTTATTTGGTTGACTATTCTTGTTTTCTTGCCCCCGATCATCTCAAGGCTCCATTTGACCGCTTCATGGAGCACTCTAGACTCACTGGAGACTTTGACGAATCCTCGCTCGAGTTCCAGCGTAAGATTTTGGAGCGTTCTGGGCTGGGAGAGGAAACTTATGTTCCTGAAGCTATGCATTATATTCCTCCGAGGCCGTCCATGGCCGCCGCCAGGGAGGAGGCTGAGCAGGTCATGTTTGGTGCTTTGGATAATCTATTTGCTAACACTAATGTGAATCCTAAGAATATTGGCATTCTTGTTGTGAACTGTAGTTTGTTTAACCCAACACCATCGCTTTCTGCTATGATTGTGAACAAGTATAAACTTAGGGGCAATATTAGGAGTTTCAATCTGGGAGGGATGGGTTGTAGTGCTGGAGTTATTGCGGTGGATCTCGCTAAAGATTTGTTGCAAGTTCATAGGAATACTTACGCAGTCGTCGTTAGTACTGAGAATATTACCCAGAATTGGTATTTTGGAAATAAGAAGTCTATGTTAATACCCAATTGCTTGTTTCGAGTTGGGGGTTCCGCTGTTTTGCTTTCTAATAAATCTGGTGATAAAAATCGGGCCAAGTATAAGCTTGTTCATGTTGTAAGGACTCATCGTGGGGCAGATGATAAGGCTTTTAGGTGTGTGTATCAAGAACAGGACGATGCAGGGAAGACTGGTGTTTCATTGTCAAAAGATTTGATGGCAATAGCTGGTGAGGCTTTAAAAGCGAACATTACTACGTTGGGTCCTCTGGTGCTTCCAATTAGTGAGCAGCTTTTGTTCTTTGCAACTCTGGTAGTTAAGAAGTTGTTCAACAAGAAAGTGAAGCCTTATATTCCAGATTTCAAGCTGGCATTTGATCATTTTTGTATACATGCTGGTGGGAGGGCTGTGATTGATGAGCTAGAAAAGAATTTGCAGCTCCTGCCTGTACATGTGGAGGCATCTAGGATGACACTTCACCGCTTTGGGAATACTTCGTCAAGTTCGATTTGGTACGAGTTAGCATATGTTGAGGCCAAAAGAAGGATGCGCAAAGGCAACCGTGTCTGGCAGATTGCATTTGGAAGTGGCTTCAAATGTAACAGTGCAGTTTGGGAGGCACTCCGGAATGTGAAGCCATCTCATAATGGTCCTTGGGAAGACTGTATAGATAAGTATCCCGTGAAACTAGTTGCTTAACACCAGAAATTTGCACTTTAGACTTCCCTTTCGGGAATTGTTCATCATGAATTAGGAGTCAAACTGCTCTATATTGCCTTTATAGTCTTTGAATTGTCTTGTACTCTTTAGGTCTTCTTTACTTGGCTATGGAAGTGAAGATGTGGCTTTTCATGTATTTATGTCCAGAGTACTGAGGTTAGCAATTCTTCATTCTGTAGCCCAAAATTACTAAGCACTGGATGCTTGTGTTGTAACAATTTTGTGGAAATTTTTCCTTGAATGCTGTTAGAAGTGATTTCTTTTTCTCTGGCAAAGCTTTCATTTGAATTAGGGAATATTGATCATAGGAATATGTTTGAAGAGGCTCTTCACTAATTTTTGACGATACCGAATTCCTCCGTTGACGAACTTAAAACAATCAGATACTGAATTCCTTTGTTGATAAACTTAAAAAGAAAAAGCTATGCAGTTTAATTTATTAAAGTGATTCTATCATCATTTGACACATTCCTATATTTGTTGTGCATCATTATTAGCAAGATTTTCAATTATGAGTACACATGGGTGATATACTCAGTTTTTACTTAACCTCAATGATCACCCTATTCCCTACTGCCTCAACACAGTACATTAGTGATGATATTGACAACAGAAGAGACTTTGGGCAAAACATAGGTGCTTGACAAACATAGAATTGTGGACTCTTTGATCCAACTATTAACAGTTAATTTAATATCACCTCAATTTGCGAAAAATAACTTGAATTTTAAAAAAAAAATTACATGTAATTTTATCATTTTTTATTTTAAAATTTATAATTTAATTTATATCATAGTAAGGTGATATTTGTAGTATTGAGCACTGTAAAAAAAAATTAATATAAAAAATTAATATAAAAATTATATCACTAGATAATGATATTATAAAATATTTTAACACAAACTAAATCATAAACTTTGAAATAAAAATAAATAAAATTACGAGATATTTTTATATTTTTATTTTTAATTAATAATTATATTTTAATTGTTATGTAGGATTTTTTATGACATCTTAATGGTATAATATCATATATATTATTTTGATGTAAATTAAATTAAATTTTAAAATTATAAAAAATTATATATATATTTTTTAAAAATATTTTCAGTAAAAGACTTATATTCAATTATTATATTGAATGCGTGAATTATTGTCTAGAGAAAAAAAAAAAAAAAAGAAAAAAAGAAAAGGGTGTATGATATATATATATATAACCTACAATTCAATGTTAAGGTTTGTGATGATGAGGGATTTAGCTTTCAATTTTCTACTAAATTATATATGAATTGACCAGGCAGGGAGGGACTGACCCATGCTTTAGGCGAGGGGTCCTGAATCTGATTTCCTCATTTTTTAATAATTTATACAAGAAGATTTTATTTTAAAAAATTAGAGTATATAAATGGAGTTATATTTTTTAAAAAATGTATAATATTATAATAATAATGCTACTACCAAATGGATTTTTTTTTGAATTTATCTTTCTCCTTATTTAGTGTCCAACATGTTTGATAAAAACCTTTTAATGAATTTATGCTTTGATTTATCTCTCTGTTTCATAGAATTCATTTTAATGTGGATAGCTTCATGAGAGCTTAGATGCCTTGAATTCCTCTGCTTAGTTTCAAGCCATCAGTTACAAATGACCCAAAATAATTCATTAAGAAGCTTAGGTTATATGGTTTTGTCATCTTTAGCACATCCCTATCTACAGCTACATGTACAAAAGAGATGCAACTGAATATTGAATAAACAAATTTACAACTCCTTTTTTTTTATCAATGTAAAATCCATTGTATATTTCAAGGCTTATTAGGCTAAGTATAGCCAAGTGCAAAGCTATATATCAGGTTACAAGCCCATCCAATGCATGATGAGTCACCGCAAAACACCAAGTATCCACCAAACAACAGGGCAGCATAGCAGGGGATGAACCGGAAGAAACTTCGGAAAAGTATCAAACGGGGTGACAAAGTAGAGACTCACCAGCACTTCAGAAAAAGCTTAAGGGAGACCATTGTCATCTTCATTTAAGTGTTATTTTCTGTAGCAGTTATAATTAATTATAATATATATAACTTTTTTTATAAAAAAAAATGGATATAGGTAGGTCCCCACTATTGTAAATATGATCCATTGAATGGGTCCATAACATTTTCAATCCTACTAATATTATTGATAAATAAAATAATTAACATCATAAGGATAACTCTTTGTTTTTTTCCCCTTTTCTAGAAAATTGGACAATTTGCAGAATTGAAAATGGCTGACAATGTCATGAAAAGGGCAACTCAATATTTCAGGATTCAGCTGATGGGTCTTGAACAAAATTGGACACCTCTTATCCTCAGACCTGAAGATCATGATTTTTTATTTTTGAATAACTTGAGATAATCCAGCTGATTTGATATCACCTGAATCATTTCACTTATTTCTAATTAATGAATTCACAACTTTTAATTCTTACCAAAATTATAGATTTGTTGGGCTTGGCTTGAGTAGAAGGTTTATATGATTATATTTACATTAAGACATTTGAAATTATGATTAAAAATAAAATAAAATATAATTCTTTTAGAAATAATTTAAATTTTTATAATTTAAAATTTTTATTATCAAAATTGAAAATTTAAAAAACTGAATAATAGTAATCATATTAAAATAATAATATGAAATAAATCTTTAGAAGATCTTTTTGAAATAATCTTTAGTAGATTTTTTTTAATTGTAAAAAATTGTTTTGAAGGGTCCATGAATGCTTGATAATATATAAACAACAGTCAAAATTGGCAGCTTTCTTTCCCTTGCGGCTTTGATTTGTTATTGGAAGGTCCACGATTGCCTAAAATAAAAAGTACTCAAATGTGAAATTTATTGGAAGTTCCAAGATTTTGAGTTGGCTAACCATAAATTGATGCTGTTTAAAATTGAAAAAAATACAGAAACCAAGAATTAATTTAACGGTCATATTATTCAACCCTAAAATTTGTCTCCTACTAAAGCAATCTCATGCCCTTTCTCCAATGATTCAATTCATGAAGTTTGATTTTATGTGTTTTGATATTTTTTAAATTGATTATTTTCATTTTTATTGTTGATTATACATTTAATATAAATATTTAATTTAAAATGTATTAGATTTTTTATTTATAAAATTGATTGTTCACTAAATTTATCAAAACAAAAATAAAATCATCACCTTGAGAAATTGATAAAAGTCTGATTTTATATCTTTTTACATGGAATCCCACAATTCGGTCTTAAGTCCAAGGGATCTGTAAATAAAGGAAAAACGATAAGAGTCTATTGTTTCTGGGCATAGCTGTGTTTCAAAAGCTGATACCGGATTATCTATTCCATAGGTCATTATCAAAGGCAGAGCTCCTTTACTTTTCCAGAGATGGATCTTATTTTAGATCAAATATAGAACCCCAGATGCAGAGCTCCTTATCATTCGAAATCAATTTTCATCCATCAAATCAGATGGTTTTATTTCGCTAAAATGCTCAAATAGTACTAAGTACATCATAAAAATACTCAGAATACATATGCTAGTTTCTCTGAGTAACTAAAAATTTCAGATATCGTACTCCACTACTAATCCTATCTAATGAAGATAGCTGTCTCACCTTATTCAAGATTTAGAATCCAGATTCCAGACAGTATCAAGTGAGGATAAACATACAAGTAAATCTCCTACAATCACACTATGCTGTGGCAGACGAGTTTTTTCAGTTACAAAACGAATCCTCTCTTCAAATGTAAACAATGACGAGACCTCCTTATCTGAAGGAACTTTGAATTTCTTCCAAAGTTCTCCCTTTTGTCTCAGGAACCCATATAATCACAAATGCAATAGTGAGAGCACATATTATCATGTAAATGGTAAACGTTCCTGTTGAAAGTGGAGAAGATCCAGGTGAGATGGAGACAATATAAAAACATAATAAAAAACTTGTAATATCTATCCAATGAGGTTTGGTGGTATATACACGAGCGCGCACACACACACTGATACACAGAGTAGGAGAAGGCCAAACCTCCGCTGCTCCAATTCAAAAGCAAGTTTGCAGTCATCGTAACCACAAAGGACAGTAACCAATTGGAAAGAGTTGCCACGCTTCCAGCGAGTCCCTTAATATTGATTGGAAGAATCTGCAATCACATATCAAGTGTATCAAGAGCCATTGATCATGGTTATCCTTTTTACATGTAAAGGGAGTAATAGATCAGCATGCAGGAGTTTCAAAGCATGTCCTAGTAGGACACCGAATGATAGCATCTTTCAAAATGCAAGATGATAAAATAGTTCCAGGTGATTTGATATACAAGGTTGTGTGCGAACTTGTAAATAGATCTAGAATTATGGTTTATGGAAGGTTCTATACATCACAAGCAAAAGACTAGCACCAAGCTATGGTACTGCCACAGCAGGGGCACATCACCATAAGACGTAAGCTGCAGTCAAGCATTGTCCTTGAATTTCTGGAGTGAAAGTGACCAGGCTTTTTTATACAGACGAGTAACTGAAGTTCAACAGTACATTGCAGCTTTGCAATGAACTTGGCATTCAAAAAGCAGCTTCAGCTTCAACTTATCCAAAGCAGTGAAGATGAAGTAAATATTAGAAATTGGGGCAACTCCAAATTAAAGGTGATGTTATTAACAGTTCAATAGGACAACTGCCGTGGATATAATTCATACTAACTGTTGGTATATATCCACAACTTCAATTGGGCTGACAACAGCAGGAAAATGATTGAGGCGTGTGCATTTGATCAACTAACCCAAATGAAATTTGTATAAGCCAAAAATTCCTGAACTCTGTAAACAGATATTTCTATTTATTGACCAACATATACAATTTACATATTATTAATAAAATAATTGGTTATTATTTCTACCGTAATTTTTAGGTAAACAAATTGAACCAAAACCCAAAATTCCACAAAAAATAATTGCATTTCATCAGTTTTGCTTAAAATTTTAATAAAATGCTCCCACAGTCAAATTTGCAGGAAAATTTTGAAGCTACAAAGCAAATTGAAATTGCTATGGTATGGATATTGAATGGTAATAAAATAGTGATACCTCAGACATTATAATCCAAGGAATGGGTCCCATGCCCAAAGAGAAGGTAACTACCATCCCCTGCAAGAAAGAGTGGATTAGACAGCGCATGAAAAAAAGTTTAGCAAAAAAATATTCAAACACAAATCACCAGATAATGCCCCAGAAACCACATACCACAACTCCAACTACTGATAAGATCCCCAAAATTTTATATAAACTAGACTCATCTGATACAAAGTCCTGGATCAATCAACCAAGTAGAAGAAATAGGAAATTAGGCTATTAATCTTCCATTTGAGTATTGTGATTGCTGAGAAAACTGTTCATGAGAAGACTCACTGTGTGCACGTGTACTTACCTGCACAAAGAATGATGCTGCAACCAATAGGAGGCTGAGAGTCATCCCAGTAGAGGAAACCTGTGGGGAAACCAAAGAAAGCATAACCCTTTTCTCTACCTTGAAGTGGAAAATAATAAGCCACAAATACAAATAGTTTTATGTTGACTCACAATAAGAAGAAGCCTGCGGCCTGCCTTATCAACTAACCAAGTAGTTACGCCAGTAGCAATGACCTGAAAAGAGCATAGATTGTGTTTAAATTACAAGTCATACTATATAAAACTTATCAAAAACATACAATAATTCACAGTGCACTAAGGAGTGAGGGCATAATCATTTTGCAAGTTTCCCCAAGTTTTACCTGAATGGCACCAAGCCCAAATGTAGCTGCATTACTATTGCTAATGCCTGACCAAATATAAGGCAGTTAATTAAACATAGGTACTACTATACTAGCTGAGAGGATTGAAATATCAAATATAAGTAGTAGAAGCCCAGGGCTAACAAGGCACAGAATGTAGGTTTATTAGAAAATGGACCTCTGAATTAATTTAGAGGTAACACATCAGAATATCAGATAGATACTCCAATATAATATCTTTCAACAACCATGGATCTGTATGCTCCTAATAGAATGGCAAACAGAGTTCTAAAAAGCCCCTGAGAATGACAATTTATTAGGGGAAGAAGTCTACGAGGAAATAATGAAGGAACAGTCCCACTTTTTAAGTTTACAATTGGCATGGAGAAATCATTAAACTACCAGTGATGGATTCCAATGTTTCTGAGGCAAGAACTTGACAAAATGTATGAGAGTACAAACAACATAAAGCTTACCAGCAGTTCCAAAAATGGTGCTGGAATAGAACAGAACACCATTAATGCCACTAGTTTGTTGCAGGACAAGTAATCCAATCCCGATCTGCAGGATGTTGATAAATATACACATTAGGCTCATTACATAAAAGTTTGAGACAACAATATAGTCCTTATGGAAACTAAAAATGTTGTATATACGAGTATATTTCAAAAGCCTCTGACCCACATTGCTTAGAAATAGACTTTTCCTTTGATTTATTAGTAAGCTCTTATTATTGGGCTACTAAATAGCTAGTGAGAGGAGCTAGGCCTGGGCTCACAAGCATGGGGTTGGACTGGAAATCCTATTTCAGTACAAATTGGTAGATTTGCCCTCTCCCTGTGCGTGAGAAACTTGAATGCTAAAATTGAAACAAATATTATAGATTGAGGGTCAAATTGATGAGTAGAAGTTTTGACTAGATTTGAAAATGCAAACAATGATTTGGATCCTTTTAAACATCAGACCTAAATATTACCATTAGAGGAAGCCAATATCTTCTTCGTTTGAGTTCTGCAAACCGGATTGTAGTTCTTTTGCTTGTTGAAGCTACAGCCCTCTACAAAATTGCAAGGTTAAAGATAAAATCATCAAAGATGTGACCCAATATGGTGATTAGAAGGAAAAGTATTAAAAAAAATGAAGCAGCACCTTTAAGCTTAGAGAGAGCATTTCAACTCCATTCCATTACCTTAATTTCATTCACTTCAAGTGAAATATCCATATCAAACCCCCTAAGCACTTGCAAAGAAGCTTCAAAATCTTCTGTCATACCCATTTTTGCCTAAATTTTGGTTTTGAGAGAATGGGTTGCATCAACAAATCATAACAATAAATCATAGGTCCAAATAGGAGCATATCTCATAAAGCTTACCAGCCACCGGGGAGATTCCGGAATAAAAAACAGACCAGGTATCAAGACTGTACAAGGTAATATTCCTGCAGAAGAATTTGGGCCAAGTTCTAACATCTGAAAATCTCAACATTTACAATCATTTATTGAATTACATTAAAATCACATGTTTGTAAAATTCCTTCTCTTCTTTAACATAATGAGGGCCTAAATTGTATACAAGACTTTCAGACTCTCAGGGAAAAAAAAAAGAGTTGAATCCCATTGGTTCAACTCCCATCGGTTACCAATACATGCTATACACATGGGCTTTCACATGTCTAACAGTGTATTTTCATTCGGCATTGAGGAAGAAAGAATATTGTTGCACTAAAATATTCGCATGGCGCATCACATCTAAATTCTTTTTCAAGAGCTCAAAGAAAATACAAGCCAAGTTGACTGACCATCTGCCTTGATCTAAAAAAACTAACTCTGAATCATATCTTGCAAAATTGAGTGGGAAAATTTTTAAGGAAATACAATTAAACACGGACCAAGCTCTAAAACTTCAAAAATCAAACTCCTGTTTTGTAAAGCAACCCTAATTTCTAACACTTGCCGCATAAACTTGAACACCTTCTCATTTCAGACCATTTTTCTTTAAGAAAAGTCCAGAATCATCCACAAGAGAAGTACTTGGACCAAAAAAGTTATGTGAGACACGAGACTTTTAACTAATGACATGGCCCATCGGAGAGAATCTCCTAAGAATTACCCAAAACAGCAAGTATTCTCCATTGAACAAAAAGTCCAAGCAGATAAGCCAACATGATTCCAACTGTGACAGAGAGCTACATAGCAAAATATATGGAATTTAATCAGCTTGGAAAGTGATAAAATTCAGTTATCCAGTAGTAAGAATACTACTATTTGTAATAATAATGAGCCTAGAGACACAACTAACCTGATTCACTGAACCCAAAGCCCCTCTCAAGTTCTGAGGTGCTATTTCTGCTATATATATGGGCACCTAAAGATGATGAACAAGACTGATATTGTAAGCGTTCCAATGGCAAGCATTTACAAACTAGAATGACCAAAATCAACTCCAAAATTACCGTGTATGAGATAATTCCTACACCAAAACCTTCCAACAACCTTCCCATGTAGAGAAAAGAAGCATCCTACATAACCGGTTTGTGTCAGCATTTTACAGGAGCCTAACACTCTGTTTTGGATAAATCATGAAAAGGAAAGAAAAATAATAGAGGGAAAATTTTCCATCTTTTTATCCTTTGTTTTTCATCCTTGCGTGCTGATAAAGAAGGGAACTTTTTTAATTTTCCATTCTTAACTTTATTGTTCATTCCTCAAAAAAACATATTGTACATTTACTCTTTTATGTCTTATTTTCTTTTCGAAATGGAGGAAAAATATTCAAAGAAAATATTGCATATTTTCCTTTTTTTCTTTCCACTATTTTTCCTTCCTTATCTATCTAAACCAGCTGTAAAATCTGTATAGAATTGCGTCACTGGAACTCACTCTAGCAAAAGAAATAACAAGCCACCCAATTATATTAGGAATAGCAGCGATCATTAAAGACTGCAATTAACAGAAAAAGGCATAATTTAGTAATCCAAAATTCCAAAGAAAAAAAAAAGGAAAATAAAGATTATATATAAGTTGTAGCTCATACGTACCCCTTTTCTTCCTATATACTCAGCAATCTGACCGCTAGCTATGGCCCCAACCATAGCACCCACATTGGATAGCGAACCAAATAAAGAGAACTAACCCAATAAATAGCATTAGAAACTAAAAAGAATCAAACCAAACTAGAATTAGTAGTGAGAAATAGAAATACACACCTCTGAGACAGAAAGTCCAAGATCGTCGGTGATTGCAGTTTGAGTTGGAGACGAATAGCCGTTCTGCAAAGAACGTAAAAGCATTGACCAAAGAGAAAACAAAACAAGTTTCAGAACCTCCAAATAAGAACAAATCATGACTTTAGAGAGCTTGAGCTGTTGCTTCTCAAACACATGAAGCATAAAGCTACTCACATGAAGATATTAGGTACCAACCAAAATCCAAAATTAGAAATTGAGAGATAAGTAGCGTACGGTGAATCCGAACTGTATAGGACCCAAAGCGACGATCAGGACACAAGCCACAACAGAGATGGAGCTATCTCGAATGACCTGAGAAGAGTCCATCATGCTGGATTGCCCTGAGCCCATTCGGTACCAACTTCCTGTGTGTAGAAACGGTTTCCGTAAATCCCCCATGGCATCTTCAGTGAAACTCATTCTTTGTAATTATTATCTAGCTCAGTTGTAATGGTTTCCGAGTGCATGAGGAAATGTCTAAGAGACGAAAGGACACGGAACATAAGAAGACCATAATAACTGTAGTAGTAGGTAAGAAAGTCCGGTGAGAAGAGCAGACGAGAAAGACCACAATAACTCGCGAATCGGTAACGCTGTATCCAAAAGTTAAATAGAAGTTTAACATGTTTAAATTATAATAAACAGAGATAGATTATAACGAGATTTAATTGTATATTTTTAAAAATATAGGAATTATTTATTAATTATATTAAAACTTTAATTATATATTTTTAAAAATATAGGAATTATTTATTAATTATATTAAAATTTAAATATTTAAATATAATTTATTAATTTAAAAAATTTTGAATGAATTGATTATAGAAAAATTTAAATATTAAATTTTAAAAATATAAAATTTAATTTATTAATTATATTAAAATTTAAAAATTAAAATTTAATCCATTTTAAAAAAATTAAAAAAAATAAAATTTATTATTTATTTATTTTATTTTAATAAATTGCTGGTTACTGTTTATTGTTGGCGTGTCAGAATTGAGCAATTAGCACATGTGCGTATTGTACTTGTACTGCGTGTTTGTATGCATCAGTTTCGCAACAATAAAAAAACTTCCGTTACCCGACTTTCAAAGCTCTGGTCAATTACAAGTGATGTCTGTTGAGATTGAGGAATGAGTTTTAATTATTTTTACATAAAATTAAAAAATATAATTAAAATAATAAATCACATGTAAAGTATATATATATACAAAGAAACTAATAAATCACATGTTATATCATTAAAGAATAATTTTAAATTTAATATTCTTTTTAATATATATTATATAAATAATATAAAATTAAATGGTCTATTGGCTTCCCTTCTATTACATATTGTATGATCCTAGTATTTTCAAATTCTGTCAACTCTGATGGAGATAAGAAGATTAGAATGAGCTATCTTTGGCGGCTGCTATTCTCCTATAGTTGATCTAGGTTTTATGTTGAGTGACTTTCAATCACCAACAAATGAGTAGAACTCTGGTCATTATTTTCTTACGGTTTGTTTTTCGTTGTTTTTAAGTGTTTTTCTCTCCTATCCGTTTGGTTTGTCTCTGCTTTTAGTTTATAATTTCATCAGTCTTCTCCCTTAACTCGATTGAAATAACAAAATATGAGAGATATACTTTTAGATGAATCTTTATTCTTTATTATGTTGATTAGCCTTAGAGGCTCTTTTGATGGTTCTCATTTTGCCGAATTTTCTTACTTTCTTCTAAATTTGATGTTTTGATCAAGTTTTAAAGTTTGGATGTTATATTTTTGAGAGTTTAGCCTCATTTGTATAGGGGTTACTTTCTTCTAAATTTTGTGTTTTGATCAAGTTTTAAAGTTTAAATGTTATCTTTTTGAGAGTTTGGCCTCATTTGTATAGGGGTTAAATTTGGTGTTTTAATCAAGTTTTTGAGTTTGAATGTTATCTTTTTGAGAGTTTGGCCTCATTTATATAGGGGTTACTTTTTTCTAAATTTAATATTTTAATCAAGTTTTTGAGTTTGAATGTTATCTTTAGTTTGACCTCATTTATATAGGGATTTATTGTTGAATGTTGGCCGCTAAAATTTTTGTGTTTGGCGTGCCCCTCAACGACTAATGTTTTGATGATGCTGCAAGAAGCTCCTCCAAATTATTCTGTTAGGATGAGAGTTCTATGGGGTTTGTTTATGGGTTAGGCAATATATATGAGTTTATAGTTTATTTTTTAGGGTTTATAGCATTTTTTTAATTATTTGGACTTTAGCCCAAACTCTTAATAAAATCTCTTTTAACTTAAAAAAAAAAATTAAAATGTGTTGTACTGGACTTTGGACTTTTTCTGTTTCAAAATGTTGTCTGTAATATATATTTTTGATTTCAGTTTTGGTATAGTTCTTGCTAAAAATTAGAATTAAAATCATACGTTCAATTCTTTCATTTTTAGGAATTATATTTAGAAACAAATTTTGATACGGTTTCGGTGCAATTTTAGACAATTTCGATACGATTTTTGTTCGATTCAAATTCTTATTTTGATTTTTTTAACTTCAATTTTAACTTTAATTTCAATTCAAATTTATAATGGTGGTCCCTATGTGATTCGATACTCTCACATTTTTCTTTTTCTTAAATCTAATTTCTTCTTTTCCCTTTCCCATGGAAGACGATCTATGTCAATTGACTATCTAAGCAGTTTATCCCGTCAAAAGTCGGATAGCCAAAAGCAATGATCGTCCTGTGTTTGAAGGATTCGGCAATCCTCGAATAATTAATGCATTGAAAAATTTGGTTACTAGTTACAAACCGGACATTTTATTTTTAATGGAAACAAAAACTCTTAGTTTTCGTATGAAATTTTTTCATAATTTTTTACATTTTGATGGTTGCTTCTCAATCAATAGACAATGATTGAAAGGAGGCTTTTCGCTAATGTGGAAGAGTCATTTGTCTGTTTCTGTGGTTGACTTTTCTTTAAATTTTATGGAATGTAATATTGAATGTGTTGTCCCTTGAAGCAACCCAAGATGGGGGTGAATTGGGTTTATAAAAAAAATTAAGGCAAAAGAACAAATTAGAAGGCAATAGGGAAGAAGAAAATCAACACAAAAATTTATAGAGGTTCAGCTATCTCAAGCCTACGTCCTCTCCTCAAGGCTGTAACAGCCCGGACGTGAACCCCGGCACTGTTACCGTTCACGGCCCAGGGCTATTCCTCGCCTGGCTTGTGCCACCTCGGGCTTTCCACTGGCGTCGTGAACAGCTCTTAACATCCATTCACCCTCACGGGTTCCTGGCAGGATTTGTCCCCTTGGGTTCTTGCATCGAATACATCCTTCCCCAAGTGGATTTGGCCCAAATTTCCCTTTGGAAATTAGGTCGCTTCCCCCACTACTCGAACCCTTGACCTCCCACTTTAAGGGAATAGTCTGGTGAGAGTGAGTACCAGTTGTTCCAAGTGAGGGTGAATAGATGTTAAGAGCTGTTCACGACGCCAGTGGAAAGCCCGAGGTGGCACAGGCCAGGCGAGGGATAGCCCTGGGCCATGAACGGTAACAGTGCCGGGGTTCACATCCGGGCTGTTACATAAAAAGTCACCTTGAGAGTTCAACTCCATTATCAAATCTTCTTTGGGTGAAAGATTAAAACCCTTACAATCTTAGAGCAAGCCTTTGCTCTTTACAAATCTCTTTTTCACTTAAGAGCAATCATTTGCTCAATACCATACCCACTACAATAGAATCACTCAACAACCTTTACTCACTCTGTAAACCTAACCAATTACAACTCAAAACAAGCTTTCAAGAAATTAATGCTTTGGCTCAAGGTTTTGAGAGAGAGAATATGAAAAATGCTGTAATCTCAATAAATATTTGCTTAGATGGTTGTTGTAACCTTTTCATATCAAAAACTCATTGTATTTATAGTTCAGTCATAAATATGGCCGTTGGGAGTGCATTAAATGCAAATAGAGCCGTTTATGTGCAGAAATAACTGTTACACCGTGTTCAGAAAAACTCAGGTTCGACGGCCTAAGCTTAGAGTTCGGCGGCCGAACCATTTGAGGTGAAGAACATCACTCTTTAAAAAAGGACTTTCGACGGCCTAAAGTCATAGTTCGGCGGCCGAACTTGTGGGACTTTTGTAACGACCTGAAAATCGGACCGCTACCGGCGCTAGGATCCATATCGGCTTAAGGCCGCCGGGACTCGTAGCAAGCCAAACATTCATCCTGTGAACCTGTTTAATCCCATACATGATCAACTACATAAAAATTTAAACTTTTCTTTCCATTCAATCACCAAACTCAACCTGTGCAGGCACTATACATAAACATAATCATAAACATTAACCCCTCCTTGGAGTCTCATCATTGCTCCAATGGGGTGACATAACATGCATTGAGTTTGGTTTACATAAGCATCAAAAGATCATGTACTCCAAGGGATTAATAACATTACACTATAGTCAAGCACAACTCTAAACTTCCATAAATATTATTACATAACATTTCTATATCATACTTGTACATGACTGTACTCAACATAACATAACAACATTTATCATGTCCACACTAGCTATTACATGACCAATACTTCATTACTCTTGCTGACCTCCTGGTCTACCCTGTACCTGCAAACCTGGGAGTTAAGGGAGAGGGGTGAACTACTAGAGCCCAATGAGCAGAATAATAGAACATAGCATTTAAAACATATGATATCATGTAATGCATCACAGCACAAACATTTCACATCAAGGATGAACTTGTCACCACTTAGCCCTCTATACAGTCTAATTATGCCAGAGGCGTAGTGCAGGCACACCTGGACTTCCATAGCATAACATACATATCCAATCATGCCGGGGGCATAGTGCAGGCTCACCCGGACTTCCATAGTCTGTCATGTCATACCATATAAGGGCTAATGGATCATTCAACATTCATCCACATCAACAACATAATGTGCAATGCGACATATTCGTGAATTCTAATGCAACCACCCTAATATATCTCATGGCATTCATGATGCGTGAATCATGCTAAAACTTTCATTTAATTTCTCAATTTAAAACATTAAGTTTAGTTCCACTCACCTCTGGCTAGCTCTGACAAGACTCGAAAGCAGCTATCTCACTGTTGGGGTCCTCGGTTCCTCAGGTCCGAACCTACACAGGTGGACTCAAATGAGGGACCTAACAAACATGAATATGACTCTAAAATATTCTCCAAAAACCCCCTAAAACACCTCAAAACATCCATAGAAAACATGCAAAGGAAGGCTGAATAGGGCACTTTCGGCGGCAGGTTCGGCGGCCGAAAGTCCCTCCAGAGGCGAAAGTCATGCAGGTTCGGCGGCACCTTCGGCGGCCGAAAGTGCCATCCAAAGACGAAAGTCTATTTTTGGGGGCAGACTTCGGCAGCCGAAAGGCTTGCCTCACAGACAGGTTTGGCGGCCGAAAATCCTTTCGGCTGCCGAACTTGGTTTCTCTCAAAGGGCAGAAACTCAGCTCTTCACTGCACACTTTCCTCCCAAACCTTCCAATCAAGCATCCAACTCTCTCAAAGCATGCATACACACATACAACAACTCCTAGGGGTCTCAAACTATCCTAAACCCCAACTACAACACATCAAACATGCATATCCAACACACATTGTCCATATAATCACATAAAACCTAACAAAGCTCAACTAACCTAAACATGCATTTCTACCCCATGAATCAACTTAAAACTTACTTAAAATATAAAATGAGTTCAAGATCGGCTCTTACCTCTTGAAGATCGAGAGAGAGACGACCTAAACTTGGAGAACCAAGGAAAAGAGCTCTTGAGTCTTCCAAGCCTCAAAACTTGCTTAAATGCTCACAAATCTTCAAAACAAAGTGAAATCTCATGAAAATCATAAAAGATTTGTAGGAAGAGACTCAAAATCAGTGAGGGACGGCGGATAACTCACCTTGGCCGAAAATGGGGAGAAAAGCTCGCCCATTCGGACAAGGGGACCCTTTTTTAGGTGGCTGGCTAGGCCACTTTCAGGGGCCTAACGTGCTGTAACGACCCAAAAATCGGACCGCTACCGGCGCTAGGATCCGGGTCGACTTAAGGCCGCCGGGACCCGTAGCAAGCCTGACATAAAACCTGTAAACCTGTATAATCCCATACATGATCAACAACATGCATAAAAATTAAAACTTTTCTTTCCATGAACATCAACCAAACTCAACCTGTGCATAAACATTAACATAACATTGATCCCTCTGTGGGATCTCATCAGTGCCCCCAAATGGGTGACATAACATATATTGAGTTGGTTTACATAAACATCATAAAAATCTCTAAGATCATGTAATTAACAAGGGATAACAACAATCTATGGTCAAGCACACCTCTAACATCCATATACATCATCTCATTACATAACTATACTGATTAAGACATTACAATTTGATCATGTCCATTGCTAGCTATTACATAAGCATGACTTCTTTACTCTATCCGGACTCCCGCACTATACTGTACCTGCAAGCCTGGGGGTAAAGGGAGAGGGGTGAGCTAAAAGCCCAGTGAGTAGAGCTAGTAAAGCGCATTAACACTATGCTCAAATGGAATGCATCATAACACAAACAATTCACATAAGGGTTGGGTGAACTTGTCACCAATTAGTCCAAGCTAACATAGTGCCAGGCCGTAGCATGGGGTCCTGGTCTTCCTGTCATACATACATTACTTACCATTATTCCAGGGCCTCCTCTGGGCTCCTGGTCTTCGAGTCCACAATCGTGCCAGGCCGTAGAATGGGGTCCTGGTCTTTCATTTCCGTGCCAGGCCGTAGAATGGGGTCCTGGTCTTCCTGTCATGGACTAATTGGGTCATCCAACATTCACCCACATCAACAACACATGATGCAATGCGGCATATTCGTGAAACTAATGCAATCACCCTATTGCATAATCATGATGCATGAAACATGATAAAACATTTAATTTAAAAGATTAAGTTTAGTTCCACTCACCTCTGGCTGACTCTGACAACACCGAAGCAGCTGAACTCACTGCTGGGGTCCTCGGTTCCTCGGGTCCGAACCTACACGGGTGGACTCAAATGAGGGACCAAACATACTTGAATATAACTATAAACTACTCCTCAAAAACCCCCTAAAACATCATGAAAACATCACATAAAAACATGCAAGAAATGGCTGAACAGGGCACTTTCGGCGGCAGGTTCGGCGGCCGAAAGTCCCTCCAGAGCCGAAAGTCAGGCACTTTCGGCGGCACCTTCGGCGGCCGAAAGTCCCAGACAGATCCGAAAGTCTTCTTTCGGAGGCAAGCTTCGGCAGCCGAATGCTGCCTCCACAAGGGGGTTCGGCGGCCGAAACTCCTTTCGGCGGCCGAACCTGGTTTCTGCCAGAAGGGCAGAAACTTGGTTCACATGAACCTCTTGCCTCCCAAAACCTCAAATCATGCATAAATCTCAACTAAAACATGCATACAAGTTCCTAGGGGTCTCAGGCAGTCATATACCCCAACTACAACACTTCAAACACACAAAATCCACACACATTGTTCAAAACATCAATATTAACCCATAACTCAACATATAACCTAACATGCATTTCTACCCATAGATCTTGCATAGAACTTATTTAAAACACATAAGGAGCTTAAGATCGGCCCTTACCTCTTGAAGATCGAGAGGGAGACGACCTAAACTTGGAGATCCACGAAAATGAGCTCCTGAGTTCCCAAAGCTCCAAAACTTGGTTTAAATGCTCAAACTTGCAAACGTGAGTTTAAAACTCAAGAAAATGGAAGAGATTTGGAGGAAGAACACGAGAGTTGCAAAAGGGAAGGTCGAAAGCTTGCTGTGGCCGAAAATGGGAGAAAACTCGCCCATTTCGGCTAAGTGCCCCTTTTATAGGTGGCTGGCCAGGCCACGTTCGGGGGCCGAATGCGCTTCCGCATCCATGCCATGTTCGGCGGCCGAACTTGACTTTCGGCGGCCGAACCTGGACTTCCCTAACTCATGCTTTCGGGGGCCTAACGTGCCTCCAAAACGCATGCATGTTCGGCTGCCGAAACTCCTTTCGGCGGCCGAACCTGAGTTTTCCTCCAAGGACTTTTCATGCAAAAACTCATTTAATTTCATACTTAAAACCATTAAAAACATGAAAACATTTTTCAAAAACATGATTTTACCCTTCTAGAGGTCTCCGACATCCGAAATCCCACCGGACGGTAGGAATTCCGATACCGGAGTCTAGCCGGGTATTACATTCTCCCCCCCTTAAGAACATTCGTCCCCGAATGTTCCTCAACTAGCACATGCATAGCAAACAACATAACATACACATGAAACACATAGAGACTAACCTTAAAAGAGATGAGGATATTGCCGGAGCATGGACTCCCGTGTCTCCCAAGTGCATTCTTCCATATTGTGGTGGTTCCACAGGACTTTCACCATCGGGATTTCCTTGTTTCTCAGCTTCCTGATCTGGGTGTCTAGGATCCGTACTGGCTGCTCAACATAGGTGAGATCCTCTTGGATCTCCACATCAGGCTCACTAAGAACCTTGCCCGGATCTGACACGAATTTTCTCAACATAGAAACATGGAAAACCGGATGGATTCTCTCCATTGAAGCAGGTAAGTCCAGCTTGTACGATACACTCCCAATCTTTTGCAAGACTTCAAAGGGTCCGATGTACCGCGGAGCCAGCTTACCTTTCTTCCTGAACCGAACCACTCCTTTCATTGGAGACACCTTAAGCAATACCAGATCCCCCTCCTGAAACTCTACTAGTCTTCTGCGGATGTCTGCATAACTCTTCTGTCTGCTTGCAGCTGTCTTGATTCTTTCTCTGATTAAGGGTACCACCCTGCTGGTGATCTCTACTAGCTCAGGCCCTGCCAAGGCCTTTTCTCCAACTTCTTCCCAGCAAACAGGTGACCTGCACTTCCTCCCATATAAAGCTTCATATGGAGCCATCCCGATGCTAGCATGATGGTTGTTATTGTAGGCAAACTCCACCAAAGGTAGATGTTGCCTCCAAGAACCGCCAAAGTCCAGCACACACATTCTTAGCATATCTTCTATGGTCTGGATGGTCCTCTCTGACTGTCCGTCTGTCTGTGAGTGGAAGGCAGTGCTGAAATCCAACCTAGTACCCATAGCATTCTGCAGACTCCGCCAAAACCTGGAGGTGAACTGGGGCCCTCTATCTGACACTATAGAAACAGGAACCCCATGCAGTCTGACTATCTCATCAACGTACACCTGCGCCAACTTGTCCACAGAATAGCCACTCCTGACAGGGATGAAGTGAGCAGATTTGGTGAGTCTGTCCACAATCACCCATATGGAGTCCAATCTGTTGGACGTCGCCGGTAACCCCACTACGAAGTCCATAGCTATATTCTCCCATTTCCATTCTGGAATAGGTAGCGGGTTAAGCATTCCAGCCGGCTTCTGATGTTCCAGATTCACCCTCTGACACACTTCGCAGGCTGACACAAACTGTGCCACTTCTTTCTTCATAGCTGGCCACCAGTAAACTTTCTTCAGATCTTGATACATCTTGGTGGCTCCGGGGTGAATGCTGTATCTTGCATTATGAGCCTCTCTCATAATGTCTCTTTTTAGCCCTATGTCATCTGGTACACACAATCGACTCCCATAGCGGAGGATCCCCCTATTGTCAAATCTGAACTCACTGTCCTTGCCTGATTGAACAGTCCTGGCAATCTTCACTAACTCTGGGTCCTCATGCTGTTTCTGAGCCACCTGCTCCAGAAACACGGGTGTCACTTTCATCTGAGCAACCAAGGCACTTGTACCAGACAACTCCAACTGCAGACCTTCATCAATGAGCTTGTAAAACTCCTTCACCACTGGTCTCCTCTCTGCCGTGATGTGGGATAGACTGCCTAGCGACTTCCGGCTTAAGGCGTCTGCCACGACATTCGCCTTACCCGGATGATACTGAATCTTGCAATCATAGTCACTCAGCAGCTCTACCCATCTCCTCTGTCTCAAGTTCAAATCTCTTTGACTCAGGATGTATTGCAGGCTCTTATGATCTGTAAAGATCTCACATTTAACCCCATAGAGGTAGTGCCTCCACATCTTGAGTGCAAAGATTACTGCTGCCATCTCAAGGTCATGCGTGGGGTAATTCAACTCATGCTTCTTCAGCTGCCTAGAAGCATAAGCAATCACCCTCTCATTCTGCATTAGTACGCAACCCAGTCCCACACGGGACGCATCACAAAAGACTGTAAAGTCTTCATCACTAGATGGCAGAGCTAAAACTGGTGCTGAAGTCAACCTCTTCTTGAGCTCTTCAAAACTCTCCTCACACTGGTCGGTCCACAGAAATTTCTGATTCTTCCTGGTCAGTCTGGTCAGAGGAGCTGCTATCTTTGAGAAGTCCTGAACGAACCTCCTGTAGTAACCTGCCAAACCCAAGAAACTCCTGATCTCCGTCACTGAAGTGGGTCTAGGCCAGTTAGCCACAGTTTCTGTCTTCTTGGGGTCTACCTCTATACCATTCTCTGACACTACATGCCCCAAGAACGAAATGCTCCTCAGCCAGAACTCACACTTAGAGAACTTGGCATACAAGCCATGTTCCCTCAAGGTCTGTAGGACCAACCTCAGATGATGGGCATGCTCCTCTGCATTCCTGGAATACACCAAGATATCGTCTATGAAGACAATAATGAAGTGATCCAGGTACTGGCTAAACACTTTGTTCATGAGATCCATGAATGCTGCAGGGGCGTTAGTTAACCCGAACGGCATCACAAGGAACTCAAAATGCCCATATCTGGTCCTGAAAGCTGTCTTCGGTACATCCTCTTCCCTGATCCTCAACTGATGATACCCGGACCTCAGATCTATTTTGGAGAAACAACCCGCTCCTGCTAGCTGGTCGAATAGATCGTCGATCCTTGGCAATGGGTACTTGTTCTTGGTAGTGACTTTGTTCAACTGTCTGTAGTCGATACAAAGTCTAAGGGATCCATCCTTCTTTCTCACAAACAAAACGGGAGCACCCCAGGGTGAGGTACTCGGTCGGATGAAGCCCTTGTCTACCAGCTCCTGCAACTGCTCCTTCAACTCTTTCAATTCTGCTGGCGCCATCCTGTAGGGAGGGATAGAGATCGGTCGGGTTCCAGGCATCAGTTCTATCTCGAACTCTATCTCCCTAGCAGGTGGTAAACCTGGCAGCTCGTCTGGGAACACATCTAAGAACTCTCTAACCACTGGCACCGAGGCGGGCTCTCTGACCTGACTACTAAGCTCTCTCACATGAGCCAAATACCCCTGACATCCCCTCCTGAGCAACCTACGAGCCTGAAGAGCTGATATCAGACCTCTAGGTGTACCCCTCCTGTCTCCTCTAAAGACAACCTCAGACCCATCCTGTCCTCTGAACCTGACTACCTTGTCCCTGCAGTCCAAGGTAGCACCATGGGTAGATAGCCAGTCCATCCCTAGAATGACGTCAAAATCTGTCAAATCTAGAATCACTAGGTCGGCGGACAAGCATCTTCCCTCAACAAACACAGGACTACACTGGCAGACTGACTCTGCCACAGATGGATCACACTTGGGTCCACTGACCCAGAGAGGACACTCTAACCCAGAAGTCATCAGACCCAACCTCCCCACGGCTCTCGGAGCGATAAAAGAATGAGATGCGCCAGGGTCCATCAAGGCATATACATCTGAACAACCAATAATTAAGTTACCTGCCACCACGGTGTTAGATGCATCTGCCTCCTGCTGTGTCATTGTGAAGATCCGTGCCGGAGCTGATGGACCTTCACCTCTGAAACCCGCTGAAGAAGAGGCTGCCCCTCTCCCTCTGCCTCTGCCACTGGCCTGAGTCATGGCTGGAGCTGCTGGCTGCGCCACACTGCTTGAAGCTGTCTGCTGGGACTGAGCCATCGGGACTGCTCTTGGACAATCTCGAGCCATATGCCCCTCCTGACCACATCTGAAACAGGCGTTCGTCCCAAACCGACATACTCCCCTGTGTGGCTTACCACACCTCGCACAAACTGCATTATCCGCACCAGAGCTTGAGCCACTCCCAAATCCCAGACTGGACTTGACTTTATTCCAGAACTTGTTCTTCTTACCCTTGGGCTTACCCCATCTCTTACTGCTTGAAGCTGCTGCACTCAGAGTAGAGGGATCTAATCTTCCCCCACCCGGAGTTTTAGAACCGAAAGACTGTGCCACTGACTGCTTAACTGTCCCTTGAACGATGGCACTGGCCTCCATTTTCCTGGCCATATCTACTATGGCATGGAAGCTCTCCCTGTCCACTGACTGGATCAAGGAGGAATACCTGGAATGGAGTTTCATAACATACCTCCTTGACCTCTTCGAATCTGTATCCAGACTCTGCCCATAAAAAGGCAACAACTCCAAAAATCTGTCGATGAACTCCTCCACACCCATTTCATCCGTCTGCCTCAACTGTTCGAACTCTATCATCTTCAGCTCCCTTGAACTATCGGGAAAAGCCCATCCTGCAAACTCGTTTGCAAACTCTTCCCAAGTCATGCTGTCCACTCTCGGGTTCACATAATTCTTGAACCACTCCCGTGCCTTCTTGCACTTAAGCGTGAACCCGGCCATCTGAATGGCTCTACTGTCATCAGCCCCAATCTCATTTGTGATTACTTTAACCCTTTCAAGATACACAAATGGGTCATCCCCTTTTTCATACTGAGGGGCACCCAATTTCATGTAGTCGGTCATCTTAACCTTGCTCCCACTGGCTGAGCTAGGTCTAGGTGGCTGAACAACTGGGGCTGCTGGTTCTGCAGGTGGTGGAGGTGGTGCAACATTTTCTGAGGTAGGGTTTGCTGGATTTGGATAGTAGGGTGGAGGTGGATACATTGGGTACTGAGAGTATGGTTGGTAGTATGGTGGGTATGGCATCTGTGTGGGATAAGGGGTGAAACTAGGGTAATCCGATGTACCTCCCATCGAATACCCGGGATGTTGTGAGAAATGTGGGTAGTGAGGTGGCTGAACAAATCCCGAGGCCTGAGTGCCTCCTTGGGACTCTCCCATACCTTCCTCTGACATGCCAACTCCCAGACTGCCATCCCTCCTCTGCTCTACATCCATCTCATCCCCCATGCTCTCAGACATCCCTTCCTGAACTGTTCCTCTGACTGATCTGCTTCTACCCAGATCCAAAGACCTTCTAGGGTCTCTTACTGCTCTTTCTCGGTTAGACCTACTAGACATTGCCCTAGGCAATGCTGGAGGACGGGCGCTCATGCCCTCATCCTCAGGTGGTACTCCAGTCAATCTTGCTGATCGACGAGTTCCTCTCATCCTGTTTTCTGAAAAACAGTACACATGGCACATAAACATTAGCATCATATGGTTCATGTGGGCACACATGAACCCGCATCACATACATCACATATCATAACATATCATTAATGCACATGCTTATCATCATGGCATTTCATATCATCATGCAAGACAGGACTCCACATCCTATCCTAGTGGACATGATCTTTCCTATTGTGCTTGACCTTCTCTAACATCTATGAGCCCGACACTCTAGGTCCGACCATATGAACCTAGGGCTCTGATACCATTCTGTAACGACCCGAAAATCGGACCGCTACCGGCGCTAGGATCCGGGTCGACTTAAGGCCGCCGGGACCCGTAGCAAGCCTGACATAAAACCTGTAAACCTGTATAATCCCATACATGATCAACAACATGCATAAAAATTAAAACTTTTCTTTCCATGAACATCAACCAAACTCAACCTGTGCATAAACATTAACATAACATTGATCCCTCTGTGGGATCTCATCAGTGCCCCCAAATGGGTGACATAACATATATTGAGTTGGTTTACATAAACATCATAAAAATCTCTAAGATCATGTAATTAACAAGGGATAACAACAATCTATGGTCAAGCACACCTCTAACATCCATATACATCATCTCATTACATAACTATACTGATTAAGACATTACAATTTGATCATGTCCATTGCTAGCTATTACATAAGCATGACTTCTTTACTCTATCCGGACTCCCGCACTATACTGTACCTGCAAGCTGGGGGTAAAGGGAGAGGGGTGAGCTAAAAGCCCAGTGAGTAGAGCTAGTAAAGCGCATTAACACTATGCTCAAATGGAATGCATCATAACACAAACAATTCACATAAGGGTTGGGTGAACTTGTCACCAATTAGTCCAAGCTAACATAGTGTCAGGCCGTAGCATGGGGTCCTGGTCTTCCTGTCATACATACATTACTTACCATTATTCCAGGGCCTCCTCTGGGCTCCTGGTCTTCGAGTCCACAATCGTGCCAGGCCGTAGAATGGGGTCCTGGTCTTTCATTTCCGTGCCAGGCCGTAGAATGGGGTCCTGGTCTTCCTGTCATGGACTAATTGGGTCATCCAACATTCACCCACATCAACAACACATGATGCAATGCGGCATATTCGTGAAACTAATGCAATCACCCTATTGCATAATCATGATGCATGAAACATGATAAAACATTTAATTTAAAAGATTAAGTTTAGTTCCACTCACCTCTGGCTGACTCTGACAACACCGAAGCAGCTGAACTCACTGCTGGGGTCCTCGGTTCCTCGGGTCCGAACCTACACGGGTGGACTCAAATGAGGGACCAAACATACTTGAATATAACTATAAACTACTCCCCAAAAACCCCCTAAAACATCATGAAAACATCACATAAAAACATGCAAGAAATGGCTGAACAGGGCACTTTCGGCGGCAGGTTCAGCGGCCGAAAGTCCCTCCAGAGCCGAAAGTCAGGCACTTTCGGCGGCACCTTCGGCGGCCGAAAGTCCCAGACAGATCCGAAAGTCTTCTTTCGGAGGCAAGTTTCAGCAGCCGAATGCTGCCTCCACAAGGGGGTTCGGCGGCCGAAACTCCTTTCGGCGGCCGAACCTAGTTTCTGCCAGAAGGGCAGAAACTTGGTTCACATGAACCTCTTGCCTCCCAAAACCTCAAATCATGCATAAATCTCAACTAAAACATGCATACAAGTTCCTAGGGGTCTCAGGCAGTCATATACCCCAACTACAACACTTCAAACACACAAAATCCACACACATTGTTCAAAACATCAATATTAACCCATAACTCAACATATAACCTAACATGCATTTCTACCCATAGATCTTGCATAGAACTTATTTAAAACACATAAGGAGCTTAAGATCGGCCCTTACCTCTTGAAGATCGAGAGGGAGACGACCTAAACTTGGAGATCCACGAAAATGAGCTCCTGAGTTCCCAAAGCTCCAAAACTTGGTTTAAATGCTCAAACTTGCAAACGTGAGTTTAAAACTCAAGAAAATGGAAGAGATTTGGAGGAAGAACACGAGAGTTGCAAAAGGGAAGGTCGGAAGCTTGCTGTGGCCGAAAATGGGAGAAAACTCGCCCATTTCGGCTAAGTGCCCCTTTTATAGGTGGCTGGCCAGGCCACGTTCGGGGGCCGAATGCGCTTCCGCATCCATGCCATGTTCGGCGGCCGAACTTGACTTTCGGCGGCCGAACCTGGACTTCCCTAACTCATGCTTTCGGGGGCCTAACGTGCCTCCAAAACGCATGCATGTTCGGCGGCCGAAACTCCTTTCGGCGGCCGAACCTGGGTTTTCCTCCAAGGACTTTTCATGCAAAAACTCATTTAATTTCATACTTAAAACCATTAAAAACATGAAAACATTTTACAAAAACATGATTTTACCCTTCTAGAGGTCTCCGACATCCGAAATCCCACCGGACGGTAGGAATTCCGATACCGGAGTCTAGCCTGGTATTACACAGCGAGGGACGGCGGATAACTCACCTTGGCCGAAAATGGGGAGAAAAGCTCGCCCATTCGGACAAAGGGACCCTTTTTTAGGTGGCTGGCTAGGCCACTTTCAGGGGCCTAACGTGCCTCCGCATGCATGCCATGTTCGGCGGCCGAACCTGGACTGCCCTCACTTATGCCTTCGGGGGCCTAAAGCACTCCCGAAGTGCATGCATGTTCGGCGGCCGAACTTGAGGTTCGGCGGTCGAATCTGAGTCTTCCTCTCAAGACCATTTTCATTCAAAACTTAATTTCTTTCTTGCTTAAAACCATAAAATACATTAAAACATTTTATGAAAACATGATTTTACCCTTTTAGGGGTTTTCGACATCCGAGATTCTACCGGACGGTAGGGATTCCGATATCGGAGTCTAGCCGGGTATTACAACTTTCGTCTCTGTCCCTCTCTTTCGGAAGCCGAACTTTAGGCTTCGGAGGCAGACTTAAAAGCCCACTTTCGGCGGCCGAAGGTAATGTTCGGCGGCCGAACATAGGTGACTTTTGCCTCTGTCCTTCACTTTCGGAAGCCAAACATTTAACTTAGGGAGCATCACACCTTCGGCGGCCGAACATATAGGACTTTCGTCTCTTTCCCTTATTTTCGGAGGCCGAAGGTTGCACTTTAGGCTGCAAGTTGAAAACATACTTTCGGTGGCCGAAAGTCAATGTTCGGCGGCCGAACATACATGACTTTCGTCTCTGACCCTGACTTTCGGAAGCCGAACTTGGCTTTAGGGGGCACAAAAATATTTCATTAAATTCTTTAAAAAATCATAACTTAGGCTATAAAAATCCATTTTTCAATCCGTTTGAATTTTTGTAACACATATTTTTAGATCTTTGATTTTGATAAAGAATAATTTCAAAATCACTTCTTTTGAAAAATTTTATTTTAGTCCCTGAAAGTCAAGTACTTAAAAATTTGGCCATATCTAAAAAACTTTTAGAAGTGAAAGAAATCTTGAGCCATCACAACTAATTAATTGAAATTCACAATGAATAAATTGACAAAACATAAACAATAAATTACTTTAAGATCTCTTTCTTGTGGTATACTTCCAAAATAGACACTTTTTCCTTTTGAGATTGAAACAATTTCATTCTTATTAGCAAGGGACCTACAAGCTCAACACAAACACCTTTGAAGATAATTAGTAGCATACCAATTGTTTATTAATCATCAAAACAAGGATTAGTACATTTAGGTCCAACAGAATGAATGTTTACTTGTCGTAACGACGACATCAGTTTTAAAACTTAATTCGAGATTTATATCGTAGAACCTCTCTTCTGTGGTTTTGTTCGGGAGACTCTAATGATTTATACTCTAATATATGATAAAGAAAGGGAACATCTTTATCAAATTATCCTATGTAGTGGTTTGATTTTCAATGATTATAAATTTTTATTACACTGATATTTCTGTTAGATGGATTCGTCATAATATTATTATACCTGTTCATACTTTACCTAAATAATCTATTAAGTATAATCATATTTTTGTTTGATGAAATTTTATTAATACAATCAGTAGTTTTACTTAAAAAATAATAATTAATAGAGAGTAATATTTAAATTATATAAATAATTAAATAATATTAAATATAAAAATAATTAAAGAGAGTATATACACATAAAAAATTAAATTTTTATTAAATTTAAAATAACTCTCAAATAACTATTTTATTTATATCTTTATTTTTTTATAATTTTTTATTATATACTATTTAACAATATATACAATTTAAATTTAAAATCATTAAATAAAATTTATAATTTTAATAATATAAATTATAAAATTATATTAAAAATATATAAAATATAAAATATATTACTAAAATTATATAACATAATCATAATATCACTAAAATTATTTAAAAATATATATATAATATCTATCGTGGAGTATAATTTTAGTTCAGTTATTTTTATATTTGATAAAAAAGTTAAAATTAAAATTAAAATTAAATAATTAAATACATACGAGTCGATACTATTTAATTTTTATAATATTAACTTTTTAATTTTAATATAATTTAATGCGATTTTTTAATTTGATTTGAGACTAAGAAAACCATGTACAGCCTAGTTTATAGGCTTCAAAAGCCTTTCTCCAATTTTATGAAATCTATTTACTTTTTGATTTGTTTTTTTCACAAGAGCTTGGACATTATTGTGCTTATAATCAAATAAATAATTGTGTAAAAAACTTGTATGTATATATATTAAAAATACCCATCAGATATAAAAAAATAAAATTTTATATTTAATAATAATTATAATTAAATTTTTTATGAAAAAATTCAAATTTTAAATTTATTACAATTAATTTTAATTAATTTAATACAAAAAATTAAAATTTTACATATAATCATAATTATAAAAAAAATATATTTGAATCTTTTATTTACTTTTTATAATTATAATGAATTATTAAAATAATTGAATTTAATATAATTATTATATTGTTTCAAAAAAATATAATTATTATATAACATATTATTTATTTATTATTTTTAAATATTAATTAAATCTACGTAAATAATAATAATAATGTAATTCTAATTAATTATATATTTTAAAAATACGTTATTCTTATTGTTTCGATCTTTAACTTAAAGTTTAAAATCTTTAATTTAGAATTAATTAGATTTAGAGATTTATTTGAAATGAAAATTTGAGATTTAGATTAAGTATTAGAATAATATGAGTCAGAGTAGTTTTTTTTGATACCATAGAAATTTTAAGATAAAGAGTAAAGTATGAGTCGTGATTAATTAAAATTAAAAAATTATTTATATATATATTTAAAAAATTAAATAAATAACATGATAGTATAGATATATTAATTTAAATTTGATTAAAATTATTTTAAAAATTAATTATAATTAAAAATATAAATTAAATATAATATTAAAAATTTTAATTATAAATAAAATTTAAAATTTTTATCTAACTATATAAATTATGTTAAAATTTGATTATAATTATAATAAATTTAAAAATTTAGCTTTGTGATTGGAAATTAAAAACTGTAACTATAATCTTCAACTTTTGGTATTTTACCTCCAATAAGCTATTTAAATAAAAAATAAAAAATAAAAAGAAAAGCGCAAAAGTGAGGCGAACACCATGAATACCTGGTTGCCTCTTAAAACCGGTCAATAATGCCGTATCCGGTTACTCCACCTCACAGGTCCTGAGTAAAACCACTGTCCATTGCAAACCCATGTCGCCAGCTCCTTCCTCTTGAGCCACCACCACCGCCACCGACGACATTTGCACTGTTGTCCTTCTCAAACTCACCCTCAATTTCTCTGATCGCACATGGGCGAGCAAACCCAACATCAACACCAATCGCAACCTCAACCCCAACCCCATCCCCAGACCCAATCTCAACCTCTGTCCCAAATCCAAGCCCAGGTTCAAGCGCAGTCACAGCCTCAGCCTCACCATGACCCCCTCACTTCTTCTATCACCAGCACCACCACCACTGAATTAATCGCTATCCCTCAGCAAACCGTCTCTCCTCTGGCCAAAATTCCTCCTTCCCGGCCTCGCAAAGTCCGTAAGCTCTCTCCCGATGACGCCGCATCCACCGCCAATGACCCCAATTCCTTGCAAATTATCACCACAACCAGAGACGGTCCTAAAACCACAGCGAAATCCGCTAAAATCAAAACCAGCCAACAGCGAGCCCTGGCCGTCGTAACCCCGCGGATCATTGCGAGGTCATTGTCGTGCGAAGGCGAGGTGGAGAACGCGATTCGACATCTTCGCAACGCCGATCCACTTCTTGCCTCTTTAATTGATCTCCACCCTCCTCCTACTTTCGATACTTTCCACACTCCTTTCCTTGCATTGACTCGAAGCATTCTCTACCAGCAGCTCGCTTTTAAAGCCGGTACTTCAATCTACACCCGCTTTATCGCTCTCTGTGGCGGAGAGGCCGATGTCCTACCGGATACGGTGCTTGCTTTGACAACCCAGCAGCTGCGGCAAATTGGGGTTTCGGGGCGTAAAGCTAGTTATCTTCATGATCTTGCAAGGAAGTATCACAATGGGATCTTGTCGGATTCCGCAATTGTAAATATGGATGATAAGTCACTTTTCACTATGCTTACTATGGTTAATGGGATTGGCTCATGGTCGGTGCACATGTTTATGATTTTTTCGCTGCATAGACCGGACGTGCTGCCCATTAACGATCTTGGGGTGCGCAAAGGAGTGCAGTTGCTGTACAATTTGGAAGAGTTGCCCCGTCCGTCGCAGATGGATCAATTGTGCGACAAATGGAGGCCTTACAGGTCAGTGGCTTCTTGGTACCTTTGGAGATTTGTGGAGGCAAAGGGGTCGCCTTCAAGTGCTGTGGCAGTGGCAACTGGTGCTAGTATGACGCAGCAACAACAGGAGGAACAGCAACACCAGCAGCAACCTCAACTTCTCGACCCAATTAATAGCATTCTCAACCTCGGGTATGTATATTCTTGAATCTTCTCCGCTTTGTTCCGCGCCATTTATTCTTCTCTGCTTATTCTTCATGGTTTTGTACTCTCCTTTTTCATCATAAATTGTTAGTTTCTATTTTAAACTTTCTCATGCAGTTTGTGACTGTTGCTTGTTTTTAGTATGGTTTCATTAGAACTAGCTAGGGTGGTTAAACCTTGCAAGAGCGTATTGTTTCACCATAACTAGTTGTGGTTTCACTCTGAACTTCCAGGTTGATTTATAAAGTTTTGTTAATTGCTGAGATGGGGTGTAGTGATTGTATTGTTTTCAGAGTTATCTGAATTCTGACACCGAGGAATGGGGGAATTGTGTCATGAAAGACATTGGTTTTGAAGTGGAACTATTGTTCTTTAGGAAAATTACAGATTGAATCCCAAAATAACTTCTGGGCTGCATCATGAAATTATTTGTGTTGGAAGCACTTTTCTAGTTTCAAAAGTTTATCAACACATTATTCACATATTTAACTTCTTGTTCGACTTTAAACAATATCCATGACTGTATCATGTCAAATGCATCCCGGTGCTTGATATCAAGTGTGGGAAAGAAGCCAGCACTTATCTTGGAAAGAAAGGAAGAAAATAACAAATAGATAAGAGTACTATTTGCTTTTGAAGGAAAGAAGTTGAAGATTCAGGATGTGCATATCAGGGACTCGTGTCTCTGTTTACATTTTAACTGAAACAAGAAGAAAAATTTTAGCCTTTATCAGGGTTTAGGGAAGCATACGTACATAGATTAACGTCTATGGCCATGCCATATATACTGGAAGGAAAGAAATGCCTTCAAGAAATCAAGACTAAAGGGATACCTTCAAGACTGAAAGAAGCACTTTAGAATATGTGGCCACGCCTTAGTCTTAAGGGATAGGAATGGACTGAACGAGATTGTTAAAAAGGGAATCCTTTTTTTAATCTGGGAAGAGGAGAGGTTATGTTTAAGTACCAGAGAATTTTGAGTTTTTATGAACTCGAGAAATTAACTGTTAGTGATATAGGTATGTTCATGCATCATAAGATTTAGAAAGCATAGATTAACATTAGCAATTTTAGAAAACATGACCACTAACTTAAAATAGGACTTTCAGCTCAAATTCAAATGATACTTGGTCAAATTTTTGTCATATATAATAGAAGTCTTTTAGTTATGGTTATTAACCTCTTGCTAACCACAATGGTACTGGGGTAACTTTATGTTTCTTCCTTTGGCATCCTGGTGGAAGTGTGTTCCCATGATAGGGCAAATGTGAACTGATTTTAAAGTAAGTGGCTCAATGATCATGGATATTCCTATTTGGGCAACCTTATGTACTTTCCTAGGGTCATTTTAGATTACCTTTTTTACTTTGAGAATTCTCTGTTTTCAAACTTTTTTGGTCTTCCACTTCAGTCTCCAATGCATTGAAAAATATTATCTAAACGTCATGCCTTTGTCAAGTTATGGATTGCCTACTCTACAAGCATAGAGTTTTTTTTTTTCAGCTTATAGTAAGTGGAAACACATGTATGAGTTGAGTCATATTTCTTTGATGTAGAATCATCTGTTTCGACTCTGGATATTGTGATTTAGTGATGCTATTTGCTGAGTAATTATGCATGTTTGTAATTCTAGCTGCATGGTTTTAATTTCTTAACAATTGGGACTGGTGTGCAAAATAAGAACTTTGAAATAGTGATGACTGAGAGGTATAATAAAATAGAAACAGCAGGAAGGTAGTTATTTATGTAGGATAAAGAAGAAACATGATCAACCATTAGAAATAAAAGATGTAATAGGCATAGCAGTTTCTATGGTTTCTCGAACACTCCATTACCTGATTATTCTCTGGATTGCAGAATATATATCCCAATACACTTAACCCACCTGTATTATTAAGACAAGATGCGACGCTAAGGCACTGGGTATCTTATGGCCTTAGACGAGAGGCGAGGGCCTTTTTGAAGCGAGGCGCCATAGACAAAATTTACACATACACACACACACACACAACTCTTTTAACATTAAGTATCATACTTTTAACTAGTTTAGTAAGTGAAAAAGAAAAACATATTAAAAATTAAAAAGAAACAAATTAAAAAAAAAGGTAACAACCATCTATAATTGCAATAAGCAACAAAAAAAATGCTGCTGTTAATAAATAAACAAAAAGCTGCTGCCATAGTGCTGTTTGGGGAAGGGAAGAAGAGAATGGAAGAAGAAAAGTAGAGGAGGAAAGAGTAGGAGGAGAGGATAGAAGAAGAGAGAGAGAGAAAAAAGTGGATCTGCTGCTGGCCAGGTCCAGAGTGAGAGGAGAAAGAGGAAGAAAGAAGGACAAGAGGAGAGAAAAAAAAAAGGTAAAGAAACAAAGATTTGCTCCTGCGCTAGGTCCAGCAGGGATAGAAGAGAGGAAGAGAAAGGAAGAAGGAGAAGAGGAGAGAAAGAGGGAGAAGAGACATTTGGTTGCTGGTGCTAGGATCAAGAAAGAGGAAGAAAATTGTGTTTTGGGTGCTGTGGAAGTGCTCTCTGCTGTTTGAAAGAGATGGAGAGAGTCTAGATTTTCTCTCTTGCTGTTTAAAAGCATTTAAAGAAAGGGTTACTGTTGCTTCAGTGAGGCAGTGCTTCTGTGCAGGCTGCCTTGCCTCAATCAGGCATAGGCGAGGCATGAGCCTGGCACCTTTTTGCGCCTCTTTGTCCTAGCACTTGTAGGATTTTGCAATCAAGATTCATGGTCAAGACTTCTTTGCCTTCCTCAATAGATCAATCCCTTTCGGGCTGTGTATCACTTACTTTTTGGTCTCGAACGTTGCCTTATAAATTTTATGTTAACTATTGTAAATTGTCTTTTTGTGATGTAACCTTGGTGGTATTTTGTTATTTCCTATTATATATATATATATATTATCTGATTATGTGAAAAATGAAGATCTGTTTATAATTCAGATCTTTATAGTTGTATCTTTTGTTTTGTGCTGCAATCACATTGAGTACAGCTTTTCAAGGGTTATACTTTTCTTTCTTTGAAGATTTAATTTATTATCCACTCACCCAATCCTCCAGCCTTCCCATCCAAGAAAAAAGGGAAGAACTTAAGGCATTTTTAGTAAATTGATTAAATGAGGACTGAATAGTCTATTTTACCACCTGTTGTACTCACTCTGCTGCTGCTAATTGTATGTCAAGGCCTTCTTGCATTTCCTTTTGTTCTCCTTTTCCTCTTTAAGCATACAAGGGGCATGGCATTGATACATATGGCTATTTAACTTGCTCAGTAGTACCCCATGATTTAAATGAGATTATGATGTAAAATATTCATTATAGTATTTGAAAGAATCTAAACTGTGAAAACTTTTTGGGAGTAATGTATACATGGCTGATAATGTTTTTATAACATTTTCATCCATTTTGCTTACCAAAATGTCTTTTGATCCAGGGCCTGTGCTTGGGGACAATGATAGGGACATGGGAGGGTTGGTTGATAACCCCCCATCAAACGATCATTTGAGAAGTGCTTACAGAGCAGTGCAAAGAAGTTACTGGTTACTCTAGGCTTGGACATTTGAATAGTTAAGAGAGGTGTATTTTGTCTAGTAAACATCCTTCGAAAATAAGACTACATGTGTGGAAGTTCTATTGCCTTTGTTAAGAGTGTTTGTATCAAACTCTTACTGGAGATTATAGAGTTCAAAGAACTTCACTTTTTTGCCTTTATTGCTGTGTGGGAATCTGTGTTCTGCGTGCAATTTGAACCTTTGTCGGGCTTCTGCTGTGAGAAGTAATGGACGCAGCTGCTGTAACTAGTGGGATAATTGAAAATGAATGGTGGGGGTTCTGCGGTGGGGACACCATGCGCAGGTCAGGTTGCATGGGCGAACCATGCTCTCACAATTAATATACGACCCCTAGAGGGAGAGGGACAGATTGAAGAAAGTAGAAATTGGGAAGAAGCCGTCGTTGATAGTGTTGGAGCTGGAACTCAAACATGGGAAGTTCAGCTACTATTCGCAGTTCCACTGGCCTTGGTAGAAGTGCTGAGATGCTTGATCCAAACAAACCCCCTCGCCCGAATTCTTTCTCAAATCAGTCAACGAGGGGCGCCAGCTTTTATACGAATCATAAAATTCATGAGGGTAAATTATCTTTATTGCACTGGGTAAAGCATGAATCAATAAGTTAATAAAGCCTTAAGCGCTCTTCGTTTTGTGATTTGATTTTTGCAAACGGAGCGACCATATAACTATGACTGATGAAAATACACCCAACCCAATTAAAAAAGAATAGGGATAATTATCTTGGTGCTTTTGTATCGTACCCTAATTAATTAAAATACTTTCGTAATTTTAAAATTATATTAAAATGTTTTTACATTTTGATTCTGCCAATTGAAAAGAATTTCTGTTAGATTATATTTATTTTTCTGTTTATCTATTGGCTAGAGCAGAAAAAATTTGTTTATATTTCAAAATTACTCTCTTAAATGGAAAAAAAAGTTTTTTTGGTTTGCAAAGATCTCAAAAGAAGAAGCAGATATTTAAAAAAAAAAGAATAAGAAGAAGAATGATGAAGATTTAGAATGGTGGAAACAAGAATTGAATAGGGGAAAAGAGTTCATTTTATAGAAGATATAAATGAGGTTATTTTAATTTTTTTCATTTGAACTAATGAAAAATAATTTTTCGGAAGTCCTTTTCGATTCATGAAATCAAAATATAAAATATAAGAGTATTTTAATATAATTTTAAAATTATAATGATATTTTAATTAATTAAATCATAATGTAAGGATATATAGAGTTTTCTACGGTTGCAGCCGGAATGAAATATACATATTTCGATACCCTTTTAGGTGCTATTATGATTAGATCACTTACTATATATATATATTTTTTTGTAGTAATCAATAATTATTCTCGGTATAAATAAACTTAAACTATGAGATTAATAATTTTCATAGGACAATAAATTCTTCAAATCAAGGAATTCATCTTATACAATCACTACAAAGAAAGTTTTCTTGTTTGTAATTAATTAAAAATTGATATTTTGGTATTTACAAATTTAATTTGACTAAGATGTATTTTTTTTAATAATTTAAATAAGTTTCAAATATTCAAATTTACCCATACAAGTTGGAGTCGCGAAATTGGTGAGCAAATATCAACGACTTTAGTGTATATAGCAGTAGAATCATTGTTGGTTAGACCAATGAATTTGAAGTCTTCAATTCATTAACCACAACAAGAATTGGCGGAAGAGTTTGTACTGTTATTATGTGATTTGTGTATATGGTTTATTGATTTAATTTGTATTAAGTTTGTCTATTCTATAATTTTTTTTATTTTTTTATAAAAAAATATATTAAAATTAAAGTAGTTTGACATTTTTGGACCGATATATATGAGTTAATATTTGCACTCTGTAGTTTCTTTAAGCCAACTTTTACAGCTTATTTGGCTTCTCAACCAAGTCAAGAAATTCATTTACCATTTATTAATTTTTTTTATATTTTTTAATGGCGAAAGTTAAATGAAAAAATTGAAATAAAAATTGTTTGTACTCTCATTATCTTTTGAATTACCATCGATAAAATACATTATTTCAAAGTATTTAAAATTTACTTTATATTTAACATGTTTTAAATGTAAAAACTTTAAAATAGAAAAAATAAAATCTCAAACTATAATTTTCAACATTTTAAATGACATTTATATAGATAATACAATTAAATTAATTTTTTTTATTATAATTACAAACGGGGCGTACACTTCTAGGTTTAATAAGTTGGCGATCTTAAAAGTAGTTATTGAAAAAGAAATCCTGAAATCTAGAAAAGAAATCAAATGCAAGAAGAGATGGAGTTTCTCTTTGTGTATTTGAAAAGAAAAACAATTTGAACCATACGTAAACACAAATTCGGACTACCAGTAAGTGCTTTGAAATTGGATCTGGTGTAGCAGAGTTTCAGTTGGGAAAAGAGAAGAGGGGAAAAATTTCTGACAGAATAGCGTTTGGAGATGAGGAAAAGCTAGAAGGGAGAAATAGGAATTTGTTTTGGTGGAAGCATAAGAAAAAGAAACAGAAAATAATGAAGAGGACGAAAGAAGAAGCAAGTACCAAAGCAAAAAGTAAAGACGTTGCTTCTGTGGTGCTATTTTCACAATATTACTTCACTACAAGACATTCAACTTCCCACTCCTCTCCACTCTTCTCTTTTTATTTTTTAAAATGAACATTTTTTAACCTAAAATAATTGAATCCTTCACTTTAAATATAAGAATTTTCAAAAAATAAATCAATTTAATTTAATTCTTATAAATTTGTTATTTCTATAGGAAGAGGAAAAAAAAAAGAAAAGAAGAGAAGAGTGAGTGAGGAGGGAAACAGAGTAAAACAAAATATGGGCGTTGTGGTCCTTTCATATTACATTAATAGTTTTTTTTATTTATTTATTTTAAATAAAAAGGGTAAATCTGTATTATTTTATTGAAAAGCAGTTTTAAGAAAACAACTTCAGTCCAGAATGAAGCATTACCATTTCCAATTGTAGTCACAGGAGGTATCACCGATAGAAGACATAAAATCAGTTACCGTTTACAGGTGAGGAAATCGATTTTATCATAATAAAACAGTTTTTTTTTCCCTGGAATAAGCTAGTAATGGAAGTCGACATAGAATCTAAGAAAGGGTGTTAATAAGAAAAGCTGAGGTTAGGCTAATGGAGATGACAGCATTATAATATAATATAATATAATAGGAAAAACTTGAAATTGAGGGTCAGCATCAAAGGAGGAGTACGTAAATGTGTTGGGTCTTTTGGAGGGGTCAAGTGGGTTAAAGATAAGAAAATAGAAAGCAATAATGAAGGCTTGAAGTGGGACCCAATTGTGGCAGGGCGTGGGAGATGGATGAACATGACCTTGTCGGTTGTTTTGCACAGAGAAAGAAAAACCAAAACCCCTTCATCTCATCAGTATCTTTCTCTCTATCTCTCCCCCAACAAAAAAATAAAAAAAACTTAATCTTACCGCTGGCTTCTTCACAAGCAACCAAGCTGTCTCTTGTTGGATATGTAGTTGGCTTGTTGGAAGCACAGAGGCACAGTCCCCATTAACCCACCTAAATTAAACCCATCTTCTTTTTCTTTCTCTCTTCTTTCTTGCTTGTGCTTGTGCTTCTACTTCTACGTACACTCATAACCCAGAGCCATTCCAGCAATAAAGGATCATAAAGGCTAAAGCTGGTCGTGTGGTCGTCATGCTTCTCTCTCTCTCTTTTCTCCTGTGAGTTAGGTCCCATTTATACTTTGTATTTCTTGTCTGTTTTCCATTTCTCAGACCTGTTTTTTCTTTTATTTCTTCTCAGTGCAATAACTTGTCTAATCTTGTATGTGTGTGTTTGTGTGTCTTATGAGAAAATTAGAGCCTTAGAACTGCATCATTAACCTTGGAAAACACGTATTATGTTAGGGCATTTTTGTTAAGCTTTGGATTAGAAAGATTTCAGAAGTTTTTTTTTATTTTTTTATTTATATTAAAGACTAGATCAAGAAAAGAAAATTTCTATAGCAAGCTAGTGCGATCTAAGGTATATATATATATATACATGGAATTAAGAGCTCCAGAAATGAATGATATAAGAACGTCAGTGCCTTCAAGTTTTAGTCACCAATCATCAGCAGTGGAAAAAAGAAGAGATGGGAATCACAATGGCAATTCATCTCTTGCTTACAACCAAACCCTAGATCAAAACAGACAATCATCACTTTCCCAAGCAAGATCTCCCAACCCAGATCGACTTTCAACCATTTCAAAAGGATCCAACTCCAAGACATCCAATGTCAGGTATCGAGAATGTCTTAGGAACCACGCGGCCAGCGTCGGCGGCAATGTTTTTGACGGCTGTGGTGAGTTCATGCCTGGGGGAGAAGAAGGCACAATCGAAGCTTTAAAATGTGCGGCTTGTGACTGCCACCGTAACTTCCACCGCAAAGAGGTGGATGGGGAGACTCAATTTAGTCCGAGTTCGAGAAGAAGTCCGTTCGTCCTTCAATTGCCACCACCATTACCCTCTCCAACAGTACTTCATCATCAAAGATATTCCATGGGATTGCACACTAGCCCTACCACTGCAAACATGGTTCAACCCATGAGTGTGGCTTTTGGTGGTGGCGGAGGTGGAGGAACTGAGTCCTCTAGTGAAGACCTCAATCCCTTCCATTCTAATGCTGAGGGAATGCCACCACCACCACCATATGTTTTATCCAAGAAAAGGTTTAGGACCAAATTCACTCAAGAACAGAAGGATAAAATGATGGAGTTTGCAGAGAAGATCGGGTGGAGGATCAGTAAGCCGGAAGAGGAGGAGGTGGTGAAGTTCTGTGCAGAAGTTGGGGTGAGAAGGCAAGTGTTCAAAGTGTGGATGCATAATAACAAGAATATGAAGAAGCAGCAACAGGAGCAGCAAGAGGAGGAAGAGCCACTGTGAGCGAGAGAGAAGAACAAGTAATTAAAAAAAATTAAAGGAGAAGATTGCTTGAGGGGTTGAAGGAGAAGGAAGAATATATAAATGTAGATATTAAAAACATGGTTGGGAGAGAGCTGGGATTAGCAAGTTTTCTTGAGAGGAAAATCTTCCATGTCTGAGATTTTTGTGTAATTCCCAGCTATGTTGTTAATTTTGCTTTCTTCGTTTTTACCATTGGAGGTACACTGGCATTTTCTAATTTCTCATCTCTGCTTGGGAATTCTCAATAGTTTTTTCTCCTATCTCTATTTGAATTAACAGGAAGGAAGGAAGATTATCATTTTCTTTTTGTTTCTTCTTTATGCTTGATTGTGTTAATTACAGAAGAAGATGCAAAGAGGTTTTCTGATTGATTTGCATGTACATGTCGTTATTCATCTGCCATGATTTGTTTATAACTTCAACCTCTATCTCGTTAATTTAATAAGAAGCTCCTAAATTTATTTTTTTCCAAAAAAAAAAAAAAAAACTTGCAATTGTAGCTCCTAATGCAAAATTCTACCCAGAATTTCTCCTGAAAAACATAATTATTGGGCAGTGAAAATATATGCACCGTGTAGTCGTCCACAGTTGAGAATGTAGGTGAAAATTGTGGTGAATTATCTCAAATGGCTATAGCTAGGTCCTTTTCACTTTTCAGAAGTTCATACAAAATAAATTAAAATAATGAAAATGATTTTTCATATTTGATTGGATTTGGTATGCAATCAAATTGAATTGAATTGGGCCTGGTCATTGTCCCTGCCTAAGCCACATGCTACTGAAGATTCCATGCAGACCACAAACGCAACTATTAGTATTTCGCATGCTACGTTTAGAGAGCCCTTAAACCCTAAATAATCCCTAATTAGTAGTAATAATTACTCAAAATCAAACTACCCTTTTTTCATAACCTTCCTAAATTCGCAGACATCCTCTCTCTCCTGCCCTACCACGCTGCACCCACTTCAACCTTCACCGTCCACCGTCCCTGATTTCTCATTGCAGAGCCTGTCTTGATTCGAATAGGCTACCAACTTCCTGATTTGACCTTCTACTATCTTGGCCCTGAACGACGCCGTCACCTCAATCTCTCTGTTGAATTTTTGCACGGGAACGAGAGTCGAATCATTGTGTCCGCTCCGTTCTCACCGATGAGCACTCCGTTTGCGAAGCGGCCAAGCGGGTCGATTTGTTGAAAGCGAAGCACTAGATTTGACTGTCCGAGTTGCGGTAAATGATATTTTTAACTTTTTTGTGATGGGAGAATGGTTGTCGAATTTGGCCACAGCGAGAAGGCTGTGAATTATGATGTTATCTGAATCTGACGGCGGATGCGAGCTATGTGCAGCCCCGGAGCGTCTTTAGAGAGTGATTTGGGGTTTTCCAGAAAATTTTATTCCGCAGAAAATTTTATTTGATATATTTATAAGTTAATTGAATATTTAATAATACAATTATTAATAATATTTCTATTTAAAATAATGTTTTTAATTATATAAGAATGAAATTTATTTGTCATTACAAATAAATATTACTAAACTTTTATGTGACTATATTTTAATTTTAATATAAATAACTTTACTAAAATATTCTTAAAAGGGAAATTAAAATTTTTATTCTAAGCCAAAAATCTCAATAATTCCCGTTGTATACAATAAATTCTTTCAAAAAATTTAATAATTTTAATAAATTGAATTTTTTTTCCAATAAATGTTCATTTCGAGTAATTTTATAATATGAGGATGATTTTATAAAATAACAAGTTATATACTCTAAAAAGAAAGCGAACCCAAAATAGAAAATCACCAAACATTTTTCTATAAATAACTAAATCTTGTTACATGTTAGTTAACCTATTTGGTGATACAGAATCACTGTTTTATAGTATTTCTTGTTATTTCGACTTGGAGAAACCATATGAATTTTACGTTTACTTATTACTATCCATAACATTGAATCGCAAAAGCATTTCCATTAAAAATCGTATTACTTGAATCTTTAAGATTGGCTAAATTTCTGTGTAAAATTTTGTATTGTATTATTTAATTAGCAATAACAAGATGAAAACGATAAATACAATAAGAACTGAGGGCTGTAACCTCATTCAGGATAACGTGTGCTAAAGCAAAGCAATTTACTCAGGGACGCCATTGCTTCAGCACAAAAAGTAAATATTAAATTGGGGCATTCCCCAGCATAGGCATAGCAATGAACTGTATATTGTAGACCAAATCCTAAGCTGGGGGAGAAGATGCTTCATCTGGTGCAGGTGCTTCTGCGGATGATGCTGATTCGGTTGACTCTGATTTCCCCCCTGAAATTATTCCTACGTTCCTGAAACCAACACAACAGCAATAATCAGATCCAACCCATTTCTAACACACAGAATAAATTTTATTTGGGAGTGATACTTACTCTAATTTATTCACTACCCATTGACCCCAAGACCCGCTGGAGCCCTTGGAATTCTCCTGCGACGTGGTGGAGCTCTTGGAATCCTCCTCCGCGGGGGTGCTTGTGGTTTCGGTAGAAGCTGATGTTGTGGATGTGGAGCTCTTGGAATCCTCTTGCGTGGGGGCGTCTGTGGTTTCGGTAGAAGCTGATGTTGTGGATGTGGAGCTCTTGGAATCCTCCTGCGGGGGGGCGTCTGCGGTCTCGGTAGAAGCTGCTGTTGTGGAGCTCTTGGAATCCTCCTGCTTGGGGGTGTCTTTAACTTCGGTAGAAGCTTCTGTTTCTTTAGTTGTATCCTGCGCTAGCTTGTCAACCTGCTCTATCTGTTCATATATGCCAGGGGCTTCTTCACCAAGAACTGAACGAGCTGAAACGAAAAGTACAAAAGCAATCACCAAACCAAAAGCTGCAACCTTTGCCATTGATCTTTCTTTTTTCTTTTACTATTGAATTAGCAGTTGAGAAAGCCCGACATTCAACGTAAAAGCTGTGATGATTGGAAAGTATGGTTTATGTCGATATTTATAGTGTTTTTGGGGTCAGTCCTATTGATAGAAGAGCAGGGGTTTGATAATTTCAAACATTAAAAGCCATCTGCATAGCCGTCGCTCCTGCTCGACCTCGTTTTTTTTTGGAAACTAATCCGACCTATCAATGGATTCTGTCAACTGCAATGCTTCAATTGCTGGTTCTCCGGGCATATTATGCAAGGGAGTGACCAGAATACGAAGGGGATGTAGCTCAGATGGTAGAGCGCTCGCTTAGCATGCGAGAGGTACGGGGATCGATACCCCGCATCTCCAAGCTTTTCAAATTCTTTTTACCACTTTCGTTTTCCCACCTTTTTGGTCTCTAACTCATTTAAACGCGCCGTTTTTGCTCATTTCGACTACTTCAGTCGACTCCAGTATTTCTCTGTGGAAGACGGATCACATTACTGTGCTCGACGCCACTAGTTACATTTCCAAAGGTCAGTTCCAAATACCGTAACCATAATTTTCTTTTTTCTGAAAATTTCTTCCTTGTTTGGTTCTGGTTCTAGAATTATACATAAAAATTGAATCAATAGATATTTTTTACTTAATTTCTGTGGATCTGTATGAGATCACTCTATAGTTGCACACATCCACTTTTTTCCCCTTTCCACTTTCCAGCGACCTGTTTGGTTGAATTTTGTTTCTCTTCATGTGGTGCTAAATCTAACTGAAGAATTGCTTAGTTTGCACTTTAAGCAAAACATTTCCTTTCTGATGTGATTAATCTGATTTCTTTACCCTATTGCTTGAAAATAGTAGAAAAATGCGAACTAAAAGACAACTCACAGTATTTTATGCTATCAGAAATCGAGTACAGTTACGGTAGCTTTAGGAGAGCAGAATCACGCATATGCATGATTTGTTTGTCGCGATCATTTTTATTACTGTTATACTGATCTATTAATTACATAGAAGCCCGAGTCAGAAACGGCACGGCTAAAGCGTGGTGCAGGAGTCTATATATCTTCACTGGATCCTTAGATTCTTCATTAGCCTGTATAAGACAAAAAACAACATCACTGAGAAAAAACTATTGGGTGTACAGTGTCTTTTTTCTTTTTTGAGAATTTGATGCGCAATTGCAATTTAATTTTCTGGGGTTTTCCTATCTGAAAGAAAGGGAGAGAAAGGGAGGGGAATCGCATGTCACCTCATCACATCCAGAATTAAAAGATTGAGAAAAGGAGGGAGCAAGTCAAATTGATCAGTTTTTTAATTTTAGTTCCTGACAATTTGGATTTTGCATGTGGAGTCCATAGCCATTATATTAAATATGGGTCGAATAGGACCAAGGCACGTTGGATGCATCATGCATGATCTTTTTCCCAAAGATGCTGATGCTGCCTAAACTTTCAGTTAGTTCCAAAAACCTGTGTCGTGAACAGGCCTGGGGGTTAATGGAGGGTTGCAGGGGATATTAAATTTGATTTTAAAAAATCATATTGCATCACATGATTATTCTTCCCAATATCAGATGCACCGGCAAATTTATAATAATTTATAGTCAGCACCAAATTATAGCATCCTGTGCATGTGATCTAAAACACGTAGGATTAGATTTCATGTGGGCTTTTTCTGTAGGAAGTTCGATAGAGTAGTATGCATAGATTGTATTAAGATTTGAATCTTTCAAAAAGTATATCGAGGGGGAACAGGGTCGGTGTCTGGTGCAGTCTTTTGACTTGTACCTACCGGGAAAAGATAAAGGGAAGAGGATGGCAAAATCTAGGGAAAACTGGACAAGTAAATGAAGTAATAATAATTTTATTGCAGCATATAATGCAATAGATTCTTCATTTGTTTAATTTACTGTCGCCTTCCTTCCATATTTTTCTATTTTGGGCCATATGACATTCCACATACGCGAGTTAGAAGTTAATTAAGACTCCTATGTCTATGCATTTTAGACATGAATTTTAGTTTGTTTCCTCCTATATATTTGACAAATTTCTATAAATGTGGCACTGATAATTCTTTCCATACTACTTATAACCAACAGAGAGTATCAAAGATGGTGAGTGTGTAACAATTAGAGTTGTGGCAATCATTTATTTGTTAAGTATAAAGCATTCAAGCACTTGGCACTCATCTACTGGTTTGATGCAAAACTCTTAGGGTGAGCACGTCAATCCTGATATTGTAGTTAACCGGTAAGTATAGCCCTGACAGTTTTTCAGCAGATGTCCTGATAGGAAATAAATGTCTATTAAATATAACAGTGCTGATATATCAATGGAGGAAAGAACACCAGTAACATGCAAGAAGACATGGAGGTTAACATGAGTGATTGCGCTGAATAGTGCATTCATGAATTAATATTTGCAGTGGATACTCTACCTCTTCTCTTCATCAATTCCTCTACCGTTGCTCCCAGTGGCCTTGTAGGTGGGCAGTGGGGCTTGGCCAGATTCTATGTAAATTAGATCCTCCACAAGACGATCATAGTGTATCTTTACTTCTTCAGGAGATTTACCACCTACAGCCTTGGCCACATTTTGCCAGCGGTCTGGGGTGTCCTTATCATATAGAGCCAACGCCTTTTCAAATAGCTTGTTTTGCTTGGGAGTCCAGGACGAGCTAGAACCATGAGAAGAAGAAGAGAAGTGCCTTGATGCCATTTATATGCTAAAATATCGGCCAAGTACTGCAGGGACCGAAGAATTGTGTATCCAACCGAAGTTTAAAGGTAACTGGTGAGAGAATGTGATTGTGAAGTATAAAGCTGAAGAAAATGCTAAAAGTAAAGGAAGATCGAAAGAAAATGAGAGTAAAGACTAAAGAGTTGCCTAGTCAAGGGAGGAGATGAAAACTGAAGTCAAGGGAGAGGTATGTGTAAGAGACTGCCATCTTTGCTCCTTATAAACAGGAGAGAGACCCAGGGTGGTGTGGCTATGCAAGTTGGCGAATAAATTTTTTTCGAGATAGTATAACAAGATGTGATTCGCTTCATTGTGAAATGGGAAGAAGGACAAGAAAAGAAAAGAGAATCTGTTGTCAAAGGACAGGCTCTTTATAAAGTCTTTTTCCTTGTCTTGTATAATATCATCAGCAACAGCAAGTGGAATTCTTCGAGAATTTTACCTAGTGCCTAGGGGGGATTAGATCCCAATTCTAAGTCTACCCATCAGCAGATAGATGCGCCTACAACATGAACCGCCATTCCACCTTTTAGACCCCGCAAAAAGACACGGTAAGATATTCTGCCATATTTTGTAGTGGCACTGGGATTTTCTTGCTCTTGCTTACTTAGGCAACTTGCCATCAGTATATATCCATTTTTAAGTAGTATACGTTTATTGGCCACTCTTTTTTGTGCGAGTGAATCTTGGATTTGTTTCTTGTAGTTGCCGACTAAAAAATAGAAAAGGCGAATAGAGTATCATTTCTTTCCCAGTCGCACCAGGCAACAGTAGTAACAGCAGGCATCCTTTGGTAGGTTAGCATCCATTTTTAAGAATTCACAGGAAATTATCTTTGAAAACAAGTCCAATGATAAATATTTTTTTTTCAGTTAAATTTTTATATTTTTTATTCTAATTAAATAAGTTCTAATTTAATATAATATTTTTTAATAATAAATTTTTTATAATTTAAAATATTAAAAATTTAGTATTTTAGTTAACATAAAAAATTAAAAAATATATATAAATAATAAATAACTTTTGCAATTACAACAATGAAATTGAATTATAAAAAATAATATTATATTACATCAGAATTTATTTAACTTTGAATAAAAGTATATAAACTCAATTAGTTAAAAAAATTAAGTTGGATTTATTTGATCTTTGAATAGAAGTATAGAAATTTAATTAAATTTTTATAGTATAATTTTTTATCATTATACTTAAATAAAACAAGTAATTCCCATTGTACGTATTAAAAAATAAAAAAAAATTTATAGGAAACACCAGTCATTGGTACTGTTAAGGTTTTAAATAATTGGTTGCATGTCATGCCTAATTGCCAGTAATCTACTATCATGAACAGCTTTCTGGATGAGTGGTATTGATTCTCTTGCCACTTTTTTGACTTATCCAGTCTTCCAAAAGACATTTTAAAATCGAGTTGTGATAGTTTCCTCCTGTATTGCATGTTCTTCAATCGCCTCCTAATGGTGTTGAGCTTCTCCTTAAGTGACAAGATGGAGTTGTTTCTCTTCGTTAGTTTGCTTTGTTTTTGTTTTTATTTTTCTTTTCTCATGTTATCATCGGGAAAAAAAAAATCGAGAATTTTATTAGTCATGCGACTGACCAATAAGCATAACATAATTTCTTTAGTTTTATTTATTTATTGGAATTATTAACTAAATTATATATATATTGTTAATATAAACCTTCAGAAATCGTAAGCGTGGAATTCCTGCTCGCGGGACAATGCATTTTGAGTTATTTATTTATTTTTCATTTTGTCAAAAGTTAAAAAGTTGTATCAATACAAAGGCCTAAGAGGCAATGCAGGAAGGTTCAAGCGGCAACAACCACAGGCCAAGGCTCAATATATATAAAGTGTTTTACCCAGAAAACAAGGCCCAAAGCCGAAAAGCAAATGAATGCCTAATATATGCAGAACATTCAACGTAGGAGAGCACTGACAGAGGCCGAGGTGGAAACCTCTTTGACATTTCAATTGCACCTTTTGCGAGCTTTCACCGGTCGAGCACACGTTTAGCATGAATAGACAATAGAGGCTTCTTTCAGCCTGTAAGAAACAAGTCCACAAAAAAGAAACTTAGCAATTGGATTTGAATTATTTTGTTTTCATTTAAATTATTCAAAGCTTATGTGTAAAATGATCTTGGAACTTGGAGACACCGTGTCATCATATCACCTCGTGTATTTGCCACCTGAACAATCCCAATGAGCGAGTAAATGAAATTTTACTTTTTAAATATTAAAATAAGAAAGAAAATAATTTCAAAATAACAAAGTATTTATTTAATTTTTTATTTACTATTAAATAAATTAAGATAAAGACCGTAATGTAATTTTATATGACTATTCTTTATTTTTCTTTAATTTCTAAATAAATTTATTTTGGGCTCAATTTGTCTTTTTCTTCGGCTTTTTAAATTTAGAAAAAAAAAGAATTTTTTTAAATTATTTTTATCAACCCAAGCAGAGTGTTAATTAATGGTAGTATTTATTTTTCAAAAAATAAAAATAAAAAAGTAATGGGTAGTTCTTAAAGCCCTGAATTACCATTTTTAAATTTGAAAAGCATATAATTTTTCAATTATTTATTTCTGTCTCATTTATTTTACTGTTCGGAAAGTCTCAGTAGTCAATTCAATTCTAGAGTGCCTATTCCTTTTTGTTTTGGATTCTTTTCCACTACGTTATGATACATGTTTTCAAGTTTTTTGATTCATTCCCAAAAAATAAAAATAAAAATAAAAAATGAGTATGAGAAAAAAAATAAATTTATCATTTTATTTAAATATTTATTTTTCTATATGTTTTAATTAATTATAGAGTGCAACATAATAAACTGAAAATTAACTTTTAATAATTATATGAAATTATGTTTAAGTCCCCTTTTATTTTGGGCAGGAAAACAAATATGAAGCCACGATGTTGAGATGTATTTATGAATAGGAAGAAGTCTATGGTCCATTACGAGAAGATCAGATACCCTGAGAATCTTTGAATAAGGATCATATTACCATTGAATCTCCTTCAAGAGATTTACTGCTTGAATGTTCCAAAAGATAAGTAGTGGACCACGATTGAGGGTAACCAATTGGATCAATTGTCCAGCTAGTGCTTTCGATTGATACATTCTTTTCACCTTTTATTTTTTTTTTTAATTTTTTTTATGGAAAATTTAAACTTAAAATATCAGCTAATTGTAAAACTTTTAAAGAAAATTATATAATCACAATATATGATTTACTGTGAATAATTTTATAAAAATTTTAAAGAAAAATAAGTTAAATTTAAATATAGAAATTTCTTAGTTATGAAAATTAAAAAGTAAAATATGAGTAACATGTCACATGAATTTTAATGATATTAAAATTAATTCAGAATTTTTATAATGGAATTAAATATAAATGAATTGAATTATTTTTATTTTAAATAATAAAATTAATAAGAAAAAGGAATGAATGAAATTTAAGTCCTTTTAAAAAAATTTGATTGGGTTAGTGAAAAAGAAGTTTGTGAAAGCTGAGGCCACTTAACGTGGGGGATAAGCAGATTAATTGATTGAAAGCTCATTTTCTTAATATAGTGATATAGTCCTTATTTATTTATTGAAAATCGTCAATTTTTTCTATTAAAATAAATAAATAAATAAAATAAGTTGGTCCACTGCTCGCTAGTCCACCACTAAAGTCGTGGGTCCATTAGTTAGTTTAGCTTCCAGGTCTACGCTGCCGCTTCCTGGTCAATTTTTAATATTTAATTTAATTTATTTTTTTCTCTTCTTCCACTCTTAATAACTAGGTGGATTGTGACTCTACTAAATATTATTCAAAATATTAAAATATATTTTTGACGATAAATTTTAGATTTTTTTGAAGGGATCTACGTCTAAATTTAATAAGTGAATTATAAAATTTTCAATATTTTTAAACATTACTGAAAATAATAATAATAATAATAATAATAATATATTTAAAATATTTCTTAAAGATCATAATAACAATATTTCTAATATAACTTAATAAGCTTTCCTGGTTAACCCATAAAATAAAATTTAAAATTAATTATATTTTTAAAATAATCAATATAAAATTAATTCATATTTATTTTTTTTTTCTAATTATAAAATGTGAGAAATAATATATTTAAATTTATAATATATATTTTTAAATTATATTTTTATTATTAGTAAATAATTTATATATATATATATTTTTTTAAAATATGGGTTGGGGGAGTCGAATTTTAAACCTTTTAAGACTACAGGATGCACTTTTCACCAGGTTAAGTCTTGGAGTGTAAATAATTTATATATATATAATTAGACTTTAAAATAGATTGATGAGAAATTAATAAATGATACAATTATTTTTTAATATTTATGATGTTTGGTGTAAATATATTTATAATTTTTTTATATATTTATAAAATTTTTTTATTATCTCATAATATTACTATTTATTAATTTGATAATTTTATAAAATTATAATTAATATAATTTAAGTATAAATATTCTATATGATGTGAATAATTATTTAGAATAAATATATATATAATTAATTAAAATTATTATAAAAATATTAACTTTAATAAAAATATAAAATAATTAAAGATTTAATAGAATTAATTGTATAAAATATTATCAAATTAAAATTTATTAATTTAAATATTTATAAAAAATTAATAAATATAAATAATTAAAATATAATAAAAAAAATAAAATTATGATTTTAATACTTTAAATTAATTGTTATAAATATTAAACGAATAAGCTATTAAACATAAATTATTATAATTTATTATATTAATAATTATAATAATTTTATTTAACTCATTTTTTGCATAATCTTTATTATTTATTTTATATAAAATCTATTACACAATCTGTATTCAATATATTTCTTTAATAGTCTCTTTCTTTTTTCTACTTTAAATAACTCGTATTTTAAAATTTTATTTTTTCAAAATTAAAGAATAAGTTATTTTTATATTTTTAAAAAATTATTTTATTTTTAATAAAATATATTTATTTAATCGTAATTGATATATTAGATTTCAATACTAAAAAAAATTAACATATTTATATGATAAAATAAATTATTTTTCTCTATTCCCATTTACCACTACTACTATCATATAAATTTATATTTATTATTATTTTAAAATTAAATTTTTTTTAAAAAATATTATATTTATTTTAATAAATAAAATAAATTCATACAAAAAAATTATTTTATAAAATAATATCATACAATAATAATATAAAAAATTTTAATATCTCCAACCCACTTATTTTATAAGGTGCGCTTATTGGTTGGTTAGTGGTGTGGTGCATTTTCGCGGCAACCAGTCGCCCAAAAGGGCCAAAAGCAGAAGACTCTCCCCTTCTCTGCATTTCTTTGGAGGCAGTTGGGGGGGACTTATTTTCCACTCTCAGAAGGGCACAAAGGCATCTCTCTTTGGTCAATCTCTGTCTACGACTCTACATCGTCTGCTGCTGCTTCCTTATATTCTTTCCTTTCACATTTCAATTTTCTTTGTACATGGAATTCATACTTCACCTCCACCAACTCTAACTGCCGCCTCTCTGGATGCTTGCATAGCCTTGGCTTGAAGCTTATTTGCTTGTTTAAATGCCTCTTATAGCTAGCTAGCTATCTACCTCTCTTCACTTACCTGAGGCCAAAATTTTCTGAGAAAAGAAGTGCGTAAATTTCTCAAGGATTTTTCTTTTTTTGAGAAGTGGCTGCTTCGTTTTCTTTTTAGCTTTACTACTTCTAATGGTCGAGATTAACGGGCCGGCTGATTGTTTTCTTTATGCAACAAACTGGGTTTTCTGCCGCTTGAACAACAGGGTAAGGTTATAAAGATTATTCTCTTACCATTTCAACATGATACTTTCCTTTGAATAGTAACATAACAATCTTGACTTATGATATTTATATGATAGTTTTTGCTGTCCTGAACTCGTTATACCTTATTCGTCATTACTTGTGGCTATTCTATGTCCAGGACTGAGTCTTGGTCCTCAAGTCAGCTTGGCAGTTAGAAACAGACGGTAACTCGAGTAAGTTAATTCTTGATTTTTCTTCAAGTCTCTGTCTTTTGTAAGACTTGCATGATAAAAACACTGGTGAAATGAGAAACAGAATTTGGTTGCTGTGTGGATGAAGGTATAGGGATTGGCTTGTCTTGTTTATTGAACTTCTTGTGGTGCTGCGATACTGGGGTTTCTAATTATTTGTGGATTCTCAGTGATGATCAGCTGCTATAAATAGGTACAACTAAATTTACCCACTTGTGTGTTTCCTTTGAAAAGGAACTCTAATAACTAAATTTGCTCGCTTGTGTGTTTTCTTTAAACTCAAATCTGTATGAGCTTGTAGATTGAGGGCTAGCAGGATGGGAAATGAGGGTGCTCATCACTTGGAGCTTCCTTACTACTGTACTATTAAGGTAAAGTCATACAACTCATACGCAGATATGAAAGTAATACATTTAGACGGGCATAAAATGATGAAGGATCTCAATTGCAGTTGTAGATTTATTTGATTTTCTGTCTTTTTATTGAATCATATTTAAGTTTTGTGATTGTGATTCTATGTAGTCTTGCAACCCACAAAAGGACTCCCACAGAAAAAAAAAAAACAAAAAATAATTTAATGAGGTTTTTCTTAAAACTTTTGATAAAATATGACTCCAAGCAAACTGCACCTTTTGAGAAGGCAATATTGAAAATTCTCTCCATATTATTTTGTCCTTAACAAAACTAACTTAAAGGAAATCCTTCATGATTCATACACCTGACTCCAACTAGTACTAGTTTATTGCTAAGCAATTAAACTTCAATTGAGTTGGACAAAACATGCTGTAAATCTTGATGAATTTGTCTAGTTCTTTCACTATGCACTTCTACTTTGTTGCCTCTGGTTCATTGTTAATTGTGACTGTATTTAGCAATTGCAGGTTCATGGTTTGATTTGCTTGCGACTTAAGGACTTCATAGATAGAATATTACAGATTTATCCAGCTATTGAATCTGCAAGACCACGATGCAGGACAGGGCTACAGGCATTATGCTCTTTGCATAATGCTATGGATAAAGCAAGACTACTTATCCTGCACTGCTCCGAAAGTAGCAAACTCTACTTGGTACTTAAAACTATTTTCATTTTGCCAAATAAAGAAACAAAAAGATATAGAAGAAACTACTTTTTTCGGTATGCTTGCACATAAGTTCAGTTTACACATATATTATTTTTTTGTACTAATATCCCATTTTAATATATGTAATGTAGGCATTTCAAGCAGATCGGATACTCCAGAGATGCGAAAACTTGAGAAAGGCTCTGGATTTAAGCTTAGGCCAAATTCAAAATATGGTTCCAACATTACTGGCTGCCAAGGTTTGTTGTTTTAATGCCCTTAAAATATTTGTTGTGTTGTTATGTCAATTAATATATGAAGTTATGGATGCCAAGCATTTGAGTAATGGAGTTAGTATCTTCTATGTCCAATACATTCATATTTCTGTTACTTTGTACTTTGCGAGATCATTTCTTCTGAAACATCCAGTTTAGAACTACCCTTAGTTGCTTCTATTTTATGATCATAAATAAATTAAAAAGTTCCAACTGTTGAGTCAATGTTTGCTCTTGCTGAGTCTCTTATGAATGGAAATCTCTCATGTTGTTCCCCAAGTTTTCCAATACCACTTTGGTGGTCCCTTAAATTTTACCTACATTCTTTTGAAGGAATAGCTACTTGGTGAAAGCTTAATTAAACAACTGCTCAAGTAGGTCAAAATTGAGAAAAATGTGTTCTGTTTTCAAATGATTCAAATCTGTTTAATCCAATACATAAGTCAAAAGATTCATTTAATTGATATTACAGCATGGTTGGCTGGTTTAAAATTGAAAATGTTATGGAGTTGTCACCCTGCTTATCTTAATATGAAATCCTCAATCTTGTCTAGGCCTTCCCCACCTCTTTATATATACTTTGTCACTTCCTTTTTAAGTTCTTAAGAAATAAGCAGAGATATGCTGTCTGCAGATATCTGGAATTGTTGAAGATCTTAGGAGTGCAAAATTTCAGTTAGAATCTTCTGAAGTTGAGGCTGGAAAGGCTGTAAAAGATTTGCTTAGGCAGGACATGCCTGCATCAGATTCTATAAACAAGGCAGAACTAGGGGCCCTTGAATTTGCAGCTGTGAGACTGAAAATTACATCCCCTTTGGCTGTCTTGATAGAGAAAAGGTCCATCAAGAAACTACATGAGAAAATTTGTGATATGGACCCGAAAAAGAAAATCCTGGAATATTTCTTGTATCTTTTGAGGAAATATGGAGGACAGATTGGGCAATGCGAAACCAATGGTGGCTTTTCTCAGCATGAGGAATGCAAGACTCAAACTACTGAAAAACCTTCTCCACCTGACCCACCACATGAATTTAAGTGTCCAATCTCTATGAGACTAATGTATGACCCAGTAATCATCAATTCTGGCAAAACATATGAACGAGTTTGGATTGAGAAATGGTTTAGTGAGGGGAATGATACATGTCCAATAACACATATAAAGCTGGATAATTTATGCTCGACTCCAAATGTTGTGATTAAGGGCCTTATTTCAAAGTGGTGTTCAAATCACGGGATTAATATTTCTGCACCATGTGCACAAACAATTCCAGCTTCTAGTTTCTCAAAGAGGCTTTTGTCCTTTACATCTGTTGCTAGCATTGGCAGTTCTATGAATGATTTGTGCCTTCAAGTTAGCAATGTCTCACTTAGGTCGTCAGATACAAATTGTGGATCAGATTTAGTGGATGATGATAACATTGCTAATTTCAGTGTTGGCCTCCCTCGGACGAGTTCAGGTATCTGTGTAAGTCAGTCATCTATAACTGCCCATAGCATAATTAGGGTGGCATCATTCTCCAAACTGGATTCATTTCCGTGGGAATCCCAGTGCAGGGCAGTGCAAGATATTAAAGAGCAACTGAACAAAAATGAGCAGGAATGTGATTTGCTATTTAACAAGAATTACATGAAGCCACTGGTTAAATTTTTGAAGGATGCATATGACTCTTGTGATGAAAAAGCCCAGGATGATTCAGTGGAGGTGCTTTTGGCAATTTTAAGCAAAAGCAGGTAAGGCATCTGTGCTGCTTTGTGTATTTGTTGGTGGAGGCTTGAATTTCGTATTCACCATATTAATGTGCTGTTCATAGTAATACAATGTTACTGTCGCTAAAACTTTCTCACCACTATTGATTAAAACATTATGCTTGCAATAGTAACTTTTTTTACCGATCGTGCAGTACTGGATTGCCTACATTTGACAAAGATGCAATCTACATACTGGCATCAGTTCTTGATTCTGACATCACAAGTAAGGCTCTTAAAGTCATGGAAGTTCTATCATGCCAACCCTCGTATAAGCCTGGAATTCTTGCATCAGGAGTTCTACCTTCCATCCTAAAAGTCCTTGATGCACAAGTTAGGGAGTTCCATGAATTTGCCATGAAGATACTCTGTAATTTGTCCTGCAGCAGTGATATAGCATACCACATTGTGTATTTGGATTGCATCCCAATGTTGCTTCCTTTTCTCTGTGATCAGAGTCTTGCAGGGTATTGCCTTAATATTATGAATGCCTTGTGTGATATTGAGGAAGGTAGGAAAGCAGTTGCCCAAACCAAATCTTGCATTGCTTCAATCGCCAATCTTGTGGAAACTGGTAGTAAGCAAGAGCAAGAAACTGCAATGGAAGTTCTGCTGGCTCTATGTTATGAACACATCCAGCATTGTCAACAGGAATTGGGAGAAAGCACAATAAAAACTCTGTTCAATATATCTGTTAATGGGAATCAAAGAGGAAGGATTATTGCCTCAGAATTGCTCCAGATTTTGGGACATACAACAGAAGGTGATGTCTCAGACTGTTCTACATTTAGTGCTGTCTGCAGCATGGTCATCTCAAGTGACTCTGGCAGTGGTGATCATACTAAAGGGAAAAAATCACCTTCCAGGGGATTTGGAGATCTGGCAAGGAAAATTGCTAGATTTTTTCACCGTAATCGTCAGTTATGATCTACTGAATGTTTGGTTGACGGGTATGTTATTTCTTTTTTTCACAAAACAACATAGGATGTAACAAAGGAGTAACGGAGTAGTTGTCAAACACCCGTGTCAAATACTCTCTGTGAATATTAGATGAGTTTTACTATTTTGTTTGATGTATAAAATTACTTGCATTTCTGGTCAGAAGTAAATTTGCTAATTTGATAGTTCAACTGGGGGCATTTTCTCTGTTTGCACATTTATCAAATGAATGAATTCTAAACTATCATTTGTAATGCTATTAAATTTTCTATAGTAAACTCTATCATCTATGCTTTGTGGAAAGTGAACAAATATTTTTTTTTATTTTTCAAACATTTTTAAACTAAAAAAGCAAATAAATAAATAAAATTTATGTGTAAATTATACCTAAATTATGAATTCAAACATGGAGAATATACTTATTTCAAATGAAAAATCTGAAAAGCATAACTTTTGGGCCTCCAGACAAATTAAAAATCCATAAGAGGGAAGATCAAAGGTTCATCCAAGCCCAATGGGCTCTTTAATAATTTTTTATTGAAAGAGATGGTTTCTCATAAGGTAGGAGCTTCCACTTGAGCAGCCTACTCCAGCTTTCAAATATTTTCAGCCCTCCGTTTACCGGTTGCGAATCAAATTTGGTGTTTATTGCTTCTCCTTCTTTCCCGTAGTTCTCCACTCCTCTCTGTTTAGATTCCTATCTGATTCCTCATTTTTTTCCCCTAGAAACAGAGGCTACTGTTTCGATCGCTCTGCAATTTTGAGATTTTTTTCTTTTTCCAATTTTGGAATCTTGAACTCTCAAATTGAGCTATATTTCTAACTTCTGGACAGTGCTTCCGTAAGTTATTATTATTATTATTATTAATAATCTATGTATCAAGGTTCAATGGAAGATTGTTGCATCAGTAACCATATTATGTTAACAGAAATTTCTCTATCAATACAGTCTCTTCCCTTCCTTCCACTTATTCACCAGGCATTGATGACCCAACTCTTGCTCAGAACCCGAAATTCTCTCAACAGTTTTTGCCTTTCAATATCATGCTTGCATTCTGCCCAACAAACTAAACTATTGACTCTGAGGATGATGGAACTGTGAATGCGTTATTGTCACGATATATGGGAAAAGTAACCCGATTACTGAGAAATTTTTTTTATTGAAAAGGGAAGATGGCCCTTCCCCATTGCTGGTAGGATGGACAGAACTACAACCTGGCAGGATTGATTGGGTGACTTTTGCTTGATAAGTTGAATGAACAGAATACGCCTTTACTGTTTAAGGTAAAACACCGGATAATTTTCTGTTCTTTTTATCGTTTTCAGATAAATCTATTCTGTTTTCTTTTATAAAAATCATATTGGATATGATAGCATATTCGATGCCTTACCTTCTCAAGCCTCACAAGGCAATTTTGCCGTGATATTTATTCTCATGTTGTTATGAAGTATTAACTTGTTCTAGTCATTTGTAAGAATTAGTTGGGAGAGCTAGGTTGTTCTATTGCATATTAGTTGAACATTCGAGTTTAAGCATAAACTTATATCAATTTGTGTGGGTGGCCCTTCCTTTCATCTCTCCTACATTCATATGCACATGCGCACCCGCAGACTTGAACACAGGCTTCGTACTGTATTGATCTTATGGTTTTTTGGGGTTGGCATCACAATTCATTGTTCTGCGCGCTGCATATATGAGAAAACATGGTTCCGAAGTTTTACAGAAACCAAGCTTATTTCTTGCTTCTATTTGGAATTTTAGTAGTATTCTCCTCCAATGAACTCATTTAATCGCTTCAGTTCTTTGTTTTGCTGCTCCACTACTGCTCGAACAACATCTACAATGGAAATCATGCCAACTATCTTTCCATCTATAACAGGAACATGTCTTATGTGATTGTCTGTGAAAGGTAAAACCATCAATTCGACTTTGCTGCTAAGCTATCAAAGGAATAAAAAGGGAACATATACCATGCATTTACACATTGGGAGCGTGAATAATTAACAGGTACCTGTCATAAGTTTCATTGCCTGAAGTATATTTGTATCAGATGTTACTGTTGTTAACTTGCTCTGTCAAGGATGAAAAAATTGGAACATCTTTAGATAGGAGAAAAATTGCTGTATGTCCCACAAAAAGAGAAAAGTAGTTTGAGAAATAACCTCATCAGTCATTATTTCCCCAACTCTTGTATACTTAGAGGACCTCCCTTGTGCAATTATCTTTCTCAGATAGTCTGCTTGGTCATCCATGTTACCACAAAAACAGTTAGGATTGATCTATATGATTAGGTTATGCTATCTAATATAAAAAATTTCCATGTTTGTATTTTCTTTTTGTTTTCTGTCTTTTATTTGGCAGTCCTGATATTCAATTCATTTATGATAGTCTCAACATTTCGACCTCTTTTTTCCCAATGTACTAGGGAGAGAGCACTATTGTTTCATGCACTAAATGTCAAATTTGTTGCTGGATATTCTGTGTACACGTCTTTCAAGTATGAAACCATTATGCAGCAGATTGAGGTTATAATTTTCCCCCATGGAAAACAACCAATGTAACAAAGGTTATGGAAATTAGTTTACCTCTTTCTGTGATGATTCCTGCAATATGTTGTTCTTCAGGCTTTAGCACTACCAGTGACCCAATATTATTTTTTGCCATCTGCAGTATTTTATTTCAGCATTGACTTTTTACACTAAATGTATTAATTGAATGTAGCAGTAAAAAATTGCTTCAATTTTATTTTAAAAGATAGTAGAAAACCTACATTGTTGACAGCATCATAAACAGTGTCATTGGTGCGGCACCAGAGCCAAGACCCAGTTTTATCCTCTCCCTTTGTCATCAGCACATCTGCCACTGTTAAATTCTCCAATCCCTTCTCTGGCATGGTTGTAGAGGAGGTGACACATCCAAAACGTGAAAATATATTTTTTCTATCCATGACTTTCCAGTGCAAATGCTTTGGAATGCCAACAGTGAGCATTGCTTGGTAGGCTCTTACCGCTCGGGTGAGTCCTTCCATTCTGTCTTGTTTACAGAAAATTATTTATGAATCGCAACAAATTTCAATCTGAATTTTTTATGCAATCCAGAATGTATCAAAATCATATTCATGTTCAACCTTTTTCCTTTGACTACATATTTGTTGAATTCTCTTTTTTATTTACTTTTAAAAAAATAGGATTATGGAGATGGTTAATTTGCTGTTAATGCTAGAATGTGACTCTCAAGAAAAGCTATTGCCTTAAATTTAAAATGTTAGTTTATGCATTAATTGAATGGAGAATGAACATACCTTAAGGAAGATTAGAGTGCTTGAAACAATTAGGGAGCTCTTGTGAAGATGAAGATATGAATTTAGATTGCCAAATCGCATTTTTGAAGGGATAACACACGAATATCTTGTCCAGGAACTCTTTGCTTTTTGTGATTGTGTTCCTTTGAAGTTCTTTTCTTGCATGGCTGGACAAAGGAAAGGGAATATTTGTTAGACCTTTACCTTCTCATGTACGTTGCTTCTCCTTGGGACATATTTGGTGTAGAAAACTAGAGAGAGGAAGATCATGGACCCTTTCAAATTCTTAATTACTCTTGGTGTAGAAATAGCAATGCTTCCCCAGCCAGAGAGAACATGATATAGGCCTTCCTTCCCCCATATTATCAGAACAAGACAGAAATAATGAAAGCGGAAACAAAATCACACAGAGAGAGATTCTTAGACCTCACCGACGAGGAAAATCTGTCTAAAGAATCCCATTCCCAAGTAAAGGCTTGTCCTTGAGAGAGGCAAACAAGTGAAAGTAGAGATGATGAATTTGAAGATAGCAGTAATAAAGTCCCGAAAACTTTCCAAGGTATCAAATGGGAACTTATTAATGACCATCTTACTATAAGAATTAAGTAACGATCCAGCAATCCACATTCCATTTCTTTATTTTTCTTTTCCCTCGAAATCCATGTCAACTGACCAGAGGCCATTTGCTCGCTTTCGACTTCCTTGGCTATCAGCAGCCATTACTCGTCCTGTTGCTGAACCCCAACCGGTTCGTCCACCAGTTGAAATAATCCAAGCACCAACCCAACCAACCACCACTGTCCCTGCTCAGCGCCCACCATTTCAACCTGCAGGGATAACCCCTACGCAATCTCCTCCACCACAGCCTCAAGCACCACAAATAACCGAACCTCAACCGTCATTACCACCTCGTGCAATCATTGAATCTCGGTTACCAGCTTCACCATCTCGTCCAACAACTCAACCGCAAGCTGCGGCTGTGCCGCCTTCACCATCTCAGGTGACCTTACAGTCGGTATCACCATCACGCGTGGCTCCACAGCCACGAGTTGCTTCTGTGCCACCATCTCCAACTCGAACCTCTTCTCAACCCCAACCAACTGTACAAACAGTTTGGCAACAATTTCCTTGGCCTCTCAACCTACAAGCCAACGTCCGTAGGCTATGGCCCATATAAGGCCACGTCCCCTCTATCTCATCTGAAATTGACGTGGAGTCAACACATCCACGCTGTAACATAACATACGTAGCATAACATATTTATGGAATGGCAAAACTCTAATATTAAATATAGGTCAAAGTCTAACTCAGCAAAAGACTAGCTCAAAAGGGCACTTTCCAAATCCATATTGATACAAAATTTAACACTCACAAACCTCCTCTCCATGTAAAAGGGCTACTCAAGTGCAATCAATAGTTTCTCAAGGGATCTTCCAGAAACCAATCATCTCTACTAAACCTCCACCATCCGCCTCTCAACAAGAAGAACCAAAGACTATAGTATCTTTGCCACTGTCACAAACAGCTCAGCCAAAGATAGAACCTAAGTCATGTAAGAAAATAGATCATCCGTCCCAAATATTTTTTTTCCCTCTATTCCGAGAAAAAGAAAATTGCTGACCTTCGACCCGAATCTTCTCTTCCACACGAAGTCTCACATCCATCTCCCGAGTGTTTTTTCTTTTTTGCGTTTCTAGAGTTTTCCTTCGTGAAGTTTCTCTCATCAATTCCAAGTGTTTTTTTTTTTCATTTTAAGAGTTTTTGCTCGCGAAATTTCTCTCTTTCGTTCCCAGAGTTTTTCTTTTCGTTCAAGTTCTTTTTTTCCTCATCTAAACACAAATTTAAATAATGGTTATCTTATTAATCGTTCGAATTCATATATTTTTCAATTTAATGAAAATTCAGCATTAATTTTAGTGTCTCTAATTATTTCTAGTCCGAACTATCACTCTTGAGTGAAAATTATGAAAATGTCATTACAATTTAAAAATAACATCAAATTCATCAATAAAAGTCTAAAGAATTCAGAAAAAGGCAATTTTATATTTGTTGCATGGAATAGATACAACAATATGGTTCTTTTATGGGTAACGAGATCTCTTTCTCATTAAATTGCTCAAAATATAATCGGAATCGATAGTGCTGTTGATGCATGGGGAGATTTACAATATCGCTTTTTACAAGGTGATATATTCTGAATCTTTGACTTACAAGAAGAAATTAATAATTTTAAACAAGGTGATCTATATGTTATTGATTATTTTACTCATTTTAAAACTCTATGTGATGAGTTAGATAATTTTTGATCTTGTCATAACGTGTTTTGTTTAAATCCTTGTAATTGCAGTGTTTTGATACCATATCAATATTATTAGTAGGAAAAAAATAATATTTATTTTATTATAAATACTTTGAGAAGTGCATATTTATATTCGATCTAAAAACAAGAAAAAGAATTAACTATATTAATTTAAAATAATTTATAAAAACTAATTATACTATTTTAGAAATAATTATTTCCCCTTGTTTCCTTGAATAGCTGAATCTCTTAATACCTCTTTTTGAATCCATAGAGAAAGCGAGGAAACCGAAGAATGTAAAATAGTTGCAGAAAAGCTCAAATAAGAAGTTAAAACAACTGGTCCAGCTAAAAAAGAACCGTGAAAGAGCGCAATCTCTGAACTCCTTACTGCATCTGGGGCAGAAGCGCAAGCAGAAGAGCCACTTAGTGCAACATTTCATTCTGAACAGAAGCAACTGGAGAATGAAGACAAGAAGATATCAAGCATCATCTCCAGTGGTGAACATATCAAAATTGTGAGCTCAACTCAACCAAAGGCCAAGAAAAAATTTTCTGAATCTCATCATAAGCCTAGCATGTTAACTGGAGAACAAGTTTCATATCACAAAGAAATTAGGGACGATAATTTTAAGTTTGTCCATAAGCTGGGCGTAGGACAACTAAAGTATCCCATGGATGAAAGGCCTGTTAGCATTGTGACAATAGCTGGTGAAAACAGAGGAGCATCTATGGTTGTGCGTTCAGAATCAGCAAAAAAGTATGGGCCTTTACAATAGCTAGTGAAAACAGAGGAGCATCAATGGTTGTGTGATCTGAATAAAAAAAAAAGGATGGGCCTTTACATATTCACCGGGGTTATAAAGTTAACGCAGATGATAATGCTGGAGCAACGATGGATGGAGGAGGCAGAAAAGAAACATAAAAATATCTGACCAGAGAAAATCCGGAAAGTAAGGCATAAACTGGGCAACTGTTTTAAAAACAGGTCGTAAACAATAAATCACAACTTAAGCAGTAGAAATCAGAATTGATGCATCTTTGATTTGATAAGCTAAAATATTCATGGAGGAGCCTTTACCTGATTTTGTGTCATGTACAAGAAAAATGTAAATAAAAACGATACTCTGTTGGAATAGGTAATCTGGATAGTCCGTCTTAATTAGGTCATAACTGGAAATTATAGATGATCAAATGAGATGATTATTGAACCAAATTATACCTAAGATATTGAGTTAAAATTTTCATGAAAGAGAGAGTGAATAACTCGATGTTCTTTGGAAGTTCAGTGGATGAAAGAAATCCTGGTGTTCAGCTGGTTCTCTAGCGGAAACTACCAAGCCAAGTGCTAAACCAGAGTCCATGGAAACACACAAAGGTGACTTTACTGTCACCTCTGCTGCTCAGAAGATTATTTATGAGCCCACAGAAAAACGACGATGCCTAAGAGAGCTTTTCTCGGAACCAAGTGACTCAGACCCTGATAATCCTGAAAAGCCTCGAAGACATGGTTGCTGTTATAACTGTGCAGAGAAGAGCAAAGACAAATAGCATCTATCCACCCGCAGGAACACAATTCTCGTGTACATGGTAATAACAATGAACTGCAATTGATAATAAGGATGCCTGTCCATCCAGAAAGCATGCTTCAAAATTTTTCTTGTGCGCTGTACTTCAAAACTTGACTACAAGGTTTAGTACAGAGATTTACAATATGCACCTAAGATAAAATTAAAATATCGAATGAAGAAATTACTCGGTGGGCGTAGATTTCTGATCTGAAACTACATTTCTGAAATAGATGTCTACAATTTGTGTAGATGTGACATGCATGCACCAGCAGAAATTATAAAGGAAGACAACTCCTAAAGTGCTTTCTTTAAGAAAATATGTACAACAAAATTTCAAGGAAGACTAATGGCAATTTTGGCCCATGGTAAATTAGTATGGTCATTCACAAGCTGGTTTAGTGTCAAAGCTACTCAAGCAGATTGCAAAGGCTTGAAATGCAGACAGTGGGTACCGATAGTCCATGGTGAAGATGTCTTTCCCAATCTTCCCAAATTGGAGAATAACTCTTTCCTGTTCTTCTGCTGGCACATTGCGGCCAGGCTCCACAGCTGCTACCAGCTGGAAATTTTTCACAGAGGCCACTGTGACCCGTCCTTTGAAATTTAGACACCAGCACTGAAGCTGCTCATGCCATCTTGGTGCTTTATTTTTCAAAATCAAGGGAGATTTTCTGGTGTAAATTGGTTGGTTTGACTCAGCAAGGCTAGTTGAGCTGAATGCAATAATTGACTCCTTTGATTTTGAAATGGATGATGGAGGAAATTGCTTGTTAGAACTTATGAATTCTGTTGGAGTAGGGGCAGATTCCCCTACTTCAATTGAAGAGAAAGGAATCGAATGCATGGTGCATTGCATTCTCCTTGGGCCTCTGGTTCGGAGTACATTGAGCTCATAAGAAATGGTGCCCACGTTGTAGTTTCTAACAGGTGCCAATGGAGAAACCTGACCTGAATGGATTTTTCTGCCTGGCTTACAGTTGGATTGCATTACTGGGTGTGGAGGCTGACTATCATAAACGGTGAATTTGGTTCCCAGGAAATTAGACCTGTTCAGAGTTTCACACTTAGTTGCATGTAAGAGGAATATAGCTATGTAGATAAAGGAATGCCAAATGGTTAAAACATACTTCAGTTTTCCAACATAGTTATTGCTTGCTTGAGAGAAATCATTTCCAACGAAAGATATTCGAAAAGTAGTGCTTGCTGCCCGTCTAAACTTCTTTGCTGCTAATAACAATTTACTCGTATCACCGGACAAAGCTGCAATTAATTACATCATAGTAGCATCAGTATATAGTTTGTTCAAGTCCATGTATATATGTATATATAAAAGAAAAAAATTCAGAATAAACAAATGGAAATTCAAAATCAGGCTAATGGAGTTCCAACAAGTGGTATAAGCTCCATTTAAAATTTTGAATCTATTAGGGTATTACTCAAAATTCTTGTAAACTTTGAAAAAGACTTGCAGTGTAGTTTGAGTTTTTAATTGGAGTATTATATTAACCCTGTAACTATGAGTATTATAGTAAAACTAAGACAGCTTTCGACCTTTTGTAGTGTACTGTGATGTTAAAATAGTATATAATTTTGTTATGTCTAGAGTAGTAGTAGATGGTTTAGTCATGTCTAGAGGAGAATGAAATGTAAAAAAAATATTCTATTTATTATTATGTAATGTGATTGAGTGCAAATATCTCTTAGGTTTTGGGTTAGTGAGTGGTGATAAATTTGGAGCTTATTAATGTTTTTATAAGATTTGATTAATAGTGAAATACAATTTTGTGCATAGATACAATGAGAGGGTGAACTATATAAATTTTATATTTTATTTAAATGCTTTGTATTCTTTGGGTTACTTGTTTCTGCAGGTTGCCAGGGTGCGATAAGCATAAACAAACTAACAATTTCGTTTGACTAAGGTCCACAAATATCAGGAATGTTGGATCTACCACCTCTTCTCTAAAGTCAGCTTTTCTAAGTAGCTTAGATTAAAAGCGTCAATAACGAGAAATCTTCAAAATTTCCATCATGAACAAATGCATAATGATTTAAAAGTAATCAGCACCAAAAACACTTCTTTTTACCAAACAAGAGTAGAAATGTTTACCAGGACTCAAGCCCAGATACAAGAGATATGTCGCAGTTGCCCTATCCCGTCTAATAAAGCATTGAATAGGAGCATCTCTTGGCCCCGGCTGAAACAGAACAGAGAAATATATGTATATATTTTAGCAGCTAAGAAAGGGGTGATTGTCAAAACAGAATGTTAGCGAGATATTAGTTTAAAGGAGAGACTGAAAAGAAAACCTGCTTTAGCGAGATGGGAAAAGTAAGACAGCCACATTGCTCAGGGGTCTTAACAATGTCTTTGGTGATCTCCCTCCAAGACTTGCAGACAGAGGCACAAGCGACCACATCCCTCCGCGCAGGCCACGAGGTCTCGCTGGCCTCAACACGCTTAATTATGTCGTGAAGCAATTCAGGGGGCATGTTTGCCCATGGGCTCTGATCAATCACTTCACAAGGCAATTCAGACTCGCCTTCCGGAGCAATGTGCGCTCGCCCACGGCGGCGCATTCCCTTTGCATGGAATTTTCCAATGGATATGTTGCTAATGTCATCTCGGATCTCTCTAAGCTCGCGTACAAAACCCTTCAACGACATCTTTATCAAGTAATAATGATTCGACTGCAGAGAAAACAGAAATTAACTAATTATAACTTATACCATAATTCTAATTTCACAAAAAAAAAAAACTTATACCATAATTCACATTGTTCAAGCAATTTTTTCTGAATTTTCAGAAACCCAATTATAGAACTATTATGGTGCGCAGTATATATAAGATTTTTTTTTCCTTTCCAACGGACACCCCCCCCCCCCCCCCCAAAAAAAAAAAAAAAAAGGCCTGGAGATTTGAATCAAAACTCTGAGACTTGCATAGTTTCTTACAAATTTCTGGGGCTACAAATAAAATTCTAATACATAATACTTTGGCCTTCCTTTAACTTCCATCCACAGAAAAGTGGATCTATGAAGTTGAAGCTCTTTTAGGTCGAGTATATAGAAATGAAATATAATTCATGGCGTGAAAAATGTTACTGCGATACTGCGAACAGAGCAATATGCCGTTCACCATCAACCACTACCAGCGAATGCTTTTGGAAACATGAGTATATAATGAATCAGCCACGAGCCTGCGAGCTATAAAGCCCATAACAATAACCGATCCTACCACAGCCCGTATGAGCAACTGGCCTTAGATGACAACAGCTAGCTTACTGCTTAGACTATCCCTTGAAATACCGAACGCCAGAAGTCTAATAAAAGATAGCGCGTTGCCTATGCTATGATGAATGATGAATCGCCTCTATGCACAGAATCGATAAAGAATGACCATAAACTGGATTCAAATACATGAGAACGCGAAAGAAAAACATTCGACGAGAAAGACCGCAGGAATACAGCATACCTTAAAAAAAGTGCTCTAAAGTTTGAAATAACTCTAGATCGAGTAGTAGGCGAGCAGCAAAATTTGAGAGCAGATTAAAAGAAGCTAAAAGGCAAAGGCAGATTCATGCATGTATCAATTGTGAGACAAACTCTTTGGGAACGACGAAATTCTCCGGAGAAGTTCGAAGAAAATGGGGATCGGGAAGAGGAATTTCAGGTTCAAGGGGGCACCACTGTCTCGGGAGGAACAAAAGCTCTCTGTATGAGGGCAAGCGAAGAGAGAGAGAGAGAGAGAGAGATGAAATAGAAAATGGTGATAATATCTTGAAGCCTTGGGTGTACCACGACAGCAGAAGAGGAGGAGGAGGTGGTGGTGGTAGTGGCGGTGGGTGACGACGGACCTATCTTCTTCTCACACAGCTTCTTCACCTGCACCACCAGCTTCAACTTTCCCCTCCTCTACGCACTGCCATAGCCACACAAAGCCTTTTTTCTTGGATCCCATATTCTCCTTTCCCTCTTATTAACTGCCTTTTGCTTTTGTCCGTTAATTTTGTGGGGTTCTCTTCTGTGCTTTTTGCTCGGATGGAACTTTTCACATTTTATCAAACACGTGTACACATCCTATTGGATTTAGACGCTAATTTTACCTTAAAATAGACTTTTCACGCGAGATGAACTCAGAATTAACATCCAACTCCACCACTCACGAGAGATTGCAGAAATTCACACACCCTGATAACAATAAATTTTAATTAATTAAAATTCGTAATTAACAAACCATGTATAAGAATGTAGTATGATTCTTCTTATTTAAATGATTGAATTTTAAAAATAATTAAAAAAATTATCATGTAATTTAATTTATTTTTAAATAAAATTTTATATTTTAATTTGTAATAAAAAACATTAGTATGTTTTTTATGCTATTAGCAAAGTGAATTTTTTATTGAAAAAATTAAATTATACAGTAATTTTTATAATAATTTATTTAAAATAAATATTTATATAAAAAAATATTTATTATTTATTTTTAGATATTACTATTATTTATTAATTAATTTTTATATTTTTAAAAATATATTAAAATATTTTTATTTTTTCTATTCGTCCACAAAATATTATTTTTGTACTCTTCTCATTTAAAAATAAATAAATAATAATAAAATTAATTTTTAAAATTTAATTTTACTTCAAAAAATCTTTAATATAAATATATATATTAATAGTTTTTATATTATTTAAAAATTATTAAATATTTATTTTTAAATATATTAAAATATTCTCTCTTTTCTATTCATTAAAAAATAGTCCTCCTTTTCTTTGAAAGAAATAAAAAACATAAGAGAAAGAGAAGAAAAAAATAATGAAGATGAAAAAAAAAAAGGAGGGGTCTCGGAAGAAAAAGAGAAGGAAGGAGAGGAGAAAATTATAATTAAATTTTTGTTTATATTTTAATAATAAACGAATGGCTATTTAGTTAACAAAAATAAAAAAAATATTTTAATAAATTTTAAAAATATAAAAATTAATTTATTAATATAGATAAATTTTTAATTTTTTCACTTTAAATTAAAAATAAAAAATCATATAAAATTAGTTGTCATATTTCAAATGTGCATATGCATGAGTTGAAATACAACATTTAATTCATTGCATTTGGTTTACTTGCTGATAAAAAAACACAATATTTAATATAAAATTAGGAAAAAAGTTATAAAAAAGTGAGAATATAATATTCATTAACCTAGTCATAGTTTAATTATAATCAAATGAATTTAAAATTAAAATTGAATAAAATTATTTTGATTAATTAACCAATTTAATTTCGTCTAATTTTATATTACAACTTTTTTCCCTTAAAATTTAAGCCTAATTTTTTTTTTTTAATAATTTATTCATAGTGATTCCTTAAAAGCAATTGTCAGCATAATATTATCATAAAAATAAATGTCAGCTTAATAATATTAAAGATTAAAGAATAACCTCCATGGATCTTTAGCATTTTTCCAGCGTTGAAATTTGTTGGAAATGGGTTGAATTGTCTTGTCCTGTTGAGAGGATCCGATGATAATTACCTTCCCCGTTGGTTAATCTGAGTCTTAATTTTCAAGTCAAATTAACTTTGTTCCTTTTACTTTTGTCTAAATCAATAATTTAAAGTAAAGACACGCATGCTTAATGGATTTTGCTTTCTCTAAACGTTTGCGTACAAAACGAACAAACATGTCTGTTGCTTGCCAATACTCGATTTTATTTTTAATTTAATAAAAATAAATTAAAATTCAAAAATATACAATTTAGACTAGATTGAATTAATGTGCTGTTTTTTTTTTTCTAATAATAAATTGGACCCACGTTTTTTATTGGAGCATTTGGGATGTCTAGTGTAATATCAATCTTCATGTTAATTAGAGCATATGAATAAATCATGTCTTTGACATAATTGGAAATCCCCAAACTTTTTCCTTTTGGGAAAGGCTCTTAAATCACTCTCGCTGAACCCACCAAATTCTTATCCCTTAATCGCTGGGCCACCAAGGCCAGCTCCCTATTTAATTGGTCACCATTACCAATCACATCTTTCAGGAAAAATTATTTAGCCCATTTTGATGTATTTAACAACAAGATTTTAACATTAATGAATTAAATTAAAAAAATAGTAATTTGAAAATAGTTTAATCTTAATTTAAAATAAGAGTAGTATATCTTAATGTAATTATTTTTAATTGGATACGGCGTGTAACTTTAAAAAATAGTGAAATTAAGCAGTAGATGAGCATGTGATGTGAGGTAGGGGAGCCCACAAATTGTTTGACAGTGTCAGAGAGGTTTCCAGCAAGAGTCGCACGTACACGTGCAACCCACTCTACTTCAATCATTTCTCGATGTCAATTTTAAGACTTTGAAATAGCCCATTCTCACTAAACCCAAACTCATGCCTCCATGTGGGATGACTAACAGCTTATCTTTTTATTATTCGTTTTTTTTTATTTACATAGTAATCACATTCCAGATATTATCTAAAAATATTAATTATTTTAATAATCAAGTTAAAATTTTCACGTTTATTTGAAATGTGATGTGTTTTTGTAAAACTTTGGGCGAGTTAAGTTTTGGCCATGTTTATTTTTAAAGTAATATGAAAATAGAAATTTAAAGAACGATGATAAAAGAAATTTTTAAAAAAAAAGGTCCCACATTTGAAATTGGGTAGGTTGATCTGATAGAGAGGTGAATTATTGTAAGTATGATGATCATACAATGGGTGGACTGTTTGTAATCGGAAGGCTTTCAAAACTGTGCCACCTAAACCCCAGGGTCCACACCCACCAACTGGGGCGCGCACCTTGAGATTAGGGCAAACCTTGGGTGGTGCAGATTTTGCGGGAGATGGAGTATTATCCAAACTTCCAAGGACATCGGATTCATTTTCTTATTATTATTAAATTAATTAAGGTGCTAGCTAGATTTGCTTTCAAGTGAAGGGAGAATAAAACCTGGCCTGTTACAGATTATACAATATGATTTAATCTATGATGGATATATTCCCTAGGAATCTCATTGTTTGAATTATTCAATAACGCAATAATAAACCCAAGTGGGTTCTATGCAACAAAAGGATTGGTGCATGGGAGCATAGATGCTCATTAAAATAGAAGTACAGTCAAATTGTAACCTCTCACGTCATGAAAATTATAAAGTATATATTTGTCAATATAAATTATTAAATAATTTAAATTAATTATTTTAATTTAAATATAAAAAATTTTAAAAATTATTTAAATCGAATATTCATAAAGGAAGGATGTAGTGGGTTATAAATCACGCAAGGTTGCATCAAGCTGTTACAGAGTTGGAAAGCTTTTTAGTGAAAATGGGTGGGTATAATTTGGAAGTGGACAAGAGCAGGACAGGAGGAGCTGGCATATTCCTTAATGGATAAGATTGGGCAGCCATTCTATTAGCTTTCGATGATTTGATAGATACGGTCCCTGCCATGCGCCACCTAATAGCTTACTCGTGTTGAGCAAAACCGCCCCACCTCCACGCACTTGTCCCTACTTGCCAAATAGTGCTTGGATTTTCTTTTTTTACATCGGTGTATCTACTATGCGTATAGATCCAGGAGTATCCGTCTCAGAAAAAAAAAATTAAGTATCTTATAACATTAATCTCAATTTCAGAGATCAAATTCTCCAGTGGGTTTTATTCATCATATACTACAGACAGATGTGTATATTCCACCGAGTAGTGACGTAAAGCTCAAGCAGATGTGCAATCGATTGCTCGTGAACTGTGGCCCCACTATACCCTCTCGTGATTTTGTTGACTAATTGTTGTCAGCCGTTGATTATGCTAATTGAGCCCAATTTCAATTCTCATCGGCCTCGGGATTTCAATCGATTATGGGCTAAGGCTAAATTTTCTTTTCACTGCTCGAATAAGCCCAGCTCATTATATCATTAGAAAAAATTCAACGAGAATATGAATCGGAAATTATTGAATGACGGAAAGGACAAGCCGTGGCGCATGCTCTCTCCAGAACAATCCAATGATAAAAACATGATTCCAGAAGTCTGTACTAAAATTAAAGCCTGATTTTTTTTCGTTATTAATTAAAAAAAGATACACATCAATTTCATCGATAAAATTGAAACGGGATTGACATTAGATGTAACCTCCACAGGTGGTGACCTATTAAATATCTTCCCAAATTGGACTTTCTCGCAAATCTGTGGGCTGCTAGAATATTCAGGATCAAGAGTTGGTGGAGTTTATCGCAATCAGGGACCCATTTTAGCGCAAGAACCTGTTAAAAAAATTATATAATAATAACAATTTGATCACTATGTCTGTACAGAGGATAAGAGCACGAAAAGGATAAGGACAGCCAACTTGAATAAAAACATCACACTACGATTGCACATCAACAGCAACTCATAATTTTGTGGGTAAGCAATTGAGAGAGAGGTTTTAAGCTAAATGGGGTCTTTAATGGCTGGTTGGGACTCTCCTGTCCCGGATCCTAAATCAGGTAAATTACTAATCAATTTTCAGCTTTTTCTTCCCTTTTTAATTTTCTTCTAGAGTGGTGGTATATAATTGTTTTTTTTGGGGGGCAGTGAAATACAGGAAGAATTGGTCATTCACCAAGGAAGAAATTGATACTTACTGGAAATTAAAGAAGAAAATAGAGGAGGAACATCTCAGAGCAATTGCTACTCCATCAGAAACTATTAATAAGGTTTAATTTCTTTTAATAACATTTTTCATAAGATTGATATGGATTAAATTCCGAGCATATAGAGTTGGTTTATATTATGAAATACGTGATGTGTATGTGATAGGATGATGGGTCACACGACGAGGACTACGGAGTAAAGCTTAAGAGATCAAGTTCATTGCCGGAGGCCAAGACAAAGCAGAGCCTGATGGACATGGAAACTGATACAAACTTGGAGGAACTCATAAAGAAGAGTGGATGGTAAGCTGATGCCAATATAAATACTCAGATTTTGAGTTATTAGCCCATTTCAGTTTTGGATACATTTAGTCAACTCCGGGCGATTTTGTGTTGTGCAGGTGGACGAGGAGCAACTGGGCGTTTCTAAACGAACCACCTGTGCTGGACCGCGCTTCCAACACCTACGTTGCGCAGTACCACATTGCGAAACTTGCAACTTCAAAAGCTAATAATACTGGGATTAGTGCTTAGCTCTGTGCCTCTGATTTCTATGCTATTATGTACATAAGTGTGATTTAATTGCAACTATAAGAACCATGTATAGATTTAGATTGAAGGTACAATATATATATATGGATGTGTAATGGGTGGGATTTTTCTATGTGCTCAGTCCTGATGATCTGTGCAAAATGTGACCGTTGATTGTAGAATTACCGAAATTGTATTAGTATGTTGGGTTGAGAACTCTTACCTGAAATTGTGTTATTGATGAGGATTGCACGGCAGCTTCTTTTCTTTTTGTTATATTTCCTGATTTGAAAATTTAATTCTAAGACGCTGTGTTCTATTTACTATTAGTGGCAGTGTATTTTTCTAACTTCAAAAGAATCCCAAGTAATTAAAAATTAGAAAGCTTCTCCCTCATAAAAATTAGTAATTTATTGGTTATTTTCTGTGGCCTAATTCTTATTTTTCTAACATTTTCTAAATTGAATTATATTTTATATGGTTAATTTTAATTTGATATTCAAATTTCACATCTTTAAAAATAATTTTAATATTACTTAAATTAATGAAATTATATTCAGTGCTGTCCGTTCTGTTCTCTTTCCTGTAGTCTGCAAGGCAAGTTCGTGGGCTTTATGACCCAAACGGCCACGCGTGCCGGAGTTTTTCCGAAGAAACAATTTAACGTTATTAATCTTCCATCCTTATCATATCACAACCTATTATATTTATTATTAAAAATATTAAATTTTATGAAATATTAAGAAATTTTTAAAAATATTTTTTAAAAATAAAATAAAATAAAATAAAATAATTATTTCGTATATTATTATAATAATTTTAAAATAATTAAAAAAATAGACAAAAATATGAAATGAAATAATTAACAATAAATTTCTATAAAAAATAGTAACAAAAATAGTTTTATATAAATTAATATTTAAATGAATTTTAATAAAGTTTCGAATGATTATTAAGTGTAGATTTTATAACTATTTTATTCATTCACATTTTTACTTTCTTAAGAAGTTATAATTAAACGTAATTATGTTTTCTTTAGCTCTAATGTATAATCATATTCTTTTGTATCCAATAATAATAATAATAACAATGAAAATTTAGCACTCTGAGACTTAGTCTGGTGAAAGTGCATCCTTATACTCTTGTGAGATCAAAGGTTCGACTCCCCCACCCTCTATTTCAAAAAAAAATAATAAAAATTTATATAATTTATTTTAATTTAATTTAATAAATAAAAATATATTATTTAATTTAAATTCGGAGTCTTTATATTTTAATTTCTGTAAATTTATATATTTAAATAAATTTAAAAAATTTTAAATTTTACTATTTCAATTTTCTAATATCAGTGTCTATTTAAAAAAAAAATATGGATGATTTTATTTCTATAATTCATGGTGTCCCTGTTATAGAAAAAAAGACAACACAACCACCATATAAAGTGCTATATTTTCTGTGGTTGAAAGACGCGCCTGGCTGAACTAACACCACCAAGTAGGAAGTCGAACCTTCTTCCAAATTCAGTCCATGTTCACCCATTAAGTTATCAAAGCTTACAAAAGTTTTGTGGGAACAATTTATTTAATAAAAAAATCAAATAAATTTTATTTTCTTAAAATTTAAAGTTTTGAATTAAAAAGAATTAGATTTTTTTTAATTTTAAATAAAAAATTAATTAAATTAAAATTTTACAAAAATTTTATTTCAACAACTCATTATGAATTGCGATGGCACTTCCTTGAAATTGGTGGAAGTGTACCCTTTACCTAATTAATCAATCAAATCTTCCTATGCAATTAGACCCAGGGTTTTTTCTTTTCTTTTCTTTTTTCTATATTTCTTTTATTAATGGATTTATTCAGAAATCATAACTTATTTTTGAAAAACTCCTTTATCTAGTATATGATTTTGAAAGTTTACCAAAAAGTTAAATATTTTAACTAAATAAAAATTACACTAGGTATTAGTTAATGTAGCTTGCTTTTATTAGTTTTAATTATTTAATTAATATAACTGGAGAATTATTTTTTAAAATTATATAAAAATAAAAATAAAAATAAATTTATTTCTGCGTAGCGAAAAAGGAAAAGTTTTTCAGTAACCAAGCTTTTGTGTATAAATAGTTGATGGATCCAAAAGAAGGTTCACACTTTTCTGTATGGTTGTTGTTTGTTAAGCATTTGGTGTGGTTTTTAGAAAAGAACAGTTCAATGGCTGACAAAAGCAAGATCTTGATCATTGGAGGGACTGGTTATTTCGGGAAGTTCGTGGTGGAAGCAAGTGCCAAGTCCGGCCACCCAACCTTCGTATTGGTTAGGGAGACCACTCTCTCTGATCCAGCTAAAGGAAAGCTTATTGAAAATTTCAAGAACTTGGGGGTCACCTTACTTCATGTAACATTTCTCTGCTGATGCTTCTCTTGATATTACTTCTATAAACATGTGATTTTTGTTGCATAGTATATGTATGGATTTGTGGGTTTACTTGCAGGGGGATCTTTACGATCATCAGAGTTTGGTGAACGCCATTAAGCAGGTTGATGCGGTGATATCAACTGTTGGTGCTCTGCAACTAGCAGATCAGACTAAGATTATTTCCGCCATTAAAGAAGCTGGTAATGTTAAGGTTAGAACTTTCTCTCTCTCGTATCCATTTTCAGATTTCAGTTTTGCATGCACTGGAACAAGGACTATAACTATTTATATAACCCAAAAATTTGCTTAGCCCGGATTTATATGGATATAACATAAAATCCTTTCCATATATTTATACTAGGGTTCATGTGAACGTTTAGGTGAAAATCGCCCTTAAATGAAAAAGTGAATAATTGCAAAATCTTGCAGTGAAAATTTGATATTTTTTTCCAAGAAATTATTTTGTGGGCCTAATAGGTTTATGAACCTACAAACAATCCTTCCTAGGAGGCCCACTTCACTAGCCCACATTGCCTGCATCTACAAGCAATGAAGTGTGGTGGTCTGGTGGGGTGTCTTTGTCTATCAATAACAAATGATGATCTTATATAGGAAACTTAAACTTGATGGTGCAGTCCCTCAATGAATCTTACTAAGGAATGGAATTTAATATAATAAGTTGGAATTGTTCAGAGGTTCTTGCCTTCAGAGTTTGGGAATGATGTGGACCATGTTCATGCTGTTGAGCCAGCAAAATCTGTATTTGAGACAAAGGCTCAAATTCGCCGAGCCACTGAAGCTGCAGGAATTCCCTACACTTATGTGCCTGCCAACTTCTTTGCCTCCTTCATCCTCCCCATATTGCTAAAATCAGGAGGCGACAAAGTCACTATCCTAGGAGATGGCAATGTCAAAGGTTCGGTATCTGCTTACAAAATCATTCAAATGAATACATTTAATACAATGTGTCTGGCATTTCTCAAAGTTTGTGCATATGTTTGTTGACAGCGATTTTCAACAAGGAAGATGACATTGCAACCTACACTGTAAAAGCTGTAGATGATCCAAGAACCTTGAACAAGACCCTCCTCATTATGCCTCCTAACAATATTTACACTTTCAATGAGCTTGTTGCTCTGTGGGAGAAGAAGGTGGGCAAGACCCTGGAGAAAATTTATGTCCCAGAAGAACAGCTGCTCAAGGACATCCAAGGTACTTTGACGTATGAGAATTTGTTTTCCTATAGGAAAGATTTGCTTGCAGTTGGTGAATTTTATATTTGTTTTTTTTACCATTCTTGCAGATGCTCCAATTCCATTTAATGTTGGTCTTGCAATCAATCACTCTATCTTCATTAAGGGTGATCAGACCAACTTTGAGATTGATCCCTCATGGGGGGTTGAGGCTTCTGAGCTATATCCAGATGTCAAATACAGCACCGTGGATGAAATGCTTGATCAGTTAGTTTGAGGACTTTACAGCGAAATAACCATTCAAATGGTTGCAACTTGCAAGTGGATGTTTCTGCAAAATAGTGTTTATGCTTTTTCTCCTTCCGTGCTGAATTGTTCTGATTTATATCTACAGCAGCAGTGATCAGTATGGATTTAGAGGAAAGTTCGGAGTTTTATTAATTGTCATCTTCTTATGAATAAAACTGCAGAGTGTTCTGCTGATGATAAGTTCTTGCAATTTCCTGCTCACAATTTTCAACACTTCCCCCTTTTTAATTTATGGCTCAAATCAAAACTGGTTTATACATATAACACAAGGCTCAAACACAGGCTTTCAGATAAATGTGCAGAAAGCGTTTGTATTGGCAATTCCCTGAAGATAAAATGAACTAATGATATTCCATTCACTGGATTTAATCTTATTAGTATCTATTCAAATGGATAAGAGGAGTGGAAGGAGAGCCTGTCTTTAGAACAATAACATCAGGACGAAAGCATGTACGCTTAAGAAGCTATACAATCTCGACAAGTTCTTTGTTATAAATTTTTTTTTTTTATAGTTTCTACTCTGTTCTGTAGAGAAGCTGTTGCTGACCAAATTCATATTACTTGTTGAAGGGGGAGAAAAGATATCTCTCTCTTTTCCGTGTGTGCTTTTGGCTACAAAGCTCCATATATACAAATACATCTACAGCTCTGTCTTCCACTTCCATTGGCGACAAGAAGATATCAAAAGGGCTGTTTAAATCATGAACGAAGCAAAAACCTGCATAGCCCGGATATGCAGCCTCAAATAGCAAGCATCTGTCTTATTTCTTCATAAAAATCCTTGTCAAATTAGACCATCTAGTCCCCCAAACCAGTTCTTGCCCAGGAGCGGGTGCTGGTGCCTCCAATGGTGGTGACGGTATAAGTTTTGTTCTCAGTTTCTTCTCTGCGTATCCTGTCATTCTTCTGGTATTCAGCATTCCACTTTTATCAACTGCAAGCAAAATAACATATCCAAAAGTTTTATGAGTCTCATGAAGTAAAGGCCAATCTGAAAAAGACAAGTAAATAGTTGTTCCTCCTCTACTCACCATTGGAATACAAGTCAGGTTTTGAAGACTCTGACAGGAGAATAAGCGTAGGGGTGATGATTGTGAGGACGGCCCAGAAGAAGAATATGACTACAAAAGTTCTCTCACTCATTTGTCGGAGGAAATTAACACAATATGGCAATGTTTGAGAAATTTAATGTAGGTGGGTCTCTGTATCTGAAAGAGGGAGAGAAGAGTAGTAGGAGGAGAAGGAGAACTTGCAGACATTAGCTGGCCATGTTTAAGAAACGCTATGATTAGAAAATCCCTTAAGTAGTACTCAACTTGTTTTATTTTTGTCTTTCTAGAATGAAGTCAAGTTAAAACAAAAAATAAAAAATAAATATAAGATGTTTGTTGTTCAGTTGTTGGAGAGTTGTTATACCAGTTGGTATTTGACAAGACATTTCCATCTGGCATTCCGATGGCCCAAGTCATATGTGGTGAGGGCTGCCTTTGTTCCTATTCTAATGAAGGCCAAGTTGAAGTTTGCTTTGCCTGAGAATGGCTGTAAATTCAATATTCCATTATCGACTTGTACTTGGTTACATAGAAAGTAAAAGTTTTTCTGCGAGGCGGCTACTGGGGTGATCCAATTGGTCTTCATTTTTCCGTAAAGTGAAGCTAAGAAAATTTGCTGCAGTCATCTTCAACTGTGTTAATTATGCCATGGAAGAGAATTCTCTAAGCAAATTAGCAAAAATTAAATTAAATTGTTCTCTATTACATTAACTATTCAATTTTCCCAGGAAACTCTCAGATTATTTTCATTTGCAGGAAAAAGTAACAGCTGGAGAAGCAAATGAGTCAAAATGGGAGGAGGGGAGAAGTGAGATAGTAAATTGAAAAAAAAATATATATATATAAAGGTGGGGGCCATGACACTGGCTCTCAAATCATACAACAGAATTTTTTCTTTTTCAATTTACACAAATTGACAGCTCAAACAACCTCATACACTAAACAAAATGTGGTGGCTGATCATATACAAGATTTGATTCCCTTAAAAAAATGGAAAAAGATGAAGTCAGAAAGAGGGAAAAGAAAGGGTGTACAAAGAAATAGAATGAGCCAATTCAGAAAGGTGTGTATGCGAAGGCATGCCAGTAACATCTGCTAATAAAATACAAAATCAAAAGAGGCAACCAGCTTGAATTTTGCATGTGTTCTATAAGTTGACATGTATTTAATTTATCCAAAACCTATAAACTAAACGTTTGAAAAGGCTGCACTGGATCTGGATGTAAGAAAAGTTCAGTCCTTCGTTATGCCACTGCTACTTGCAGCAGAATTCTTCCCAGAATACCTCTGTCAACAATCAAGGAGGCAAGTGATTATGTTTTAACTGAAGAAAGAAGGAAAACCAACAGGTAACTAGTTGCCAATTGGCGCCAAATTTTCAAAAAGATTTGAGAATAGATACAAGACGGAGAGAAAAGGGATGGTAATGGCTAAAATTTTGCAAAGCTCTCACCTGCTTTCCGACACTAAATGGAACATATTTATACTTGATCATGTGCATGATTTGGCGCTTCATTGTGAGGATAAACAGAACAATCCAATAGCAGAGTAATATGGGCCAGAAGACGGGGACATCAAACATAGAAAAAAAGGTCATTAGAAAGGCAATACAGAAAGCCTTGGTGATGGAATACCTGAAAACACAACAGAGAAAACAATTCATTTTGAGTCCAGAATTCACAGAAAGCCTATGCAGGAAAATAAAAACAGTGTCAAGACGGATGCTAAAAGCATACACAGCACTGAACTACAACATAAATTCCAATAAGCACTCTGAACCTGCCATGGCCATGGCTAACCAGGCAAAAACATGGCTAGATAAATTCCGACATGCTACTGAAACCTAACTACAGCAGTACCTTTTGTTACATAATCCATCACGCTATACATGGTTTCAATAGGTAATGCTTCGTCGTAAGGTTCAAGAGCCAGGATAGGCAAATGTTGGGCTAAATGACAAAGCAAGCCAATCCTTATTAAAGAAAAATTTCCCAGAAATGAAGCCCAAAGACAAACATATCCTGATAAGAGTTAGATAAATGTTCTCCAAAACATGAAAAATAACTCAAGACGCCAAATTTCAGGTACTGCTTTTAACAAGTGATACTGTTGGACTGGAGGCTGGAGCCCCCAAAAAGTACAACCAATTAGAAGGTCAACTTTAGGACCTAGTTGAGGATAATGCTCAAAGATAAGTCAATGACGAAAAATTCTTCAAGCTAAGAGTTTGCACGAGGAATCTATCAATTACCAGAACTTAAACTCGGGAAGGCGGCGAATAAAAGGCTTGAACTCATCCGATTCTTTTGTTGGCAAAGAAGCTCCATCCAAAACTTCAAGTTCAGGATCAACCTTTGGCGAGAGAAACCCAATTAACAAATTCAAGATATAAATTCCGAGGGCATATGACACAACGTAAAAACCTTGAACGTAGTAAACTCGCAACATATAAATTGCTGTAGCTGCAAGAGTGCCCAGCCATCTTTGCACCGAATGAGGTGTTGATCGATCCAGATAGTACTGGAAAGCCCTTGAGAAATCATTTCTCCACTTGACAAGAGATGCCACATTGGAGGCAGCACCACCCCCGGCTGCTTCCATGAATTATTATATCTTCTAATAAGGAACCAAAATCAAATAAGTAACTAAGGGATGTCAATTAAAAAGCTGATTTTATATTGTCCATATTACACTGCCTATTATCTTCTCCACAAAGCAAAGATCTCACACGAGCACAAGGTTTAACCATGGCTTCATTTCTAGAATAAATTACATAGAAAAATCCAAATTGCTAGCATCTTATCGTTTCCTTTATTTTATTTTCTTCTGCCATAAACCAAATAAAACATGAACAAACCCACTTTGCTTTACCCACTATATGAATTAATTTTCACAAACCCACATTTGCTCTACCCAGAACATAAAATTAATATAATATGAAATAAAATGCATCAAAAAGCTAGATTTAGTTTCTATTTTTCTTAATTAAGCTGTGAGTATGCTAATATGGTATCGAGAAAAGGATGCTGAATAAACGAAGCTACGCCAGAAGAAAAAAAAAGGCCAACCTTTAAGAAACGTCGCAGTCAGGGCAGGTCCCAGCAAAACACAGATCCAATAAAGGTATATAAGTGGTAAAGGAATCAACAGGTATCCTCTCCTTCTTCTGGATTCTTTGTTCAGAACAAGCAAATTTTGCAGCTTTTTTTTTTCTTTTTGGAGAAGGAAAGTTTGCAGGTTATTGTAAACGAAAATTTTGCCTCATCAGTGTATTTTAGTTTTTCCGTTGCCTCTGCTGACGCATGAATAGTGACGCATTTCCCTTTTTACCCGTCAAAGTTCCAAAACTCCATTCGGGCTATCAGGGAATCTTTGGTAATTCAATATGCACGAAAACCCCATTTTGCCCTTCTACTAGTCTACTTCCCCAAAATTCATCTATTTTCACCTGCAAAGCTTCGTTCTTATTCCCATTAGAGTATAGTGATTAGTGAAATCTCGCAGTACAAACCGATCATAGAATAGGATGGGAACTCTTGGCAGAGCCATATACTCCGTCGGATTCTGGATTCGCGAGACGGGCCAGGCCCTTGATCGTCTCGGCTGTCGCCTCCAGGGCAACTATTACTTCCAAGAACAATGTAAGCTTCTAATATCAAAACCCTAGATCCCATCCAAATTCCTTCCGTGATTCATGTGTCTTAGGTGTACATTACCTATATTGTTATCTGCGATTGCTTGTGATACTAATGCTTTTGGTGGTACTGCATGATTTAGATTCCTTATCATATTGCTACTTTTTTTTTAAAGATGGAAGAGCTTAATTTAGGTTAGGCTGTTATGGTTTGATTAAATTATTTACTAAATGGGTAACTTCTTCTCTGCTTTAGTGTCGAGACATCGAACTCTCATGAACGTATTTGATAAAGCTCCTGTAGTTGATAAGGATGCATTTGTGGCTCCTAGTGCCTCTGTCATTGGTGATGTTCAAATTGGAAGAGGATCATCTATTTGGTATGGATGTGTTTTGAGAGGTAAGGTTTGTTTGACTCGTTCTTTCATACATTATATCATTCATTTAATTTTTTGTTTATTATTAGAAATGGTTTTAATCTCAAATATTGTTTATCACTTCCATTCCTTGAATTGTAATCAATATGTGAAGAAGCTTTCTTGTTAAGCTTTTCAACATAAACGCTCTTATCCAAAATCAAGTACATCAATAATGGTCTCTCACTTGCACGTCTGAGTATATGCAGATTATTCTCTTGCCTCCATTAAAGGTCTCCTTATTATTCTTCTTCTTCTCTACTAAATTATACTAACAAAAATAAGAGTGTTTGGCTAAACTGTCAAAAATGGTGCGGCTAGACCAGGATTGAAGTTTAGTTAAGTTGAATTGACTTGATGAAAACAAGTAACTATAACCTATCTTGAAGACATTGAGGCTATGTTTCCTTTTTCTTATATTGTGCTCATGAATTTTTTTTCTTGTCAAGACTACAGAGTAACTAGGATACCTGCCTTTGGATCATTTTTATTGCGTGATAAGTCTTAAAAGATTCTAAATCATATTAATCTCAGCATTTCGTTTTGAGTCTTTGGTTTTATATTAGGGTTGTCCTTTGCTAGGGCTCTATGTGTAGTATGAGAAAGAAATTCCATTGTAAGTTTTGTGTTTTCAGCTTGATGCGAGTTGTGAGTTTTAGAATGAAAATCACATGGTTGTCTTTGTTGATTCTGTTTACAGTTGTGTAAATTTTCTTGGTGAATAGGTGATGTGAACAGCATTAGCATTGGATGTGGAACTAACATACAAGATAACTCCCTTGTGCATGTGGCAAAATCTAACCTAAGTGGGAAGGCTCTACCAACTATAGTTGGGGACAATGTTACTGTAGGTGAGCAATATGGCAGTGGTCATGTATTGGATGTTAACCAACCTGATATAGGCTTTAACTATCTTATGTGTTATGATTTAAAGTTTGAACTGGGCAGGCCATAGTGCTGTTCTACATGGCTGCACTGTTGAGGATGAGGCTTTTGTTGGTATGGGAGCAACACTTCTTGATGGTGTTGTTGTACAGAAACATGCCATGGTTGCTGCTGGAGCCCTTGTAAGACAGAACACAAAGATCCCTGCGGGAGAGGTTGTTCTGCCGCACACTGTCTCTCTGCTTATTAACATAAATTTCTTTCTGCACGCACATGTAGTTATTTAGCTGATGAATTAGAAATAAAAAGAAAAAATATTAAGATATTTAAAGCATAAAGGTATTAGGATGGTGTGTGAGCAATGCCCTTGCTTGTGAATGTTGGATGCACAATGTTATGATGAACCAATTTAGCATGTATGACTTAGTAATATTGAACTTCTTGATGATGCAAAAGAATAGCCGGTTTGGTAACTTTTATACTAGTCTTGAAATTTTTGTGCCTGAAGCATGGTATTGTTCACACCTGAACTTGATCCACTGTAATAATTCATATGAATTATTCGTGGAGTTTCATCCACATTATGGAACTAATTGAAATTGCAAGGATTCTGAATTGTCTTAATTTGGTAGAAAGAGTATTTGATAGAATCATACCCTTTCCATTATTTTTGTCCTTTTTTCCTTTTGGTTTTACCTACCCATCTTCGTTTTCTTGCACAATATTTTGGTTATCTTACTTCGGTAATGTTTCTAATTTATCTGTTTAAATTGTTTATGATAAAAAGGGAGGAAAAGCTACCTCATTTTTGTTCCCAAGTTAGATTGTCTCCATTTTACACACACACTCGCACACAAGGCATGGGCATTGTTTATTGGATCACTTAATTACTACACATGAGACAATTGCCTTAAAAACCAGCTTAAATATATGCAGGTCTGGGGAGGCAATCCAGCAAAGTTTCTGAGGAAGCTAACTGCTGAAGAGATAGCCTTTATTTCTCAATCAGCAACCAATTATTCCAATCTAGCACAGGTTCACGCTACTGAGAATGCTAAGCCTTTTGATGAGATTGAATTTGAGAAGGTGCTTCGCAAGAAGTTTGCTCGTCGGGATGAAGAGTATGACTCAATGCTGGGTGTTGTTCGTGAAATTCCCCTTGAACTTACTCTTCCACAGAATATCCTACCAGATAAAGCACCCAAGGCAACTTAAGGGACTTTAAAAAAAAATATATAAATTATAACGAGGTGTTGTTTCTTAAAAGTTCAAAGATTGAGAGTTGAGTTCAAAGATCTTTGTTGTTTTTGCTAATTCATGAAGGGACCACATTCTTTCATAATAATACCAAACACGTTTGTGGCAGAGTAATGGCCCATTTTACTTTGTCTCTGTTTAACTTGTGATCATTTGGACTATATTTCTTCCATGGGAGAAGTTAATGCCATGAAGGAGGACTTATTTTGATGTCACCTGGTCCTTGTTTGTTTCTTGGCGTGATTTTGATCTGCATTTCTGATATCAACTCATTTCAGAAATTCATGACTAAATTAGTCCATTCCGATAGTGCAGTCTTCTCCTATGAACTTTTGGAAGCCTTTTCTTTTTTCTTTTTTTTTCAAAAAAAATTTGCAATTAAACGCGAAATCTAGGGAGTAACAACAAAGCAGGGGTATATTGTTTGTTTGAATGTAATGGAATAGTACCTGTTTAATTGCTGACAGGATCTTGGAAGGGGCTGCATCATTTGTATGTGTATGCATGCAAGGCCATAATGCTGCGCAGGTGAGCATGAGTGGTTGCTTTTGCGAGACTCTGACTAAAGGAACGTATCTGGCTGGTATCCACATGAACAACGTTTGAAACCTTGAGTGCATGTATCAATGGGTGCTTATTTTTAGCTGTAAAAAAGATTAATCAAGAGAAGTTTTGTAGCGTGAGTTTACCATGGTATCGAGGGATCAGATGCAAGCAACCGCTAACTTAAATTTCCTGGCATTACTTAATGCGTCTTGTCCTCCTCCTCCTCCGGTCATCTCTTCTTTTTATTCTAGTTATTTGATCATCATGAGCACTTTTTCGTTTGTGTTTGTGTTACCTGTGACTGATACAGGTCAATGGTGTTGGTGGCGGGAGTGGTATTTGGTGTTTTACTGCGTGTAAACCATATTCCAATGTAGCTGATATACCACCTTATGGTAGTGAAAATGGATAGGATTCTAATTCGAGTGTCGAATGATTAGGTCAAGTGGCGTCTTTTTTCCTCGGGGAAACTAAATCAATAGCATATGAGCATGGTAAGGGAATTTCCTGCTTCAGTTTTGTATTTTTCTCTTCCTTAAGGTGTAGATTGCCCGCTTCTCGCTCTAAAACAATGTTGACAACTTGATGATGGCTGCTTCTAACAGTTTTCCGATTTGAATTATCTTTTGGGAATGACAATGCAAGCTTGGGTGCGTAACTTGAGAAAATAGAAATGTATTTAGGTTATGGGATTCTAAATTGCTAATTCATGTGCCTAAACCCTGGATGATGAATTCTAACCCTACAAAATGGGAGAGAGACAATAATTTTAATTTTATATTTCTGGTGAATGGTGATTAGATTCGTTTAGCAATTATTACGGGTTGCTTGGAATCTGAAAAAGCAGATGCAATTCCCCTTGATTTAAGCTAACGTATCTTCTAATCAAATCCAAAACTCCCGTATGATTCGTTTACCTCATTTGTTGTTTGGTTCTTCTACTAACCCATTTCTACTGTTTTGTCCTCCGTCTCTTATTCGATGAAGCTACAAGGGATACTGGGAGTGGTTGAGGCTTTCCAATTGCAGTTGTGGCTAATGGGGGTAGGTAGCCTATACTTTGCTTTTAATTATTATTATTATTTGGATAATATAAACTTTCATAGGGCAAATAGAAAATTGGAAAAATATGTTACTGGTAAACACAATCAAATTGAATAGAGACACATAGGGGGGAGCTAATGATGTTTCGAGCAGAAGCTGCCATAGAAAAGTGAAGGGCAGGGCAGGGCAGGTACTGTGGTAAAACACACTCATGCATTGAGCAGAATATAACTTTTTAGGAATTGTATATAGAAAATAATTGCGAGAAAGCAAAAGCAAGTCCAAAGTAAACCCCCACTCCCCTTATATAGAAAATCCTATCTCTTTTCGCTTTATTTACTGCGTGTCTGCTTTTTTGTGGGGGGAGTATCCGGCTGTGGCGCTGTGCCAAGTGGGGGCATGCTTTTCTTCTTTCGGTTTGATATCTGTCTAAAATTTAGACATTTCCAATCGAAAAAAGTTAAAGAAATCATGCGCTATTTAATATTATAGAGAGTAATAACTATAAAGGAGCTCTATTAACAAATAAATGGGTATCCGTTACAAAATCAAAAACCACAATTACATTACTTTTTTCAATTTCGTAGTCGTACTCATTGTAATTTGTAGATAAAGATTATTTCAAGAACCTCAAGGAGCGTTGAATGTTCTTTCTTCTTTTTTTTTTACACAGGAAGAAGAAGAAGGCATAGGTTCAAATTCAACATTGTTAGACCAAAGTGAGATTGATGATTGGTCATTGGCATTTAGGATTCCCTCAAAATCCAAAAGCTAACTCTATCCATCCACCAACCCCGATGCTTTTCGATTTGGCCGAAAATTTAAAGAATCAAACATTTTGAAAACTACTTTCTTCCTTCTTCAAATTACGTCCATCTCTCTTTTCTTTCTTTCTTTCTTTTTACCACAAGAAAGTGAATTTTTAAGGCATTCTTTAATTGGGGTATGTAGATTAAATCAACTTTCAGTGAATTGCTCCACTCTACTTCTAGAATGTAGAGAAGGGGGAAAAAAATATCTTTTGTTTAATTTTTATTTATTAAATCAATTTGAATAATATAATATAAGTGGGAAATGTATTTGAAAATACAATATAAAATTCATTGTTTTAACTGCATTAATTATATTTTTAATATATGTGAAAAATAAGTATAATTATTTTTATGAAATTGAGTGAATACAAATACAATATGTATTATTGTCTTTTTAATTTAAGAATACATTTACATTTAGGAAATTAATTCCATATAAATACAATTATTATTATTATGGAAAATGTAGTTTTGCTTAAGTAAACTTCCTAAACATTACTGATCAAAGATCTCAAGCTGAGTTTGACAAAAAATAAAAATTAAAAAATCTAATGCTGTGTGGTATTAGTGTAATTTTCCTTCAAGTTAGGGGGCATTATGGTACAAATGGGTATGGAATAACAAAATGAACTGGGCTCCTGGCGGGACTTGAAGCTTCTTTCTATAAATACAAAGCGAAGAGGTTAAACGCAGAGGACAATGCAAAGGAAGAAGGCGTCAGAGAATTCCTAACAACTCGGAAGAAGATATAAGAAACCATACCCTTTGAATATGGGAGTAGAAGCCTCGCCCAGAAACGGTGATGTTGCTCCTGCTTCTGCTCCTCATCCTCTTATATTGGGTCTCCAGCCTGTCGCTCTTATAGACCACGTTGTCCGTGTCGATTGGTCCTTGCTGGATCAAGTCCCCGGTGACCGCGGTGGCTCCATACCCGTAATTACCCTCTTGTTAAAGCACTTCTCTTGATTCAATTTCGTAATGTTTTGCTTGATCTTGGATTGGCTTTGCTTAATTTTCTTGTTACGTAGAGATTTCTGCTTTTTAGAAAATGGGTATTATAATTTCATCATTTTGACCGTTTTCTCATCTGTGTATATTCTTTTTGGACTTTTTTTATATGTTTTGTTTACCCGTTTGTGTCTTCTGCTATGTTTTTTAATCAATGGGCACATGTGAGCTCGAATAACCAAGCTTTAATGAGGGAATGTAGCGTTCTTGCTCAGCTGGTATCACTTTAAGTAACTAAGGTGTCTTAGCATTTAGTTTCTGCTTGTAGTTTCAATGAGTTTTGATTCGAATCTCAATTTTATCTGGACTTCAAAATTCCAGTTATTACGGTTGTCTTTTTCTTCTTTATAATATTTTAGTGGTTGTTTTTCAAACTATGCAAAATGGTCTCTGTTATTGATCTTCCCCACATACACGGATGACTTTTTATTCTTGATTTTACATGTCACTATTATATGTTTTGAACAAAATTTGTAAATTTGTTGGGGTTGTGTAGGTTGCAATCGAAGAACTTCAGCACATTTTAGGAGAGGTGAAAACGCATATGCTCGCATCCCCTGATGATACATCTCCTATGCGGACAATTGCTGGGGGCAGTGTAGCCAATACAATTCGGGGTCTTAGTGCAAACTTTGGAGTCTCTTGTGGGATTATTGGGGCTTATGGGGATGATGAGGAAGGCAAGTTGTTTGTTAGTAATATGGGCTTTAATGGGGTGAACCTCTCCAGATTGAGGAGAAAGAAGGGACCCACTGGTCAGGTGATTTTCGTTTTGCAGATTCTGTAAACTTGGAAAAATGTTGGATGTCTTTTTATTGAGCTTCTATTCTCAAAATCTGAAGCTTTGTCAGTAATTGGTTTGTTACAGTGTGTGTGTTTGGTTGATGCGTTGGGCAATCGTACAATGCGACCTTGTCTCTCAAATGCTGTCAAAGTTCAGGTGCATATTTCTGTCTTTCTTTATTTTTGCTTATCTTATATGCTTCTGATCTTTACCAACATCAAGGATTTTGGTGTAGCCTTCTTTATCTAGATGAGTCATTGCCAACTTATCTATTACCTTCGTTCTTTTCAGGCTGATGAATTGACCAAGGAAGATTTTAAGGGCTCTAAGGTTAGGCAGCTAGCTTTAGGATTATATTTATTATATTTGTGGATAAATTCTATCCATCTGTTGCTTTTATATGTTTCTTTGTTTTCTCATCTTTTGTGGGAGACAAACTACAAACTAGTTGGGCTAAAATGAAAGTCCATTAAAAATGGACAAATATTCTATAGTGTGAAGATATACACATTAATGATTTTGACATCAACTGCTCCGTTAGTGATTGTCTGAGACTAATAATGTTACATTAGCAATTAATAGTATGGTTTTTGCTACAGTGGGTGGTGATGAGATATGGAATATTCAATATAGAAGTTACTCAAGCAGCGATCAAGATTGCAAAGCAAGAGGGTGTTTATGTCTCGTTGGATTTGGCCAGTTTTGAGGTATAATTTTATTGATTTTGTGCATGTCTTTTAGTTTAAATGAAACGGATGGCCCATCTTGGTTATCAAACATAGTCTGATTTTGAACATTCAAGTCAGCAATGGAATCATCAATCACTATTTCGTTCTTTACTCTGCAGTAATCAAGCCCCAAGTTTGCTTTATCAATATATTAACTTACATGCTTTAACTTTGGCTAGATGATTCGAAACTTTAGATCACCTCTCCTTCAATTGCTAGAGTCTGGGGACATCGACCTTTGCTTTGCTAATGAGGATGAAGCAATGGAACTTCTAAGGTATTTATTACTTCAGTTATGCTCTTGATCTAACATGCTGAGACAAGTTATTATTCTAGAGTTTCAAATTTCACTTAATAGTCTTTTCTTGGATGGATTCTAGTAGTGGTGGTTGATTTATCTTGAAATGTTCATAGAGATGAACAAAATGCTGATCCTGAGGCTGCGCTAGAATTCTTGGCCAAATATTGCAAGTGGGCTGTAGTGACTTTAGGTCCCAACGGATGCATTGCAAAGCATGGAAAAGAGGTCAGATCTCTTTGTATTTGCACATTTTCAGATAAGCTCAATGAACTAGTGTTGTCAATTTCTCATAATTTCTCATTGCGGCAAGGTGCCTTGCCTTAAATTGTTGCTTTACTCTCCATCTTTTACCTCTAGAAATATATGAACATGGTACCAGTTGCATCTATACCTTCCTCAAATGGCAGCCTTCCTTTATTGTTATTACTATATCCAGGACAGTAGAAAAAATTTATGTTTTCTGTTCTCAGTTTCCAGTGTATGAAACTTGTCCTTTGTTTTCCATTTTATGCCATTCTATTTTCATGTGCTCATCTTCTCTTTATCGTTGGATTATATTAAAATTTACCAACTTACAGACTGTTCGGGTTCCAGCCGTTGGGGAAGCAAAGGCAACCGATGCCACTGGAGCAGGAGACCTATTTGCCAGTGGCTTTTTGTATGGACTGGTAAAGGGATTATCTTTGGAGGAATGCTGCAAACTTGGCGCATGTAGTGGCGGAGCCGTGGTTCAGTCCCTTGGGGGTGAGGTGACCCCAGAGAACCGGCAGTGGATGTACAAACAGATGCAGATGAAGGGTCTCCCTAATCCTGACGTCCGCAATTGATTACACAACTTGCATAGAAGTTGTTTTGGGTCAGTTGCTACAATTTAGTTACTCCAATGAGAATGGAGGCAGCTGTAGTTGCATTTTGGTGCCAATTTCATGAATACAAGAAAGCTATTTATTCTCTAGTGAGTTCAAAGTTGTTATCCGCATTCTTTTCTGCTTGACATGACAGATTGCAGTTTCCATTGAATTGCACTAAGCGTAACAGAACAAGCTGAAATAGGATCGATCGGATGATATTTGATAATTGGACAAATTATCATTTGGTCCCTTTATTTTTCCAACTAACTCTTTAACACTGTTTGTGAAATAGGTATATTTTAGTTCTATATACTCTTTAGTCTCTTCATCCAATCTAAATCAAATATCTATTATCGATAGATTCAAAGAAAATAAAATTGTTACAATTACTTGAATAAAAATAAAAATTAATCTTATATATTGTTGACTATATTCTAAATTTTACTTATTATACTTGAAATTTTTATTAATCGATAAAATTATGTGAGTGTAATTTTATCATTTAATAAAAATTTAAAGTTTAATGGATAAAACTTTAAGCACAATTAGCAACAAGTTGAACTATTTATGATTTATTTTAACAAGTTATCAATAATATAATTAATTTGTATTTAATTATTACGATTTTTATAAATTTAAATGTTTAATAGATTAAAATTTTAAGTTGAGTATTTAATAAACTAATATGAAATACTATTGAGATATAAAAATGTATTTGACAAACATTTGTAAGGCTTAGAAAATAAAGCGTTAAGCTAGTTTGTATTGTCGATAGCAACCTTGAAGCAAGTCAGCTTGTAAGCCTTATGACTGATAATTCTTTTTTCCTCTACCGAATTTTCATACATAATTCTCAGGGAAGTGCTATTCGAGGTGGTGAATAATGAGTAGAACACCGATTATCCGTCTGAATGGATTCGAGAGGACTAATTTCTCATCAACTTCATTGACTCAGGCATGGCAAAGGAATGCAACAAGGAACAACCCTCATTCCCACAAACATGCCTCCAAATCTTCTCTATTTTCTAAGTACAAGTAGAATTTGCTTATGCGAAGGAACTTCAGAAACACAAGAAATTTCACTCTTTAACAAGCGCTTCAAGGGATCAGTACTTTGAGATGCAAATGTGTCGTAGTTGCTTTCCTTTTAAGGCAGTACTATGCTGCTCCCACACAAACATACTCTAACCACGAGCTGTGTCATTATTCTGATAATTCGCCTATGCTGCCAATCCTGATCGATGTTGCATTAATTCAATGTCAAAAAACAGCATCATATTGGAAAAACACCTAGTTCAGTGATTGTCTATTGGATATTCCTGTAAATTGCAGAAAATGTCCACCAGAAGCTAGCATAAAAATGTTTGCACCAACAAGGCAAAGATAAATTGCATAAAATAATACAACCAAAATACGTCTTCCACGGTGCCATTCATTTTCAACTAAATTCTGTAACCATGTTTGAAAATATCAACTAAAACTCAGACAGTGATGCAGCAGTCATTTATTGCATCCTCATATGTCCATTGGAGCCACACCCTGGTCAGCTGCAGCACCTGCACCATGATCAGCAGCAGCAGCAGCATCAGGTTCAGGTTCAGGTTCAGGTTCAGGTTCAGGTTCAGCAGCAGGACCCTCTGGCTCTCCAACGATTTCAAATGCATCAATTAACTGCTGTACAGTATCCTGATCCAGTATATGGAATGCCTCCCCAACTCCAACTACAGCAACTGTGCAGATGGAACTCTTGAGCGTTTCTCCTTGTAAGGTCTCCCTAACTGCAATGAGAGCATCTTTAATCAGATCTTCCCGTGAAGACTCTGTAAAGTTGTCAAACCTGCGTTCCAAGTATGTTTTTGCAGCTTGAGAGCGAGATCCAATGGCAAATGCCTGATATTCAAAGTAGTTCCCACTAGGGCAATTGTAGTAGAGGTGAGCTCCAGATTCATCCAAACCACCCACCAGCAGCCCAACACCGTAAGGTCGTTTCCAAGAGCGTTGGGTGCATACCTGCCACTCAAATAATGGTTACACCTACATCAGCTCCTGATGGATGTTCTCATGTTCACCAGTGTAAAACTAAAATTTGACCAAAAAGCAAAATTAGCCCAACCATGACACTGACAAACTAACAAGTGTCACAGATTCGGTCTTACAGATATGAGAGAGAAAATTTCCACTAGAAAAAATATTGAATAAATAGAGACCAACACTACAAGCATATAGGCATTTCAACGCAACAGATGGTGATAATTCATTATTATGGTCATTCATTCATTTTATTTTGCTGCACAACAACAGACCTTAAAGCCATACGAGAACAAGTTTAAAGGTAAAATAACTAACACAATCAAGCCAACACTAAGAGCAAATAAAAGAAAGATGATATAAAGGTAAATATTTATATATAAAAAGAAGAGCTTCCATAAATAAGCCACCATTTGTAGCTAGAGTGATTGCCAACTGGGATAGTAACTTTCCCATGTTTGGTTTGCATGGGAATCTAGCTTGCCAGGAAAGCTACATTAAAAGATTTGCAAATCCTATCATCACTTTCTCATGCACATTGGAATATATTTTCTCATTGTAACGAGTAGAAATTTTACATTCCCATTGAAATGAAAGTTATGAAAAATAATTTAATGAGACACTATTTCAATATTGTGATTTCATTTGTGCTCAGGAATCTTTTATCTCTAAACAAATAAGGAGATGAAAATCTCTTGGAATCGCTCGCCTGGGAACTCACAAGGAAGTGATTCCAGAGGAAAATATTGCATTATGGCAAGCGAATGCTAGCTAGAGGAAATGTGGCAGTATCAGTTAAACAATGAGCATCAACCGTCCCAAGCAGCTAACAGTTCCAAGCACCAGTTATCCCAAATCACCTTTTCACAAATGATAATGATATCTCCCAGGTTTATTACAGACCTTTATCAACTTAATTTTTAAAGGTTGCATCATACTATTTAAATCAAATTTGAATGTGTCCTGAAACCTAATACGTTACAAATACAAAACACATGGAATTTGTTTGTAGAAACTAAAAGTACTTAGCACCCATATATTCCTATTATCCAAAACACTGATCATAAAGAGACAGGTTTGCTGAGTTGATCCCCATACATTCTGTCGAATGCTGGTAGTATTGAAATCCATAAACTGTAGAAGTCGATTGCCATCTGAGCATAAGGCCATATGTACTGAAAGTACAATAATCTCGTTTATCACAATGGTTCAAAAACCGAATCTATTGCCGAAAGCTACATCATAAGGGTCATCAAGCATCACTATGGCCGTGAAGGCTGTATAAATACGAGAACGGTTGCTTTTTTTAGCACTTGTATTTTGCGTCCTTAAAGCTAAAATGCATTAATTATTTGAAATAAACAAGATCTAAAGCAAACATCCGTGCAACTAAAAAGCAACTCAAGAGAATTAGAGTGCAAAACACTCTTCACAAATGCCCTACATTTAACAAAATTGCAGCTGTAAGGCCAAATGAGGGGGCAAAAAACAAAGGCATGAACCTCAAAAGATGTCTATTGCATTTAACTATCAGACAGCACAAATAGCCAACGGCAACCCTAACTCTTAAAATTAAAACCACAATTCTCAAATTCCATGATCTGAATAAATTAAGCAATTAATACTTCACAAAGAAAATTCACCACATACTAAAATCAATAGAAATTTTGAGTAAATTAAAAGTGCAACAGTTCAGAACCTGAGCCTTATCAGCGAGTTGAACGACGAGTCGACCAACCGGGAGTGGGGACTCGTACGTGAAACTGTAGTTAATGCATTCGGATCGCATGTACCGTGAAAGAACGCGACCATCGGCAGTGAGTCCCGCGATGGCGACGCCGATGTGATCATCCACATTGAAGATCTTCTTCTGATGAGATGAGAGCTCGGAGTTAGCCTTATTGACACAAGCGAGAACAACGTGTGTCTTAGATCGGAGTCCGATTGCGGCAGAACCCTGCTTGACGGCTTCCATGGCATACTCAACCTGGAAGAGCCTTCCGGCGGGGCTCCAAGTGGTGACGTCGGTATCGTACTGGTTCCTAAACATTATTTTGCGCTGTGTACGTCTCTTCTTCAGATACTACGCTGCCGTTTTACACTCCACCAATGTGCCTGTCCCTTCTCTAATTGGTGCTATACAGTATGGAGGAAGAGATGGCGAGTGTTTAGAAAAAGCATCTGCAGGATTTGCTTTCTTTCTGCTCAAGTTAGGACTACGGTGGCTTGCTGAGCGAGAAACACAAACCCAATAGACCTTACCGCTCTGTAATGGGGAAGCGATTATGTGGACTCTCAAGGCTTGGGTTCGTTCAGCCCATTAACTTAAATGGGTTTTAGCCTACAAGACGACCATTGTCTCAGCTAAGATTGGGCTCTTCATCTTGGGCTTCAACATTCTGCTTGCAGTTCCCTGTAACATGTAGAGTTTTAACAGGTACTCAACTTTAAGAATATTCTTGCTTAATTTTCTTTTTGACAGAGTTTAAATTGTTAATTAAAAGAGGCACAAAGGCTGAAAGAGCTGAGTTGGTCAGCCAGTTAAAGCAGCACACAAACATAAAAGGAAGTGAAGAAAAGGCAGATGGATATAAGCTTTGCTTTTGATAATTTGGATATTGAATTGTTTTTGCTATCATTGCTTGAGATACTCCTGAGATCTACCACCAAAAGGTAGTCTTCATAAATCGTATATGGAATATCAGTTGGTGTGGGTAAAAAGGTGGAGCTTCATGTTACCGTTAATAGGTGAAAAAGTTGAAGCATGAAGATACTAATTGGCTTGCTTGCACATGGCCTCATGTCTCTCTAGCTCCCAGAACCACACAGTGATAACTTTTAGTTAATATAAATTAAGCAGCATTTGCCTTTTTACGTGAACCATGAATAATGTTGTAGCTAGTAGACAATTGAGATGACAAAAATATCAATATCAACGTCCTTCTACTGTACAGTTTTGCTCGACATAGGGAGGGGCCACGACCCACAAATTTTTTTTCCCCCTCTTTGACAGGCATGAAAATGCTTCAACAGGGACCAGTGAGTTCGAACGGATTAATTAAACATGAAAATCGAGTAAAGAATCTAGGCTAGGTCATCAGCATGGAAAGAGATGCATAAAACCCAGACAAGTTTACTTTTCTTTTGAGGGAATCTTTCATAGTAGTATTTTAATTAATTATAAAGTATATTAAAAAGCAAAATCAAATCTAGGTAGCTACGTAAATTAAGAAGATAACTCCATTATTTTGTGGGTCACGGCATACAAATGCTGGTTGGTCGAGCTATCATTGCAGCAGTAACTAGCGAAAGATTTTTTTGAAAAAAATAGGCATGAAAGGGGGAAAAAGTTATTCATAATTGAATGCTTTAGTTAAATGATAAAGAAAAGTAAGCTTATTTCTCCCCATCCTAATTGGTAAAATGATAAGGAAAACAATAATTTCATACAGATTCACTCCACACAGTCAGGACAGCTAATCTGATAATTATCAACATCTCTTATATTGACCCAAATTCGAAAGATCCAAGCTTTCTTCTGATTCAGAATTGCTTGGATTGGACCGCGGAGAATGCCAGTGCTGGGGTGGGGTCCAAGCTATTGAGTGGAAGATTGGTATTGGTGCTGGCCACTCCCCATGTGAAGGAAGCGGCTGAGTTCGTGATGATTGGGAGTTTTCAGATCGCACAGCGATATAAATTTCTTGGCGATTCTGCAGCGTTTCTAAAATTGTTTTTTTCATAGGGTTAATATTGAAATTTACTTTTTAACATAAAATTTAAAAAATTAATTTCACCAAATCATTAAATTCGATACGTCCGATAAAAAGACACTGATTTATCCGGAATCAAAGAGTAACGGAAAAGACGGAATTAAGCCTTTCCGTCCCATCGCGCCCTGGCCTTTGCGTCTTTTTTTTTTTTTTTTGGTAGACACAATGGATTAACAAGGCTGGCCCTTGCGTCGATTTTTGTGTTTAATATAAAATACGTTCGCCTATTCTAATTAAGTTGTAGTTTTTATAAACCTTTATCCTTATTATTTCAATTAAAGTTTTTTCGATTTTGTCAAATAATACACAACTTGTTATTTATTAAGTAAATAATTAGACATTTTATTATGCTGAATTAATAAAAGTATGAAACTACAAACAAATTAATAAATATTATTTTTGAACATAATGTTGTTTTGTTTAATTATTATGTTTTTCATAATGAAATACATCTATAACCTTTTCAATCATATAAAAATTGACAATTAATGAAATTGAATTATTAATAAACAAACTCGACATTTAAAATGATTAGAATTTTGAATTTTTGAAAATGCTGAATATGGTCGGTCCAATGGATTAAGATAAAATTGTCGCAACTGGAGGTGCAGAGAGCAATGTAGCCCCCACCTTTTTTCTCTATTATTAATTTATTAAATTCATTAATTTTAAGGTAATTTAGTAAAGCAATATAAGTAGAGAATATGTAAAAAATAACATAAATTGTCTTATTTTAATTATATAAACTATATATCTTAATTCATTATAAAAATAATTACAAATATATAATTATAGAAGGGAGAGAGCTCAAAAATATCGGAATAATATTACTCAATTTGGCGTAAATGAAATTCCTTTCCATTCAGTTAACCCAAGTGAGAGTTGCACAGCGGACTCTGCACAAAGCCGCTACTTCCCGGAAACCCCGATACCAGCTGGCATTATACCGAAAATACCCTTACGTCGGTATCGCTGATTGGTGACAGCTTGGCACATTTAGAAACTCCTGGGTAAGCGACAAACAGCAAACCATTTCGTCACTCACTGGCTCTGCCAGTGACCCGCCAATCGCAGCCAACGGCCGATCTTTTTGCCTCCATTTATCGTCAACTTAAAAATCGCCGATTCAACACTAGTCTGTCCACCTGATATTTTTAATTTCAATTTCTCGTCCTCGGTACTATTTTCGACTTGTTTCTCTTCTTCCTTTCTCTCTTCCGTGTCCGACTCTGCAAAAGTTTTTTTTGTTTCTAACAGAGAAGGTCCAGACGCAGGGAAAGAGAAAGAAGAGAAACAAAAACCAAAGGCGTGATCCCTAAATAGTTTCTCTTTGTTCTCTCATCAATGGAGTATCACCATCACCAAGCTTCCTCTGCTACAGCTTTCTCCAATAAGGTCGCTAACGGTGGAGTCTTAGCTGGAAAGCACGCGTACGACGGTATTTTTGGTTGTGTACCTAAGCCTGGGTCTCGAATGGAGGATTACAGAGAGATATTTGGTGGCGCTGGTGCTTGTTCGATTCCGATTCTCGATTTCCCTGAGCTGAAGGACAGAAAGGCTTCGATGGACGCACGAAGCTCGAGGCCAGACTACTCGAAGATTTTTGGTGGTTTTGCAGAGACGGATTTTGCTGTGCCATATGAGGAATTGTTTTCAAAACCAAAGAAAGTGAAGAATTCGTCTCAGGAAGCTCGGTATGAATGGCTAGTTATTTGAATATGCATAATATCCTCTCTCTCTCTCTCTCTATTTATTTTTGTCTAGTTAGTTGAGGGAGAACTGCATTTAAAATGTTAAGATTGTATATTTAGCAGCCAAAGTAGGATCTTTGATAATGACAGGAAGGTCGATTTTGGATTTAAATGCTCAAATTATAGGTGTGCTGGTTAGTTAACCAGCAACTACATTTTCTTTTTCACCTTTCAGTGAACTGAAAATTGTAAAATTTTGTTTTATTTTTGATATTTCGAAAAGCCCTGTTATGCTTATGGGTTTCCTCGAGAAGGACGAACTAATTTCGATAATCAAGTGCAGCCTCACTTCTGAACTGGCTGATCAATTAATTTTTGTTACTGCTCTGAATTGATGCCTGCTTGAGAAGGATCAAACCTTAGATTTTTTTTTTATCGCCTTTGTTTATTTTGGCAATATAGAGTATTTAAGATTAATTTGAGTGAAAAAAAAATGTCATGGCTTTATAGTTTATCCTGTTTAATCAACGTAATTTCTTCCCCTTCTTCCCTCCTTCATCTTTCTTAGCTATAATTTTCTTTTTGTCGTCTATAACCATGTCGAGGCATTTGTTAGCCTTTTATTATGCTGTATTGATTATAGAGATAGAAAATTGACCATCATAAGTGTTGTGTGTTCGTAGGGCTACAGATAAAGCCAAGTTCTGCTCTGCAGGGCCAGAACACTTTAATAGTTCAGAACAGAAACATGCACCATTACCTGAAGTATCTTCCCAGACGCTTGATGGTGGGAAACAAATTAACCTATCATATAACAAGAGCAACCCGGAAAGCAAAAGTGGGACACATGGAATGACCAATGTTGGTCAGCTCCACGCCACTCCTGGTTCTACTTGTTTGATTGATGAAATCACTCCCTCGCAGATGACTGAAGGTGACAAGGTAGTATACTCAGTATCAAATGATGCTAATCTGAATGTCCATGTCAGTGAGGGCATAAAGCAAAGCAAACCTTTCAGGAAAATTGTGTCAGGTCCAATTAACCTGTCATGTAATAAGGCCAACCCAGAAACCAAAAGTGGTGGAATCACTAATATTGGTCAGCTCCAAGACATACCTGGTTATACTTGTTCGATTGATGAAATCACTCCGTTGCAGATGACTGAAGGTGACAAGCGAGTACACACAGTATCAAATGATGCTCCTCTGAATGTTAATGTCAGTGAAGGGGTAAAGCAAAGCAAACAGCTGCGGAAAGTTGTGTCAGTTCCGATCAACCTCTCATATAATAAGAACAACGTAGAAAGCAAAAGTTGCACAAATGGAATGACAAATACTGGTCAGCTCCATGCTGTTCCTGGTTATACTTCGACTGATGAAATCACTCCTTTACAGATGACCGAAGGTGGCAAGCCAGTACACACAGTAGCAAATGATGGTCATCTGAATGTTAATGTCAGTGAGGGCATAAAGCAAAGCAAACCACTCCGGAAAGTTGTGTCAGGTCCACAACCTAGAGAATCTGCTAAAAACAGTTCTAGAGATCATGCCAACTTTCAGAAAAAATCCAGCAGGAATAAATCCTTTTCAAATGATATATCATTTGATGCATTTGAAAATGGCTTTGGCATGCAGCAATCGACATTGTCACCTCTAAGCTCAATGCCTAATTTAGGTAATAATAGGGATGGCACTATGAGGTCTATGAATTCGAAGTTTAGGTTTTTTAGTGATGCTGCTTCTGAAGGCGCTGCTGGTAGTTATTCACCACCTTCATTGGATGATGAAATAGATACTAATTCAGCTGCAGCTGCCTCTGCCGCTGCTGTAAGGAAGGCAATAGAAGAGGCTCAAGCAAAGATTAAAATAGCCAAAGAATTAATGGAAAGAAAGAAGGAAGGACTTCCAAATCGCTCGAGATCAAAATTTAGTAATCGCTTGAAAGATGAGAGAAGGGAGGTTGACGCTGCAGAAAAAGCAAATAGATCCAAAGAGAAGCCCAAAGAAATGCTTTGGAAACCTTGTACTCCACAGCAAGATTTTTCCAGCTTACCAGAGCACATTGCAACACAAGCAAGCCATGTAACCCCTGAATTCAGAAATGCAAAGAAATCATCTCTTATGGAAAATGCTATGGGAGATACAAACACCACAGGTTACAAATTGGCTGAAGTGGATAATAGGATGGAATCAGAAAGCATAAAAGCAAAAGATGAGTTTTCTGAACCTGTTGATACCAGTGCACATAGAGCAATGACAATGGAGGTTGAGCAAGAAAAAAATGCTGAGAGAATGAAACTATCAGCTAGTGAGAACAAATGCAAGGAGAAGATGACTAGAGAGGAAAACATCAAGAAGCAACTGGAGTGTGATAATGAGAAATTAAAATCATTTGAGAAGCTGGAGAAGGTGAAGAGGGAACTAAATTCAGTGGAAGTAGGATTTGAGTGGGATGTGTACAGAAACAATATCAAGCCAGCTGAAGAGCTTCATCTTCAAATTGAAAATGAAAAGAAAAATAGAGTTGCTTATGAGCGTGAAGAAGCTGGTCTAACTTCTAAAGTGCCCAGTGAACAGGAAGAATGTGAGAGCACAGAGAAATGGTTGCATGAATCAGAAGAAAATAAAGAACTTGAAATCCAAGATTTAGAAGAAAACAAAGACAAAGAGGAACTAAAAGAATCTCAGAATTTGGTGAAAATTGAGAAGAAACAGAGAGAGGCACACAATCAAGAGGAAATGGAGAATAGATTTAATGCAGTTCCAGTGGGACGGGAGAGTAAGAGTAGATTAGAAGAAACTTGTAGCTATAAAGGAAATGAGAACGGACAGAAGGAAGATTTGGAGGGGTTGGGAAGTGAAATGAAACAACAAGAGGGTCCATATCAGCAAGAGAATGAGAAGAAACTCGGTGATGCCAATTCAGATGATTCTGAGAAGTTTTTTCAAGTTCATGAACAGGAAGTAATTAAGGTGAGATATAATCCGGACATGGAAGGAAGTGAGGGGATGCTTGGAGAGGATTGTGTAACTAAAGGAAATAAGAAACTGGAAGAGACCAAACAGAATGAGAAGACACATGGAGAGGATTGTGGAACAAAAGGAAATGAGCAACTGGAAGAGACCAAACAGAATGAGAAGACACATGCAGGGGATTGTGGAACAAAAGGAAATGAGAAACTGGAAGAGACCAAACAAAATGAGAAGATGCTTGGAGAGGATTGTGGAACAAAAGGCAATGATAACTGGGAAGAGACCAAACAGAATGAGAAGATGCTCAAAGAGGATAATCAGATGGATGAAACAGAGGAAGTCATGACTTGTGAAGTGTTAGAAACTGAGCGCAAACAACAACAGATTCATCTGAGGGCGGAGGACGAGAGCAATTTAGAAGCAACTCAACAGGCTTTGAGATACCAGGAGAACAATCTTGAAACAAATAATGATGTTTACAAAGTAGATGAAAATGGAAATGCAGGCAAAGCTGACGATGCTGGTGGCTATGGAGATAAAGAAAGATTGGAACATGTAAAATTAACTGCCGAGATATTTGCATTTGAAGAGAATGGGAAGATGATGGACGCAAGTGAAGATTCCTTTCCTGAGGAGACTGGAAAAGGTTCAGAAGCAACTGAAGAGGCAAATGATCTGGTGGAAGAAGAGAACTTTGAAACTGGTGTCCCAGAACGAGATCTCCCTGGTTTTGATGGGATTAAGAAGCAAACAACTGATGTGTGTTTAGGTGAAACAGTTGTCACCCTCGATCACAAACTAAATGAATTTCATGTGGCAGAGTATGAGAAAATCCATGAAGGGGAAAAGCTTACTGAAGAAGAAACCTCTCATTTGGATGAAAATGAGAAGGATGACAGTGAGTCTGAATTTGGCCCCAGTTATGAAGAAAATGAGAGTAATTCTGCATCTTCTCAGGAGGAAAGATGGTTAGTTAATGGCATAGAGTCTAAGACACTGTCTGACTCGGTAATGCATGTTGAAGAAGCAGCTTGTGAACTGGGAGAGAATAACAAGGACATGGAGGAATCTGAAGTTCCTTCTAATCACGAAGAAGTTGAGACTTATTTTGAATCTTCTTCCGAGGAAAGATGGATAAATAATAGGATTGACAAGCAAGCAATTCAGCAGCCACATATTCTTGAGGGGGAAGGAATAAACATGGGAATATCGCAAGAGGACAGAACAAACAAAAGCACTGATAAAAAGGAGGTGAAGTATCTTGAGAATCTGATGGTGAAGAAGAAAGTTGAAGGTTTGCAAAAGGAAGTGGAGTCGGAAAAGAAACATCATGGAAGAAAGGAAGAAGAAAAAGCTAGGGAAATGGAAAAGGAAAGAATAGCTGTGGAAAGAGCAATCCGAGAAGCTCGTGAAAGGGCTTTTGCTGAAGCTCGAGAAAGGGCAGCCGCAGAAAGAGCAGCTGCAGGAGCTCATCAAAGGGTAATGGCAGATGCTCGAGAAAGGTTAGAGAAGGCAGGTGCTGAGGCTAATGGTAAGTCAGCAGCAGAGAAGGCATCTATGGAAGCCAAACTAAAGGCAGAGAGGGCTGCAGTTGAGAGAGCAACTGCAGAGGCCAGGGAGCGTGCCCTGGAAAAGGCATTGTCTGAGAAAGCTTCTTTTAAGGCAAGAAATCAAGCGGAGACGTTCTCTGGTGCTTCAAGAGATGGAATAAAATCCAGCGTGAGCTTCCTTTTTTTTTTTTTCTTTTTTTTTGGTGATTTGGTGGTACAGAAAAATTAAGACTTCAAGATTTTCCTGCAGGATCAACAATATAAAGATCCATGTCCTTCCAACAGTTCCAAATATCCAAGCACTTCAAATCATGATGGTATGCAATAGATAAAAACTGCCCTATCGAACATAGTAAAAGGAAGAAAAAAAAGGCTCTATCATGTTTACAGGCATATTAGAATATGCTCAAGGTTATGCCATTTTCTGAACAAAAAATATTTTGCTTCATACCTGCTCAACAGGGAGATTTAACGGTGGTAATGGTGAATTAGCCGAAAGGTGTAAAGCTACATTAGAAAGGAATCAAAGGACAGCCGAACGTGCGGTATGCGATTCTTCTTGCCTATGATTAAATATGGGGAACCAAATTTTGTAAATTTTAACTGGTATTGTTTTGTTGGGGATACTTTCAGGCAAAAGCTCTTGCAGAGAAGAATATGCGGGATCTTCTTGCTCAGAAAGAACAAGCTGAGAGAAATGTAATGATTTATTCAACTAATAATACAATACCCTTTCCATTATGACTATGTATGGATGTCTCATACTGTCATTTGTTGAACTTTAATGACAGAGATTAGCAGAAACTCTGGATGCTGATGTCAAACGGTGGTCAAGCGGGAAGGAAAGGAATTTGCGTGCCTTGCTCTCAACACTACAATATGTACGTAGAAACTTTTTCACACTTTCACTTTATCTCTTCATAACTCTGCTTCTACGTGCGAGACAGTGTTCTGGACAGCATGCCTTGTAAAGTCAGGACGATAGATAAACTTAGGGTTCTTTTTATTTTGTATCCAATTGTGCACTTTATAAAAAGTCTTTTTCCTCCACTGGAGTATGTCTTTTAGTTTGAAACTCCTTGAATTTTGATTGCTTTTATTATGAGAACACCACTTTCCATATAGAAAACTCAGTTTTGAACCTTGCGTAATTGGCAGTATACCTTTCCAACTTGGGATACTTCAGATGCTAAACCAGAACATGAATTGGGCGCCTTATTACCCTTTTTTTCGTTTAACTGCATAACTAATCCTATCAATCACAACCTTTGTGCTTCTACGGAATCCGCTCTAGGGTGAATAAAAAAATCAGTATTTTATTGCGGTGTGTTGGTCTCTTTTTGACGAGCTGACTGTTGGCTTATCCATTTTTATTGGTTTCATTATTCTATCTAGTTTCCTAATGAATCAGGAATTATCATATTTTTTTTTAATATTACTTGCAGATCCTGGGCCCTGATAGTGGTTGGCAGCCAATTCCTCTCACAGATCTTATATCAACTGCTGCAGTGAAAAAGGCTTACCGCAAAGCCACTCTTTTTGTTCATCCTGATAAGTTGCAGCAAAGGGGTGCAAGCATACAACAGAAATACACATGTGAGAAAGTTTTTGACCTTCTAAAGGTATGTTTTTTTTTCCCTCCACTTCCTTGAATAACTGGAGTATCAGGGAAGGAAATCTAGAGGTTTGTAGGTATCAGGGAGGGTATTAATTTTCCAAAATGACATTCTGCATTAGATCGATAACCCCAAACTGATGAATCTTAATATTATCTTTTTCCTAATCTGAGTCATCCTGCTAACCCATCTGTTACTCCCAGGATGCTTGGAACAAATTTAATGCAGAAGAACGTTAGATTATCCGTTCATCTCCTCAAAAGTAGCATACACCATGTTTTTATTATAAATTGCAGCAGAACACATTTCCACATTTGAAGCCTCTGGTGTACAAATAAGAAAATTATCTAGGGATTCTTTTTCTCATTATGCAGCTTCAGAAAGACAGATGGGATGGCGGTGATGGGTGGAACATTTCAATAATGTATTAGCGTGCTGCTGAAATTCAATGGAAACATAATGTTGAACTTGAATATATACGAGAATGAAATACTAAGTACGATGAAACTTGCTGGAGCAATTTGGACATTGTGCAGCCCAAAAACATGACTGGATGGATCAGTAAATACCATTAAACAAATTCATTAAAGTACTCATTCCTTAGAATACAAAACATCTATAATTTCTCTCGGTTTCTTTTGGTTTGCACGAATTTATTATGTATGGAGAAAATTTTGAATAAACTTCAAAAAAATTGAATTTTCCGACTTAAAACAAAAAAAATTAATAGAAAACATTAATCAAATTTTTGTAAAATTTTTAATTTTAAATGGAGCTTATGCGGAATAAAGAAAGAATTTATATTTAAAAATACTTCTTTAGTCTTATAATTTTTTATTTTTTTTTAAATTATTATTCACTTTTTTTAAAAAAATTATAATAACAAATAAATATACTATTATAATTTTATTTTATTTTATTTTATTTATTATAATTTTTTAAAAATATTTAATAAAATTTAATATATTTAATACAGATCTAATTAAAAAGTTAATAAAAAATTATATTTAATGTGTGAAAAAAATAAAATAAATAAAAAATATGTGACGAGAGTAATACAAAATTTAAGATACAACTTTTCAGTATCCAATTATTATCTTATTTTGCTCAAATCAGGGAAATTTATCTTTGTTGTATCTAAATCAAAATCATAAAAAGCTGGCTGATTGTTATTTGTTTCAATTTCATCTCTTTAAATTTCAAGGAATTGAATTGAATTTAGGGTTATTTGTTTAATTTAACTAAAAAACAAACTTCAGTTCTAAAAATTCAATTATGTCAAAAGGATTATAACTAATAACTTATATCAATTTCTATAAATCATTTGATGTCATAAAATCAATTTCACCAAGTCAAATAACAAATTTATACAGGTAATAAAAATTAAATAACTTATAATTGAATACAGTAACAAAGAGAACACTTTTCTTTTTTCAGAAATTGAAATGTAGAGATATCAATGGTATAATCAACTTTTGTGCAATTTAAAATTGAAATTAAATTGATTTTAGATAGAATATAAATTAATAATTTTAATTTTGAGTTTAATTTTTTTTATTTTAAAATTTTTAATAACTGAATTAAATAAAAAATAAACTAATCAAATCAAAACTAAATTTGACATTTAAAAAAAATTAATACATCTCTCAAATCTAATTAAGCATATATCAGAATTGTGTAGGAGAAGATGATTGAAATTTTGAAGAAGCAAAATCATGTACGAGAAAACTATGGAAAATTTGTAAGTAAAAGCTTTTAATTTCTTCTCACGTAAATCATTCTATAAAAATGTGTATTACAATCTAAGATAGGAAAATTATTTACGATTAATGTGAAAATTTAATACGTAAATATCTTTCCAAATTTCACTTAATTAAATTGTGAGCTGTCACTTTCTCCGTTACTACTATTTCTCTTTACGACATGTTTGATTGGTTGGCATCTGAAATTTATTATTTTAATAAGTAATGCAAGTTGGATACGTATTATAATTTTAAAAAAATAATTATTCAAAATGAACTGACTAGGAAAGAATATAATTTAATTATTCTCCACCCTAACGTCTCATCTCCTTGGGATTTTGACTGCGTTCGTATGCAGAAGACAAAGATAGGAGGGCAGGTGAGAAGCGTAATCCACCAGTCAACCAGGAAGAACTGGTAGGTGATCACGTTCTAACAAGTTTAGCTGAGAATTTAGATGAAATTGAAGTAAGCAAGAGTTGTTCTTGTTATTAATGTATAAATTGAACCAAGATACTTGTTGAGTTCAAGAAATATTCTCATGGGGACAGAAAGCCAAACCGTTTGTGTGACAGGTGCTTCTGGGTTCATTGGCTCATGGCTCATCATGAGACTCCTCGAGCGTGGCTACACGGTTCGAGCCACCGTGCGCGACCCTGGTTGGCCCCCTGCTTTTCGACTCCACATTAATTTCTTTTTCTCTTTTTTTGTATTATTCTAATGGGTAATCTTTCCTCTGCTTGTTTCGTGTTTCTTGGTCACAGATAATGTGAAAAAAGTGAAACATTTGTTAGAGTTGCCTAAGGCTGAGACCCACTTGACGCTGTGGAAGGCTGATCTCTCCATAGAGGGAAGTTTTGATGATGCGATTCAAGGTTGCTCTGGCGTTTTCCATGTTGCTACACCTATGGATTTCGAGTCCAAGGACCCTGAGGTACCACTCCTATTTACATGTTTCTCTTCCTTTCTTGGAGAGAAAGGGTTGCAGAGGATAATAAAATGTATTTTCTGATGCTAGAATGAAGTAATAAAACCAACGATCAATGGAGTTTTGGACATCATGAAGGCATGTGCAAAGGCAAAAACTGTTCGAAGAATAGTATTCACTTCATCTGCAGGAACTGTGGACGTCGAGGAACACAAAAAACCAGTGTATGATGAAAATTGCTGGAGTGATTTGGAATTCGTTCAGGCCGTGAAGATGACAGGATGGGTTTGTATATATAAAAGCCTCTGATAATTCCACATTTCATTTTCTAGAGTTTTATATATTACGTTGCTGGATTCTTGTTTGCAGATGTATTTCGTGTCCAAGACTCTGGCAGAGAAAGCTGCATGGAAGTTCGCTGAAGAGAACAAACTTGATTTTATCAGTATAATCCCAACTCTAGTTGTTGGTCCATTTCTAATGCCATCTATGCCACCAAGCCTTATCACTGCACTTTCCCTGATCACTGGTATATATATAAAATCTGCTATTAATTCTTGAATCCAATTCTGAAATCTAGTTTCTGATGCAATTTTCCATTGCCTCAGGAAATGAAGCCCATTATTCGATTATAAAGCAAGGGCATTATGTACACTTGGATGATCTCTGCAATTCTCACATTTTCCTGTTTGAGCATCCACAAGCCAAGGGGAGATACATTTGCTCCTCGCACAATGCCAACGTTCATGAGCTTGCAAAATTGCTCAGAGAAAAATACCCTGAATATAACATTCCTGTCAAGTAAGCCTTTTTGCCATTGATTAGTAGTTTCCCTTGTTAATGAACAAGAAAATTAATTAATTAGTCATTGTTCTTGATTAGGCTTAAAGGCATGGAGGAAGATATAAAGCCTACAGCTTTCTCCTCCAAGAAGCTTACGGACATGGGTTTTGAGTTCCAATACAGCTTGGAAGATATGTTCGAAGAAGCTGTGGAAACCTGCCGCGCAAAGGGATTGCTTCCTCCGGCAGCCTCTAATGGTGAAGTTGCAGACAAGAAGGTTGAAGGGAGAGGAGTGATTACTTGTAATGAGGTTCCAGTGTCTAACTAGAAATGCACCGATGAGTGGAAATATGCTTCTCAGCATAATCTATCTATCTATCTATATAAAACGCGAGTTAAGTAATTCATGGAATAAGATCGGACCTGAAGGTTTGTAATCGGCTGTGTCTATTTTAATGGTGACGTTATGAAATATTTACTTTAATTTTAAAATTTGAATAATTGCAAAGGTTAAGTTAATTTTCTTCGTGCATAAAGATATTATCTAACATAAAAAATTGAATAATCATTACAAACCTTCGTTTTTCTATTACTAATGCAATTTCTATATGGTGATTTTCATTTCAACCATTGTTTGTTGTTTCCATACGTGCCTCTTTTCTGATTTTTTAAATTTTGATCTCTATTATAAAATTTCTCGAGATTGCCACGACACCCTATAAATAAATCTTAATTTACTAAAAATAAAAAAAAATCTGAATATTGGATTTTTTTTGGACAGATACGCCATTTTAGTCCCTAGCTTTTATATTTTAAGACTTCTTGAGAGACTAATGTTGTTCAAGAAAAGAACTTAACGACTCGTCGTTTACTTTCTACGCTCAACATCGTTGGGGGCATTTACATAATTTTGATACCTATAGAACTCAAATCTAACTAGTCGGTGACTTGTAGTCTCTGCATCACGGAACTGTCAGTCTCAAGTACCAAACTTAAATCAAGGAGAGCAAAAACGATAGCGACGATTTCTTGTCGCTTTGCTCTTTCATCTAACGAAGTCTTTTTCTGCTTTCTCCAATAATCTTCTTTCCCACATTTCTCCAGTGTATCGGCATCTTCTCAGGCAATTCATGTAAGAATCACATGTGCCTCCTCCTCTGTCTCTTCTTTGCCTTCCTTTTCCGTCAATGCAAAAGTCTATCAGCATATTTTAAACTCTATGAATTTTCTCATTTGATTAAGTGAAAGCTATAGTTTATTGTAATTATTATTTGTAGAAATGCATCTCTGTTTGAATCGACTAGAATGGAATTCATAGTTTTAAGGATGTTTGATATGAATAATGCGGATTTTATTGTATTTAGATGAATGTTACGTTTTATTAGAACTATGATTAATAAAGAAAAAATAATAAAAATGCGTGATAAGCATTAGTTTTCTAGCAATTAATTATATATATATAAATGTGTATATTTGATTAAAAAATATTTTTATTTATTTTATGTATAATCAATAATTACAAAATTAATATTTATATGAGTCGGAGCTTTTATTAATTTTCACCTCACCAGGAAAGAATTGTTAAAAGAATCTCAAACTTCACATCATTTTTGTAGTCCTTGTCAAATCCCTGTAATGATTTCTGGTTATTATGCTTCATCTAACTTGTTTCCCCCATGAGGTCAGCTGACGGCCTGCCCATCCTGTAACGTGCGTGAATGGTAGTTGTAGCTGCCCACTGCCCTTTGTTCCCGATCATGTAATCATAGTTTAGTTAAAAATAATAACACTCCATAGGATGGGAGGGTTCTTACTGATTTCACATTAGTTATGATTTTAACAATGGATAATCATGTTTGTGAGTCTTGTGTGTATTTAATTTTAAAAAATAAAATATAAGCAGAGAATGAGTGGGTGGATATCCCATAATTATTCAAGTCATATTAAAATTTAGCGTTCCAAATACACTTAATAATTTCCCAATATAAATCAAGCATCAGGATTATCTTCTCTGCTTTTGACCTTTGATTCTGACTGAATCAAACTTATACTGACTTCAATGTTTTAGTCAGTTAGTTTAGAAACTTTTTCATATCAGTAATTATAGATTGTCATTCTCTGAAATTTCTTACATATTATTTGACTTCATTGATACCAATTCTGGATTTTTATGCTGATCAGGCTTTTTCTTAATTTAGGGGTAGCCTATGATTTTTTTTATTTTTTATTTTTAAGAATAGCATGGCGTAATTCACGATGGCGCAGCCTATGATTTAATTTTTTTATAATAATATAAATTAATTAATGTATTATTTTTATATTATATTAATTTAATAAATTTATTTATGTTATATTTTTTAATAATAAATTAAGCAGGATTTGTCCCCTTGGATTCTCGTCAAACGCATCCTTCCCCAAGTGGATTTTGGCCTAAATTTCCCGGCCAAAATCCACTTGGGGAAGGATGCGTTTGACGAGAACCCAAGGGGACAAATCCTGCATGGAACCCGTGAGGGTGAAGGGATGTTAAGAGCCACTCACAGTGGCTGGGCCCAGAGGAAGGTCACGGGCTGTGAGCGGTAACAGGGCCGGTCGTACGGGACCGGGCTGTTACAATTTTATTATAATATATTAATAATTAAAAAATAAAAAAAATTTAAATTATGGTCTGGTGACAATTTTTTTTTAAAAGAAATAAATAGTATCTGATGCCGTGACATTTAGTGCCCACTATTTTTTATCACCTCCAAATTTGGAAATATTTTATTTTTAATCCTAAATTAATATTTTTTTTTTATTTTTAACCTTAAATTGGCAAAATTCTCAGACTCCATTTTGTTTATTTGAGTTATAATTACCGGGTAAACAAAATCTGAGGTTTAGCAGTTGGGAGTTCACTTCTTGAAGGTTGGATGCTGTAAACCCAAATTCATTTGTACTACTAAGTGATTTTTTAATGTGAAACTCCTTTAGAAATCATATGTGAAAACTTTAACTGGGGAATCGGGCAATTGGGAGGGGCTTGCACTACCCCTTTCACATTCTTCATGCAAGAATGCGTCCTAATTGCCTTCTGCATCCATTTTATTAGAGTCGGGCCCTGAGATGTGAGATCTCAAGGGCAACATAGGCAGAAAACCATTGCTTATAAACTCGGACCAAAAACTGGTCCGCGGGTCCTTCATCTAGACTCCAGGCAATCAGATCAGATTATCGTGTTGGGTTTGGCTTCTCATATTCAAACATTCACCTCGATCTTCAATTCTTTTTTCTGGCGTAACCTCTTTAATGCAAGAAAATTTCTGTACTTATAGTTTCAAGGGGCGTATTATTAATTCTTTGTATAAAATCTCCCTATAACTAAAAACGCCCTCTGTACAATCTCTCTATAAATAATCAATTAAGTTACGCATCTCCAAGTGAATCAATCACTATACAAGGAAAGCCTAGAAACTGTGGTAACCAGGAAAAGAGGACGTAATTTTTCTTTCGAAGAATGCCACGTGAGTTTTGAGTTCCTAGTTCAACTTCCGTATTGATTGTAGAATGTGGTTCAGAAAATGGGGTCGTTTATCGGAATTTGAAGGACTCAAAGAAAATAACATGCTAGCTTCATGTCCGGACAACGACACCACAAGTCGACCTTGTTTTCCACAAACTGAATCTACAGATAAAGCATTTATGGTATGTGACCAGGAAAGCATTAGGAATGGTTCTATATCCATTATCTTCAACTGCTACAGCTACCACAAAAAGCTGTAATATTTTGATGGAGGAATAGAGTGCAAAAACTCATAATACACCAATGTCATAAGCCCAAATCAAAACGCATACAATAAGTCAATAACACCTGAAACGAATGGGAAAATCAACTGCCTGGTTTACTATAGCTGTTTTGAGGGGACTAATTTCGTGAAACACTAATAATATAACATGGACAAAAAACCCTGGAGAACCCGAAACAAAATCACTTAACAATAACAGTGTACCGTATTAATTATCAATCCTTCCAATTTAAGCTTGTTCCCAATAGCTCCAAGGGATGAATACTACTTTCTGGCCAATTAGGACAAATATTTTTCATATCCTTTCCAACAACAAAGAATCTAACAAGCACCCAAAATTTTCAGGCATTATCAACTATCAAATTTACGACATGATTGATTATCAGAACAAATCTAAACCACATGATTCATGCTTAAATGACATGATTCAGACATCAAAAGCCATTGATGAAGTTCGTCAAATAGATTACTGGATGTCTCCAGCAAGCTACGTATGCCAATATGTTGCCTCTGTAAAATCCATCACTGAACTTTTTCGTTTATTTCATGACAAATGAATCCATTGAACAGTATTGAGGTGGAAGAAGAAAGAATCTGTGTCATGCTTGTAATAGAAAATTAACATTTTCAGATATATTTAGAGAGCAATATAAAATTAAAAGTGAGGAACCAGTTCTTAGATTTAAAAAAAAAAAAAAAGAGATCATATTATACGGTTTAACTTGTATCATGAATAATATAACCAGACAGCCTACCATGACGGCAAAGTTTTCAACGCATACAATCAGATATGTAAATAACCAACCTCGTTCACAGTGGCACGCTGTTTCACATCCTTCTTGACAACAGAAAGCTGCCACAAATCTTAAATTGAATATTCATCCATGAGGCAGATAAAATTTCCTTGCTGAGACATTTGAGGCACTACGGAATAAAGTTAACACCTCCATTTCACTACTAGTTTGAGGCAACAAAGTTATGCTTGAGTATGAATAACTGAAAAACAAAGGCAAATATGATGGCGAGCTGAGAATCATCACTCAGTAATCTTTCCAAAAGCAAATTGATATCCATATGTATGAGATTAATTCGTTTATCAATCACGAATTAAGGAAAATCCATCTTCAATATAATCAAATAATTTCCTCTCAGTCGACTTCTCAAAAGCTAGGTGAGATTCTATTCAGGGGATGAGGCAAGATATATAATTGCATATGATATTAACAATTAACAGGTGTGCATTATGTTCAAATCTTAATTAGTTCATGAATGTCAATAACACAACAAATTACACATCAAAATTTACAACTTCGTCAATCCATTTGTGCATAAAATACTATAAAGCAAACGAGTGGGCTTACATACATTTCCACATCCTCTTTGCTCTTCGTGTGATTCAACCCCCAATTGATCTTCTTTTACTCTTATCATGAAGACGGAAACACATCTTTAACGGCAGAGGCTGCGGTCAAGTAGTTAAGAGTGTTTCTCAAAGTCTCCTTCTCTCTCTTCAACCTAGCTGCTGTATCCTCCAATTCCAGCAACGCCTGCTGCTCCCTTGGCGCGCCCTCGAAAGTACTCCCCACGAAAAACGAAAACGGCGTCGGAAACAGATTCCTCCGCAAATCCTGAGCTTCCTTTTCGGGCTTCCCGTTCAATCGATTCGACAGTCGAATCACGTCTTTCATATACGTTTCCACCTCCGTCGCTAAAGCCTCGACGTCCTCATCCCCTGAGGGCCGGTCCTCCAACCACGTGACCTCAGCCACAAGATAAGGTTTTGTGCGGACGAGATTGGTGATACGGAAACGCTCCTGGCCCTTGCAGATTAAGAAGAAACGATCATCGACAAGACGCTCATGCTTGACGATCTCGCCAACGCATCCAACTTCAGCGGTGCCGGAGGCAGCGTCAGAGTAGATGACGCCGAAGCGCAGGTCAGTGTGAAGGAGAGTATGCATCATAATGCGGTAACGGAACTCGAAGATCTGGAGAGGAAGGATAGCTCCAGGGAATAGGACGAGCGGGAGAGGAAAGAGAGGCAATTCAACAACATCGTCTGAATTAGGATGGTTGGTATGATGCTTTTCAGAGAAGGAGGAAGCGGAGCATCTAAGAGAGTCGGAGTGTCGCCTACGGCTACGGCGGCGTATGAGGTGTCGAGTGTGAGCAGGCGAAGTAGAGAGTAAATTGAAGGTAGGGTTTAAAGGAGGAGGAGAATTGGAAATGGGGTTTAAAGAGGGTTTGGGAGTAGAAATGAGCTGAAACAGAGCCATGGAGAGAATAAGGGAGAGAGTTCTGATCAGCTGGAGGCAGAAAATGAAAAAGAATCCATTTTTAGGTTAATGGTTGGAATGATTTGTTTGGAAGATCTGCATTTATCTGGTGGTTTTAATTAAAAAGAGGATGTGGATAATATGGAAAATAAAATAGTGGAAATCAGGCGAGTCGTGGTTTAAAATTTCCCACCTGTGCTGGGACTTGGGGAATTTGGGTTATCTGGAGCTCACGTGCATCGTGTGCTCTCATTGGACAAATTTAATTGCAACGTGCCTCCTCATTTCAAACGAATATCATCGTCTTTCTTCAATTTGGAAACTCTTAATATATGCAAGTTAAAAGCTTCTTTATCTCGACTTTAATATCAAACAATTTCATTTTTTAATTTCACTTGATGTAAAAAAAATCTAATTAACTTTATGAAGAGGGTTAATTTTAATTTTTAGATAAAAAAAAAGCAAATTATCATATTACTTAAGAGTTGAAGATGCAACAATTTAATTCCGATAAAAATATATTTTATAAATAATAATAAAAATCCTTCATCTCAACCATTTGTGAGAATTGAAGTCTAGAAGATTCGGCCACATTCCTTGTCGATACCATTGTGGCAAGTGCCAACTTCCTTACGGCATCCTAGTACTAATCGAATTTTAAAAGTGAGTGGTAATACTGTGAAAGTGGGTAGAATTATTGACTTTCAGATGTGAGAATTATTATCAAAGCATGCATTAATTGCCCCATCGTACTGTTGCATAATTAAGGCAATATAGCTCCCAAAAAATAAATACTATATAATATACATTAGTAAATATATGTTGCCAACTAACTTTAACAACTTTATATGTAATGATATTTGAGCAAAAAAATAAACAAGAGAGAACTAAAAGAATTACTAATTTTGAATAATTTCTCATTTCTATATTGAGTTAAAATCAGTTGTGATAAATTAGAAATTCTCCTAAATAATTTCTCAATTGCTCAATATATATCTCTTTCAAGAGAATATTTTTATTTTCATATTCTAGGTATTATTTTAATAGTGAATGATATACATTTAAGCACTAAATGAAATCAGATTAAATAAAGTTATTAAAAATTTAATTGAAAATTCTAAAGCTTATACACTTTTTTTTTTTATAATGTTATTTGCTGCTCGATATGAAATGAGGGTATTAATAAGTTTTCTCTCTCTTGTTAAGATTAGTGTCAATTGAAAGATAAATATTTTTTTTATTTTGAGATTTGAATTTCATTTTTAATAATCTAATTTTACTGAATTTAATGTTTGAGAATTTGATGGAGTATGATTATAAATTATAAATTAGTATCACTGAAAATTAAACATGAGCTCAATTGAACATCCTTGATTAATACAGAGGTAGAATTCGAACTTTTAGCGGTGTTCTAATCTTTTTATATATTAACAAAGATAAAGGCAAGAGAGCTACAAAGCAGAGACAAAGAGAACTTACTGCTAAGGATGAGGAAAAGGCCTCATCCATGTGAGATCGAGAGATTGCTGGCTTACGCACGTCCTGCAAAACACTTGCAACCTCCGGAGGGACCATGTCCATGTTACCATTCAGAGCATTGAAAACTTGAAAAGCACCTGGCATATATTAAGTTAATTTTGATTCCAAAATCCCGTTGTAAAAATATTATTTGTAAAAAAATATTTTCCATATTAATAAATTTATATATATAAAATTTAATAAAATAATCAAAATGCATAAAATGATTTTTTATTTAAAAAAATTATTTTTTTAAAAAATAATTTAATTTTCTTTTTAATTTAAAAAAATATTTATCATTAATTAAAAATTTTACATATTTTAAAAATTAAAAAATATAAAAAATATTTTTTTACGAAATAAATAAAGACTAAATGTCCTTTTATTTGTGTGATAATTTTTTTTATTAATTCGCTATATATTAACTTATTTTTTTCTTAAATATTAATTTTATATAAAAATGAGTATAATATTTTTAATTAAATATTGACATTTTTTTGAATTGTATTAAATATTTATATTTTTTTAATGGTATTAAATATTTATATTATATATACATTTTAATTTGTTTGAATCTGACGTGTAGGCATACGTCACAGGAAATCCCCTAGAACGCTCAATCGCGTCCACAATCCAATAGATGGTAAATTCGTAATAATATGAGATTTAGCAGGGACCTTTTGGTAAATAAAAATCGCCGAAGCGCCAATAAATAGTGGCTGGGTCTCAGGATATCAATTTCAGTAGAATCATTAAGAAATACGCAGAAAGGAGGAAAGACAACTCCTTTGCTCTCAAATATAGAAAATGGCTGAAGAGGGACAAGTGATTGCTTGCCACACCGTTGAGGCCTGGACCGAGCAGCTCGAGAAGGGACAGCAGAGCAAGAAATTGGTATTTAATCTAGCTTCCCTTCTGTAATTTTGAGTGCATTTCTCAAATTCTGGGATATTGTGTTGCCTTATTTTTCAACTTGTTAATCCACGCTTTAGGTTTTTGGGAAATTTGAGACGCTTTTAGGTTATATATTTGAAAATGCCATATGGTTGATACTATTTCAGAGGGGTTTCTGCACTTCTGCAAGGTTTCTACGCTAGATCTATATTACAGCCATAATTTTTCATGATTGCACTTGTGATATTCTCAATTAAAATTAAAAATATGGGGCTGGCGGGCTGCAAATTTTCTTTTTCCTTCTCATCGGAGGGGACTGGCAGGGTGGTAGGATCCTGATGCGCTCCTGCTTATGCGGTTTGGGTTTGCATGAAATTGTCTGGGGTCGTATCAAATCGTGTATATATTCTAATTCTCTGTATATTAATTCTTGATTTGTTGGTTTAGTAGCAGAAATTTTTTGTTGTTATAAATTGCCGTTGCAATTTTTTGTTTATCGGGCCTTTATGCATAGTATCTAGAAAAAGGGAAATATGTATTGTCTTGTATGATGTATCCTTCCAATTTCTAAAGGACCAAGACACGACTTTTATAATATTGTTGACTCGAATATGGTACCCCAGTCTCTACTTTGTAGTTTCATTGTACTAGCTGTCTTAGTCTTTGCAATTTGTTCTGTACTGCTTTAGGCATTTCGTAAATTTCCAGAATAGTGTTTCTATCCCATCTGTCGTTTAGGGGGAGTTCTCTTCCTTTTCTTCCCCACGTGTATGATCTTGCTGCTGTAGAAATTCTTCACCAGAATCTTTATCTACACAATATGATGTGTCTGCTGTATTATTGCTGGTGGATTAGTATTTTTTACTAGGCTGACTTGTGTAAACAGATTGTGGTGGATTTTACTGCTTCCTGGTGTGGGCCTTGTCGTTTCATCAGTCCAGTTCTGGCGGAGTTGGCAAAGAAGTTGCCCCATGTCACATTCTTGAAGGTGGATGTGGATGAATTGAGGGTAATCAATCTAAACAATCACCTACTCTTCTATACTTTATTATTGAAGTTCTTCCAAACTCTGAAATCCTCCCTCTTACCTTACTTGAGGGAAACTTATGTTACGTTTATTTGTTTTCTGCAGACTGTTGCTGAAGATTGGGCTGTTGAGGCAATGCCAACTTTTATGTTCTTGAAAGAAGGAAAAATAATTGACAAGGTTGTGGGTGCCAAGAAAGAGGAACTGCAGCAGACCATTGCGAAGCATGCCACTGAGGTGGCAGCAGCATAGTAGATGGAGCATACCGAGTCTTTTAGGGGTATTTAAATAATGCATTCTCATGGCAGTCTAGCTGTGGTCTTATAGATATCTACAAGTAGTGTGTTTATGTATGTGACGAACATCAATCTTCATATTAGTGCTTGTTACGTGGTCATAGAGGCTATTCCTTCGGATTTTTAATCTTTTCTGTGGCATTAGAATGCTTACTGTAGAAGCAAGCTTTATATGTATTAGACCTGTGTTGGTTGCATAGTTGTGGCAACCAGGCCAGTCCCTTATGATGTTCTTTTCAAAACTTAGAGAAACTGATATTCTTTTATCATTGCTTAGCCATTCCTGATTGACCAATGACCTGGATACAAACTCCAGTGGTAGTTTGCCGCTCAGGGATGTATGGCAAAGCATCTCGGCTCAGTCATATACAATATCCAGGTTCCTTACGACAAGCAGCTGTATGAATAGCGGGTTTCCCTTGTAGGAACTCAGCTAATCTATACGAGCACTCATTTCTGTTGAAAAAATGTAGACTAGCTGTAAGGTGATTCATTTTCTTAAATGTCTCAATCAGGTTCTTATTGAGGATTAGGGGGTCTGTGAGTTGAAATTGACCCAGTGTGTCACGGGCTCAGATCTTAACACCCGCTGGTGACTGCACTGTATTTGGTTTGAATTTCTTTCAATCCAAGTCATCTAAGTTTAGGTGTACACCTGGACAATGGAACATTTGGAGTAGAATCTTCCGTTCTATTTTCATAAAAATGAATAATTTTCATAAAAATGAATAAGTCACAAATATTTAATCAAATATCATCGCTCAATAATCACAACAATATCAGCCGAAACATGGCAATTAAAACAATTAAACACAGATTTTATGAATAAGCTACTTATTTTATTTCAAGGGTAAAACAGTCATTACACAATTATAACAACAATTCTCTCATAATTTATAGATAGGGGATGGTATGTTTAGAGACTTGACAAGTCTACGATGGTCAGCTGGGCTCAGTTTTCACTGGTGCCAATTAGTCACCGGTGTCAATTAGTCACTCCCCTAAAAAGTCTTAGTAACAAATAATACTGCAATAGGATGAGACATCAATATGTCTGAGTAGAAGGAGACATCAATATGTTTGAATAGGAGGAGATATCAATATATTTGAAGTGACACCCTCTTAATAAATAAATAAAAAGGAATTACAGAGACGTGTCGTGATTTTTTTATATTACTATTTTACACTTATTTTCTCCAATATTACTTTTCAGAAATTATATTGTTGAAAAAAATTACATTTTAATACTTAAAATTCTAGGCTCTTGACACTCTCCCACATAAACGATCGACGTCCTCACCGACTGAGTGTGACAAAAGTCTTTAATCTTCGCTCGAATATTTGATTCTGTCTTTCCACTTTGATTGAGTTCTATAAGGATGATTCTTGGCACCATGGTTGTTGTTTAATAGAATATTTGATCTCAAAAGTTTTATTCTTATCGAAATTTATCTCGTTGATTAGGTTTTTGAAACTTCAGTTTTTTGCAAAAGTGACTGGAGGTTGGTATTCAACCTTCGATACAAACTTACTAAGATTGTGAATTCTTTTGCTGTCGCTGTTGTTGACTATTTCTCGGTGATTGATGATTATGCAATATCTCCCTTGACAATTGGTAAGCACCTATGCGCAGCACCAACCCCACGACTTCGAACTTTAATCACATTTTTATTATTATTATTATTATTATTATTATTATTATTTAAATATGCATTTTTCTAGTTTAATTTATGTTTTTATGACATTTTTGCAGAAAATGAAGAAAATGGAAATTTGGAGAAAATTTATAGAAAAAGCTGAAAAATCGATTTGGCCGAAGTGATTTGATCAAATCACTTACAGAAAGCTGAAGCAGAAACCTGAAAGTGACTCACGGAAACAATCTGGGCAAGCGATTTGCCCAAATAAACTTGACTCCAGCAAAATCCAGAAGCGCGGGAAATTGCAGAAGTTCAGAATTCTAAAAATGCTAGAGTCCAATCCTACTTCAAATACTACAAGACCAATCCTATGACAACTCCAAGAGCCACACCAAAGAAAGTCCTTCACCAAAGGAGTTTTACTCATGATAAAATACAAAGGCAAAGGAGAGATTAAAAGACCATCAAGAGATCAAGTCAAAATAGGATTCTAATTTCAAGAAGGATTAGGACTTCTCACCTATAAAAGGGGACAACACCAACTAGCAAGATATCTTCAGAATTTATTCAGAATTTCGGCAGCAACTCTTCCTCCCCTTTTCTTCTTTCTTTTTGTATTCTTTGTCCACCATGAGTGGCTAAACACTTTTGTCTCTAGTTAAAGTTTGAGAAATTTCAGTTTTATTATGAATTGGGAAATCTGACTCCATTGTTAAACTTCTATTTTTCAATATTTATGCAACTTGATCTTCATGTTATTATTGCCTTACTTTTAGAATCAATTAAGGCCAGTTGCTTTTAATTGCATGAGTAATATATTGTTAGTTTGAATGATTTGGGTCCGTAATTGCTTAGATTATCTGAACACAAGCACAATTGGTTGCATAATCTAAATTTGACTACGTGGTTGGCAATGTTAGAATTAGGTTTCTCTATATCTTAATGCAGTTAACAGTTGAAAAGTAAAAAACTCAAGGACGTTCCTTGGCAACTTGTTAACTGGTGTTTGATTAGCGAACGTTTCCTAATCAAACTAAAATTAAAGAGAAATTTGGTTGTGAAAAGCGTCTTCCACAACCTAAACTAATTTATTGAAATAAATAGAAGGTTCGAAGAATCAATGATCAATTCTAAAAATTGAAATGGATCTTAAGTTTCAACTAGAGTCCTTTTACCATTGATTTACTCATCTTTTTAATTATTGCTTTCTTTTACTCAGTTTTAATTTTAGTTCACTATTATCAAAATAAACCCCCCTTTTTATTTTACTTTTATTATTGATTTGCCCAAATCATTGTTAGAAAAATCCTTAGCGTCAAATCCATGTATTCGACCCTATCGTTATTATCTACAGTTTTTAATTGTTGATTGTTAATAGATTTATTTTTTACGGCTTCAACAACCGCTATCACCTCGCCACCTCCTTCATATATTTCCTCCTTCCATCTCTCCAAGTTCGGGTTTTCTTTTACTCTTTTACCTATATTTTTCTAGCCTTCAGACATTATCACTAGGGATGGCAGGCGGGCGGGTTTTCACGGGTACCCGATCCGCCCAAACCCTATTAGGACGGATTTGGGTATTTACAAAACGGATTTGGGCGGATTCGGGTTTGAAAAATTTTACCCGTCTTGGATTCGGGTAGGGTTCGGGATTAGGTGATCGGATACCCGTTACCCGAACCCGTTTAGCTATACTAACCCTAATTCCTTATCCCTAATTCATTTTCTCATTTTACTCGAGCTTCTCTCTCTGTCGGCGTCTCTCTCCCCCCTTCCCTTCCCATAATTTCCAATCGACGCCTCTCTCCCATTTCACTGACGACTGCCGGCAGCCCAGTCGGCACCGGTGACATCTGCTTCCTCTCTCCAGTCAGCGATATCTCCTTCTCTCTCTCCAATCGGCGATATCTCCCACTTCCCAGTCAACACATCTCTTCCCCACTTCACTTGACGAGTGCCGGCAGCTCAGTCGGCACCGGCAACGTCTCCTTTCTCTCCCCAGTTGACGATAAATCTTCTCTCTCTCCGGTCAGCGATATCTCCTTCTCTCTCTCCAGTGTGGCGACATCTCCCACTTCCCAGTCGGAGACAACTCTTCACTTACCAGGTTAATGTATTTTCCAGTTTAAATGTTATGCAGATAAACTTTACATCTTTTGGCACATTGATATATTTAGTCTCATGGATTGATTTTTTGAGCATCTTTTGTCAGGGGTTTTCCTAACCTTTCTTTTTGTTGTTGTCATCTTCTCTTGTGGTTTTTTTGGATGCTTGGCATTTGTCAATATTATTTTGAATATTATACTGCAAACTGGGGGTTCTGGCTGACATGCTTGTTGTAGTCAGTAGCTATCTATTTTCGGAACTGCTAGTTTAGTAGTAAAGTAACACATCTTTTGGCACCCTTGATCGTTCCATCAGGTGGTGACTCCACTAATATCAGATTGCGTCATTCTCATAAAAAATTGAATCTGGTTGACCCTACTGCTGAGAAGAATGGTTTTACAAGTCGGTCGGGTTCGGGTTCGGGTAGTGTGCGGGTATTACTAAACGGATTTGAAATGGGTACGGGTAGTAAAATTAAAACACTAAACGGATTTGGGACGGATTTGGAAATTTTATATATAATCGGGTTCGGATTTGGGTACTCCCAATTTCGCGGGTACCCTACCCGTTGCCATCCCTAATTATCACAAACTCTCATTGTGCTTAAGATGTTGAAAATGATTAATCTCAAAATAAACTCATCAATAGCAAGGTTATACTCAAATAACTAATAAACAAATTATATAAAAATAAAGTAAATAATAACATTCTATTAGTTATTCAATCAGTTCACTGCATATATTTTCTAATACCAGAAAGAAAGAAAAATGCTTTTTATGCCAAACAAATAAATAGAAATAGAGCATAAAATTCATAATTTAAATTCTACTACTAAGTGGTTCTCAAAAGTAAATTATAACAATAAATAGTTAACAACTAACTTATCCATCTACTTATTCCTGTTAATACCCTGTACACAACTTTGGGAGTTTGTTATTTTGTGGACGACACTTTAGATAATCTCACTTCAGAATCTTGGACTTCTCCTCGTAGGAATACAACATGTTTCCTCGCCCAACATCACAAGCCAATTTGCAGTAGGAATAGGAATCACTCATGTAGTTCGAAGAAATTGTATTCCAATTACCACTTTAAAGTCGTTGAGGGGAAAGTCGTTGAGGGGAGTTACTGTGAAATCCATTATTCCCTTCCATATGCTCAGCTGACAAGATACACCAAATGTCATTACCACCATGTCCAAAGCCTTGGAGTTAACTGCCTTCAGCTTCCTAAAATTTTTCTGCACCAAAAAATAATTATGTGGTAGGATGAAACATCAATATATCTGAAGTGACACCCCTTTAATAAATAAATAAAAAAAATTATAAAAATCTGTGGCGACTTTTTTAATACTACTATTTTATATTTATTTTTTTCAATATTATTTTTCAAAAATTATATCGTTAAAAAAAATTATATTTTAATACTCAAAACTCTAAACCCTTTTAACTCGGTGGGTCTTCTGGTTCGAAGAAGAAAACGTTACGATTCTACAGCCAGACCACTACAGTCGGACTCGGCCCCTAAGGCCCATAAATTCTACCAACTCTCGAAGACCTGCCAGAATGGTCCTAGATTTATCACATCTGAACTGAAATTCTAACTAACCGAATTAACTTTTAATAATTTCTAAAATATTAATTAAATTGAAATTAAATTTAATTAAAATGAAATAAAAATAATCTGAGTTATAATTGAAATTAAATAAAAAATTATCTTCTATATGATTAATTAATTATAAAATAATAAATGTAATTTATTTTAATAAAACAATAATTATAAATAATATTTATTAATTAATAAAAATTCAGTTACAAAAATAACCAAATTTTATAGATTCAGTTATTTGATTATAACCGAGAAATCTAGTAATTCCTGTTAAAAAAATGAGCTTGTGACGTTAAACACGTCTAAAATGAAATCCTTATCAAAGAAAGGTTGCGAATAAACTACTGCGTAGGCAATGCAATGAATAATGTCTCTGAATCTATTCCAAATAATGCTCAACTTTGGTGGTTCTTTTGCAATTGAATAATTCTTATTCCATCGAATAATGAACTTTTAATCTCACAAGAATCCCTCTTCTCACTCCCCACCATTAATTACATTGAGATCTACATTACATTCACCATGATTCAACCATAAGAATTAAATCATTACCCGACTTTAACTGTTGCCTACCCAGCACCAATTACTCTGCAGAAACACATAATCCATCCAACCAGACTGAGATCTAAAACACGTAGCTGGACATTGTAGATAAAATGACATAGCATTTGAGGATCTGCTCTTTGTGGCTTTGCTTCTTATCTTCGCTTTGTTTCTTGGCTTCTTACTCCTTTATTTATCTTCCATTCTCTCATGGAAATTTGACAATGCTTTCCATCAGAGTTCTATTTCTTTGCATTACTTTAATCAGCTGTACTCATTGTAGAACATACAGCTTCAACTGATAGCTTCTTCAATACATTTGGACATGGGTCGGGACCAAAATTACTGCTGGAAATGGTAACCATGCAGCTCTCCTGTCCGACGCATTTCTGCAGAGAACATTACTTAATAAACTAACTTCACGATGATATGAGGATTAGCAAATTAGACGCTAGTCAGGAAATTACCTTTTCAATGACGGAATGAGTGTTTGGTGCATGACAAGTTCCTTGCTGAAAACTTCCACAAGTTCCAGATGGAGTACCAAAGCTTGCAAATTTTATAGCTGATATGGATTGCCCAGGTGCACACCGCAGGTGAACCTTGGCGTGGTGAAGCCTGGCTGATTCACCATTGCTCTCTGTATGATAATCCTCAATGGCTGGGTGGTGCTCATTGGCATCGGCACAAACACTTGTGATTGATCTCTTAACAAGAGATATCTTTGATGCATCCCCACCAAGCTCTTCAAAAAGTACCAACAGATTTTTCGTTGGCTTCAACCAGGACCTTGGAACATGATACCTTAAAAAAATCACATACAAATGTAAGTAGCTGTAAGATGTATATATAAAAAAATATCCAAAAGCAAATGCTAGAGCAAGGGGGGAAAAGAAGCTCTTTAATCAATGTACCATCGCTGTGTTGGTTGGCCACAACCAAGTTGGCACTTCGGCGGCCGGTATGTCCCAGCGTAACTGCAACCACTGCAATCTCCCTTTGCATAAGCCATCCAGTATCTTCCAATGCTCTGTCCATTAATCCAAACTTGGCCTTTACCCATGCTGCGCATGTCCAAAGCCAATGGCTCATTTCCTCTAGGTGCATCAAAATAAGCCTGAAATTCTCACACAAAAAAGCACCCTTTTTATATGTTAACTAAGCTTTGTAACTACAGTTTCCATTACGCTGCACTTTCTTACCTTATGCCACTTCAAGAGCTGCCCTTGATTAGAAGCCACGGATCCTTGGATCCAATCAACAGATGAGGCTCCATTTGGAGAGACCAGATTCATCTCCTCTCCTTTTAGACCAACCTGTTTATAAATGATACCTTGAGACTTCTACCAGCACGAAACACAGAAATACAGCAACATAAGCAGGACATTGGCATACCTGGTAGGACCACTTCTGCCATGTTAAGTCTTTCTTTCCTTGGTTAAGGCCGTTCAGAATAACTGGACCTTGTATACCTGTTTTCCATGTTTCATAATGCAACCCGACATTCTTGAACAACAAAGAAATTAGTCAGTACTTGAAATACTTTTCAGGGACTACTATCCACCAAATATTTTATAGTTCAGATCAAAGAAAGAACATGTCAAGTTGAGCTTCTCATTTGATTTATAGAAGCTACACTTGCATTAAGATAAGAGAGATGAGAACTGAGAAGGGAACCAACCGGTAACCCAACAGCTATGCTAAGCAGTGAAATTCTATTTGTTCCAGCACGTAGGTTGACTGGTCCTGTAAAGGTAATTTGCCTGTCCTCTCTGGTCCCAAAAGCTGATCCTGTTATGAGCAGCATTGTTTAACTTCAAGTTTTTTCCAATACAATGGAAATACCTAATCTATGATACTTATCAACGAGAAAATCCAGTTTAGTTAATAGAAAGAAAATAAATTTGAAAAATACCTGAATACTGCCCATTGATGAAGACATGAAGACCATGGCCAGCTGATTGCACAGTAAGACTAGGCTTTTGTCCGTTTTGCAGAAATGCTTCTGATGGGCTAATGTCAACACTGGGATGAAATTGGAAACTGAAAGGGTTAACCTCATGATGCCATATGTAAGACTTACTGATAAGTAATCAATCGTATTGCAGGCAAAATTTGTGCTAGAGCTAGACTCAGTGGGAATAAAGAGTACAGAAGCACCATTGACGGGGCTTTTTTCTCCCTGTCCTCCAAACCCACTTGTTATCAAGTCACTAACTCATTGCAAATCCTTCATAATCCAAACCCAATGTAGCAGAGGGAAGTAGGTCATCTCTTCATCTCTTGAAATTTTTAAATACAGTACTTTATGTGAGATATCGTAGGTGGTAATCATACCTCGTGCCATAACAATACCATGACAGAATAATAGGCTACATTGTCAACGAAAAGTAAAATTATAATTTATTTGATTTCATGATGTTCTTTTATTATGTCTCCTTAACCTAGCAAACAGATGGATAAAATGAAGTGCTTAATTAGTTCCTGTGAAATTTTATTATAGATATCAGGTAGTAGATATCTATGCGTACAATATTGTAATGAGCTCACCTGGTCAAGTACCACAGATAGTCACTGGAATCTCTAGTGACATTTATCTGCTCCAAAAGTCCTTGAGATGTTATCCTTGTACTATACGCTAGAGAAGAGATATCTTCATCATAAGACTCCCAAGATAACAACTCAGAACCAGTCGGTAACATCTGCATATGTGAAGTTTGAGCTCCAACCTAGACAATCACAGACCAACCTATCAATAACTTGACGCTAAATAACCAATTAAGCAATTAAATGAAAGGCATATTCTTCTCTTCAATGTGTGTATTCCACACTTGAAATAGATCCTAATAACTAAATCAATCTTACCCTTGCAGTGTTAAATACAACACGCCTGCAATCCGGAAGAATGCTGATGGACCAGGGAGGCAAATCATAGTGCATGTTATTGAACATCACCCTAGCAGCAGAGTTTGCATGGTAATTGGAAAGAAAAGCTGCACAGCTGCCCTTCCCTGAAGAGAATATATGAGCCTGCAAATCATTGAGAATCAGCATTGGAAAGATAACACACAAACCATGAAATTACTGGAAATGAAATGAAATTCATATTAGATAAGGCAGACCTGTTGGTAGGTTCCTAATGAAGTTACTCTGGGATCTGAAGAAATTAAAGCATGTTCACATAACTTAATAGCTCTGTGAAGCTCCTTTAGATGGCCATATTTAGGTTCCCTGATCAAACCTAGACGAGTAAAATGGTTAGCCAAAATATACTTTTTCGAGTATCTTGAATGTTTGAGATTTTCATCATAATGGAAATAAGATGAGTGTTCTTACCATATTCATCTAATGGGGCATCATAGTCATAGCTGGTAGTAATAAATGGGCCTCCAGCAGAGCGCCCGAAATTGGTTCCTCCATGGTACTGTCAAAATACACAATGCATAAGCAATATGCTGGGAAAAATAATTTTTTTCACTCTTACCACGAATTTTGTCATGCAAAGAAACTAACCATGTAGTAATTAAGATATGAGCCACCCTTCTGAATGAATCGTGCAACTGCAAATGCCAAATCTTGAACTGGCCTCTGGTGAATGGGGCCACCAAATTCTGTAAACCTTTATTAGAGCAATGGAAAAACAATCACAGGGGAATCAGAAAATTGAAAGCATTCAGATGATAAACTTCAATCATTTTGATCTAAGTACTATTTACCAGCCACTCCAAGCCTCAGTCCACAATGTAGGTTTGTAGGGTTTGTTGGGAGAGAAAGCATCACAGTAAAAGCCATTGCATGCATTAATCTGTTCCAATATTGAAAGAAAGCAAATTGAGACCTACCATTTGAGAAGGGTTTCTCAATTTTAATGGAGAAATGTGGTACAAGTGGAAAGGATGAGTTATCTAACCACAGGGTCCGGGGCATCATCTTCCTTGCACATCACCCATGGAACTCCAGTATTCAGTCCAACAGCCATTTTTGCAGCCCAATTTATATATGCATGACCAGCAGATCCAAGAGCCTTGTCCTCTGGACCATACTCATTTTCAATCTGCACGAATTAGCATTAAGAAAGAATGAAAAACAAAACAAAATGCAACGTAGTGGCTTCACAATAAAACCATCACAGGTGCTCTATTCGGATTTCAAAAGCTCCAAATATTTCTTTTCTGGATGCATGTAAATCCACAAATCACAAAAATACATTTTAAGTAAAGGTTGCCAAGAAGACAACACCAAGTCCAGCAGAAGAAAATCTACACCAACTCAAATATAAAGATCTGATACCTGAGAGAGGATGATAGGGCCACCTTGAGATGCGAATAGCTTCTCATTTTTCATCATCTGCACAATTTTTTGGGTGAACCCTTGCATTGCTACCTTCAAAAACAAAACAGAAATTACTTCTTGTCTTATTTAACTCTCCAGTTATTTTCTTAGAAGTTCTCCTTATACTTTTTCAGCAAATTAAGAGAAATGTAAAAGCAGAAATAGAACAATATGAACCTTGAAAGGCTCATTATCTGTTCTGAAGCTGATACCAGGAACATACTTCAACCAAACAGGAAATCCCCTACACAGTTTAACAGAAACAACATTAATCAAAACATTACATTTTAAGCAGGTTAAAAACAAGTGTTAACCTCAGGCCCCACGACCAACAAATTTAAGGGGGAAAAATCCCACCACTTGAAAAGCATTTTACCCTGCCATCTAGAAGAAAAGGCAAAATTGGGGAGAAACAAAAAGGAAAAGTATTGCGGGTACCCAAAGTTCCATTCTGCACAAACATAAGGTCCAATGCGGAGATGAGCATATAGCCCCACTTTCTGGATTGTCTTCATAAACCGTACCAGGTCATATCTTCCCTCAAAATTATACTACCAAATAAAAGAAAAAAGAAACACAACAAAGTAAGCTCAGAACATATAGATTATTCAAATTTGAAGCTGCAGAAAGCAGTGTTAATAGAAGTAAAGCTTGAGTGGAGATCCAAGACGGTACATTGCCAGGAGAAGGCTCATGAACATCCCAAAAAACGTAAGTGTCAATAGCATCTAATCCTCCATCTTTTGCCTTCTGTATAAGATCTTCCCACATCTACAGCCAAGAAAACCATTTCAACAACAACAAAAAAAAAACAACCGAAATGCCATAAAACACAGATATAGGATCACACAATACTATTTAGATGGGTTTCAAAAGTGGAATACATATTCAAAAGAAAGGGAAAAAGGAAAATACTTCAGGGGTGCTTCTGGGATAGTGAATGGAGCCGGAGATGAGGATTCTTCTTTGACCATTGATGATAATGGACTTCTTGTCGTAGGTGACACTGCACTGGATCATCTCAGAACCCATAAACAAGGCCATCAAGATGATGGTTAAAAGCTTGGAAACTGAGTTGGTTCCCATCTCTCTCTCTCTCTGTCTCTGTCGACAACTGGGGCGGAGGGAAAATTTGAAAAGAGAAGCAAAATGCGCAGAGAATGACTGATACAAAGAGGAAAGTTAATGAGCTTCTGGGAAGTCTGATCTACTACTCTGCTCTGCTATGCCATCCACCACTGAGCTTGAACTCTTTGGCCAGTGCCCAGTGGCCACACCACCACACAACCGACCAGCTGACTAGCTTTATATAATGATCAATGATTCTGCTTTATGCACTCCAATTTTATTATTATTATTACTATTATTATTTTCATTTCTAATTATAAAAATTATGCACTTTTATTTCAGGGGAAAATGAGGAAATTTATCTCCTTTACATTAAATTTCTTTAGTTTGAAACTGATGACAAAATAAACATTCGACTACGTTGTGGATTAACCCATGTGGTAAGAGATATCAAATATTATATAAAAATATGTTATCGGTATTTAATTAAAAAGATAATGTAATTAGTGAGGGTATTAGGAGGTTTAGGTTGAACATCTAAGCAACCACTGACTTCACAGACATTGCCAAAAGAATAAAGCCAATGAGAAATTTCACCATGGAAACCTGACCCACCACGACAATAGTTGATGCTTTAGGCAAAGGATGAGTAGTGGGAGTGGTCTCGTGAGAACAAGCTGGCTAAAGCTCATCACTGGCTATTATATTTCTCCAAATCTTGTACTCTCTTGTCCTGTCTTTGCTCTTTTATCTCTTGCATGTCACCATGTGCATTTCCCTGTCCCCATTCACACTCAAAACAGTGAGTTTTCTTCTTAAAGTGCTTATCTGATTCCACATTCTAGCTGTCGCCGCTCCTCTTCCTCTCGCCGCGTGTAATAATTTCTTGTATTCTATGATTATCCCTTGTAATAATACTGCATTTTCTTTTTAAACAAAATTTAGTCTGTAATATATTTGTAAAGAAAATATGTATTTTTCGTTTTGAAATTATTATTATTATGACTACATAATCTTATCTGTATTTTTACATTGTCTTTATCGCCATCTTCTATCACATGTTTGGTTGTTTCCAACCACGTGGTGTGTTTTCATTAGAATTATTATTATTATTATTATTAATTCTTTGCATTGTTGATTTTGTTCTTTCTCTGCGTACAGAATGGAAAATATATAATTATTTTCGTAGAAATATTGCAAAATTAGCAGATGGAAGCATGCATGGTAAATAGAAAGCAGGCAGTCTGTCAAAGGCTTTTTGTTGATTTTGGGTCAGAACATAGAACAGGAAGATAACAGAAGAAATAGCCAACACAATTCCTGCACTGGGAAACACCACACACACTGATTTGAATAAAGCCAAATGAAGTTCACAAGTTCAGAAAAGTAGTGTACAGATGTTGACGACCAGGGGCATATATCCACAAAAGGTCACGTGAAACACCGCCGAGCATGGAGAAATTTTTAATGAGTTGGTGTATCTTTGCGCTGTAAATTCAAAAACAAGCAAGGAAGGTTTGGCTTCAGCTTCAATGCCCCAACCATCAGACCACCCACCCCATTCTTGCTGCTATTAATTACCACTATTCCACCACTTAATTAGAGCAATCTCCGGATCTTGCTCCTCAAATCAACTATTCTTTATATTACTTTAATGGGTATTCTTCTATTAATTTTTTTTTTAACAATAATTATAAAGAAAGAAAGAAAGAAACCCTAGTTTGTGAAATGGGTTATGGATAGGGTTTGTCATTTCTACCTGACTGGGTCATTCAAATATTTGTTTTTGCAGGTCTTTTCACCTAAGAATAAGAAGAAATTATTAAAGCAGCCAATTCCTATTTTCTCTGATATGCTTCTAATCCATCGTCATCTGTTGGAGAATCACATCACTTTTAATCTGAAGTTGTTAGAATACGCACTCAATTTTAATGAGTCAAACAAAAATAAGAAAGGGAACTCCGTTAAAGCTGGCGTTTGTTTCTCCATTGTCGTAGTTAACGAAAAAAAAAATTCAAAATTGAATGAAATTGTGTGCCGCTAGATCTCCGTTCCGTTTACGTCGGTGCGGGTCGGTTCAGCAGTCCTAATCCTAGATAGATGGATATTTTGTTATTCAATTATGCGCATACGCATAGGATCCGTGCATCACGTGGAATGAACGGTGTAGATCTCCCTTTTCTTGCCACTTGGATTTTCTCCTCAGTTCAGTTGACATCCGCCGTTGATGTTAATTGCATTACTCTTTGTTTGGATTTTATAATTAGAAACGATAAACTTTAAAATAGTGAAAAAACCTTCTTTTTAAAAAAAAAAATTTGTAATTTTAAGCGATTTGTAAATTATAGTGATTAAATATTTTTATTTTATAGATGAAAATGTTTATTAAAATGTTTACAATGGATAAATTAAATAATTAATTTCCAGTACATTAAATAACAATTTGACATAGGAGACAATTGATTGGATAAAGAGTGGGATACGGGCTTCAGGTTTCTGCATGTCAGGCCTGGGCCCAGATCAGCACGGGTCTGATAGTACAGTTTCATCGGAGTTGCATTAATCCAGCAACATAATAACACCGGCAGAAAATGTACTTGCTTGCGCTTTATTCCACTGAACAGGACTACAATAATTTCATTTTGAAGTTTTGAGTATCAGAAATTAAAATCATAGAATTTCTTCTTTTAACAAATATTATTGAAGTTATTAATTTCATTTTCAGTTTGATTTTAATTAATTTTGTTGTAAAAGTGAATGAATCTATTAGAGCTGGACAATTATAAAATTGATGCAAAGTAACTTGAACAATTGATTAACGACTAAGATTGCAAATTCTGCAATAAGAATATGAGATAAAATTCGTGTCACGAAATTGCTGGGACCATGTATGCGTTGTTCCTGAAAAAATAAGGTAACTTTTCCATCATGAATTAGATTCCCTCTTCTCGGTCAATGTTGCAATGTTATTACTGTTACAGATTCAAATCAATCAGCAGAAAATTCGATTTTATAACTTTAAGATATATTCTTACTTTCACTAACCATACGATTTCAACACTAACTTTCGTCATAATTTTCTCTATAAATTCTACTGCATCCATATGCCTTGAATAACTATTCCCATCTCTTAATCAATCCTTCATATCCAAGAGTGTTTCTGCTCATCCTTGGAACCTAATGGTATGTAGCTCTAAGAAAATACTTAATTAATTTTATTTGATTACTGTATTTAAAAAAAAAATTAATTATTTTCATAGAGTTATGAAGGAGGCGAGAACAACTATATGTCTGTTGGTCCATGGGGAAGCCAAAATGGAGTACGGTGGGATGATGGAGTTTTCAACTCCGTAAGACAAGTGGTGATCTTCTATGGGGCTCAGGTTGATTCCATCCAGTTTGAGTATGACAAGATGGGGACTTCAGTTTGGTCTGACAAGCACGGTGGAACTGGTGGTTTCAGGACAAATAAGGTCAGTACTCTCTTGTACTCTAATAAGTTGATCGGAACTGTCAAGCTTCTTGCAAGTAAAAAAAGAACGTTTATTCAAATTCTGGTGATTTTTATGCAGGTGAAGCTTGATTATCCTGATGAATATCTTGTATCTGTAAGTGGCCATTATGGAAACGTGGTTGACTGTGGTCCAATACTTATTCGTTCTCTTACGTTCGAGAGCAACAAAAGGAAGTACGGACCTTTTGGAATTCAGCAAGGAACTCATTTCTCGTTTCCATTGACAGGCGGCAAATTAGTGGGTTTCCATGGTCGTTGCAGTTGGTACCTTGATTCCATCGGAGTTTACTTAATGCCTCTCCTGCAACGAAATCCATCCAAGAATCTTGCTACTGCTACTGGCCGAATTACAGGCAACAAAGAGAAAGACCCCAGCGACTCTGAAGTGGAAAACAACCTGAAGGTATTGGTGAACATAATAAAATGATCTTTTTTATCCGATAGAGCTCATGCAACTAAATTTTCTGGATTAATTAATTAAGCTAAATGGATACAGAAGTTGATGTTTATAATTACTTCCAGGTGGTTACTTCTAACGCAGTCATCGGTAGAACCATGAAGGCAGTGTCACATGGACCGTGGGGTGGCAATGGTGGAATGCTATTTGATGATGGAGTTTATACAGGCGTCCGAGAAATTCATTTGACACGATATGGAGGCGTTGTTTCCATAAGAGTTTGCTATGATCTGAATGGCCAAGCAATATGGGGTAACAAAAATGGTGGAAGCGGAGGAATTAGATTAGACAAGGTGATGCCTTATAAATCTTGTTAATTTATGGTCAATTTAATGCTAAGAAACGTTTCTCTTCTTCTATGTCTGCACAGATAATTTTCGATTATCCATCTGAAATCTTGACTCACGTAACTGGATATTATGGATCAACTATCCTAAGAGGGCCTATCGTCGTCAAGTCCCTGACGTTTCACACCAACAAGATGAAATATGGACCCTTTGGGGATGAACAAGGGATCTTTTTCTCCTCTGGTTCTAACAATGGGTTTGTTGTTGGATTCCATGGAAGAAAGGGATGGTTCATAGACAGTATTGGAGTCCATGTCGCACAAGTTAACTTATCAAGACAATCTCGGCCTTCTCATGATCCCCCCGTTTCCACCAACATTCAAGCATACGAGGTACGTGAAACTACGCCCTCTAAAGCTTTGAAATGGTGATGAATATTGGGTTCTCCTTCTTCTGATGCTAAAATATTAAAATACCACACTATAACATTGTATTAATGGTTTCTTGTTAGGTTACGGTCCCTGGAATGGTGAAAGAACCTGCTGCAGCTGCTGCATGGTCATCAGGACCATGGGGTGGCGATGGAGGCAAGCCCTGGGACGATGGAGTATTCTCTGGGGTTAAGAAGATTTTCCTGGCAAAAGGAGAAGCCATATATAGTATCCAAATCAAGTATGATAGAAATGGCCAATCTGCTTGGTCGGTTAGGCATGGAGGTGGCAGTGAAGGAAGCTCTCACTTGGTAATTTACTAATTCAACGACTATAGTAGAATGAACGTTGTTTTCAGTTAATACTAGTAATGGGTTTTGTGTTGTTGTGCTTAAAATCCAAGCAGATCAAATTTGAGTATCCATACGAGATTCTTACCAGTGTTTGCGGTTACCATGGATCTCTCACTGGAGATGAAAGCCATAATGTAATAAAATCCCTCACATTCTATACTAATAAGGGGAAATATGGACCATATGGAGTGGAAACAGGAACTTTTTTCACTACCACTAAGACAGAAGGAAAGATTGTTGGGTTCCATGGGAGGAGTGGATGTTACTTGAATTCAATTGGAGTTCATACGCAACAATGGTCAAGTGATCGAGAATCGGCTCCGCAAGGGCCTCCAGGAGAACGAGGTGGTACTGTCAAAACTATTTTCAATAAGTTGTTTAATTAAATTTAATTAGTTTCATATATACCAATCTATTCCTATGTTGTTTAATTACAAGCTTCAATGGACATACGAGAGGAAGTTTATATATATATTTGTATTCTTAAATTTTATTAAAACAAAAATTTTATAGATTTAAATTATTAAAAAATAATTTAAAAAATAATTTTATAATCTTAATATAAAATAATATGGATTTCATAACACTCCATTGTTATATAAGCTTAAATCATTTTTTTTTAAATTTAAATTAATTTTAAAATGTTATAAAAAAAATTTGCGCCACCTAATTGAGATTTTAAAGTCATTTTAATTTTATTTTTAAATAATTTAAATGTACCATTTCCTGAAAATTACAATATTGTAAATGCTTATCCACATTTGGATGGTCAATTTCGTTGGAGAGCATGGACAGTAGTAGGCGACATCACATAGGATCATCCCGCTATTGCGGCGTAGTGAGTGTGTACCTTCGCTTGTAGACGTTAGAGCTGAGAATCCACTGCTGCGTATCTGACCTAACATTAAGCTTCTTATCCCAGAAACCCAGAAAAAAAATGGAGAACTTGATGGCGTCCATGATTTCTACAACCCTACCACCGATCGTGAACGCCCGTGACACACTATCAAAATTCTCACCGAGAAACGCCACATCCTCAATTCCCTCACCAGTAAAGCTCCACCCAAGAATCACAGACTCACATTTGAATTACCTGTGCAAAATGGGTCGCTTGAGTGAGGCCGTAATGGCTCTTGAATCCATAGGTCAACATGGATCCAAGGTAAGACCTAAAACGTTCATCAATTTGCTTCAGTCCTGCATTGACTCCAATTCTGTTACTCTGGGCCGGCAGGTTCATGCGCATATTGATTTGGTCGAAGAAAAAACCCCATTTCTCGATACCAAGTTGGTTAGTATGTATGCTAAATGTGGATCTTTAAGGGATGCACGTAAACTGTTTGATGAAACTCGGGATAAAAACTTGTATACATGGTCGGCGATCATTGGTGCGTATTCCAGAGAGCACAGGTGGAAGGAAGTTGTGGGGCTTTTTTATATGATGATGGAATACGATTGTCTACCTGATGGATTTTTGTTGCCTAAGATATTGCAGGCGTGTGGAAATTGTAGGGATATTAAGACCGGTGAATTGGTACATTCTTTGGCGGTCAAATGTGGAGTGGATAGCTTCCCATTTATTAATAATTCGATTTTGGCTGTGTATGCAAAGTGCGCGAAATTGAGTTTGGCAAGGAGGTGTTTTGAGAGCATGGAAAAAAGAGATAAAGTGGCTTGGAATACTATGATATCTGGGTATTGCCAAATTGGTGAGATTGAGGAAGCTCAAAGATTGTTTGATGAAATGTATGAAGAAGGGATCAAGCCATGTTTAGTAACTTGGAATATAATGATATCTGGTTATAATCAGATAGGTTGTTGTGATGTTGCAATGGAATTGATGAAGAAAATGGAGAATTTGGGGATAAATCCTGATGTTGTCACCTGGACATCAATGATCTCAGGGTTTGCTCAAAACAATAGGACAGATAAGGCACTCGATTTGTTGAATGAGATGATTTTGGCGGAGGTTGTACCCAATGGAGTTACCATTTCCAGTGCACTTTCAGCATGTGCATCTCTGAAAGTATTAAATCAAGGGTTAGAAATTCATGCACTCGCTGTTAAGATGGGTTTTACTGATGATGTGCTAGTTGGAAATTCACTTATTGAAATGTATTCAAAGTGTGGTGAACCTGAAGCTGCTTCGGAGGTCTTTGATATGATGTCAGAGAAGGATATTTATAGTTGGAACTCGATGATTGGAGGATATTGTCAAGCTGGATATTGTGGTAAAGCCTATGTGCTCTTTATGCAAATGCAAAAATCTGAAATACAACCTAATGTCATCACGTGGAATAATATGATATCTGGATATATACAAAATGGAGATGAGGATCGAGCCATGGATCTCTTTCGAAGGATGGAGAAAGATGGGAAAATGAAGCGGGATACTGCATCATGGAACTCTCTTATTTCTGGTTATTTGCAAATTGGACAAAAGGACAAGGCAATGAGCATATTTCGACAAATGCAGTATTGTAGTGTTAGTCCCAATACTGTTACCATTTTGAGTGTCTTACCTGCTTGTGCAAGTTTAATTGCTCTAAAAAAAGTAAAAGAGATCCACGGTTGTGTGTTGCGCAGAAATCTAGTATCTGTACTTGCAGTTTCAAACTCACTGATTGACACTTATGCAAAATCAGGGAACATAGGATATTCAAGAACCATATTTGGTAGAATGTTATGGAAAGATTTCATTACCTGGAACACACTGATTGGGGGTTATGTTTTATATGGTTGTTCAGATGCTGCCCTTAATCTTGTTGACCAGATGAGAAAGCTGGGAATTAAGCCAAACAGAAGTACTTTTGTGAGTATTATTCTTGCACACAGTCTTGTTGGAATGGTGGATGAGGGGGAGCGAGCTTTCTCTAGCATGATTGAAGACCATCAAATTATACCTTCTTTAGAACATTATTTAGCTATGGTACACTTGTATGGTCGTTCTGGTAAGCTCAAAGAGGCATTGAAATTTATTGAGGATATGCCAATGAAACCTGACTCCTCTGTTTGGTCTGCCTTGCTAACTGCTTGCTTCATTCATGGCAATTTCGGCCTGGCAATCCATGCAGGGGAAAGTTTACTTGACTTGGAACCAGCGGATTCTTTGATCCAGCAGTTAGTTTTGCAGGCACACAGTTTATGTGGAAAACCTGGAGATTCTTCAGAAGTGAAAAGATTTGAGAAGGATTTCAAAGTACCAAAACTCATTGGACATAGCTGGATTGAAGTAAAAAACGTTGTGCATTCTTTTGTTGCTGGTGATGGGTCTAAATCATGCTCAGACCACCTATTTTCTTGGATTGAAAGTGTGTCAAAAGAAGTGAAGGCATTTGATCTACATCGCGGGTTTTACATTGAGGAAGAAGAGAGTGAAGAAATTATTGGTGTGCATAGTGAAAAACTTGCATTAGCTTTTGCCTTTGTTTGTGGGCCTTCTGCACCTCAAAGTATAAGAATTGTGAAAAACCTGAGAATGTGTGGGGACTGCCATTGGATGGCTAAATATATTTCTATGAAATATGGATGTGAAATATATCTGAGTGACTCAAAGTGCTTCCACCATTTCAAATCTGGGCGTTGTTCCTGTGGCGATTATTGGTAGGGTGAAAAATGTTGACAAATCTGTGAATTGGGATTTGCGTGACGGATCAGTTCCAATGATAACACATTTGCTCTGGATATTGTGCAAGCTGCCATGGATCTTGGTGCTGCTTTCTGTTGCAGAAGGTTCACATAATCTGGGGTCCTTCTATTTTCATGCATTTTGTACTAAATCAACTCATTTGGAACTTCAAATGCCATTGAAGAATCTAGGAGCCCTTGAGCAGGTCTGTTGGCAGAGTCGCTTCTTTCATGCCCAGTCCATTGTGTTGACAGGTACAATTATTGATGTTTTTGAAATGGAAGTTGTGTTACTGATTCTGAATGTTTTTGAGCAGATAAGCTTTTGATAATGTCACAGCGCACTCGAACTAGTTGACAACCATATCAAGAATTTTCGGTGTTTCTACTGTCTATGGTCACCAAGCACATTACTTTAAGCAGCACAAAGAAATATGTGCTTTCGGAAACACAGGCGAGAATATTACGTTCTTAAGCGGCCTCGAAACTGGGGGACCGCATGAGGAGGCAAACCAGTAATGGAGAAGTGAAACGTTGGCAAAAAGATTCTTCTAGTTCCCAGTATGTATAAAAGTTTTTTCACAAGCTCTTTATATGTTTATAGTGAATTCTTAAGGATAATATATTCTGAGAAAGAAAAACGTTTGAAGAGCTAGAAATTTCTGTTGTATTTGCATTCAGCAGTTTATATGTAAATCAGATGCAACCTGAACCTGTGGCTGATGTTGCAAGATAAATAATGATTTCGGAAACCCAAAAATGACCGTCTCCAATGTATGGAACTTGCTCAGATTGATGGTTAAATGGATCTGATTCATTCTCTACTAATTTTCAAAAATACGATCAGATAAGCACGGTGGAAATGGAGGCACCAGTACAGACAAGGCTTAGTCGCAGTTCTTTTGTTTTCCATCAAGGTGCCTAAAACTGGAACCAATGGGACAAGAATTGACTGCAAATGTTGGAAGTCAGGTACCAAATAGACACTGATTACTTGGAGGCCATTGGTGTCGCGTTTTCTAAGAAATAACAAAACCTCTTTGTCAGGATTTCCACTTGATCCAATTCTGAAAACTTTAATCAGTATTGATGAACAACACTGCCAGGCTCATGTATAATGGAAATTCAACAACACTGCTCTGCTTCATGTGAATAAAAAGAATAACAGATCAAATCCAGTTGGGTCAAGGCTTCACCCAGGGCCAGGTAGAGGCAACCCAAAAGGTTCTAATCATGGTTAGAATTATTCGTGGGCATGGCCCACATAATTCTCGACCTTTCTTACAACCCCAAGTATCCAATGTATTTATTAATATTAGAATTTCTGGTTCTCTTCCATTACCGTCAATTATCACATAGATATAAAATGAAATTAAAAAATATCATTCATTTACTGTTTGAATTCTTAACGTTGAACTGAAATAATAAATTAATACTCGGATACAAGTGACCCATTATTATAATTATTAAGTTTGAAGCAAGTTGAACAATAAGACAATTGCTATATCCATTTATAGGTTGATAGGGGTAGTATAGGATACCACACATGGATGGATAATGGAATATTTGTTTACTTAATAGAGATTTGATTAATTAAATAATTTGATAATACAACATCTTGAATGATAGTTCTTTCTTTTTTACAATATAATGTCATTTTCCTACATCATGACTCATAACCTTAATCATATGATTTACAATAGACATAGCGGCGTTATTTAATTTTTTTTTATATTACACTAATCACTGGCTATATTAACTAATAACAAGCTAACGAAATATATTAAATTAATTAATATGTTTAAGGAGATATTTTTCGATAATAGTTTTTTAAAAACAATGTTAAAACACGTAAGATATAAGGTTGAATCAAATTGAAACATGAAAAGAAATGAAGATATTGGTTTGCTATCATTATTATAAACAAATCTATGTGTCTAAATAAGTTCAAACCACCTTTCAAATCAATAATTGTTTGTGTAAACGACCACAACCCAGCTGGTATATCATGATCTGTGTAAATTCAGGAACCCATTAGAGAGAAAAAAACAGTTTTTTATAGGAAATTGAAAACTTTATCACAGAACAAAAAGAAAAAGTAATTAAAATAAATTCATTTACATGTATAATTCAGTGGTTTTCAAATTAGTTAATTAGGAAGAGACATGAATTTGCAGTTTGTTTTTTGTTTTATGAGAAAACATGTCGTAAACATGTCCATCATAATTAACCAGCAAAACAAAAACTATCAATTCTTATCCATTTTGGAGTTAATTTGTTCTCCAAATCATCAGTGAGTTCTGAATGGGGTTAGAAAAGATGGATTCTTTTTATTGCCAATGGAATTAATTTGATCTTTGTAAATCATAATGCTTATTTAAAATCTAGGTTTCTTAATTGATTTATTTTTTATAAAGTTAGGCTGGCTTCCTCTTATCTTTTTCTTGTAGTTTTCATATCTATTTTTTTCAAAAAATATAATTGACTATAACTAGAATTTAAAATCTCTTAATCCTAAAATTTTTTATTTAGAAAGCTAAATCTTGTTAGCTTTAATTTCTTGCAAACGTGCATTATATATAAAGCTAATATATAAATTGATTATTATAATTTTATTTTATTTTTAATAGGTCTTTTAAAATATTTTTTAATATTTAATATTTTTAATATAAATATAATTAAAAAATTAATAAAAAATTAACTTTTCATACGTATAAATAAATAATATAAATAAAAATTATAAAATGGATGGAGTAATTTTTTTATATATAAATTTTTTTATTAAATTGTAATAATTTAAATTTAATAAAACATGAATTTTATAAATTTTATTAATTATAAAAGTTAGAGTTATTTTAGTTTTGGTCCTACATTTCATCGTCATTATTAACTGAAGTAACTTGATTAGATTTCAGAGTTCATTATTTTGTCAACAGGGCAGTACAAATTAAAATAAATATGCTCGTGCCATTGTCACCTATTTAGGGTTTTGATGTCCTCAGTAAAATGTAGGTCCAAAATATATTTTGGTGGGTTTAATCTGGATTATTCCTTTTTTTTATATATATATATATTTTTTATGCTTCAGTAAAGTGTAATCGTCGTTCTATATTTGTACTCTCCTGTCATAGTCACGTTAGTTATACATACGGATTTATTATGTCCTTTCCCATTATCAAGGGACCATTCAATTACATCCAACACTATGTGGACACGATCTCGAGTGTCACGGGTTCGTTGTCTCACGGGACCAAAGAGATAAACATGATCAGGTCTTCCATGCATAGGCTCGAGTCCTAGTCCGACTCATTAAAGTAAAACTTCGGCTTGCATGTAAAGCAAACCTATGTATTAAGCCTTAATACAGTTAAGGTCTGACATTTCCAGTACGGGCTCAACCAAGATAGGGGTGTTTTAGTCTCGATTATCATCAAGTGCCCTTTTACCTACTCATTAATTATCTCGAAGCTCCAATTATTGTTGCGCGACTCTAGAAGAGTTCTTGTCAAAATGTCTCCTCTTCGCCTTTATCCGTTTTAAACTTACGCTCTTACTTTCACTTGTTGCTCTGCCTCTTGCGTTGCTTTTGCTGTCTTGCCCTTTCTCTTCTCTATAATTCCTGTGTTTCCAATCCGAGGTATGTCTTACTCTTCTCATGGCTTCTACTAGGATGCCCAATATAGTGGGTCTGGTGTCTTCTATCACCTCTTCCTCCTTTTCTCACCATTTTTCTAGTGACTATTCTGACACTACCATCTATAGAATTAGGGCTCCCTTACCTAATGAGCGGATCATTCTCCCCTACCCACCACCAGCGGGTCTGATAGAAGCCCAGCAAGGGCGTAACTTGATCTTTTTCATCAAGCAACGCAATTTCGGGCTGACTTTCCCTTTTACCCTTTCTTTATTGAGGTCTTCTGTCATTTTAGGGTGTCTCCTCGGATGTTGTCCCCCAATTTTATCTTATTCATATGCTATTTCAAGTATGTTTGCCTGTGCTGGGGTTTTGCCCCTTCTATTGAGTTGTCCTGCATCTTCTTTTACCTTGTTAGGTCTACCTACGGGTTCTATTACTTTAGTCCCCAGGTCAAGCTATCCATCTTTGCTAGATATAAGGATTCGATAAAAGGTTGGGCAGAGAATTTTATAGTTGTTGAGCTAAAAGAGAGCTCAGGGATCAATTGAATATCAACCTCTTCTGGGGAGAGGTCCCTTAGGACTGTAACGACCTCCTTAGGTTAAGCCTAGTGGACGAAATTTACCTTCTTCGACTGGCCTCTGTAAAGAAGAAATATAACATCGAGAAGTGCATGTTTATGTCTAACCTGCGAGACTGTCAAGAAGCTGATATTCTTTTATGGTTTTCTTTCTTTTATGTTTTCCTTTCATTGTTTTGAGCTCTAACTAGATTGATATTTTTTTTTCAACTTCTATTGTATCAATGAGCACCATCAAGCTTCGCAAGAATTTCACTTTATCCCAAAAGAGTATGAAGGCAACTCTGGCTGCTTTCAAGGTCAACAAATCCATAGCTGATGTAATCCAGGAGGTTTTTCAGGCCACGGACCTTGCATTTGCAGCTTGTTGCTCTACCCCTATCCCTGCGCTTTCCCTGGCTTTGGTGCCTGCGACAGGGGACTCTCGCTTTGCAGCATCTAGGACTTTGGTTCCTGCTAAAGCATTGTGAAACAGCCGGGCCCGAACTGGCCCAAATAACTTTTAGACCCATTTTCCACTTGGCCCAAAATGGTTAACCCAAGTTATTTAGTAGTTTTGTGCTAGCTATTATATTCAATTTCAATTCCTTATCGTCTCCCGATGTGGGACAGATTTGCGCCGCAAATCCGCAAGCAAGCAGGTCACCATTACACTCGGTCCCGCTAACTTTGCAACGTCCTCGTTGCAACTGAATCGATTACAATTACTAACCAGGACCGAACCCTTGGGTATTGTGGTTCGCTAGTACCTCGGACGGCTCCACCTCGTCTCTCACGGGTAGCCCTTTTCTCGTAGGCCCACTAGCTCCACACAATTTGTCTGACCCAGGGTGGCTCTGATACCAATTGAAACAGCCGGGCCCGAACTGGCCCAAATAACTTTTGGACCCATTTTCCACTTGGCCCAAAATGGTTAACCCAAGTTATTTAGTAGTTTCAATTTCAATTCCTTATCGTCTCCCGATGTGGGACAGATTTGCGCCGCAAATCCGCAAGCAAGCAGGTCACCATTACACATTGACTCCTGCCAAGACTCCTCCTTGTCTTAAGGAAACTGCTAAGGAGCCCATCATGCTTAGCGAGTCAGTTGAGAGCAGCTCAGAAGAGGGTGTTGGGACTGCTCCTTTGGATGTTCCACCTATCCAGGCTGTGGGAGTTGTCGTGGTTAGAGGTGACGCTGTCAAGCATGCATGGACTTCAGAACCTGCGACCGAGTGTAGGGCTGCTAAGTGCGCCCAAACCTTGGGACTTACCAGGGCAGCCCCTTCTCCCTCTGTCAATAAAATGAAAAAGGCGGTGGAGCACCTATTATCTACTCTAGACAACAAGTTATTGAATGCCGCCGAGGTGACTACTGAGTCCATGCCGGCCTCTGCGGCCAGGATATTGTGTGAGAGGATGTTCAGGGGGGTCCCAGATGCTTCTGATCCCTGCTTCCTGACCCTCGTCAACCATCTGGCCTACTCCGCCAAGCAACAGATGGTCTTCAGCTCGCGCTCCATGCAGGACCTTGGGGACAGTTTGAGGGAGATGTTCCTCATGTTAAGTTATCTGCCCTCTTAAGAGTATTTTTAATCTTTTAGATTTCTTAACCTCGCTTTTGCATTTATGTGGCAGTCTTTTGGCGTGTTCATAGAAATTGACACTCGGAATCGGTCCTCCTAGAGTTCGGTGAAACAACGTATTGCTAAGAAACAATGTATTGCTAAGGAACACCAAAACAAGAATATAATTGCCACTAGTGAGGCCCACAGGCACATTATCGAGTTCTAAGGGAAAATCGAGGACCTCACCAAGTAGCTGGGGAAGATGAGGGAGGAGGTCACCAGGGCTTCCCAACAAGCTTCTGCGATGGAGTCTCAGCGAGATGAAGATTTTGCACAATTGTCTGCCTTAGAGGAGACCCACCATCAGCGCGATGAGATCGAGACCCAGCACAGTGAGGCTTTGGCTCATGTTGCTATCCTCCAGCAAGAGCTCAACAAATATATTGAGGAGCTAAGGGGCATGACTTCAGTAGTAGAGGAGTCCCGACTTCAGCAGCAATAACTCCGCCAAGAGGTTTCTGCCCTATATGAGAGGTGCACTTCATTGTTGAGGGATGCCCGGGCTACAGAAGACATGGTCCAGCAGGCCAGTGAGGAGCGGTTGTAGGAGTATTGGGACTCTGCAGAGTTGAAGGAGAAAATTCAGTAGGCCTGTGAAGCGCGACTGGAGGAATATAAGCCTCGATAGAGCTAAAGGAGAGGCTATACAAAGAGGCTTTCCGTATGCTCGCTTCAGGCTTCAACCAGGGCCTTAAAGCAGCTCGGGATGCTCCCTCCGCTCCGTTGCCTGACCTGCGAGCCTCCAAACTCGATTCTGACGGTGAGGAGGTCTGCTACAGAGAGGATGACAACCCTTTATCTAAGAATCCTCCTCTTTTGCCATCTAGACTGCAGGGGAGAATTCGATAAATAATAATCCTGTAAACGATCTAGTCAGTTCTGCTCCCCCTTCCTCTGCTACTTCTGTAACCCATTCCAATGGTTAATTATATTAATAAAATTTTAAGTTTTTATGTTATTTTTCATATGCTCATTTTTATTTTTCTGGTCTATTTAAATTTTATTTGTATTCTCATACTTAGACTGTTTTTATGCATGTTGCCCATGAGTTGTGCTGGACTGGTTACTCGTTTGATGTTTTGCTTGTGAAGCATCCAACTTATTATGTTTTATACTTTGTTTATCGAATGCCTTAGTGTTTTCCCGGAGTCTTTAGTTGGCCAGGCTTTTGTTTGTTATTGTCTCTGATTTTTATACAGTTATTTTACCTTGGTTCTAACTTTTTTTAAACTTTAGGGATGCCAAGCCCCTTTTTTCAAACTTTAGGGATGCCAATTCCCCTTTTTTCAAGGATGGGACTATGCCTTAGCTTTATTTCCCTTTATATTTTAGGGGTGCCAAGCTTTTTTTTGAGGTCAGCACCAAGTCTTAACTTTATTTTTTAGTGAGTCAAGTTCTTTGGTGAGATCGATGTCAAACCTTGGCCTTATTTTTCGGTGAGCTGAGCTCTTTGATGAAGTCAACAATAAACCTTAGTTTCATTTTCCTTTTTCTTTAGGCTTTGCGGATGCCGAGGTCATTTTTTGAGGTTGGCATCGCGCCTCCTAACTCATTTGTTTTAGCCTGTAGCTTTACCAATATGGGCCTTTAATGTGGTCTTCATTTCCTCAACCAGTTTTATGGTGCCGGCAGTCTTATTTCCAAGACCAGTCACCCACTTCATTGAGATCTTCATCACCTCAACCAGTTTTGTAGTGCCGACGGTCTTATTTTCGAGACCGGTCACTCACCTCATTGAGGTCTTCATCTCCTCAACCGATTTTGTGGTGCCGGTAGTCTTATTTTTGAGATCGGTCACCCACCTTGTTGAGGGTTTCGTCTTCTCAATCGATTTTATGGTGCTGGTGGTCTTATTTTTGAGACCGGTCACATACCTCATTGAGGGATTCGTCTTCTTAACCGATTTTGTAGTATCGATAGTCTTATTTCTGAGACCGGTCACCCACCTTATTGAGAGCTTCGTCTTCTCAACTAGTTTTGTGGTGCTGGCGGTCTTATTTCTAAGACTGGTTACCTACATAATTGAGGACTCATCTTCTCAATCAGTTTTGTGGTGCCAGCGGTCTTATTTCTGAGATCGGTCATCCACCTCATTGAGGTCTTCATCATTTGCTCAAAAGTATTTTGAGAGTAGAAAAAATAATTTTATTTATATTTTCGATACAACAGTTACATTGTACATCTCTGTGGAAAATACCTTTTAAAGTATTGAATGTTCCAAGCATGCGGTTCTGGGTTTTCCTACAGATCTTTGATTCTGTATACTCTCGGTTTGATGACTTTCGAGATTCTGAATGGTCCTTCCCAGGTCGATATTAATTTTCCAATAGCAGCTCTCTTTTCCGTGACTTTTAATCTTCTCAAGTCTAGCTAGGTCCTCAACCTTAAAGTTCCTCTCATGGACTTTCTGATTGTAATACTAAGCTGCCTTCTGCTGATAGGCGGCTATTTGTATCTGTGCTTCATCTCTGATCTCTTTTAGGGCATCCAGGTTACTTCTCAATTTCTCACCATTAGTGCTTTTATCATTGAATTGGACCCAATGAGTAGGAATCTGTAGCTCTATGGGGACTACAGCTTTTGTCCCAAATGTTAGTGCGAATGGTGTCTCCCCTATTGGTGTCCGAGGTGTGATTCAGAATGCCCATAAGATGCTATGCAGTTTGGCTATCCAATTTTTTTTAGCACCATCTAACCATTTTTTCAGCTCTTGTAGGATAGTTCGGTTTGTCACCTCGGTTTAGCCATTCGTCTGTGGATGAGCTACTGAGAAAAAATTGCGTCATATATCCATGATCCTTGTGAAATCTTGAAAAGAGTGTCAGTCGAACTACTTTTCATTATCTGATATGAGCATCCTAGTATCTCGAACCGGCAAATGATGTTGCCCCACACAAAATCTATCACCTTCCGGGCTGTGATGGCGGGTACAACCTCTGCTTCGGGCCACTTAGAGAAGTACTCTACAACTACGATTACAAATCTCTTCTGCCCCACCATTTTAGGGAATGGCCCCAGAATGTCTATCCCCACTATGAGAACAACTACAGGCTTGGTATACTTGATTGTGGCATAGCGGGGCTATTGATGGCATTGGCAAACCTTTGGCAAATGTCACATCTCTTGACAAATTACCCGTGTTCTTTCTTCATTGTAGGCTTGTAATATTCCTGTTGAAAAATCTTGTTTGCCAATATGGTTTCTCCTTTGTGAACTCCACAGACCCCCTAGTATATCTCCTGCATTACACTCAATGCCTCTTCCGGTCCTACACATCTCAACCAGGGGCTGGACTTCTCCCTCCGATATAGGGTTCCTCTTACTACTTGATAATTGGTAGCGTTAGCTGCAATTTTTTGAGCTTCTACTTTGTCTTCAGGAAATTTCCTGATCTCGATGTATTCTAGGTATGAGGTCTTCCAGCTTCATTCTTCATCAACTTGCATGATGGAGGTTGACTTCTCGAAGGTAGGGACGTCAATTTGCTGCACATACACTTCATCCGGGAGTTGCTCTAGCTCTTCCACGAACAACTTGCTGAGCAGGTCTACCTCTTCATTCTCTTGTTGAGGTATTCTTTGGTACTTGATAATGATTCCTTGCTCTCCGAGCTCGGCTTCTAGAGCTCGCACTTTAGCTAAGTACCTTTACATGACGGGGTCCTTTGCCTGGTATACTCCTATTATTTGGTTCACTACTAGCTGCGAGTCGTTGTTTGTTCTAAGGTCGGTTGCCCACACTCCTAAGGCTATTTTCATTCCATTCAGAAGAGATTCGTACTCTGCCATGTTATTAGACGCTGAAAACCCGAAGTACAGGGCATAACATACTTTGAACTCATCAAGCCCTTTCAGAATAATTTTTGCTCCACTACCTATGGAGCTCGATGCTCCGTCTCGATGTTGACTCCCCACCCCTTCTTCCACTGAACTCGGCGATGCATCATTATGCTCTTTCTCACCCGAGCTAAAAGAGCATTCAGCTATAAAGTTAGCCAAGGCTTGGGCTTTGATTGCTGTCCGAGGTCAGTAAATGAGGTAGTATGGGTTGATTTATAACGACCATGCTAGCATTCGTTCTGAAGTTTCAGGCTTGTGTAAGATCTTTTTCAAAGGCTGATCTGTCATCACTACTCCTTGGTGGTCCTCCAGATACATCCTGAACTTCCTCACTGCCAACAACAAAGCAAATACCAATTTCTCTATATTCATATACCTGACCTCGGCGTCTTTAAGTAACTTGCTGACATAGAAGATGGCTTTCTAGATCCCTACCTCTTCTCTTTCTAGCACTACGCTCACCGCCTATTCTGATGCAGCCAAGTAGATCAATAGCTCTTCTCTGGCCAGGGGACTGCTGAGCACATGCAGAGAGCTGAGATATTCTTTGAGACTTTTGAAGGCCTCTCGACAATCTTCTATCCATTTAAAGTCTGGGACTTTCCTTAGCTTCTTGAAGAAAAGTAGGTATCTCTCTGCTGACTTGGATAGGAATCTATTAAGTGCTACTACCCTTCCCGTGAGCCTCTATACATCCCTTACACAAGTCGACTCAGGCATACTCAATATGGCTTTTACTTTTTTGGGTTCGGCTCTATGCCTTTTCCGCTGACCATGTAGCAAAAAAATTTTCCTCCTCTGATGAAGAATGCGCATTTCGTGATGTTCAACCTCATTCTGTATCGCTGCAGTACCTGAAAGACTTCTTTCAAGTCAGTTAGACGTTGCTGGAAATTCTAGCTTTTAACTACCATATCATCGACGTATACCTCCACATTTCTCTTTATTTGATCTTTGAAGATTTTATTCATCAGCCGCTGGTACGTTGTTCCAGCATTTTTCAACCCAAAAGGCATAGCCTTGTAGCAATATGTTCCATCTTCAGTTATGAAGGAGGTCTTTTCTTCATCCGACCTGTCCATGGAGATTTGATGGTATCCTGACATAGCATCTAAGGACAATAAGTAACCAAAGACGGCTGTAGAATCAACCATTTTATTAATATCTGGGAAGGGATAATAATCTTTTGGACAGACCTGGTTTAGATCAATGAAATCTATACACATTTTATACTTCCCATTGGCTTTTTCACTAACATAAGATTAGCTAACCATTGTGTGTACATTACTTTCCTAATAAACCTTGCCTTTTCTAATTTCTCCACCTCTTTTCTCGTAGCCTATTATTTCTCCTTCCTGAAGACTCTCTTCTTCTGCTTCACTGGTCTGGCTTCAGGGAGGATGTTCAGCTTGTGGGTCATCACTTCAGGATCAATCCCTAGCATATTCAAGGGATTTCAGGCAAAGCTTGAGATATGCCCCCGGATCAAAGCCATTGCAGCTTCCCTCTGACTCTCTTCTAGGCTCGCATTGATACTAAAAACCTTATCGATTTCTTCTCTGGATAATGAGAAGGTCTCCAACTTGTCCACGGGTTCAGTCCTGACCTCCTTCTTTTCATCTCAGACCTCCATGACTTCAAGATTTATTTCTTCTGACATTGTTCCTCCATTGTGGCCAAGTATACAGCTCTAGACTCCTCCTGCCTTCCTCAAATGATTCCGACCCCTGCCTCTATTGGAAACCTCATGGTCAAATACCGAATATTGGTCACTACTTTAAAATCATATAGCATTGGTCTTCCTAGGATAGCGTTGTAGCTCAGGAGTAACTTCACCACCAGAAATACTGCATAGTGAGTCCGTGACAAGGGCGGCTCCCCTAAGGTGAGGACTACCTTTACTTTTCCTTCTACTACTACCGGGCCCCCCTTATCCCCTTGACCGGGGCTTGATCCTTGACCAGCTGCTTCTCAGGTATCTTCATCTGTTGGAAAACCCTGTAAAGTAGTAGATTCACTTTGCTGATATCGTTTACTAGGAGCTTCCAAACCCTGAAGTTATGGATGACGGCCTCGATAATCAAGGCATTGTCATGGGGCATCTGTATTCCCTGTGCATTCTCCGGGGAAAAAAAGATGGTTACGGAAGAGTGTTCAATAACCTACATCACTTATGCGCTACTTTCATCTTCATTTCTACCTCTTTGACTCATACAGCCTCCAGTCCCTCCCACAATCATGTTGATTGTTCTGCTGGAGCCGTCATTTATTGGAGCTCCGATCTGTCTCTTGGGCCTTTCCCCAGCTGCATTTTGCTATTACATCTAGCCTTTTGGCTTCTTCACGAAATTTCAAAGGTGGCCTCTCTTGAGTAGCCTTTTTATCTCCTTTATTAACTAGTAGCAGTCGTTTGTGTCATGGCCATGAGTTCTGTGGTATTGGCAGTACTTATCTGGGTCCCTTCTATTCGCTTCTGCTTTCATGAGCTTGGGCCACTTTATGAAATTTTTGTCTTGGACTGCCATGAGCACTTCAACTCTGAACACGTTCAGGGGAGTAATCTCGACGGGGAGCCAGGGTTGATAAGGTCTCTGCTCCTTTATCTCCCATCAATGCTTGTTCAATGCCTCCAGTCCTCGATCTTGTCTCCTCTCCGGCCTGTCTTGCCTCTTGTCCTCCCCAACCCTTCTTTTGTCTCTGTCGTCCCTGGCAAATTGGTTGGTGGTTAAGGCGTCATCATGCCTTATGTATTTCTCAGCCCTCCTCATCAGCTCTAACAAGGAAGTGCAGGGCTTTCTGCATACTGACCCAAAGAACTCTGGGGAAGTTGTGCCCTTTTGCATGGCTTCTACTACTTCTCCTTCATCTAGCTCAGATATCTGTAAAGCCTCAGAGTTGAACCTAGCTACATACTCCTTCAGGGATTCATTTTTCCTTTGCTGAATGGTCTTTAAGTAGCTCATCTTTCTTTCTGCGGAAACTCCGATGATGAATCTGCTAATAAATACACTGGCCATATCTATGAAGCTCTTAATGCTTCCTGCCTCTAAGCTGTTAAACCAGGCTTGGGTCGGTCCTGCTAAGGTGGTAGGAAAGACCTTGCGCATCAAGGCATCCGAGTGGGTCTGTAACTCTATGAAAGTCGTATAGTTCAAGACATATTCCCGGGTGTTTCCTGTCCCGTCATACCCTGCCATGGTTGGCATCATGAACTTCTTTGAAATGGTTTCTTGTTGAACCCGTCTCACAAATGGTGATGAGATTGACAACAGGGGACTGTTGTTATCTCGTGCCCGCAACTCTGTCAGTAGTTACTCTTTCAATCTTTCTGGCTTTTCATCTACATCCTCGTCTTCCTTTCTGGGCCTCTTCTCCAAGTGGTAGTTTCTTTCTAACTTTTCACTCTTCGACCTTCCTGCTGGCTCAGAGGAGTAGCTCTCAGTCCCATCATTCTCAATGGGCTCTCTCACTACTTTGCCTCTTGCTATGGCTATTAGCTCGTTTCTCTGACTGGCATCTCCATCTCCGTCATCTGTTCTCTTATTATTTTGCTAAGGGGCTTGATAGTTTAATATGGGTTGGGGTTCATTGACGTTGAACCCCTCAACGGCAGGTGGTATACTCAACGGGATGTTAAGCTCTCTCTTTTGCGATATCTAGTCTACCCATTAGGCAGTGTTTTGTAACTGGAGAGTCATACTTTGCAGCTCTTAGTTACATAAGGTGATCCGAGATATGGTTCCGTCTAAGCTCGACGAAGGGCTAAACAATATAGGGAGTTGATTTAATGGAGCGTCCTAGCCCGGTTATCATCAGCTTTCATTACCATCAAACAATTACTAAAAATCACACTATACCCTTCCGCCTTTCTTTTTTGTTTTATAACTTAGCCGTTAATTTACAAGATGGCTGATGGAAGATCGGATAATCCTGGTGAGTCACCATTCATCATAATTTCATCCAAAAACCAATTTTTCATCACTTTAAAAATATAATATAATATTGGATTTAAAAAGTTGACAATGAAAATCTTAATATACAAATTATATATTCAGCCGAAAAAAAATGAGAAGCGCAACATGGTGTTGATGTGGGGTTGGAATCATAGTCTTCAGGAAAAAGACTAGCCACCAAAGCGAACTGAGACTGCAGCCCACTTGATAAAAATGACTAATTAGATGAAATTCTTTTAGTCCTTCAAAAAAGATTTCATCTTTAAATATAAAATATATTGCATATTAAAAGAAATATATACCACTTGTAAGAGAGAGATTTCCCATTGTTTCTTTATAAGAAACTGATAGACAAGCATAATTCAAAGATCTAGTGTGTTTAGAGATTATAGAATTTCTTTGTCATTATTAATGAATAAAACAAAAACATATATATTGATTATTTGAGTGATTAATTATAAAACATGGAGTTGGCTGTCTAGGCAACCAAGCAGACAAGAAATTAGACTTGAAGTTGCTGAAGATTTCAACTGTTCACACCAATGTGGGCTTTCTTTGCTGGAAAATTTACGCGCAGGTTTTCACATCAGTGGCCAGGTCTTACTATATTACAGTCAATGTGTGTGTCTCAGGCTGAGTCTTCATTGAATCAACCTTAATTTTGGCCTAATCTAATGTTGGTCCTACATGTTTATTGTTACAATCTAATCATTTCCTAATCGATCCCATTATTTTCCATTGTCTCTGGACAATTTCTTATATTTCTGGAACATAAACTTATTATAAGAATCGACCAGTTCAGTCAATTTTAATTAAAATTTAAATTCCAAATGTTTCAGTTTTAAAAATTACATTAGTATGAATATGCTAAAAGATGAGTTAATATTCTTGTGGATGGGCTATGGTCATTGAATGGTAGCAAAGGAGAGAGGTAACAGTCGACACTTTCAGAATCTTTTTATTGGCTACATACAACAACATCGTCCAGTCTCTGCACCCACGTGAAGCTTCTCTCCCACTACACCCCACACAGATCTTCCGTATCCTTAAGTGGGCCCCTTTTTCATTTTCTTTCTCTCTCTCTCTCAGCGCACGATGGCCCCCGCCTTCGCCGTTTCATCATCCCTCCTCTTCCTCACGTGTCTCCTCACCCTGCTCACGCATGTGAGATCCACGTGTTCTTCTCTCTCCCCTCGTTTTGTCCTATAAATTCAGAACTTGCATCTCGTATCCTAGACATGAAAGAACCCAACGCATTTGTCAGACACACACACACACACACTCTGTATAATTTCTCAGAGACACAAACAAATCATTTTCTTTACAGATCAAGAAACAAAGAAAAATAAAATTCTAGTGCTGTTTCTTGATTTTCTTGGATTTCTTTATATAATTACTCTGCAGCTTCCAATCTTCTTAGAGGCAAGTGTGTACGTTGTGCAACTGCAACGTAAGAAAAGGCCAAGAGGGAGTGTGATCAAGTAGCATCGAATCTGTGTGCATGGCGTGCCAAATCTTTAAAGCGCAATCTGGCTTACGTTAGCTCACAAGAGATTTTGTTCTCTTCTTCTTCTGTACTTAATACATCTGCAACTACAAAGTACCCACCGCCATCGCCTCCTCCTTCTCTCCGCCGGTGGACGCATTTTTCTTCTACTTCGCTATCGTCTTTTCTTCTCTTATTTGGAAACTAAATAAGTAGGAGGAGGAAAACAAGGAAAAAAAAAATAAAAATGGCTATTAATAAGCTTCTTTTGACATTTGCTATCTGTCGGTTGATTGTAACCGTAGGGTTGACCGTGGACCCAGCTGAGCTTCTCCGGCTTGGCGTCGACGGTCAACTCAGCGTTGACCCTTCAGACGTGGACATCGCTTCGCTTGATTTCGGCTTGCTCAACCGTGCCAAGCCGATGGCAGTATTGCGTCCGGCTTCTGCAGAGGACATAGCCCTGCTTGTTCGCGCCGCTTATAATTCGGTTGGTGGGTTTACGGTGTCTGCTAGGGGTCATGGGCATTCCATAAACGGTCAGGCACAGACAAGTAATGGAGTAGTGATTGAGATGAGCCGTCGCTCTGGAGGAAATCATCAGCTGGGGTCGGCGAATAATAATCCGGCTCCTCCGCATGTTTCAGTGAAGGATATGCATGTAGACGTGTGGGGAGGAGAGCTATGGATAGATGTGCTGAGGAGCACGCTAGAGTATGGGCTCGCACCAAAATCATGGACCGATTACTTGTACCTTTCAGTGGGTGGTACCTTATCAAATGCAGGGATAAGTGGGCAAGCTTTTAACCACGGGCCACAGATTAGCAATGTTCATGAACTCGACGTTGTTACAGGTTTAATTATTTTCTCTTTCCATACATGCAGCATTATTTAATTGTTTGGCTGCGTTAATTTTTCTTGCAGGTTTTGTATTTTAATATGTGTGGGTTTTGTTTTAAATTGTTAAAATTTTCAATCAGACGTGGGGGATTCTGTTGACATTGGGTGATTAGAGTGTTTTTGTCTTGATTCTTGAGTGTTAGCTACAGGGTTTATGAGTGTTGTTCTCCTTTAAAGTTACCATCCAAAAATCCTTTCATGATTATTGAATTTAATATTCGCATATATATATTTTTCGCTTTTTTGGATATACTAATTATAACCCTTAATTTGTCTGATATGGGAAGATGGATGGGTACTTGAAATTGGAAGTTTTTGGTGTACTTGTAAGCGTAACCATGCATGCACCTGGTTGTGTGATGTCAGGGAAGGGTGAGATCTTGACATGTTCAGAAGAAGAAAACTCAGAGCTGTTCCATGCCGTTCTTGGTGGTTTGGGTCAGTTTGGCATCATCACTAGGGCAAGAATTTCCCTTGAACCAGCTCCCCATAGGGTACTCTTCTTTCTCTGTCTTCCTACAATAATTTAGCAAGTTGGACGAAATAATTTAATGCCCTATTGAAAGCGTATACAATAGCATTAGATCACACTATATATTGATTAAGCAGAAGTGGATGCCTAATATGTTTACTTCAGAAATCCTGATTTAAAAAAATAAAAATAAAAATAAGGTTTTCATTGCATATATTTATATCACTTAAATGAATAGTTTGGTGGGACATGATGACACCTTTACAAAAATTTCCTAGTATAGTTAATGACAAAACTGAAAAGCCTAGTATCATTATTCAGGGTGGGTCCATTTCCAAGGACCACTAGAGCTTTTCTAAGTTTCTAACCCACATATTCAAACGGCTATTCTAAATCAGTAAAGCTATATTGAAAAAAAGCCAGTTATATTGTTGAGCTCATCAGTATTAAATTCTAATCCAAACTAACTGTAAAAAGATAAAGTCATATATGCTTCCAATTTGCAGTTTCTGTTCTCTAACGTAGAATTTTCTGGTGGGTTTTTATTTGTTATTGTTAATGTAGGTAAGGTGGATTAGAGTACTGTACTCCAGCTTTTCGTCCTTTACAAGAGACCAAGAGTATCTAATTTCCCTGCACGGAAAACCAGCTACGCAAAAATTTGATTACGTTGAAGGCTTTGTTATTGTAGATGAAGGTCTTATTAACAACTGGAGATCCTCTTTCTTTTCCCCTCGAAACCCAGTTAAGATTAGCTCAATTGGTGCTAATGGTACTGGTGTTCTTTACTGTTTAGAAATCACCAAGAACTACCACCAATCCACTGTGGACACCATTGATCAGGTATCTTATTAATTATTTTTTGTTTCCCTTTACGTAATTAATTAATAGCATGGGGGTGATTAATTAATAAAATTTATAAGAAATTGAAGAATGTAAAATGACTTGTGTTGGAACGAGTTAGAAGCTTCTACTACTGGCATATTAAAAAGACATAAGTGTTAATTTAATTAGGCTTTGGACAAAATTTCTTGGCCTCCTAGATTACATGATTGAGATTATAGACCGAGTAAATAGTTTATAGGAAAATCATGGTATTATAAAAATGCTAGAATACATTTGCAAGAAAACATGGAAGATCTTGTGTAATCTATGGCTTCCATCCGATCCTAAGTATTTGAATTTTATATTTGCATTAATTAAATTATAATTGTAAGTAAAATCTAAGCCGACCAAACTCACCAAATTATTCTCCTCTAATCAAGTGATCTCTCTCTTCTCAGAGTTGATTAAATAAACTGATTGGCGTCAAACTTATCCTGACAAAAGCAACCGTCTTGTAGCAGCTATTTTTTATGCGGTTGTTGTGTACTTTGATTGCATATTCTAATAAGAAAAGAGATTAATTTAATTAATTGTAATTATTAAATAATTGTGTATGCAGGAAGTAGAGAGTCTGTTGAAGAAGCTGAATTTTATTCCATCATCAGTGTTCACGACGGATTTGCCTTACGTGGATTTCTTGGACAGAGTCCATAAGGCGGAGTTGAAGCTAAGGGCTAAAGGGTTGTGGGACGTGCCACATCCTTGGCTCAACCTCTTTGTCCCCAAATCAAGGATTGCTGATTTCGATAAGGGCGTTTTCAAGGGCATTTTGGGCAATAAAACAAGTGGACCCATTCTCATTTACCCCATGAACACAGACAAGTAAGCTCTTTTTTTTTTTCTTTTAATTAATTTGTATACCACACTATAGCTACTACCAATGCATGCAACATGCAACATGCAACATGAAACATGCAACTATACCTTTTAATTAATTAGCTAAATAAAAATTAATAAAAATATATGGGAGTATGTCCTATATAGTTATTGGATGATGAGTTGTCTGTTTTTACCATAACCGCACGTTGAAATTTTAAACCAAAAGGAGATAGATTTTTCTGGCAAAAGGATTCCTGTTATTGTAATAAAAAAAAGGGACAGCTAGGATTGACAAACACTTTTCTCTTTTGTTGACTGGAACCCAACAAATCGACGGTAATGATGAAACAAATGGGAAGATTCTGGTGTCAGGGAGATCTTCTCTGATGGGGATGCTATGCCTATCCAAGTCTTGTTGTTACTTGGGTAGTTTTAGTACTCATGGGTAACCACCCATTTCCTTCATAACCATCAAATCAAAATCTTCTATCATCAGAGTTCTTTTTTTATTTAATTAAAATTTATATAAAGAATACGTAAAGTTAATTGTAAATGTTTAATTTAATAATTGTTACAGAAGATTTTACCTTTCAAATGAAAATCCTCATTCGTTGATCCTCGTGATCCTGTGCAGGTGGGACCAAAGGAGCTCCGTAGTGACACCCGTTGAGGAAGTGTTTTATTTGGTGGCGTTTCTAAGATCGGCTTTGGACAATGGTGAGGAGACCCAGACATTGGAGTACCTGAACAATCAGAACCGTCAGATTCTCAGATTCTGTGATGATGCAGGAATCAAGGTGAAGCAATATCTACCTCACTACACCACTCAGGAAGAGTGGATGGACCACTTTGGGGATAAGTGGTCCCAGTTCTACCAGAACAAGATGGAATTTGATCCCCGGCGCATTTTAGCAACTGGCCAACGTATATTCACGCCGTCCTTTGTTGCTGCGTCATCATCTTATTCTTCTTCTTCTTTTAGTACCGTGGCCCTGTGGCGATAAGCGACGACACACGCAGATTTTCTTCTTTTTTTTTTTTCTTTTTTCTTTCTTTCTTTCTTTTTGAAACTTATATTACACCACATAATCGCATATACTGACTTAGGAAATTCTTGTACATAATGCCAAAATAGGAATTCGAATTACTTGATGCTTTGAAGCACTAATATTAATAATAATTTAGGATAATCTACTTCTGTCTAACACTTTGAGTTTATGTATTTTAAAAAAATATAAAAGTACATAAATTTTGATATTTCAACACTTGATATAATAAACATGTTATTTTATTAGTAGATTTTATCATTATCAGTATTTTAATATCTCATCAATATTTGTCTATTATTAATGATTAAATTGATAAAAACAAATGAACAGATTTATTTTTAAATATAAAGAAACAAAAAATAATAATTTAGATTTTAAGAATGCATTAGGAGCAACTTTGTTTTCAAAAAAAAAAAAAATAGAGGGGAGGGGGCGTTTGTGTATTAGTGGCTAAAGTTGGGACGGAGAGACAATAATTGACACTTCATTTATATTTAGAGGGAGCCAAAAGTATATACTTAAAATGTAAAATAATTTTTAAATTTTTACTACAAACCTAAAGGGATTCAATGTAATAATCTATTAAAAACAAATTCATTTAATCTATAGTCTATTAAAAAGAAATTCATTTAATCTATTCTCATTTAAAGATTAAAATTTCAAAAGGGCAGGATAACCTACCAACCCCCCCTAGGTCAGTGCCAGAGAGAAGAGGGTTCGGAGAGGGTTCAGAGGCGTCTTGATTCTGAAGGTGCAGCTTCTAATGTACCGGTTCCAGCGGTAATTCTGAGGTCACTGTTTTTTAACCCTATTGGCTCACAAGCTCCTTCAATCGCCGTGTAATTTGCTTACACTTCAAATATCATTTTGCCATCTCAAGGAATCAACAATCGTTATTACTACAACGCTCTTTTAACTGCCATATAACTTCTCCCTTTTGAGGTTAATCACTGTCCATAATGATGCTCTAAAGTGGAGTTCATTCTTAAAACTTGGGCAGTATTAATGCACAAAATCGAACTGGGGCTGCACCTGGCACCAGTTCACCCATCAACAAACAAACACGATTAAGCAGCTATGAGGCAAAACCCAGAACAGCTGTAGCAAGTTAACATAAATATTGCACAGTCAATCTAAAGTGTATTCATGTTATTGCTCTTACTTGCACTGCGTTTTCTCTTCTCATCTCCTTCCTCTTCAGCTAAGATAATCTCATCTTGTTTGCATTTGCTCCACAGTTGCATCCCTTACCATTACACCTAAAGCAATAAGAACTGCAAGATTGCCATTAGCTCTGTAAATAAGTTGACAGTACACTTCAGAATTTAGACCATATCAAGAAAAATGAAGCAAACTCAGCAAATTCCAAGTGATGTACCTTTTACTCCACTCAATATGATATGGGTTATTTTCAAGTATCTTCCACTTCAGGTTGCTTCCCCAATTTTGTCAATGCTGACGAATATATAGTATTCCTCCTCACTGATGTTTTTTCAGACACCAACTTGACTGCCTAAAGGCACATCAATGCAATCATAATCACAATTCGCCTCAGAAACTTCTCACAAATAAACAAAACAGAAAGGTGGTCATATAAAGGCAGTAAGGCACCACCACTTCAATTATAAACAGGTTTAAGCTAAATATCACTACCATCCACATTTACTGATATGCATGAGTAATGTTCAGCAGGGATCCACACATTATTTGCTTGAGCTTAATCTTAAGAGAATACATGTGTATCAGAACTCTGTTCAATGGTCGCATGCCATGTGAAAAGGGCATGCCAATGGAAACTAAAGGACTATATTACTGTAAATATGTCTTGCTGCTATCTCCTTGTCACATTAATGACACGACATATATATTTCCAGAAAAGGGAGAAAAAGAACTTTCAAAGAAGGGTTAATGACTTGCTATATCACACGGTTTGCATGTTGTTTTCAATTTTTTCCTATATTTCCTTGTTTATCAATTGGTTTATAAGTCCTTTTCTTGGAAGAGCTTATGGTCTTAATATATTCCGGTGTCAAATCCATCCCCTCTCAACTTATATATTCCATAAAGAGTATTGAATTTGAAATTGACCAGCTAACCCAAATTTTTAATCATTAATCTTCTGAAATGTCGGGCAGAAGTAAAATGAACTTATATTTCCCTTTAACATGTAAAAACTTGATTCAACTTAATTAGTCAGTACCATAGAAAGACTGTGCCCACAGGAGATCAGGTCTCCCAATTCATTCTCAAGCTGACTATCTGATGGAGTTTCAACCGACTAATTCAACTTGCCTTTAATCAACAGTGTGATCTCTCCCTTAGGTTAGTGACCTGAAAACACTTCTTTTGCCTTTCCCAGAGTACCCCGCCAAAACTGATTGCAAAAAAAAAAAATATTATCAATATTACCATTGGCATACAAGGATCTTGGGTAGGCCACTGACAGAGTAAATTGATATTAAGAATTCTGTTTCACTTGATATGCTATATATTTCTGGAAGACATTGCAAGTGTGCTTAGTGTTTACTCCATATTATTGAATTCATACAAGTACCAATATAACATGGCAATTTACATACTGATTGCAATAATCAGGCATCAAGTTCAGCTTCCACTAAATATGCCTGCTATGGCATTTTTCCTGCCTCCATAAGTCACAGCAATTATCTTTAGACAAGGCAGATGCAGTAAAGAGTGACATTCTTGTCGCTTACCCAACTAGTTCAGGTATGATTAACTGAGTTGTAAACTTACTAAGCATCTCATGAAGATTTTCTTCTTCTATCATAACAAAAGAAAAGATGTGGAAGGCCTGGAGGACAGAATTCATACCTGATGTCCTTATCAATTCTAGTTGTACTCTGATTTCAATAGTTGATTATAATTCCTAAAATCAAGTAGATTATCTCAAGCTTCACATTTACTAGTGGTCTAACAGACTAAAGGAAGTTGCAGATGGTTTTCTTTTTCTCTTGGAGGTGGGTGAGGGGGTGGGGGGCTGATGGCTCTTTCAAAACTTAGAATTTATTGATTCATGACAAATACAATAGACAAAATGAAGAGCAACTTAGCTCAGGTCTCCTGGGTAGCATCACTATTGCAGCTAAACACAAAACCCACCTCCTCATGTATTTTGATCATCTCCCGTGGTATGACACACTGTCTGAAGACCAATCAAATGAACTGTCACAACCACCCCTGAGAAGTTATCTATATTAGTTAACATGAGAAAGACAAGGGATAGAAAGAAAATTTTATTATAGTAAAACTAGTTGAATCCAACTAATGATACAGTGATCCATAAATTACAAGCAATTTAAAAATGTAAATCCTATCCACCAGTGAAATAGCCACCAGAAAGTAGCCAATATGCTATTCTAGAGCTACTCTAAGAATTTGTATTAAAAGGTAAAATCTAAAATGTAGAACTTAGAGAATCTGGATTATATAGCACATTGATAGACTCTAGAGATTGCAGTCAGCACAAGTGAATGTGTAAAATAAGAAACATTCACCTTGAGTCACCAAAGAGTAATGACGTCCCTTCGAGAAATTGATAAAGTTTACGAGGAGGAACATAGAATATTTGCGTTCTTTCTCATCTGCAGAGGCTATCAGCCGGACTCTCCTGGATCTGGCATGCTTGGAAAGAAATCCAACTGCAGCAGTATTTAAAATATCAAGTCCCTGGTAATCTTAATGCCATTAACAATGTCTATGATGCGATGCATATGTACAAGCATGCACAAACATAAGCATATCAGGCATCAAATCTGAATATAAAAGGAAAAACATCGCCAAATGTAAACTCATCTGCGGCCAAGCCTGAGGCAGAAAGAGCAGCTATTAAAGCTGAAGGTCCAGGAATAGGAATATCAGTAATATTTTCATTCACACATAACTTCACCTGTGGCAAGATTCCAAAGTGTTGGTAACTAAAAAGGAGGTTCTAACTTGCATGATCTTGCATGATCATGATAAACTAAAACACAAATTCTAAAGTTTATTCAAAACTTTGACAGATAGCACCAGAACATCCTGATTCACTACGTAACTGCTAGGAATTACACAAAATGAAACACAAGAATGGTGTCTTCTATCATTAATTTTTCTTTTTTTTTTTTTTCAACTTTGTTTATACTTGGTTGTTTTTATAATTAGATGAACAATTATTAATTCATCAAATGGTTGTTAACTACAAAGTAGGATTTATGATGTTAAAACAAATAATCATAGAATTTCTACAATCACTATAAGAATTGATAAGAGACCATTTGTCAACACATACAGTGTACTTAATTTCAGTCATTTGAATGAACAATTTCCCAGGGAGTAACTATTTCTCAACATATACAGTGTCCAAGATAACAAAAGTTCCGATCAACATTTGGAACAATTCCATTGCCCTCAGTTAGAAACATGAGGGGAAACAATCAATAGACTTACATCCAATCTCACGGGACATTAAAGGATTGGATGAACACATTCCAGATTCAATCCTTAACTTTTTCACGGTTAAGAATACGCACGTAATTAAGATATAGAATGTGCTCACAAATTCTGCAACTGGATCACTAATGCCCAGCATCCCTGCATCACTGATCAGGCCTACAATCTCACCCCGTTTCAACCTCTTTAACACAGTCAATTCTCTTTGAGACTCTTTAACACGGTCAATCAATCTCACTCCGAATGCCTTATATCTTCCGCAAGTATCACATGAGCAGATGTAAAAAATTTCCGCAATTACAAGATCAAAACCAGCAATAAAATTATTTATGAAGTTTGAGCAAGCACCTCAATGTGATATCTTCAAGGTTTCCTATTGGAGTTCCCACTAATTATAGACCAGGTTTCAGAGGATCCTGCAATAATAACCATACGCCACAGGGTTGATGGTAGAAGAGGTAAGATACCTCTAAATGCCCAAAACAAAATCAGGAGAAAGTTATAATCTAACACGTTTTGATGACTGCTCGGGAATTGAATCTGTAATATCGGAAGAAATTTGCGAGCTAGAACAGAAGGAAAGCTGAGCAATTCTAGGGTAACCGGAGATTAATTTCAAGGGTATAAGGTCTGTTTGAGTCCGGGAGAAGCAGGAAGGCAGTTGCCGCCATGAAAGAGGCGTAGCAAGCGTTATCATCATCACAGGTAACCACCGTAGCAGCATTTATACGGATTGTATGGGGGAATAGGAAACAGGAAGAACCCGAGCATTAGGGTGCTTAGTGTCAGGATTTTTAGCACTCGTATAAAACTGTGCAGCACTTGATCTTTAAGCCAACTCAACCTTTACCATTAGATACTTGAATATAAACAATTTAATAAGTCAAGGTTGTATATGGAAACAATACAGTCAATAGACCAGAAGTCTCACCATATATTCCATAGATAAGAACTAATAAGCCACTTAAAATAACAAAATACATTATCATTCATCCGATTATTATATCGGATTATTATAATAATTCTCAACTCTTTATAGACAGGAACGATAGAAGGCAATTGGGCCTTGATTCAAGAATTCTATAAGTCTATGGTATCCGGTCCTCGTTGGTGGCCAACTAGTCATTCTCTCTCCTTTTGTAGAGTCTTAAAAACAACTAGGCTTATCGCAGGAGGAGATATCAACATGTCTCACATGACACCCCAAAATAAATAAATGAAAATGAATTACAACAAATTTTCTCGACTCTTATTTTCTTATTAATTTGTTCCAATATAGTTTTTTGGGAATTCCAATGTTGAAAAATTACGATTTTGATCCCTGAAAACTTTATGACCTTAACACTCCTCCACTTAAGTGATCGACATCCTCGTCGACTGAGATTGTTGGAATTCTTATCTTTGCGTTCAACGCTTTTAGGCTTGCTTGCAATGTAATCTGATTTCAGTCCTGCTTGATTAAATTATTGGACAGTCTTAATTCTTGGTATAAAATCATTCAGTTGTTGATTTCTCCCCTCAATTGATCTCTGTGAGCTGCTAGCTCTTAATGATGATGAAACTACGAAAGTTCTATCTTCGATTGGTAAATATTCTACCCTTGATTCCTTAGTCTACTTTAAATGTTGCGAGAAGTTGTTACTTTACTCCTCTGCATAAACTTATTGCCTAAATTCGTTCGATGGTTCTTTTCTCCTTAACCTGTCTCGCCATTACTTGTCTTTAACTATCGACCTTACTTTTTGCCTCAATCAACCTGCATAAACTCATGCCACACGGCATTGTGATTAACTTGTAATAGTCTCATAAGAAAGGTTAGTACTAATCACGTTAGATTCAAATACGAAGTAATATAGCAAGTCATCTAGAATACAACACACTATAAATCAACAGGTGTGATAACAACACTAGACCATTAAGACATGAACTGCCTTTACCCATCTCATTGACACAACACAACCTTATTCCACTTGTAGTGAAACTCGGCGAATCCAAATCGATGTCCCCACTTTCAAAAGAACTCACTCAGCACTCTCTTCCTCTTTTGTACGTCTTACGGTTCTTCCCTTCGTAAGCTCTGATATTTTGCACACCTTATCTCTTTTTTCTCTACTTAAGAATATGTTTACCCAAATGCCTACAAAAAGATGCACATTACACACAAAATATCCATGACGACTGAAAAGTGGCATTTCTTGTTGAACCCTATGAGCAACAGAAATCTACTTAAAACAACTATTAAGATTGACTATATGTGAAGCAATTAATACCATCATTATGACTCAACACTAAGAAATTATTAGAAGATACTTCCTTTATTATACCGCTTTCATCATAACTCACAACATCAACTTGCCTCAAACAACATGTGCTTCTTGACCTATCTCGGTCCTCCTCCACATTGATCCACTTGTGAGAACTTTTGTTTGGCCATGAGGTCTCTTTCCTGTTCAACCACAAAGGTAGGACTAATCTCATCCTTTTAATAATACACATTATTTTCCAATCCCTTCTAAAGGAAGCTATACACTATATGTTCATAATATTTGTTAGCACAAACTTGTCAAGTCATACATAACGAGGAACCTAACAAGTCCTACATCACGAGGAACCTAACTCAATAATACACAAAATATCTCGGAATAAATGAATAAATAAATAAATTAAGATAAAGAATGATATTAGAAAACACAAGAAATAACATATTCATTCGATGCGAGAGGGTTCCCTCTTATTAAATTCCCTTCTCTCTCTAGTACTGAATTATCATTGAGGATCTCAATCTCTCATCACTACCTTGAGTATCGCACTCTTCTGACTGGTTCAATAGTCCTCACTTTTGTCAGTTTTTCCCTTATCTTCCTTCTTCCTTTTGTCGTAGGATAAATGAATTATTTGCTTTCACAATGCTATTACTCCCAATGACATTTGATATAACTCTTGCGCCAATGTTACCCTACATTTCTTTTGGTTGCTTTGTCAAAATATTTACTTACCTCAAAGAGAATGAACATGTGCTCGGCAATCATGGTTGGTTGGCACTATTATACACTGTTTGATACTCTTGTAATGGTTGTTTTCTTTTTATCCCCTCTGGACTTTCATCTATTCCACTTTTGACTCATTTTCACCATTGCAAAACTTAGTCTTGATTTTTTTTTTCTTTAGGATACACCCTTCCTATTCAGGTACTCATTCTCTATATTCTTGTAAAGGATATGTTTTGAGAGATGAAGCAATTACCACCTTTGATCTATCACCACCTCATCCATAACAATATTTAATATGAGTCTCTCAAAAACTTTTCTTCTGCACTAACAACTAGAGGTGAGCATTCGGTCGGTTCGGTTCAAAACTGAACCGAACCGAATAAACCGAAAACCGAAATTTTAGTGTTTATAAAAACCGAACCGAACCAATTTTGGTCAGAAACTGAATCGAACCGAACCGGTCTGATTCGGTTCGATTCGGTTCGGTTTGATCGGTTTCGAATTTTAATAATTTTTTTTTTATTTTTTACACTTTATTTTTAGTATTTTAAAATTTAATTAAAATATTTTAATTTTAATATGATTTAATTTCTCTATATTATTGAAAAAACATATTATTATTACTAATCGGTTCGGTTCGATTTTTTCAATTTTTTTCTGTTCAAAATCGAACCGAACTGAAATCACCGAAATTTTTAAAATTAAAAACCGAACCAAACCGAAATATATAAAAAACCGAACCAAAATTTTAAATCGGTTCGGTTCGGTCGGTTTTTTCGGTTTGAACCGAATACTGCTCACCCCTACTAACAACGCTACACAGCATAACAAGAATTATAAAAGCAATAGCTTGCTTACTATTTACACATCAGGGTCAAGTAATTCATAAAAGAAAATCATAATAGTTGATAACTACTTTACTCATTTCTCATAATTACCACATGTCTTATTATTATTATTGTAACGACCCGAAAACCGGACCGCTACCGGCGCTAGGATCCAGATCGGTATAAAGCCGTCGGGACCCGTAGCAAGCCTAACATACATCCTGTATACCTGTTAAATCCCATACATGATCAAACATATACATAAAACTTTAAACTTATTCTTTCATTTACCAAGCTCAACCTGTGCATGCACAACTCATAAACATAAAACCCCATACTGGAGCCCTCATCAAATGCTCTAATGGGGCAACATCTCATACATTAAGCCTGGTTTACATAAACATTATTAAAACTTTTCATTAAAAAGATCATGTGAAAAAGGGATTAACAACATACTAGGGTCAAGCACAACTCTAAACCTCAATAAACATCATTACATTACATTACTATACTATACTTTACATTACATCATTTTCATGTCCACATCTAGCTATTACATAAAACATAACTTTACTCTTGCAGACTTCCTGGTCTATCCCGAACCTGCAAACTTGGGGGTGATGGGAACGGGGTGAGCTACTAGAGCCCAGTGAGCAGAATAATAAAACATTATATTTAAAACATATGATTTCATGGAATGCATCACATCACATACAAATCACATCAAGGATGGTTTTGTCACCAATAGTCCTCTACATATCCATTAGTGCCAGGGGCGTAGAATGGGCCTCGACCTGGTCTTTCTCTTAACATAACATAGCATAACATTACATTCCAATAATGCCAGGGGCGTAGAATGGGCCTCGACCTGGTCTTTCTCTTAACATAGTGCCAGGGGCGTAGAATGGGTCTCGATCTGGACTTCCATACCATACCATATCATATCATATCGCATCATATCATACGAGGACTAAAGGATCATCCAATATCCATCCACATCATCATCGTATTATGCAATGTAACATATTCGTGAATTCTAATGCAAACAACCTAATATATCTCATGGCATTCGTGATGCATGGACATGCTCAAAAGATTGGTTTATTTACTTTGAAACATAAAGAGTTATTCTACTCACCTCAGGCTAGCTCTGAAAAGACACTGAAGCAGCTATCTCCCTGCTGGGGTCCTCGGTTCCTCGGGTCCGAACCTACACAGGTGGACTCAGATGAGGGACCAAACATTCATGAACATGACTCTAAACAACTCCCCCAAAAATCCCCCCTAAAACACCTTAAAACAATCATAGAAAACATGCAAAGGAAGGCTGAACAGGGCACTTTCGGCGGCAGGTTCGGCGGTCGAAAGTCCCTCCAGAGCCGAAACTCAGCCACTTTTGGCGGCACCTTCGGCGGCCGAAAGTGGTTCCAGAGCCGAAACTCATGCATGTTCGGCGGCAGAAACTCCCTTCCAGAGCAGAAAGTCCACTTTCGGGGGCAGGGTTCGGCAGCCGAAAGCTTGCCTCCACAGGCAGGTTCGGTGGCCGAAAGTCCCTTCGGCTGCCGAACCTGAGTTCTTCCAAAGTGGCAGAACTCAGTCATTCTATGCACATTTGCCTCCCAAACCATTCCAACATGCATTTAGCTATTCTACAACATGCATTCACAAGCAAATAAGCATATAGGGGCCTCAAACTATCCTAAACCCCAACACAAACATAAAAAACAACTCAAACAACATACATTACTCATAAACTCAACATTTACCCTAACAACAAACAACTAACTTAAACATGCATTTCTACCCCATAAACTTTCATAAAACTTGATCAAAACATGAAAAGAGGTGAGGATCTACTCTTACCTCTTGAAGATCGAGAGGAGAGGCGATCCAACTCGGAGATGTGAGAGATCTAGCTCCTTGGGTCTCCAAGCTCCAAAAACTTGTTCTTAGCTTCAAAAACTTCAAAAACCAAGCAACCACTTGTTAAAACTTGAAAGATTTGAGGAAAATCACCAAAACCAACCATGGGAGGGCATGGACTCACCGTTGGCCGAAAATAGGGGAGAAAGCTCGCCCATTTTCGGCCATGGGTCCTTTTATAGGTGGCTAGCCAGGCCACCTTCGGAAGCCGAAGGTGACTCCAAAATGCATGCATGTTCGGCGGCCGAACATGAGCCACATTCGAAAGCCTAACGTGCCCCCCTAAACTATCCCACGTTCGGCGGCCGAACCTAGAAATGCCTCCATGGTCTTTTTCATTCAAAACTCAATTTCTTTCTTACTTAAAACCTTAAAATACATTAAAACATTTTATGAAAACATGATTTTACCCTTCTAGAGGTTTTCGACAATCGAGATTCCACCGGACGGTAGGAATTCCGATACTGGAGTCTAGCCGGGTATTACAATTATTTTTTCACTTACGCTCCGATAGACAATACTCCATCGAATGCCACTTTTGTTGAGTTTACTCTTGCACCATCTCATGTTGGATAGCCATTAGTTTCTTCTTCACTACTCTCGACTACCTCTTCTTTATCAAGGAACAATTATTGGTCGAAATAGAGATAACTCGTGTAGTTATGGGAGATGCCACATCTATTGACGTCTCGGGTTCACTAAAAGAAGAAATTATGAAATCCATCTTGCCTTTCGATGTCTTTGATTGAGCGAGTTCGTCAAAGGACATGCTCACATTAATCCGTGCACTAAAGTTGTCTATTCTATCTCTATTTCCTCATATCATCCACTTTCGTTTTAGTCGTGATTCTAACAATTGTGTAAACAATCCATGAATCTTGTATTTGTGCCTGCTTTATGGCATCAACTCTAATATCCAAAACAATGTGCAATGATATGTTATTCTATACTAGCTTCGATTCTTGTTTCTTCTCTTAGAGTCCACAAGAAGATTTTAAAGCTCTCCTCCTCCATCCCATATCCTTTATTTGACACAAAACTCCCAAAAATATTTCTATCATGCTTAATCCCTTCACGTGAACAACACTACCTTAGGCGGGGAGGAATAAGAAAGCATAAACAACCTAAAGTTGACAACTCAATGATTTATACTTTATGTTCCCTCCTTCCTTACTCAATTTTCCTCATAGATCCTTCAAGACCTTCGAAGCATTTTCGCGCAAGTAATTTGTAGAATAACGTGGCTTTCTTCATAGAGAACACTTCATAATACTTATGTAACGACCCCAAAATGGACCGTCACCGGTGCTAGGATTCAGGTCGGCTTAGGCCGCCAGAACTCGTAGCAAGCCTGCTATACTCTCTGTGTACCTGTAAATCTCATACATGATCATACATTTTCCGTGAAAATAAAAACTCGTTTCTGAAACAAGGCTTAACTTGTGCATGCACTATCTCTGTACTATGTACTCAGTACTCTGTACTCTGTACCTTGTACTCTGTACCCCTGACTAGAGCTTGCTCTAGATGGGTTAACTCATACCTGTGAAGCCTGGTTTTTCACATACTCTGTCAAATATATACATATACAGATCATGTACCTACGACAAGATTTACAACACAAAATAACTAAGTCAAGCATAACTTTAAACACAACTAGTACATCTCTTTAATATTACATGTCCACCCTAAGCTATTACAAAGCTCTTCTCTCTTCCTGAACTCTACTGGACTTCCCCTGTACACTGAACCTGCAAGACTGGGGTTAAGGGAGTGGGATGAGCTCTATAGCCCAGTGAGTAGAATAGTAAAACATATCAATAAAACATGATCCGATGGAATGCATCATAACACAGACAATCCACATCAAGGGTAAACCTGTCACCAAATAGTCCCAGTATCTCATACCAGGGCGTAGTCAAAGGCACCTGGATTTTCTGTCTCATATATGTATATGTGTATATAACACCTTTACTTACCATTGCCAGGGCGTAGTCAAAGGCTCCTGGACTTTACTGTACCTGCCAGGGTGTAGTCAAAGGCTCCTGGACTTCTATACCTGCCAGGGCGTAGTCAAAGGCTCCTGGGCTTATCTCCGTGACTATTGGATCACTCAGCATTCACCCACATCAACAAATAACTATGCAATGCAACATATTTGTGGATTCTAATGCAATCAACCTACTGCATAACCATGATGCATGACATATGCTAAAAACATTCCAGTTCTTAAGTAAAAGTATTAAGTTTAGTTCCACTCACCTCTGGCTAGCTGGATTGACTCTGCAGGCTCTGTAAACTCTGAAGCAGTACTCACTGCTGCTCTCTCTGGTTCCTCTGGTCTGTGTAGGCACAGATAAACTCAAATGAGGGACCAAACTAACTCAAGAACAACTCTATTAACTTCCCCAAGAATCCCATTAAACTCACTCAAACATCCATGCAAAGCATGCAAAGGACTGCTGGACAGGACACTTTCGGCGGCAGGTTCGGCGGCCGAAAGTCCTCTCCAGAGACGAAACTCATGCACCTTCGGCGGCCGAATCTCAACTTTCGGCAGCCGAACCCTTTCGGGGGCAAGTTTCGGGGGCTGAAAGGCACTCCAGAGACGAAAGTCTCTAACCTTCGGCGGCCGAACCTCCCCTCCAGAGCCGAAAGTCCAAAAGCTCGGGGGCAAACTTGGGCAGCCGAAGCCACCTCCTCAGCACATTCGGCGGCCGAACCTTTCTTCGGCGGCCGAAGCTGGGTTCATCAAAAAGGCAGAACCTGCTCTGCCTCACGCCAAAACACACCAAAACTCTCCCAATCTTAAACACCTCAATTCCTCAACAGGCATACACCCAAGTATATGCTCAAAGGGGTCAAAAACTACCTAAGAACCCCAACAACACAAACACATAACACACAAACAAGCTTTTCTCACAAATATATCAAAAACTCTCCTTTAACCCTATTCATGCAACTCTCTCCCAAAACCTCATAAAACCGTCAGAAAACATAAAAACAAGGTTAGGATCTTCACTTACCTCTTGAAACCAAGAAGATGAACGATCCTAACGTGGAGTTTTGAAGCAACTCTTCTTCAAACTCTCCAAACTTCACAACTTGTGGTTTTAGCTCAAAACCTTCAAAATAACATAAAAATCAATCAAACCTTTGCATGATTTGATGAAAACATGAAGAAACCTTCAGAAGGACAGGGTCTCACCTCAGAAAGTGAAAGAAACGGCAAAGCTTATCCTTTCAACCGACTGAGGGCCTTTTATAGGTGGCTGGCCAGACCACCTTCGGCAGCCTATCGTGAAACCGAAAGCCATGCATGTTCGGCGGCCGAACCTCAACTTCAGCGGCCGAACCTGGCTTTTCTGCCTTGGTTCTTTTCTTTCAAAAACTTAGTTCCCATTAACTTGAAAACCTGAAAACATACTTCTTGATTCTAAAAAAACACATAAATCCTACCCATCTAGAGAATTCCGACATCTTGGATTCCACCGGACGACAGGAATTCCGATGCCGGACTCTCGCCGGGTATTACATTCTCCCCCCCTTAAGAACATTCGTCCTCGAATGTTCTGAAATAAACATATAAACATATAAAAAGGAGGAAACTAACCTCAAAACAGATATGGATACTGCTGAAGCATGACTCCCGCGTCTCCCACGTGCACTCTTCGAGATTATGGTGGTTCCACAGAACTTTCACCATCGGAATCTCCTTATTTCTTAGCTGTCTGATCTGTGTGTCAAGAATCCGCACTGGCTGCTCTATATACGTGAGATCTCCAAGGACCTCCACATCAGGCGTACTTAGAACCTGATTCGGATCTGACACAAACTACCGTAGCATAGAAACATGAAATACCGGGTGAATTCTCTCCATAGAAGTGGGTAAATCCAGCTTATACGACACATTTTCGATCCTCTGTACAATCTCAAAGGGTCCAATGTACCGTGGAGCTAACTTACCCTTCTTTCCAAAACGAACCACTCCTTTTATTGGAGACACCTTGAGCAATACCCAATTACCCTCCTGGAATTCTAACAGTTTCCTACGAACGTCCGCATAGCTTTTCTGTCTGCTCTGAGCAGTTCGAATCCTCTCTCTGATCACAGGCACCACTCTACTGGTAATCTCTACTAACTCTGGCCCTGTAAGAGCCTTCTTTCCTACCTCTTTCCAGCAAATAGGTGATCTGCACTTCCTCCCATATAATGCTTCATAAGGAGCCATCCTTATGCTAGCATGATGGCTGTCATTGTAGGCAAACTCCACCAAAGGTAGATGTTGCCTCCAAGAACCGCCGAAGTCTAACACACACATTCGGAGCATATCCTCTATGGTCTGGATGGTCCTTTCTGACTGCCCATCAATCTGTGGGTGGAAAGCAGTGCTAAAATCTAATCTCGTGCCCATCGCACTCTGCAGACTTCGCCAAAATCTGGAGGTGAACTGAGGTCCTCTGTCTGACACTATAGACACTGGAACTCCATGTAATCTTACTATCTCATCCAGATATACCTGTGCCAACTTATCCACAGAATAGTTACTCCTAACTGGAATGAAATGAGCAGATTTCGTGAGTCTGTCTACAATCACCCATATGGAGTCTATCCTGTTAGACGCTGCCGGTAAGCCCACTACAAAATCCATCGCTATGTTCTCCCATTTCCATTCTAGAATCGGCAGTGGGTTAAGCATTCCAGCCGGCTTCTGATGTTCTAGTTTCACCCTCTGACAAACCTCACAGGCTGTCACGAACTGCGCTACTTCTTTCTTCATGGCTGGCCACCAATATACCCTCTTTAGATCCTGATACATCTTGGTGGCTCCTGGGTGAACACTATACCTCGCATTATGAGCTTCCCTCATAATGGCTTCCTTCAGACTGCTAACATCTGGTACACAAAGGTGACTCCCATAGCGAAGGATCCCTTTGCTATTAAATCTGAACTCTGCACTGTTGCCTGACTGAACAGTCCTGGCAATTTTCATCAACTTTGGGTCCTCGTGCTGTTTCTGAGCTATCTGCTCTAGAAACACAGGTGTCACTCTCATATGTGCTATCAACGCACCTATACCAGACAATTCTAGCTGTAACCCCTCCTCGATGAGCTTGTAAAGCTCCATCACTACTGGTCTCCGCTCTGCTGCTATATGGGATAAACTGCCTAGTGACTTCCGGCTTAGGGCGTCTGCCACAACATTCGCCTTACCCGGATGATACTGGATCTTACAATCATAATCACTGAGCAATTCTACCCATCTTCTCTGCCTCAAATGTAGCTCTCTCTGGCTCAAGATGTACTGTAAACTCTTGTGATCAGTGAAGACCTCGCATTTAACCCCATAGAGGTAATGCCTCCACATCTTGAGTGCAAAGATAACTGCTGCCATCTCCAGGTCATGGGTGGGGTAATTTAACTCGTGCTTCTTCAACTGTCTAGAAGCATAAGCAATCACCCTATCACTCTGCATAAAAACACAACCCAATCCCACTCGAGATGCATCACAGAACACTGTGAAATCCTCGTTACTAACAGGCAGAGCTAACACTGGTGCTGAAGTCAATCTCCTCTTGAGCTCCTCAAAGCTCTCTTCGCACTGGTCCGACCAGATAAACTTCTGGTTCTTCTGAGTCAGTTTGGTCATAGGAGCAGCTATCTTCGAGAAGTTCTGAACGAACCTCCTGTAGTAACCTGCCAGTCCCAAAAAGCTTTTAATCTCAGTCACTGTCGTGGGTCTGGGCCAGTTAACTACAGTCTCTATCTTCTTGGGGTCTACCTCAATCCCTTCTGCGGATACCACATATCCCAAGAAGGAAATGCTCCTCAACCAAAACTCACACTTAGAGAACTTGGCATATAAACCATGCTCTCTTAGTGTCTGCAGAACTATCCTCAGATGCTGGGCATGCTCCTCTGCATCTCTGGAATACACTAAGATGTCATCGATAAAAACAATAACAAAGTGATCCAGATACTCGCTGAAAACTCTGTTCATGAGATCCATGAATGCTGCAGGGGCGTTAGTCAACCCGAACGGCATCACCAAGAACTCATAATGCCCATATCTGGTCCTGAAAGCTGTCTTTGGCACATTTGCCTCTCTAACTCTCAACTGATGATACCCGGATCTCAGATCTATTTTAGAGAAACAACCCGCTCCAGCTAGCTGGTCGAATAGATCATCAATCCTAGGTAGGGGATACCTATTCTTGGTAGTGACCTTGTTCAACTGTCTGTAGTCAATACAAAGTCTGAGGGATCCATCCTTCTTTCTGACAAAGAGCACTGGAGCACCCCAAGGTGAGGTACTAGGGCGGATGAAACCCTTATCTACCAAATCCTGCAACTGTTCTTTCAACTCTTTTAACTCTGCTGGTGCCATCCTGTAGGGAGGAATAGAGATAGGTCTGGTCTCAGGCAGTAATTCAATTTCAAACTCTATCTCCCTACCAGGTGGTAGTCCTGGAAGTTCGGCTGGGAAAACATCGAGAAACTCTCGGACTACTGGTACTGTGGCTGGTTCCCTAACCTGACTCTCTAGCTCCCTCACATGAGCTAGAAACCCCTGACAACCCCTCCTAAGCAAACGATGAGCCTGAAGGGCTGAAATCAAACCTCTGGGTGTACCCCTCCTGTCTCCTCTGAAGACACACTCTGACCCATCCTAGTCTCTGAGACTAACTACCTTCTCTCTACAGTCCAAGGTCGCACCATATGTAGATAACCAATCCATCCCTAGAATGACATCAAAATCTGTCAAGTCTAGAACCACAAGGTCAGCTGGAAGGCATCTACCCTCTATGAACACTGGACTGAAATGACAGACTGACACTGCCACTGATGGGTCACACTTGGGTCCACGGACCCTGATAGGCGGTTGTCGAAGCCGTCAAAAATAAACCTATTATCAACCAACAAAATAAATTTGTAGATAGTGGCAATAGGGTCGAACCACAGGGAATTGACACTAAAGATCTTCCTAATAATAACCAAGATAAGTAAATAACAAATAATTAAAAGAGGGGAGTTTGAGTTGATGAATTAAAACTAAATAGCAAAAGAAAGCAATAATTTAAAGATGAGTAAATCAATAAGAGAAAAGCTTCTAGTTGAAGTATGGTTCTATTTCAGATTGTTTAGAATTGATCATTGATTCTTTAATACTCCTATTTATCTCAATAAATTAGTTTTGGATGTGGAAGACGCTTCTCACAATCCAAATTCCTCCTTAGTTCTAGTTTGATTAGGAAACGTTCGCTAATCAAACACTAGTTAACAAGTTGCCAAGGAACGTCCTTGGGGCATTATAGCATCGAACAACTGTTAACTGCATTAAGACTTAGAGAAACCTAATTCTAACCTTGCCAACCGCGTGGTCAAGTCTAGATCATGCAATTTGATTAAATGTGTATTTGAACAACCTAAGCAATTACGGACCTAAATCATTCAAATAATATTACTTAAGCAATTTAAAAACAATGGGCCCTTATTGATTCTAAAAGCAAAGTAATAATTATGGAAAGCTCAAATTGCATAAATATTGAAAAGAAATAGAAGTTTAACAATGGAGATTTAAATCTCCCAATTCATCACACAAATCTGAAATTCACCAACTTCAACTAGAAAAGAATGGATTTAGCCACTCATGGTGGACTAAATACACAAAAAGATGAAAAGAAAGAAAAGAAGAGTAGTTGCAGAGTTTCTGGCGAGGGAGAGGGTGCTGAGTTCCTGATCAGAAGGTGTCTTTGCTGGTTTGGAGGCTCTCCTTTTATAGCTGAAGAATTCTATCTATCTAGGGTTTTGAAATCCCTTTTTGATTTGGTGTTTGACTCCTCTTTTGATGTTGAATTTAATTGCAATTGGAATTCCTTGGATGAGAAGCTCTTTCGTGGCTCTTGATTTTATGTTGGTAGTGATTGGGTTGGATTTGGACTTCTGAAAATTCGGATTTCTGTTTTCTACCCAAATTCCCGCTCTGCTGTCAGTTTCTGTTGTGAAAGTGATTTGTCCGGTGATTTGACCAGTTTCTTCAAGTGATTGGGCAAATCACAGACCCGATCACGTTTCTGTGAGTCAGTTCTCTCTGTCTTCTGCAAGTGATTTGGCCAGTGTCTTCGAGTGTCCTGGGCAAATCACTGACCTTATCACTTCTGCCTGTTGCCTCCAGGTTTCTGCTTCAGCTTGATCTGGGCGGATCACTGGGCAAATCACTGACCCAATCACTTTTCTGTCAATTTTCTGCACTTTTTCTCCAATTTTCCAATTTCTTCCTTTTCTGTAAAAACAAGATAAAAACCATAAATTAAACTAAAAAATGTGTAAATAAGCAATAAAAAAGATAATAAAAATGTGGCTAATTTATGCTTGATCAAATACCCCAACACCTAGCTTTTTGCTTGTCCTCAAGCAACAAATAACTTAGCCAATCAAGCCCCTTTTTCTTTTGAGCCTAAGTACCACTTAATCAGCCCCCCTAGACTCCTAATCTGAACTATCACAGTATAGAGTACATGCACTAAGGTCATCCTCTCCTTTCCTTGTTTCCTTTCACCTGCCATGGTCAAGGGAAAGGTTTTTGATTCAATCATGCTTATTCTTTTATGTTAGGTTTAATGTAACCCCTAGGAGTGACTTGCCACCTTCTCTCTTTCTCCTTTATTTTTAGTAGCACTTATTCTTATCCTTGCCTGAAAAAGTCACTAACCTTTTTACGCGATTGTGTACATGGGTGATACACCCCCGGTTACTCAGTTAGTCACTTGTTCAAGTGGCTACTAGCTCTGTTCATAGTCTAGACCATCGAAACTTATTTGCTTGAAAAAGTTACTGACCTTTTTACGCGATTGTGTACATGGGTGATACACCCCCGGTTACTCAGTCAGTTACTTCTCCAAGTGGCTATTAGGCTCAGTTCAAAAATCTTAGACCATTGGAACAAGTTTGTGATTTGTGCTTTGTGCTGGTTTGTCATGATAGTTTGGGCAAATCAGCTCATAGGGAGTTACACTAGCTTTTTATTTGCATGTATTTTTATTTTTATTTCCCTTGACCACAACAAATTTAAGGATTCAATTCAAGTAAAGAACTTTCTAAGTGAAGGTAACATACTGTGAATGATTCAATTTAGGCTTAAAGGGGTGGCAAATCAATGGGGTCATGAGATAAGGAAACTCTTTTAACCTTGTTATCTATGTTGAGTAGAGCAAAAGCTAAGACAAAATTCTGTGTGTGTGTGCAAGAAAAAATGTGTGCAAAAAGTGTGAAAAAATTCTGGTGTGTGCAAAAAGGGGTAAGAATAATGCAAAAAGAAACAAAAAGAAACAATAAGAAACAAATAGAAATCAAAAGATGGTGTGATCAGTGAATAAATACTCTCCAGTACCCCCACACCTATCCCAAATATTGTCCTCAATGTTTGAATATATATATATAGAGAAATGAAGGAGAAAAGGGAAAGGGACTTCCTGGCCTGTGGGTGATTTGACCAGTGACTTGGGCAAGCACTGGGCAAATCACTGGGCAGATCGCTATCTGTCACGGTGCTGGGGCAGAAAATGGTCCACCAGCAGGTCCAACAAGTGCTCCATCCTTTGCATTCGGTCCTCAATCCTACTGAGACGAGCCTCTACTGTCTGGTTGGGGGCTTCGTCTTCTGGTGGCTGAGGAGCATCCTGCTGGGGTCTGCTGGAAGTGTATTTGCTGGTTCTTGCCCTGTTTCCTGTGTTGTCCCATCTGCAGGGGCTGCTGTGGAGGGGTGTCCCGCGCTTCGTCATCACTGTCGGAGGGGATGGGTCTCGGCAGCCCTAGTTTCTTCCACATGAACGGTCCGCCGGTGGCCTTCATCTTAATTCTTACCATTGTGGTCTTGAGTTTGCCGGTGGGTGAGTGGTGGGTCGGAGAGGAGAAATCTTGAAGAAGAAGAGATAAAAACAGTAGATAGCGTAAAAAGTAAAAGAGTAAAAGAAAAGAACTACTTAAAGTGATTTGGGTATGTGAACTGCCCTGATCATTTAATGCTGGCCCTCTGGATTCTTGACAGGGTGATTTGACCAGTGATTTGGATAAGCAGTGGGCAAATCACTTGGCCAGACCGCTTCTCCTTTGCAGTTGCTGGGCTGGTATTGTTCACGCCCTTTTCTGATGATGTGCTTGATTTTGCGATTGGACCGGTGATCTTGGTCAAATTATCTGGGCAATTGGGCAAATCACTGCCCCGATCACTTGTGACTATGGTATATTCAGTCGATTTGCCCGGCGATTTGGGCAAGCAGTGGGCAAATCACTGGGCAAATCACTACATCTGGGCTGCCTCCCAGTAGCGCCCTATTTTCTGTCTTTGGCTGGACTTCAGTGTCTTGCTCAGCAGTCTTGGGAAGGGGGATCCAAGGGAACCTCCTCCACAACATGGACAATAAAACCTTCATAGAATCTCTTCAAACGATACCCATTAACCTTGAAAACCTTGCTTGTTTGTGGACTCCGTATGTCAATAGCTTCATGTGCTGTATCCTGTCTCTGATTCTGGTGAGATGAGCCTCCACCGAATGGTCTTGAGGTGCCTTTTATGTCCTCCAAGGTCCACCTAATTGCTTTTTTGTGCTTCTTTAACACATCAAGGAGCTTTTCCTCTTCTTCTTGGCTGAGCTGGTTAGAAATAATGACTGGAAGTGAATTTCCAGCTCCCAAGTAGGCATATTTGAGGTGGCTTGGCAATGGTTTCAGTTCTAGTGCTGATTTCTGCTGTTTGCTGTCTGATTTGGGCTGTGATTTGGGCAGATTATCTGGTGGTCTGGGCAAATCACTTTCTGTCAAGTCTGTCTGCTCCAGTGATTTGGTCTGTGATTTGAGCAGATTATCTGGTGGTCTGGGCAAATCACTGGGCAAATCACCCACATCCAGCAAGTTACAGCAGTCTGCTGTTTTTTCTGCTTCAGTGATGTTGCTGTCCACTTCTCCTTTCCTGCAAAGACCTTCATAAAGTAAGTTTTCTTGATCAAAATCAAAAATTTCTTGACTTAAATCATCAATAACATCAAGGCCATAAACAGGAGAAACATCATTGGGGAATTTCATGGCATCATAAACATTAAATTTGATAACTTCCCCTTCAAACTCCATAGTCAATGTGCCATCATGCACATCAATTTTTGTTCTTGCTGTGCTTAAGAATGGTCTCCCAAGTAGGATATCAGAGGTGATGTTGCCCTTATCCTCCTCCATGTCAATCACATAAAAATCTGCTGGGAAGACTAGTTGGTCCACTTGTACCAACACATCTTCTAGCACTCCCTTGGGGTAGGACAACAGATCGATCAGCCAATTGGATCATAATGCTGGTGCCCTTGAGTGTACCTGCATTCAACAAGTTAAAAATGGAAAGTGGCATGACATTTATTGAAGCTCCAAGGTCACACATGGCCTTCTTTATTCCCACATTGCCTATCTTGCATGAAACCGCGAACATTCCTCTATCCTTGCATTTGGTTGGAAGTTTCCTTTGGATGACAGCTGAAACACACTCCCCCACACTTACCTTTTCACGTTCAGCAAGTTTCCTTCGGTTGGTGCATAGCTCTTTGAGAAACTTGGCATACCTTGGATTTGCTTTATAGCATCAAGTAGGGGAATGTTGATTTCCACCTTGCGGAGTGTCTCCAATATCTCTTTTTCCTCTTTCTCCTTTTGGGATCTTGCAAATCTCTTTGGGAAGGGAGGAGGTACCTTGAATTTCTCCATAAGTTGCTGTTTCTGCCTTTGACTGGATTCTGCCTGGTCTGTTGATTTGGGCAGATCACTCTCTGCCTTCTCTGGTGATTTGGGCAAATCACTGCTGGACAGCTCAATTTGCCCAGCGATCGGGTCAGTTTCTACTAGTGAATTGGGCAAATCACTGCCCTGATCACTTTCTGGCAGAATTTCTTCCATGGCCTGTTTTTGCAATTTTTTAGCCTTGCTGTCTTGTAGCTCTTTTCCACTCCTCAATGTGATGGCACTAGCATTTTGTCTTGGATTTATCTCAGTTTGGGAGGGTAGCTTCCCTTGAGACTCAAATTTGCTCATTGAAGTGGCCATTTGGCTCACTTGTTGCTCAAGATTTTGGACAACAGCAGGGGATGCAATAGTGGCTGATTCAGTGGTGTATGTTGCTGGTTCAGTAAGTGCAACATCTTCTGGTTCAGTTAGGGCACTTTCTGAGGTTGCTGATTTTTGGACAGCAGGTGCTGTTTCTGCAGCAGGGGCTGTTTCTGTAGCAGGAGCTTCGGTTGGTGCTGATTTTTGGACAGCAACAGGTTCTGTAATTTTTGGTATAATTTTGGCAGTTTCAGCAGGTGGACAGCAGTTGTTGTCTCTATCTTCAGCGGCTTGGTCAGCAGCAAAGTCTGTAGGTGCAGAAAAATCTGCCGGTGCAGAAAAATTTGCAGCAGGGGCTTTGGCATGTTCGACAGCAGCTTCAACAAGCGTTGTTTGGGCAGTAGCTGGTTCAGCTTCAAGTGTAGTAGTGATTTGTGCAGCAGACTCAACTACTCGGTCTGTTTCTTGGGAACCTTCGTCATCGTCCCATAGATCTTGAAGCTCTTCCTCTTTTCTTAATATGTGTGTGTTCCAATGGTCAACCGCTTGATCCACTTGCTGTTGGAGAATTTTCCCAGAAATTCTCAATTTCCTTACCTTCTCTTCAAGTTCCATAAGGGAGTTTTGAGGTGTTGCTTGGGCTTGATAGTTTTGGTAGTAGTCAGCCTTTGCATAGTCATAATTCGGATTGTCCCCCCAACATGGATTGTATTGCAGATCTCTTTGGTAGTCATGGTAGTGGTCTGTCCTTGTATAGCCATAGCTCATATTGTCTCCCCAACCTGAATTGTATGTGTCAAGGTAGGAATTATGTCTTGGCTGTCCATAGAATCCTGCATGTGCTTGTTGAAGTTGTTGGGCTTGACCTATACCATAGTTTCTCACCATAGAGGTTAGTTCAGAAATTTGAGAAGAGAGAAAAGACATACTTACCGTAGCCATGCTTGTAAGGTCTTGGCAGTGCGTTCAATTTCAGGATCATAAAGAAGAGTTTCTTTACGATCAGCCCTGATCATAAAAGGAAAATACGTTAGTTTAAATCAATTCCCCGGCAACGGCGCCAATTTTTGATAGGCGGTTGTCGAAGCCGTCAAAAATAAACCTATTATCAACCAACAAAATAAATTTGTAGATAGTGGCAATAGGGTCGAACCACAGGGAATTGACACTAAAGATCTTCCTAATAATAACCAAGATAAGTAAATAACAAATAATTAAAAGAGGGGAGTTTGAGTTGATGAATTAAAACTAAATAGCAAAAGAAAGCAATAATTTAAAGATGAGTAAATCAATAAGAGAAAAGCTTCTAGTTGAAGTATGGTTCTATTTCAGATTGTTTAGAATTGATCATTGATTCTTTAATACTCCTATTTATCTCAATAAATTAGTTTTGGATGTGGAAGACGCTTCTCACAATCCAAATTCCTCCTTAGTTCTAGTTTGATTAGGAAACGTTCGCTAATCAAACACTAGTTAACAAGTTGCCAAGGAACGTCCTTGGGGCATTATAGCATCGAACAACTGTTAACTGCATTAAGACTTAGAGAAACATAATTCTAACCTTGCCAACCGCGTGGTCAAGTCTAGATCATGCAATTTGATTAAATGTGTATTTGAACAACCTAAGCAATTACGGACCTAAATCATTCAAATAATATTACTTAAGCAATTTAAAAACAATGGGCCCTTATTGATTCTAAAAGCAAAGTAATAATTATGGAAAGCTCAAATTGCATAAATATTGAAAAGAAATAGAAGTTTAACAATGGAGATTTAAATCTCCCAATTCATCACACAAATCTGAAATTCACCAACTTCAACTAGAAAAGAATGGATTTAGCCACTCATGGTGGACTAAATACACAAAAAGATGAAAAGAAAGAAAAGAAGAGTAGTTGCAGAGTTTCTGGCGAGGGAGAGGGTGCTGAGTTCCTGATCAGAAGGTGTCTTTGCTGGTTTGGAGGCTCTCCTTTTATAGCTGAAGAATTCTATCTATCTAGGGTTTTGAAATCCCTTTTTGATTTGGTGTTTGACTCCTCTTTTGATGTTGAATTTAATTGCAATTGGAATTCCTTGGATGAGAAGCTCTTTCGTGGCTCTTGGTTTTATGTTGGTAGTGATTGGGTTGGATTTGGACTTCTGAAAATTCGGATTTCTGTTTTCTACCCAAATTCCCGCTCTGCTGTCAGTTTCTGTTGTGAAAGTGATTTGTCCGGTGATTTGACCAGTTTCTTCAAGTGATTGGGCAAATCACAGACCCGATCACGTTTCTGTGAGTCAATTCTCTCTGTCTTCTGCAAGTGATTTGGCCAGTGTCTTCGAGTATCCTGGGCAAATCACTGACCTTATCACTTCTGCCTGTTGCCTCCAGGTTTCTGCTTCAGCTTGATCTGGGCGGATCACTGGGCAAATCACTGACCCAATCACTTTTCTGTCAATTTTCTGCACTTTTTCTCCAATTTTCCAATTTCTTCCTTTTCTGTAAAAACAAGATAAAAACCATAAATTAAACTAAAAAATGTGTAAATAAGCAATAAAAAAGATAATAAAAATGTGGCTAATTTATGCTTGATCAGACCCAGAGAGGATACTCTAACTCAGAAATCATCAAACCTAACCTCTCTATGGCTCTCAAAGCAACAAAGGAATGAGAAGCACCGGGGTCCATCAACGCATACACATCTGAACACCCAATGATGAGATTACCTGACACCACTGTGTTCGACGTGTTAGCCTCCTCCTATGTCACAGTGAAAATCTGTGCTGGGGCTACCGGATTTTCACCTCGGGAACCTGCTGCTGAAGTAGAGGCTGCCCCTCTCCCTCTACTTCTGCCACTACTCTGAGGCATGGCTGGAGCTGCTGGCTGTACTACACTGCCTGAACTCATCTGTTGGGATGGTGCAAAAGTCACCTGAGGACAATCCCGAGCAAAATGCCCTTCCTGTCCACATCTAAAGTAGGCTGAAGATCCCAACTGACAAGCTCCCCTGTGTGGTCTCCCACATCTCCTACATACTGGACTGCTTGCACCAGTGCTTGAGCCACTACCTATTCCCAGACCAGACTTGACTTTATTCTAGAACTTACTCTTTGTTCCTTTTGCTCTATCCCATCTTTTGCTGCCTGAAGTTCCTGAACTGGGGGCCTTCGACCCCGAAGCCTGTGCTTTTGATTGTCTCTGAATATTGGCACTTGCTTCCATTTTCCTGGCTGCGTCCACAATAGAGTGGAAACTCTCCTTTTCTGCTGGAAGAATCAAAGAAGAATACCTGGGATGCAATCTCATAGTATATCTCCTTGCCTTCTTCTGATCAGTATCATAGGCTTGACCCGCATACTGAAGCAAATCCAGGAACTTATCTGTAAACTCGTCAACACTCATCTCGTCTGTCTGTCTCAACTGCTCAAATTCTATTACTTTCATCTCCCTGGAGCTATCAGGAAAAGCCCACCCTGCAAACTCATTGGCGAACTCTCCCCATGACATACTGTCCATCTTGGGCTCCATATAGTTCTTGAACCATTCTTGAGCTTTCTTACACTTAAGTGTAAACCCCGCCATCTCAATGGCTCTACTATCATCAGCTCCCAATTCACTGGTTATCATCCTAACTAATCTGAGGTATTCAAATGGATCATCTCCCGTGTTGTATTTAGGAGCATCCAATTTCAGGTACTCTATCATTTGCACTTTACCTCCAGATGAGCTAGGTTGATGTCTGTCAACAACAGGGGCTACTGGTTCTAGTGGTGGTGGTGGTACTGGGTCATTTAGCTCTGGGTGTGCTGCACTTGGATGGGTAGGGGAAGGTGGATACATAGGATATGGTGGGTAATAATGAGGATAAGGCATATAGGGCATGTACGTAGGATATGGGACAAAGCTAGAGTACTCCGACATACCATCCATCGGATACCCTGGGTCCTGAGGAAAGGATGGATAGCCATAACTTGAGGCCTGAATGCCTCCTTGAGACTCTCCCATACCTTCTTCAGATCTGCCTACACCCATGCTTCCATCTCTAGACTGGTCAATCTCCATAGCCTCCCTCACTTCCTCTGATCTTCCTCCTCTCACGATACCTCTTCTGCTCTCATCTACAGACCTTCTAGGGTCTATTGACGTACCTTCCCTGCTAGATCTTTGTGACCTTGCCCTTGGTAATGCAGGAGGACGAGCAGCTGTTCTCTCACTATCTGGTGGGACTCCAGTCAATCGAGCTGATCGACGAGTTCCTCGCATCTTACCTCTGAAAAACCACAGCACATATCACAACATATCAGTACCGCATATAATAAGAAAACACATGCAGAAAGCATAGCATCAAATAGACAGGACGCAACATCCTATCCTAGTGGACATGATTCCCTATTGTGCTTGACCACTTCTAACCTTTATGAGCCCGACACTCTCTCTATAGGTCCGATCATGTGAACCTAGGGCTCTGATACCAATCTATAATGACCCCAAAATGGACCGTCACCGGCGCTAGGATTCAGGTCGGCTTAGGCCGCCAGAACCCGTAGCAAGCCTGCTATACTCTCTGTGTACCTGTAAATTTCATACATGATCATACATTATCCGTGAAAATAAAAACTCGTTTCTGAAACAAGGCTTAACCTATGCATGCACTATCTCTGTACTCTGTACTCTGTACCTTGTACTCTGTACCCCTGACTAGAGCTTGCTCTAGATGGGTTAACTCATACCTGTTAAGCCTGATTTTTCACATACTCTGTCAAACATATACATATACAGATCATGTACCTACGACAAGATTTACAACACAAAATAACTAAGTCAAGCACAACTTTAAACACAACTAGTACATCTCTTTAATATTACATGTCCACCCTAAGCTATTACAAAGCTCTTCTCTCTTCCTGAACTCTGCTGGACTTCCCCTATACACTGAACCTGCAAGACTGGGGTTAAGGGAGTGGGATGAGCTCTATAGCCCAGTGAGTAGAACAGTAAAACATATCAATAAAACATGATCTGATGGAATGCATCATAACACAGACAATCCACATCAAGGGTAAACCTGTCACCAAATAGTCCTAGTATCTCATACCAGGGCGTAGTCAAAGGCACCTGGATTTCCTGTCTCATATATGTATATGTGTATATAACACCTTTACTTACCATTGCCAGGGCGTAGTCAAAGGCTTCTGGACTTTACTATACCTGCCAGGGCGTAGTCAAAGGCTCCTGGACTTCTATACCTGCCAGGGCATAGTCAAAGGCTCCTGGGCTTATCTCAGTGACTATTGGATCACTCAGCATTCACCCACATCAACAAATAACTATGCAATGCAACATATTCGTGGATTCTAATGCAATCAACCTACTGCATAACCATGATGCATGACATATGCTAAAAACATTCCAGTTCTCAAGTAAAAGTATTAAGTTTAGTTCCACTCACCTCTGGCTAGCTGGACTGACTCTGCAGGCTCTGTAAACTCTGGAGCAGTACTCACTGCTGCTCTCTCTGGTTCCTCTAGTCTGTGTAGGCACAGATAAACTCAAATGAGGGACCAAACTAACTCAAGAACAACTCTATTAACTTCCCCAAGAATCCCCTTAAACTCACTCAAACATCCATGCAAAGCATGCAAAGGAAGGCTGGACAGGACACTTTCGGCGGCAGGTTCGGCGGTCGAAAGTCCTCTCCAGAGACGAAACTCATGCACCTTCGGCGGCCGAATCTCAACTTTCGGCAGCCGAACCCTTTCGGGGGCAAGTTTCGGGGGCTGAAAGGCACTCCAGAGACGAAAGTCTCTAACCTTCGGCGGCACCTTCGGCGGCCGAACCTCCCCTCTAGAGCCGAAAGTCCAAAAGCTCGGGGGCAAGCTTGGGCAGCCGAAGCCACCTCCTCAGCACATTCGGCGGCCGAACCTTTCTTCGGCGGCCGAAGCTGGGTTCATCAAGAAGGCAGAACCTGCTCTGCCTCACGCCAAAACACACCAAAACTCTCCCAATCTTGAACACCTCAATTCCTCAACAGGCATACACCCAAGTATATGCTCAAAGGGGTCAAAAACTACCTAAGAACCCCAACAACACAAACACATAACACACAAATAAGCTTTTCTCACAAATATATCAAAAACTCTCCTTTAACCCTATTCATGTAACTCTCTCCCAAAACCTCATAAAACCGTCAGAAAACATAAAAACAAGGTCAGGATCTTCACTTACCTCTTGAAACTAAGAAGATGAACGACCCTAACGTGGAGTTTTGAAGCAACTCTTCTTCAAACTCTCCAAACTTCACAACTTGTGGTTTTAGCTCAAAACCTTCAAAATAACATAAAAATCAATCAAACCTTTGCATGATTTGATGAAAACATGAAGAAACCTTCAGAAGGACAGGGTCTCACCTCAGAAAGTGAAAGAAACGGCAAAGCTTATCCTTTCAACCAACTGAGGGCCTTTTATAGGTGGCTGGCCAGACCACCTTCGGTGGCCTATCGTGAAACCGAAAGCCATGCATGTTCGGCGGCCAAACCTCAACTTCGGCGGCCGAACCTGGCTTTTCTGCCTTGGTTCTTTTCTTTCAAAAACTTAGTTCCCATTAACTTGAAAACCTGAAAACATACTTCCTGATTCTAAAAAAACACATAAATCCTACCCATCTAGAGAATTCCGACATCCTGGATTCCACCGGACGACAGGAATTCCGATGTCGGACTCTCGCCGGGTATTACAACTTAGTTGTGCCACTTCTACGTCAATCTATTTACTACATTTCAGACCACTCCCCCACTTACTGCTTTAGCCCATCTTCTTCAGTGGCTATCAATCAAATACTGAGAGTTGAACATCTCTTTAACTCCTTAGTAATATAACCAACTCAATCTTGGTCACCCTTTGCTCTACACCATATTACTTCAGGTTTCAACCTTCTTCAGGAAGGTTTTAAGCTCAGTCATGTATCTTGAATTATTATCACAATTCGCTTACTCTATTAAAAGTTAAATGCCACATTCTTTTGTGTCAACCATAGATGTTGAAAAATTCCTTCGTGTACTTTTCTTATTAACACATTGTTGGAGTTTATCAACTCTCTTGAATAACAAATGTTAGATTTTTATAGTAAGATTGAAGCTTACCATTTTATATCCCCCTTTTTTCATGTAAAGAGTGAACATTCTCTATCCATAGGATTTTACACTTCCATTCTTCGAATAGATTTAGCTTATAGTTTGACCAAATAAATATTATTCTTTATATGTCTGCATAGTCACAATTCTCAATAATATTAATAAATAAGTTCATATTGAAGAAAAAATTATTTACCTCCATCCCACAACAAGGATTGAGGTTCTGGGATTCCACCCTTGCCTACTTCATAAGTATTAGCTCATAATTCACGCCATTGATAATTGCTCCTCTGGTTCACTTCTGAAGTACTACTCATAGTCTCTCTTATGTCATATTTAATATTTTCGCACCATTTCTACAAAAAAAAAAACATGAGAGGACTCTGCCTCAATTCTATCTTAGGAGGCCTCTTGCCTCAATTCTGAGTGAGATGGTCTTGGGATTCTCAGATGGCCTCAAGCTCTATTGGCTCATCCTCCTCCTTATCATTATACCTTGAGGTCATTACTCTCTCTCCAAGGGTCACTAAAAGGGAGTATGTAGCACCTAGTCATTACCCTCTCTCTAGAAGACATCTCAAATGGAGTGTGCATCACTAGGTCATTATCTTTCTCCCAATAGTGTCCCAAGTGGAGCGTGCAACACCTCTAGTTGATATAACCATTATAGCCAAAATGCTTATGCTTTTGTCTTCTTTGCCTCACAACTATTTGTCTACTACTCCTCATAGCTTCCCAATTAGGAGGTCATTGCCTCACCTTTCATCATCTTACACTCAAGATCACCTCACCGGGTGTCATTCGCATGAAAGAGATTTTGGGTGGCCTCAATCTCTAGACAATTTGGCTATCACCGCCAACAATGTTCATTTTCCCTTTTTAGTGCCTCAAGGCACTCATAAACGGAATCAATCTCCAACGTCCTCCCCTCTTGGGTGGCATAGACATTCAACAAGGCAACAAGGTTCTCAACCCTTCTTTCAAAGGCCTTCATGCGTGTGCCAAACTTCATCATACTTCCACACCTCTGCTTTCCAAGTTACCCAATTGGGCATTGATAGCGGTTGTCGAAGCCGTCAAAAATAAACCTATTAAATAATCAACAATTAACTTGTAGATAGTGGCAATAGGGTCGAACCACAGGGATTTGACACTATGAATTTTCCTAATAATGACTTGGACAAGTAAATAACAAGAAATTAAAAGAGGGGGGTTTTGTTTTGATGATTAAAACTAAATAGCAAGAGAAAACAATAATTTAAAGATGAGTAAATCAATAAGAGAAAAGCTTCTAGTTGAAGTATGGATCTATTTCAGATTGTTTAGAATTGATCATTGATTCTTTAACACTCCTATTTATTTCAATAAATTAGTTTAGGATGTGGAAGACGCTTCTCACAATCCAAATTCCTCCTTAATTCTAGTTTGATTAGGAAACGTTCGCTAATCAAACACTAGTTAACAAGTTGCCAAGGAATGTCCTTGGGGCTTTTAGCATCGAACAACTGTTAACTGCATTAAGACTTAGAGAAACCTAATTATAACCTTGCCAACCACGTGGTCAAGTTTAGATTATGCAACTTGATTAAATGTGTGTTTAAATAATCTAAGCAATTACGGACCTAAATTATTCAAACAATTGTTACTCAAGCAATTAAAAGCAATAGGCCTAAATTGATTCTAAAAGCAAAGCAACAATTATAGAAAGATCAAATTGCATAAATATTGAAAATAAATAGAAGTTTAACAATGGAGATTTAAATCTCCCAATTCATCACAAATCTGAATTTTCCAACTTCAACTAGAAAAGAAAAGTATTTAGCCACTCATGGTGGACAAAATCACAAAAGAAAAGAAGAAGAAAAGAAGGAGACAAGCTGCTGTATTTTTCTGCAGAATTGCTGAAGATGAGATGATGAGATGCTGGCTTGGATGCTGCCCTTTTATAGCTGGAGTTTTCCAATTCCAATTTGATTAGGGTTTGGAAATCTCTCTTTGATTTGGTCTTCTTGGTAGTCTTTGATTCCTCTTTGGATTTTGTATTTGATTGAGAATGGAACTCTCTAAGTGAAGGGCGTGGCTCTTGGGACTGATCTTGTGGTGTTTGAAGTGGATTTGGACTTCTTTTCTTTGAATTTGGATTTTCTGCTCTTTTCCCGCTTCTGCTGTCAATTCTACTGTCAATGTGATTGGGGCAGTGATTTGGGCAGATCGCTTGGTCTATCTGCCCCGATCGCTTTTTGTAAGTCTGTCCAGTTTCAGTTTTCTGTCATTTTCTGCACTTTTTCTCTATTTTTTCAATTTCTTCCTTTTCTGTAAAAACAAGGTAAAAACCATAAATTAAGCTAAATAATGTGTAAATAAACAATAATAAAGATAATAAAAATGTGGCTAAATTATGCTTGATCAGGCATCATGAGAACGTTTCAAGCGTTAGGAGGCCTCAAGCTTTATTGGCCTACCTTTTCCTTGAAATTGCTCATTAGGATTTTGGGTGACCTCATTCTCTATTAGCACACTCTCACCTCTACTCTTATTGGGGGGATCTTGGATGGCCTCAAGCTCTTTTGGCACATCCTCATCCCTACTCCTCTTGGCTGGATTTTGGATGGCTTTAGGCTCTCTTGGCACACCCTCACTTCCAAAGAATCTGGCTACCACAACCAAAAGATATTTATTTTTCTCTTCTAGGTCTGCATTCTTCTTTTCTAGTGCCTCAATGCGCTTATCTCATTGCTCAAAAGCAAGGGACATCCCTTCTTGGGTTGGGCACTCCTTTATCCAATCCAACAACTCTTCAACTCTTTTCTCTAGGGCATCCACTCGTGAGTTTCTTTTCGTCATTCCTTTATATTGCTCGCAGATCTTTCTTATTCTAATACCAATTGTCATGGTTTCAAATTTTAGCACTTGCTTGGAACCGTGCGGCACTTGTTTTGAATACCTTCTAGCCAAGTCAGCCTTATATTCTGTGAATATAAACAACTTGATGAGTCAAGGTTATATAAGGGAACAACACAACCAACAGGCCGTATTCAATCAGAAGCCTCACCATAGACTCGATAGATAAAAACTGAATATGAGAATTCATGAACAGGTTACTTATTTTATTCCAGAGGTAAAATAGTAATTATACATTATCATCGACTCGATTATTGCAATAATTCCCACCTCCCTTGTAGACAGGGAATGGTCTATAAGCAATGAAGGTGTAATACCCGACTAGACCCCGGCACCGGAATTCCTACCTTCCGGCAGAATCTCCATTGGAATCCGAAATTTCTTGGATGTCAGAATCTTCTAGAAGGGTAAAATAAAGGTTTTCTAAAATGTTTTTACGTGTTTTTGTGGTTTGATTAAGAAAGAAAATTGAGTTTTGAAAGAAAAGAAAGTTTTGAAGGGAAATGCCAGGTTCGGCCGTCGAACCTCATGTTCGGCCGCTGAAGGTGGCTCCCTTTTGCTGCCGCCGAATGTCAAGTTCGACCGTCGAACGTGGTGGAGTTGTGAAAGCACCTTTGGCCTCCGAAGGTGGTCTGGCCAGCCATCTATAAAAGGCTCCATATCCGAAAATGGGCGAGTTTTCTTCTCCATTTTTGGGCAAAGGTGAGTCCATGCCCTTCCATGGTTAGTTTTGATGTTTTCCTTCAAATCATTCATGTTTTTGATGAGTTTTAACTTGGTTTTGAAGATTTTTTAGCAAAGATCGAAGTTTGGAAACTTGGAGACCCCGGAGCCCATTTCCTCCACATCTCCAAGTTTGGATCGCCTCTCCTCTCGATCTTCAAGAGGTAAGAGTAGATCCTCACCCTCTCTTATGTTTTAAGTAAGTTTTGAGGGGTTTTAAGGGTATATGATGCATGTTTAGGATAGATCTAAAATGTCAGGGTTTGTGTACCCTTTATGGTAAATGCATGCTTAATGTGATGATTGTTGGGGTATAGGCTAGTTTTAAGCCCCTAAATGCTTGAATATGTGTTTATGCATGTTTTAGTATAGTTTTGATGCTTGTTGGGTTGTTGAGAGTGGCTGAATTGGCAAGGCAGAACCGGGTTTTGCCCTTTAGAAGAGCCCAGGTTCGGCCGTCGAAGCCACTTTCGGCCGCCGAACCTGCTTGTGGAGACAGTTTGGCTGCCGAACCCTGCCCCCGAAAGTTTGAACTTTTGGCTCTGGAGGGGAGTTTCGGCCGCCGAACCTGCCCCCGAAGGTTAGTGAGTTTCGGCTCTGAAAACACTTTCGGCCGCCGAACCTGCCGCCGAAAGTGGTTGAGTTTCGGCTCTGAAGGGACTTTCGGCCGCCGAACCTGCCGCCGAAAGTGCCCTGTTCAGCCTTCCTTTATATGTTCTCTATGATTGTTTTATGATGTTTTAGGGGGGTTTTTGGGGAGTTGTTTAGAGTTATATTAGTGTATGTTTGGTCCCTCATTTGAGTCCACTTGTGTAGGTTCGGACCCGGGGAACCGAGGACCCCAGTAATGAGATAGCTGCTTTAGAGTCAGCCTGAGGTGAGTAGAATGGATCTTTATGTTTCAAAGCAAATAAATTTTTGAGCATGTTCATGCATCACGAATGCCATGATATATACTAGGTTGTTTGCATTAGAATTCACGAGTATGTTGCATTGCATATTATGATGTTGATGTGGATGGATGTTGGATGACCCATAAGCCCTCGATATGATATGATGACGATGATACAGTACGAAGTCCAATGAGGCCCATTCTACGCCCCTAGCACTATGTAAGAGAAAGATCGATGGGCCCATTCTACGCCCCCTGGCATATTGGATATGCTATGTTATGTTATGTTTAAGAGAAAGACCAGTGGGGCCCATTCTACGCCCCCGGGCACCATTGGAATGTGTAGAGGGCTATTGGTGACAAATCCATCCGTGATGTGAATTGTTTGTGATGTGATGCATTTCATGATGGCATATGTTTATAAACTGTTTTATTATTCTGCTCACTGGTCTCTAGTAGCTCACTCATTTCCCCTAACCCCCAGGTTTGCAGGTTCAGGATAGACCGGGAAGTCGTCAAGAGTAAAAGAGGTGTCTATGTAATAGAATAGTTGTAGACATGATGAAATGGTATGTAATGTAATGAAATGTAAAATGATGTAATGTAAAGTAATGAAATGAGGATTAGTATTGTGCTTGGCCCTAGTGTTTATTGTAAATCCTTGTTGTACATGATCTAGATGTAAATGTTTAATGTTATGGTATGTTGAATCAAGCTTGATGTATGAGATGTTGACCCAATTAGAGCATTTGATGAGGGCTCCAGTAAGGGGTTTTATGTTTACAGTATAGTGCATGCACAGGTCAAGTTTGGTATACGTGAAAGTCTAAAGTTTTTATGTAAATGTATGATCATGTATGAGATTTAACAGGTATGACAGGTCGTATGTTAGGCTTGCTACGGGTCCCGGCGATCTTAAGTCGATATGGATCCTAGCGCCGGTAGCGGTTCGATTTCGAGTCGTTACAGAAGGCACAGCTTATGAACTTCATAGACCTACGATAGCCAACTGGATCCAATCTCGCTGGTAGCCAACTGGGCCCAACCCTCGCTAATCGCTAACTAGTCACTCCCATCTAAAGAGTTTTAAAAATAACTAAGACTTGTGACAGGAGGAGACATCAATATGTCTCATATGATATCCTAAAATAAATATATAGAAAAAAATCATAACAAATTGTGTCAACCCTTATCTTCCTATTAATTTTTACTAATTTATTTTAATATTACTTCTTGAGAATTTAATGTTTGAAAATTACGATTTTAATCCCTAAAAACTCTATGATATTGACACTTAACACTTAGCAATTTTAATCCCTAAAAACTCTATGATATTGACACTTAACACTTAGCAACCCTGCGTCCCCAATCTAGTTCAGAGGAAACTGGGAAAGCAGATTGGGAAATAATACGTTAAAAAATTAAATTACTTTTTATATTCTACATTTTCCTTTTCATTCACTTTTTTCAACTTAATAAAAGTAAAAAAGATCTTAATAATTTTCAAATTGAATTAATATTATAAATTATTTATATTAAAATTTTACTATTATGAATTTTTTTAGTTTCTCAATAATTATTTTGGGACAATTAATTAATGATTAATACGAATTGCGAATTTGAAGAATTTCTCCCGCCATATACCTTTACTAATTGTACCCTCATTTTTATATTTCTCTATTTATTTATTTCACCATTTATTTTTTCTCATAATTAATAAAAATAAATTTTAGTTTATAAATGTAAAAATATGTTACTTAATATTTTTCTTCTTTATTTAAGAAATAAATTTTATGATTCTATCACATTTATGAATCTGGATTTTGTTTGAAAATTTTCTTTTGAAAAATAATAATTTTTCAGAAGGACTCGGACATGGTCTTACAGGATCCGGCTGGATTTGAAATTAATTTTTTTATATAGATACTGTTTTAAATATTGATAAATAAAGTTTAATAGATGATTGGGATAAAACTTTTTTTGTGAGGGATAAAACTCCTTTATTTAAGCTGTTCTAACATTTACCCACTTGCATGCAACTGAAACCAAACTTGTTAAGAGTGAATAGTTTTAAGCATCAACTTATTCCAAAAGGATATGAACAAAAGCAACAAAAAGTTTTAAGTATCATCAATTCAGACAGCTTAAGCTACAAGCTGTGGAACAATTGACATGAACTCCCATCAATCCTCTGAATCATCTGCAACATCATCCCTTGCCATGGAACTACTGTCCAAGAATGGATTTGATTCCTCAGCAGAGTCTGCAAACTCTTCTTTGTACATTTCTTCTATCATAGGCTTCCACAGCCGTACTCGAGCATTTATGAACCAGTTTGAAACCTGGGTACGCCAAAACCAAGCCGGTTCATAAAAGGAAGAAACATGAAGGTGTTGTTTGAAAAGGATATTGCAATACTTAACTTGATTCTTGGTCAGGCTTGTCTGTGATGCCAACATTAGCTTCTCAGAATCATTTGGATACCTGTGTCAGCAACAATCAGCAAGATATACAATTTATTAAAGATCTAGCATTTATTTTAAAAGCAACTTACGGGTGCAAGAAGTGCTCAAAAAGCCAAGAGCGAAGGATGGTCACCGAGGTCTCTGGTAAGCCTCTGATGGGTCTCCATGCTTGCCTTTGGCTTTGGATCATTCCAAGCTGTTGAAGAGACATCCGATTATGTCCTGTCTCTTTATCAAACAGACTAAGTCGCGACAATCCCTTGCTGATTTTCGGTAAATCTTGTGAAAGTGTTCTTCTTGTTGCTTTGATTTGAGACAATATAGCATCTCTCAGGTTGCAGAAGTGTCGGGACATGGCTTGGAGGGCTTGAGCAGTATAAGATTGGGCCGTCCCGAAACCCGCTATCTCCTCAAATGATGATATTACTTGTTCCATTTGATGATAATACTTCTCATATCTTCCCTCAATCTGAAAAATGCAGTGATTAATACTGGAGTTTAGAATCCAAAACGGCAACCAGAATTTTCAGACAAAGGACTAACCTCGTCCAGCAATGCCACAAGCTTTGTAAATTTAACCTGAAGCTCATGTCTATCAGCTGGTATGAAACCATTACAGCATAATTCTGCTTTTAATTCAGAACAAAGTCCTAGAGCTCCTCTTCTTCTACTAGAAAACAACTTCCCCACAAGCTTTTCATTGTTAATTCCAGCTGCTTTGGCATTAACACTAACAGTTTCTTCTAAGAGGACCTGAGCAGGCTTTAAATACCTCGATTTCTTTATAGCAACGGAAAAAGATTCTGTTCCATAAGAAGTGGAAGATGATCTGCTTTGCACGGTTGATGATGAAGCAAATGCATTACAAGTGTAAGAATAGTGATTGTTTACTTGTTCAAATCCAGGATTACAATCTTTTCTTGCATATTCTTCAGGAAACAAGTAACTGGGGCTAACAAAATCTGAATTAGTGGATCTCTGCCTGTATTGAACTTGAGAAGCAAGCATGTGAGGACCAAGAGACAATGACAGCCCCTGAGGTTGATGATTGGTTGCATTTGCAGCTCCAAGAAGATCCATTAAATGTCTAGTGTGGCTAACCTCAGAGTCTTGTTCCATTGAAGGAGCTTGTACAAGGTCTATTGACCTAGACATTCTTTCTCCATGAGAATGTGTGCTTGGCATTAAACCAAGAGACTGAGGGAATGTGTTGCTGTCTCTTAAATCTGAACCATAACCATTGAAATTCTGGTTTTCGAACTGGTTTTGACTGGTAACAAAGCCTGAGATGAAGAATTGTTGTACCATACTAGAAGCTAGATTTTGGGGTGAATCATGTGAAACCATAGTAACCAGTAGAAAAGAAGAAACCCCCCACCCCCCAAAAAAGAAGAAGAAGAAGAATATTGGTTTAACAGAAAGAAGTGCTGTGAATTAAGAAAGTTACATGTGAAAAGTGTAGTTCATAATTTTATACGAACTGACTTTTGGGAAACAAAGTTCATTGATAGCGAAAAGAATGGTAGTGCGAAACCCAGTTTAGTGCAGGCAAATAGCAAAATTTCAAACTAGAAGAACAGCAAGAAAATTACAGAAAATAAAAGCAAGAGAAGAGAGAGAGAGAGGACGACGAGAAACAAATTTGTAATAAAGCGTAAACAGAAGGTAAAAGTACAGAACCAGTAGAACAGAATTCAAGAGAAGCCAATATCTCATTAATATTTTCCGCTAGTCCAACTCTCTCATTGAATTAACAAAATCCAAGGAAACCCCCTAAAGATCTAATGGAAATCATTATTTTATTATATGCATAAAACAATGAAGGCCAGAGGCTCAAGGCAGAAGATCCACCAACCAATGGCAGCTAAATACTTCTGTTTACGCTAATAATTCACAGAAGAAAGCACAGAGCCCATATTTCTTTCTGAAATATAAACAGAGCAGGTCTAAAACTAAGCAGCCAAAAGCTATAATGCCTAATAGGCTAATAATATAGTTTCTGATAGTTGTGCAAAGGAGTGAAGTTAATTGGTCAAGAGAAAAAAAAAAGTGAGAGAAAAAGATGGTCCCCCAGCTTCGATGAGTCATGACCATAAAACAAGAAGCAAAAGCATCAACCCTTCAGCTTTAAGTTCATGCAGTTGTATTTCGTTGGCTGACAATGTACTTTCAATGCAAGAAAAACAGTGAATCTCTCTCTCTCTCTCTCTCTCTCTCTCTCTCTTCACAAGAGCAAGAGGGAGACCTCTTAACATGTTAAATTGTTTTATTTACTGGGTTAGGTTGCTTTAGACTGAAAAGGAGGATAAAATTGTAAGCTATCTTTTGCATACTCCCAGTTTTAAGATTGACTGTTTTTGAGACTGTAACCATATGGGAATAACTATCTTTTTTTCCCTGTTAGGTGTTGTAATCATGCACAGAGATGTTGAAAGATCACTGAAAATAAAAATCTTTTAAGAATGAAGAGAAAATAAAATTGGGATTCTTGCTCCAGAGAGAGAGAGAGAGAGAGAGAGAGTTTTGTGGGTGTGGTTCGGTCATTGATGTGCTGATGAGATGATTCTCAGTGTTTTTTCTTGGGGGGCTAGTCCTTTTACATTAGCTTTAGTAATGATTGCCGTTTTTGTTCCTTTGTCCTCCTCCAGTTGTCGCTCTCTTTGTTTTTTACTAGGACCTGAAAATGGCTCACCCTCGCAAGATTAAAGGTATCTGTGTATTCTGAAGTCTGAAACTATCCCAGTAAATTTCAACCAGATGAATACAACTAACTCTGCTTGCTTTCTCCCCACAAATACTCTTTGACTTGGTGATTGGTGGTCGCTAGTAGCAGGAGTATCTAAATTTCACCTAATAGACAAGAAGAAGATACGAACAACAGCCAGGGGAGGATGATGTAGATTTTTCACTGCCACTAAGATTCCAACTCCAGATCTTGCTTTAGCCACAACTTCATTATTACTGAGCTAAAATTCATTCATAATTTGGGTCCAAGTGGCAGAAACTTTAGCAATTTATCAGCCAGCCTCGCCTTTCTAATTCTCATCCAGTAGTCGTTTTCTTGCCTATGCAATGCAGGATTAGCTGCCCAGCTCAGGAAAACTTTACTACAAGAAGAAAAGATGATCATCTCCTAAGCCATTAGTGCACTTTCAAGTATCAAGCAGGAACAGAAGGCATGGAGCCAGGAAGCAGAATGCACATATGTAACCAACATTGTGGTTTGTAGAAAAAATAAACAACTGAAAAAGACTAATGAGATCAGAAAATAGCATCAAAGAAACCAGAAAGCAATAGACATATAAAGTGGGACCACATCTCACATCTCAGCTGCTAGAAAATTTTAATGTCTGATATCAAGACAAATCATGAAGCAAAAGAAAAGAGAAAAAATCCTTTAATTTACTTTACTTTAGAGTTAAATTAGTAGAGCAAAACCTGAAAAATCATTCTTTGACAAGACATATTCTTGTTAATCATGCAAGGTAAGTTTCAAGTCACATATACATCAGAAAATTTCTGAATGTGATACAATCAGTGTCACAATAATGGAGTACTTTTACAAAATTCCTTATTCAACAGTGTACACAAGACCACAACCATTTTATTGCATCTTTACAAATATGCCTACAATTCCACCAATCTATTTTTATATTACAAGCAGACTTCATGCCCGTATGTACATTAATATCTATAGCAGCATTAGATTTCTTGTATCAAAAACTATTAGAAAATAAAATAATGAGTTCCAGGCAGTATCACAAAGCATGTAATTTCTGTTTTTGGCTATCCACAACTTGATTAATCCTTCTGTCGGCAAGAATGATTTTTTTATCAATAAAACCAAAAGCACTAAAGCAAGAACAATTTATTTCAGACCACAAAATCACGTAACAGATGGGAATTTCCAAGCCTGTCTTGTTGCTTTCCCATATATATGCAATGATAGTCGATCGTGTCAGGTCCCATGGAGGAAGCTGCTATATTGTTACCTCTGATTTGATTCCCACCGGACATGGGAAAAGCATCACTTTCATGATGTTGCAGTCCTAATGCAAGAGACACTTGATTGCCAATTGCAAATCCACTCAACTCTGATATGTCATATGAGAGAGCAGCAGGCATAAGACTCTCATCACCATGCTGGTTACTTGGGATATCCTTGTCTAGATAAGGGCTTTGTTCATCCATGTTAGATCTTTGGTTGCCCTGGAGTTTTGTAATCCTAGAATTTGTGACATCTCCAAGAGAATTATTCTGAAGCACTGTTTTTGCTACAGGTTTGTTCATTTCTATGTCAAGAAGGGGATCAAACTTTAAGGCATGAACTTGACCTGTGCGGTTACTATCAGCAGCTGCAGACGTCAAACTGTCTTGCAATTCATCTAGCCTATTCTCAGATACCAGTTGATTCTCTCCAAGTGCTTTGGTTGCATCATCTAGAGAAGATTTAGAGTTTGCTTCAGAATCTGCAAATTCTTCTTTGTATATTTCCTCAACCATGGGCTTCCAAAGACGCACCCGTGCATTAATAAACCAGTTTGCAACCTGATCCAAATATGACAATAATAATCATGGCATGTGAACAAAGAAAAGAGAAACTCGACAATTCATATGGATCTTGAGTAATACATTGTCTGGAGAACAACAGATACTTCTCAAGTACACAGAACAAAGGCACACATGAAACTCAAATAGACAAGTTCACAGGATTCGTGCTAAGGAGATCCTCGACATAGAGGTTCAAAAATAAAACGCCAAGCAAGGAACAAACTTCATGAATTCAGTCATCATCATCATAAGAAAATTGCGAGCAAGGAAAAATATGAATGACCTAGATTCAGAGAATAAGATTTCTACCTGGTTTCTGGTTAATCCTGTCTGTTTTGCTAGAGTGATTTTCTCCGAGTCATTAGGGTAGCTGTTCATGTGAAATCAGGAAAGAGTTGCATAAATAAATAAACTGATATTGCAAAAAAAAAAAAAAAATACAACTGCTACTGAGAGAACTAGCATCCAGAAACATACGGATGAAGGAAATGCTCAAAAAGCCAAGCTCGAAGAATTGAAACAGAGCTCTCAGGAAGGCCCCTTTGAGGCCTCCATGCATGACGCATAACACCAAACTGTTGGAGAGCCCTCTGTTGCCTGAGTTGCTGATCCACATAGCGGAGACGTGGTATCCCTCCTTGACCATTAGGAGAGTTACTTTGCTCCCCGAGTCTTCTCCTCGTTATTTCTATCTGGTTGCTGATTGCATCACGCAAACAGCGGAAATGACGGGAAATTGTCTGGATAGCAAGTGCTGTGTATGATTTAGCTGCTCCTTGACCAGCCACCATGTCAAAAGAAGACACCACAATTTGCATTTGATGGTAATACTCTTTGTATCTTCTATCCACCTATAGAAAAGCATATCATTTCTCAAGCACAGCCACACGCAAAGAAACATAATGAAATTATCCAGATAGATTCAGCAGGAAAATGGGCTTACCTCATCCAACATGGACAAAAGCTTTATCTTCTTGTTCTGAAAATCTTGTCTTTCTGCAGAAGTTAACTCGGAAGAGGAGTTGGCAGTTGACTCATTAGGGCCAGATGAAATCCCACTTGATGTTGGAAGGATAGATTGGCTGCTAGGTTTCCCATCATTCTCCTTGATGTCATCAAAACATTTGTTAGATTGGAGCTGCTTTAAGGCCTTTCTGAGATTAACGACTTCATCAAGAAGTTGTTGAGCTGCCTTGAGGTATTTAGAGTTTGAGGTAGCATTAGCATAGCCACAAGTTTCATACATATATGCATCAGAATGCATATCTTTTTGGGCATCTAAGCACTGAGGATTGCGAGAAACCTCTGTTCGGATAAGGTTACTTTGATGATTTTCACCACCACCGGAGGATAATATCCACTTCCCCATTACTGGAAGATGTGGACTCGATGATGAAGGTAAAATTAGGCTGGGATTTTGATATTGAAATGAAGGAACAGAGACTGCAGGTTGCATCTCTGTGCCAAGTCTTAGAGATAATCCCTGACATTGAAAATTCTGTTCACTAACATGGTTGCCTGCTGGATCAGTTGACGCTGTGTTTAAATGTCCATCAATAGGTTGCAAACTCATTGTGGCACTTGTAGGTGGAATGAACATCATCTCATTTCCATCTCCAGCAGATGCAAATTCAGCACAATGGTCAGAAGACAAGGAACTCTCAGTTAAAAATTCTGAATAAGCTCCAGCAGCAGAAGCTTGGTTCACATACATTGTCATGTTATTAGGATGGGAGGGAAGTTCAGAATATGAAGAAATTTTGTGGTCTCCTGGATATAGGCTTTGCAAGTTCTCTTTTTGGCTGCTTAAACTGGGGTAATAAGTAGACATCGTCTTCTCCTTCCTCTGCCTCACAACCTCAGGTGAAGTGCTCTAAGATGAATGAGAAAGCACTCCCAGTTCTATCCATAAAGTGACAGCCACTGATATTAATGCCCCGACAATAAGCCCATCATGTATCAAATTCTGACAAAACAGAAAACCATTCAGATGTCATTCAAATTCTTAGACTAATGGCACGCACAACTAAATTCTTACATCTTCAGTTTCAGTTATAAACAGGTCTTTTTATGAAATTTTAGAACATTAATGCACAAAATAATCCAAGATTGATATAAGGAAACAGTGGCAACAACCTGATCAGATTTTCAAGGCACAGCGGATAGTATCCAGGGGAAACTCACAGCTAAAACAAAACCTCATCCACACAAAACTTCCCCCCCAATCAAGGTAAAGTTACAGAAAAGTTCAAGAGAAAAAAAGTACACATAGATAATCAGTAATTCCCGCGAAACCCAGGTAACTGAGCTGAAAGTAAGACAATAAGGAACCCAACAGCTAGCCAAGAGTGCATAAACTTTACAGGTATATAAAACCCATATGTTCTTTTTGCAATTTTCTTTAAATATAACTCTACATCAACACCATAAAAACTTGCATTCATGTGCAGAAGAAACCAGAAATTTCAAAGGAAAATTCAACAAGTAGATAAAAGAAAAATCCAGGTATCATGAAAAGCTCAGACACAAGTTAGAACTTAGAGCTGTCCATGGCCGCCTATGGAACTTACTGAAATTAATCCTGTTTGTAATAATCATCATATCATCCAAAGCCAAAATAAGAAACACCATAAATCATAAGAAGCACACACTCACAAGTCACAAGCCACAGCAATCAAAGTGAAAAGCCCACGAATATAAAGAAGCTCTAAGGAAAGGTGGACACCTAATCTAGAACCTCCACTGAATCACACCATGCTTAAATCCCAAAATTAAGCTACAAAGAGCTGCGTGTGTCTCAGTTGATTTTAGTTTCTCGTGACCATCACCATGTAAAAGAAAACTCAAATAATTAAAAAGCACACGCAGTATGAGCAATGATTACTGATAAGTAATGATTCAAATACTAGAGAGATGGAAAAGGGTAGAGATCAGAGTAAATACCTGAAAACCCCATAGAAATGAAATGATGCGGCTGGGACAGGGAACAGAAAAAACCAGAAAACTCCAAGACAAGATTTTTATTATAAAAGCAAAAACACAAAAGCAATCCCAAGAAATACAGATGCTACCCACAAAGGCATAAACACAAACAGAAGCAACCCACCCTCCTTATCATTGGAACATTGACGCCAAACCCAAATAAAATATAGTATTATTTAAACATGGACCAACAGCAGATACCCACACCAAAAAAAATTATTGAATAGTTTAAGAATATGTGTCTGGTAATGATTCCAGATTTCTCACATGTGTAGAAAAAAAAAATGAAACTAGCAATGGTGGTTGTTCCTTGAATTCATGTTCATCCTTGTGAGAAAATTTCATTGCTTAAGAGAGTTTCAAAACCTAACCACCAGTTGGTAGACCTGTAACCACACCATACCTCCTTAAGCCTGCTTTTTAACGCATAATAATGCTTCTCTCTCTCTCTCTCTCCATAATTGGCCATTTGGGAATTCGGAAGCATCTAAAAGCCTTTGATTGGTGGTTTTTTTCAATCTCAGTTTTATTATTATTTTTTTAAATATCGGGTAGCTTGTTCGTGTTAGCTGTACTTGGGAGTAGTTGCGAGTCACTGATTCACGCGTTAACACGTGTCTGCTTTTACACGCTAGCTGCTGACGGTTGCTACAGTTTTTCTAGTTTTTTTTTTTTATCCATGTTATTTTATTATTATCTTCAAACTGATGAAATTTTCTATTTATCTGCCTTAACCAGCTTTCTTTATATATATATATATATATGTATTTTCTTGACAGCTTATGTTTTCAAGTATACAAGATGAACTACAAGTTTAATGAATTTATTAAATAAAATAGATGCCATTTAAAATTGGATAATGAATAAATAAATTTAAAGTTGTTTACCAAGTAAATAATTAATTAAATGAATGATATTTTAATCAAAAGTTGTGAATTATTTTAAAATAAATTTCAAAAAATAATTATATATATTAATACAGAAAAAAACATTACATCATGCAATGAGAATTAAAATAAAAATATTTAAACATAATATGAGTATCACACGAAAACTTCTATCCAATAATAAATCATTATTGAAATATAAGAAATAATTCACACGTAAATTGAAGAATTGGTCAATCACAATGAGGTTTGGGCAGATGAATCTGTAAGATTCGTTGCAGCCTAGGGAACTTCAATGGAAGTGTTATCACTTGACAAAAAGTGGAATCCACTTCTCAATTTGGAGCAAAGCAAAAGCAATGTGAAAATGCCTAATGTGTTGCTCATTTACTGGTTCATTAAAGTTATAATTAGGTTTAAACAAATTTATAATTTGTTTTAATTAAAAATAAGATTGAATTGGAATCAGAACTAATCATGCGTTTTGTTTGACCAAATATATATTAATTTATATAAAACTTAATTCTAAAATAGATTATGAATACTTGGATAGAAAATATATTTAGATTTATATAATTATATTAAGTTACGCTCTTAAATTTATATATTTGTATCAAGTGATATATATAATATTTTTTATTTTTATTTTTAAATTATACTTTTATATTTAATAATATTATTAATTAATATATTCATAATAAATATTTTTATTATTGTAATTTATACCTGATTTTTTAATTTTCACTATTATCAGTATGTGGCTTTTTAATTTTCTATTATTATTATTATTATTCTATAATTTTTTAATTTTTATGATTTTTTAATATAATAAATTAATCACAATAAAATAAAAATTTTAACATATATATAATTTTTAATAATAAATTATAAAAAAATATATTTAATATTATTAATTAATTATTACTATTTTTTTATCTTTTATTTGAATAATAACAAATATTAAGAGATTGTCAATTATACTATTAACTTTATATAATTATGTTATATGATATAAATTTATATTTTTTTATAATTTTTAATTTTATTTCTATATAAAATAATAATTAATACATGTTATGATCTTTTGATTTTTTATTTTTAATATAATAAGTACAATTTATTATATTAATGATTATTAACTTTTTGATTTCCTACTATTTTAAAATATAATATATTATTGATATTAAAATAAAATTTTTATTATATTTTGTTATTTAAAATTATTATATATTTTATTTTTATAATAAATATAATATTAAAAATATATTTATAAAAATAAATAATTTTTAAATTCTACACTACTAATTCTCGATTCCTATTTCAAAAAATAAATAAATAAATAAATAATTATCCTATAAAAATATATTTAAATAATAAAAATAAATAAGTTACATATTTAGATTGATATAGTTATACTAAATGATATTTTTAAATTTGTATATTTGTAAGTGATCCACTTAATATATATAATTTTTATTTTCAAGCTATATTTTTATATTTAATAATATTACTAATTAATATTTTTTAATAATAAATGAAATTTATTATTTTTATCACTATAATTATATATAATTTTTTAATTTTCTATCATTACTATTAATAATTAATAGTGACTTTTTAATTTTTTATAAATTTTTTAATATAATATATAAATTTCAATAAAATAAAAATTTTAACATATATATTTATTTTTAATTTTAATAATAAATAAATCGTAAAAAAATTATAACTAATATTATTAATTAATTGATAATTCGTGCATTTTATCTCTTATATAAATAATAATAAATATATGAGAGATGATGAAATGCATAATTAATTCTAGATAATTATGTATGAATTTATAATTTTTTATCTATATAAAATAATAATTAATATATATGTTAAATGTAATTTATTAATAAATATAATGTTAAAAATATATATATATAAAAGTCCATAATAAAATATTATGTAAAAAATTTTCACTATCTCACAATAGTATTAATTTATTGATTTGATAATTTTTTAAAATCATATTTAATATAATTTAATTAATAAATATTATTTTTTTTTGAAATAAAAATATTATATATTTTTATTCCTTAAATATAAATAATTATATAAAATTTATATAAATATATGTAATTAATTAAAATTATTATAAAAAATATTAATTATGAAAAAATAAAAACAATTAAAGAATTAATAAAATTAATTATATAAAATATTATCAAATTAAAATTTTACTAATTTAAATAATTTATAAAAAATAAATAAAAATAATTAAAATATAATAAAAAATAAAATAGTGTTTAGTAATAATTTAAATCGTGCATGATAAACCTTAAGCTTATTAAATATGAATTATTATAATTTATTATATTAGTGATTGTAATAATTTTTTATTTTTTATTTTTTATAAAAATGTAACTTTTATATTTGTATTTTATATAAAAATCACTAGCATAAGTTTCTTGATGTGATTCTGTTTCATTATTTTCAACTAGCTATATTTTAAACTTTTTTCTTATTATTTTCTTTGTATACAGTGTAGGGTGCATAGTTATACAATTATTGCTAATTTAAATATTCAAATTATTTGATTTAAGTGATTCTATTTGTCTATTGCACCACCACTGTGACCGCTTATCTGCCACTATTTAAATTTAGTAAGATTTATGTTTTTAAATATATAAATTTCAAGTTATTCCAGTGTTTGAATTATTTAATTCTAAATAATTCTATTTTTCGATCATTATCTTATTGCGATTCATCACTATTAAAATTTAATAAATTTTATTTTTCTAAATATATAATATTTTAAATAAAATTAATATTAATAATATATGATAATAAATATTAAAATTTTTAATTTTTTAAATATTTTTAAATTCCCTCTCAAAAAAATATTTTAAAATTTTTTACTCTAAAATTGAAAATCATACATATTAAATAAATTTTTAATTCTCTTTTATAATTATCCTTTTTGTTTTACAATAATAACATATAAAATATTTTTAATATTTAGCGTTGGCAAACAACTAGTTTAAGAATATAAACTTGAGGAAGGGGACAAAGCGTTTATCTCATAGAAAAAAATATCTCTCTTATTTCTGACCTTTTAATCTTCATAAATTGTGGGCTTTCACAATCCCTTCAATAAGATAAACTTGGCATGTTTAACTAGTTAGCTATGGAAATTGCAAAATTCTTGAGTAAGTATTAAAAATTTCAATTTTAGAAAAATAAAAATGAGCATCTTGAATTAGAAATCAATAAGGAAAACAATTAAGAATTGCTATGAATTTTTAGGATTTATTATTATTATTTCTTCTATATAGATATAATAATTATGATTTTTTAAAATGTGGCTAAATGATTATGATTTAGAAAAAAAAATTGGTAATCATAATTTTTATTTTTTTAGTCATATACAAATTTTAAATTTTAACTATATTAAAAATTTGATAGCAATTTTTTAAAAATATCATACAATACTTTTTAAAAAATTATTTTCCTCAAAATACTAATTTTTAAAATTTTTTTTATCATGTATATAACATTTAAAATCATAGAAGAGCAAATTATAGAAAATAAGAATTCAAGGGTTTTAATAATTTTTTTTATTAACAATTTATTTGATTTAGTGTTTTTTTTTTTGGAAGAATTTATTGATTTAGTTAAAGTAAATTTTGCAATCTATTTGCAAGTCCGACAACTTTAATATCCCGGTGACCCAACTCACAAGTCAGTAGGTTTCATTAGGGGTTGGAATTGGTGAGGAAAATAGGAAAGGATAATCAAAGGCAGATTTGAACGATGAGCAGCGACGGAGAAGATGCAGCACGGCGTCGTAATGCGGTGGCGGATTATCGAAAGAAGTTACTGCAGCACAAGGAGTTGGAATCCAGAGTACGAGCTGGTCAGTCGAGCAGATTACTAAAACACTATACATCAGTTTTGCGATTGCTTAATCGATCTGATATTACCTTGTTTTTAACTATTTTATTGTTATTTCTTCAACTTCTGCGATCAATTAGTTAGATTAGGGTTTATTGGTCGTCAATTTGCGTATAATGATTCGGTTTAGTTTTGCGTTTTATTGGAATTTTTGGTCGGTATATGAAAAGGTTCCAAGTCTTGTTCGTGTATGCTAATTCGATTAGTGAGGAATTTAGGGTTCTCAATTTGGCAGTTGCAATTCCGAATATATTGTCATTTACGAGGAAAGAAAAAAAAAGTCGCGACTTCATGGGATGGTAGCTCAATTAAAGTTCATCACTCTTGTAATTTTAATGTTTCAATAAAAATAAGGAGCTGAAATGCTTCCTGTTAGGATATTCTCTGTAGGCACCTTAGTTAATTTTTTTTTTTTTTTTACTTTTTATCCTTGATTGATTCATTAGGAACCATTATTTGATTGTGCATTCTGTTCTTGTTTCTGGACTGTCACAACAATGAAATGATGGTTTCTTTACTTGTTTCTGTTCATTACATATGTCAAAAGACTGTGAATGGGCTACCTGATCTTATTTCATTGCTTTGGGAGCTGATAGTCTTGGACTGATGGTAAAGTTTTTATGTGGTATTGAGTTGGATATCATGTTCTTGCAGTGAGGGACAATTTGAGATCTGCTAAGAAAGAATTCAACAAGACAGAGGATGATTTGAAGTCTCTTCAAAGTGTTGGGCAGATCATTGGAGAAGTTCTCCGACCTCTTGACAATGAGCGCTGTAAGTACTCCTGAATATTTTGTTCTCTCTTGGCCTTTCTATCCATGTGCAAATTCTGGTTGCGTTTTGTGTTTTGAAGTGTTGAGACTGGGACTAGTTTCTTAAATAGAATCTTTCATGATAATTTATTTTCAGCTGGCCTTTTTTTTTTTTACAATAGTCTCTTGTGGATACTGTACAAATTGCACAATTTTTGCCTTCCCAATCCTTTGATTTTATACTCTCATCCTTGCCCCCATTCATTTGCTTGGTTCATGTGGTCTTAAGAGATAGTTGATGATCAAGGAGTAATCTTGCTTCCATTTCTATAACGTTTCAGTGATTGTCAAAGCAAGCAGCGGTCCTCGATATGTGGTTGGCTGCCGCAGTAAGGTTGATAAAGAAAAACTGACTGCAGGAACTAGAGTGGTTCTTGATATGACAACACTCACGATCATGCGGTCTCTTCCACGTGAAGTAAGTTATTATGATTCTTCTTTCTTTATCAAGTTTCCTTTTCTATTAGCTCTTGTTCTTGTTTTCTTGTTCATTGTCACATCACAGTTAATATCTGTTATTGTGAATGCCTTGGTCTGGCAGGTAGATCCAGTTGTTTATAACATGCTGCATGAAGATCCTGGTAATGTGAGCTACTCAGCTGTGGGCGGTTTATCTGATCAAATCAGAGAATTGAGGGAATCCATTGAGCTACCTCTCATGAACCCTGAGCTTTTCATTAGAGTGGGGATTAAACCTCCCAAGGTGATCATGTGTTTCTTTGAGCATATCATCAAATTTGAAATTCTTTTAACTGTTCATCAAAGTTATTGTATTCACTCAAAATTCCTTTTTCTTTTTCGTTCTCCCCCCCCCCCCCCCCTTATTTTTATTGTTGCATGCATCATGTAAACTTGTTAGTCATATGTCCCACTTGTATGAAATTATTTAATGTTCTTTTCAAATTCAAATTGTGTTTCAGGGTGTGCTTCTTTATGGACCTCCTGGTACTGGAAAGACCTTACTTGCTAGAGCTATTGCAAGTAACATAGATGCCAACTTTTTGAAGGTCAGTTGTTGTGTTGTCTAATCAGCCTTTGTCTTTTATATTTTATTGCTTGTGTTTGGTTCCTTGGTTAACATATGCTTCTAATTTGGATGAAGGTTGTTTCAAGTGCCATTATTGACAAATACATTGGAGAAAGTGCTAGGTTGATACGAGAAATGTTTGGATATGCACGAGATCACCAAGTATGAATCTTGGATTTTGGATTTCCTTTCCTACAAAGTTATGTCAACTCACATGCTAATTCACTTTTGTTTGTTTAGCCCTGCATCATTTTCATGGATGAGATTGATGCCATTGGTGGACGTCGTTTCAGTGAAGGAACCAGTGCTGATCGTGAAATTCAAAGAACACTGATGGAGTTACTTAATCAGCTTGATGGATTTGATCAGCTTGGGAAGGTGTTTTAAGTGTGCTTTGTGTCCACCGAGCATTATAATTTTATACCACATGCAAATTCATATTTTTCTTTTCAAAAGCAAAGCATGATTTTGGAAGGATCTCTTGGGTTTATGTTACTCATTATTTATGGTCATGGAAACTTTACTCAGGAATATTCAACATTAAGTGCATGCTTAGTGCTCCAGTGAAATTTTGATGAACTTCTTTGGCTTAGTTATTATCTTGAATTGTAAACATTGGGATATTTCACTGATGAAAAGATCAAGATTGGGGTTTGTATGACTCATCCTATTGTACAATGCAGGTCAAAATGATAATGGCAACAAACAGACCTGATGTTCTCGATCCTGCTCTTCTTCGTCCAGGGAGGTTAGACAGAAAGATAGAGATTCCATTGCCAAATGAACAGTCAAGGATGGAAATTCTTAAAATTCATGCTGCTGGCATTGCCAAGCATGGAGAGATTGACTATGAGGCTGTTGTGAAACTTGCAGAGGTGAGCTAAACAGTGGCCATCTTTGTTCTATGCATTTATTGACTCATTGTAATGACTGTTACCTGTTGCAACTATGTCAGGGTTTTAATGGAGCTGATCTCCGCAATGTTTGCACCGAAGCAGGAATGTCAGCAATTCGAGCAGAACGTGATTACGTCATCCATGAAGATTTTATGAAGGTAATTTATGTTCTTGGCACAATGGACTTAACAAATGGACCTCATCTCCCAAACCAAGCACAGATGTGCTGTTTCACCGTGAGATAAATGCAAACGTGAAAATAAGTATAGTTTATGTGCTCCATCCAATTAATAATTTGCAATATGCGCTTAATCTTGCTTTGCTATAATACCACAGGCTGTCAGGAAGCTTAATGAGGCAAAGAAACTTGAATCAAGTGCACATTATAATGCTGATTTTGGGAAGGACTAGAAGCCGTTTCATTTGTGGCCATGGAGTTGGAGGCAGTGCATTTATTTCTAATGCATACGGTGCATTGTTTTTTAGCGACACTATCACAGTTTACAGATTTCCAAGTCATGGATTTTCACTCTTGAAACTTTCAAGTATTGTACTGCATCAATCTTTTGAACATGTTGAAATTGAATTCCGGTTGTTTCCGAATGACATATTTGTAGTTATTCATAGAATTCTACATGGCTTTTCCAATTCCCATGCCTATATCCTTGTACTTCGGCAGTTGATTTGAAGCATGGCAGTGATTTGGAACTGCCGCCATCTAAGCCCCTTTTTTACTGTGATTTTAATTTCGTACCTTTACAGTGAGAGTACGCTACACTACCTTACCCCTCCAAACTAATTGCGGCAATAATAACAACAACAACATCCATTTTCTCTTAAAATTAAGGGTATGTTATAGATTAGTGATTTAATGAAATGATTTTGTACTTTTTAAAAACTTGACTCTTGAAAAATTTATAATTTAATTTTTATCGTTAAAATTAAAATTAATTTATCATTATTTTTTATAAAAATAAAAATATCCTTTAAATAAAAATACCCTTTAAATAAAAAAAATCCAATCAAAATCAGTTCAACATAGTACTCCTTTTCTAATTTTTTTTTGTCTCCTCCTTTTAACTCAATCCATTGCTTCAAAGATCTAATGCATCATTGCACTGCCGCACACTTATGCATCCAATTCATTTTACGTGTGATTGCATCACACCTCAACGTGATTTAAGACTATAATTATCATTTTCGATTTCGTTATTAATACTACTCTCAATTTTACCATCGGTGTTATTATGAACCTTGTCGTCAATGTTATTTAGATTTTGTTATTGATGTTGCTGTAAATTTCGTCGTTGATATCGCTTTAATATGGCCTTTACTCGCGATTTCGCCGTCATAGACAACACCTTCACAAATCTCAAGTTGAATTGTCTAACACTATTAGGCATACAAATCTTTTACACAATCTTTACAGATTAACAAGTCATCGTTTATCTCCGAAAGCCATTCCACTGAATAAGGTTTCTGTAAAGCCCATGAATTGAAGTTTTATTTTCCTTATTCTGTAAAGCCTATGAATTGAAGTTTTATTTTCTACCTTCACATGCTCTATCCAAATAATCTACCTTGGCATTTAAGATTGAATGTTGTGAGTATAATCTGCCTTGACATTTAAGATTGAATGTTGTGAGTTCAAAAAATATTGCATTTATACTGAATTTGAAAATACAACATTGAACTAACCACTGATAATAAACATCAATGGAGCAATTTGACAACATTAGAATATCCATTAGGCATATCCTGGATCATGCATCTAGAAGGAAGCCAATGAGATGGACATTGAGAAGTAAATTCTGGAATGTCATATGAAACATTAACAATTGCCCAATTGCCGATAAGCCTTGCTCAATTTGTTGACAGTGTTGGGACTAATGGTGAAAGCACCTGCAACTCTTCATATGAGTTATTTTTAAAAATTATAATTATTTAGAGATAAAATTAAAATAATTTATTTCACAATATACTTAGGGGTTTGATTATAAAATACAAAAACTATTTATAAATAATTAAATATGTAGGGTCAATTGTAAGATTTTATTCCTCAATAATTATAAAATAAAGAATTATTTTGAAAAATTATAGAAATTTTATTATAAATTTAATTAAATTTTATAAATTATATTATTTTAAATTAAAAATATATACTATAGAGTATTTTAATTATTTTTATTAATGAATAGCAAATTAACTGATAATTTGATGATAGAAATTAATTTATAATTTTTTAAATATTAAAAATTAAATAATAAATTTTAAAAATATAAAAATTAAAATAAATATTTTATCAAATCGGATAAACTAAACTGTAATTTTTTTCAAAATTAATACATCTGTTTTTTTTTTGTAAAAAAAGTGGGGAATTGCTATTTCTCGCGTTCTGTTGACCAAATTTAGAAAAGAAATGGAAATGAAGATGGGAAAAAGGATAAGACCATCGATGGTGAGAGGTCCCTTTCTACATTTTTTGACTTTGAAATGTGAATGACAAATATTTCTTTTAGTTTATTTAATTTTATTAATATTATTATAGATAAAATTATTATTATATTTATTTTAAATTAAGATTAAACAACTAAAAAATAAGTTTTTTTAAATATATTTCATGAAAAACATTTTAAAATTATATTCTAATTATTAGGCAACATATCACTCTCTAAGCATTATTGTCACTATTATCTAATAACTACAATTATCTAATAAACACCATAAATTGCTATCATTTACAATCAATAAGAATTATTAAATTTCTATCATTTTTGCATCTCAATTGATTTTGGACTTTTAAATGCAAAGTGCCCTAATTGAACTTTTTTGGTTTCTTAGGCGTGGCTTTGGCGAGCTTGTACTTCATCATTCTCGCAATCTTGTAGAACCAGAAACCACTCACCAGCTGTAATCCCACTGCCATTACCTAATTACAAATTCACAGTTAATAAAACCACATTCTTTCTTTTTTTCCTCTTTTTTCCCCAAAAAATCAGTTACCTTAACAATTAGGGGATTATCAGCTCTCAAAGTCATATAAGTAAGGTAAGGCCCACCAATCATTCTAGCGCAAGTGAATATAACTGCAAATGATATCTGCACCATAAAATTAGATTAAGTCTAATTAATTAACAGATGGAGAGAGAGAGAGAGAGAGAGAGAGATACATCGGCTGCCAAATTAAGGGGAGTGTCCCTGTAACCAAGATCCTTAAGAAGCTCTCTGAGGTGGAGAAAAGGGCTAGACATCTCGGTTATCCAGAGTGCGGTAACCAGTTCTGATCCACTCTGCACAACACCAATACCTCTTCAGCTTCAAATTTTCAAAAATAGTAAAAAAAATAATTGAAGTTACCTTATGATAGAGAAGGCCAGCTCCCAAGCCAACAATGCTCACCAAATGATGAATTGTATTGTCCAGATTGAATTGCTTGTCGAAGAGGCAACATATCAGATCATATATCAGATACGAAACACTCACACCCAAAGCTCGCATCTGCTCCATCAATTTACTACCCAAATTAATTCAAACCCTTTTACGTAAATGAAGATTTGATGAAAAAGAAAATTACCTGACTTGGTGAAGGGTTTGAAGCCAAAGGACAAGCAGGGCACCTCCAATCTTCGACTGAGAGACAAGCTAATGTCACAGCTACAATGGCGTGGATTGAAGAAACCAGGCGATTGCAGAACTCGAAAGAATAATTCTGCAGAAACTTTCTGGTCAACAGGAATATTGTTGCCCATGAAATCACTCCCAAGGTTATTGTATTCAAATCATAGTTTTCCATTTACAACCTACTTTTTCTGCAAGTTGCAAATCAACCCAGTTTCTTCAGAAACCAAACCAAAGGAAAAGAAAACTTCAAACCGAAACAAGACGACAGAAGTATTGATGGGTTGTAGTTATGAACGATGATTCCGATTATAGGACAAATCAGGAAAGGCTTTGTTTGTTTGGTTGGAGTTATAGTTGTGCATCATTTATTTAGTGTCCCCGGAAATAGGTGGAAGTTAGGTTATTGTTAACTGTTTGATTAATTTTCTAATTTAGTTGGAAATTAAATATAAAGAATTATAATTCAGTGATTATTTAATGTGAGAACTATTTTACATTGTAAGCAATTTGGTGAGATCAATATCACAGATGGGTGTGGAGAGATTCAATTAGATGATATATTTTCTTGGTCAAATTGCCATTTAATATCAATTAAAAAAATAATTATCCTTACCCATAAGTTAAGTTCATCATCATCAAATTCTCAATGGTTTTGAAAAATGCAGGAACTCATAAGCAATATAAATCCAGAATTATGCTTCATTTTGATGGAATTCTAGAATATTGTTCATATCCACTTTGTAATTATTTTATTTTATAAGTGAATGATATTTCAAATGAAAAGTCTTTTTTTTTTTTTCATAAAATTTGGTTGCATCATTTTCAATTAGTTTCTAGCCATTTTCAGCAAAAGCAATGTAGATTCAGATGATCAAATACTATTATGATGGATGGTGACAATTAGAAAAGGGCTCAATGTTCAATTTCATCCATATATTTATTGATAAAATTTAATGCAGCTAATTTTTTAGTTTTTGTCTAAATTAATTTAAAATTTGTAATTTAAGCTAATTTAGCTCAAAAATAGATTGAATTTTTAATTTATTGATTTACGTCAAAATCAAGAAGTTTGATTTCTTGAATTTTAGCTTTTTTTTTATTTTCTTAAATTTAGCCTATAATAGGAGATTTAACTTTTATATAAAAAATGTACTTTTTATAAATAAAATTTGTATGTAATATAATATATGAAAAATTGAATTAGTTTTCATTGATAAAATGCTATCTTTTAAAAGACAAACATCGATGTCAGGATGGCCGAGTGGTCTAAGGCGCCAGACTCAAGTTCTGGTCCTCGTGAGAGGGCGTGGGTTCAAATCCCACTTCTGACATTATTTTTTCATTTTTCTTTAAATTGGTATTGAAAAATCCTCCATTTGATTTTAGTCTTACTCCTATTTCATTTGGAATGCACTTAAATATTAGTAAGCTTAATAGCTGCTATTATCATTAAAGAAAAAGGTTTACCAATAATAATTTAACAAAAATGAAATACACAAAATTTTTTTTATCAAAATATATAATATTCAAATGCCAGAAGGAAAAAGATTTAACCTAAATATAGAATGATAAAAATGAAATGCACAATGTTTTTTATCAAAAGATATAGTATTCAATGTTGAGAGAAAAAAAAGGTTTAATTCAAATATAGAATGATAAAAATAAAATTAGTCCAAAATAGAAACCCAAACAATCTATTGTGGAAGAAAAAATAATGAATTTTATGAGGGTCAAGAAGTATGGAAATCACTCAAAACAATAAATTAAAATACTTAACTACTGAAACTCACAAGGTTACCAAACGTCCATCACAATACTTTCAAAGGCTCAAATCTGTACTGCAACCATGAGAACAAGAAATGAAGGCTAAGCACGAGCACCGCAAAAGAAACACTCGAGAAGAGAATAGTGGCTAAAGCTCTACAGCTCAAAAGCTTTGAGTCACCATAAATGGCATCCACGCCTGGTATACGACTGCTAAAGATGAACCACCTTTAAACACCCTCCAAAACCAACATGCAGTTATCAATCCCTTCCTCTCCTTAAAGTCCCTTTGCATCAACACTAATAGAAAAAATATATAAACACCACCAAATGTGGGAGGGAGACCCACACTCCGAGGTGGAAAAGAGAAAATCTGCAGGAGAGGCCGACAAGCTCAACAGAGGGATTCTCTCTAGAAAGAAACTAGAGAGAGAAGAGCCAGTTCTTTTTCTAAATGAAATCCACAATTTGATATGATAGATTCAATTTTTGCCATTATGCATTCAATTGACAATATCAAGTAAAACACGGTCGAAGAAAACATTCACATTTCACTGAAGATATAAGAGACAATTTCATTTTTGTTGATTAGAATGGAATCCAAAAATGAACCCATTCAAGCCTTGTGATTGCCCTCTCGAGAGTAATCATTATACAATACAAACATTTTCGCAGATAAAATTGACCGACACATTAAGAAGGCCTCCGCGGTAAGTTAAAGGGGAAGACCGTGGAGAGTTTGGCTGCTGAAATATGCTAAAAGCCCTCTTTGGTAATTGCTCGCAGCCCTTACATTCAACTTCAAATTGATAAGGAACGATCTTCCAAAATGAATGCCACAAGATAATTAGAGAGAGAAACCCGTAGCCTCTTAATATTTGCGATATCTTGCCCAAAAACCTTTTTTCCTGGCAGAATCCTTATCTGACAGGGACCTTGTCCATTTGGACCCAAATGAAAAATGCCGTCTCAAGAACGGCTTTGTGGAGGAGCTTGCTGCACTGGAACTAGGTTCCATCTTTGGAGCACCTCCCCACATGGCATTTTTTTGATAGTCAAAATCATCAGAATCACTGTCAAGATAACCATCTATAACCCGATTTCTCGAAATCTTGCGACTTCTGGCCTTTAACTCTGCTTCAGCTCTCAAAGCCTTTTTGGACATAGTTGGGACTTGCTTCTCGCCTCCCATGCATATTGGGCAAGATGGGTCGTATCTGTCAACCTCTAGTGTCATGGCCTCCAAACACTCGGAATGGTACACATGCCCACATACCAGCACGGCAACTACTGAGAGCTCATTGCTTGCAAGAATTCTCTGGCTGCTCCAAGAAGATCTCTCAGTCAATAACTTTGAACAAGCTCCACAAGTTTGAAGCTCTAAAGAGGGAGAATGAGAAAACCTGCCACTGCATCCACTTAATTTGCTCAAACCATAGCCCAGGTGCTCACTGTCAAAAGACCACCTCTCCCTTTGTGAAGAAGCCACAAGCTCAGAGAAGGTTCGCATGGACCAACCATCAGAAGAACCACCATAGGATCCCGTCGCGAAGTCATGGCTGCAAGTGGAGAACACAAATGATGACCTTCCTTCAGATAAAGAGTAATCATTCGGTGACTTCAATCCCATAATCCGACTATCAGAAATCTGCCTTAATAGCCGATGCCCAGGTGAACACTGAGCCCGTCTTGACGGGGTTGAACTTGGGGGAAATGAATGATCACAGGCAGGAAGAGGATCAACTCCTGATGTTGAAAATGATGAATCTACTGAAAATGAAAGCTTTGGGGCAGGTAGTTCTGCAATATCAGGAGATTCTGAAGAGTTCTTTCCCTGAAGACAATCAGATAGAAGTCCAACGATAATAAACTAACACCAGGAGGAAGAAAAAAAAAAACACAAACAAACAAAAGTTAAGCTACAATAGTAAATTTCGACCCAACTCGTCCAAACTCACATGTACAGGGTAATTGTGTTCCATCGACACGCCTGCATCAATAATACAAAAAAGTATCACATACAACACGACAAAATCCGGGCATCACAGAACTGCATCTCAAAAACAATATAACTAACAACAGTTTGCAGTGAAATAAAAAATACGGAAGGAAACTGGTAAGCATAACATGCTTGCAACATTTTCAGATGGTTAAACTAACAATTAGCAGTAATTAAGCACAGCTTCAGAACACCATAGGAAAGTCACAACTACAAGAGTAACCTGAAAGATCCACTTGAGACCAAAACAAGATTCACTCAATGACCTGACACCACACACTGATCTGCCACAGAAGCAGTGGGATAATGGGAAGAGAAACCATGTTTCTAGGTTTTAGTTGGTTAAGTTTCACAATTGACAAACTTATAAAAATCAAGATTTATAAAGAAATATCAAGCATCGCATCATTAAAAAGAATCCATGGAGAACATGGCAACTCAGCTGAATGATTCACAAAAAAGAAAGGGAAAAAAGGCACTTATCTGAATGACTTCCAATATGATTTCACAAATTAATACTGGAAAGAACAAGAAATAGGCAATTATTAAAATCCAAAGATGTATCAGAATTTTGCTTTGACATGGAACAGAAACATGATATTCCAAGGTTCACCTCAAAAGCATGTTGAATGCTATCACCCCAAAATAATGAAGGTAAAAGTAAGAAATTTGGTCAAATCAGCAACCATAAACATTCTAAGTTAACACTAGGCAATTTGTTATGTCCATATAGGTGTGCTTCAGCTGTATCATGATAACAAATATAAATACAGAAAAAGTACACAACATCTTCCAACTATGGAGATTCATAGATATGGAAGCACAGCACTCCAAAAACATAATGTATCTCTGACAATTAATTTATGCAAAATCATATCAGGTGGAGTTTTCCTGGATAACAAAACACCTGAAGAGCAAAACTCATTCAGATGGAGATAACAGGACGTTTATATAAGAAACAGTCACAATTCTGGACATATCAAAGGGGGACAATAAAACACATTGAAAAAAAAATCATAAGGATTACTTAGCCTTAGAATAGGGTTAAGATAATAGTGCAACACGTCACCTGAAGGTTGAGCTATAAGATTTGCTACCACTCCTTCATGTACCGGAGACTTCAGAGAGACAGGTGTTCCAAAACTCTCATGCAGACTGACCTCATCAGAAAGATTACCTCTATCAGAGCCTACAGGCCCCTTCACCTCCACACTGACATCTCTGCTGAATCTATGAGAAGTTTGATATGGTGAATCATCAATTTCACTAGCCACACGCCTTCGATTTTCCCACTGGAAGCTCCAAGTTGGAGAGCATCTGACATTCCTGTACAAAGCATTACCTCCAGTTCTGCTGGGCAGATCTTTTTCTCTTGCTGCAATGCAGCAAGCTGACCCCATGATCACTCAAATAGAACAGAGATTACGTAACACCACGAACAAAAATCAAGAAGAAGCACTTAGCAGAGAAACCTGTTGGAAAGGTAAAAAAACAAAATAAAAGCAGAATTATTAATAAACAACTCAAAATAAAAGTAGGAAATAAATCAATACCAAGCTTAAATCATGTCTCCGAGTGAAGAGTCACACATATCTCCCTAAAATACATGAGGACAAGGACTATATTATAGATACAGTTATGCAACCAAGTGCATTTCCAAACATAAAACTAATTAAACACTCAGATATGTTTTTTCCTTACAAATGTCAAAAACCCACATAACACTCATATTCCAAGCAATTTGCATACTATTATAAGATAGATTTTTTTTAGGAAAGCAAAAAAGAGAGGAAATTATGCTAGCTTGCAAATGTAGTATTAAACTGAAAAATAAAAAAAATTACATGCCTCCACCAGTAATATAGTTACCTAACGTAAAAAGTGTTCTCCTAAAGAAATAATATCGAAACTCTCTCAGATATTTGCATCAGAATAGGAGTTAATGCCGTCAACAGGAATCAAAACCCTCGTACAGATTGTCAATCTGATTCATCAATACCATTGCTACTACTGCAACTACTTGCTGTTAATAAGTTAATCACTTAAGAGATCCAACACACACCCCTAATCAATTCCCAAACAACAAAGACCTAAAGTTAGAATTTTTTAATAATTACTTACTAAATGCATCCGCATTCGATATAAATCAACACATAACTATTTACTCCACCACCAAGTTAAACTCGTGCATTAAATACACAGCCTATAAATTCTATAACCATTTGTGCAGGGGATAATGCGGAAACGAGAATCACTATCTAAACAAATTAGTACATAATAGCTACTGGCCGGAAGAAAGTAAATATAATTTTTAATAATAAAAATTCAGCAAAATAAAAAAAAATACAAAAAACAAATGAAACCCCTTAAAATTGCAAAAATAGCATTTAATTACACAAGAAAAAATAACATTCATAACTATAATCTGACAAACAATGGAGAAGTACGGCGATTCGTGATAAAAATCAAACTAGGGTTTATGAACTATCTGGAAAGCAAATTGAAAAACACGAAAAATAAATATAAAACGAAAGCAACAAATTCTCACCGTTGAAAAATTTGAAATAGAGAAGCCAACAGAACGCGAGAAAAGGGAGCGCTTCTTCTTCTTCTTCTGCTTCTGTCACTGTACGTTCTAAGAGAGAATAAAAATGAAGAAGGTCAGACAGGGCAGAACCAAAAATTTATGCGATGTGCAGCACAACGGCTTGGGAAGGAGCTTCGTTTCGTTTGGCGGCAGAGAGAACGGCCGATCGTTCAAACGGAGATGAGAGGGTGTGTGAGTGAATCATAGTGAAGCCCACATGGGGAATTGTGCCACGTATTATATTCCGCTTTTTGCCCTCTTTTTTTGTAAAAAATTTGCCCTTTTTCTTCGCCTTTTGAACTGAGTTGGTTCTTTAATACTTGAAGGGCAAAAGGGTAAATGAAAAAGGGCAGTATGTGGTGCTTTTTTCTTTCCAGTACGTGCAATTTAGGCTTTTCTTCAAGGCGGGTGCAAAAAGTCGCAGTCGCTTGGCTTTTATTAAAGCGCAGGATTTATCTATAATAATTAATAATGACAATATAAAAAGGACTGTTCTTTATTTTTATTTTTTTTATGTTATTCATAATGTATTAAATTTATATAAAGTGGTTTTTTTATTTACTGCTTAAATTATAAAGAATTATAATAATTAAATATCAATGTTTTTTGAACGATGTATTAGAAGTACATTTTAATATGGTCCAAAAAGTAAAGTATAAGATATGAGTTAGAAAAACCCAATCTCTTCAAAACACTCTATTGATTATACTAGCCCAGCCCAACCGAAAGCAGGCCCAGTTAAAATTCCATAAAGTATTAACCTAAACTCGCGAGAAGAAAAATTTGTAATGTCTCATCTGATTCACTATAGCATCAACCCTGATGACAATCGCAACACCACCAATTTTTGTCCTCTTCAATAACAACTTCATAGTAGAAGATCACGCATGATTGCTAAATTCCCGAAGCTCCAACTACTGTATGATTATCTACCTCTGCCGCACATCAAGCTAAAAAATTATATTCAAAATACATCAAAAGGAACCTTGGAAATGCAAGCTAAAATTTATAAAGAATATTAAAAAAATAACATAACAAATCAACTATAAATACCAATAGGATAATAAAATTTTTGTCCAAATCTCATTCATAATGGAAAAAAAATTTTCATTCTATTTTAATGATTATCGTATTCTTAATATGTAATTCAAGTGAAAAAAAAGCAGACAAAGTAAATATTGACTCAACGCTGATGGATCCCAGTCAAAGTCTTAAGAAATTAATTAAGAAAAAAAAAAGTTTTTGGGTTTTTTTTTTCCCCTTTAATGCTGCAACTACAAAGAATTTAAATAGAAAAAGACTCAACAACTTATTCATAACTTAATGGCCACAAACGGTACTTATGAGAGATTCTAGCCATGATTTGTTAACACCAAATATGACTAAGTAAACAACTAAAAAAATGACAAATAAATGCTGCAGAATAAACATATCAGCATATTTAATTTAAATACTTCTTATTCTTGATGATCGACCGAGTGGACCGCCTCAGGGGTCTATCATTACTCCCCCCATCCAAAGGAACCTTGTCCTCAAGGTTGGAAGAAGGAAACCGCGCCTGTAGGTCTGCAAAGTTCTCCCAAATGGCATCATCACGATGCAAATGTTTCCACTGAACAAGACATTCTTCTATAACCCGAGAGCCGTTGCGAACCCACCTAGTATCAAGAATTGCTTCAGGTTCCAACATAGCAAATCCTTCGTCAGTGAGGTTTGGGAAATCCAATGAAACAGGTACAGCAGTGCCAACATGTTTTTTCAAAAGAAAAACATAAAACACTGGATGAACTTTAGAACCAGGAGGTAACTGCAATTTGTAAGCCAAGTTGCCAACTCTTTCTTCTATCCGATATGGTCCATAAAAACGACTAGCAAGTTTGTGGAATGGACGCCTATACACCGAGTGTTGTCTGTAAGGTTGCAATTTAAGATAGACAAAATCGCCCACCTGATATTCAATATTACGACGCTTCAAATCGGCTATCTATTTCATGTTATTAGCAGCCTGTGCCAAATTAATTTTTAATTCTTGTAAGATCTCATCCCGCGTCGCCAAAGTCTGATCAACTTTATTAACCAGAGATTGACCCAACTCATATCGTGGTATAACAGGCGGATGTCGGCCATACAAAGCCAAAAAAGGACACATGCCAATTGATTTGTGGAAAGAAGTGTTATACCAAAACTCAGCCCAAGGCAAGAAGGAACTCCATTTGCGAGGCTGCTGTGAAGCAAAACAGCGGAGGTATTGTTCCAAACACCGATTAGTGACTTCAGTCTGACCATCAGTTTCAGGATGGTAGGAGGAGCTCATATTTAATTGAGTGCCAGACAGCTTAAAAAACTCCCGCCAAAAATGACTTATAAAAATAGGATCCCGGTCACTAATAATAGATTTGGGCATACCATGGTACTTGACAATGCCGTCAACAAATTTCTCAGCAATAATCTTAGCAGTATATGGATGAGACAATGATAAAAAATGTGCATACTTGCTTAAACGGTCGACGACAACTAAAATTGAATTTTTACCATGTGAAGAGGGAAGGCCATCAATGAAATCCATTGTAATATCGTCCCAAACCTGTTCTGGGATAGGCAGGGGTTGAAGAAGACCCGCCGGCGAAGATGTCAATGCTTTGTTCTTTTGACAAACCGAACAAGCAGCAATATACTCTTGTATATGATCCCGCATCGAAGGCCAAAAAAATTGTTGTGCTAGCCTTTTATAGGTACGAAGCACCCCAGAATGTCCTCCACAAGGGGAGTCATGAAACTCCTGCAAAAGCTTAGTAGTCAAATCAGATTGAGGAGGAATTACCACCCGATTTTTGTAAAAAATTAATCCATTCTTCCACAAATACAGTTCTTCTGGCTTCTCAGTGGCCAATCGACTAACTTTTAACATGTATGGATGAGAAGTCATAGTTGCCCGAATCTGATCCCACAGAGTTGAGTGAGGAAGGAATAGAGCATGCAGGCTAGGGCTACCTGTGACCCGAGACAAGGCATCAGCCACTTTATTCTCCCTTCTTGGCTTGTAAATGACTTCAAAATCATAACCCAACAGTTTGGACACCCAATTTTGCTGTTCAGGAGTGATAATCCGTTGTTCCACCATGTACTTTAGACTGCGTTGGTCAGTTTGAATATAAAATTTCCGGCCAAGCAGGTAAGGACGCCAAGTGCGGATTGCTTGAAGGATGGCTAGCATTTCCTTGGCATAAGTAGACAAAGATTGCTTGGAAACTCCTAAGGCACGGCTCAGAAAAGCAATGGGTCTGTCATTTTGAGTTAAAACCGCTCCAATGCCAGTACCTGATGCATCTGTAATGACAACAAAAGGCTCATCAAAATTCGGCATAGCAAGGGTAGGAGTGGTAGTCATGGCTGTTTTCAAGGCTTGAAATGATGATTCAGCGTCGGCAGACCACAGGAATTTACCCTTCTTCAACAAATTAGTTAGAGGTTGAGCAATAACACCATAATCACGAACAAACTTTCGGTAATAACCTGTAAGTCCCAAAAAACCACGTAATTCAGAAATATTAGTGGGTTGTGGCCATTCAAGCATAGCCTTTATTTTTCCTTGATCCACACGAACCCCGTCATGCGTAACAACATGACCCAAATACTCAATTTGCTGTTGGCCAAACGCACATTTGTTGAGTCGAAGATAGAGTTTATGCTGCCTCAGTAATTCAAAAGCTTGGCGGACATGCTCGAGATGTGTGTTCCAATCTGGGCTATATATTAGAACATCATCAAAGAAAACCAGCATAAATTTTCTTAAATAAGGGCGAAAAATAGTGTTCATAAGAGCCTGAAAGGTTGAGGGTGCATTGCATAACCCGAAAGGCATTACCAGATATTCATAGTGGCCGTTGTGAGTTCGGAAGGCTATCTTGTGGATATCGGCAGAGTGAACCCGAACCTGATGGAATCCAGAAATGAGATCAAGTTTGGTGAAATATGCAGCTCCATATAACTCATCTAACATGTCCTCCACAGATGGTATTGGAAACCTGTCCCGAATTGTGACAGAATTAAGGGCCCTATAATCAGTGCAGAACCGCCATGAGCCATCCTTCTTCTTAACCAAGAGAACAGGAGAAGAGAATGGACTTGTACTAGCCCGGATCAGCCCTGATTGCAACATAACCTGTACCTGCTTTTCAATCTCTGCTTTTTGAAAATAAGCGTACCTATAAGGGCGTACATTCACCGGATCAGTTCCATCTTTAAGGTTGATATGATGTTCAATGTCCCTGTGAGGTGGAAGCTGGGTTGGCTTCTGATAAATGTCTGCAAATTGACTAAGTAATTGTTGCATTTCTGGGTGTATTCCTTCGAGTATAACTGATGTGGTTTCAACACATATAGCAAAGATTGTGCTGCCATGGTGCAATTCTTTAGTCATAGCCCTCAAGGAAAGGGGTTCAATCTGCTGGTGTTGGATGCCCTGTAGATGGCGTTGCTGTCCTTCCCATTCAAAATTCATCGTCAAAGTTTTCCAATTACATTGAACAGTACCCAGTTGTTGTAACCACTGCACTCCCAAAACGACATCTAATCCCATAATTGGTAAGGAATAAAATGTAGCAATAAAGGGTATACCTTGTAAGGAGAATGAGATATCTTTGAATTTTCCATTACAGGGCAGAGGAGTACCGTTTGCCACCTTCACAGTGAATGGCCTCGTTGGGTGCTCCGGAAGTCTGATAAGCCCAGCTATTTTCTCATTGACAAAGTTATGAGTAGACCCACTATCAATAAGAACAATCAGCTCAAAAGATTGAATTTGTAGTGCAACTCTCATAGTACCTGCGGAAGACCAACCAGAGAGAGCGTGCAACGAAATCTCAGGCTCAATTTCTTCGTCATCCTCGTCAAAATTAAGGCCACCGTCAAGGAGGAGAAGCTGCGGTTTGGAACACCTGTGGCCTGGAAAAAATTTTTCGTCGCAGTTAAAACACAATCCCTTTGCTCGCCGATTCTGCATCTCTTCCCAGGAAAGTCTTTTGACGGGCGTGGATTGTTTAGAATACAATGGTTTGTCTCCATCCCTGGGTTCAGCTTGTTTGTCGCGAACCTGGCTGATTCGGTCTCCAACACTGCTAGATGCCTCCTTACCAGCAAGCGATAGGTCAGAGATCTTAGAAATGGCTGCTGTGAGTTGTTGCAGCTCATTGCGAAGTCCCTGTTCCATTTTTGATACACTCTCCTGGAGCTGACCAAGGCCAGCTTCCAAATTCTCAATTCGCTCTTTGTTTGTTGCCATGAAAAAGAAAAGAGAGAAAGAAAAAAAATTAGGAATTAATGGCTCTGATACCACTGATGGGTCCCAGTCAAAACCTTAAGAAATTAATTAAGAAAAATAAAAAGTTTCTGGTTTTTTTTCCCCTTTATTGCTGCAGCTACAAAGAATTTAAATAGGAAAAAACTCAACAACTTATTCCTAACTTAATGGCCACAAACGGCACTCATGAGAGATTCTAGCCATGATTTGTTAACACCAAATATGACTAAGTAAACAACTAAAAAAAATAACGAATAAATGCTGCAGGATAAACATATCAGCATATTTAATTTAAATACTTCTTATTCTTGATGATCGACCGAGTGGACTGCCTCAGGGGTCTATCAAACGCATTGAAAAAGAGCAAACCCTAGTACAACCTGCCCTTGAAAGTTGAATAGAACTTAAACCGACTTAGGATATTCTAGTCTAAAAGTCCATCAACTTCCGTGTTTGTGTAAATGTGGCAAAAAAGTATGAATGCATAAAAATAATTATATATCCAAATTTACTACAAAAACTTACCTGAATTTAGATTCGTTATAGAATCTAAGACATCATCTTTTCCTTTATTTTAACAAATTCTTTCATCATTTTCTGTTTTCTGGAGGGGTGATATATTCTTTTTTCTATTAAAAAAATGTCAATGTTTAAATGGTCGTGAAGAATATAAATGTTTAGATGATTGGTTTTTTGAGTTTCAAGTACAATAAAGCGAATAGCTATATCCTTACTCCATTGTTATTCTTCTAGGTGATTTTGTATTCTAAATGCTATAGAGATGAGTGATTTTATATTCTAAGTGCTATAGAGGTGAGTGAGAGGAAGAAATAAATCATTTAACTCATAGATTAATGTTGACGAATTATCCCAAGAATGATAGTAGATGAAAAATTAACTTTTAATTTTTTATATGATAAGTTAATTTTTTATATAATATCCTGACAACTTTCATGATGGACTGTTGCGCTAAAATCAATTTATAATATGTATTTCTTTTATCATACATAACTTTTAATTATCTTTTATATATTTTTTCAGATTTAGTATGATTTAAAAAATAATAAACAAATTTTAATATTTAAAATTACAAATTCAACAAAAATACTTTATTATTAGAAAAATATTTTTTTTAATTAAGATAGGTCGAAAATTCATTTCCGATAATTTGACTATTACTCTAAAGAAGAGCTTTGTTTTGTTGAAAAAAAAAAATAATAATAATATAAAAGTTTTCCTGGAAGAAACTTGGTCTTCCGTCACTTTGATAAAACCTAAATATCAATTCAACATTATTTAAATAAATTATTTTCCTCTTTAAATTAGCTCACGAAAATATTATTCAACCAGTATAGTTAGGATTCATTCATATTAAAAATTACGAGCATCGATTAAAAAAATTTAAATATCTACATTAATCCATATTTATAATTAAAATTTTATAATTTTAGTAATAAAATTAAAAAAATTCAATTTATTATAATTATAACTAAAACATTATATTAAAAATAAAAATAATAATAATAATTAACATTATAGCACCTAAAATTTTATATTAATAAAACACATACTTTTTTAATTTAAATTTTATATTAAAAGTAAATATATTTATATTTATTAATATAATAATAAATATATTATATATAATAAATATTTATTATAAATGAATTCGACATAAAATTTCACATATAATTATTATATATTAAAATTTCGTTAAATATTCTTTAACTATAAGCATATATTGATTATGTTTAATATTTAAATTATAAATAATTATTCTAATAAATTAACCGTTTAATACCTTTCATATTTATATAATAATTTTAAAATATTTGAAAATAGAATTAATTTTTTTATATTTATCTTAATTTTAGTTATTTATCTTAATTAATTTTAATTAAAAATTTTTAGTTCATATATTATGTCAATATTATTTATTAAAAAAATTTATTAAATAAAAAAATTTAAATTTTTAAATTTTGAATAATAAAATAAAATTTCTTTCAATTTGTTACAATTATAACTAAAAATACTAAATTGAATTTGAAAAGTTATTGATAAATTATAATATAGTTTCTTAAATTTTTATATTAATAAATACATAATTATTTAATTTAAAATTTATATTAAAAATATATTTTTATTTTATATTTATCATATATAATATTAAATAAATAATTATTATAAATAAAATTTCACTTTATAATTATTATATATTAAAATATTCTATTGAAGATTTATACTTATCACTATAAATTATACACATATTTTTAGTATATGAAAAATTATATTTTATATTAATAATATTAAATTAAATAAAATATTATATTTTTTAAATATATAAAGATATTTCTTTTATAATTTTTATAAAAATATAAATATATTAATTATATTTATGATAAATTATTTGAAATATTCAATATTTTTATTTTGCTCATTTATATAACAAATAAATATATAATATATATTAATTTATTAGTTAATTTTAAAAAATTATATTTTATATTAATAATATTAAATAAAATAAAATATTATATATTTTATATTATAATTTTTTTATATTTTTAAATTTTTATTAAATCATAATATATGTATAAAAATAAATAACGAAAATAATAATAAAAATATTATTGAAATAAAAATATATATTTAAAAAATTATTTTATTTGCTAAATAAAATGTTATGATTATATTATAATTTTTTATTAATTTAATTTAATTATAATTATGATACATTAAAAAATTAATTTTATTATTTAAAAATTTAAATATAAATATAAATTAATTTGAATATTTAAATTTTTTTTATTTAATAAAATTTTAAAAATAATTTTAAATAATATAATACATGGATAAAAAGGTTAATTTTATTATCGAAAATTTTAAAATGAAGATTAAAAAAGGGATAAATATTTATATATTGTTTTTTCAATACGCCTTTAAAAAACTGACAAACCCACCCAAGTCCCAAACCAACCCTAATCAATTTTTCTTGGATAGAGATACAGCTGTCGACGCCTCTCTCCCCCACTTCACTGCTGAATGCCGAGACTGCCGGCAGCCCAGTCGGAGACAACCCTTCCCTCTCCCCAGTCGGCGTCGGCGACATCTCCTTTCTCTCCTCAGTCGACGACAACTCTTCCCTCTCCCCAGTTGGCGACAACTCCTTTCCCTCTCTTCCCAGTTGGCGTTTCTTTCTTTCGTTGAATCGGTTATTCTAGTAATCAAGATTTGACTGGAACTCTCTTCAGGTTTGTAATCAGATTTTGATAATCAAGGTTTTTTAAGTGCATGTTGTTAAAGATTTTTTAGTTGCTATTAAAGATCTTTAGAATTTATGTATTATCAATCTGATTATTTAGTTACTGTTAGAAAAATTTTAGTTGCTGTTAAAGATTTTTTAATTAATCATCAAGATTTTTTGTTTTGTTGTATGAAATATTGTCATTGTAAATTTGCCATTTATCATAGAATTTCTATTACTGTGATAAATTTTGGTGACCAGGCTTCAGTCCCATCTGGTTCTGTCTCTATCCCCTCACTAGAAGCACCAGAATATTCATCTGAATCATCAAATTTTGTATCTGATGCCTTATTCATATATGGAGGCATCCCTTTCATGGATGGATCAATGATTTCATCTGTTTGACCAATAACCAAGATTAGGCACCAATTATATTGTTTAATAGCACAACCTTACAAGAATAGAAGAAAATAGTGCCATGCACCATCAAGGTAGGAAATGCTGCTATAGATTAGGCTACATTGAAAATTTTTTATGTTCCTTCCACTGCGTTAGTTCATATTTATTAGTTCTTTGATAAAGCTTTTATCCTTTTCTTTTAATGCTGGTTGAATTATAATTTTAGCATGGTTCAGATTTAACTAGGTGAACTGGTGTGATTATTTTAGTTTTTGGTTGTGTATTGACTTAAATAAATTTATTTGTTGATTAAGTTACTGTATGTTATTTGTTCTTGTGGTTATATATTGTTTGCTCATTCATATTATTGTTCTTCATATTTAGGATATTTAAAATGTCAACCTTTAATAGTTCCTAAGTAGTTGGGTTCGGGTATTATGCGGGTATTGTTAAATGGATTTGGAACGGGCATGGGTATTAAAATTAAAATACTAAATGGGTTTGGGAATTTTACATATAATGGGATTCGAATTTAGGTGCTTCATGATCAATTCTTGTGAAATGGTATGGTATTTTGATGGTGTAGATGAAGTGCCTCAATACAAAGGATAACTTCTGAATTTAGGGCTTTTATGTTAATCCTTTGATGAGCATTTCATCACTAAGAATGATGGACCTAGTTTTATCTGCTACTTTGAAATAAGCAGTTAATGGACTTCTCTTTTCCAAAAGAGAGAGAGATTAATTTGTTTTGAAGTTATTTGCATTTATTTGTTGTTTTGGTTTAAGGTATTATTTGTAGGAGCTTTTGTTTATGGGTGATTCTTGCTGCAAATGGATGGAAGGTGGATCTGATAAAATTTTGTGTTCCGGCAATAGCTTATTACTCCATATAAAAACCATATATTCTCCTCAGAATCTGTCTGTTTTCTCATGGTACAATTACCATTGACGGTTGTAGGTCTGAAAAGAAAAATATTCCTTAAGAACTTATCCTGACAGTCTGTGGAGGGATACTTTATTTTTTCATAGCTTCTTCTGATTCCTATAATTCCTCACTCTCTGCAGTTGGTTCTAAAATCTACATCATTTCTGAAAAGAAACTTGGGTGGTTTGTTTTATCTTTTGTCTATGGATCTTTTTTAATTTCCTTTGTTAATTTCTCAACTTACCTTATCTTCAAAAAGGTAGCTGATGATGATTCTAAATGGGTGTGCCTCGCCTCCTGCTGCTGGGTGTGCTTTTACAAACACCAGGACATGTAAACCCATGCATAGTAGCCTGTTATCTGCATGTGTTCCTCGATCGACTCCCAAGGCTGCATTCTTAAATATCAGGAGTTCATTGTCTTCAGTTCAAGATCTTACATCTAAATCCCGATCATGTAGAGGTACCTGCAAAAACTCTCTCTTTCTCTCTCTCTCATAATGCTCCTCTTCTATTTTATTTTATTTTTCCCTTCACCCCCATTTTTTTTTTTGGAAGCAGTTATGAAGCAAATGGTTTATTTTGTCATCAAAACAAATAGTGGACTTACCATGAAGCCTTAATTTATTTAACAGTTCTGACCATAACTTCTCGCTTTGGTGGTCTTAATATGCTATATACGGCACCTCAATCATGGTCCTTCTTGTTCTAATTTAGACATTTTCAATAATAGGTTTGCCATTATTGCACCTTTCTTCTTCGTCAACCCCACTCTTAAGTGGTGATCAAGGTAGAATTTGGCACACTATTCCCTCATTACCAAGGCAACGAAAATCATATGAGTGCCCTCGAGCATCAAAAGATGTCCCTTCCAGTTTTCGCTATCCTCCAATGACCAAGAAGCCAAGATGGTGGTGGAGGACTTTAGCATGTCTCCCTTATTTGATGCCTCTTCATGAGACATGGATGTATGCTGAGACAGCATATCACCTGCACCCATTCCTTGAAGACTTTGAATTTTTGACATACCCATTCCTTGGAGCAATTGGCAGTTTGCCAAGCTGGTCCCTGATGGCATATTTCTTTGTTGCGTATCTTGGAATTGTGAGGAGGAAGGAATGGCCACACTTTTTCAGATTTCATGTAGTGATGGGCATGTTGTTGGAGATTGGTCTCCAAGTGATAGGGACTGGGACCCGTTTTCTGCCACATGGTTTTTACTGGGGTAAACTAGGCATGCATTTTTGGACAGCGTTTGCATTTGCTTTCCTTTTTACGGTCTTGGAGTGCATACGGTGTGCTCTTGCTGGTATGTATGCTGATGTCCCTTTTGCCTCTGATGCAGCATACATCCAAATCCCTTATGATTAAGAAGTATAAGAACAAAAAGTAGTGAGTTCTTTCAATTTTCTGTTTGCGTTGGAAACTTCTTGAGCTGAATGACTGGGGAAGTTCTGTTCCAAATCTTTCTTGTTATTACTGTATGAATGTCGCTTTGAAGGTTTATAACATCCCCGTGATCTTGCAACTGTTCCTCTTATTTTCAAAATATGCTGCTTGTAGGTTAGCTTATAGTAGTAGTCGTGCCTGATTTTTGCTGCTGGCTTGATATTTGCTGTTGGTGTAGATCATATACCATGAGATGTCATTATAAAATTTCAATTGGCTTTTGACTAATTTAATGATGAGAGAGAGGGAGGGTCGTGTATACAGGGCTCAGTTCCCAAGTGGAACTCCTAGTCTGGAAGTTATTGAAAATATTGTATATTTATGTGTTTATCATTCATAGTTCGGAAGTGAGCACTGATATGACTCCTAGGTTCTGAGTCCAGCCCGGAATAATAGAATAGATGTATGGACTTTGGAGGAGTTGAAGAGGTCTTATTATTATAAATAAGGTACAGTAATATAAAGTACTAGATAAATACAATTGCACATGCTAATATATATTTTTATTTGGTAAAATAATTTGTTATAATTGTAATTTAAAATTTTTTTAAAATCTATTATAATTAAATTAAGTTTTATCTAATCTTTTAATTAATTTAATTTAAAATTTATTTTTAAATAACTTTTATTAATTAAACTAAATAATTTAAAATTATTGATAAATCTAGTAGTGTATAAATATAATTGAGCAATTTTATAAATTATTTATTCATTCTAATTTATTAGAAACAAATAATTAATATATTAATAAATCAATTTTATGAAATTATCTTTTAAAAAGAATTATAAGAATTATTTCATTAGTAACATAAAAAGCTATATGTTCGTTATTTTTTATATATGATATTGCGTCACTTTTATGTAATATTACACATTTTAATATCATATTGATAATTCCTTGTACAGAATTAATAACAAATAATTGTATTTAATAATTTTAAAAATATAATATTTTAATTCCGCATGGTGTGCTGTAGTAGTAAAGGTATTTATAGTGTTAATATGCGTCAGACTTCAATACTCAAGACATATAGAGCACCTGGGTCTGCTTGCCTAGGTGTCTGACTTACTAGAAAACCACTTAATACAATATAAACAATAATAAATTACGCTCTTCAGAAATTCTCAAACAATTGCGTTCTGCAAGCAAAATGCACACAAGCCCATTACTTTCAAACTCATGTATCCTTTAGGATTCAGTCTGTTTTAGTAAATTCAGTCTCTGTTTATCATTACCTCATTTTATTTTTATTTCTCCTCCTACATCTTTACCGACTAACACCTTCACACAAATACAAGATTTTTGTTTTCATCAAACAGTTATTTAATTTCTTTTAATTCTTTTTTAATATAATTTTTATTATTGCTTTCATAAGAACGTTGATGATTAGTTGAGTCTGACTATCTCGATTTCCTTCGAATTTTATGTGGTCTGTAAAATCGGACTTTAGTTGGTTTGGGTCTCATCTTATGCAACATATTATGGGTCTATATTAAATTGGCTTAAGCCTCTTTAATTTGAGTTGCGGCACGGCAAACCTGTCAGTCTGAAATCCATTAGTCATTATATTGGACTGGTCTATAATGAATCATTTCTACACAATAATTACGTTTGGCAATCCATTGACGCAAGGAAATGTTGGCAAAAGGTGAAGCACTAGTTGTGTGATCTTCATCATCAGATTGGAACTAAGAGTGCAAGAGGCAAATGTGATGGTCTTATTTGTCTTCAGACCCAGACACCCAATTTTTCAGAACTGGTGAGCGGAAGCCACAAATCAGAGGCCAAAACAGCCCAAACTCAACTTCATGATTATGTCATTGATTAACCAAGTGGCCCTATATACAATTTGGAGCCCCACCCATTACCCAATACCATAATTAGAAAGTGCAGAGGGGCAAAAGTTAAAAGCTTCAATAATGTAGAGTATAATTCCCAAGTTGATTGATATTTGTAGACACGGGAAAACCAAATTACAATGCCTTTGATTTGAGATGATGCAATCATAACCTACTCAAATTTGGACATGTTTTTATTGTTAATTTGCTTTAATAATATATAGAATTTATTTGAGCATGTCATTGTAGTCTGACATCATTATGGCTGGGTGCCTTTGCCTTTCAAAAGCAAAAGCTTTAATTAAATACAAATGAGTGGTGATTTGTGTTGAATTCAGCCACAAATCCTGTGTGTTTGGCATTTCATAATTATATTTTAATTGTTAAGTTGCATTAAACAATTTTTTTTAATTAATAAATTTGAATTTAATATCTTTAAGGACTATAGCTTTTAGTCACAATATAAAGCCACTTGAAATATTTGAAATAAAGTAAGGCAAGGGCTCAGCCAATTAATTTATTAGTGGATAGCCACATGCTTCCAAGTTTCATCACCTCCTCTCCTCTCTAATAATATTTATCTTTCTCTAAACTTTATTTATTTATGAAGCTAATAAAAGCTAAACATCAGATAATAATTATAATAATAATCTCTTTGCCTACCTAAATTCACCCACTTCATTAATTTTACTCTTTCCAATTTTTTTATTAAAGCTCTTGGCTCTTGGGAATTAGCTTTCATTCACTTATGCAAATCCTTTTCATTAATGCAAAATAAATAACATTAGTTTGCTCTATTAAAATTATCTCATGCAAAAAAGTCCAAAACTATATGGAATCATATAGAATTCTCAAAATTTAAATAATAGAGCAAAACAATATAGTTTTAATTATTTATTAACCGATGAATTGAGATCTAGAAATTATCTGATGAGGATATATGGACGATAACTTAGTTCAATAAATAAATCAATGAACTGAGATCAAATCAATGGGGTGTGAATATTGATGAATCAGATCCTGAGTTTAGAAAGGTTAAAGTTTTTTTTTAGAGCAAAAAGTATGATGCATTCGGTGAAAAGGTAATCTCCTCTTTTAGGTTGGATCAATGACATATATACTTTTAGTTATTATGATGCTCTCTATGTCAAATTTCATTGGATTAAGTGATGATGTGTTCTTACAGGTCTGTTAGATTCATTAATTTGACAGACGATTGGCTAATAAATATGAAATTGACTAATTCATACTTTATCTATCGTGTGTTATATTAGTTAATTAATTTACCATACATATATTTATATTTAATTTATCACACATGTATTTATGATTTTGGTGATATTTTTGAGAAGACAATACATTCTACTATGATTGAGTAAACAGTTGACATCCCACTGTGAATGCATTAAATCGTACTCAATCAGAGGTCTATATTATGATTAATAATAATGGTTTCTGTGATAAGTGCAATTGCATCTCAGAAAGCAAGAGTTGCAAAAAATGAGCTATTTATAATTCAAATTAAGGGGGAATGAGTCAACATACATGCAACTACTTGTTTTTATTTTATTTTATTTTAAAAAATTAACTTTGACGATTAAGAGAAGTTGTTGTTGAAAAAATAAATTATATGAAATATCTATTGGTCCCACGTATTATGGGATTTCTCTAACAATATATTTAGATAGAATGAAAGGAAAGATAAGATAATCAAAAGTAATGTTTACCTAATATAACTTAGTGGTCACAAAATTATAATTGAACAGATAATATTTCATATAATTTAATTTAAATAAATAAATGATAGAGTTGCAGTTGCTTTGCTCCTTCATACACCTTGTGCCTCGTGGCAGCCAATTTTGGCTTTTTGCCTTGTACCATTATTTTTTTTTATTAGTATGTTTATTTAATTTATCTCATTCTCACTAAAGAGGAAAAAAAAAAAGAAACATGATGATTTGGCAAGATTTGCTTGTTTCAAGTAAAGACAATGACTTTAAGGATTTCCTTGTTGGAATTGTAATGTGGAGTAGTGAGGCCAAAACAGAGTCATTATGCATTGAACCAATCCAAATTCTAGAACAATAGAATAGAAGAAAAATATATTATTAATTAATTTATGCAAAAACTTAGCAGCATCTTCAAATCCACAGGCAGTGTTTGGTTAATTGTTATTTTAAATATGTAATCACTTCGATTTTTGGAGCATTCAATAATTTTCCGTTGTTAATTTGATCTTTATGTCCAGCCCCCCATTAGTGTAATTAACAAATTTAATTAGTGGCATCTTTTTTTCCTTTCGACAGATTGTTCTTTCTATTTTTGTCCTAAAAACCAAAAGTAAAATGAAGATGCTCCTTTAATTGTCATATTAATTCTTAAAATCACTTCGATTTTACATTTGTTTCAATTGTGTATCCTTGTACAAATATTTGTTTTATTCAAAATATATCAATAGTTACCGTGAATTTACCGATTTAGTTTGATGGTAAGGATCTCTAATACCCGTTTCAAAAAATAAATAAATAAATAATCAATAGTTACTGTAGCCACAAAAGAGTAAAAGCAAAGATGAACACTGCACCAGAGTTATGAGAATCATTACTACATATAATACTAGAATAGAGACCAAATACATGTAGATCACTTTCACACCATAATCATAACCCATTACAAGCCAAAGCTCAAATCATCATCTTCCATCTGCCACTCTCTCATAGACATGTTGCTTCATCCTATTAGCTAATTAAAGATTAGGGAGAAAGATCAGATTTTTCTTTTTCTCCCATATCATACCCATAATTAAGACCACGCACAGAAACCACCCAGAAAAAAAAAAAAAAAAAAAGAAAGACAACCATAAATTGACCAATTCCTAGCTCTGACTGATCTGAATCCTCTCAATACTGAAAGAAATCTGGAGAAGCCATGATGGGGTGATTAAGATAGATCAAACTTAATGGGTTCATGAAGTTATCAGCAGCAGCAGCAGCAGCACTTGTTTGGAGATCCTCAGTCTCCAAAACACTATTAGTTGTGTTGATATAATTGAGGATCTCATTTAGGGATTCAAGTCTTTGGTTAAGTTCTACCATCTGTGCTCTTAAAATGGAGTTTTCAGCCTCAACATTCAAGTAGTGTTGGGTGGTGATATTGATGCTCGTAAGGATTTGGCTATTGTCTCTCTTTAGCTCTGTCACTTGGGACATCAATTTATCCAGGTGCTGCTGTTTTTTCTGCCTGGATCTCCTTGCTGATTCTCTGTTGGATTGCATTCTCTTCCTTTTTCTTTGATCCATCAAGTTCTGGACGTCCTCTTCAGAGCCAGAGTTGTGAAGCTGAGAAGATCCTGATGAATTTCCACTAGAGGATGCCATAGATATATATATATATTTACACCAAAAGTAATACTAACTAATAATAATCTCAATAAAACTGAGATCTTTTATCTTGATCTTACCTTAAACGCAGGACCCAGCAACTAATATTTTCTGGGAAATTAATATAGCTAATATATATATATGTAAGTAATATACTATTGATTCAGGCAGAGAAGAAGAGGTTATTCATGAAAACACATAGAACCAATAAAGGAACACAACTGAGAAAGATTGAACGAGATGGGTCCTGCGCCTGAGAGAGGAATTTATCATAAACCCCGAACGGAGGATTTCACTGAGGACTGGAGACATGAATCTCAAACATTAAGATAAAAATACGCAGCATCAAAATTTAGAGAGATAGAGAGAGAAAGCTTTTTATCTTGAGCAGAGCAACAGGCAGAGAGATCTCTCACCCAAAGATTCAAGAGCAAGAAAACCCAGAAAGGAGAAGAGCAAAAATACAGTTTCTGAGAGGAAACCAGCAGAACCTCAGCCTTACTGAAAGAAATAGAAAGATGGGCAAATCAGAAACTTATAGAGGGGGAAGAGTAGAGAAGAGAAGAGGTATTTGAGGGAATTGAAGGGGGAATTTATAGAAGAAAATGGGAAGAGTGGAGTGAAGAGGAAATTAAAAAAAAAAACAAAAGGGAAAAGGGTAAAAGGCATAGGAATCTCAAATGGTAGTTGGTGAGAGAGGAGAGGTGATTAGGCATGTGGGGTTGAGGAGAAATTTGCAGAAGAGTCCAAATCCAGCTGGTGAGCAGAGCACCATTTATTATTCAAATCATTACCTATCTTTCAGTTTCAGGTTTGTTGTCTGTTTTCATATTTTGCTGTAATATATATATATTTTTTTTACCTCACTTTCACCGCTAAGTACCAGAATTAACCGTTGACGTACTGTGCTTTTTCTGTCAAGTTGCAGCCTTCACGGTTGCAGGCAGAGGGAATCTTTGGGATACAGAGGGTGCTTCAAAATCTGATGAAGGGTCATTTCGACAATTTATCCACCAACAAACTAAAGTGAAAGTCACGTGCACGCTTCAACAGTATTTACAACGTATTAGACAATCTTAACTTTTTTTTTTTCTTCCTTTAAATTATTTAAAAGTAATTAATTACTTACGTAATTAATAATTATTTTAATAAAAATTAAAATCAATAACTTTTAATATATGTAAATAATTTGAAATATCTCTAATTAAAAAAAAGTTAATTAACCATAGATTTTGTTTCAACAATTAACCATATATATGCAAATTATTAATTATTTGAGCAACGGTTCGAAAAATATCACTTTAAATATATTATTTTAAAATTATTAAATATTAATTTTAATTATAAAAAGTTAAAATAATTTTAATATAGTGGTCTCAAATTTAAATTTAAGAAGAATCAATTGTAAAAAATAAAAAAAAATGATACTTAATCATACTGGATCAACTATGCCAAATCCTTTTAAGTAAATAATAATAATAAAATGTGTCCATAAATGAAAATTTTCTACCATTTATATTTAAATAATTAAAAAAGGGAAAAGGTAAACTGAAAATGAAGTTCAACTAAGGGAGTTGATGATGGCTAGGGCCACGTTAAAGATAGCCAAGCTATCACCTAATTATTATTTATTAAAAATAATATATTATTATCATTAATCAATTTAATTTAATTTTTTAATTTTTTTATTAAAATTAATTTAAATTGAAATAATTAAAATTTTTAAAATTAAAAATTTAATCAAAATAAATAAAAAAATTAAACTAAATTTTAAAATTAATTTGATTCAATTAATTTTTTCGATTTGAATTGGATACTGCTCACTTTTAATTACATGATTTGAATTAAATGAAAAAATTAGTATAAAAAAAAATAAATCAGTTCTCTTCTACACAACAACTCTTTAATAAATCTATTATTTTTAAAAAAACTGAACGTTAGAAATGTTTTTAATGAAAATATTTTTTAAAGAAATAGTTTATTTTATATTTTTAATTATAATAATTTATAAGATTTTGGAAGTATATAAAACGATTTTTTCATTAAAATAATGAAACTATTTCTTCAAAAATAATTTAATTAGTATTAAATTGTATGCATTACAAAGCTATCAGCTAATATCAACGGCCTCCAAAGTATTAGGATGGGCGTTAATTAGTGGACCCCATTGTGTTATATATACTTCAGAATATTCGGGTGCCTAAACCAACCGAATTTCGGTTTATTTGGGTATAAACTGATCAATCAGCTCTCCAACCTCCCTCTTTCTTCTTCTTCTTCTTATTATTTTAGATGTTACATTATATTTATTTCATCCAATAAAAAATAGCATTATTTTTTTTAATATAGTGATGATTTATATAAGTGGATAAAAAGGTTTAATTCAGAAAAAAGTTAATAGATTTAATTGATAATTGAGAATTAATAGAGCAGAATTTTAATTCGTAAACGTTGAGATTCAGAGAAAAATTTATATACATAATAAATTAGTAAAGCTAAAAAATTTATTTTTTAATATAGTTGGTCCACTATATTTATACTATGACTATATTGGAACGTTTTAATTGATATTTTATCAGATTGAAAAGTATCTCATGGCAAATATATTAAGCAGCTTATTAATGGTAGATAGTTGACTAATAAATGCTGAGCCACTTTGTTCATATGCATTTATCATACGCATCATGTCTATCAATCCTACAGTACAATAATGACTCTAACAAAATATTGCGTGTTTTGTAGAGGTCTATTCATTGACTCCAAACTTTGAAAACATCGGCATACTCGTTTTGGATATTAATAAAATCTATAGTGTTGGGATATGTTTTTAAATATTGCATGTCATATCTTTTATTGTTCGGTTAGATCTGATGGTACGATATATTTTTTGTATTTCGCGTACACATGTCACAATCTCTACGAATTCTGTTACTCTTATATTATCGCATAAATAATATTTTTTTATAATATTTATAATATTAAAATAAATAACTAATATGTATAAATTATTATTTCAAAAAGAAATAAGATTATTTTTATGGACAGAACTTACAATTAAATTTTTATCAATGTGTTCCTATCTCTAATTATTAAAAAAAAAAGGACACTATACTAATTAAGCATATCTCCACGGGGAGATAGCTTAAACCCATACCACCTTGCCTGCTTTGATTAATAAAAAATAAAAATCTTTAATGCATAATTTTAATGTCACATGCTTATTGGACTCTCTTTTTCTTTACTTGGTCTTAGTTGTCCGCCGAGAAGTATTCATCCTTCTTTTTCCTTATTTTTACAAAGGAAAAAAGAAAGAAAGAGACTCGTTGTTGAATTCTTTGCCCAAAAAACAATTTACCCTTATTAAAAAAAATATTAATTCTTTTTTGAATAAAAAAAAAGAAAAAGTTAAAGCATATGGGGGTGTCCTTCACAAGGAAAACAATTGGGCAACATTGACAGGTTTCATGCTTTTGATATAGAGTGAACACCTAACCTTTTAACATTATGTTAAATAATTATCTCTCTCTTTCTTTCTTCACTTCCAACATAAGAAAAAAGCTCTCAGATTGTAATGCACATTTTCCCATTACACATCATGAAAGTAAAACAAAGTGAAAAAAAGACATCAATGACGGTATCTCTCACCTCAGCTCTTGTTATGATTTTTTTATTTTTTAATTAATTTGCATATTACCCTTCTCTATTTCCTTTTCAAAAAATAAAGGTGATTTATTAAAAAAAAAAAAAAACTCAAGCTCATAAACCTACATATTACAACTTAAGAAAATATTTTTGACCTCTTAAACAACATCTCCATAAGCCAAAGGATTTATCTGAAGAAAAAAAGCAAATAGCATACAATACCACCATCGCACTTTATGGAAAGAGGTCAAACCATCCCTAAATTTCAATTAAAACAATAAACATAAGGCACAAAAAAAATAAAGCATACGAAAAAAAATAGAACAGCTCCAAATCTCAATAAATTGAAAATTTTAAAAAATCTATTTAAAACGCTTCATTATCTCTTTTCTTACATGTAAATAAATCAATAAAACACCAAAAAAATCCTCATACGAAAAGCAAATCAAAATCAAGCTTGTAATTTTTCCGATTACAATTTTCTCCTTATAGCTACCTAATTAGCCCATTACCGCACTAAAAAAAAATAGTGAAATAGCGACTAAATATTTAGTTGCTAATTAAAAAAAATTAGTTACTATTTAGAAATAATAATCCATCAGTGATTTAAAAAATATTAATATTTAGCCAGTCGCTAAATAATAGCAACGGATGACTGTTGGGCTACTAACACTCGAGCCGTAGTCGAGCCCTTATAAAAAAGTCGAACCCAAGACCTATTAGAGTCCGCTATGCATCCATTAGCACACAATTCCAATCACGGTTAGAGCAGATTGGACTGATCTGGAATCCTTGATAACAGTTGAGTTTCAAACACTCCGACTTTTGCTAAGCCCATAAGAGAGAGACAGATCAAAGACTCATGACAACCCAGCACACCGGCGCGCGGTTGTGGTTCAGGATATCGAAGCCCAGCTTATACGATTGAATAGGTCAGCAAAACTACAGGCCTCTATGTAGTCAAAATTGAATCCATACAGGGAATTAAATAACCGTCTAATAATGGAAAAAGAGAACATCCATATGTACGATCCTACATGATAGAGACACTTCACTATAAAACAAAAAATGAGAGATATATAGAGGAAAATAGGAGTAGGGGACTAAATTTTTTTATACACACAAAAATTCTAATTTAGCGGCTAATTTACGACGAACTAATAGTAATAAATTGGATGCGAAAACAAGTTTGACACTATAAAGTTTGGTCGCTAAAATGGCCGCAAATAACTCGTTACAAATTGGTTGCTAATTGATCGGTGAAATGGTCACACACAATTTAGTTGTTATATAGAAGCTGAATCTCTCTTTTTAAATTTTCTTTTAAAATTTTTTATGATCGCTAATTGATCTCTAATTAAAATAGAGACTAAATGGTCATTGAATGATTATCATTTTCTTGATAATTGATAGTTAATTTAAAGCAAGCATTTTTATTATTTCTCATTTTCTGAAACTAATTTATCACTGATTTTTTAAATATATTCATAAACTTGTTATATAACACTGTACACATATTTCAATCAACAACCCTATAATCTGAAATAGCAAAACACTAATATAGTCTAGTCCTGAAAATACATAATTAATATTACAATGTTCCTGTGTTAGTATCAGGCTGGACAAATAACACAAAACAATGAGTTTACAAGAAATCAAAGAAACAAGTATATATTATATTTATTCTAGCTAGTTTCTGTAACTCACAGCTTCATCAACTTCTACAAGGAATGTAATCTTTTATCCATTTTGCATACCCTTCTCAACACTAACTTCCAACACTTCATTCTCTTGAATAACTTTTTCACCTTTGAATTGAGAGCAGTGGTCCTTGTCATTAATGGTCTCACCAGTACCCTTACATATCATTATGAGGATGTTGCATTTGTTGGATCATAGATGAACCAAGTTATCTTATGGAGACCTTAATTCTAGAACCTTGGCAATCTCAACATGTAATAGATGCACCTGATTTGGAACCTTTACTGTAATTTTACATAAAATTCTCAAGTTAGCCATATAAGATACGAAAATCAAGATGCCAATTATATTCTAACACTGACCCTTTGCATTTTGGACAAATAACATTACGGTAAAGAGACAACTTGAAGGTGCCATTGTAGAGATTCTCCAATGAAAACTCCTCTGCCTACGGCATCTTTTACTACCACCACTTGTTGAGAAACAAAATTTTCAAGTCAAAATGCTTGGAATTTATGCTATAAATAAAAAATCACAAGATTTAATTGTTAGTAAACAAAATTTATGCTATAAATCACAAGTGGGCCACCAAAGAAGGATTGAAAAAGGTCAAATGGCTCATGAACACCCCTCCTCTGCCCATTCCCTTAAAGGGTCCTCACCATATTGATCATATATCTCACATTTCTCTAGATCACTCAAAACCTCATAAGCTTAGGCAACTCTTTGAACTGAAAGGCGGACGATAATAAACAAGTTGAATAAAAACATAACCATTATATTTTCCCAAAAAAAATGAAAATGAAAATTAAAAATTTCAAACTATTAGAAATCAACTGAAATTGTCAAAGTTTGTTTCCTATAGCAGATTATCATAAAAAACTTGATGAATAATCAGCAACCAAACAATCAAAAGATAATCTTTACAAACCGACAATATCCAAAATTGTGTAACAACAATAACAAAGCCAAAATATATACCGATAAAATAAAGTTTATCCTCACAATTAAAACAACATAAAAAAAACCCATATAAATTCAAGAGACGAAAACCAAGTCAGCGTCAAAAGGTACCAAATTCTGCAGGCTTGATTTCATAAGATGCATTTCAAGAGACAAAAACCAAGTCATCATCGTTAACTGAGGCAACGAGATAAGAAAATTAGAAAACTCATAATATAAAGGGATGCTCTACAAATATTCGATTGACAAAGAACCCATTCAAGAATCAAAGCAATAAATCAAAACCTTGGAGAACGATTCAAAATGGCGTTCTAGTACCTGTTGCGATTTTCTTCGCCGTCAACCTGCTGCTGCTGGTGTCGATGAATGGTGGCTCTGATTTCCTTCACCATCAGCCTACTGATGCTTCGGTAAAAATGGTGGTTGGGTCCCACCGCTGAGCAGGGTAGGAGGTGAGGGGACGATGGTGACACCGATGAGAAGGACTGAAGGAGAAGGCATGATGGTGTCGGCAATGAAGTGGTGGAGAAAGGACGTCTATCGTGAGAATGGGAACGGGACTCGCGGCCGTCGGCTGTGGTGCGGAGAGTGGAAAAGAATATGAGTTCTAGTTAAATTAAAATTAGCGCTGATGATTTTTTTAATCTTAGTCTTTCTTAATTTTTTAAAAAATATTAATCGATCATAAATTGCTGATTAATTTTAAAAATTATTATAAATTACTAATTAAATTAGTGGTCTAGTTTTATTATGAGTCGTCGCTGATATTTTACGCCATCAATTTCGTTACACTTAATATAATTTAAAATTTCGTTATTTATTGAGCATAATGATACAAAACTAATCATCCAATAATTTTTTAAATATACATACCTTTATATTGTAATTATAAAATTAGTTTAATAATAAATATATCCAGATAAATTTAAAAAATTATAAAATTTTATTTTTTAATATCAAATTCTTCTCTTCTCTTGTAATTCTCAATTTTCATTTAAAAAAATAAAAAATCCCTCCGTATTCAGATGGTTTCAAAATGACTATTTCACTGTTTTTAATAGTGCCGGTGATGGTGAAGTGGAGTATGGCCAAGGCATGTGGTCCCAGCCATGACTGGAAGTTGGGTCTCATATGGTTAGCAACATGGGTGAAAAAGCTGGTTTTATGGACAAAGGTTACACATGGGAAGATCTTGATAGGTTAGTTCTGAAGTGAGACACTCCTAAGGTCTATGTTAACTTTGGGAGCATGTCTCTCCTGCTCTAATGGAGTAGGGTACCCTTTTGAAAAAGTGTTGCTTTTTCCTTCTTTGTAGGGTGTCATTTCAGGGTTGATGTCACATATCTATAGGGTTCCAAGTTGCTTAGCTACCCTTGCTTTTTTTTTATCAACGTTGGCTTATTGGGTATCGACAGCTCATTGATTTGCGTTTTGTGATATGATCTCTGCCTGCATTTTTGTTTTGTCTGAATACTGCTTGCATATTTCTCTTAATTATTTTGATTTCCCTAGATATTATAAGTTTAAGATTTATTTAATTTAACTGTAAAATAAAATTGATAACTAATTATTAAAAATAGAATATTTTAATATAATTAATTATTAACATGTGGCAAAGGATTAAAGAAGTTGTAGAATACCTAAATGTAAGTAATGGTTAATTTTAAAAAGAATAACGTCCACATGAAGGAAAACAACACTTCCACTTTATCAGAGATAGGAAGTGCTTCATCCTTGACGGAGCTTTAACTGAGTCCACTCAGGAATTTTCCATTTATTTATTTAGGTCTTATCAAATAAACTTAATCTTCGTAGAAATTATAAATTTTAAATTAAGAGCTGTATCTTTATTCAATTGTATTGTATAATTTTATAATTTTTTCTAATTATAATAAAGTTAGATATTTTGTACGTAAGTAAATGAGAATATATATGCAACAGAAGCAAAGGGGCCCTTCCAGCTTTTGCAAAGGGCCCAGAGACAAAACTAACTATTTACCTAGCAATCATTTTCATATGCTTTTCCTTTTCCAAATTCTTTTGAATCATCTCCCTTTTTATTTTTATTATTTTCACATGCATCAGTGGTTGGTTTCCAAAATACTATCCCTTCTTTTACTGTTGATATGTAAAAAATTGATAACAGATATATTTTAGATATAAAAATAAATAAATAAAGGAGAGGGTGAGATCATAAATTTCTTAACCTAGGCCTACCATGGACAAAATACTTATAAATTTAGCAGGACCATCCATCTGCCATCACTATGCTATCAATTGTATACTATTTTTTTAAAGAAGGCATCATCAGCCATGTGATGTGCTTTAATGTGCATGGCAAAAGCAACCATATCAGTTTTCTTATCTTTTAAATTTCCCCATCCTGTAAGACTTCAAAGATAAACAATATCTCAAAAAGCAGAACTAGGGTTTTCTCCATATCGTACGTGCATGCGACAACAGTGCTTTAAAGTGACCCATCACTCTCAAGCTGTGAAGATTTACTGCCCGCCAGTACGTTTTCTTTGTTTTGCATTTACCATTATCAATCTATGTATACCTCCAAATAATAATAATAAATCCCATGAAATATTTCTGAATATTTTAGACTCAACATTATATGCTATGAATTTGACAAAGTGGGCCAAAAAAAAAAATTGGCCAAGTAATTAATTAATTGACAATTATTAGACTTGGAATTAATGGTGGTTAAAAAGAAAGATGGAGATGCCACAGTAGCCCCACCAAAAGCCAGATTCCCTGAATTAAATAAAAGTACTGAACCGCGATATATGATCGACTATACGAAGGCATTCAAGGGAACCTATTGCTTTAAAATTATAAATTAGTTAGGAGCAATTAGCTGGCTTTAATTCTATGTTGTCTTCAAAATCATAAAGTTAAATTTAATTAGACGTCAATAAGAATCACATCCTTAATTGATTGGATTAATATTCTGTGTCTGCCCCAATAATGTTAGAAAATAAAATAATCAGACCACATTCATTTCTATATATGTAAAGCTACAGATTCATGCTGAAGCCTAGGAGTTGTCAAAATCTGCAGGCAGCTGCTGAATTTTAAATAATTTTCTAACAGTGAGGTAGTAAGAGGAAAATGGACAAAGAATCACCGGGAATTTGTACTATTTTAGCACATAATCTTATCGTATATAGGCATCTGATTTCCTTTCTCCATGACCAACAACTCAGAAGCTTCTTGTCTTTGCCATGCTTTATTAATTAGCCCTCGTTTTTTCCCCCCCACTTAAAAATTAGCCACTTTTTTGTTTTACATTACCAATTTTTTAAATAAAAAGATGTTGGAACTAAGTTAAACCTAAAACTAATTTTGAGAATGTAAACACCCTGTTATTATACTAATTAATTTAATATAATTTCAACAATGTAGTGCCATACGAACACGGGCTTTCTTAATTCAGTAGGCATCAAATGGGCATTAAGGACTGGCCATGCAAGTCTTTCTCTTTTTCTTTTTTCTTTTCTCAAAGACTAAATTATCTTACAGAAGTAGGAGCAGGGATTAAAACCCTCTAATTGCAGAGATGCAAACCTGAACTATTGGGCTCCCTCGGCCTGGCCCATTGGAGTTCCTTGTATTACAATAAAAATCATAAACACCCATTAATCTATAGGTGAACAAGTCCTTATATACATGCACAAAATTTCAAGGAACCATTTAAGCTCTAATGGATAATCGAGGCAGCAAATAAAGTGGCTTTTTCTTTTTTTTTTTTCACCTTCTCTTACTTTCTGGGAGTATGCAAGGACAAATTTTCAAACAGGCAAAACATCATGCGTGCCAGTACCAAGCCACTACATATAATACATGCATATCTGCTAATGTAAATGGAAATAAAGTCAATCTACATAGCAAGCAATTGCATGCGTCATTTGTAAACTAAATGTTCAACGCCCCAACAGGCAACGGGCTCTTCACAACAAGCTTGGTTAACACGACACCGTTACAATACATTGATTTATATATTCTAAACATACAACAGAAGTTTTCTCATACTCTTACAAACGTACTTGGATGCATCTATGTACAGAAACTATAAAGGGCCACATAAAGTTCAGAGCTCAGGCTCATTACCAAGCCCTTAAAACATAAGTTAGTCAATCATGCATCAGTGGCATGACCGGTGCATGCTTTCTTGATATTATTAGAACAAGAGGGACAGCACCAAAAAAGGGAAAACAAAAAAAAAAAAAACTTACGACTAAGAAAAACTTCCGCAGTTTGACCTATTGTGACAAGATCAGGCACACATCTGCCCATTGGCTGCACCTGATTCAGGATGGTAATGGAGGATCTCATTCCACATCATCTCCCGTATCATCTCTTCCCCTAAATCCTCATCTATGTCAAGATCAATAGGGACCTGGGCTGGAGGATTGCTGTTGGGATCATAAAGTGGGGACATGTAAGGGTGCTGGAGTGCTTCAGTAACAGTTATTCTCTTTGACGGGTCAAAAACAAGCATTTTCTGAAGCAGGTCAATTGCGGAAGGATGGGCATTAGGGTAAAGGCGAGAAAATGGAGTACCAGGGGAATATGGAAGTGACTTAATGTATTTCTTAGCCTTAGGGTTATCAATAAATTCAACATCCACCTCTCTCTGGCTGCCGAGGATGTTGATGATAAGTTTAAGCTGGTTGAGACACTCTGTGCCTGGAAAGACAGGTTTCCGGCCAAGAAGCTCAGCAAAGATACATCCAACAGACCAGACATCAATGGATGTGCCATAGTTATCACAGCATAGGAGTAGTTCTGGAGCTCGATACCAGCGAGTAACAACATACTCAGTCATGAACTGGCCCTTGCCATTGCTAGTGCGTGCAAGCCCAAAATCACAAATTTTTAGATCACAGTTTGCATTTATAAGTAAATTACCAGGCTTCAAGTCACGGTGGAGAATGTTTGCTGAGTGGAGATACTTCAAACCCCGGAGCAACTGCACGAAGAAGTGTGAATTCATAAAAACTCAGTAGGTCCATGCACCTAGAGAATACATATGAGTGTGTAAATGCTTGTCTTAAAAGAAAAATGGTAACAAAATGCTGAAGCATGACAAGCCAACAGACTAATAGGGAAAGATTCAGAGTTTCACATAGTTGCAGCTGATAACCACATCCACTGGAATCCACTTCCAGAAAATAAGCTTAGTGTGGCATGAACAGAAAAAAACACATGAAAGGTGAATAAGGAAAGCTATAGTGATTCACAAGCAATTTCGACAATTTTAATAGGAGCAATGAGGCCAGAGGAACTATTTTCATCCCTTAAAACAAATAGAACTTCAAGCAACATGAATGGTAATCTTCTAAAATCCAAAAGAGGATACTAGAACAATATATTAGTCTGTATGCTTCATTTCTGTGTTACACGGACTCGGGTACGAGCATCAGCAATGGGTGCATATTCTTGTGTCTATCAACTATCTAAATAAAGAATATAGGCATATGGACCTGAACGTAGACACGGGTGCTTGAATCCATTATGTTATATAAAATAAAATAGAATAAACAACATAAAATTATGCAAGAATAGTTATTGCTCTAAATAGATCATTAAATACAACCAAATACTTCATTCAAAATATAAATAAATAACTATTTTATATCTCATAGGAAATCAGTGCTTTGTTATACATTCTTTTCATCTTGAGAGAAAAAAGTGCTCTATTAACTATGCTTTTCATCTTTAGAGATCTCTGTCACTCAAATGTCTGACTATATGAAGATGTGTTGGACACATATAGTGTCGCTTGCCGTGCAGTGTAGTGTTGACATATGTACGGCATAACAAAATGAAGAATTAGAGTATGAGAGCTTTATTGGATGCAAATAGAAGATGTAATAAATTCATTTGCATCTGAATCCAGCAAATTCACAAATGATAGTCACAGTTAAGTTAACCGAAATAAAAAGACAGCAGAACTTCTATGCCCCTGGAAGATGGATAAGGCAACCATCAGAACAGACTCTTGAGACTCTGATTAACTTTTTAATAAAATCTACAATATCAGGAACACAGATACACACACCAACACCATGTTTTTGATATCTGAATCTCATCCCCATGATTATTCATTATTCATAGCTAGATCCCAACCTAAAATGTTTTCTTTAGATGTATGATTTGAATTGTGCATTTCAGATGAGAGCCAAATAGCTTCCTAGAAAGTAGAAGTGTAACCATCTTGAACGCGCATCTCCCAAATGCTATCTCATATTACATACCTTTCACGGTGTTGCCTTGCTTTTAAAAAATCACTACTAATAATAGAAATCAACTGACAGAAACAGAGACATTTCTCTATCAGTATCATTCTGCAATTAATTAAATTGGTGCAGCGAAATTTCATTTCCACACTTGAAAGACTACACTGTCGAGCATCAAAAACTAAAGATACTAGCATATCTAAGCAAAGCAACTAGTTGTCTAGAAATGCAAAGTACAAGTGAGCTAAAAAATTGTCTTGAAAACATTATTTTAAATTTAAGGCTAGTATTACCCAAATCTGATGTTAATACACACATTGTCAAAATAACAAGAACATCTTGTATCAAAGAATATTAATAATGTTATCCTGGTTAACAGTAATCTTTCACAAAAACCAAGCATATTAATTTTCTCTTGTTAACGCACAAGCTGATATAATAAGAACATCTTGTAACAGTAATCCATTAACAGAAAGGCCAGTAAGAGGTAAGTCAATAATTAACATTGCAACGGCTGTAAAATATTTCCACGCAAATTTTTAACAAAAACTAAGCAAATGGTTTCCCAGAATATTTCATCAATTAGTTTCTATTACCACAAAAGCTAGCTATGGTAGAAAATGCTGAGCATTAACCTTATCATCTTTAAATTCAGTACCACGACTACTTGAAAAACCTTCCTTTCACTAATAGCTAGCATATAGATACCTGAAATAGGAAGTACTGGCAGTGATCATTAGAAAGTGCTTGAGAAGACTTAATAATTTGATGCAGATCCGTATCCATTAGCTCATAGACCAGATATACATCCTTGAAACTTCTCCTGTGAATAGGCATCATTACATCCTTCAACTGAATGACGTTTTCATTTCGAAGATGGCGAAGGAGCTTCAGTTCACGTAAAGTTCTCAGTGCATCAACACGATTCTCAAAAGCATTGTGTATTTTCTTGATTGCAACTTTTTCGTTGGTTTCCTTATTCACCGAGGAACAAACGATTCCATAAGCTCCTCGGCCAATCGGCTTGATGGGAACATATTTCGTGTCAATCTCAAACAAGGTTTGCCACATAGAATAGTAATGCTTCCCCTGAATTCTAACTCCATTTGGAGGCTCAACCGGAGTCGCCATTGCCTGTTATTAAAATGAAAGCTGGAATTTTGAAATCAAAAGCGTTGCACACTGATCATTCTGATATAAAACACAAACTGGGAATTGCTCAAAACCGAAAAAATTGACCCAGTACATAACGGAATTAGCATGTGAATATAGAAACATCGCCATTAAAAAGAGACCTAACCATCACATAAGGATCAATTACAAAGTCTCTCATGGGAGACATTGTATCGAGACTTTCCAATCATTTATGGTTCGGTCAAAGAGCACCATCAGATAAGATGGACTTGTACCTATAAAGTGTGAATTGATTCTCATGGAAGACATCAGATTTCTATTGAATGCCCAATGTCACCATTGAAATTCCTAGAATATTAAATGCTCAAAGTATATAACAATTTGCCAAAAAAGGAAAAATCATAAACTCTTTTTCAAAATGATATAAAAGTGGAGGGATAAAGAACTTACTTTTGATGTTGTGAAAGTCTTTCTTATCCAAATAAAATACTTTACAATCTGCTACCCACATCAAAACTCATCCCCCATCTCAGCTGAAAAATTCTCTGTAACAAAATCAAAGTTCCTTCAATTCCCAATAAACAAATCCAATGTTCTCCCAAAATTATTCTCGAACATAATTCAATTGGCCCATCTCATGAACGTAACTCATCCAGCATCAAGCCTGTTAAATTTGGTGCCAGAAAGCATAGATTATCGATCTCTGTGAAGCCAAAAAGGCTAGAAGCTCTGTATTGGATCTGTTGCAGTGAAGTATCGGTAGATGGTGATTTCTAAGAAATTACGCAGCGATGATGATCCGTTATCTCGTCGCGATCAAAGTAGGGTGCCAAAGCAAAAGGCAAAACGAATAATAATGCTGATATTTTTTGGGTTATCGCATCTAACCGTCTGAGAGGCCGGAGAGTCCGGTTGCTCTCACTCAACGACAACTTTTCTATTTTATTGTACGATGTGATGACGTGTTATAGATCAATAATTTCCAAACGGCGCCGTTGAGCATATTCTACCAGGATTCCTTTCTATCTCTTTTTAAAAGAATAGCGTGGTATCTTAAGATGCAAATTAGTGTTATCGTGGCTAGCGAAAATATGTTGCTGCAACTATTACAAATTATTTAGACATTTGAAAATTATTAAACTTTTGATTCGATTAAAATTATGTTTTATTTTTACAAATTAAATTACAATTATAATATAAAAATTTTAATTTAATTTCAATTTTAACTATCTCAAAAATAAAATTTAAAAAATACTCTTATTGATTCATAATGATATATTTATTTTTATTTTTATATTAACTAAAAAACATAACTACTATATTTAAAGTAAGACATTTTATATTTTCTTTTAATATATTTTTATATTATTTTATGATTAATAAAACTTTCAATCATGTATATTATTGAATATAACATATTTAAAAAAAATAAATTGATGAGGATGAAAAAGTAAAGGTGGCCGAGAAGGCGTATATGAGAAAGAGATGAATAGTGGAGTTGTGAAACACGAGGTTTTTGGTTTGGCAATGTAACCACTAAAGAAGTGCCATGTCACGGGTTCCACGTCTCACTTTATATTGCAACGTGGCGCCTAAACTCTTTGTTTTCGGTTTCCATTTCTACATCTTCGCTGCTGAATCCAAAAGCTCAACTCGCTAACGTAAAATCAAAGAACAAGCAAAGTGGTAATTGAAGATTCAGAAGCATGATCTCGCAGTTGTTCGTGCTCTCCCAGAGAGGCGATAGCATCGTCTTCCGTGATTGTAACTCTCTGTTTGCTCTCTTCATCTAACGCTCGCTGCTTTTCTCCTTTACTTTTCATTAAATTTCCTCATATGATAATTAAATTAGCTATTAATTTAGTTTGTTCAATTGTCTCTAATGTCGCTTGCATAATTGCGTCTGCTTCTGGCTATTGAAATGAGTAAATATTTAGTATGAATATATCCATGAAGAAGTTTGAGATTTATGGTGAATTAACCAATGCATGCAGATCGTGGTGAAGTACCCAAAGGGAGTGCTGAAATATTTTTCCGCAAAGTTAAATTTTGGAAGGAGGATGAAGGAGGGGACGCTCCACCTGTATTTGTAGGTATTCTTTTTCCTAATATTTATATTGGGCATGCTTATTCTATTTGTATGTATGTGGCCATGCATTCCAGGATGGGACTAGCTTCTTATTTTCCTAAATTAGTTTCTACTATTTCTATTTTTGGCACATTAGATATCCAGCACCTGTAATACTTGACATGGCTCTCCTAGAACATAACTTTGTTTGGTGAAGCTAGTATTGCAGAAACATTTGTAGTTTCTATTGCAGCATTTTGCAGAGACATCTGTAATACTTGCCATGGCATCCTTTTTTTATAAAAATTGATAACTTATTGATACTTGTGTTATCAATTTTACTAAGTAATTACTAGTGCTCAATAGAGCATCATTTTAATGATTATAGTTAGGGTGGTTGCCATTCTACTTAGTGGGCACTTATTGAAATGTTGTATTCCTATCAAGAATTAATGTACCGATATTTGTCCTGTAGCCATGTTAAGGAAGGTACTCTGTCAAGTGCCATCTTCAGATATATTAGTTTTTGTGTTTGAATCTTTATTTTCTTTCACCAGCAAATGCTAATAACATCTTTACTTATCTTTGTTATTGATAGAATGTAGATGGTGTGAACTACTTTCATGTGAAGGTTGCTGGCTTGCTATTTGTTGCAACAACGAGGGTTAATGTCTCACCATCACTTGTTCTGGAATTTCTTCAAAGAAATGCACGTGTAATCAAAGATTATCTTGGTGTTCTCAATGAAGAGTCGCTACGCAAAAATTTTGTGCTGGTGTATGAGTTGTTGGATGAAATGATTGTAAGTTCTTTTTTTTCTTTTTCCTTCTTTTGTCTTTGTGTGCTCTTTCTTTGGCTATCATCTATAGAAATTTACCCTTATTTACAAGAGACCTAAAAGGGAAACTATTGAAGGTAGAGAGCATGGTGCAGAAATGAAATTGAAGTCATGAATGGATATCTTAGATAGTTAGATGCTTAGTGCATTGAAACTATCTAATCAATGCTGATAAAAATTGGAAGTCGTCCAAATTCCAATTTTCTGCTCTGTTTCTGAATGTTTTAATTGCTTTGTGCACTGGATGGTACCTTCATAGCCATCTTTTGATATCAATGTGTTGGCCAAGCATAATGTGTTGGAGGATTCCTGTGTCCATCTGCACATAACTCAACGATGCTTTTCCCCTGTCCTTATCATGTCTAGACAAAAGATATTAGCAGAAAAATATGGTTTGAAGTTTTTTTTTTTGGTGGAAACATCCATTCCCTATTATCAAATATTTCTAGCATAGTAGGGAATATTTAACTAAGCAATGCATCATGAATTATTATCAAAAGAATTCCCAATACTGAATTTGTTGCTAGACTAGTAGACTCAGTTTCAAAATTCCTATTCTGCTATTTTGCATGTTATAATTTTCTTCTTGTTGCAAAAGATTGAGTTGTTTCTCATTTTTTTTACTTGTAAATTCAATTTAATGCTTTCCATAATCATCCGATGAACTGTTTTTCCTGTATATTTTACATTCTGATTTGACAATTTCTCTTCCAGGATTTTGGTTATGTTCAAGCAACATCAACCGAGGTTCTGAAATCCTTTATATTTAGTGAGCCAATCATGATTGATGCTGCATGTTTGCCCGGCCTTGGTCCTGCTTCCTTCTTTGTGGTATTGATTATAAGCAATTAGATACTGTGGCTCTCATTTTAATCGGCTTCAATGTTTAATTAAATTTTCAAACTTGCTGCAGCAAGGGGCCAAAAGAATGCCTGGAACTGCTGTAACCAAATCTGTTGTAGCCAATGAATCTCGTGGCAGGAATAGAGAGGAAATTTTTGTCGATGTGATTGAGAAAATAAGTGTCACATTCAGCGCTAGTGTGAGTGTTTAAGAAACATCATAATTATTTAGAGAAAATGTTAATAAGTGCCACATAATTATAGTCACACTTGAGTATTCCGACAATCTATTTTCATTCTTTTTGTTGTTTTTATTGATTTAATGTTGGTCGTTTAGGGTTATGTGCTTACTTCTGAGATTGATGGTACAATCCAAATGAAGAGTTATCTTACTGGCAACCCAGAGATTCGGCTTGCTTTAAATGAAGAACTAAGCATTGGAAGAGGTGGTAGGACAATCCATGGTATTTCTCTAATTTATATTGATGTTTTTGTAGCCCTTTCAGATATTGTGATGACTTCTGCCTATGGTTTTGCATTACTGGCGAGAGTGAGGCACATGCTTGATTGGTAGTGTCAATTCATATCTTTCACCATCTCACAGTTCAAGACAGCCTATTGCAGGGGATTTTTATTTAACACCTCCTGAACTTGCATATTGATTTTTTCCTTTCATTTGTAGAAAACAGTGTATGATGTAGTTCAGAAGTATTGTGAGTGTTGTCTGGTTTGCATTTTCTGTATCCTTAAAAGGAAGTTTTCTAGATTATTCCCAGGTTGTCACTTTTTTACGCATGACAACTTCTGTGCTGCTTTCTGTGACAGATTATAGTAGTTCATCTGGAGCAGGGACATTGATTCTGGACAACTGTAATTTCCATGAATCAGTACAGCTTGATAGTTTTGACATGGACAGAACTTTGTCTCTGGTGCGTTTCAATGGATGATTCAATATATGTGGTGTGTTTCTTCTAATATGCCTTTCACTTACCTGATAATTTTACGAAGGCACTATTTCTTCTCTCTGACAGATAGCGCCAGATGGTGAATTTTCTGTCATGAACTATAGAATGACCCAAGAATTTAGACCCCCCTTCCATATTAATGCATTAATTGAAAAACTGGGATCCCTTAAGGTAAAGCTTACGCAACATTTGCAATTCAAGTGCTCCTCTTCACCCCAAGCCTCCCCAACCCCCTCCCATCCCCACCCCCCCAAAAAAGAAAAAAAAAGTAAGAGGAAAAAATCTCTCATATCTGGTCCATTATTGACATTGACTAATTTCCTTCAGGCTGAAGTTATTATTAAAGTGCGTGCTGAATTCCCCTCCAGTGTCACTGCAAACACTATACTTTTAGAGATGCCACTGCCAGCATATACTAGCAGGTACTTCTACTTGCATTGTCATAATATTGTCTGGACAAATTAGCAAGACCATTGCCTCAGGACCAGATTTGCTTTCGGCGCATGATTGTGGCCCTTTTATTTGCTTGGTTTTTGTTACACTTTTTGGTCATATAGATTGGATGAACAAGTTACAGCATCTAATAGCTTTCCAGGAGTATTGAAGCAAGGAAACTTCAAAATTTATAAGCTCTTCACGTGAATTGCTAGGGCCTGAGGATGGCCTGAAGAGAAATACATTGACCTGATCAGGAAGGAAAAGAAATACCAAAAAGAAAAAGTAAGAGGCTTGATACCACTGATAATACATTTATATGACAAATTTCAGGGTTAGTTTTGAGTTGGAGCCAGGCGCAGTGGGAAATACAACCGACTTTAAAGAATCAAGTAAGAGGCTCATATGGGGCTTGAAGAAGGTAATTCCTAAATTCTTCCCTTATTAACTTCAGAAGTTTATGCTTTTAACTAGTTATAATGGCAAGTTCTTCCCTTAAGTTACAAACTTAATTTGAGTTTGAGCATGCTTTGACTAAAATTAGTGAATTATTACTAATATATGCAATACATTCTAGATTGTTGGTGGATCTGAACATATGCTACGTGCAAAGCTGACATTTCCACAGGAGACGCATGGTAAGGGGCTGTCATAGTAGGTTTGATGTAACTATTAATGTTAATATCCCAAGTATGTCATCACATCCATTTTATTTTTGCAGGAAATATCAACAAGGAAGCTGGACCAGTTAGCATGACCTTTACCATTCCAATGTACAATGCCTCAAGACTTCAGGTAAGAAGTGATTTAATAAAATCAACACTGCTATTTTAACAAACTCGCTGATTGAAAGTGCTTACAAAAAAGCATATAATATATGAATTGCGCTATTCAGGCATTCTTGTTTTAGTGATAAATTATAGATTATTGCATGACTAAGTAATAAAATTTGTCCCCTACGCCACTGAGTCCATTAAACTAATTACGAACAGAATTCTGATTTTCTTGGCTCTGATGTTTGCATCACATTTTGAATGACATGTATTAATTTTCTTCAGTTTCTCGATGCAGGTAAAGTATTTGCAAATAGCAAAGAAGTCACCAACCTCTAACCCATATCGATGGGTAAGATATGTCACGCAATCAAATTCCTATGTTGCTCGATTGTAAACAGAAGCCTTCTCTTCCACTTGTTTTTCTTGCTTTTTCTTTTTAACGTTTGTGTACTCACATCTTCACCTTAATCAAATGACTGAAAATTAAATTATAAAAGAAATATATGAGTGTGTGTTGCATATAGAGTCCATGGCATGCTACTTGAAATCCACTTTCTTTGTTTCTTTTCTGCTGCACAAGTCATGAGTTCCGCAATCCCAAAGTTGAACTCCAAACAGTTCAGGGTTTAAAAAAAAACTTGTAAGTTCTGATATCCTACATTGCATGCCCTTCTAAAAACAACTCGCTTTCAATTAACAGTCCTTTTCAATAGTGCTTAAATATGAACGGACGTGATCTTTATTTGCAATCTTTTCATATAAAGTTGAATGATTTGAAGAGCATTATTATGGCTGCTTAGTTGCCTGCTTTCGTTTTTTTGTGCTTTTAGCACTAATTTAACATGGAGATTCTTTACCTCTTACCCAAGAGATGGATGGTGCAGTTTTTTCTTTGGACACAGAACACCTTTAAAGCTTAATCAATGGGTTTGTTCGATATGAATTTAGATTAATCGAATCAATGGGTCTGTTCGATATGAATTTAGATTAATCGAATCAATGAGTCTGTTCGACATGAATTTAGGTTAATCGAATCAGTAAATTTTGAATACTAAATATTATATATATTATATATTCAAAAATATTATATACCGAACATAGAGATTCTTTGATTATCATTATAATTACTAATTAAATAGTTCATTATACGAGTTGTTGCAGGTGTCTAGTCATGTTTTCTCTTGGCCATTCTTATGCTCAGGTATATACTCTAGAATTAAGACAGGGTTGACAAGAATTTGGTTCCATTTTATCCCAAATGGGGAAAAAAATTAAGATTATAAGTTAGGTTAAAGTTGGACGGCCAAAAGTTTAATCTTTCGGCTGTATCCTTGGAATAGGAAAAATCAAAATGCCCTTAAATAATGTAGATTCTACAAATGTTATGATCTAATCGAATAGCAACTCTAAAGGTTTTGAAGAGTGTTATGGAATTTTCTTTGACGTGAAATTTTTAATTCCAATCTATGTTTTATTTATTAGATGCTGGTGCTCCCTCATGCCTTTTTCTATTTATATTTTTCCCCTTTTTTTGCAATAGAAATTTTTTGTAGTGCTCTAGTTTGACTAGTTAATGGCGACAAATTGAATCGTGTTTAATCATTCATTTCAATCAACTGATAAAGTTGGCCGAAACTGAAATCAACCCCATGAAGTAGAATAAAGCATTATACTTTTGATTATATTATCCCTTAAAGCTACAACTAATGGCGGTCTGGGTTGATTTCAAAATGGTTTAAGAATTGGAGCCGATTTGGTTATTGAGCGGTTCTCGTTTGATTTGGCTTCAAACTTGTTTTTTCCAAGCCAAAAAAAGAGCATTGGAAGAAACTTTCCAGTCCAGTTTAGGGCAATTGATTTTACAGGTTCATACCGAGAAGGTGGAAGAGGTACCCAACAATATCTGAAGTTGTTTTGATTGGTTTAACAATAATAAAAATTTAATTAAATAAATTAGTTTTCTATTTGCAATTGGTCTCTTTAACACTTATTTTTGTTTAATAAGATTTTTATTATAATATAAAATAACCTATTAAAGTTTTTTATTATTTTTTAATGATATATGATTTTAAAATTTATATAGGTTTATGATTGTAACTCAATTTAATTGTGTTAGTTATTCTTTAAATTTTGATGGTATATATATATAGAAGGAAACTCTCAGCAAAGTTACTGTTATAAGATGCACAAGTAACGTAGAATAAAAAGATTACAAATCAATTTGTGGCAATGTGTATTGAGGTGACTAAAGCAAATAAGAATCTTTGGCTGTCAACTTTGTAGATTTCATTACTCCAAACACTGGCTGTTGGGGGATGTATGTATGTATATGCCTCTCAAAATTTCCAATAACTCTGATATGACAGCAAAACAAAGAACATTTGCACAATATTACTAATTTCTTTTATTATATTTATTTATTTAATAAATCAAAATATTTTTTTATTCATTTTGTATATAAAGCCCACGTCTATATCATGAGATCAGGTGCCTGATTTTGAAGAGATTTACATCCTGTTTTGTTACGGAAAATGTTGCTTTCAATAAGAGACTTGTCTCACAATTTCTATACAATTTTTGGAAACGATGCCGTTGCAGTTACCGTGCATGTCTATGCTTCCTTTGTCTCTCTCTTTTTATAACCAATCTCATGAAAAAAATTAATTTACCATTTGTGAGTGGTATGGTATCCACCCAATTTTTAAATTTAAAACCCTAATTCATTCAAATAACTCCAATTAATTAATTATTTAAATTGAATTAATTGTTATAGCCGAAATAGCAAAGGTAGAACAACAATTCCAGTTAAATTAAAAAGAAAAAGGAACAATCTTTTTTGTCAATTTCTTGTTTTAGTTTACTTTTTCAAATTACTTATCAAGTTGAAATTCTTAAATGAGAAATTCAAATTGTTATACAAAAATAACAAGTTTACATGATACAAAGTAAATACATATAAAATAATAATTATTATTATAATTAAGTAGTGAAAAGTGAAAAAAATAATTATAATTTTATAAAAATAAAGTCTTTAAAAATTAATAATAAAAATATAAAGGTGTGAATTTTTTATATAAATATTAGAAATTAAATTACATATTTAGCAGTTGTAAAATGAAATGAAATTAATATAAATGCTCCAACAACTTTTTTTAAAAAAACATGCCACACATATGTGAAAATACACGTGTGTGTGTGTGGTGTGTCTTAATTTAGAATGTTGTTTGGTAATAAAAAGACACAAATTGGCTCCCTGGAACGCAAAAATCGTACGGGAAAGTGCTTTTCAAAATTAAATAATTTAGAAAAAAGGCCGTAAAACTTATTAATTTTTTTTAAATAATTACCGTATTTTTTAATATTAATTTTAATAATAATAGGAAACAAATTAAAAAATTTTCTTATTTAAACTGAATTTATTATTAATATCACATCGGAATAAGATCATATGCATTTTTATAAGATTTTAGATTTTTTTTATTAAATATTAAGATAAATTAAATTTTATCTGAATTTAATACAATATTATAATCTCCTTAAATATTTAACACTTTAATATATTTTTAAATGTTAAAAAATATATTAAATTTTATATTAATTTAAAACAAGAGTTATGTAGAGTGAATTAAATTTAATTTAAATTTAATATTTATATAAATTTATTATATAAATTTATAAAATTTAATATAACTTTTATTTTTATTTTATATATGAGTCTAAATAAGTTTTTCCGCAGTTAATAAACTAAAAGCCAGGAGAAAGCTGGAAGAGTGAGCTTATAAAAAGCAGATCTATATGCGCACTCTCCTTAGGCTCTCCCGCTTCTAAAAGGAATCTCATCGTACTTTCCCCATATCCAACCGTAGATCTCCATTTCTTCTCCCTCTCTCCCCATTTCTCTTTTTAAACTTCTCCCTCATCTTCCACAAATTAAGCTTCACAAGAACTCTCGCAAGCATGTTCAAATCTCCAGAACTCCCTGATTGTTTCTATCATAACCACCCAGCTCTAATCTCCCCTTCTATCCCCACCCCCAACCATTCTCTATATCTCTCCAACCTTGATGATCAAAAGTTCCTTAGATTCTCCATTAAATATCTCTACCTTTTTAAAAAATCTGTGAGCTCAGATATCTTGAAATATTCACTCTCTAAAGTTCTTGCCGACTACTACCCATTAGCCGGGAGGTTGAGAACTTCCAAAGAAGAAGATCAGAAGCTTGAGATAGATTGCAATGGAGAAGGTGCGGTCTTTGCTGAAGCTTTCATGGATATCACAGCTGAACAGTTTCTTGAAATTTCTAGGAAACCAAACAGGTCTTGGAGAAAGCTTTTGTATAGAGTGGAAGCCCAGAGCTTCTTGGACATTCCTCCTCTTGTTGTTCAGGTAATCTTGTTTTCTTCTGGATTCATTACAATGTTTACCAATTGACTTAATTATACATTAATAGTTAATAAATTAAATTTTGGTTAATCTATTTAATCCTTGAAAATTTCAATGGATTCCCAATTAGCTCAGTGCTCCATTAATGTATCCTCCGAAGTTACCACTTATATATACTGCAATGAAAGTTTTCCAGTGTGATCTCTCTCTTTCAAACATGCATCCATGGGAAAGTGATGGTGCCAAGCCAACAAACTGTACAGGAAACCTTTCCTTTTTTCTAATACAAAAAAAAAAAATGAATTATACCTGATATTGAGAACGTCGTCGTTTTCCTGAAACGATGCCGTTTATCTTTCCTGGCCATAAGTGATCATCCTCTGAAAGTTTCTCCCTTTCACTAAACTTGGTCATGATCTCAAGGTTGGTCTAATGGTCTTAGTCTCTCTCTTTCTCTCTTTCATGTTTTCGAAATTTCTGTTTAAAGAAAAGATGTTTTTGCTTGATAAATTAAATAGAAAAGTATATTTATTTATTTTTCCAGTTTTACTAATTGTAGGTAACAAATCTACGATGTGGAGGAATGATACTAAGCACCGGAGTTAATCACTGTGTATGTGACGGTATAGGCACTTCCCAATTCTTACAAGCATGGGCCCACATCACCACAAAACCGAATCATGATCTCCCAGTCACGCCATTTCACTTCCGATATGTATTAAAACCTCGAAATCCCCCGCATGTAACCTTCACACATCCTAGTTATGTCAGACACGATGACACTGAACTACAACCATCCGTGGGTCTTAACCACTATTTGCAATCTCAGCCGTTGGTGCCCATCTCCTTAACTTTCACCGCGTCTCATATCCTCCACCTCAAGAGGCAGTGTATTCCCTCGCTCAAGTGCACCACCTTTGAAACACTAGCCGCGCACACGTGGCAGTGTTGGGTTAGATCACTGGACTTGCAATCTTCTCTCAATGTCAAGCTCCTTTTCTCGGTTAATGTCAGGAAAAAGTTAATCCCAGAAATGCCACCAGGATATTATGGGAATGGATTCGTACTGGGGTGTGCTCAGACCTACGTTAAGGATTTAATCTCTAGTAATTTGCATCATGGGATAAAGTTAGTTCAACATGCTAAATCATGTTTAAATGATGATTATGTGAGGTCAATGATTGATTTGTTGGAGGATAAAACAGTAAAAACAGATCTTTCAGCAAGCTTTGTTATTTCTCAGTGGTCAAAATTAGGATTAGAGGATTTGGAATTTGGAGAAGGGAAGCCATTGCATATGGGTTCTTTGACTAGTGATATTTACTGCTTGTTTTTGCCGGTTATCGGTGATACTGAAGCGGTCACCGTGCTCGTATCATTACCGGAAAGTGCAGCTGTGAAGTTTGAGTATTATATGAAGGAGGATTTTTGGGATAAAGAAGCCAATGGAAATGGGTATCATTTAGAAGAAAATGGATTCATTTGATTAATCACGCCATATATAGTTGTGTTTTTTTTTTTTCACCTTAAAAATCATTCTACCTAATAAGTAAGAAAAAGCTTATATGGATATGATGAGATGAACTTAATGTGTTGTCTTTTGTAAAAGTGAAATTTGACCAATTTCTAGAACTTCCTCAGCTTTTGTGCATTCATTTCATTTTTATTCTCTATTGTCAGTTCATGAATATGTCTATACTTTTGGCAAAAAGAATATGTCTTTACTGTTATATATATATATATACGAATAACAAAAATAAAAATAAATTGAGGATCATGATAAAAAAATGAGTTTATTTAAATTAATTTAAAAATAAATTTAAATTGAAAACTAAAATTTAGTTAGTATAATTATCTGTTGCTGTATAGTGGAAGGATAAAATTAACCTTATAGCAATTTTATTTTCTGAAATCCAAACTAAGGGAAAAGCCTGTGGAGTGTGGAGAGACAAGGGAAGCATTAATTAGGCCTGCAAACGTCGGTGGCCACTAGGCAGAGTCTGCCCTGGAACCTGGACTTTTTCGTTCCTTTGTCTTGCTCTATTGACTTGCTGGTTTCTAGCCTATCCTAATTCTTCCCATATGATGTAATACATTTCGTTTGCAAGCCTAACCCAAATATTTTCCATATTTCAATGCCTTAATTAGAGGTAAAGCCATATCCCCACTTTCCAATGGGATAAATAACTGAAATTTTTTTATGCATTTTTAAAAAAATTATTGTACGAAAGAAGCAGACATTTCTGTAATATTATAGCTAAGGATATGATGATCGATCTTTCTAGCTTTCTTTATGATGAGGATTGATGACAAGTGCCGTGCCCTGCCCTGCTCAGCTCTCCCCACCATGTGCCCCCATTCGACTCCATTTTGATGCCTACACTTGACCTGTGTTCCCACAATTCCATTAGCTTAATTAAAACCATTTCTTTTCTAATTGATTAAGTTGATTGAAATTTATCAAGTATCAAATTTCAAATTCAAGTAAAGTTTACTGGAAAAATAAATAATGTCTAATATATAAAAAGTAAAATTAATAGTTAATTTTGATGACTGTAGAACTGTCTAGGTCAGGTCTTCGATAATGATATAGACCCAAAATCTATCTTTTCATTCTTAAACAAATCAGCCCAATACCTTAAATTTTAATTTGATATTCAAGACAGGTCGGATTAATCATGAGGACAAATCCAATAGAAAATAATTCAGTCCAGCAATGTGACGCGAGAGAAAATAGTTGGTTCAATCACTTCACAGTTCTATCAGCATGCGCACTAATAGAAATTAAATGGTTATCTGGTATGGAGTTGGTGCTCTAATGCATCTACATGTACGAATCTAGATGATAAAAATATATGACTCTTTAATACAGAGGTGGTTAGACATTACTAACAGATAAAAGAAAAAGAAATAAAAATAGAATAAATGTTTTATTTTTTAATTAAATTTATACACGCTCTAAATTTTATTTTGTGAATATAGGAATATTAAATTGAATTTTGAATGTATTATTCAATAATTAACAAATTAAATCGTGTAATTATTATATGTATAGGCAACTTTATAGACCAACATGAGAGATAGTGCTCTATTTAAAAATAATTACAGAAAAAAGGGAAAGAAAAATCTATTGATTCCCTTCAACTCATCATCACACTTCATTTTTATACTGGGTGCATGCGTTTCCTTTCTTCTTTTTTTTTTAAAAAATTGTTTAATAATTAGATATATTTTATTAATAAAAAATATATATTGATTTAATAATTTTAAATTAAATTTTATCTTTCATATAAATATTATTTTTTTATAATAATATAAATTTAATAAGATGATTTTAATAGTGTTGAGTTGATACGAATAACCCTTAATAATTTATGGTCTTTTTCCCCTGCCCTCTGCATCACTCGCATGCTTTTTGGCTTCCAGCACTTTTAGGCTTTAGCCGCCCACAGGCACAGCTGTCTTCACGACTTGTTCATGTAGTAGGGTATGAGTATAATAGCTATTATTTATTTAATATTATAAATCTCTGTTATATTAATATATAATTAAATTTTACGATATACTTTTTTAGAATAAGATTTCATATTTGAATTTGAAGTAAATTTAACTGTAATTATTCATTGTGAAAGATTTTTTTTTCTCATCATAAAATTCATGTTATTCGTGAACCATATAAAGTTTGAAAATCTTGTGTTGGCTTGACACCATGTTATGTTTAATATGAAAACAATGTGGCCCCACTTATTTAATTATTTAGATTAATTTATTTCGTAAAGTATAATTTATATGCTAAAAGTGTTTTTAAAAAAGTAAATTATTTTTTATAATTTAGTTGTAATATTAAAAAATAAATTATGTAAATAAGATTTAGATATGGGGAGTTTAATACCATTAAAAAATTCTCAAAATTTCAAAAATGAAATGATTTTTGTTTAGAGAAACAATTTTCACTGGTAACTTTTCATGAAAATTCTAATAAATTTGAGAAATACAAATAAAGTATTGGTATAAAATTATATTTAATGGCAATAATTAATATAAATTAAAATAAATGATTCGATTCTAATTTTTTTAAAATGAGATCAAATGAAGTAAATATTTACGAGATCACTTTATTTCTTAATAAATTCATTTTTTTTTTTGTGAATTTTATGTTTTAATAAAAAAAAATTTTAGTGGCGGCAAGATGAAGATCACAAACTGCAAATTGGGCAGGGCTCCATAGGTTCGCTATTGCGTTTTCTTTGCTGCAATTTCCAATCTTACACAAGGGTAATCTGGGCCGGCTCAGCTCAGCCCAACTACTAATTGGCATTTTTGTTTGTTAAGATCATTTGAGGGAGACGCACACAACTGGCAGTTGCTGGCTGCGAATGCCAAGCAGGGACATGAACTTTTAATTCTAAGTTTCCAACGTGATGACCGTCGGTGTCCAGACGCTCGGACCTGATGAAATCTAAACTAAAAGGATCAGGTTAAAATTTTAGGAGGATTCAATATGTGACTCTAAACCCTTTCAGGTAAAAATTCTAGGAGGGTTCAATATGCGGCTCTAAACCCCTACAGGTTCAGGTTCTGTCTAGGCAAATCGGGCTGGAAGCAAATTTACCCATAGAATTCTAGTCTCGAATACCCCTTCAGGTCAAAATTCTAGATTTCTTGTGAGATTGCGAATAAATCCTGTTCTTGTTACATCTTCGGTTTGTTAAAAAAAAAAGAAAGATTTCTGGGGTTTTTGGCTATTTACGATTACGAAAATTTCACCAGCTCTTCATATAATGCTTTTTGGCTCTTTTAGTCTTCTGTACTCTGATTCGCCCCAATGAAATTATCACCATTAGCAGTCAGATTCCACCTCTCATTTCTTCTTACAGATTCCTTGAAAACTTGTATCCCTGTTGAGTTGATAATCTCTTTGTATTTCCTTATGGATTTCTTGATAATGCCTCTGGCTTGTAGAAAATTTGTTCAATTCCAAAGGCCACTGTTAGCTCAGCAAGTTTTGTTCAGCTGTTATATTTTGAAATTTTTTTTCTCTCACTTCGTTAATAAGAGAAATTAGCTTCGGAGAACAGACGGGAGGGAACCCATCTCAAGAGCTTATTGCAACCAGCAAGTGCTTAAAGGAAAAAACCTCAGTTCCAATTGCGCAAGTGGTACTTTAGCAGGCAAGAATTGAAGATTGTTCCCCTTCTAAATGGACGGAATTGACTTTGAGAAAGAGTCTCCACTATAGAAGTTTTACTGCTCATTCATTAACATCTTTGCAAGAAGCTTAAAGGGTAAGCTTAGGATATTGCACATATTACTGGGTATTTGCACTCTGAGAGAGAGTCTTAGTCGTTTGTTTTTGGCTCTTACTGTATCTGATGCTTTCTGGTTCAGTGCTTCCATTGGCATTGCATATTAACCTCTCTGAGATGTTCATTATAATGACAGTATTAGTAAAAGATAGTTCCCGTTATTGCTTCAGTTTTTAGATTAGGTACTTCGTTAGCAATGCCTGCTAATTCATTCAATAAAAGGTTTGCCCCCTGTTGTTGTAGAATTTCGTCTACCACACTGTCTCATGCATTTCCTTTGTCAAATCTATTTGTTTTGAATTGCTTACCAGCGTGTATCTCGTAGCTGACTGGTTGACATTGGATTTGGACCTTTTTTCTTTTATATGGTTATATTCTTCAGACCTTGCTGCGATTAAACCTGCACAGATGATTTTTTCCATGGAAATTTTTTAACTTTCACATTGATAGCAAATCAATTTTCATTTTTTAACAGATGCTGAATCTGTGATCCTCTGTTCAAGAGAGAATCAACATACCTAAAATGGTTGATGTGCAAACTTCTCAACTAGTTTCAATGATCAACCCTGAGAAAGTGTTGCTCTATAGTTGTCTATTATGATGTTATCCTTCTCATGATGTGATTCCCATGGAATAGAAACTATTTTCCTTTCCTTATAGCCTTTGGCAACTCATATTCACCTAGATGGTGATCACTGATGTCTGCCTTTCAGACCCCAGGTGACGATACTATGTCCATTGATCTTATGCCAGCAGTTTTACATGCATCACTGTCATGCAAAGAAGGATTGGCAGTTACCCGTTGCACCCTAACATGACATTTCTTTTCCTATTTCTGAGTACTATATGTTTAGAATGACTAATGTTTATTTGTTGAGGAAAAAAACTTGGTGCATAATGTAAGCATCCTTTATATCAAACTTGCAGATGAGATGATGTGTTTGTTCTTTATTGTTATTAAATGATTTCTTTACAACACTCATACACACATAAAAAGAGAGATAGAGAGAGCTTCCTCTGTGGTATTTTGCATGTCAAAGTAGGAAGATATTAGGGTTCTTGATCCCTAACAGAGAAATTAGACAGTAGAAAAGGATCGGAATATAGCAGAGAGAGAACTAGAATTTAGAGAGAAAAGAATAGAGAAAGATAGAGAGAACTGAGTTATATCCTAGATATTTCTGGTTAGTTTTTGTAGTTACAATAGCTGTTATTTCTACAGATTTAGATCTATCTAGTAACAATTCCTGCTACTTTCTAACTAACTCAACAACTTCAGTTCGATTCCTAACACCTGCTAAGTACTTGCAGTTCCCACTACCCATCTAATTCCCTTCTATGCACAATCTCATCTCTGCTTCAATATTGAAGGTTTTGTTTGTGAATATGTACTGCTTCTTATGTATTCTTTTTATTCATTTCAACTGAATTAAGGTTTGGCAGTTGTTTGTGAATATATTGGTTTGATTATTTTATTGTTTTTCATTATTGACAGTTGTGAAAATTTGCAGAAAATGGAAACTGCAGGCATGTTTCTCGCTTGCAAAATAGAAGAAAACCCACGCTTGCTGTGTGATGTTGTTGTTGTGGATTATGATATGAAAAATAAATGGGATTATTCTGCCACAAAGAATCCAGACAATAGTGAGCTCACACAACCATGCTGCTTTAAGATTTCATATAATGCTGATTGCTTATCCAACAACTTTTTGTTGCAGGAAATTTGTGATAAGCAGAAGGAATTGATCACAAGCAGGGAGAGGTTATTATTGGCAACAGTTGCATTTGATCTCAATATCCAACTCCACTACAGGCTACTTGTTAATGCTTTAAATAAACTGAATATATTCCCAGATCTTGCAAAAGTAGCATGGAATTTTGTGAATGACTGGTAAACACTTGTATGTGGTCCAGCTTGGATTGAAAATGGAATCTTTATGCATATTATTGAATGAACAAATCCTTTTCAAATGGAATTTGCAGGCTTTGTACAACATTGTGTTTGCAGTACAAACCCCATTAAATTGCAGCTGTTTCGTTGTTCCTTGCTGCCAAATTTCAAAAAGTATAACTGCCTATAGAAAAGGGAAGGGTTTGGTCGCTGGAGTTTTGATATTTCAGTCAAGCAATTATGGGGTACATTGATTATCCCCTTTGTTCTATATTACTATATATGAATCTTGGAAATCCACGGTCATGAAAATGTCTATCAAGGACAGTTGACAGTACTAGTACATATCATTGTTATATTTTAATTTAAATTGGAAGCTGCTGACGAAGGTTAAAGATATGGAACATGTGAAGGTTAATTCCTTTAGTTCAATTCATATATTTTTGTATTGAGAGACTGTACTCAGCATACAGTTACGTTGAACGGATAATATTTCCTATGTCATTAGTTGATGTTTAGTTGAGAGACGGTCAGGGTTTTAGAGCAAGACAAGAAACAAGCTGTGGCTTTACCACATTAGAGGTAGTGACTACTGAGTGGCCCTTCATTTGGAAAAATGAATACCAGTAGGACCCACAATAAAAAATTATTAGTGTATCAAATTGCTAGTTCACATTCTAGTGGCTGAGCTTTGATAGGATATCAGGCCTTGAGTGAGAGAAATTTTGGTCTGAAACAATCAATATTGTTGATGACGATGGTGAGGAGTAAACCAAGAAAATGCTAGCTGTAAGATTGTCCCAGTTCAAGATTCTTATAGTAAGATTGATGCTAACCAGATTAGAGAGGCATTGAGGAGGAGGCATGAAGGTGCTGCAAATCAAATGTCTGGTGAAATCATGAACACTGAATTAAGCGGTGAAGCTTGGATGAAGAGGGAGCTGAGAATGGAATAGAGCTTGAACCAACTTGTTCCAAAAAGAAACAAAGAACGTTATGATGAGGTTGTCAATTAAATTATCCTGAGTTACATGCTAATGACTAGAATTCTTCCTTAATATCTGTAAGTTTCAGGATCATTTTGTATGGAAGACATTGCAAAATTACAGACTCCATGACATTGTGCTGCAAGAATAATGGCCAGGTAGATGCAGCGTTATTATGTACAGCTTTTTAGAGAGTGGAGCCAATTCTGTGTGTGTTTTCTGTACTGACTGCCAGAAGTAATAAATTGCATAAATCATTTTATGTGAATGAGAAAGCAATGATATTATCATCATGGTTTGTGTTGGCGTATTAAGCTTTTAATCATTTCTTAAAAGACACATGCAAATGGCTTTTGTTAGGAATTCAAATTAAGTTGCATTTACTTTGTATCTGAAATGATGGAGAGGATTAACAAGGACGGAGGATTTTGAATTTCATATTATATCAAGCTGAAATCTAATAGGCCTATAAAGACAAACATTTAGCGGCCGACCCTCATCTTCCTTACTTTTTTTTTCCTTGTCAAGAAAAGGATGAAAAAAAAAATCAGAGAAAGTGCTTGTGAAATTGATGAGAAGGACAAGTATTCACCGATCTTTTCTCTTTTCCAGTTCACTTTCTCAGGACCTTTTGCACTTTCAGCCTTTCACCATATCTTTTTCACTTTTCCAACTTCAAACAAGACATAAAATCTGTTTATTTCTTTCTCTCATTAATCATTCACTTTCATTTTTATTTTTCTTGCTGATCAAAGCCCTCAAAGCAAAGGAAAAAGTTGAAGAAATCAAGAAGCAAGCCAGATAATAAAAGTTTCAAGTTCCACACAAACTAAACCAAAAATTAAACTCAACCCAGATGAGCATAGACAAGAATGTGTGGGGAAACATGCATGTGGTATTCAAAATTGGTGCCACTCTGCCTGAGGAATGAATAAAACCCTAATAAGATTATGGAAACATGAAAGGGAATCAAACAGAATAAGGAAATATTAATGGGCGAGTGGGCAAGAAAAAGCAAAGAGAGGGAGCAATGGCCCCCCAAGTAGTGTTGGATTTTCATGGTCTTGAGAGAAAGCATATATTCTTCTGTTCCAATGACTTTGTCTTCTTCTTAGACACACCTTTATTTTTTCTTGCTACTTTAGACCTCCTTTTAAGGGCTTTGCCAAGTATTTGACTCACACTTAAAGAAAAATCATCTTGTCTTTTTATCCCCTAATTAGTTAATCTCTAATTATTTAATTTCTCCTTCACCAACCAACTAATGGGTCACTAAATATATAATTGCTTATTATAAAACACTCAAAAAGCATTAACTTTGTTATTGTAAGATTGAACTTCTCTCAAGCTTCTTTCAATTCTCTCTCTTAATTGAATTATAATTCATCAATTAAGCTAATTTCATTATATATATGAAAGTAAATAAGTAAAATCTTATAATCACTTTCTCCTCAAAAGAATTTAATACAGTAAAAAAAAAAAATACTTCCTTTTTCAGAAATAGATGTATACAGAATTTAGAAATAAGATTGAACCATTGTAAAAAATATGACAAATTTAATAAAACTTTTAGTTTTATATTGATGGTATGAGATTTAGAGAAAAATATAATTTTTGTGTGTTTTTTTATTTTTTTTTTCTTATTCTCTAGTAATCGCAGCTCTACTACAGTGCCACATGTCGCTATCACACAGAGCCGTACGTACAGGTGTATCTGTCTGCCCATCCTCATCAGGCGACCATTTAATTTCTTTTCGACGTCCGTGCTAATAGAGTCGCGGTATAGCTGGACTTGCTCCCTTTCTACCCGTCACATCAAATGAGTTGGTGCCTTTTGATGCGTCTGGACCCTTAGGGAGCCCCGACCTACTTTAACTGCGGATTGAATAGTGTACTCATAAACTAGTTTATATAGTAGGCTTTGATGAATGTTGGGTCTAATTTTCTTTTGCAGATCTCGATTTCAATTTAATACTAGTAGTATAGCGGTCATCATATATAAATTTAATATTCACTTTATAATTGAAATGAGATTAAAACAGAGTATTTTAAAATGAAAAAAAAAAAAAGTCTTTATCTAGTAATGCATATGGTGAGTGGGTGTTTGATGATAGGGTTGACTGCCTATGAGTTCTACTTATGACTGTAAGGGAACCCCTAAAGTCATCAATCATAGCATATCTTTTTGAGATTAAATCACCATTATTCTTTCTAACTTAATTTATTAAGAACAAAATTACTGCTATTTTAATTATTATTACATGGGTGGCTAGCAATAGGCTAAGGCACTGAGTTTTTTTTATAAGTTTTTAATAAACAGAAGAATTAATTAATTAATTAATTAAGATGAAAAATCTTAATAATAATTAAAGGGAATCATTCTTAAAAACACGTTTGCTCTCTAAATACGAATCTTTAAAGTTCCATAAAAGTAAAATTAAAAATTTAATAAATAAACTTGGAGCATAGCAAATTTACAAAAAGGTGACCAACCATTGAGAGGATGAAAAGCTTTGAATAAAGAAGAATTCCTTTGAGGACGAAAGGGGAAGAACAATAAAAAGTAATTTAATAATATTATATATTTTAAAATAATTAAAAAGAACATACACAAGGTGGCCATGCATGGTAATTAAGGGTAAAAGCAGTGAGGGCAGAAGGAAAAGTTATATATAAAAAAATAATAAGGGTTAGCCCCATACTCTGATCTCACATTCTCCCATCAACTTTTGGAGTGATGTGAAACTTTGTGGGGCTAAAAGAAAATGCTATTAAATTAAGGGTGTTTATTATTAATCTCTTTCTAATCTCTCTTAACAAGCAAACAAATTAAAGCATTAGGAGAGATATCATTAAGTCGGAAGAAAAAGAAATGTTATAGTAAACGTAGGAATCACTCCTTATAATAATTAAACACTTTAATTATAATTATTAGAAAATATACCAAATTAATGGAAAAGTGGTACATGCACAGACTCTAGGGTTTAGCTTCTATCTGTTTGCCACTGTGAGATATCATTATGAAGATTTTTGAAAAAACACTTGCAAGCTATCCTCCATTCCATCACCAAGATTTTTTAATTAATTAATTAACCAGAGCATATTATGCACTGACGTAATGAAAATTGTAGAGCCTGTTGACTAAAAATTTATGCAGCTTTCGTTAGTTAATATATCACAATTTATGAAAGAAAAGAAAAGAAAAGAAAAGGAAAGAAAAGAAAAGAAAAGAATCTTATGTTTTAAGCTTATCAGTTTCCAAATCAACAGGAGGTTTTTCAGAATTTTTACATACTGTTTCACAAGGATGTCCAATTTTAATCTACATGATAATTAAATCTAAAACTTTTTTATAAAATAAAGAAATTCTTAATTAAATCTCATGATAATTATATATCTAAACATAAAAAGAGCTGACTGGTAAAGCAGAACATAATCTATTGTTGCTTTTTTCTTTGTTATTAGTTGTGCTAAATGGAGTTTCTCTTTATTATGCTTTCTTTCTCACTCTTCTAATAAAATAAAATTCTAATTGTTTATCTCAAAAATAAATAAATAAAACAGGATAAATTAAATGGTAATAGAATTGATGATATAGTAGCTACAGTGGAAGGATGAATACAAGGGACTGAATCATTCACAGCCACTAGACAAAACTTTTATCATTCACTGCAAAGAATAAGCAAAGCTATGCTACATGGAACCCTGATTGCCGATTCATCTTAGATATATATATATAGACATGTGGGGAGAGAGAGAGAGAAAGAATGATAGTCATCATTTCTCTTCAAACACTATCTTGAAAGCCTTGGGATCGAAGGCACAGATCTTAATCATATCATAGAGGGAGTATAATCATCTCCCTGTAATTGCAGAGAGAGAGAGGGGGGGCTATAATGTTATATATCAAATACTGAATCTTATATTTGAGAAGCTCCACCGAAAAAGTAAGGAACAGAAAATAAATAATTAATTAAAGTGATCAGAGAGAGGGTGTGGAGATGGGTTTTTGAAGCTGTCTTTCTTTCTTTCTTTCTTTTCAAGGTTACTTTAACAAGAAACTTGAAAGAGTAAAGAGCAAAAACTGAGGGAAGTGTCGAGCTAAACAAAAGCATCAAGGTATGTGTGTGTCAATAATTTTGAATAGTGTGCGGAGATTCTTGCTGAATCAAGATATAGCTAGCTAGACTTGTTTAAATTTTAATTACTTATCTTGGGATTTTCAAGCAACTTTTAAAAAAAAAAAAAAAAACTTCTGTCATTATGGAGTCTGCTAATCTCCATCACCAGCATCATCAGCTTCAAGCCCAGCTTGTTGGATCTTCTTCTTTAACTTCCCCATCTAGCTATGGAGCTGGAAGCACTCATGCTTGGACCCAAAACATCACTTTGTGAGTTCTCTCTCTCTCCCTCTCTGTAACTTTCTAAGCTTTCTATAATGAATTTAGCTGTTCTCAGTACCATTATAAATCAACTTTTGGATTTGGAATCTCCCTGTTTTTCCCCTTTCCCTTTATGATTTGATGTACATCCAATAAGAAATTGTGTAGAGGTGAAATCCAGCTGCATGTTAATTAGGTTCTTGTTAAATTATCAAATGATTCTATTTCAACTGAAGGTTTCTTTTTCATCAGATTGATTCTAAAATTAATATAAAAAACACAAAGTTTTCTAGGTTCACATAGCAGAATATCCATTAATGCAAACTTCACTACATGTACACCATCCATTCTCTCTCTCCCTCTTCTTATTTTCAGCTGTGTTTCATTCTTCTCCTTTTTTTTTTTTGTACTTCTTTATAGCTGCTAGGGTTTGTTGATGACTTAATTCCTTCGTAATTTTCAGGAGCAGTGGTAACTTCAATCCCAACTGCAATGGAGTAGCTGTAAATCCGAGGCACAAAAACGAGACTTTAATCCCTCCTCTCAACGGTTCCATGATTCAAGACTTGGGTTTCCACTGGAATGGCAATAATGCAGGAGGAAGCTTCACCAACCAGTCTGCTCATGACCTACAGCTTGCAAAAATCAAACACTACTTATCATCAGATTCTTTCCCCAAATTTACAGAGACGATAAACAGTCCCTCGAGTATTGAAGATTCTCATCTATCATCCACAACCCATTTTAAAGATAAGCAAAAAGATATAAGTGCTGATCTAAGCGATAAGCTACTGCTCAAGACTATTTCTTCTGGTTTTGCTATCAATGGTGGTCATCAGTTTTCGCCAAGGCAAATGTACTCTACCACTTCTCATGATTGTTCTACCCTTGGAAGTTCCATACCCGGCAGAGGGAACTTTAGCCAGATATATCCGAGCATCAATATTTCAAACTTGAGTCCCTCACAGCCGCCGATCTCAGGCTCTTTTGACATGAACTTGCAGGCTTTGGATCTCTTAACCTCTAAAAGATTTAGTGGGAGTTTTGGGCAGCCTTCGCATGATAATATTGGCATATATAACGACAACATTTCTTACAGTCTAGATCGTATGCATATGCCATCATGTAGCCCTAGTAAAGTGAGTTCTTCTTCTTCCTTTCCTCCTCCTCCTTCTTCTTCTTCTTCCTCCTCCTTGCAGCTTACATGGGCTTGCCAGAAGAACAGTAATAATCGTGTTTGAATATGCATTATAATTAATGGAAATTTGTCTCATCTAATTCAAGAGCAATGCTGATCAGCAGAATCCAATTTATGTTATCCAAAATCAACACTTTTTTCAACTTTAAAGATAAATGGATGAGTAATTAATGTTACTAAAAGAAGTAACATGATTCAATCTTTTTACCCTTTTTTTTTTTTTTCTCTCTTTCTTTTCCTCTCCTTGTGTTAGTGGACAATTTGAAAAGTTGAAACCCTTTATTATAATAATTCTTTCTTTCTTTCATTTTATTTTTTGTTTAGGAATTGTTATGGCAAAACAAGAATAGCCTTCCATCTCTTTTTGATACACATGCAAGAGAATCCTTCAGCTTTAAACACTAATCTCTTTATCAGAAGAATCAGTCTTTATAGTATTATAATAATTCCACACTTATATATTTTGGTATTTGAATTTGGAAGACATCCTCTTTCACTGCCAATCAAATTCCAGAGGCAAAGAGGCCCAACGACAGCTTGATGGAGTCTAAAGCAAACCAGCAAGCTGCACCCAAGAAATCGCGATTGGAGACACGCGCTTCCTGCCCACCATTTAAGGTGAGAAATATAATTATATAGCCATTAATTTCATAATTCTTATTTAGAATTTCGTCGAACAGGTTAGGAAAGAGAAATTAGGAGATAGAATTGCAGCTTTGCAGCAGCTGGTTGCTCCCTTTGGCAAGGTAATAATTCATTTTCTCCCTTCTTCATAATATATAAGTTTCAATATAACATTTAATTTAAAATTTATTAAATTGCTTTTTTATAAAATCAAGTTTACTATTTATTTTTTTTTTAAAAAAAAAATTGATTATGAATTAGGGCAATCATTATTAATCCCCACTAATTCCATTAATTTGATGTAAAATCTTATAAATTAACAATATATCCCTTTTGTTTTGAAAATGGGGTTTTGGAGAATACTGCAGACAGACACAGCATCCGTACTAATGGAGGCAATTGGATACATTAAATTTCTTCAAAGCCAGGTTGAGGTACTTTCATTTTCCCAAACATTCTCTTCTTACTTAGGTTTCCATCCATGGCTTCTAGTTCCTGTCTACTATTGCGCCCTAGTTCTAGAAGTTTCTGACATTGTTTCTTTTATACCAATAGAATAATAAGATATTGCCATCGGATGTATCAAATTCTTTCCGTCCAATACTCAAGATTATAATTTAATTTACACATTCTAGGGTTTCCAACGTTCGATGCTATTAATTTTGTTCTCATTAATTTTTTTTTTATTTGTCATAGTGTTACCAAAAAATAAATTTAGTGAGCAATTAGTTCTAATTTAATGATATTTTAAATTTAAACTTTAATCACAATCAAGAATAAAATTAAATTTAAAATTATATAATTGAAAATACATATAGTATATATAGTAAGTGTATCTGAGTGAATCGGAGAGATTTCAGATTTTATTCCCCAATTCTCAATATCTATTTAAAAAAAATATACAAATAAGTATGGAAAATTAATATTTTCGTTTTTGCAGACGTTGAGCGTTCCATATATGAAATCATCTTGCAACAAGACCAGCACTAGAACTACGCAAACAGTAAGTTATTTTCAAGTCTTCTCTAATTAAGCAAAAGATTATTACATATGCTCGCCTTCTTATGACGCAATTTTGTGCTAGTTTCAGAATTCAGTGATGGAGGATGAAAATGATGATGAGGCGAAGAAGGATTTAAGAAGCCGAGGACTATGTCTAGTACCATTATCTTGCATGTCTTATGTGACCAGCGATGGTGGAGGAGGTGGTGGTGGAGGAGGCATCTGGCCACTGCCTAATTTTGGTGGAGGAACATAAAACTCTGTAATTGAAGCGGCATTGGGCAGACAAGGTTAATTAATTAGCGTGTAACTGCGGCTTGTTGTTTTAAGGTAGTGTTGGATAGGAATTTAAGGTTAATTAAAACTGGTTTTGTTTTGATGGAGCAAGTTTGGTCATCTTGTAAGAAATTAAGGATGGACCAAATTTGATCCATTAACAATTCAGATAAAATTCATATTTAATTTAATTTCACTCTTTTTTTTTTTTTTCTCTTCTTTCCTAATCGACATCGGCCCAGCCCACCCTAATTTCTATTCGGTTTTCGTAGTCTGTATGATGGGGATAGGTTTTCATTTTCCTCGTAGCTTTCGCGTCATGAGAAAAAGGAATTAAACGACGACATACTGAAGTGGATGATGTTCTTGTGATTGAGGAAAGCCTGCCCATCCATGTCCTTCGGTGGGCCATATTTAAACTAAATCCACATCAGCTAGACAGCTACCCTCCTTAGCCTGATATTTGTTTTATTTATCCAAACGAATTTGAAACTTGCCATAATTAATATGTCCATAGAAAAACTACCCGTATGAAAGCAACGTCCCAACTTCTTGCCATTATTTTGATTTCATGCTTTACTTGTCTCGCCTGTCTACAGCTGTTAATGACTTTATATATTTTTACCCAATCTTACATGATGAGTAAGATTTATATTCGAGTCCCAAACTCTCAATCCTCTACTAAAAGAAAAATTAAATATTTTTATTATGAAATTAATTATAAGCTTATTTTTATGAGATGGTTGGATTAATAAATTCACTAATTCAAGTTGCATCGGTTACAAAATATTTTATTAAAAAAATATTAAATTCTATGAGATAACTTATTTTGTATTATTTAATTTTAATTTAAAAGTAATATATATTAATAAATTTATTTAAAGATTTTAATAAAATTTTTAAAGCGTAAAAAATAATTTTTTTAAATGATATTATTTTTCTTAAAATGATTTATTTTTATTTTAATAAAAAAATATTTTATTGATTAAAATTTTAAATGTATGTTAAAAATTAAAAAAATAAAAAATTTTTTCAATTATTTATTTAATATTATACTAATTTAATTTATTAATAATGTAATATTTTTAACACTAATAATTTTTAATACTAAATAATTGTACTAAATTAATATTAAAAAATACAATATTACATATATGTATATAATAAAGCACCATTACAAGCATCGGTATTTAATAAAATTTAATAGGTGTAATTTTTCATTCATTAAAAATCTATATTCTATATAAAAGTGGGAATTGGGAAAATAATAGGATTATCTGTAATACATTTAAGTCTTTAAATTATTTACAATCGATGACCGCTACCCCAGTCAGGGGCCAAGCCCTCGATCGCGGCCTATTGCTCAGAAGCCCACACATCCTCTACACTAACAGGTCTGGCCCTTTCGAGCCTTGATACCAGGCCCTCCGAATTTCTCAACCAGGTCGGCCTCGCCTTCACTGCATCTCGGGCCGATCTCCTTTGGGCCCAGCTTTGCTCCTATCTCCCAGCCCTGCCCAGAACCAGAAGGAAGACTCATTCATCTGCCTTGTGGACCCATCTACACGCGCGTGAAGAGGATCAGAGGCCGTTACGCATGGAGCAGAGATCTGATTCCCTCGTACATCCGAATCAACGTAGCAGGAACAGGTGGTCCAATGATATACGTTCTGTTAGCACGTCACTAGCAGACAAAAGGAAACATATAAAAGGAGAAATACTCTCCTCTAGGTCTAAGCTTTTCCAGTTTTACAGAACCCATTGTAAACCCTATTTTCTGGATCTCAGATCATCAATTGGCGCCGTCTGTGGAAAAACGAAGGAGATCTTTTCATCACCGGAGTTCCACTCTTAACAAAACCCACTGAGATCCACGATGGCTAATCACAATGAAATCAACCTTAACATCCCAAATGACCTGAGCTCTGCCCAAGAGGGGCAGCAGTTCTCCTTTTCTAGCCCAACAACACTAAACAACCAAACACCCCTTCCTCTCAATCCCCAGCCAAGTTTGGTAGGGAATGCTCCCACCGCTACCTTATCCAACCAAGACCTTTAAACCATGGCCCTCCAACTACAGAACACCGCCCACTGGTTGGGGCAGATAATGCAACAAAGGGGTCTCAGCACCCCGATAAATACACTCCCAGTAGTAGAAGAACCCCAAACCAATGAGCCCCATCCTACCCCTGATCGCCTTCAAACCAGCAGCCGCGGTGCCGGGAAAGGGAGAGAAGAGCCGGAGAAGAGGAAGAGCCGGAGGCCCGAGTCCATGGAAGAAGGGTGAGGGAGATGATAGAAAATGATGAGGCTGACAACTATTCCGCCGGGACAACCAAATGGACGAGAAGTGAAGCAGAGGAGGAGGAATACCACCTAGAGAAGAAACCCAGACCGGAAGATGAGGATGTAGACCAAAAGCTGCAGAAGTTGAGAGAGCAGCTCTTGGCCGAACTGGGAAAGAAGGATCAGGGCCAAACCTTCCTGCCCACTTCTTCGCCTTTCTCGAAGCGGGTACAGCAGGAGACTGTTCCAAAGAAGTTTACGATGCCATCAATGACGGCTTATGACGGAGCTGGAAACCCACGAGAGCATGTCCTCAACTACAAGACCTTCATGGAGCTGCAGACTCTATCAGATGCCTTGATGTGCAAGGCATTCCCAATGACGCTCTCGGGGCCAGCGAGGGCGTGGTTTAATAACCTTGAGGCCGGAAGTATCAGCAGTTTTGGAGATCTGGCCACTCGCTTCATCAGCCAGTTTATTACCGGGGTGCCTGCGGATAGAAAGACGAGCTATCTGGAAACAATCAAGCAGAGAAGAGACGAATCGCTCAGGGAGTACGTCGCTCGTTTCAATACGGAGGCTCTGCAAATTCCCGAGCTCGATGAGGGAAGGGCGGTGGAGGCCATGCAGAAGGGAACAACCTCTGCTGAGTTCTTCGGCTCACTAAGCAGGAAGCCTCCGATCTCACTAGCCGAGCTGATGCAGAGGGCTGAAAAGTATATAAGGCAGGATGATGCCTTAGTGACAAGCCGATTCGCCAAGGGAGCGGTAGGTAAGGAGAAAGCCCCGGAGGAAAGGAGGTCGGAGAAGCATGAGAGGAAACATGGCAAAAGGCCTGAGCCTTACAGACAGCCCTGGGAACGAAGGGACCAAAGACCTCTCCCTCCTCGGGTCGCAGAACAAAGGCCACTCCCTCCGTGGGTCCCAGAGAAGCCGACCCCACTTAACGCTTCTAGAGCCGAAGTACTCATGGCCGTCCAAGACAAAGAATTCGTAGAGTGGCCCAGACCCCTGAGAACAGAAGCCGACCAGCGAAATCCTGACAAATACTGTCAGTTCCATCGCACTCATGGCCATGATACCAATAACTGCTTTCAGTTAATCGCAGAAATCGAAAGGCTGATAAAGAGAGGGCACCTGAAGAACTTCGTGAAGAAACAAGAAGGACAACGACCTCAGCCCAATTCGGCAACCCAAGCGTCGAGGAGAGCAGGAGCAGTGAATGATGGGTCTAGTGGGACCATTAACATGATTGTGGGGGGCACAGGAGGTCGGATGAGCCGTAGAGGAAAGAAGAGGAGTCGAGAGGGAGAAAGCAGTGGCGCTGAGGTCATGCAGGTCGTCGAACACTGTCCACTGGCCATCACCTTCTCTCCGGAGGATGCTCAAGGTGTTCAAATGCCCCATGATGACACCCTTGTCATTGAAGCTGTCATCCACAACTATCGGGTGAAGAAAATTCTAGTGGATGATGGGAGTAAGGTCAACTTGCTACCCTACCGGGTCTTCCAGCAGATGGGAATCCCTGAAGAACAATTGGTCCGGGATCAGACACCGGTCAAAGGAATCGGAGGAGTCCCAGTACCTGTAGAAGGGAAGGTGAAGCTGGCTCTCACCCTAGGAGAAGCACCGAGGACACGCACTCATTATGCGGTGTTCCTGGTAGCCAAACTTCCTCTGAGCTACAACGCGATCCTGGGAAGACCTGCCCTGTTCAACTTTGAGGCCGTCACCAGTATCAGATACCTGGCAATGAAGTTTCCAACAGAAGCAGGGGTGGGAATAGTTCGGGGAAGCCAGGAGGAAGCAAGGACAGTGTACTTGGCCACGGTAGCAGAGCCGAGCTCGATAGAGGAGAGGCTGGATTCAGAAGTCCTGGAGGTCCGAGACGAGAAAACAGAGGCCAGGACAGAACCGGTAGGGAAACTGGAGATTTTTTCCTTATCAGAAGTAGAAACAGATAAAGTCTTCAGTCTCAACGCCGGCCTTACCAAAGAGAAGAAAATTGAGGTCATGGCCCTGATCTGAAGTCACGCATCAAGCTTCGCCTGGAAGCCTTCTGACATGCCCGGGATTGACCCAAAAGTGATGACGCACAAGTTGAATGTCCTCCCTGAAGCTAGACCAGTAAAGCAGAAGAAGAGGGTAGTAGGAAGGGAGAAGCAACAAGCTACCAAGGAGGAGGTACTGAAGCTAGAAGAGGCAGGCTTTATTAGGGAAGTCATGTACCCACAATGGTTAGCTAATCCTGTACTAGTCAAAAAAGCCAATGGCAAATATAGGATGTGCATAGATTTCACTGACCTAAATCAGGCCTATCCCAAAGATTGTTATCCCCTCCCTGATATTAATAAAATGGTTGACTCTACGGCAGGTTTCGATTACATGTCTTCTTTAGATGCTATGTCTGGCTATCATCAAATCCCAATGGACAGGTCGGATGAAGAAAAGACCTCGTTCATAACAGAAGATGGGACATACTGCTACAAAGCCATGCCCTTTGGGCTAAAAAACGCCGGGGCAACATACCAAAGACTGATGAACAAAATCTTCAAAAGCCAGATCGGCAGAAACGTAGAGGTTTATGTAGACGATATGGTAGTCAAAAGCCTAACTTTTCAGCAGCACATAGCAGATTTGAGGGAGGTATTCGGAGTATTAGACCAGTACAGAATGAAGTTGAACCCAACGAAATGTGCCTTCTTCATCTGAGGGGGAAAATTCCTGGGGTACATGGTAAGTGGAAAAGGCATCGAGCCCAACCCAGAGAAAGTAGAAGCCATATTGAATATGCCAGAACCGACATGTGTAAGGGACGTCCAGAGACTGATCGGGAGAGTAGTGGCGCTTAATCGATTCATGTCGAGGTCGGCAGAAAAGTGTTTACCATTCTTCAAGAAGTTGAGGAAAGTGCCAAACTTCGAATGGACAGAAGACTGTCGGGAAGCCTTTAAAGAACTCAAAAGCTATTTCAGCTCGCCTCACGTACTTAGTAGTCCCAGGAAAGGGGAGGAACTTCTGATATACCTGGCGGCCTCTGAACAAGCAGTCAGCGCCGTATTGGTAAGGGTGGAAGAAGGAGAGCAGAAACCTATTTTCTATGTCAGCAAGGTGCTTAAAGGTGCCGAGGTCAGATATTTGAATATTGATAAAATAGCCTATGCTCTCCTACTGGCAGTCCGAAAGTTCAGGGTTTATCTGGAAAGCCACCAGGGAGTAGTAATGACCGATCAACCCTTGAAGAATATTTTGCATAGACCGAAGACCTCAGGTCGGATGCTAGCTTGGTCCATTGAGATTAGTCCTTATTGCTTAGAGTATCGACCTCGAACAGCCATAAAATCTCAGGTGTAACAGCCCGGAAACCGAACTGCCACCGGCACTAGGATCCAGATCGACTTAAGGTCGCCGGGACCCGTAGTAAGCCTGCTATTCTGTCTGTATACCTGTGAAATCCCATACATGATCATACATTTTCTGTAAAAACATAAAACTTTTCTTTATTCCAAGGCTTAACCTGTGCATGCACTCTCTCTGTGCTCTACCAATCCCTACTAGAGCTCCTCATGGCTCTAGGCGGATCAATCTCATAATGTTAAGCCTGGTTTTGCTCATAAACATACAACAATAAAGAAACCTACATAAACTGATCATGTGACTCCACAAAGGGATTACAATTCTTATAGTCAAGCACCATTCTATACACTATACATAAACCTTATCTCTTTACATTTACATGTCCACACTAGCTATTACAAGACTCTGTACTCTTCCTGTACCCTGCTGAGTTCTCTCTGAGCTCTGAACCTGCACAACTGGAGTTAGGGGAGAGGGATGAGCTACGATAGCCCAGTGAGTAGAATAGTAATAACATAACAGGTGATAAAATATGCTCTCATGGAATGCATCACATAATCACATCACCTCGGCCGGACGGATCAAAACTCCCTCTATCTCATCTGGGGTACCGGAGTACCATGTGCCTGGTCCCCGTAGGGCTGTTCCAGGTCTTTCCTCTGAGGGCTAATGAATCCTCACGAAGTCCGTGCCGTCTCACATAAGCAATGTACAAGGAGCCATGCCAAGTACAAGGATAAATGCAATGCATCATCTTTGTGTACACTAATGCACTCACCCTAGAGCATATTCATGATGCATGAAGCATGATAAAATATTCAGTTGTCAGATTAAAACATTAAGTTAAGTTCCACTCACCTGGTTATCTCTGAACTGACTCTGCAGGTTCTGACACTGGACTCACTGCTGACCTCCCTGATTCCTCTGGTCCGTACCTACACAGGTGGACTCAAATGAGGGACTAAACGCACTCAAGAACATCTCTACGACACTCCCCAAAACCCCTCTAAACAAACCTCAAACCATCACATAAAACATGCAAAAGAAAGCTGGACAGGGCACTTTCGGCGGCAGGTTCGGCGGCCGAAACCCCACTCCAGAGACGAAACTCATGCATGTTCGGCGGCACCTTCGGCGGCCGAAGGTCTCGTCCAGAGACGAAACTCACACACTTTCGGCGGCCGAACTCCCTCTTTCGGCGGCCGAAAGTCCCTTTCTAAACCGAAAGCCTAGCTTTCGGGGGCAACCTTTGGCAGCCGAACTGCCTCCACAAGGGGTTCGGCGGCCGAACCTTCCTTCGGCGGCCGAACCTGGTTTTGCCCGAAGGGCAGAACCCTGCTCTGTTTCATGCAAACTTTGCCCAAAAACCTACAAACATGCATATCAACTACTCCCAACTAGCATATACACATATATATGCACAAAGGGGTCTAAACCTATCCTAAACCCCAAACAAACATAGCACATAACACTTAATCATGCTGGAACACCACAAATCACCAAAAACCTCACCAAAACCTAAACATGCAAACTACCCATACACACTTCATAAAACCTTTCAAAATCATCAAAGAAGCTCAGGATCTTCACTTACCTCTTACACAACTTGAGGATGAAGGATCCTAACGTGGAGATATGAAGAAAAGCTCTTCCAAAGCTCCAAGCTTCAAAACTTGCTTCTTTTGCTCAAAACCTTCATAAGTCACCAAACCTCTTAAAACTCTTGAAAGATTTGATGAAAATCATGGAAAACATGAAAGTCAACGTAGGAGAGGCTGAAACTCACCTCTGGCTGCAAGTGGAGGAGAACTAACCTCCTTCCACCGACCCTTGGCCCTTTTATAGGTGGCTGGCCAGACCACCTTCGGCAGCCGAACGTGAAGCCGCAACCATGCAATGTTCGGCGGCCGAAAGTGACCTTCGGCGGCCGAACCTTTGCATTTCTCCCTTGTTGCTTTGCTTTCAAAACTCAAGTCTTTTAACATTGCAAAACATGAAAACAAGTGAAAATACCTTGGAAAACATATGTATTACCCTTCTCGAGGGTTCCGACACCCGAGATTCCACCGGACTACAGGAATTCCGATGCCGGACTCGAGCCGGGTATTACATTCTCCCCCCCTTAAGAACATTCGTCTCCGAATGTCCCGAACACAACATAAACACATAGAAAAGGGGAAAAACTAACCTTAAAACAGATATGGGTATTGCTGGAGCATGGACTCCCGAGTCTCCCAAGTGCACTCTTCTAGGTTGTGGTGGTTCCACAGAACTTTCACCATTGGTATCTCCTTGTTTTTCAGCTTTCTGATCTGGGTGTCAAGGATCCGCACTGGCTGCTCTACATAGGTGAGATCACTTAAGATTTCCACCTCAGGTTCACTAAGAACCTTCTCTGGATCTGACACAAACTTTCGCAACATAGAAACATGGAATACCGGGTGAATGCGTTCCATAGAAGCCGGTAAATCTAGCTTATACGATACAGGCCCGATCTTCTGCAAGATCTCAAAGGGACCAATGTACCGTGGGGCCAGTTTACCCTTCTTCCCAAACCGAACCACTCCCTTCATCGGAGACACCTTGAGCAACACCATATGCCCCTCCTGGAATTCTATCTGCTTCCTACGGATGTCTGCATAGCTTTTCTGTCTGCTTACAGCTGTTCTGATCCGCTCTCTGATGATAGGCACTAACTTGCTGGTTATCTCAACTAACTCTGGCCCTGCAAGAGTTTTCTCTCCTACCTCTTCCCAGCAAACCGGTGTTCGGCACTTCCTCCCATACAAAGCTTCATAAGGGGCCATCCCTATGCTAGCATGATGGCTGTTGTTGTAGGCAAACTCCACCAGAGGTAGATGCTGCCTCCAAGAACTGCCAAAGTCTAACACACACATTCTCAGCATATCTTCAATGGTCTGGATGGTTCTCTCAGACTGACCGTCTGTCTGTGGATGGAAAGCAGTGCTGAAATCCAACCTTGTGCCCATTTCCGTTTGCAGACTCCGCCAAAACCTGGAGGTGAACTGAGGTCCTCGATCTGATACTATCGACACTGGAACTCCATGCAACCTTACTATCTCGTCTACATACACCTGCGCCAACTTGTCCACAGAGTAGTTACTCCTGACTGGAATGAAGTGAGCAGATTTAGTGAGTCTATCCACAATCACCCAGATGGAGTCTAGTCTGTTAGACGTCGCCGGTAAGCCCACTACAAAATCCATCGCTATGTTCTCCCATTTCCATTCTGGAATCGGCAGTGGGTTAAGCATTCCAGCCGGCTTCTGGTGCTCTAACTTCACCCTTTGACATGTCTCGCAGGCTGACACGAACTGTGCCACTTCTCTCTTCATTGCTGGCCGCCAATACACCTTTCTCAGATCTTGATACATCTTGGTGGCTCCCGGGTGAATGCTATACCTCGCATTATGAGCTTCCCTCATAATGTCTGCCTTCAAACTGCTATCATCTGGTACACATAACCTCTTACCGTGCCGAAGAATCCCCTCACTATCAAATCTGAACTCTGCACTGTTGCCCGACTGAACAGTCCTGGCAATCTTCACTAACTCGGGGTCTTCGTGCTGTTTCAGAGCCACTTGCTCTAGAAACACTGGTGTCACTCTCATCTGTGCGATCAAAACACCTGTACCAGATAACTGCAACTGTACCCCGTCTTCCACGAGCTTGTAGAAATCCTTCACCACCGGTCTTCTCTCTACTGCAATGTGGGATAAACTGCCAAGTGACTTTCGGCTTAAGGCATCAGCTACAACATTCGCCTTGCCCGGATGATACTGGATCTTGCAATCGTAATCACTGAGCAATTCTACCCACCGTCTCTGCCTCAAGTTTAACTCTCTCTGACTTAAGATGTGCTGCAGGCTCTTATGATCCGTATAGATCTCACATTTTACCCCATAGAGGTAATGCCTCCACATCTTAAGTGCAAAGATAACAGCTGCCATCTCCAGATCGTGTGTTGGGTAATTCAGCTCGTGCTTCTTCAGCTGTCTAGAAGCATAAGCTATCACTTTGTCATTCTGCATCAACACACAACCTAATCCCACTCGGGATGTGTAACAGCCCGCTTACCGGACCATCACCGGCACTAGGATCCAGATCGGCTTAAGGCCGCCGGGACCCGTAGTAAGCCTACTGTCAACTCTGTGTACCTGATAAATCCCATACATGATCATACTTAAGCTTAAAACTGTTACTTACTCTTCTCTTTTTTTTTCTTTGCTTGACTATCTTTTCTTTTCTTGAAACTTTTCTCATCAACTAAGCCTGGACTATGCATGCTCTGTCTGTATGCACTCGAAGAGTGATACCATACAGTAACTACAGAGATAGAAAGACTACCATGCACCAAGCCTAGCGCATCATAACAACATTATCTCAATCATAAAATGATCATGTGCAAAGGGATAAACATACACTAGGGCCAAGCACAATTCTATAACTCAATACATAACTTGTTATTACTTCATTTCTATACATTAAAACATGCAAGATTTGAGGAAACATGAGAAATCACACCAAGGAGAGCTTGAACCTACCTTTGACCCAAAAACAGAGTGTTTAACACTCACGTCTCGGGCAAAGGGGCTTTTGTAGTGGCCAACCGACTCTTCCTTCGGCGGCCTAACGTGCATGCGAAACCATGCAACTTTCGGCGGCCGAACTTCACCTTCGGCGGCCGAACCTGGCTTTTGTCCCCTTGGCCTTTTCATTTCAAAACTCAATTTTTCTTAACTCAAAACATGCAAACATGATAAACACACTTAAAAACATCTTAAAAACCTTTCTTATACCCTTAGGGCAAACTCCGACATCCTCGAATCCCGACTTCCAACGGAAAATCCGCCGGAACGTAGGAATTCCGATACCGGGGTCTAGCCGGGTATTACAGGATGCATCACAGAACACTGTGAAATCTTCATCACTGCTCGGCAGAGCTAACACCGGTGCTGAAGTTAACCGTCTCTTCAACTCTGCAAAACTCTCCTCACATTCCTCTGACCACACAAACTTCTGATTCTTTCTGGTCAGTCTGGTCATAGGAGCAGCTATCTTCGAAAAGTCCTGAACAAACCTCCGGTAGTAGCCTGCCAAACCCAGAAAACTCTTGATCTCGGTCACTGTAGTGGGTGTAGGCCAGTTGGCTACTGCCTCTACCTTTTTGGGATCTACTGCTATACCGTCCTCTGATATAACATGTCCCAAAAAGGAAATGCTCCTTAGCCAGAACTCGCACTTGGAGAACTTGGCATACAAACCATGCTCTCTCAAGGTTTGCAGCACTATCCGCAGATGATGGGCATGCTCCTCTGCATTCCTGGAGTACACCAAGATATCATCAATAAAGACGATCACAAAACAATCCAAGTACTCCCTGAAAACCCTGTTCATGAGATCCATGAATGCTGCAGGGGCGTTAGTCAACCCGAACGGCATCACAAGGAACTCATAATGCCCATATCTGGTTCGGAAAGTAGTCTTGGATACATCTCCTTCCCTGATCTTCAACTGGTGGTATCCGGATCTCAGATCTATTTTAGAAAAACAACCTGCTCCTGCCAGCTGGTCAAATAGATCATCGATCCTGGGTAAAGGATACTTGTTTTTGATAGTGACTTTGTTCAACTGTCTGTAGTCGACACAAAGTCTAAGAGGTCCATCCTTCTTTCTGACAAACAACACTGGAGCACCCCAGGGTGAGGTACTCGGGCGGATGAAACCCTTAGCTACCAAATCCTGTAACTGCTCTTTCAACTCTCGCAACTCTGCTGGTGCCATCCTGTAGGGAGGAATAGAGATCGGTCTGGCATTGGGCATCAACTCAATCTCGAACTCTATTTCCCTATCCGGTGGTAATCCTGGAAGCTCTTCAGGAAACAAATCTGGGAAGTCTCTAACAACTGGTACTGAGGATGGTTCCCTAACCTGACTGTCTAGCTCTCTCACATAAGCTAGGAACCCCTGACACCCCTTCCTTAACATTCTACGAGCCTGGAGGGCTGATATCAAACCCCTAGGTGTCCCTCTCCTGTCTCCTCTGAAGACACACTCTGACCCATCCTGGTCTCTGACACTGACTACCTTGTCTCTACAGTTCAGGGTAGCATCATACGTAGATAACCAGTCCATCCCTAGAATGACATCAAAATCTGTCAACTCTAGAACCACCAGGTCAGCTGGAAGGTATCTACTCTCTATGCACACTGGACTGAACCGACAGACTGACTCTGCCAAAGATGGATCACATTTGGATCCACTGACCCATAGAGGACACTCTAACTCAGACACTATCAGACCCAACCTCTCTGCAGCTCTAGAAGAAATGAAAGAGTGAGAAGCACCGGGGTCCATTAAAGCATACACCTCTGACCACCCAATGATGAGATTACCTGACACCACCGTGTTCGACGTGTCTGCTTCCTGCTGAGTCAGGGTGAAAATCCGTGCTGGGGCTGACGGCCCTGCACCTCGGGAACCCATCCCTGATGAAGAGGCTGCCCCTCTTCCTCTTCCTCTGCCACTGCTTGGTGGTATGGCTGAAGCTACTGGCTGTACTACACTGCCCGCACTCATCTGCTGGGATGGTGCAACTAAAGTCGCCTGAGGACATTCTCGTGCATAATGTCCCTCCTGCCCACACCTATAGCAGGCTGTGGATCCCAACTGAAAAGCTCCTCTATGCTGTTTGCCACACCTCTTGCACACTGGAAAATCTGTGCCAGAACTGGAGCCACTACTCATTCCCAGACCCGACTTAAGCCTGTTCCAGAACTTACCTCTCTTTCCTCTGAATTTCTCCCATCTCTTCTTACTTGCACTTGCTGTACCCTGTGAGGAGGAACCTGATTTAACACCAGACGACTGTGCCTTGACTACACCTTGACTTATAGCACTGGCCTCCATCTTTCTAGCAGCATCCACAATAGAGTGGAAACTTTCCTTCTCCGCATGAAGAATCAAAGAGAAATACCTGGGATGAAGCCTTGTGGCATATCTCTTTGCCTTCTTCTGATCTGTATCATATGCCTGACCGACATATGGCAACAATTCCAGGAACTTATCTGTATAGTCATCAACGCTCATCTCCTCCGTCTGTCGCAACTGCTCAAACTCTACAACTTTTAGTTCCCTGGAACTGTCAGGAAAAGCCCATCCAGCAAATTCATTGGCGAACTCTTCCCATGTCATACTCTCAAGTCTCGGGTCCACATAGTTCTTGAACCATTCTCTAGCTTTCTTACACTTTAACGTGAACCCTGCCATCTCAATAGCTCTACCATCATCTGCTCCCAACTCACTTGTTATCATTCTGACTGCACTGAGATACTCAAAGGGATCATCTCCTGTATTGAATTTAGGAGCATCCAACTTTAAGTACTCGGTCATCTTCACCTTACTTCCCCCTGAAGAACTGGGTTGCTGTGCTTCCACAACAGGGGCTACTGGTTCAGGAGGTGGTGGTGGAGGAACTGATTCCCTCACTTCAGGTTGTACTGGACTTGGATGAACAGGTGGGGGTGGATACATGTGATATGGTGGATAAAAGGAAGGATAGGGCATATATGGCATGTAGGGTGGATATGGGGCAAAACTGGAGTAATCCGACGTGCCTCCCATCGGATACTCTGGGCCCTGTGGAAAGGGTGAATAGCCAAACCCCGAGGCCTGAACGCCTCCCTGGGACTCCCCCATACCTTCTTCTGACCTTCCTACACCCATGCTTACATCTCTACTCTGATCCTCTTCCATCACATCTCTTTCTTCTACTGACCTTCCCCCTCTGCTTACTCCTCTCCTGCTCTCGTCAGAAGACCTTCTCGGGTCTCGTGACGTTCCTTCCCTGCTTGACCTGTGCGATCTTGCCCTTGGCAAGGCAGGTGGACGAGCAGCTGTACCCTCACTTACAGGTGGGACTCCAGTCAATCTCACGGATCGACGAGTTCCTCGCATCTTCACTTTCTGGAAAACAACAAATCACATAACATATCAGCAACACATCAAACACATGCACATGCATAACTCAGGGCATTGCACATCAGCAGAACATCCTATCCTTGTGGACATGTTTTTCCTATAGTGCTTGACCTGCTAAACCTCTCTATGAGCCCAACTCTCTCTCTATAGGTCCGACCATGTGAACCTAGGGCTCTGATACCAATCTGTAACAGCCCAAAAATCGAACTGCCACCGGCACTAGGATCCAGATCGACTTAAGGTCGCCGGGACCCGTAGTAAGCCTGCTATTCTGTCTGTATACCTGTGAAATCCCATACATGATCATACATTTTCTGTAAAAACATAAAACTTTTCTTTATTCCAAGGCTTAACCTGTGCATGCACTCTCTCTGTGCTCTACCAATCCCTACTAGAGCTCCTCATGGCTCTAGGCGGATCAATCTCATAATGTTAAGCCTGGTTTTGCTCATAAACATACAACAATAAAGAAACCTACATAAACTGATCATGTGACTCCACAAAGGGATTACAATTCTTATAGTCAAGCACCATTCTATACACTATACATAAACCTTATCTCTTTACATTTACATGTCCACACTAGCTATTACAAGACTCTGTACTCTTCCTGTACCCTGCTGAGTTCTCTCTGAGCTCTGAACCTGCACAACTGGAGTTAGGGGAGAGGGATGAGCTACGATAGCCCAGTGAGTAGAATAGTAATAACATAACAGGTGATAAAATATGCTCTCATGGAATGCATCACATAATCACATCACCTCGGCCGGACGGATCAAAACTCCCTCTATCTCATCTGGGGTACCGGAGTACCATGTGCCTGGTCCCCGTAGGGCTGTTCCAGGTCTTTCCTCTGAGGGCTAATGAATCCTCACGAAGTCCGTGCCGTCTCACATAAGCAATGTACAAGGAGCCATGCCAAGTACAAGGATAAATGCAATGCATCATCTTTGTGTACACTAATGCACTCACCCTAGAGCATATTCATGATGCATGAAGCATGATAAAATATTCAGTTGTCAGATTAAAACATTAAGTTAAGTTCCACTCACCTGGTTATCTCTGAACTGACTCTGCAGGTTCTGACACTGGACTCACTGCTGACCTCCCTGATTCCTCTGGTCCGTACCTACACAGGTGGACTCAAATGAGGGACTAAACGCACTCAAGAACATCTCTACGACACTCCCCAAAACCCCTCTAAACAAACCTCAAACCATCACATAAAACATGCAAAAGAAAGCTGGACAGGGCACTTTCGGCGGCAGGTTCGGCGGCCGAAACCCCACTCCAGAGACGAAACTCATGCATGTTCGGCGGCACCTTCGGCGGCCGAAGGTCTCGTCCAGAGACGAAACTCACACACTTTCGGCGGCCGAACTCCCTCTTTCGGCGGCCGAAAGTCCCTTTCTAAACCGAAAGCCTAGCTTTCGGGGGCAACCTTTGGCAGCCGAACTGCCTCCACAAGGGGTTCGGCGGCCGAACCTTCCTTCGGCGGCCGAACCTGGTTTTGCCCGAAGGGCAGAACCCTGCTCTGTTTCATGCAAACTTTGCCCAAAAACCTACAAACATGCATATCAACTACTCCCAACTAGCATATACACATATATATGCACAAAGGGGTCTAAACCTATCCTAAACCCCAAACAAACATAGCACATAACACTTAATCATGCTGGAACACCACAAATCACCAAAAACCTCACCAAAACCTAAACATGCAAACTACCCATACACACTTCATAAAACCTTTCAAAATCATCAAAGAAGCTCAGGATCTTCACTTACCTCTTACACAACTTGAGGATGAAGGATCCTAACGTGGAGATATGAAGAAAAGCTCTTCCAAAGCTCCAAGCTTCAAAACTTGCTTCTTTTGCTCAAAACCTTCATAAGTCACCAAACCTCTTAAAACTCTTGAAAGATTTGATGAAAATCATGGAAAACATGAAAGTCAACGTAGGAGAGGCTGAAACTCACCTCTGGCTGCAAGTGGAGGAGAACTAACCTCCTTCCACCGACCCTTGGCCCTTTTATAGGTGGCTGGCCAGACCACCTTCGGCAGCCGAACGTGAAGCCGCAACCATGCAATGTTCGGCGGCCGAAAGTGACCTTCGGCGGCCGAACCTTTGCATTTCTCCCTTGTTGCTTTGCTTTCAAAACTCAAGTCTTTTAACATTGCAAAACATGAAAACAAGTGAAAATACCTTGGAAAACATATGTATTACCCTTCTCGAGGGTTCTGACACACGAGATTCCATCGGACTACAGGAATTCCGATGCCGGACTCGAGCCGGGTATTACATCAGGCCCTTGCTGATTTCATAGCAGAGTGCACATTCAGTGAGGAACAAGGAGAATCCTCTTCAGAAGTGTCGGGGAAGCAAAGAAAGGAAGAACTTTTCCAAAAGTTCAGCTGAAAGTTATATGTAGACGGGGCTTCAAGCGCCGAAGGCAGCGGTGCTGGAATAATGCTTAAGGGGCCTGGAGGATTTAAGGTTTTCTACGCCCTACGCTTAGAATTCAAAGCCTCCAATAACATGGCGGAGTATGAAGCTTTAATAAACGGGATGCTGGTGACAATGGAAGTAGGGGCAACTGACCTCGAAGTAAATAGCGACTCACAGCTAGTGGTCAACCAGATAACTGGAGCATATCAAGCCAGAGACCCAACCATGCAGAGCTACCTGGCAAAAGTAAAAGCTATAGAAGCTGAACTCATAGATCGAGATGTTCCCATCAAATTTCAAAGAATACCTCGTGAAGAAAATGAGGAAGCCGACCTGCTTAGTCGATTGTCCAAAGAAGAATTAGAACAGCTCCCCAATGAAGTGTACATACAGCACGTCCACACGCCTGCTTTTAATAAAACAAACACGGTATTGCAGGTGGAACAAAGCCCGACTTGGATGACCCCATATCTAGAATACCTGGAGAAGGGAAAGCTCCCTGAGGATAAAGATGAAGCTAGAAAGATAGCAGCTCGTGCTGCCAACTATCAAGCAATAAGGGAGACCTTATACAAAAAAGGAAAATCCAGCCCGTGGCTTCGGTGTGTGAGCCCGGATGAGGCTACAAAGGTGATGGAAGAAATACACAAGGGAATATGCGGAGCTCACGAAGGAGCAGGGACTTTAGCCAATAAAATATTCAGGCAAGGATACTACTGGCCCACTGTTAAAAAGGAGGCAGAAGAGTTTGTCCGAAGGTGCGACGTATGCCAAAGATTTGCTAACGCCATCAAAGTCCCAGCCACTCCTCAAGCCAGCATATCCAGTCCATGGCCATTCTCACAATGGGGAATAGACATCCTGGGACCCTTCCCCAAGACCACGGGACAAAGGAAATTCGTAGTAGTGGCTATAGAATACTTCTCCAAATGGCCAGAGGCGGAAGCAATAGCCATGATCACAGCTCGCAAGATGATAGACTTCATATGGGGAAACATCATCTGCAGGTTTGGCATACCAAGAGTACTCATATCTGACAATGGCAGACAATTTGACTGCAGCACCTTCAGAGCATTTACAGCAAACATGGGCATATGGCACAAGTTTTCTTCAGTGGCCCATCCTCAGACCAATGGTCAAACAGAGGTTACCAACAGAGCTATCCTCCAGGGATTAAAGAAACGGCTGGATGGGGCAAAGGCGAACTGGGCAGAAGAGCTCAATAGTATCCTGTGGGCACTCCGAACTACCCCCAGAACGTCCACTAAAGAAACGCCCTTTGCACTTGCTTACGGCACAGAGGCCGTAGTCCCAGTCGAGCTGCAAATCCCCACTCATCGAGTCCAATTTGCTAACGAGAACAGCAACGACGACAAATTAAGGAACAACTTGGACGCTCTCGAAGAAATTAGGGAAGAAGCTCAAGTCCGAACTGCTGCTTACCAACAACGGGCAGCCCGTTATTACAACCAAAAGGTCAGGGAAAGAAGTCTAAAGGTAGGGGACCTGGCCCTAAGAAACTTAGAAGCTACGGGAAAAAGAGCAGCAGTGGGTAAGTTGGCACCGACCTGGGAGGGCCCATTCAGGATAGCAAAAGTGGTTAAGCCAGGAGTATACCGAATCGAAGATATGCAAGGGAATCCTGAGCCCCACGCCTGGAATATCCAACACCTGAAGAGATATTTCCCCTGAAATATTTGTAAAGAAAAACATTGTACTCTGAAAAACATGAATGAATAAAATAACATCATTCATTCCAAAACGAGATTATCTTTATTGTTGTGAATGATTCTCTACAAAGAATAAAGCTCAGAAGACCTTTCTGAGATATAAAGATCTCAGAAAGGTAAAAGACCTCACTGAAGATATAGAGATCTCAGCGAGGTAGAAGGCCAGGATCACCAAGACCTCCTAGCACCAGAAGATCTCACTGAGATATAGAGATCTCAGAGAGATAGAAGACCTCACTGAGATATAGAAATCTCAGAGAGGCAGAAGACCTCACTGAGATATAGAGATCTCAGGGAGGTAGAAGACAAGGATCACCAAGATCTCCTGGCACCAGAAGATCTCACTGAGATATAGAGATCTCAGAGAGATAGAAGACCTCACTGAGATATAGAGATCTCAGAGAGGCAGAAGACCTCACTGAGATATAGAGATCTCAGAGAGGCAGAAGACCTTACTGAGATATAGAGATCTCAGAGAGTCAGAAGACCTCACTGAGATATAGAGATCTCAGAGAGATAGAAGACCTTGCTGAGATATAGAGATCTCAGAGAGGCAGAAGACCTCACTGAGATATAGAGATCTCAGAGAGGTAGAAGACCTCACTAAGATATAGAGATCTCAGAGAGATAGAAGACCTCACTGAGATATAGAGATCTCAGAGAGGCAGAAGACCCCAAGATCTCCTGACACCAGAAGATCTCACTGAGATATAGAGATCTCAGAAAGATAGAAGATCTCACTGAGACATAGAGATCTCAGAGAAGCGGAAGACCTCACTGAGATATAGAGATCCCAGGGAGGTAGAAGACCAGGATCCCCAAGATCTCCTGACACCAGAAGACCTCACTGAGATATAGAGATCTCAGAGAAGTAAAAGACCTCACGGATCCCAGGGAGGTAAAAGGACATAATTTCGACCTCCCACAAAAGATCGGGGCAATCATAAGAGGCACCGACCTCGAAAAGTGACCGCTAGTCCTAAACCAGCTCAACTAGCCCAGAGAGAGGTATAAACAGCAAAGAACCCACAAAACGCTCGAGTGTAGGTAGCTCAGAAAAAGAAAGGCTAAGTCCGACCTCACAAACGAGCTCGGAACACCAAAACAAAAAAAGCAAAATTCTAAACTCCTGAGCTCGCGAAATAAGCAGCGTCACGGACTATAGGCATAAAAACCTAAGCAAAGAGCAAAGAACCGAGCTCCCAGCTCGGATAGACTCGCAACATGAAACACTCAGGTAGAATGAAGCTAAGTATAGAGGAAATAACAGAGAACCGAGCTTCCTCTATGAAAAGGCCCATAAATGCAGGAACACATAGGAGGATAAACGAAGGCAAAGGACTGTGCTCACAGCTCGAGTCATTTTGCCATGAACAGACATCCGAACTCATAACCAAGAAGAAACGTAAAGTCGGCTAAAATAAGCCCACGCGATTACAAATAAAGTTTAGGGATTTACCCCCTCACCACTCATGTAGTGAAATGTTGAGGAGGTAAAGGGGCAACTCGGAGAGAAACCCAATGGTATGAGCAGAAGAGACCTCAACTTCATCCCCTGACAGGTCAGTACTAAAAACAAAAAGTCAGCCCTGCTCGTCACCATTAAAAGGTACGTGACCTGACTTCTTATAAGATCAGACATATAGCTAAGAACCGAGCTCATGGTTAAAGACTAGTTCAGCTCGGAAAAAGCTTATGAACAAGAATATCTTAGTAAAATAGATAGATGGATAAGTCAAAAGTTCAGACAATTGATAGAGTTTTGGTCCTGATGGGCTTAAGGGTAAAAAGGAAAAACAATATAGTGGATTCCTTAGAAAAATTTACGAAACACGCGGTCTAAATACTTCGCTCATGATAAGGAAAGAACAGCTCGAATATGAGCGAAAAATGAAAATTTCATTAAAAGAAAAATACATTACAGCATGTTACAGATACCTACACTTCGGGATGAAAGGCTACCCTTAAAGGATTTACATGTCCGGATACATCATCATCTACGTTTACATCATTATCACCTACACTACTATCTTAGCTTTCAACTTTAGAGAATCCTTATAGATCGGGAGACAAGCTTCGCAGGCCTGCTGGATTCCCCCTTAGACATTTCTCTCGATCCAGCCGAGCCTAGCCATGTCACTATAGGAGAGCTGAACGAGTTGATTCCCATAAGCATCTCTCACTGTTCCGCCATAGGCAGGCTTCCTATCGCCCAAGTGTGATGCACGATACACTCGAGTAAGCCGAGGAAAATCGGCGAGGCATTCTGAAGAGCAATGGAACAAGTGAATGTTGCAAATCTACACACATACTATGTTGGACTAATTTTAGCAGGTTACCCTTGCTAATATTACGTGAGTAGACAACATCTCGTATCTCATAATAAGCCTTAGAAACCATGTTATTCCATGAGTTCGAGTCAGGAGCAGACATCAGGGGCACTACGAGAATCTCCTCCTCCTCCCCGGGAGAAAGAAAGACAGGAGCCTGGGCAGGAGCAGGGGGAGGAGGTCGTCCGGACGACCTGGAAAACATGATTTTGGCAACTTGTCGAGTAACCTCCCTCGCCAATCGCCCCATTAGGAAGACATCCGAAGCAACGTTCAAGCTCCCTATGGTCGGCGTAAAAGTCTTAGGGGGCGTAATCCGGTTCATCTTTACCCCCAAAGGTTGCAAAAATCACAAAAGCAAGGTTAGGACAGACCCCTATGAAAGACGTAGCAAATTCAAGAGAAAACATAAAAAGAGTAAAACCAGGGGCCAGCGTCCGAAAAACAATTCCGAAATATTGAAAAACCCCGTTGAAAGAAGGAGATAAGAGAAGGATAAACCATACCTTTTCCACATGACAAAGAAAACTAAACTTGCATCTTTCGGGAGATCAATTGAACCAGAGGAAGGAAGATCGGAAAGAGAGATCCCGTTGTCCCGATAAGAAGCCCGAGGATGAGAAGGATGTGTTATTAATATATAGCCAGAGGCTGAGATTTTAATGTAAGACAGGGCGACCTTATACTCTAGGCTAGCGGCATCAGAATCCTTAAAGGCTATTCACAAAAGAGGAAAGAAAGCGTATCGGGAAGATAAATGCAGGAAAGTGAAGATAACAGTGCGCACAAAGAGCAGAGGAAATCTAGAAATAGAAAAAAGACGGAGAAGATTTAAAGCTACAAGTGACAAAAAGATGAAAGGGCGTCATGGAGCAAGCTGAATTCAAACAGGCGTGGTCATAATGATCCTTGATGTTTACCCCCTCGACAGTTGGGGCAATAACTGCCGATGAGGTAAAAGGGCAATTGATGACCGCTGGATTTTTCCACCCCAGTCAGGGGCCAAGCCCTCGATCGCGGCCCATCGCTCAGAAGCCCACACATCCTCTGCACTAACAGGTCTGGCCCTTTCGAGCCTTGATACCGGACCCCTCCGAATTTCTCAACCAGGCTGGCCTCGCCTTCACTGCACCTCGAGCCGATCTCCTTTGGGCCCAGCTTTGCTTCTATCTCCCGGCCCAGCCTAGAACCAAAAGGAAGACTCATTCATCTGCCTTGTGGACCCATCTACACGCGCGTGAAGAGAATCAGAGGCCGTTACGCATGGGGTAGAGATCTGATTCCCTCGTACATTCGAATCAACGTAGCAGGAACAGGTGGTCCAATGATATACGTTCTGTTAGCACGTCACTAGCAGACAAAAGGAAATATATAAAAGGAGAAATACTCTCCTCTAGGTCTAAGCTTTTCCAGTTTTACAGAACCCATTGTAAACCCTATTTTCTGGATCTCAGATCATCAACAATTATATTTAATTATTTAAATAATTGATAATTTTAATTTTTAAAATAAATGATAATATTATATTTTATATTAATTTTAATTAGTTAAGAAAAATATAAAATATATAATAATATTAAATTTTTTAAAATAAGGATAATTTAAATGGAAATTTTATTATTTATATTATATATATATAAAAGTAGATTAGTAATAGGGGTAAATGTTTAGTAGTTTAGACTCTCATTTCTAATGATCTTGTGAACTTTTTATTACTTACTTGTATTACATCACAATTTAGATCATTTATATATCAGTAATTCTGATAAAAATATAATTTTTATAAATATTTTAATTTTAAATTAAAAATTAAATTATTATAAAAAATATAAATAATTTAATAATATAAAATTATTAGATAATATGTTATTCTTTTAATTATCAATTATTATATTTGAATATTAAATTGAAGAATTAATATTTATTCTAAATAAATATTTAAATTTTGTTTATATACATTAATAAATAAAAATATCAAATTAAGATAATATTATTGAAATAAATTTAATTTTGATAATATTAAATTATTAAATAAAAATTTTAAATGAAAAAAATATTATAAAATAATAAACGGTAATATAATCAAGTCATCGGATAATAACAATTCAATTTTTAATAAAAATATTTTATAATTTTAATTATTTAATAAAACATCTAAATTTATGAAATTAAAATTATATAATGTATATAGATATTATTTTTAAAATTATTAAAAATAATATTTAAATTTTAAAGTAGGTGATAATTCAACCAAATTTATAAGATAAAAGTTATAAATTATTAAAGTGATAATTTGATAATATAAAATTATTAGACAATGCTATAAATAATTTGATAATTACAAAAAATCAAAATATAAATAATTTTCCAATATAAAATTTTTAAATAATATAATATTTTTAATTATTAATAATATATTTAATTTTAAAATGAAAAATTATAAAGTATTAAAGTAATAAATCATAATATCAAAAACCAACTTAAAATTGTTAACAATTTTAATTAATAACTAATAAAATTATATTTAAAGTGCAATAAAATTTATTCTGTACTCTTAGAAAAAATTATAAAAATTCAATATATTAATTTTAAATTTTAATGTTATAATATTAAAAAAATAAAATAATGTAATATTTATTAAAAATAGTTAATAATATCAATCGATTTAATAAAAATAATAATTAAATATAAAAATATATTAAATATGAAATTATTAGAATAATATTACAATATCACATAATAAATTTAAATTTTAAAATTCTTATTATTGTTTATACTTAAATTATTATAGTTCATTTTTTATTATAATTTAAATTTATAATATATATAAATAAATAAAATTTAAAAATATTATAACGAGTTTAAAAATATGCAACACAATTTAATAACACTGATTAATTATTAAACATATTCCTTAATTTACATAAATTTGAAATTTACTGTCTATAATTTTTTTTTTTTTTAAGAATGCTAATATATTTTTATATCTCTAAACTTTTATCAAAAAATATTACGGGTCATTTTGAATTTTTGAAAACTATCCCATTATATATTTAAACCGTTTAGGATATACTTTTAAATTTAAAGTGCATATTTTTAATATTACATGGGAATTACTATTGCTTGATTATGACCGCTGCTAATAAATTTAATTAATAATTTAAATTTATAAATATATAATAATATGTTTGTTATAATATTATATAAATTATAAATATATTTTAATTATATTTTTAATAATTCAGATGTATTAATTTAAGGTTGAGGTTTTCATAATTGGGTTTTAATAAACAAAATGGTATTTGGCTTAGTTAAAAAAAAATAATACTGTTTATCTTTTATTATGTAACTATAAAATTATATTAAAAATTCAATAGATAATAATTCAGAATACATATTAGAGTATGAGAAACTAAGTTAATACACATTTAACTCAGTCCACAATATTATAAAATAAAAATTCATCCAATAGCTCAATTCAGATAAAAAATTAGAACAATTATAAATTTTATAACATTTACATGCCAATCCATTCATACCGTTGGAGACGATGAACAGATCAATTGACGATCTAGATGTTCATGTGATATTTGAAAATCATTGTTAAACCATCTAGTTGCTAATATGTAAAAAAAATTCAATTAAAATTCAAAAGAACAGATATGATCAAAGATAAGAAAGGTAAGAGTTAAAAATAATAAAGTTTGTATAAAAAATTATTAAAATCACATTTACAAACAATATATCTAAAATTTTAAAAATTTAATATCGACCATCTAAAAAAAACGTTTGACTCATAATATTTTCAATCTGTTATAATTATGAAGCCGCTAAATGGACTCTTATCAAATATTGATACTAAAGAGTTAATGGTTAATATTCATATAATACAACTGAACGTTGTTTGAATCAAACACATATCCAAATAATAATGGACAAAATTTAACTAACAAATTGGCAACATTTAAAAATAGGACTTGTAAAAACTAAACAACGGCGAGCGAAAGAAGAAGTCGAAATCGAAACTCTCAATCCCCAGCTAAAAAATGCAAGTGACGACCTCTCTACTTCCTAAGCTTTTTCTCTCCAAAAGCTTTTTCTCCCAAGGGCACTCTTCTTTTTTTTTTCTTTTTCCTAATAAATAGTATTAAAAAGACTACACTTTAATATTTTGAGAAAATTATTATTTAATTTTTGTTCTACAGAAAATTTTACTAATTAACTTTTTAATTTTAAAAATATATTTAATATTTAAAGTTAATAAATAATTAATTAGTAAATTTTTTAATATTTTAAAAATATTTTAATAAATTTTTTAAATAAATAAATAAATTGATAAATTTTATTAAATTTAAAAGATAAATAATATTTTTTTAATATTTTAAATACGTTTAACAATTTAATTTCAGAAAAAGAAAAAAAATACATTTAATAATTTTATCAAAAAAGAAAATAGATATTCTTTTGCAGAGAGGTGATGAAAGAGAGGGCTTATCCATATCGATCATTCCCACGTGGCAGTCATCTGGGGTCTTGATATTTTCAGCCATCGGACGTCATAATCCGTGGGATATTTTTTCTGTTTATCCATTTTTAGTTATATGTCTTTTATACCCTTTTATCCTCCCCTAAATTAGAGGAAACGTAATTTTTTTATTATTGTATTTAATAGTTGAATTAATAATTATTGAAAAATTATTATTTATAAATATTAAAATAATACTAATGTTTACTAAATATTAAACGTTATAAATAATATGAAATTTTATTTATAACGTTTAATATTTAGTAAACATTAGTATTTTTTTAATATTTATATTCTTTTATTTATTTTATAAATTTAAATTTTAATATATAAATTATTTTTATTATTACTTTTTTACTATTTTTTGTCATGTTCCTAGTGGGTTACTTTCAAATAATAATATTACTTATTGTTTGTGGCATATTAATAGATGTAATTATTTTTACATTCATATATTTGATCTGATGTGTAAATCTAAAATGTTTAAAATTATATTCCTTCAATCTTCAATCTCTATTAAAAAAAAATAAATAAAATTATTTTATTAATTTAAAAATAATTTATATTTTTAATTATTAAATTATCGAAAAATATTAATTTATAATTTATATTAATATTTAAATAATATTTATTTATATATTTTATTATTATTTTATATTTAATAATTAATTTAATATTTAGTTTATATGGAATGCTTTTATTTTAACGATTAATACATAATATTTTTTTAAAGAAATAATATATAATAATTAAAAGTTAAAAATAGCTTCCCTTTATTCAAACCGTTAATATATTAAAACCGTTAATATATTAAAAAAAGCCTAAATTTTAAAAAAATAAATTGATAGATAAATAACTGCTATAAAATTTATTAAATTGATAGATAAATAACTGCTATAAAATTTATTAGCTGCATTTTAGATTAATTGTATAATTAAAGCAGTTTCATTCACAAATAAATAGTTATTTTAACTTTTTATTTATTTATTTATATCATATTACCTTTTTAAAATTTATTAATTATAATTTTTTATATTAAATCTTCACATCAATAAATTATTTAAACTTATAAAATATAATAAATAATATTTAAATTAATTACAATATTAATTTTTCAAAAATTTATAATATTCATTATTAAATTATAATAATTATATATATGCATGAAAAGTAATAATATTTTAAAATTTTGTTTTTAAATATTATACATGATATATAATAAATTAATATTTCTATATTTATTTTATTCCTTTTATACATTAGTTATAACAATTTAATTATAATTAATTATCCATTATGAATTATTAGTAACTCCTATCGATTTTATCCAACACTTAAATAAACCTATTATTATACATATGATTTTAAAAGGACGACCACATTCGCCATATTCAATAACATCAGCGATGAAATGGCATTAGGAGCCTAATTGGGTAATTACTGCAAATGTCATTGAGGAGTCCCATTTGGGTTAAAATTGTCATTTGACATTATAGACAAGTTGGCTCAATCGGCACTTGGCGTCACCTGTACGATTTATTTCTGGGTGATGCATCTTACTCCTCAAACTGTGACACCCCTTTCTTAGTAAGAATTCCTTATCTCCTCGCTCCTCGCCAATCTCTCATTCCTCTTTTATCTGATCCTTTCTTGTCGGTTCCTTCAGATCTTTTACCATCTCAATAGCATACACTGCAAGACCTCTTTATCATTCCTTTGATCACTTCGCTTTAATTCTATCTCTAAGTTACTATTCTTATCGTGCAGAGGAATTTATTGAATTGGTCTGGCTCTCTCGATTCTTCGAGAATCCGCTTAAGGTTTATAGCCAGCTACTAGCTGTGATCAGTGAGTTTTGACCATTGATCCTTGTAAATAGGTCCAGAAAGAGCTGCCTCTTTTGGAGGATTTCAGGTGTGTTTCAGGTATTGGATTTTGTTTTGGTATTTATGATATTTCGGCTTGTCCGATGTAACCCCCCTTTCCTTTTTTTCGCAATTTTGAACTAATAATGGAAAAATCAGGAGATTCAATTTTAACGTTGACCTCTGTTATATGATCTTACGTACCTATTATATATATTCTTCCGTTTCTGTTAGTTGGCTGATGGATTTTTCTTGCTTTTAATACTGGCCGAGTAGGACTTGTGAGGAGGTGAGATGGCGTCATTGCAAGGACCAGTTATTTGCCCTGCTGTGCGTGCAAAACAAGCAGGATTTTACACTCTGCCAGTGAATGTTCCTTTGGCGAATGCTAGGCTTGTTGGAAATGGGTTATGGAGATTCAAGAGGATCAATGGTTACAAAACGAAAGTGGGTTTATTTTCTCCTCAACTAATTGCACATGGGCGCTATACTCTGCAGTGTTGTTTAAGTTCATCCTCGAATGGCAGTGGGAGCACGGCCGAGAACTTCAATGAGAACGATGAAGACTATGTCAACTCTAGCATAGTTGAAGCTGGTATGTGCATATAACAGCTAGCTTATGTTTCTGCCCTTTAAATTCCATGAGGTTTAAGGTATATATGCATATATTAATCACCAATTCAGGAGGGCCCCAGCTTGTAAAATACTATCAATTACTAATGTCTCCCTTGATTTCTTGTGTAGTTGAGGTTAAGAGCGGGGTAGAGGGTTTCATGATCAAAATGAGGGATGGGAGGCACTTGCGATGCGTCCATAACAACCCTCAAGGTGGGCATCTGCCAGACTATGCACCACATCCTGCAATTGTATTGAAGATGGAAGATGGGACCGGTCTTCTTCTCCCTATAATTGTTTGTATGTGCATCTCATTGTTTGCATTTAATAGTTTCTATGATAAGTGGACCTTCGTTGTGAAATTTTCTTTTGATTCATTTTGAAGATCTGCCTTTTTGCAGTGGAGATGCCAAGTGTGTTGCTCATGGCAGCTGTTCGCAACGTTCAGATAGTATGCTTATTATACCCTCCTCTGTTATGTTGGGATCTTTACATTTTTGGACCAAAGGAGATGTCAAAGTTGGACTTATGCAACTGCTTGTTTTGTTTCATATTACATACTGACAATATTATTTGCATATTGGTTCCAGGCTAGACCAACTTTGTATCAAGTGGTGAAGGAAATGATTGAGAAAATGGGCTATGAAGTATGTTTATGTTCCTTTATTTTTCATTTTATTAAGAAACATAACTTACTGTGAGGGGATAAAAAGACCATGGAGCTGACATGAAGATTGTGTCCGTTTCTGCAGTTGTAATCATGAATCCTGCTATGTATATTCTACCTAGATTATGATCCTTGTCTTCCCATTCAATTGCAGGTCAGACTGGTTAGAGTTACTAAGAGGGTGCATGAGGCATATTTTGCTCAGTTATACCTCACAAAGGTGCTTACATCATTGTCAATCAGTTGAATCTTGGGTGGTGTTATTGTGTTCATGTTTGCAAGCGTAAACTTTTTACTGTAACTCCTGGATGTCTCACAGGTGGGTAATGAGACAGAATGTGTCAGCTTTGACCTTCGTCCTTCAGATGCCATCAATATTGCAGTGAGATGCAAGGTATTTTGGTGCATGTTCTATTTATTTTTCTTCATTGAGCATTTTAAGAGCTGCTGAATTAAATTTCTTTAAGTAGGATTGTAGTGCGTGTGGATATAAATATATATTCACGTTCATCTTCTCCACGAGATATATTAGTGTTTTAATTACTTATCAGCAGCTACATTTTTTTTAAAATATTTTCTGTCTAGGTACCGATTCAAGTCAATAAGTACCTGGCATACAGTGATGGGATGAGAGTTATTGAATCTGGAAAGCTAACACAATCTCCTGCTTCAGATGTTTTATTCACTGAACAAGATCGGTTAGCCTTGAAATCCTTATAATTTAAAATTTCTCCCTCTCTCTCTCTCTCTCTCTCTGTCTTTTTCTCTTTGGTGAGGGGAATGGGGTTGAAGAGGTGGAGAAAAAGTAAAAATTGGATTTCCATTGCAAGAGGTTTCATTATGCGGCAGCAGTTCCAGCTTGTTCTTTTTGTGATGTAGTGTCAATGGTTAAGCTCCCACTTCATTCAAGTGGTTATCTTTTCATTGTTCGACTAGGAGATTTATGCTACTAGTCTATGATTTGAGAATATAAGAGCTGTAAATTAAATGTTGTTCTGAACAGAAATATTCATTTAGATCCTACCCAAAGACTGAAAGATTCAATAATGTAATAATTGAAATGTGAGCTTAAATTCATAAATGCTAACACTGTCATGATGATTGAATTAATAATCACATCAAACAGATAGATAACTGAATTGATACTTACAAAGTGGATTAGTATCTATCCATGTTGTACCCTTGTTTCAAGATAGAAGAGTGTTTGATTGGAAGCAATATGTTCGCAGGCCTACTGGTCAGCCTTGTCTTGACACCAAGGAGTTTAATCTTGTCCGCAATATGATTACAGCTGCCATTGAGGAACGTTACCAAGATGCAGGTACCTTTCAATTCAATTTGTGTTCCATTTTTCTTGTCAAGGAAGTTTTTTGAATTTTGAATCTTTTGGGACTTCCTCTTGGTGTTCCTTTTTATGTTCTAAATTAAAGGTAAAGATTAAATCAATGCATTAGCAATGTATATAAAATATGGCATCATTATTTGAACAATGCAGGTAGTGTTGTGCCATCATTTTGAAATAACGCGAAATTAGATTTGCTTTCGGAACTGCACAACAACAAACCTCTTGTGAATCACATCAATATAATTGTTTTCTTTTGAGTTTAGAAATTGCTATTTTTACAATGATATCATATATATATATATTGTTTAGTTAATACTTTTGCTTGGGAGTACTACCGTTGGATATTGCAATTCCCATATACTTTTCATGATGTTGACTTTTATTAGTAATTTTGCATCTTTTACATTTCATAATCTACATGTTCTATTGCAGCTCAATGGAGAGACAAACTTGGTCAATTTAGGGCTAAAAGGAACTTGAAGAAACATATATAATAGGTGAGAACATCAGTACCCTTAATTTTAATGAAACATTTGGTGGACGCTGATTCAATTAAAGGAGCTTAACAGAGAATTTGTTCTTGTTTCAGTTAGTCCACGAGAAATTGTATATAGAAACCATTGTTGGATGCTCATGAGATTAGCTGCATACAGCAGTAACCAGCCACGTCCCTTTCCTTTTCTACCAATGTGTATGTAACAAGTTTGTGAATATATATATGTATAGATAAACTTTGCTTATGAGACGTTGAAGCAATTAACACTAGTTGATTTCTGCTCCGTATTCTGTTATTGATGCTGAAGCTTATTAGCTATTAATTGTGCGAGGGGTTCTGCGTTTTGCTGTCATGTTCAGACATCTCTATCAAAGCTGTTATATGAAATAAATGAAATCACAAACTGTAGAGAATTGTCTGGATGGGCTAAAACTGGTTGAAGATATCTGATCGCTACCTACTCACTTGGTTTCTTATTTTAATCCGGGCCTTGGTTAATTAACGTTAGCAGCAGTTTGATTCAGCAAAACTCTTAACATAATATTAGAGAACATTTTATTCATTTAAATAATTCTAATTAAAAGTCGAAATTTGGTCGACTTCAAAACATCTGAAAGGATGCTCCTCGGAAAAGAGGATATTTCCTTTGAATTTTCAGCATCAGCTACCTAGTTTCTCTGTTTTCCGGCTTGTTAAGTCGCAATTGATGGCTTTGGAAAATTTCCGAGGCTGAAAATTTTCATCCCATCTTTGGTTAATTTTTTTTCTTCTAAAAATTAATTATGGCCATATCGCATTCGCTAGGTTGATTCCAACAATTTGTTTACATATTGTTCCTTTGTGGCCAGTCCACATACAAAATTAAAGAAAAAAAATTTCACTCGTTCGACGTTGAACTGTTAAAATAATATTCATTCTATTTTATAAATTTGAAAATAATAAAATAGATTGAAAAGTATTCATTTTGAATGTCATTTGTGCTGTTAAAAACAGAGATTCATAGTAGAAGATCCTCGAGGAAAAACCAGGTACTTAATGTGGCGGTGCTGGTTTTAGCAGATTTTCAGTTTAAACCAGCGACCTTGCTTTGGAGATCTTCTACTCGGCGGTTTGGTCCTCTGTGGATAGCAGGAGGCTTCTCCTAGCTTGTCATGGAGTCAGATTCGTTAACTTTGGCTCGAAATGTCAATGGTGATCTCTGCTGCTTAACCTTCGCATGGTTCTCTTGCGTCCATATTTTCAGAGAATCCAATCCAGTGGCTCACTGTCTTGCTAAAACTGCTCTCTCTCATCCATGTGAGGAGCAGATCTGGCTAAGAGGAGACTCCTCCCTTGCTACATTCTCTAGTCTGTTTGACTTGGGTAATAAAATTTTCCTCCACAAAAGGGGCAAAAAAAAAAAAAAGAGCCCGTTATCCAAAAAGAGCGGTTAAAAATGAGTTAACCCGCACTCACAAGAAGAAACCAAGCGAAATTCCCGCCAAGCAGTACTTAAGCTCGGCTCCGTATTTGACTGCCACGTGGTGTAAGAAAGATCCCGATTCTCAGCGGTTATTCGGTACCGTGTGTCGGCATTTCCAAGCCTCTCGCTTTCAATTTGCTTCAGCGACAATTACTGCAATTTTCTTTATCAGCTTCTTCTTCTTGTTTTTTCTTTCTTTTCATTTTCCCTCTGGTTTATTACCGACGCCACGCAAATCTCTCTCTTTTTGCTACAGCTTGCTTTTCCTCTACCAGTTGGATCAGTGGCCGACGAAAGATCAGCGATATTAGCAACAATTGATTTTTCGCTCCTTAAATTATCTTTTATTTTTCCTTCTTCGTCTTCTTTTTCTTTTGGAACGATTACTTTCTCTTCTGTGATTGAATTCCATCTTGCGAGCCGAAAGTCGACATGTCGGGACCTTTGGATCGCTTCGCGAGGCCTTGTAAGCGCGCCTCCTTCTTTGACTGATTCAATACATCACCGAATAATTTTCTTTTTCGTTTTCTATTTTTGTGGATCTTCTATGGGGGTTTTAAATTTTCGTTACTTGTTAGTTTTTGGACTGGTGCTAGTTAGTTTGTTAGGAATTGTTCTGCTTATGTTAATTATGATATGTTATTTCGGTTTGTTTGTTAAGCTTCCTGTTAATGGTAGTAAATTATGCACTGATAATTCTTGTGACGTTTTTGGCAACATTGTTTAAGCTAATGTACTGATTCAAATTGTATAGTGGCTACTATATTATGTCTAATAATTCTTAATTGCGGAAAGGAGGCGAAGACTTGATTGGTAATTAGTTCTATACTAGCTTCATGGGGCTAATACTTCTCCATGTTTCTAGGCTTTGAGGGCTTTTCCGGCAGTGATGAAAGGAGGGAAAGGAAATCAGATTTTGAAAACTCGGAGGAAGATAGGAAGACTAGAATTGGGAATCTAAAGAGGAAAGCAATAAAGGCGTCTAAAAAACTCAGACGTTCCCTTCATAAGAGGGGTTCTCTTCAAAAGAGGAAGACTAAAAGTAGCGATGAAGAGATTTCTGCTGCAATTGAGGATGTTCGGAATGCTGAGGAGCTGCAAGTTGTAGATGCTTTTAGACAGGCACTCATTGCGGATGACTTGCTTCCAGAAAGACATGATGATTATCACATGCTTCTCAGGTGCTCTTCCTTTCCTTCGATTTGTGCTTATGAATGAAAACACAGGCCTGCTTGCTTGCGAAAAATTTGTGACAATTTTTGGAAAAATTTGATCAGGAAATTGAAAATTATAAGTTTATGGTCACGCATAGAACTAAAAATTTTAATTTTCGTTTTATAAATAAGATTTGAAAAGTCTTACTTTATATTAGAAAATAATTGTTTCTATAACCAAAATTATATTATAGTTTTTGATAATTAATTTGCAAAAAAATATTTATTTACACTGATAAAATATTAATTATAATATTATTAGTTTTGAATTAATTATAATATTATTAAAGTAAATAATTAACTTATTAAAATAAGTAAAATAATTCTTTTCATATATTTGATAATGATTTGTTCTTTTATTATGATAAATATATATTTAATTTTTAAATTACACAACGCCTTTTTTTTTAATTGATTGAATGTGTTTACCATACATTTTTTAGGAACATAAAATATAAAGAACCATTTTTTAAACTTGGCACCTAGTATTTCTTTACATCTTTGCTCTGAAAGTTTGGCTTATTCTTGGATCGCATGATTTTTCTACAGTGTTTCCAATTGTGACGCTTTTCTAATTTTAGCTCCATGCACGTTGAATAATTTCAGTCTAGTCTTTACCTTTGTAAACTTATTGTATTGTGAGTAAGAATTGGCCTCTTAAGTTACGTTCACGTTGATCTTGACAGATTTCGTTCTTATGCACAAATTTAGATTTTTATTGCTATCAGGAAGCTATGCTTGCTTTGCTTCATTTTACTGGGTGCTTATGCACAGCATCACGGTCGGTCCTAAGAATTATCCTTCTTTCAGGTTCTTGAAAGCAAGAAAGTTTGACATTGAGAAAGCAAAGCAAATGTGGGCCAATATGATTCAGTGGAGGAAGGACTTCGGCACTGACACAATCACAGAGGTACTAATATCTTATTATTTTAACTTGGTTATTCCTCCGTTTAGTAGATAGTGTGGTATGAATGCGATTTCTTTTATTTTTATTTAAAAAAAAAAACTCGTTTTGATGCATGGATTTCTGACTTATGTTGTAAGATTTCTTTTTTTTTTTTTGGTTAAACCAGGATTTTGAGTTCAATGAGTTGAATGAAGTTATCAAGTATTATCCTCAGGGTTATCATGGTGTAGATAAAGAGGGTAGGCCTGTGTACATTGAGAGACTAGGGAAAGTTGATCCCAGCAAACTGATGCAAGTGACCACAATAGACCGATATTTGAAATATCATGTGCAGGAGTTTGAAAAGAGTTTTGCCATCAAGTTTCCAGCTTGCTCTATTGCTGCAAAGAGACACATAGATTCAAGTACAACTATTTTGGATGTGCAGGGTGTAGTATGTTCTCTATTTTTTTTTTCTGACATTTTAAGTTCTGTAAGGCAGCATTTCAAGTTGGCCTAGAATATAAGTAATCCTGCATTTCTTTTCAAATGAATTTGTTCTTTAGGGTTTGAAAAACTTTACCAAGTCTGCACGGGAACTCATCATACGGTTACAGAAGATTGATGGTGATAACTACCCTGAGGTAGATAGTTTTGCATTCGGATTCTCAAAAGTTTTCTAAGAATTGTAATCCTTTTGTTGTGGGATTCAAAATCAAATAGAAAGTAAATCAATCTTAAATCCCAAATTTCGCAGACACTTTGCCAAATGTTTATAATTAATGCTGGTCCTGGTTTTAAGTTGCTCTGGAACACAGTGAAATCTTTTCTTGATTCTCAAACAGTTAGCAAGATTCATGTGAGTAGCTCTTTCCCTTATTCACATAAACCATCTAGTATAATTAGAAGAAGTGAATCATAGGATTGGCTGATTTTTGAATTGAACATCAGGTTCTTGGCAATAAGTACCAAAGCAAATTACTTGATATAATAGATGCAAGGTAATTAAGTTTTATGCTTTTGAGGCTGGTGGCTTCCATTCAATTATCTCAACCGTGTAAAACTTTTGAAATATATTCAAACTTGTCCAGTGAGTTGCCCGAATTTCTGGGTGGTACCTGTAGTTGTGCTGATCAGGGAGGTTGTATGAGATCTGACAAGGGGCCATGGAAAGATCCAAACATTCTAAAGGTTTGTGATTATCTTGAAATTAATGATAATTCTCTAGTATAACTTGACTCGCCATACTTTTTGTCCCTTTCTTAGGTAATCTTTTATGTTTAACAAATAAGATTGGCCGTCTCCATGCAGATGGTTGAGAATGGTGAAGCACTATATTCCAGACAAATAGTAACAATTTCAAACAGAGAAGGAATGGTGATTTCTTCTGATAAGCAACATTATCCTATGGTATTGTAAATAGACTTTCTTTCACCACAGAGAGCCAGCATCTTTTCTTACAATAAAATTTAACTTCAGATGTTTTCTAATGTGGGTTTCATTCTTCTGTAAGTCAGATAAAAACTAGTGATACATCTACTGCAGAGTCAGGATCTGAAGTGGAAGATGCATCTCCTAAACCAACCAGGAATTATTTGCTCCCAAGGTTGACTCCTGTCTGTGAAGAAGTGAGTTTTTTGGCAACAGATAATTAATACATGCTAGAAACATCCAGGTTACTTGGGATGTCTGTTTTTTGCAAGTTTGGAGAGCTAAAATTCTCTTGCTTGATTGCAAATGCAGCTTCTGTTTTATCTTCTGCTTTATGCATACTTGTCGCATTATAAGGTAGCATGGGTGGTGTATGGAATGTGTCTCGGTGAAAAACTAAGCTTATATGCACTTACACCAGCTTCTTTTAAGCAGTAGATGTGACCAGCTACCTATGCAGCTAGGAGTTTCTGGCCTGTTCTTTTTGACTTGCTGGACACTGGATAAATCTGCTTGTAGATTGAGATCACAATAATTACATTTTGATATCTTGACATTGATGTAGTAATCCTTACTTGTGGATTGAAATACACATGCTAATGTAATGTTTAAAAGATTCTAAATTCAACTCATTGGTATATTTGCCTCGATGTTATTCAGGCTAGGGGGCTTGGCAAGGCAAGTGCTGCTGGAGGCTTCTCAGAGTATGACGAATATGTCCCCATGATTGACAAGACTGTAGATGGTGGATGGAAGAAACAAGTGCCATTTCGAGAGCCACATACATGCAGAGGTTATCAAGTTTCACTGCATTATTTGGGTTCATCACAAATTGGATTTAACGGTAGCTCTACTTTATATTGATTGGAACACTGAACGGGTTTAATGAAATTCGATGTAGGAGCACTGCCTCCACCTCCACCGAGTTCAGAAAAAAATCCAGAAGGATTATTTGCTCGTATTTGGGCTCTGCTTATGGCGTTCTTCATAGGATTCCTCACCGTCATCCATTCACTTCCAATTTGGGTGACTAAGAAAAGCCCTGTGCCAAATTCTGTCTGTGATACTACTGATCCAACCCTTGAAACAGTGACCGAGGAGGAGTTCCGTCCCCCTTCTCCTGCTCCAGGATTTACTCAGGCAGACTCGCTCTCATCTGTGTTGAAAAGGCTGGGGGAACTCGAAGCGAAGGTTGACATGCTACAAATGAAGCCTTTTCAGATGCCTTGTGAGAAAGAGGAGTTGCTGAATGCAGCTGTTTGTCGGGTGGATGCTCTAGAAGCTGAGCTAATTTCTACAAAAAAGGTTATCATTTCTCTTCTCCATCCTACCCTTCTTGCAGAAATATAGTGACACGGTACAAATTCATTGGTTTTCTTCCTTTACCTACTTAAAAAGCTAAATCTTTAAGGTTCATCACCGTAGTTGCAAGCTCTATCCATTATCCATGACATTTTTCCTTGGTTTAAAGTTGTGGTAGTAAATGGTCTCACTTGTATTACCCTTTATTAGTAAAATCTAGGAGATCGCTTGACATCTTTACTGTGTGCCCTGGAATACTGGAATTCTCTCTCTCTCTCTCTCTCTCTTTATCTCTCTCTTCCCGTAAATGTATGTTATTGGAAAAGCAACTAATCCCCGGCTATTATATATATATATATATATTGGGAAAATTAATATTTGGTCCCAGTGATGTAGTAGAATTCCTTAGTTATTTTCTTAATTTTAAAAAATATATTAAAACGCCATAAAAATAACTTTAGCTGTTTAGAATAATAAAAAAGTCTAACTCTTAATACGAAGAGGCTAACTAATAGATAATTTTATAAAACTGAGGAATCGATTAATAAATTTTTTTATATTATATGGACTAAATAGTAAAATATTTAACTATTAAAATTAATAGAAAAATTAATTATAAATATTTTAAAAGTTGAGGAACGTTGTAATATATTTTTCAAAACTAAGGTATTAACTAATAATTTATCCATGCCACATGGACTAAATAGTAAATTTTTCTTATATATTTATACCATCCTCACTTTGTTTAGGCATTTAGCAGACAACTATATAGGTAGACCAAAAATGGCACAAGCTGGAGTCAAGCTGTAAAAATGAGTGTCATAATAACTTGAAGAAAGCTGGCCTTCAACATCATGGAAAGAAATAGGAAATCCGTGTAACTTTCCCAAATAGTTTGGAGTATGAAGTATGAACTTTGTTAAGCGGACAACTGTGTTAATTAGAAGTAAATTGTGTTTGCACCCTTGAGGGGTAGTAATAATTAACCAGTGGTTTTGGGCCCAAACAATCTCCTCAGTGTGTCAATATACTGAGGGAGTCATCTTCTTCTGTCTCAAAATAAAAAACTAAACTATTATTTCGTCTGGAATTAGCATTGCTTCCTCACCATCATAGCATGTGTAGTAAATTTCTAGTATATGTTGGCTTCTAATTATCTACTAATGCTTATTCCTTGCAGGCTTTACACGAAGCTTTAATCAGACAAGAAGAGCTTCTTGCATATATAGATAGGCAAGAGGAAGCCAGATTTCGGGTAAATCAATTATTACAATTTCACACGGTTGCTGAACAGATAAAAACTTTGATCTTACCAAGTTGGTTCTGTCTCTCCCTCTCTATTGCAGAAAAAGAAGTTTTGCTGGTAAAGAAGAGTCCTGTGTACAGGAGGAGGTGTGCCCATGTTTCTTCATTCATGACCTTGGCTCTTCTTCTGGAGAACTGCTGATGATGCTGATACAGACAAGGTCCCTTTTGTGTAAGAAAACGAAAAACAAAATGTCGTCTTGTTATGTTTTGAGTTCAGAATCTGTATACAGCTTTTGAGATGGGATAAACTCTGAAAATTTGATTTGTAAGTTAACAAAGAAGGATAAAGGGTTTCCTTCCTGCTTAAAGTTTAATGTCCGAGTAGGTCATGGACTGACTAGACAATCAGCATTTCTATTGCAAGAAGATGAATAATGTGTCTAATATTGATTGGCGTGCGGTAATAAAAGGGGAAAATATTATTTGTGATTGGTGTTAAAAATGAGAATTATGGTCTTTGTCCTCTCTCAATAAATTCTTCTCATCTGTGTTCCGTTTCTCCTTGTTTTGGATCTAATATGCATCATCAGCAAACATATTTTAATCCAATTTAACAATAATTTCGATAGATTATGATTTAATCATGTTTTATTTCATTTAAATTTTAAGGTAAAGTGGATTTTAGTTTTTACCAAGTCCTAAATTGGGTCCAACCAAATTTTTTTTGTTTTTTTGGTAAGGGATTGAGGAGTGCTGGTCAAACTTGAGTTTATGAGTAATATAAATTTTGACTATTAAATTAAATTAAATTTGATTAAGTTTAATTTAATACAATTTTGTTGAACTTAGTGTCGTTTTGTATCCGTTTTACTGTTGCAAAACATTATTTCTCATGATTATATGAAAGGTTCAGAATGAGTTAGTCTTTGCAAGTGCAGTATATATAATCCAACCATGTATGTTTATCAAACCAAGCCAAAATAATTTATACTTAGGAAATAGCTTTTGATATGAAATTATTATTATTTTTTATAAAAATATTTTTGAAAATTTAAAATTATTTTTATTATTTAATTGTTATATTAAAAGATAAAACATATTAACAATATGTACGTAATTGTATTAATATATATTTTTAAATGAGCAAATTAAGGCAAATTAATTTTTTATAATCAGAAAATTATTTTTAAAATGTTTTATACGAAAAAATGGTTGTTCTTTTCAGTTTTGCTTGCCTCCGGTTATCTTCTCTGGTCCCTGTGTAGTTTATACCTTTCCTTCCCATCAATGAAAGCTTCTTCCGAATTCCGTCATCGGAAAATCGCCTAAGCGCTCGTGACATTTTGGCGATTGGAAACCCTAACCACTCTCCCTTTCTCTGTTGGTGCGAGTGAAATTCTTATAGAGTTTACTTGTATGAGTTATGCGACTTCCTTCAATGATAATTTTATATTTTTTAAAAGTAACCAATTTGTTATTCAACGGAAAGGACCCTTCAGTCTTCACAGAGTGACCGATGTTTGCTTGGAAGACGCTCGCTATTTACGAATTATATGTAGTTCTTTTTTTTTTTTTTTTAATCTTCTTTGATTGCAGAAAATCTCTGTAATACTGAACAAATTTGGAAGTGTTCTTGTACTGCTGTTTCTCTTTTTCTTATTTTCGTTGTTTCTTTTGTGAAGAAGAATTTCCTTTTTTTTCACCTGTTGGAGACAGATTACTGGATCTGGCTAGCCTTCAGCAGATATGCAGATGTTGATACAGAGTTGCACTCAGAAGAGTATGCTTTTTTCGAAGGTTTTTATGAAATATCCTTATTGTTCTCTCAGCTATCATACTGCTACATTCTTTCTTGTGGGTTCTAGGCGAACCTTTATATGAGTACTGAGCAAAGTTGCAATCTTTATCAACAGGGTAACTAGGTTGCTGAGGTCATTATAAGGACTACTTTCAGACTTCTCATTGATTTCTGAACATTCAATTTGTTTTTTAATGAGCATGTTTCTATGCAGTTGGAACCCAAAAAAATTATCCACCTACATCCCTATCTGCTTTCTAAAATATTTTTTATGTGAGCATTGTTATGATTCTTGGAATTGTTATTCTGAATTAAGTTGTGTCTTTGTCTTAGTTGCATTTATTCATTTTCAGGTTTTACTGAGTTCTGCTAAAAATAGCTTCTGCAATAATCGTCTTGTTTCGGCAGCCTCGAAACTACAAAGAGCATCTTACATAACTTCAGAGTACAGAACTTACAGAAGATCTTCTACTGTGTCTGGTGATGCTTCAAGGAGCTTTCCTAGTGGTGATGCCAATTTGCATCCTGATCCTAGGAGTTATGAAGTTGTGGTTGCTGCAACTCATGATATGGGCATTGGGAAGGATGGGAAGTTACCATGGAGATTACCATCTGACCTTAATTTTTTCAAGAAGCTTACATTGACCACATCAAATCCTGGGAAAAAGAATGCAGTGGTGATGGGTAGGAAAACATGGGAGAGCATTCCCCTCAGGTACAGACCCCTACCAGGACGCTTGAATGTTGTCCTGACTCGCTCTGGAAGTTCTGATATTACAGCTGCAGAAAATGTTGTAGTTTGTGGAAGCATACCATCAGCTTTGGAATTATTAGCAGAAGCACCTTACTCTTTCTCAATTGAGAGGGTGTTTATTATAGGAGGTGGTCAGATATTGAGGTAATGTGCTTCTGAATAAATAAATTGCACACTAGCAGCTGTCCACATTGGCAAATATTGATATTTTTGATTCAGGGAAACAATTAATGCACCAGGATGTGATGCCATCCACATTACTGAAATTGAGACCAGCATCAAATGTGACACCTTCATTCCAGCTGTTGATTCTTCTCTATTTCAGCTTTGGTATTCTTCTCTGCCATTAGTGGAAAACAATATTCGATATTCTTTTGTGACTTATGTTCGTGTAAAGAATTCAGAAAAATAGAACTCATTTTGAAAGAACTGCAGCAAAGTCTAATGGTAATCTAAATTCAACCAGTTTTGAGAATTTTTCCCAGTCTTCCAAAGTTTATCTTTGAGAAACACAATGGGTATATATATCTAAGATTAGTTGAGAAAATTATTTCAAGTGGAACCCTGAAAGATGACCAGACAGGGAGTGGTACTCCATCAAAATTTGGGTGTCAGGTATTTACCAAACTTGAAATCTCTATATATGTTTCTGTTCATTTCTGTTTCACATTGTTATCTCTGTTTCTTCTGCCTCATTGAAAGATATGTTGTCCTGCACTATTGATAATTGCTACACTTATAGATGCATTTCAATCTGCGCCGATCTTTTCCACTTTTTACAACCAAGGTATTGGTTCCCTTCTAAAAATTCATCTCGTTTGGTTTATAAATATTGATAGTTTTCACTTGTCAAATACTCGCCAGAGGTTATTATGCGGTTATGGAATATTTTTCATCTGCATTATCTAAAATGCTACTTGTGGCTATCATTTTCTGAATACACAGGGAGTGTTTTGGGGAGGAGTTGTTGAAGAACTTCTATGGTTTATTAGTGGTTCAACAAATGCAAAGGTGATAATATCTTCGAGAGCTTTGAATTATGCTGTTCTCTTTTTCCTTAAGCAATCAAATACTTGAACAATTTGAAAAACACTGCTACCCTACTCATTAAAAACAATTTGTTTGGTTTAATTTTTTTGTTCTTCCACTTCTACTCGTGACAAGATTTGTGTATGATGTCATTTAATTTTACTCCATTGCTGTTACTAAGGCTAAGCAATTATACACCAGTTGGTTAAGCAATAACCAAGTTTGAGCATGAAGATATATTTACTGAAGTTTTGTAGCTTTATTATATTAATTACATTCTGGAGAGAATTTGGTTTTCTTGCAATAGGTTCTACAGGAGAAAGATGTTCACATATGGGATGGAAATGCTTCCAGAAACTACCTTGACAGGTAACCTCTTGAGCATCAGACTAAGAGAAATTACCTTGTCGGTGCAAACACAACTGACGCATCTATTTTATTAGTATTGGCCTGAAAAATAGAGAAGAGGGTAACTTAGGACCCATATGTGGCTTCTAATGGAGACATTTTGGTGCTAGGTTAGTGGTTAGGATTCCTCGTAAGAGATTTCAATGTCTTTTTGTTTAATTTTTAGATTATCGTCTTTAAATTTTTTCTACAGATATACAGACATGCATGCTGATTACACTGGCCAAGGATTTAATCAACTAGATGATGTTATTGACAAGGTGATTTCATCCATGTGATTGGAGATGCTTATATTTATAAAAACCGCATTGGGCCTCTGCAGAAGCAGCTTCAGAAGCTTCCTAGACCTTTTCCAGTGAGATATTATAGTATTCAGAATTCAGTTAGATTGATTAAAACTCTTAAAACCTACATGCCATGATAATTGATACCTTTGACTTGAGGAGGTGGATCAGAAAAAAATGAAAATGGAGGGAAAAAATTCATAACCTTCACCAAGAGAGAAATAAAATTTGAAGAAGGTAGCTACGCTCACCTTTTTGCTTCAGCAATAAGAGAGAGTTGTTTAAATTACATTTTGACGCTCCCACCTAATGACTGAGAATCTTTTATTTGTTGCTTCCGAGAATCTTTCAACGGCTAGGCTGGTTTTAGTTTATGGCAATGTTTTAAACATGAGAAATGACAGACCATATCCTCCACAGCAGGAGTGCTACATACTTTGGAATGACATACAAATAAGAAACATTAAGTAGATGATGCCAATCTATGGTGGATTTCAATTTTTTTACTGTTATATTGCTACTATTTGTGTCCTATTTCTCTTACTTACAGATGCTCTTGTTCCTTGATTGCAGATTCTGAGGATAAATCCCCATAAAATGGAGATTGGTTCATTTCGGGCATCAGACTTTGAACTTATAGGTTATGATCCCTATGAGAGAATTGACATGAAAATGGCAGTGTAGATCTCTAAAGCAGAACGAACTACGGGTGGATATATTGTCAAGGGTTGAAGAAGAATATTCCTCAACAGCTTGGGGGATGAATGAGATTTTTGGCTATGGAACAAAAGAGAATGGCAGAAGCTGCCTGTTTCAGTTTTGGGGAGAGCTGGCATGTTATTGTTCTTCTTCTACATCTTCAAGCGTATAGACGTTAAGGCTTTTGTTGGACTTTGGCTTGAAGAACTAGTATTCTCTCATTGTCTCTGATGATTTCGAACTCATTGCCACTGATGATTTCGAAATTAGAGTAAAGGATTTGAATAACGTTATTCGTGCCCCCAATAAACAAACAGATTATTAATCCAGACGCCATGTCCTTGGAAATTTTCAACTGGGTATTCCCTTATGAATTTACCTCAAGTTTCAAAAATAAAATATTTAATTTCAGTATATAGTTTTACGATGACGGTTACTCTTGAGATAATATCTGAATTATTAATTAGATAAGACATTTTAATTGAGAAAGAATATAATTTTTTATTTTTATTAGTCCTTAATTTTTATTTATTTATTATCTTAAAGTTATAGTTTATTTTTTAAAATTATAATAATATATAAATTAATTATCATAATTATATTTATTTTATTTTAAAAATTTTTTAAAATTTTTTTTAAAATTTAATAAAATTTAATCAATTTAAAATAGATATAATTAAAACGTTAATAAAAAAATATATTTTTTAATATATATAAAGTTATTAAAAGAAGGAAGTGTTAAAAGTCTTCAATGCTACTCTAACCATCACTTCCTTTTTTTCTCCAAGGCACATGGCCCTGCCACGAGACATGTATAGGTGGCGACAAATGGGGCTGAGGAGCTTAACTGCTTAAGCTGTCAAGCAACCTTGAAGGCTGAAGCCCCAAGGCAAACACCACTTATTACTATTCAAAGAGAAAGAAGAAGAAGAAACAGCCTCTAAATCTATTTTATTGGTGTTATACTTGCTAAGAAAAATCAAATCAAAGGCCAGTAACCATAAGTAAATAAAATCTAACTTGCTCTTGTTCAGATTCAAGATAAATGCCTGCAACTGCAAACCCTGGTTGATTCAAATCTTATGAGGAGTTCAATCAGGAAGTATAATATACAAGAAATGGAACCAAAAGATATGTGGGAGAAAGAACAAAGTAGCTAAAAGAAAATTTTCATTCACATGCAATAGAATATACAGATGATTGGTACATGAAACATAACATTTTGATAAACTCTAACTACAAAATCTACTTCGTAAAGGGGAAATTTCTTTTTTTCTTGTTCACATGATACAACAATAACTCTCAAAATTCATCACCAACCACGTACCAGACATCGCATCTCTGACATGTCGTTGGAGCACAAGGAACGATCACTTCTTTCCTCAATGAACCTTTATCATCCTTCTTCTCTTCCTTGGAAGGCCCTATGCTCTCAATTGCTGCAGAGCTTCGAGATTTCCTGACCTTGTTAACAATCTTCAATGGGTCAGCTTCACCAATCACGGTCACTGTATACTCAGTCGAGTCAAGAACACAGAAGTCAAGTTATCCCTTCTATTGTTGCAATTAACTTCATCACTTTCTGCCTGCATTTTGAACAGAGCAGCTCCACTATAGTTTTCTGCACCAGAAAAATAATGTAAGATTCCTCTGTACTTTCAGAGTGTCTGTATAAGAAAAATTAAATATTTATGCCATATCCTACACCCTGATAAAGTGCTGCAGCGTGAGTGTAAGAAGAACATGCCCAGGGAAATGTTTAGGAATAAATAGAATAATAACAGATAAAACATCCCAACTTAGAGAAAAAGCCAACTCCTAACAAAGTTAAATAAGGACATTTTTCTGACAGCAGCCAGAAAATTTTGTAGTGAAGTGGAACAGGTTGGCACAGTAGGCATGGAAAGATCCAGAGTGCCATATAAAATTTTATTTTGCAGTTGTTTTTCTCTCATCATGCAAAAAAATTATATAATACAACATTTACTTAGCCTGTCAGAAGGTTCTTGATTGGATAAACTCTTACCCACAATACTTCATCGAATGCAAAATTTACTAGCTACTTTGAACATGCCTTCACATTTGATCTTCTCATATTAGCAACAGTTAATTTTTCAGATTTCACACTCCAGCTTAGCAAATTATTAGCTAAGAGTTGTACCCAAAAAAGAAAAATTATTGGCTAAAAGGGATGCTAGTGGCTCACAATTGCTCATCCATACCCTCCATGGATACGGAAATTGCGTCCATGTCCACACATAGACCAGATTCAGCACTGACACCCAAAATGGTTCCTTCCATTAAATTTATTCAATAATTGCATTATTGGATTTCTGGTGATGGGTAAGTTGCAGAAATGAATTTGTTTAAATTAATGCAACAGTGCATTAATCTACTCCATTTTTATGCCATTGTTTTGTTGTACATACTTCAGAGGTCCTATAAAGGTCCTGTTCTTATAGACACAGATACATTCAATGAATTAAGCACCTCATTATCAAGCACATGGCAAAGCTGCACTCTGCTGCCAATGTATTGGACCACTTCTGCCCGTTTGTTCTACTTGGAAAATCCCACAACACCCGTCAGACCTTCAAATCTTGGCTGCAGGATACCATGTCCGGTTATCAGTCTTGCTTATCTTCATACAGTTGCTGTGCACAAGACAGACAAAATTTAGAAATTCAAGGGGCCAGAAGAGTATATCACATGTAAATTATTGAAATGCTAAAATTTTCTAAAATGGATGTGTTAGAGAAAAAGAGAGAGAGATTCTAGTGCTATAAAAAATGCAAATGGGTACTGACGAAAAGTTGCAAAATAATAGTAAGTACTTCAAAATGATAATGTGAAAAGCCCAATGTAGCACTATTCATAGTCAATGAAATATGCTTACCAACCCCACAATTAAATTTCTACAAAATCTTCAGGTATAACTTCAAGAGGTGATGCTATACAAGTTGAAAAACAACTAAGAAAATTCAAGAAATAGCCAAACCATTTAGGGCCTGCTTGTCATCAGTAGTTGTTATTGAGAGAATCACTTTTTTAAATTTATTAATCAAACAACATTAATTGAGATGCTCTGTATTCTGCTTCCGCACTTGACCGAGCAACAACACTTTGTTTTTTACTCCTCCAAGTGACAAGGTTTCCCCCCACAACTGTGCAGTAGCCAGATGTGGATCTCCTGTCATCGAGAGATCCTGCCCAATCTGCATCTGTAAAAGTTTCAATTCGGAGATGACCATGTTTGGAATAAAGAAGCCCTTTCCCTGGCGCAGACTTTAGGTATCTCAAGATGCGAAGTACAGCTTGCATATGAGTCTCGCGAGGGTCATGCATGAATTGGCTGACTAACCTAACAGCATAGGCTATATCCGGTCGAGTGTGTGAGAGATAAATCAACCTTCCTACCAATCTCTGATATCTTCCAATATCCACGGACTCACCAGTTCCTGCTTTCAGCTTGTGATTACTTTCGATGGGAGATTCTGCTGGTTTACACCCCATCATACCAGTTTCTCCCAAAAGATCCAGAATGTACTTTCTTTGAGAGATGAAAATTCCTTTTTCTGATCTAGCCACCTCGATACCTAGAAAATATTGCAGTTTTCCCAGATCTTTGATTTCAAATTCCTGAGCTAACAACCTCTTTAGTTGAGCCATTTCCTCTTTGTCATCACCTGTCACCACTATATCATCAACATACACAATAAGAAGGGTGGTCTTACCCTTATGATGTTTGATAAACAGAGTGTGATCAGCATTGCTTTGTTGGTAACCGAAGGACATCATGGCTCTGCTAAACCTGTCAAACCAAGCTCTGGGAGATTGTTTTAGCCCATACAAAGCCTTTTTTAACTTGCACACCTTTCCTTGTGTCTTCTCATCAGCGAACCCAGGAGGAATTTCCATGAATACTTCTTCCTCTAAATCTCCATGGAGGAAAGCATTCTTCACATCAAACTGTTGCAAGTCCCAGTCCAAGTTGGCCGCGCAAGATAACAGAACTCTGATTGAATTCATTTTTGCAACTGGGGCAAATGTCTCTTGATAATCCACTCCATAGGTTTGGGTGAAACCTTTAGCAACCAATCTGGCCTTAAATCGTTCAATTGTACCATCAGCTTTGTGTTTCACTGTGAACACCCACTTACAGCCAACGAGTTTCTTTCCAGGTGGAAGAGTGACGAGCTCCCAGGTCTCATTTTTAGCCAATGCTTTCATCTCTTCAATCATTGCTTCCTTCCATTTAGGTTCTGCAAGAGCTTTCTTCCAATCCTGTGGAATAGACACAGAGGAAATAGACAAGGCAAAGGCTCTATAGGAAGGAGACAAGGATTCATAAGAAACAAAGTTAGAAATAGGATGTTTAGTACAAGATCTGACCCCTTTTCTTTGTGCAATCGGTTTATCTAAATCATTGAAGCATTCAAGAGTTGTGGATAACTCACCAGAAGAAGATTCTTGACTCTGAGTAGACTGCATAATGGCCTCTTCTGCCTTGTCTCTCCTTGAATACCTTCTCAAATCTGGCTTGTCCAAACGACCAATTCTTCCTCCCTGATTGGACATCTCCCCCTGTCGATTAGAACTCAAACTCTCTAGTTGAACCATATTATCCGGAATCACACAATTTTGGATCACCTCTTCTTGCTCATTATTCTCCCCCTGAAGAGGTGAGTGGGTGGTATTGAAGTAGGGTTCAGTTTCTCGAAAGGTAACATCCATACTGACTAAGTATTTTCTAGAGGGAGGGTGATAACACCTATATCCCTTCTGTGTCGGAGAATACCCAACAAACACACATTTAAGGGCCTTGGGGTCCAATTCCCTGCCGTTCTAGTATGGACAAAACAAACACACCCAAATATTTTGGTGGAACAACGTATGAATTCTTCCCTTGTAGAACTGCCAAAGGACTCATAAAGTCAAGGGTCTTGAGAGGCATTCTATTTATAAGGTAAGCAGATACAAGAACTGCATCTCCCCAATATGCTTTGGGTAGATTCATGGTGAACATAAGAGATCGAGCTACCTCCAATAGATGTCTATTTTTTCTCTCAGCAACGCCATTTTGAGCACTAGTATAAGGACAACTAGTCTGGTGTACTATCCCATTACTCTCCAAATAGGCAGAAAAGCTACTATCCATGTATTCTCTTCCATTGTCAGTTCTCAAAATTTTCACCTTAGTATCAAATTGAGTACAAATCATCTTATGAAAAGATTGAAAACAAGAAAAAACATCACTTTTAGCTTTAATCAGATAGACCCAAGTCATTCGAGTGCAACAATCAATAAAGGTGACAAACCATCGATTACCAGATAAGGAGACAGTTTGAGTAGGCCCCCAAACATCAGAATGAATAGTTGCAAAAGGAATTTGACTTTTATTATGACTCAAAGGATAGGATGTTCTAGTGTGTTTAGCATACTCACAAGCATCACAAAATAAAGAGCCAAACTGGGTTTTAGCAAACAAATCAGGATAAAGTTTTTCTAAGACAAAAAATGATGGATGTCCTAATCGCCGGTGCCATTGTATTATTTCCCGATTGACATCCTTATTTTCTCCAAAACAAGCTTGAGATATCGAAGAACCCGGATCACTCTCCAACATGTATAAGCCATCATGCAGCCTACCATTGCCAATCCTCTTCCCTGTGCGAAGATCCTGAATAATACAATGATCAGGAAAGAATTCAAGTTTACAGTTAAGGGCATTGGTGATAGCACTGACAGATAAAAGGTTGACAGGAAAGTGGGGAACATGAAGGACAGATGATAATTTAATGTTGGATGTGCAAATAACAGAACCTGTTCCGGATATTGGAGTAAAAGAGCCATCAGCAATTCTGACACTATCTTTGGTTAGAGAAGGAGAATAATTGAGAAAGCCTTTAGAAGAGCCTGTCATATGTCTATTCGCACCAGAATTGATAATCCATGGAACATTATTAAAAGAGGAAGCATTACCTGACTTTACAAAGTTAGATGTGGCACCAGAGGATGAAGAGGTGTCAATATGAGACAAGAGGCGCTTGAGACTCTGAAGTTCATTAGCGGAAAGAAACTCAGTCGTTGTTGTCTCCTTAAAGGCTCCTCCACAGTTTCTGCTAAATTAGCTTGATTTCTAGAGGTACCTCGTTTTCCTCCACGACCTCTAGTGGGACGACCATGTAACTTCCAACAAGTCTCTTTGGTATGCCTCGGTTTCCCACAATAGTCACAGTGTAATTGATCTTTCTCAGAAGTAGGAGGCTGTGGTGTGCTCAAACTAGTAGTCAACCCAGCCTTTTCAACTGGTGCAGTATAGAGCATAGCATGTCGACGACTTTCCTCTTGTTGAACATGAGCGTGGGCCTCTTGTAGAGAAGGAAAAGGATTTCTTCCCAACACTTGGACTCGAATTGGATCATATTCATTATTCAACCCTGCAAGAAAATCATAGACCCGCTCCTTTTCAATCATTCTCTGAAATTTGACTGTATCTCCAGTGCAGTCTGCCTGAAAGTCTTGATAGTAATCAAGTTCCTGCCATAAGCCACATAACTCAGAATAAAATTGGGAGATAGTCATTTCTCCTTGCTTAGTACCATGAATCTTATTCCGAATATCATAAATTTGGGCATCATTCCCAATCTTGGAATAAGTTAAGGACAAAGCTTTCCATATTTTTGCAGCAGTATCAATTAACAAATAGGACTTAGAGATATTAGGTTGCATCGAGTTCAGTAACCATGTCATAACAAGACAATTATTTGAGTCCCATTGAGGAAAATCTGGATCACGCTCATCAGGTTGCTTTTTATTACCAGTGACATAAGGTGGCGCGTGAGCCTCACGCGCAAGCTTTTCCGGCGTCGGAGCAGGTCGGTCGGCCGGCGGCAGTCCGGCGGTTCTTCTGGTGCCGGCGGTGAGAGAGTGAAGGGCTCCTAAATGGGTTAGTACCAAAAAAGTAAATCTAGGGTTTTGAAACCCTAAAGAGGAAAAATTGAATTTGAACCCAAAAAATCAGGAAAAAGGCTCTGATACCATGAAGATTTTTGGGAAAATTTTGAGTATTCTTGTATTTCACTCTTGATTTGTACAATATGTCTACATGGCTATTTATACACAAAGAATCATATCTAAACAGGAAGCAAATAATCAAATAATAATTACAGAGATAATTAAGGATCCTAATCAAATCAAATCAAATCTCTAGAATCAATTAGGATTAGCAAATAAGTCAACAATTAAAAATCACTAAAATAAAAATAAAAAAAAAAAACAGTTTTTTTAGCATCTAAACTTGTTTTTTAAGCATTTTGAATTTAAAACTCAAATATCAAACGGGACCTTATTATAGGTTGACTTGGAATCCTCATAGGACACAAAAATAGAAGTTGAACATTCAAATGCCACTAGTTCGCTCAACATTAAATTACATCTCAGAAAATCAGATATAAAATCATGTTGCTTAAAAATGCAGAAAGGTAACACAAATTATTTAGTGCAATCCTTCTTTTCTCCCAAGAAAAGTCAAAACCAGTAACTCTGTTTGGAATACAAAAATTTATAAGAATTCAATCCAATTGATTTTTGTTTTGTTAGTTCCCCAGAATTTAATTCTTTTAACTTTAAAAGAAAAATCAATCTAAAAGAAACAAAACTATCTCTTCTTGCAAATGATATATAAAAGGAGAGGGAAAAGCCTATAAGCCATTTCATAGAAAAGAGCAACTGAAAGAGAGCAGAATATCTATGATGAAGTCTACTACAGATTGTTAGATCTTAAAGTTTAGTCATAAGAAATCTGCTTAATCTCAACTTTCATCATTGAAAGTAAACCTTATTATTTGAGTTACAACATGCCCAATTCATTCAAGCCACCTAAATGAATTTGGGGTTCACGTGGTCTTGGGATGGAATAGAACTGAAAGTAGTTAACTGTCATTTTTCCGAGTACATCTCAAAAATGTCTCTTGCTGCTTTCTATCCTCCATCCTCATTAAATTCCCATCAGATGATAAACCGCTGAATAATCTCCACAAACATCTATCAGCAAATGCAATTGCTTGCAGATTAATCGATGCAATCATATAGAAAATTTCTCATAGCACTCTTAAACCTTTGAAAAAGTCAATAACGACCATCTAGATTTTTGGGGTTAATAGACCCATGGATGGCATGAAATAACAAACACATCTATGTTATAGAAATGGAGAAGATGATGCAAGCTAAACCTAAGATCATACGCGGAGAAGTGTTAAGCTTTAGCGTGTTTTGACCTCTCCATAAATTTAGCTCTAAATTGAGAAAAGAATGCAAGAGTGATCACAGTAGCCAACTTCAACTTGCTTGGATTGAGGCTCACTGTGTTGGCTGGAATGTGACTTATCACAAGCATCAAGTTTTTACATCAAGGACAATGAATGACAGATGTAGTTCAGTCTGATTTAAAGAGTTCTCAAGACATCATATATCAAAAAATAGCATTCCTAACTTGCAATGGATAAAATAAACTCAAATTCAAGAGTCAAAGACCATTCATGTTGCAAAAAGAAAAGGCAAGAAATATATGACAATAGAAATAGAATTATTTATATCTATAAGGGAAATTCAATCTTTAAACCAAGTTAAGAAAATGGTAAATTTGTGAGCAGATTCATGAAAATTTGTCATGCTTATATCAATAACTAAGAGAAAACGTGCTTGCACTTACCGGTAGAGTTTCAGTTAAGTGAGAATGCTCCAGAGTCTTGTTGAATGTCAATTTACAGTTTCATAAGCCTCCATAACCAGAGTGTTGCCTTTAATATGTTTTGTTTCTGCTGCCTCAGAATAGGCCTTCAGTATCTTCTTGTCTTTTTCATAATAGGTTTCCATCTTTTTTAAAGGTTTCAAATCCAGGTCAATGAAATTCACCTAAGGAAGTTGCAGCATAAATGAAAAAATCAAACTATAAGCAAAGGTTTGGCACAAGTTGTTGATGGATAGAGTGATTAAGCGGTATGCGTTCAAATAATAATACCACCATGATTTTGGCCAAATTTCTGAAACTTCATATCAACTATGCAATTTAAGATAAAATGAAATAGGTTAAAAGCCTACCTTGTAATCAAAGTTTTGGTGGGTTGATTTCAGATATATATTGCTATATGGAGACCCAAAATCCATATCTTCTCTTGGTTTAAGACTGATCATCAAACTACAGTCTTTTGCAGTTGCAGCTATTAAAAAATCCCTTACAATCTTCAAGCTTTCATCCAAAGGAATGGAATGCAACGAGGCAAACCTAGGTTGAAGTCTTGCTTCATCCAATTCACTACATGCCATGCAAGGCTGAGAAATAATGTTATAATAAGCATGAATTGCCCCTTCGATATCAAAACTATCAAGTTTTTGAACTTCAAGAAGCCGATCCAGCACTTGAGAGCTATAGACTGTCTCAGCAACAAGCTCTATGAAACTCCTTGTACGCAAACCATCTTCTGCCTGGATGACTCCCTTCAATGCATCTTCAAAAGCTTTTTCAATCATGATACTAGTTTTATTTGTGCCACCACCCAAGCCCCCAAATATAATGGATCCATTTAAGAACACACGGAAATTATTTTGTGGAGTATTGTAGAGATCATTGATAGCTTTATGTATTCTTTCCTTGGAACTACAGAAAATATCCAGAGGATCATATTGGCTGAACTCCAATATCTGAAAAATTATCATGTTTGAGAGGACAGAATTATGGTGAGAAGGCCTCATCAATGAGGTTCACAAGCCTTTTAAGCTAGTATTAACAACACTGATATGAAAAGCGGTAGTTTCACCAGATCAAGTAACATATGACTGTTGTCACAGTAAATCTATATAGCATGAAGCAACTACGCCATGAGATAAAGGGTAGAAAATTACCTCATGTTGGCTCAACTTTAGGACTTGGTGTAATCTAAAACGAGTTGTGCTCCTTTTAATGACATTTCTTTCAGCCATGAATCTTGATAAAGGAAGAAATCCACATTTGGGCTACTTCATGGAAACAAATAGGCAAGTTATAAAGCCTATAAGGAAAAAACAACACTCACAAACAAACAAAACTAACATCAATCAGAAAATAAATGTGAAAAACATTAAATTGCTCATCAATACCTTTATTTCAACAGATATGCAGGGCCCAGCATTACGAACACCTGGAATGAAGGCCACCCAATAAATTACAATTTGTAAATATTATGTGATAAAATAAATTAATCCAATTTTAAACAGTTTATGGAAATCTTGGACCTTCTGTTCACAAATTTATTACATGTGATAGGGGCTGTAGTTTATATTCAGTTGCACATATTATAGTGAGGGAGCATGTATACTATGCCCTAATGTTGACTCAAAAGTCAGAAACCTATAAAAGAAAGGGGGTGATTGCATCAAAGAAAAATAAATATAATAGAATTTAGTTTCATGAAGACAGAATTGAACTATTAATATCCTTTGGACTAAACTCAGCCAATCAGATTAAATATACTCTTTTTCTAACTAGTTAATTGTGAAAAAAAAATGATTATAATTATCCAAGGGAAGTACAGCACAGAGAACATGATATAGTAATTACCATTAGGAAATAGAGAATGATCGGTCATGATAAGCACAAAATCACATTCTGTATTAATCTTGGCAGCATCAACTCGCCAAGCAGGACGCTGGCAGCTCACTTTTTTCTCTATAGTTTCAAGAAATTCTTTAGAAACTAGGACATGCATCTGCCAAGTTAAAAGGACAGAAACAACTCATTAAACATATTTGTTTTATACAAATTGATTAAGCAAATGTTACATGTGGTTTTCTAAACCGTCTTCACAAAGAGACAACCAATATCATACCCACAAGTCCCATACATAGATTATACTCTATAAATATCTGCGTTCAAAGGACCATAAAGACGCCAAATTAAAAATTGAACCCCGGGAAATTAACAAAAGTGAGGACCAGCTTTACATTAAAAAGGAAAAAATAATAATAAGTAAGCACGAGAAAAAGCAAGAAGAAAAGGCATACACCAGCATCAACGTGTTTGGGACCCAACAAAGGGCTCATGACATGCCGAACATAAAGCAACTCCGCCAATTCTTTTGTAGGAGATGATTCTAGTTCTTCTAATTCTCTCCATAGCAACCTTTCATGCTCTGTTAAAACTGTGTGATCATCCAGACAATGTGAAGAACCGTTCCTAGCTATCTTTTGGATTCTCGTTACCTTCCCATTCTGCTTATTGTAGTATTACACATAGCATATCAGCAAAACAGTTCAAACAAGGGTTGATAAATTTTCTATATGACATTAGGCAATTGATTACACTGCAATGGGAAAAAATAGGGAAAAATTTTATGAAGAGTCGATGAACTCACAAAGAGGGGAGATGATCCGGCGTAAGCGAGGACTAAGTTAGCAGCACCTTCGCCTCTATAAACCCAATCAGCTGCGTCCTTTTTCTCTAATTTGACCTCCATTTGGTAAGCTCACTACAGTTCATTAGACCTTGCCAAATAAACAAACAGATGACCGGAAAAAAACCGAGAAGAAGAAAAAGGATAAATAATTACCTGAAGAAAGAGTTCAAAAATAAAAAATCTCCGATATCGAAATTCAAACTATTATCAGTTTTAGAACCTAAGAGACTAACGCTCGCACACTTCCTTATCTCAAAGAATCACAAGGAGAGATCCAGTGGCGAAGCCACTTTAAGAGAAGGTGCGCAAATTGATCACGTTCTCTTTTTTTGTTTTTTCTCTTGTTTTTTACTTTTAATTTTAAAATTTCTTTTATTTTTATTTTTGTAATTTTATAATTAAAGTTAATATTTATCGTTACTCGCAAGTTTCTCTACTGATCCCTATTAAAAATTTCATAAATATTTTGATTTCTGTACAGTAACATATTGTTTACATATAATTTAATTAATTTTTAAAATATATATAACTTTTTAAGTATCTATTATGAAATTAGAGATAAAGAAATATTTATTTTGATTTTTTAATAATATTAATTTTAAAAATTTAATGAATGAGACCGTTATTTATACAGTCGATTTTTACTTGTTTGGAAGGAGATATAAGATAATAAAAATTCTCTTCGTATCCTTCTAATCTATTTTGATTTTTGAATTCTGATTAAATATTTCCAATCTGATTATTATAACGAGACATTGGCTAAATTAATCGAGAATTTTAAACTTGATGAGGAGAGTGCAATCCAAATAAATGATGATGCTAAAAAAAGGCCAATAAACACTAAACATAATATTATTACAGGCTTCCTCTCAACAGGATGTCTCTAACAATATGCGAATGTTAATGTTAATTTGACAGATAACAGTGAAGCGACTCATCCCGTCAAAGGTTGGGATAGCCAAAAGCAATAATCGTCTTGTGTTGAAACTACCGAGGACTCGATAATTCTCGGACAGTTAATATATTGAATGATTTGGTTACTAGTTACAGGCGAACATTTTATTTTTAATGGAAACAAAAATTTTTAGTTCTCATATGAAATTTTTTTGTAATTTTTTACATTTTGATGGTTACTTCTCGGTCAATATACAATGATTGGGAGGAGACCTTTTATTAATGTAGAAGAGTCACGTGTTCTGGAGTTGGCTTTTCTTTAAATTTTATTGATTTTATTATTTCGGAAGATAATATTCAATGAAAATTTACTGTATATTATGGGTTTTCGAAATTGTAACGACGACGTCAGTCTTAAAATATCGAGTTTTATCTCGTACAAACTTTTTTCCATAACTTTATTTGGGAGATTTTAATTATTTATACTCGAGAGATGAGAAAGAAGGAGAAGCATTTTTGCCAAATTGTCTTATATGCAAGGGTAAGGTTTAAAGAGACTGAGAAGCATTTTTGCTAAATTATTTTATGCAATGATTTGATTTTAAATAATTATAAATATTTGTTGGATTCTATAACTGATATTTATATTAGATAAATTTATCATAATACTATTCTAACGGCTCATATTTTGGCTAAAAAATCTATTAAGTATAATCGTCTCTCTATTTGGGATGATATCTCTCATGAAATTTTATTAATATAATCAATGGTTTTACTTAAAAAAAATTAATATAATAATGATTTTACTTAAAAAAAATAAAAAAATCCTTTCTTTAAAATAATTGAAAAAAAATCCTTACTATATGAACGACTTAAATTAAGTTTTTAAATGCTTAATTTATAAGCTCATGACTTTAGTTTTAGTCATAATTATATTTAATTGAAAATTTATTTTTTATTATAAAAATAGAAATTAATTAGTTATTTACTAAAATTAAAAATTAAAAATTTATTAAATATTTTTTGGTCCCTATATTTAGGAAGGTTTTTTTTTATAATATTTATTGTGTTACCTAATAAAAATTAATGATTTATTAAATATTTTTTGGTCACCTATATTTAGGAAGGTTTTTTTAATAATATTTATTGTGTTACGTTATATATAAAAATTTATAGAGTATATATTATAAGATTTTCCATTTTTATAAAAATTACTTTTTTCAATAAAATAATTTCTTTAAATTTTCAGTAGATTTAATTCTACTTTTCATATTTATTAAAAATTAGTTAATATATTTAAAAATAATAAATGTTATTTACTTTTTCAGAATATATTATCCATTTATATTAATATATCGGAATTAAACAACTAAAATTACTATATTATTTTTAAAACTAATTAATCTTATTTTTGTTAATAAAGATTAAATATGACTATATTAGTACATTAATAAAAAAATAATTTGATAGACAACAGTGAAGCGGCTCATCCCGTCAAAGGTTGAAATAACTAAAAGTAATAATCATCCTGTGTTGGAACTACCGATAACTCGATAATTCTCGGACAGTTAATGTATTGAAGGATTTGGTTACTTGTTATAAGTGGACATTTTATTTTTAATGGAAATAAAAATTTTTAATTCTCGTATAGAATTTTTTCGTAATTTTTTATATTTTAATAGTTACTTCTCAGTCAATATACAAGAATCGGGAGAAGACCTTTCATTAATGTGGAAGAGTCACGTATTTATTTCTAGAGTTGGTTTTTCTTTAAATTTTATTGATTTTATTGTTTCGGAAGGTAATATTCAATAGAGATTTATTGGTTATTATGGGTTTCTAGAATTGCAACGATGACGACGTCAGTCTTAAAACCTTATTCGAGTTTTATCTCGTAGAAACTTTTTTCCGTGGTTTTATTCGGAAGACTTTAATGATTTATACTCGAGAGATGAGAAAGAATGAGAAATATTTTTACAAAATTGTCTTATGCAAAAGTTTAAAGAGACACTTAAGGAATATTTTTGCTAAATTAGCTTATGCAGAGTTTGATTTTAAATGATTGTAAATCTTTATTGAACTCTATAACTGATATTTATATTAGATAAATTTGTCATAAGACTACTCTAACTGCTTATATTTTGGTTAGAAAATCTATTAGGTATAATCATCTCTCTATTTGAGATGATATTTCTCGTAAAATTTTATTAATATAATCAATAGTTTTACTTAAAAAAAAAAAAAATCATTTCTTTAAAAAAATTGAAAAAAAAATCCTTACTATGAACGACTTAAATTAAGTTTTTAAATGCTTAATTTATAAGCTCATGACTTTAGTTTTGGTCATAATTATATTTAATTGAAAATTTATTTTTTATTATAAAAATAGAAATTAATTAGTTATTTACTAAAATTAAAAATTAATAATTTATTAAATATTTTTTGGTCACCTATATTTAGGAAGGTTCTTTTTATAATATTTATTGTGTTACGTTATAAAAATTAATGATTTATTAAATATTTTTTAGTCACCTATATTTAGGAAGGTTTTTTTAATAATATTTATTGTGTTACGTTATATATAAAAATTTGTAGAGTATATATTATAAGATTTTCTATTTTTATAAAAATTACTTTTTTCAATAAAATAATTTCTTTAAATTTTCAGTAGATTTAATTCTACTTTTCATATTTATTAAAAATTAGTTAATATATTTAAAAATAATAAATGTTATTTACTTTTTCAGAATATATTATCCATTTATATTAATATATCAGAATTAAACAACTAAAATTACTATATTATTTTTAAAACTAATTAATCTTATTTTTGTTAATAAAGATTAAATATGACTATATTAGTACATTAATAAAAAAATAAAATATTTTGAATTTACGGTGCAACCATACCTCTAATGATTCCCCTCCCCATTATGTTTTTGCAATTTGACAATGGAGTATTGATTGAAGTTGGAATTAGGGCATTACATAAAAAGATTGACGAGACAGCCACTATGAGGCAGCAAATTCAATATTCTTGCTACGTAACAAAATAATGGATTTTTACATTTATATTTCTATATAAATTTTTTTTTAAATTATGTCAATTAAAATTCACATCTATATGAATTACAAAAAGAATATATATTTAATAATTTTCAGTTGCAAATTTTTATAATTAAGAGTTTTTTTTTTCAAAATAATTTTCACTTTTAAATTCAAATTAAATATCATGTATGAATATCTTTTAAGGTTGCATTCTTTTATATCAATTTAAAACAAATGATACTCAAGTATTTTCTTTATGAGAAATAAATCTTAATTAATAAAAATAAGGCACTCGTTTTTTGAAAACCTTAGATTCAAACTCCATATAAGAGCTTGTAGCCCAGAACACCAACACCCATTATATTCTAAATTCTGAACCGTACACGTGTCCCAAATTTCCAATATTTATAGGAGAAGGGAATAACATACACTACTAGAAAGCTTTAGCATTAATGTTCTTCAACATCGTCCACCACAATATAATTCTAACCAAAATGCTTAATTCTCTACTTTGGCCCGATGCACATCCTTGTCTTTGTTTATTCGCAGCACTTGTTATGTGTATTTTAGTTTTTTCAATTTGCCAATTTGTGAAGATGCTGTTGTTTCCTCATCAGGAATCCATGTCTCAAATTCCTCCTGGTAGCCAAGGACTCCCCTTGATTGGAGAGACCCTACAGTTCATGGCTGCTATCAATTGTGCCAAAGGTTTCTATGACTTTGTCAGGATTCGCCGCTTAAGGTTTTTTTTTTTTTTTTTTTTTTTTTTTTTGACATTTATGAATATGGTTTAATGAAAAAAATGAAAAAATAAAAGAAGAATTGTGATTTTATTTCGAGTACAGGTATGGAAATTGCTTCAAGACCAATATATTCGGGCAGACCCATGTTTTTGTTTCGAGTATGGAGTCAGCTAAGGCAATCTTAAACAATGAATCGGGTAAATTTAGCAAGAGATACATAAAATCAATTGCAGAGCTTGTTGGAGACCAAAGCCTACTGTGTGCTTCTCACCAGCACCACAAGCTCATACGTAGCAGACTCATAAATCTCTTCTCCACCAATTCGCTTTCATTTTTCATCCAACAATTTGATCAACTAATCGTGGAAAGTCTTCACACCTGGGAAAATAAGGGCACTGTCATTGTACTTGACCATGCACTTAAGGTCCCACAGTTTTATATATATATATATATATTTATTTATTTATTTATTTGGTTATTTATCAGCTAATTTACTTGTTTTCAACTCTCTGGGCCTCAAATGTGATGCCAATATATAGAGTTGGTCCATAGTTCACTTGATCGGTTGACCCAATTGATTTATAATGGACTACATGCACATGCCTCAAACTCAATTGATTTGGGCATCATGGGTCCAAATTTTGAGGCCTAACTTGTTCAATTTTGATACTCTACTTGCTTCGCAGATAACCTTCAGAGCCATGTGCAAGATTTTGATGAGCATAGAAGATGGACAAGAACTAGAAATGTTGCAACAGGACATAACCCACGTTTGTGAAGCGATGTTGGCATTTCCTCTGAGGTTTCCCTGGACTAGATTCTACAAAGGGCTCAAGGTAATCTCCTACATATATAATAGTTATGGAACTCTTGATTCTCAGGATACAATTTATTCATCCCAAACTGGTTATGGACAAATCACATTTTCAGGCCAGGAAAAGAATCATGAGCAAGCTAGAGATGATAATGGCTGAAAGAAGAAGATGCTCACATCCCAACAATAAACAAGATTTTTTGCAACAGCTTATGACAGGCAACGATGATAAAGCATGTTCTGAACAAGTCTCCAAGCTGACAGATTCAGAAATCAAGGATAATATATTAACCATGATTATTGCAGGTGAGAAACAGGGTTGAGCCTTTTAGATAGTGTGATTACCGAATACTCGGCAGGGTACTACATGTTTGTGTCTTTGGTACGTAATAGACCTAGTGTAGGTAAATTTTGCCTTATATGCATTAATGCAGGTCAAGACACAACAGCAAGCGCTATCACATGGATGGTCAAGTATCTTGGCGAAAATCAAGATGTTTTAGACAGACTTTCTGTAAGTTTTAAATTATATTATTTTTCCTTATGATTTATCTGACTACTAAGCGAGTAACTAAAGTCAATCAATGTTGTTTGTTTGATTGGAGCAGGCTGAGCAATTTCACATTGCACACAAAACATCAAAGAGGCCATTTGTTACTCTGGAAGATCTTAATGAGATGCCTTATGCTTCCAAGGTACACAAAACCAGGATTAATTTCCCAGAGGTGGATTTTGGATTTGATGATTTGGGTTTTCTTTTCCTTTTGTTTTTTCAACTGAGAATGATCTTTGATTGGATTATATTCAATTTTTTCAAGTGAAAAAAAAAATGTTAATGCTAATGAAAAACAGGTAGTCAAAGAATCCCTAAGGTTGGCATCTATAGTACCATGGTTCCCAAGATTGTCACTTGATGAATGTGAGATTGAAGGTTTGCCTTCCAATACCCTCTAATCAAATTATGTAATTTCTTGAATTTAATTTAATTTTTTGTCTTTGTGGTTTTTGTCATATATGTAGGATTTAAAATAATGAAAGGGTGGAACATTAACGTTGATGCCAAATCAATACATTGTGATCCCATTCTATATGAGAAACCCAACACTTTCAATCCTTCAAGATTTGATGTGAGTCTACTCTGCATATAGATTTTATGAAACTTTATTAATTAAATTCCTTAGGCATTATTACTAAATCGAATGTTGTTTTAGGATGAATCTAGGCCATATAGTTTCTTGGCATTTGGAATGGGAGGAAGGACATGCCTGGGAATGAACATGGGTAGAGCCATGATGCTAGTTTTCCTCCACCGTCTCGTCACCTCATACAAGTGAGTTTTAATTTTCTTTCTGTTTTATTATTTTGACATAAATTTAATTTGACTTAATTATAGTAATTAGTAGAATAAAAATTAACTAATTTATGCAGGTGGAAGGTGGTAGATTCAGACTCCAGTATTGAAAAATGGGCCCTTTTTTCTAGATTAAGAACTGGTTGTCCAATACATGTAACACCTATTACTCCTGATTAAGGATCACTTCACTATATTATAATATAAGTATTTTGTTTTGTTTAAAATCCACTGTCTCTCGATTGATTTAGGTTTTCATTGAATAAATTTATTAAAAAAATAAAATAAAATTCATTAAAATGACATTTCGCCATAATTAGATGGTGGGCCTCCTATTTAGTCATGCTTTAAAATAAATATTTTAAAAAAGATATTCAAGCTCAATTGAGTTTTTAATTATTTTTTTTTTAATTAACAGAGACCTTGCTTTATGCTGAATTAACTCCAAAATGTCAACATCTACCTAATGTTTTAGTGTGTATGTATAAATGCTCATCAAATCTCACATGGAACAATTAGTTTTTAACTATACGACAGATTTAGACCGGATCTAATTTTTACTGTCGACGTCCAATAGAGATTCATGATAATTTTTTAAAAAGAAAATTTCGAAACGTACGACTTTTAAAAGTGTAACGAGAGCCGCAAGTCTCGTTACAAAGTTCGATATGAAAATTTCATCGTTTAGATGTGAATTTTACATTTTAATTATTTTTTTAGATATTTTGAATATTTTCGTAATTTTGTTTATTAGTGTTTTATTTCTATTATAAATAGTCTATCTCGATTATTACAAATTCACTTTTCAATATTTGAAAATTTTCAATAAAAATTTTAAATTTTTAACTTATTTTTCCTCTTATCCGAATGATATTGATTAAAACTCTTGAGTCTAAATATTTCTTTATCAAAATCACTCACGGTCATCATTATATTTAAAAAAAAAAAAGAATAATAGACGAGTCGTGGGATTAATTTTAAGGCTATGCAAACTACTCTTCTTGACCTATGGCAATCAAGACGTGGTGTTTATGCGTCTGAGGTTGAACCTAGGATTTTTATGTTTCAGTTCTTTCATGTCCTAGACTTTCGATGGGCTTGGATGTGTTGTCCATGGTCGTTTAAAAATCATCTATTGGTGTTGGACAAAATCTCTACGGATACTCTTCCACAGGATGTTCCACTATTCTTTTTGAAATTCTGGGTTCAAGTACATGATGTTGCTGGTCTTATGACGGAACAAGTTGGGAAGACTGTGGGAGATTTTATTGGTTTGTTTGTTGCATATGATCCTAAGAATAAGGATGCTGGTCGGAAGTTTAAGAGAGTTCGTGCACGGATGGATGTGGGTTGCCTTTGAAGCGTAAAAAAAGGTTTCGCAATAAGGATGGTTCTGAGGTTTTGGTTAATTTTAAATATGAGAAATTGCCAACTTTTTAGTATCTGTGTGGCAAATTAGGTCATACTGACCCGTTTTGTGATATGCTATTTAATTCCCCTAATATGGATCTTGATAATCCGATTAAAGAATTTGGATGGGGACTATGGTTGCGTGCTTCCTCAAGGAGTTCTGTTTACTCTGATAATCAGCAATGGCTCCGTGATGCAACTAGTGCTTCTTTGGATGGTACTACGACCTGGACTGATGTGTGATCAAAAAATAAAGAAGAGTTTGGTACTGTGTTCAACCTGGGGATGCTTCTGGTTTGGCAGCTGTTGAGGAAGAATTTGTTGTGGATGGAAAGAAAAGAGCTAGAGTGGAAGATGGCTCGCTTGCTTCAGTACAGGCTATGGTGAGTGTTGGAGTAACAAATCTCTCTTATACAAAAACTATTTTACCAGCGGTGGGACCTGATATTCAGGTCCATGATTTAATAAAATTTCCTTTTTTCATGTTAAAAAAAAATATATTGTTGTGTTATGAATAAAAGCTAATATATATATATAACATACGCCTACGATTCAGTTAGTTATTCTACATCAATGGTTTATTAATTTTTATTATTTATAACATGACAAATATACATCTATACACGTCTGTGTATGAGCATAAGAGAACAAACATCAATGTGTCATGAGAATTGACAAAAGTAGAAGGCCTCTGCTAGTTGGGAATCTTTAAAACGAATGTGGGGACATTTTTTTATTATTATTATTAATGTCAGTTTGTAAATTTTTTATTGAAAATCAAACAATTGGTTAATTTTAAAGAAATTTTATTAAAATGAAAATTTATTTTATTTTTGATACGAGTGTGACATAAATAGATATAATTTAAGGAAACGCTTTCTCAAGATCTGTTTGGAATTAGTAGAGGTTGTAAAAGATCCGCCGGTTTTTGTCTATCCACTTTATTCTGTTGACACACCAAACAAGTTTTTGTGTAACTCTTTCACATCATCTTCCATGTGAGGCCAATAATAGCCCTGTTTTAGCAAAACTAGCTTGCGTCGCCAACCAGAATGTCCAACCCATAGCGTATCGTGGTATTCTTTGAATAATAGTGTTCTGACATTTTATACCTTTGGCACATATACTCGATTTTTCCTCGTCAAAATTAGATCATTATCCATTCAAAATTGGTGAGTCTTCCCTTCTTGAGCTAAATTCCACAAGGCCAGTGCTTGAGAGTCCCTCTTCAAATTTTCTCGAATCTGATTACCCACTGAGTTCTCCACTTGGCTTTGAGACAACTGAGCAATTTGGCTAAGAGTGAACAATTTGAGTCCAATATGCAAAGATTTCAACCAACATAAAGCTAATAGAATTATAATAGAAGATAAATTTAAGTGGTTGATTTTGATTGTGATTCCAAAACTAAACTAACATTATCTCTAACAGAGTTATAATAGAAGATAAATTCAAGTAATTGATTTTGACTGTGATTTTAAAATCAAACCAACATTATCTCTAACACTCCCCCGCAAGATTGAGGATGCATCATGGAGATCAATTTTAGACCTATTAATATGGAACTGCGTCTTTGTCAATGGTTTTGTCAATAAATCAACTAATTGATCCTTGGACGAAATATGGAAAATAGGAAGAGCTCCTTGTCAATATCAAACACGTATACATCGTGGATATGTTGTCGTAGTAGATAACCGGCGGTGATATCTATAGCCGAATTCAGTTAGTAAGGACTTAACCCATTGAACTTCAGCTGTTGTTGAAGCCACTGCCCTATATTCAGCTTCTATATTGGACTGAGCAACTGTTCGTTGCTTTTTAGAACTCCAACTTATCAATACTTTGCTAAAATACATAATAAACTCTATAGTTGAAGTTCTACTCTTCCGCCCAATCTGCATTCAAAAAGGCATGAATAATAAGCTTTGATTGAAAGGTGATAGTAATACCGAAATCAATAATGGACTTGAGGTATCGGAGCAGCTGTTCCAAGGTTAGCCAGTGCGACTGATTCGGATGTTGTATGAACTGTGACAACTTATTAACCGTAAAAGCAATATCTGGTCTAATAAGACTAAGATATTGTAATTCTCTAATTAATTTTCAATAAGCAGTAGAATCCACAACAGAAGATTCAGAAATCGATTTCCTCAAGTTGCTATCTATAGCAATTGGAGTAAACACTGCTTTAACCCATCCATATTACCTCTTTCCAAAAGCTTTCAAATATAATGATGTTGTGAAAGAAATAGGCTATTTGTCATTTGATGAACATCCACACCAAGAAATAATGACAAAGGCTAAGGGTCTTTCAATGAAAACTTATTTTCTAGAGCTTAAATAAACCGAGATACAAACGATGAATTATTCTTTGTTATAATGAGATCATCCACATGCACAAGAAAATAACAATAGATGTTTTCTTTCCGATAAAAAATAAGGAATGATCACATTGAGATAAATGAAACCCATATTGTATAGTGAAAGACCAAAGAGCTTGATACCATGCTCTATGCGCCTGCTTCAAGCCATAAAGAGTCTTAAGTAACTTACACACGTGGTAAGGCTTCGAAGGATCTTTATATTCAAGCGGATGCTGCATAAAGACCTCCTCCTACAAAGGACCATGTAGAAATGTATTGTTAACGTCAAGCTGTATTAATATCTAAGAATTCGAAACTACCAAGGTTAACACTATTCGAATTGTAACCGGTTTCACTATTGGGCTGAATATATCATTGTAATCAAGTCTTGGCCTTTGATTATATCCACGAGCTACCAATCTGGCCTTATATCGTTGTATAAAGCCATCCGCATTTCTTTTAACCTTGTAAATCCACTTATAACCAACCAGATTATGATGAGACTCAGATAGAATAAGAATTTGAGTTTTATTATCAAGGTATTAAACTCATCAGACATAGCATTACGCCACTCAGAAACAACTAAAACTTGTTTGACTGTTGCTGGTTCTGGTACTTCAGGTAATGGGTGTGTGGAGACATGATTTAAAATTTTGGATTTTCGAATATTGTTCTTTGAACGTGTAATCATGTGATGATTATTCATGGTTGAAAAAACGATATTCAGCAGTGAAAGAATAACAGTCTCCGTTGAAGAAGAAGAAGAAGAAGAAGTGAAATTTAGTAAGGGCTATGAAAGAGATGAGGTTAGTTGATCATTTGTTGACTCGGGGGTCTGTGAGTCTGTAGTAACAACAGAAGAGAAAGATGAAACTACTATGGATGTAAACGGAATAATCGTTGAAATAAGATAAGAAGATGGAACATTATACCAATATGACGAAGACAAGGACTATAGAGATTGTTGAGTTGAAAAAGAAAAAGTTTTGTCTAAGAATAAAATATGACGAGACTCAATATACCTATTTTGACTGATATTATAATAAATGTATGTACTTTTATTTGAAGTATAACCAAGAAACGCACACGAAATAGATTTAGTATCAAACTTAGAATGCATGTAGGACCTTAAACATGGATAACACAGACACCAAACAGACATAGAGACTAATAATTTGGTGATCGACCAAACAATTTCTGATAGGGAGACATATAATTGAGAACTGGGATAGGCACACGGTTGATTAGATAAGCTGTCGTTTTAAAACTAAAGGTCTAAAAGGAGAATGGTAAACTAGCCGTTTGTAACATATAAGACCAGTTTCAACCAAATGTTGATGACGACATTCAGCTGCATTATTATGTTGGGGTGTGTATGGCAGAGTTTATAAATTATTTATACCAGGTTTTTAAAAGTATTTCTTAAGAGCAACATACTCACCACCCCATCTGTGTAAATGATCTTTATTTTAGAATTAAAGGTATTTTGGATAAGTTTTTGAAATATTGAAAAATTTTCATAAATCTCAGATTTTATCTTTAAATGGTCTAACCAAATATAATTTGTCTAACGGTCCACAAATATTATATAATAGTGAAAACCATCGACAGAATAAACTGGAGCATGTTCTCATAAATCCAAATAAAGAAGTTCAAATGGATGAGTACTAATTAAAGAAAAAAAATACTAAATGGTACAATGACAAGGATCGCACACGCTCTCTTTAACCATAGACACGAGAAGACAAAATTTCGATGACCAAGACGTTAATACCACGACACAGACAAAAGACGAACATGAATGATGACAGCCAGAAGATACCAATTTTTGAAATGGCCTGAGCTTATAAAAAGATTAGTCAAGCAGGCCTTTGACTAGAGTCTCCTCTGGAGATTGATCTTTTGTGAGATAAAATCGAGAAAAAAATTCAATCGAAACTTGATTAGAATCACAGAATTGAGGAACAAATATAAGATTTGTTTTGACTTTTGGTATAAACAGCACATTGAAAAGATAACAAAGCTTGGAAGGTAAAGGAAAAGTATTAGAACCAACATGAGTAATAGACAAACATGAATCGTCCGTGAACTGCAATTCATTATTCCCATCATATGGAGCATGAAGTGAGAGATTGCGCAAGTCATTCGTCACATGGTGCGAAGTTGCAATATCGAGCAACTATGGAGAATCACCATTCTATTGTTTACTCACACAATTTACTTGCTGCTGTTGAGTCAATAAAGCCCGAAAAAAATTCTTAACTTTGAAACACTATCTAACAGTATGGCCATATTGTTCACAAAACTGATATTGAATTTTTGACTAAGAGTTTTGATTACAATCAAACCCACAAGATTTGGATTTGTCATTCGAATATTCATCCGATTGATTAACAGCAGGAACAGATGCAGTACCAGTATATTGTCAATCATAGGAGCCTTGTTTAGATGAAAACTTGCTATAGTTTGACTTTCAAACATAATTAGCAGTAATCGTAGCAACCTCATAGGGCAACCTCATAGGATGGATCAATCCACTTTAGATACAACTCATGAGCTAACAGTTTGTCTTGAAACTCATAAAAGAAAATTACAGTATCATGCGCATGGATGGCAACAACGATATCGCGAAACTCAGGTCCAACACCTTTTAGAATATGAACAACCAAATCAACATCACTAACCGAACTACCATACAAAGATAATTCCTCAGCTATGTTTTTCATATTATTAAGATAATAAAAAATCGAATGACAATCTCGTTTCGTACAAGACAACTTATTATGCAGTGATAAAATTCTTGTAGTCGACTTATTTGTATAAGTAATCTGCTGTTTTTTCTATGCCTCCGCAGAAGTCTCAGCATCAACAACCACATTTATAAAAGAAAACGAGAGTGAAGATCGAAAAGCAACAAGAATTAATTGACCTTGACACTCCCAATATTCATAATCTGGATTGAGAACCTGTTTTCCTTCTTGAATAACAAACACATGAGAAATTTGGATAGTATCCAGAACATATTCCATAAGACTGTGACTTTTAAGTAGAGCAAAAACTTGAACTCTCCATGTCAAATAATTTGTAGCTATAAACTTTAATAGAAATTGAGTACCGTTGATGGATACAAAAGAATGACCGGAGGCATGAGCAATATGTATTGTACTACTAGATGCCATAATTGAAATGAAAAAAACAGAAAAAAAAAATTGAAAGATTTTTCAAATTAGACTCTGATACCATAAAAAAATTTTTATCAAAATGAAAACTTATTTTATTTCTGATATGAGTGTGGTATAAATAGATATAAGAGAGTTTAATATACAAAGGTTTCAACCAACACAAAACTAATAGAGTTATAACAGAAAATAAATTTAAGTGGTTGATTTTGATTGTGATTTCAAAATTGAACCACGTTATCTCTATCAGAATTATAATATAAAAGAAATTTAAGTGGTTGATTTTGCTCTAATAAATTTAATTGTTTTTTTAATTAAATTATAATTAATATAGTATTTTTTTTTTTTGAAATGAAAATTAGGAATTAGGAAAATAGAACATGAGACTTCTCAATTATACTCAAATGCACTTACTACTAGACTAAATCTATGAGTACAATACACTATTACTTTCAAACATAAATTTTTATTTCATATATAAAAATAAAATTATTTAAATAAACTATACTTATTGGGAGTCTATTTATTATTAGGGACATTATAACCTTATTAAATATATCATTTATAAAGAGTTAAACATAAATTATTAAATATATTTAAGATTTTTCGATAATTTTTTCAATATATAAAATTATAATTTTTAAAAATATTATTTAAATCACCAAGCAGATGTACACATGGCAATGAGATTTCAATTTTGTACTCCTGAAAGAGTAAATGGGACCAGGAGAAGGTGACTTGGTTCCATCAGCTTACTATTGCAAATGGCAAGTATAATAATTAAAAATATTCATAATGATAAGAAGTCTAAATATATTCTAATAACACTATAATTTAATAAAAAAATAACACGCATTTTACATATTTGTGGCAATAAAATATAGAACTCATGTTCTATATTCCTGTAAAAATTGTCAAAAGAGATGTGGGTAGATCGAACGTTTAAATCAGATTTAGAAAAACCAACCAGACCAGGTTTTAATTAGCTTGGCTTGTTGCTTATATTAAATCCAAAATGCAATTAAAGAATGGTCCCAATAAATAAGCTACTGTGCAGACAAAGAAGAGGTAGTTCGGAAGTCCAAGAAAATAATTGAGTGCACAGACAGAGCTAAATACAACACAAGAGAAGAATCCTTATTATAATTTCATTTCTTGCACACAAAACAATTCTTTTATGCAACTCGAATAAACAAACTCAATGTCTGTTGCCCTCAGCCTTCGTCTTCTCCTTTCTTAATTGGTCCTCAACCACCCATGGCATGGTATATGTGATTTATGAGAAATAAAATAGTAATTGCCAAAAAATGAAAAGAAAAGAAAAAAGATCTTCCCTTGCTTTATAAATTATAATAAAATAAGGGCCCTATACATCATTTTCAAGTTCAGACCACGCAAGTAATTAAAAAGCTGGATATTATTGGTGGACTTGATGAAAAAATTGGAAAATTAGACACAAAAATACAAAGTACGACAAATATCAACTCCACCAAACTAAAGTTTCACCATGACCTACTAGGTATATGTACAATTGACCAAGAAAAAAAAAAATTAATGAAGACTTCACGGTCGACTAGCATGAAAACCAACCCATTTAGCAATTGCTAGAATTCAATATGTATCGAATTGGGGAAAAAAAAAAGAGAGAGAGAAAAATCTTATATAATAATCATAAGAAACTATTTCAATGTTACGTTTAATAGAACATAACGAAATGTAATATAAATAAATATTTAATTATTTTACATTTTACTTCCTGACCTTAATTTGTAAAACGCTAGATAAATTCCCGTAATTTAATTTCTTCGATTTTGTATGCTGGTGACTTCTGTAAATGACTCCTTTCTTTCTTCCATTAAGACCGCCAAGTTGTGATCCCTCAAATTCTTCCTTTTACTTGCAATGAAACTCTCAATTGTAAGTCTAAATTCTTCATTGTTCATTTCCTGCATCGACTTTCTCGTCGGAGTATGACCACCACCGACTACCATTTCCCTTCCGTTCTCCGTTTCCGATCGCCTCAGCTCTCGCGGACGATCACTTCTTTTTATCTTCTCTACTGAGTACTTCTCTGATCGCATTCTTCTGAAATTTTTCTTTTCTCTATCAATCTTATAAGTTTCTATACTCACAGCAAGGTCGCCAACTGGATTCTCCTCCACTAGAGCACAATCAGCATTCTCACAACGAATAACTATCTGTGTTTTGTGGAATATATTCTCGTTGCGTTGAACGGTCTCCACCGTCTCCGGTGGCACTATTACCAACCGTTTTTCCTCGTCGTCAATTTTTTTCCGGCGAGAGGAGGATGAGGAGACGTATTGATCGTAAATATCAGGACGATGAGACACGGAATCGTTCTTTCCGGCGGCGCTGGCGTTGGATAAATGGTAGATAAAGAAAACCAGGGCATTTATGAGAAGGAAAACGAATAACTGGCTGTTGAAGTCGGAGAGATAAGCAGAGGCAATCTTCTGGACGTAGGGAAACCATGTGAATAAGCAGAAAAAGAGAGTGAAGGCTCCTGATAGAAGAAGACAGAATCTAAAGATTCTGCAACTCCTGTATCTTCTCATGGCATCGGATTTCTCGGCCTGGACTGCATCGAATTCAGAAGAAGACATTTCCAGATGAGGAAGCCGAGTGAAAGAGACGATGGGAGATAGATAAGAGAGAGGCAGAGAGCAGAGAAGGAAAGTGAAGAAGTGAGCGTGAGCTGTTGGGTAAGATTTGGAGTTTCTTGTTTAGGAGACGTAGCAGTAAAGGAAACTTGCGATTAGATAGATGAATATAAGCGAGGATTTTATAGAGATGAGACGAACCATTCATCGTTCATCCGCTTCATCCAGCGTCTAAGAGTTATGTTTCCTCTTTGATAAGCGTTATTTATCCAACTTGCTGTAAGAGAATCTATTATTTCTTTAAAAAAATTAATTTAAAAAATAGGTATTAGTTATCGTTGACCATAAATTAATATTAAAAAATATCATCCATTTCAATAATTTTTATTAATCATTAATCCACTACCTTATTAACATTTAAATTGAAACAAAAATGAGACAACTTTTTTATCATAGCAATTAAATTAAAGGGAAAATTACTTTTTAGTCCCTGAGTTTTAACGTAATTAACACTTCTATCCCTCTATTTTGGCGATCTAACACTTGAGTCCCTCACTTTCAACACTTGAGTCCCTCACTTTCAGGGTTCAGGGTTCAGGGTTCAGGGTTCAGGGTTCAAGATTCAGGGTTCATGGTTCAGGGTTCAGGGTTCAGGGTTCAGGGTTCAGGAAAAAGAAGTTGCAGAAAGGAGAAGAAGAAGTTGCAGAAAGGAGAAGAAGAAGAAGAAGAAGAAAGAAGAAGAAGAAGAAGAAGGAGAAAGAAGAAAAAGAAGAAGAAGTTGCAGAAAAGGATAGGAAGAAGAAGGAGAAGAAAAAGAAGGGATATTTGGGTTTGGGTTTGGATTTAGTGAGGGTTAATTTTGTCAATTCACGTATCCCAAACGGCTATTTTGGATGGAAGGACTGCGAATTTGGACGGAAGAGAAAGTGATGGACTTAAGTGTTGGGTCGCCAAAATAGAGGGACAGAAGTGTTAATTACGTTAAATTTCAGGGACTAAAAAATAAATTTTCCTAAATTAAAAGGAGGAAAATACTTGAAAATAGACTCACTTTAAAATTAACTTGCTTTATAATAGATAATGAACTACGACATATGAGTAAAAGATTAATTATATTTTAAAATAATTATATTATATGAGATAATATGATATAATTAAAAGTTGATATATATTTTTTTGAATTAAAAATATATATATATATATATTGACTTTTAGAAAATCTATTATATATATATAAATTTTTATTTTTTATAAATAAAATCGAGTGAATAAATTTATTTAAATGTATTTATTATTAAATTAAATATGTATACGGATATAAATATAAATTTATAATTAATTTTATTTTTATTTCATATAAACAATCCAATATAAAATATAGCATCACCTCTTTATTCTATATAGAGACTCAAACACGTGGCACAATGATGGGACGAGACACTTTCTTTTGCTAATTGACTGCGAAACGAAGACCCAACCCAAGGTCAAGCCGCGTGGGAATTATTCTATCACTGTTTGCCGGTCTAGTTCAGCCTATTTATTAATTCTTCAATTTCTCAATTTCTTAAAAATTCTCTAATTAACTTGATTCATATACATTTTATTTTTTGATTTTATATATTGTATTTTTAGATAAAACTCATCATAATTATAAACGATATCTCAATTATATATCTTTATCAAATATAAGTCGCCTTTTTTTCTTCAAAAAAAAAAGAATCCCTGCTTACAGTTTTCAAGGATTCAATAACATGTTCCTAGTAAATTCGCAACACTTTGAATGAAGCAATCAAACAGCACAACAGACAATTGCAGGATAGAAAAGCATTAAAAAATGTGAAGGTATAATTCGATTCAATTAGTTGTCTTTTGCTACAATTTTCAGTCGCTGAACATATGAACCCATGCATAATCATCTAGATTCAACAGAATGCAGCATTACACAAGCACAACTCCGAACTGTGCATTTCATCAAACAACTGTCAATCAAATTACAAACACCAAATAAACACGTAGCCTTTTAACCTCGATCTCTTGTTTCTATTTCTTCTTCCCCTTGCCAGAGGATTTGCGTCTAGAGGGCAACGCAATTTCGCCTTTAAGGACAGGGATTTCCATAATCTGAGATAGCTCCCTGAATTACTTGCGGAACTTCTCGACCCGGTCGGCGTCCACAACGACGGCCGAGCGATTACCAAGACAGAACGGGTGGTTTCCGGACCAAACGTCCACTACGTACTCCTTCTCGGTCCCACCAGTGGTCATCACCAGTGTTATAGCGAAAACGTGGTGAAGACTGAAGATGAGGCTCCCTTTTGGTTGTGGGCTCTTGCTTTCTACCTCATTTGGATTTTAGCAGTTTGGGCCATGATTCATGTACTTTCTGCATCTAAAAATGTCGCAATCAATAATCAGCAATAGGGCCTTGAAAAATATAATATAAATCAGACCCACCAAAACCCAAATCAAGCAAATCGAACCAAAATTTGTAGGATTATTTTGTTCCCAGCCGCTTGTACTTTCCCCTCCAGTTGGGAAGCCGAATCTGGGCTCACCGCTCGCGTGTTGATTTTGCGGTGGCGTTGTGATTTCTTTTAGTTTATTGATATTGTAATCATTAATATTTATAATATTTAAATAATTAAATTAAACTTTTTTGAAAAATATAAGTTTTATAATATTATTAAAAGAAAAATATACCACATAACAGGATTAACAGAGTTAAGTGAGTGTCAAGAGGGGCAGTACATCTAAACCTTCGGCACCTGGAACTCAAACAATTTAATAATCATTTCAGTCGAGGTAATAGTTTAATGGTTTCTTACTTTGGTTTAGTAAACAAACCTTTACGTCATCACATCATTAAAAAAATAAAAAAAATTAGAAAGCCATGTGAGGTGGCTGTGATATGACAGGACAAAGACAGACACGTGACGTTTTGTAAAGTAAAATAAAAGCCACTCATCATTAATTGTGCAGTGGAAAATGCGGTTCATTGACGATGGCCCACGTGTCAGTTGATGGCCCCAAAAATCCCGCTAAAATTCCAAACCCAGTCACCGTAACGTGGCAATTTCGACCGCTGACCCCAAAGAAAACAAAAAAAAAAAAAAAATCTTCCACCATCACTTTATCGATTATAATTATAGCCGTACGTTGTATGAATAGTCTGATTCGGATACGAATCACCGTTTTTGGTTGATTACTTTGGTTCGATTGAGAGCTGAATCAAATTTTTTAGTTTAAAAAAAAAAAAAGTTCCTAACCGTTATATTCAATAAATTAACCAATCAAAATCAAATGTAATTATAATTAAAAGATCCTATTATTAAATCTTATTTTTTTAAAAAAAGAATTAGAAGGTGATGATTTTGATTGGAGAAATTAATAGTAGTGGGAATCTGCAAATCTTTGCCGATGAAGATGCACTAAATAAATATTTGGAGTTTTAACATTTTCACTTATTAATTGAAATTTATTATATTTTATAATGCAATTATTTTTAAAAAAATTACTGTAATTAATTATTTGAAAATTTTGATTGATTCTCCTTCTCCTCATCTCTTAAATACCAATAGATTGATATAAAGGTTATTAATATATTTAAACAATATTTTGAATAATAAATAAAATAATATAAAGATGGGGCTTAAGTTGTTAAAACAAATGAAAAGAAGGGCAGTGCTTGAAATAGAAAAGAAGTTAAAAGTACAGGAAGGACTCTTTCAAATGCCTTGGAAATCTGTGGCAACCGCATACTGTGGAGTTAGGAGTGGCATACAGATCACAGACTCCAAAATCACAAGTTCCATTTTTTATCAATTTTCTATTCCAATATTGGCTTCTACTGTTTTATTCTCCCATTTCTTCATAATCCCATTTTAAAGCTCCTCTCCTAAAGCTCCCCCTCCAACGTCTGCATTCTTACATCGTCGCCCTTGGCTTTTCTTCTCTGCCCCTTTAGTTTCCTTTTTCATTGTTTATTGGGACTTATACAAAGCCTTGAATCTTGATCGTTTTGACATCTTGGTACCATTGTTCTTCTTTGTCTGCTAGCTCTGAACATCTGGGAAAGTTGTTTTGCTTTCTCACAATGTCATAAATCTTTGTTAAGAATTTTAAACAATTTGGATCTCACATCCTAGGATACCCTTTCTCTCTCATTCTCACCGAGTATCATCTCGACTTCTAATTTCTTTGTTATTTCAACGATGGATTCTTGCTGTGCTGCGATGAAGGCTTCTACCAATGTCGTCGATTTTTACACAAGTATGAGTAATGGAGGTACTCTTTTTGGGGGAGAGAGTATCAGTGAGAACCTTAAATGCCGGCGTCCTAATACTCAATTATGGAAGAATTTGAGAACAAAAAGCAATAAAGGTATGAAAATTGTCAAGCCTGGAGTCACCAACTCCATTGTTACATCAAATGTTAATAAAGAGACTCAGGTGAGTAATACACTTAGCTTTTCTTTTCTGCCCAGAAAGCCAAAAGAGATTAATAGTTTATTCGATTCCATTAAGTCGTAACTCCCAAGTGTTGTTTGGTTTGGCGTAGACATTTGATGAAACGGCTTTTGAGACACCAAGGGCTAACCCCAAAAACATAGCTTCGATCATATTAGGTGGAGGTGCTGGGACACGCCTCTTTCCACTTACTAGCCAAAGAGCCAAGCCTGCGGTAAGATTTCACTGGCTCATGTTTTCTAGCTTTTTCTAGCTTTAACTTTTTGAGTCGAAAACATTTTTAAAATTATCAAAGTTTCAATTACTTGGTGTAGGTAATTATGCTATGTGGACAGGACAAGGAATCCTTATTTGTGAAGAAATTATTAAACATTTATTTTTATTTTAATTGCAGGTTCCAGTTGGAGGGTGTTACAGGCTGATTGATATTCCAATGAGTAACTGCATTAATAGTGGTATTAGGAAGATCTTTGTATTAACACAGTACAACTCCTTCTCCCTCAACCGTTATCTTGCTAACACCTATAACTTTGGAAATGGTGTTAATTTCGGAGATGGGTTTGTGGAGGTAATTATATTTCTTTCTCCATCAACACTGTTATTGAACTGATTTACACTGGTATTAGGTGAAAAATACAATTTTTATGGGTGATTTCTAATGATTCCAGGCAAAATCCCACCTCTTATAATTTTATAACCTTTTTTTATTTTTTTTGTGGGAAAGATGTTTTTTTTAGTATTATAAAAACCAGAATTATTAATTTGTCTCTTAATTATTGAACCTAATTATCTAAATGAACGCCACCAAGTAATCTTCATGTAAGTTTTCTCTTGGAATTTTGTACATAATTAGGTGAAAATATCAAATTTGGATTATTTAATTGCAGCATATGGATTTTATTTAGTTGCGCTTAAGACAGACATTCATTCCTATGGACCAATACTTGAAAGTTGTGTTGTTATCAAGTTCAATATAAGCATAATTCCCCATGGAACAGGTTCTAGCAGCTACTCAAACATCAGGAGAGGCAGGAAAAAAGTGGTTTCAAGGAACAGCTGATGCCGTCCGGCAATTCGTTTGGGTTTTTGAGGTGAGGGTTAAGAATTTTGGTAGGTTTTGTAGGCGTGGAGGAGATTAATAATTAGTTTTCATACACTCCATGCAGGATGCAAAGAACAAGAATGTGGAGCATGTGTTGATTTTGTCTGGTGATCATCTTTATCGGACAAACTATATGGAGTTTGTGCAGGTCAAGATTTAATTACAATGGATTGTTGAAATAATGATGTTTTCCTTTACATGTTTGATTCTTTAAGTATGGCTTCTTGTGCTTATCAATGTCTACTGCAAGCAGAAGCATATTGACTCAAATGCAGAAATTACTGTCTCATGCGTTCCCATGAATGACAGGTAGTCTGATGTTGTATATATATATATATATATATTCTTTCTTTTCTATGAAATATAAGATTCATCCCAAATTATTTGTTCTGCAGTCGTGCATCAGATTATGGACTGATGAAGATTGACAACACAGGACGCATCGTCCAATTTGCTGAGAAACCCAAGGGAGATGACCTTAAAGCAATGGTAGAAATTCTCAACCCATTTTGCACTTTCAGTTTACATTATATCTTTTCTACCTAATATTTGAAGTTGGTGATTTCTCTTTTGCTGTGCAGCAAGTTGATACCTCTGTGCTGGGGTTATCTAAGCAAGATGCTTCACAATTTCCTTACATTGCATCCATGGGGGTTTATGTGTTTAGAACTGATGTCCTATTAAAGCTTCTTACAAGTAGTTGTCCATCATGCAATGACTTTGGATCTGAAATTATTCCATCTGCTGTGAAGGACCACAATGTCCAGGTGAGGATGTGGTTGATTCTTTTGTTTTTCTTTTTTTTAACATTGAAGCACCATCTTCTGAATGACCTTATTTTGCTTCTTGTTTTTCTTGTCTTGTAATGGAAATGCTGCATATCTTGTCAGGCATATTTATTCAATGACTATTGGGAAGACATTGGGACCATAAAGTCATTTTTTGATGCTAATTTGGCTCTCACAGAACAGGTTGGTGTGTTGCTTCACTTTAGACTTCCTCGGACAAAGTTTACAATTATGCTAACTTATCAAACATTTTTTCTTTTGACAGTCACCAAAGTTTGAATTTTATGATCCAAAGACACCTTTCTTCACGTGTGCTAGATTCTTGCCTCCAACAAAAGTCGATAAATGCAGGGTATGACATCTCTAAGACTAAGTAATCTTCTGCAAATATGTTGTTGATGTTGCATCTCAACAGTTACCTGTTGTTGCAGATTGTGGATGCCATAATTTCACATGGCTGCTTCTTGCGAGAATGTAGCATACAGCGCTCCATTGTAGGTCTCCGTGCACGATTGGAGACTGGTGTTGATCTTGCTGTGAGAATTCTTTCCCTTTTCTTTTACATTATTCCACAATCATGGGTTAGCAGAAGAGCAAGAGCAAGAGCTCCTTTTGGAGAGAACTGAAGCAGAGGGTTGTTTTCTGCTTTGATCAGCTCGCCCAATTTAGCCTGATTAATGGGGAAAATCATATGCAATAGATGATGGGGTTATGATGAAACTTGTCATTTTTCCTTTTTCTTTACCTTTGAAAATGAAGACTGATAAAGGGAAAAATCAAAACTTTTACAGGATACTTTGATGATGGGTGCGGACTTCTATCAAACTGAATCTGAAATTGCCTCCCTCCTTGCAGAAGGGAAGGTTCCAGTTGGCGTTGGACAGAATACCAAAATCAGGTGAACTTAGGAAGGTCCAAGGGATCTCTCTCTCCTCCCCAACTTCTTAAAAAAAAAATGGCTTTCTGCTTGGTAGATCTAGAATAAACTCTCAATTTGTTGTTCTAAAATTTAAATATTTTCTCAAAATAGATACTGCATAAAATTTTCTGCGAGTGATAAATATCGAGAAAAAAGACTATACAATACACGTCAATTTTCAATCTATTTTAAAGAAAAGCATTGAAATTTGTCCCCAGATATCATTTTATAAATTTATCTTATAGATTAAACAAAAATTATTTTATGGCGAATATTTGAATCCATATTGAAAAAATCAATTTATTTAAATAAATTTAAGTAAAACGACTGCATGCATGGTCTAAAAATCCATTCAAATATAATTTCGTCATTAGACTTTTGATAACTTTTCTTATAATTTTGAAAGATAATAGAAAATTTGCATAACTCTAAATTAAAATGAGACCCAATTCAAAACAAAAATTACGTTAGCACAATACAAAAAGAAATTTAGGATTTATTAAAATTATAGTAATAGAGAATAATATATGATATTAGTAAATTTAGGAATATTTATAAGATTAGGATGGTAGGAATTTTGCTTATATTCTTTTTGTAAATATATAAAATTTAATATGTACTTTTGACTGATTCACAAATATGACCATATTAATATTTTTATATAAAATTATATACAATTGATTTTATTGATCTAAGTTACATTTTCGTCCTTTTCTTTGAAGGAACTGCATTATTGACAAGAATGCCAAGATAGGAAGAGATGTGGTAATCACAAATGCTGATGTGCGTAAGCTTTTCTTTCTGCCGTTCGAAAGAAAATTTCCTTGTACATTTCTCATTGTTTTCAGAAAATTACTCATAAAATAACCCATTAAGTTTATTTTGTGTATAATTGGCATGCCTGTGCTTAATAAAATGCTTTTTGACTTATCAGGGTGTTGAAGAAGCAGATAAACCAGAAGAAGGATTTTACATAAGATCAGGGATCACAGTCATACTGAAGAATGCAACAGTTAAGAATGGGACCATCATCTAGGGTCATTGACCTCCCAAGAACTTCCTCTTTGGATTATGCCATTGATGAAGCTGAGGAAGCAAGTTGGTCTAACATCTTTTTAACTTAGTGGCAGCGAGCAGAAATTAAGAATGATCATATGTGTAAATTTAATGACTCACAAAGAACATCCTATTTAAGATAGTAATGTAACTCTTTAGAATAATTAGAGCTCTACCCTATCATCATGTGAATGATACTCTCTCTTGTGAAGACTCAGTTGGCTGATATGTATCAGACAATTGAATATCATCTTACTGCTTGGAATTAACAGAAAGGAGAAAAACAACAGAGTGGAAATTACACTCTTGAAACTTTGTTAATTGATTGAGCATTCAAAGTAGTATTATGATAATTATATTATGTTCCTAGGCCTAGCTTCTTGTCTGCTTCACTCAGATTTTTTAAGTTCACCACAGAGAGCTTCTTCTAGTTCTAATCTCCCCGTGCTTTATTCCACTTCTCGATGTTTCTAAGTCTCGCATACATCTTTCGGATCTTGTTAAGTTTTTGAGACTGATCAACGATAATACCAGCTGTTGATGGATTCTCACTGAAGACTACCTCATAACCATCTCGAAATGAGTCCATTCCTTCGGTGAAAAGTTGCCAGAACATGCCACCTGCAGCTGCACCTCCACCGCTAGCCGACGAATATATTGCTGAGTAGACTGTGTTGAACAGCTGGTCTCTTTGGTTGTAAGAGGAGGTTTTAGATGATTTTCCAAACTCAGCAAAGAGGACCGGCTTTCGAAGGATGTTCTGCGCATCCTGGATGTGATTGTTCAGCCAATTATTTAAAAATGACTCCTGGCTTTCACTATCTGAACTAGGCAGCCTGTTCATAAAGAAAATAACCCAATTCATCAGTGATTTCAGTTGGCAAATTTGACATTATAATCTAGAAATATACTGAGATTGAGAGCTTTGGCTGGATAATTGGAAGTAGTTACCAAAACTCACCATTGATCAGGATAAGAGTGAACTGTTGCAAAATCGATGCCTGGGATCTGATTGTTTGCAATGAAATCTGTCCCTATTTGAAAATTTGGATTGTATTGTTGTTTCTGAGATGATCCTTGCCCATAGAACCCTTCCAAGCCTGCTTCTAATAAGTGGTTGCTATCTATGGATTTCAAGTAAGCAGCCATCTCTGTAATCCAAGCCTGCAGCAAGCAGCAGGATTAGTTATTACATATATTTTGGTATCCAAATCACATGCAAGATTTTACAATATGAGATGTACCCACCTGAATGGTTCTTCCTGATGGGTCTGAGGTGCATCTGGGTTCATTCATAAGCTCCCAAGCCATTATTGTTGGTTCATCTTTGTAAGCAACTCCAGTTATTGTATTACGCCTTGTAAGAACAGTCTGTCATACAATGTGAAAATTTAAAAACCAAATTAACCAATATCACCAATTCTCCAATTCTTAGACGCAGAGAAAAATCAGAAAATAAAAAAAGGAAACTGAAGCAGTAAAGGTTCATTAAAAATGGTTCCATATTAATGCCAAAGTTTACTCCATAATCAAAATAAACCAATTAAAAAAGTGAATGTTCATCAGCCACAAATTAAACCTTTTAAGGGTAATTAATTACTAATATTAGAGAAAAATGGGGGAAAAAAGAATTGTATTGAATAACCTTGATATGATTTTTGTAGTAGCTTTTGACTACAGAGTTTGTAAAGAAATCATCATCAGATGATACAGACTGCCCCTCACTCCTTGCCCAGTTCACGTACTGCTTTTTTCCTCCAAAGCTGTCATAGTTGTTCACCATACTCAACACTAGTTTAATCCCATATTTCTTAGCTTCAGATATCACAAAATCCAATCCCTAGAAGAAAATAACAAAAATGGGAAATTTTAATCTAGAAAAATGAATGATAGAGCAGATCAATGATCATTAGCAAAGACTAACCTGGAAGGTCTGTTCACTGTAAGAGCCAGGAGAGTACTGAAGAGCTCTATCTTGAGCATCGTTGAAAGCCCAAGTTCTTGCTAGTGTAAGGCCATGGTCTCTAGCTTCTTGAAAAACAGAGGAGACTTTGTTTCTAGTAGAAGGGTCAGTTGCAAAATACATAAGCCAGTAAGCATTGAATCCATTTGCATAAAATGGACTACCATTCAACATAAATTGCACTCCTTTCGTAGTTATGAACCCATCATCTGCTTCAACTGGGAGAAAAATCCCCTGTTTTTGAACGAGAAGAAAAACAAAGAAAACCAGACCCCAATGCTTCATTTCTGTTTTCTCGGCTGGATGCTGAAAGAGAAGACACGCACAAATAAAAACTCAATGAAGGTTCTAGGTGTGCTGAATTGCTTATGTAGGTGGAAAAGTATCGGTTCGTTCTTCAAAGAAACGATTATTTCACAAAGAAGGCAAGTAGAAAAGACCAAAAACGTGATTTCCTTCAATACCCTTTTCCGAAGTGTAAAAGAATTTCTTAAATATTAGCAAAAATCGAAGGAAAATCTCGTGGTCAAGGTGAAGTTCGGTTACTCATAATGGCCTTTAGTGGACGTCTTTAATGAAGCGGACAAAAAAGTATGTGGTGGTGGTCACTGGTCCGGAACCAGAACTCACCCTCCCTCCTTGTCTTCCCATCCACCACTTCGTCTGTTTTCTTTTATAAGTCTAGATCGGTTTATCCTAATTAATTAAGTGATGAAATCTATCGTGGGTGAAATACAAATTCCTAGTGTATTTGAATGGATGCGTGAAAGCGAAATTTACATATTTATTTATTGCACAGGGTTTAAAGATTAGTTGGTACCCCTGACCGAAGCGCACTGCCGAAATTGAGCAATTACCTTTTTCACAAAATTAGCGGACATCACGGCGACGTTTTGGCCACCGCCTTCATTGATGGTCGTGGAAAGTCTTTCGCACTCTGGAAAGCATGTGCTGTCCCACATCAGAAATATGGACGAGAAAGGGACATGTTTCATTTTCACCGGGAAACTTCTGTAATATGGATTCTAAGATGAGAAGATAGCGACGTTATACTATACGACACCGCATTTAATTCCAATGGGTGATTTTACACCACGACAAGGCGCATTTGGCTGTGGTCACTAAATCACGAAACATCGTATTCTTAAAATATTACATAATTTAAATAATTTAAAGACAAGTGAACGTGGCAGTGGATAAGGAATGCCATTGCCGATGGTGGTTGATGCTAGTGGCTTCCCATTGTGAATTTGAAGACGGTCCAAATGATGGCGGTGGTCGTCATGAAATGGGCAGCTTGAACTTCAACTTATTATAGAGAAAGTAACAGTTTAACTGAGAACCACAATAATTAATAACACAGAGGCGAGTCACGGATTTAATGATTTCTTTTATGAAACCCACTCCAAGCACTCAACGGCATCAACCCATGTGAAATACGGCTCCACTGCTGCTGCATGCGCATTGTTCTTCCTTTTTCATTAAAAATAAAAATAAAAATTAAAAGTTAGAACGAGACATGATCCACTATTTCGATGTGTGAATCTCTCACTACATTTTCAGTTGTTTGTTTCTCATTTTTATAATAATAATATAAAAAAAACCAAATCAAGCACCTTAGTATAGATTAATTTAGCTTAAAAAGACAAGAAACGAGAGAGAAAAAAAAAGTTCTATTATACTTGAAACCGAGAATTTTCATTGTTCATTATTCATTGCTTTTAGTTTATTGTCATTTTTTTTTTGGATTAATTTATACACGTTAATGTAAAATTTCTTTCTTTAGATAGCAACTCCGGTTGATTTTTTTTTTTTTTTTAAAAAAAAAAATCAAAGATAAGAAGCCCAAAAGGCCCCAATCCAAACACATTAACAGGCTTCAGGCTAAAAAATATAAAAAGCATATAAACGCCTATGCTCCTCACAACAAGGCCATAAACCCATCAAAGTCTAACTAGCATAACTCTTCCGTTGGCTGCACACCATCGCCAAGGAAGGATCGAAATCACAATGAGGACCAAGGCATTTTGACCAAAGTCGAGCAGTCATTTCTAATGCTGCACCTCTGATGCCCCATATCCAATCAATAGCCTTGGAGGGTGGTGCATGCAGAGAAGATCAAGCCAATCTTTTTCCCATCTAGCCTTTGGGGTTGACAACTCGAAGATGAAAAGCTCGAAGGCGTCTGAGATAATATACACTCCACAACATTAACACTTCACAAAACTTGTTCAAGGAAGAATTCTTTCTTTTTTTAGTACAATTGGTTCCAATTAGGAATTCTTTCGGAATCAACACCATGAGATACTAAACATTACAGAGATGCTGCTTCTGCTGTCTTGAGTTAATGCTCCTATATAGTCTTAACTAAGTTAAATTGTGGTACGTTGAATTATTAACTGTTAGATGTATAAATCAAGCTATGATGCAACAACTCCGCTGCTATTGTAATTATTACAATTATCATGCTTTCGCAAAAAATCCATTTGCCCAACTCTGGTGCTTCCATTGTTAGGCTTGAATGCTACATAGGCTGATTGGGTTAGGTTTTTTTAGGGGCTTCGGCTTTCTGCTGGGACTTGGTAGGTTGCATAGAATAGGACTCTTGGGCTCTGAGCCCCGCTTGTTCTGGTGTTGTACTTGTAGCCTGTTTAATCAAATATCAATTTTATCTTCGGCCAAAAAAAAAAAGTTTAAATGGATATGTTGTGTGTTATCTACTCATCTACAGATGAAAACTAGCACACTTTACGTCTAAAACTCAGGAATTTATCGAACAAGAAGCAAAATTACGGTTATGTAGCCTGTGAGAAGCATATTACACATAAGAATGAAAAGAGATGCTTAAAACAATTTTACATCTAGAATAATCAAAGTCTCAAATATTTCAATACTTGATGGACTTCAGAAAGAGGTTAGTACAAGCCTCCCAACCTGTTAAATTCGTCCTTCCTTTGTAAAGAAGCCAAGAATGCAATGACATCTTTACAAACCATCTCTCCAATCAGTGTTTATGGTAATAGTGATAGTCTTTCCTTTAATGATGAAACATATACTTTCTATTGGAGCTCCAACAAAAAAACCTCAAGAAATTGCATTTACAGGATCCAACCTTCAAGAAGGGAGCTCCAACTGCCACTCTTAGCAAACGAGCTTTTCTTTGCAACTATTTCCATTCTTGTGTCATTATTTTGATGATACTGCAAGCACAAGGCAGCTTTAATTTACTAAGGAAACATTGAAATTCCAAGAAGTAAATTGCTAATACTAAAAATGATAGAATATATATGTCAAATGAAGTCTTAAACAATCAATGTTCAATAAGAGATATAATTGAATAAATATCTCCTTCTTGCAATGATTTCCAAGGATCATAATCACTGGAGCGATACGAGATGTAAATTGCAAATTGACCTACAACTCGTTTTGGTATTATCATTGTGTTTTATTCTATTTGGTCTTGGCCCTATACCCAAAACCTTAAATTTGTTTACCTAGTAATTCTAACCTGAACAAACAAGATGATGCTTGATAATAAAACGATCATAATGGAGTCAAGTAATTTGTCAAAATCTTCAGAGAATGCCAATTTAGAATTACTAATATGAAAAGGTTCTCAACTAACTAGAAAATTAAAGGGGCAATTTAATGTTTTTGCATTCATAGGCATCCATAGTTAAATATCCAAAGGAAAGAAGACTGATTACTGACCTTAAGGCACATGCTCCTACTTGTGTCACAAACTGGATAATCATGGGGGCAACAATGGCGTCCGTCTTTGCAACAAACAGCAGAATCCAGTTCACAGCATTTCCACGAAAAGCATATTCCAATAAAACGGTGAGTACAACAGCAAGTTTCTCCTTCCCCACAGTGAGTAAAGAGGTCACACTTAGTAGGTCCTGGTGGAGATGGAGGAGGTGGATTTGGGGTGGTCTTCTTTGGATATGAAGCCAGCATGTTGATTCCACAAACACCTTTAGAACTTCCACTATTGCGCCGAATATGCATATAGCCATTCATTCCCCAGTTACTTCCCCATGAGTTTTTCACTATCCAATATTCTACTCCATTTTCTGACCCATATCCTACAATCAATACAGCATGATCCAAAGAAGTTGAACATGGGCCAGTGAAAATCCCCTATCACACAAATAATCATAACACTTACCATCATGTTTATTTCATAGTTTTTATCAGTCAGTAAGGTTAACCACAAGAACTAACCTTTGAGTACAATTGAAATGCTCTTTCACTGCCACATATTCCCACACTCACAGGTTGAGTAGCAACGGCCTTTAATAGTGCTTTCTCATCGTTTTCCGGCACATCAGTGTATCCATCTATGGTTACAACACGCCTTTTCAACTGCAATTTAGATTCGACTGTAAAAAAGTCTAGTAATATATATTTATGTTTAAAGCATCAAAGCTTAACTAGGAGAAAAAAAGGTAGAAAAATTAAATTGACAAGGCAATATTAAGGGAAGTACACATAAAGTTGAAAGTTTGTTGACCTAGAACAAGCAATTACCTTTTCTTTATTGCAAGACCTTTCATGTCCTTGAAACGGATAATCTTCTTCCGTGTCAATCCCGTTGTTTTTTATGACAAATTGGAATGCATAGTCCATGAGTCCACCCTCACAACCATTATTGTATGATTTGTCGCAATCAACTAACTCTTGTTCAGAGAGGCTCACAAGAGATCCAGAAAATATCTTATTTATGCCTTCAATAGCTCCTGTAGCTGAGAAAGCCCAACAAGCACCTGCAAAATACAATAACTTGTTTATTCCCGAGCATAGACCTAATAGAAACAGATGAGTAACTACAATTATAGATTCTTTTAACTGAGAAATCCAAAATTTGAAGAACAGAATTTTGGCAAAATTCAGAACTAAAATTATGAAGTTATTAAAGATTACAAGAATAAAATTGCAAAGAGATGCATGTTTCATAGATAAAACAATCATCAAATGCCTAAAACAAGACACAAGATCTCATGCATCATAGAAAAAACAAACATTCAGTGCCTAAAACAAGACACAAGGTCTAATAAGATGGCTCGTGGAATGCTGTAACTGCAGGTGATTCCTAAATTCCTTCGGTTTTTTTTTTCAAAAAAGGAAAGAGAAACAATACTAATGGGTATTGCTAAGATGACAAGAAAAACCATCAAAGTTTGAAATTGGTTATTCAGAATGCTCATACATTTTTATTTAGCTAACACACAGCCTCAATACTAAAAAAATTAAAAAGATTAAAATTAAAAAAGTAAGATTAACACACCACAGCTTCCTTGATCCTTGACATGGGTCACAACCCCTTTCTCTCTCCAATCGATTGATTCGGGAACATCGCCAACAAAATCAGGCGTCTGTAGATTTGGCCGGTGATGGTCAATATTCACAGAGGCTGAAGCAGCAGAGAGACCCAAACGAGAAGCCTTGAACTCATTGTGGGTAAGATCAGCAAAGCCATTAAGAGAAAGGGTGTAAGAAGAATTCCCCTGGCTATTATGTCTCATGACAAAATCATAGTTGTCCTCGAAGACCTTGAGTCTGTAGAGCTTCTCCTCTTGAGAAGCATATGTCCTGCCATGTTGTAAGCGCCAGGTTTCAAAGAGCCCGGAGATGTGTGAAGAAGCAAAGGAAGAATAAAGAGAAAGGTAAGAGAAAAAGAGAGTAAGCAAAAAGGCAAAAAGGAAGTTCATTTTTATCTGGAGGAAAGAAATCAAAAGAATGAATAAGGCGAGCGAATAGTAAGAGGGCGTCAGATGTCCTTGGCCTCGAAACGTGGTGAGCCAAGGAAGTCATGAAACATGTCTCGTTTATATAGGAACTTTCCTGACAGCTTCCTGAACTCTTGCACGTGTTCCTTACCAGTTGCTTCGGAGGAAATTAAAAAAAAAAAAAAAAAAAAGCCAGCGATGGACGTGGACCTTTTTCTCCTGTCCGTCTCCGGTAATCTACGCTGTTTCTTTCTCCATGAAATTACAGACAAGATAAAAGGCTTAATGCTTTTACAATTGTTCAAGTGGGTCGTGGACCGTGAGAATTTAGAAATGATTTCGCCCTCACCTCATGCGTAAGCTTCGGTTCTGCAACTCGCGGATTGGGTATTTTATATAAATTATTAATTGAAAAATAAACGAATTAAACAACATCAGATAGGTTTAATATGTGATTCGATAATTTAAATAAATTTTAATTAAATTTAAAACGTATTCAAATATTAAAATCAGAGTCTAGCTAAAATGGTATTCACAAGTGATAGACCGCTGGGTTTCTTCACCCCGGACTGAGACCAAACCCATTAGGACAGCCCATAATTCGAAGGCTTCTAAATCTCTTTTAAGAGCCAGGTCCAGTCCGCTCAGTTCAAAGACCGGACTCCAGTCAGATTCTCCAGTCAGATTCTTCAATCAGGCCGGCCCAACTCATTCGGCCCAATGAACAGATCCCCTCTGGGCCTAGCCTTACCCTTATCTTCTGGCACAGCTTGGAACCCAGAAGGAGTTCAGCCCATTCGCTTTGTGGGACTATCCGCATGCGTACATGGGGAGAATCAGGGGTTGTTATGCATGGGACAGAGATCTGATTCCCTCGTACGTCCGTATCAACGTAGCAGGGACAGATGGTCCAATGATACACGTTCTGCTACACGTCACTAGCTGCCAACAGGAAACATATAAAAGGAGAAATACTCTCCTCTAGGTGGGGGGCTTTTCCCAGTTTTACAGAACCCATTGTAAAACCCTATTTTCTAGATCTCAGATCATCAATTGGCGCCGTCTGTGGGGAAACGAAGGAGATCTTTTCATCACCGGAGTTCCACTCTTAACAAAACCCACTGAGATCCACGATAGCTAATCACAATGAAAACAATCTTGTCACTCCAAATGACCTGAGCTCTGCCCAAGAGGGGCAGCAGTTCTCTTTTTCCAGTCCTACAACACCACACAACCAAACACCTATTCCTCTCAATCCCTCGCCAAGCTTGGCAAGGAATGCTCCCACCGCTACCTTATCTAACCAGGACCTTCAAACCATGGCCCTCCAACTACAGAGCACCGCCCACTGGTTGGGGCAGATAATGCAACAACGGGGCCTTAGCACCCCGCCAACGTATCACCGGTGGTAGAAGAACCCCAGACCAATGAACCTCAGCCTACCTTCAACCACCCCAGAACTGTCAGCCAAGAAACCGGAGACGGGAGGAGGAGAGCCGATGAAGAGGAAGAGCCAGCAGCTCGAGTTCATGGGAGAAGGGCGAGGGAGATGATAGACAATGATGAAGTCGATAGCTACTCCGCCGAAACCACCGGAAGAATGGGGAGTGAAACATGGGAAGAGGAGGCCCACCAGGAGAGGAAGCCCAGGCGGGAAGGGGAGAGCGTAGACCAGAAGTTGCAAAAAATGAGAGAGCAACTCTTGGCCGAGTTAGGAGCGAAGGATCAGAACCAAACTCTTCTACCCACTGCTTCACCCTTCTCAAAATGGGTACAGCAGGAGACTATGCCTAAAAAGTTTATGATGCCACCAATGGCAGCCTACGACGGGGCTGGGAATCCTAGGGAGCATGTCTTGAACTACAAGGCTTTCATGGAGCTGCAAACTCTGTCAGACGCCCTGATGTGCAAGGTATTTCCTACGACGCTCTCGGGGCCAGCACGGGCGTGGTTCAACAGCCTTGATGCAGGAAGCATTGGCAGTTTTGGAGATCTAGCCACCCGCTTCATCAGCAGGTTTATTGCCGGGGTGCCTGCGGATAGGAAGACGAGCTACCTGGAGACAATCAGGCAGAGGAAAGACGAATCACTCAGGGAGTACGTCGCTCGTTTCAATACAGAGGCCCTGCAGATCTCCGAGCTCGATGAAGGAAGGGCTATAGAAGCCATGCAGAAGGGGACGACCTCAGCAGAGTTCTTCGGCTCGTTGAGCAGGAAGCCTCCGACCTCACTGGCCGAGCTGATGAAACGGGCCGAAAAGTATATAAGGCAGGACGATGCTTTGGAGACAAGCAGGTTCGCCAGGGGAGCGACAGATAAGGGGAAAGCACCGGAGGAGGGAAGGCCGGAGAGGCGCGAGAAAAAGCATGGCAAGAGACCTGAACCGTACAGACAACCCTGGGAGCGTAGGGACCAAAGACCTTTCCCTCGGGCCTCAGAACAAAGGTCACTCCCCCCGTGGGTCCCGGAAACACCGACTCCCCTCAACATTTCTAGAGCCGAAGTGCTCATGGCCGTCCAGGACAAGGAGTTCCTCCAATGGCCTTGGCCCATGAGAGCAGAAGCAAACTAGAGAGATCCTGACAAGTATTGTCAGTACCATCGCGCACACGGCCATGACACCAACAACTGCTTCCAATTGATAACAGAAATAGAAAGGCTGATAAAGAGAGGGCACCTGAAAAACTTCGTGAAAAGACTGGAGGGACAGAGACCTCAGCCTAATCCGGCAACCCAAGCGCCGAGGAGAGTGGGAGTAGTGAATGATGGGTCTAGTGGGACCATTAATATGATTGTGGGGGGAACAGGAGGTCGGATAAGCCGTAGAGGAAAGAAGAGGAGTCGAGAGGGGGAAGGCAATGGCGCCGAGGTCATGCAGGTCGTCGAGCACTCTCCAGTGGCCATCACTTTCTCTCCGGAAGATGCTCAAGGTGTTCAATTGCCCATCCTCAGACCAATGGTCAAACAGAGGTTACCAACAGAGCTATCCTCCAAGGATTAAAGAAACGGCTGGATGGGGCAAAGGCGAACTGGGCAGAAGAGCTCAACAGTATCCTGTGGGCACTCCGAACTACCCCCAGAGCGTCCACTAAAGAAACGCCCTTTGCACTTGCTTACGGCACAGAGGCCGTAGTCCCAGTTAAGCTGCAAATCCCCACTCATCGAGTCCAATTTGCTAACGAGAACACTAACGACGACAAGTTAAGGAACAACTTGGACGCTCTCGAAGAAATTAGGGAGGAAGCTCAAGTCCGAACTGCTGCTTATCAACAACGGGCAGCCCGTTATTACAACCAAAGGGTCAGGGAAAGAAGTCTAAAGGTAGGGGACCAGGCCCTAAGAAACTTGGAAGCTACGGGAAAAAGAGCGGCAGTGGGCAAGTTGGCACCGACCTGGGAGGGCCCATTCAGGATAGCAAAAGTGGTCAGGCCAGGAGTATACCTAATTGAAGATATGCAGGGAAACCCTGAGCCCCCACGCCTGGAATATCCAGCACCTGAAGAGGTACTTCCCCTGAAATATTTGTAAAGAAAAGCATTGTACTCTGAAAAATATGAATGAATAAAATAACACCATTGTTTACACAACGAGATTATCTCTATTATTATTATGAATGATAATTCTCCATAGAAAAGAAAGAACACAGCTCAAGAAGACCCTGAGACATAGAGACCTCAGAGGTAGAAGACCAGGATCCCCAAGATCTCCCGGAAATATAAGTCCAAGAGACCCTGAGACATAGAGACCTCAGAGATAGAAGACCGGGATCCCCAAGATCTCCCGGAAATACAAGTCCAGGATCCCCAAGATCTCCTGGCAATGAAGACCCTGAGACATAGAGACCTCAGAGGTAGAAGACCGGGATCCCCAAGATCTCCCGGAAATACAAGTCCAGGATCTCCAAGATCTCCTGGCAATGAAGACCCTGAGACATAGAGACCTCAGAGGTAGAAGACCGGGATCCCCAATATCTCCCGAAAATACAAGTCCAGGATCCCCAAGATCTCCTGGCAATGAAGACCCTGAGACATAGAGACCTCAGAGGTAGAAGACCGGGATCCCCAAGATCTCCCGGAAATACAAGTCCAGGATCCCCAAGATCTCCTGGCAATGAAGACCCTGAGACATAGAGACCTCAGAGGTAGAAGACCGGGATCCCCAAGATCTCCCGGAAATACAAGTCCAGGATCCCCAAGATCTCCTGGCAATGAAGACCCTGAGACATAGAGACCTCAGAGGTAGAAGACCGGGATCCCCAAGATCTCCCGGAAATACAAGTCCAGGATTCCCAAGATCTCCTGGCAATGAAGACCCTGAGACATAGAGACCTCAGAGGTAGAAGACCGGGATCCCCAAGATCTCCCGGAAATACAAGTCCAGGATCCCCAAAATCTCCTGGCAATGAAGACCCTGAGACATAGAGACCTCAGAGGTAGAAGACTGGGATCCCCAAGATCTCCCGGAAATACAAGTCCAGGATCCCCAAGATCTCCTGGCAATGAAGACCCTGAGACATAGAGACCTCAGAGGTAGAAGACCGGGATCCCCAAGATCTCCCGGAAATACAAGTCCAGGATCCCCAAGATCTCCTGGCAATGAAAGACCCTGATATATAGAGACCTCAGAAGTACAAGGCCGAAGATCCCAAAGATCTCCCAGAGCCAAAAAGGTCGGGGAAGATCTCAAAACAAAGACCGGAATCCCCAAAGATCCGCCGGTGTCACATGCTCATAGCAAACAGCGATATGCAATGACAACACGCAAAAACAACTCATAAGAACATAGTTCCGACCTCACACAAAAGATTGGGGCAATCATAAGAGGCACCGACCTCGAGTTAGGCAGCTCGGAAAATATTCAGGGGTAAAAAAGAAAGGTTAGAACTGAACAAACAAGCAGTCAGACGGAAACATAGCCCATATAAGGCTCGACAAGAAAATAAAAAATTAAGTCCGACCTCACAAACGAGCTCGGGGCACCAAAGCGAAAAAATCGAAATTCTAAACTCCCGAGCTCGCGATACAAGAAGCGTCACAGACTGTAGGCATAAAAGCCTAAGCAAGGGGCAAGGAACCGAGCTCCCAACTCGGATAAACTCCCGACATGAAACATTCAGGTAGAATAAAGCTAAGTATAGAGAAAATAACAGAGAACCGAGCTCCCTCTATGAAAAGGCCCATAAATGCAGAAACACATAAGAGGATAAACGAAGGCAAAGGATCGTGCTCACAGCTCTGGATAGTTTGCAATGAACAAACATTTAGCAAGAATAACCCAAGAAGAAGGGAACGACAAAAAGCCGAGCTCTCCATCCCAGTGGAGCACACAGCCCAAGATGACGAATGAAGTCTAGAGATTTACCCTCTCACCACTCATGTAATAAACTCTGAGGAGGTAAAGGGGCAACCCGGGGTCAACCCGGGGAGAAATCCAATGGCGTGAGCAAATGAGACATGAGACCCCAGCTTCAGTTCTTGTCAAACCAGAACTAAAAGCAAAAAGGCCAGCCACGGTCGTCACCTTAAAAGGTACACGATCTAACTTATTGTTATTAAGCAAAGGCTATGTGCCCGAGCTCATAGTAACGAAGTAATAAGAGAAAAAATGAGAATGTTCTTACCAAAATCATAAAACTCGCGAGTCGAGAGTTCAGCCCACTGTTAAAAACAGAACTCGTGAGTGCGGCTAACCCAGCTCGGAAAGAGCTTAAGGATAAAAAATGCCTTGTGAAATTAGAAAAGTTTATGAGTCAGAGACTAAATCCCTGGTTAAAGTTTTCAGCCTTGATTAGCTGAGAGACAAGGAATGAAAAACGATGTAGTCAATTCCTTACAAAGTTTATTAAGCACAGCTTAAGTGTTTCTTGTCAAATATTTAAAATTTAAACAAGTTAGACTGTTTAACAGAATAAGTAGTCCAATGAAGCTGAAACAGCAAGCAAAATAAGTAAAAATAAAGTTTCATTAAAAGAAAAGTACATTTATAGCATGTTACAAGTGCCTACTCCACTGAAGGAAAAATTGTCCTCAAAGGACTTACACAACCAGAGGCGCTATTATCTACCCTGTTCCCTTTTTAGCTCCGCGGACTCCTTATACTCCCTTAGAGGTCCCCTGCTCGCCAACCGAACTGTAACGACCCGAAAATCAGGCCGCCACCGGCGCTAGGATCCAGATCGGCTTAAGGCCGCCGGGACCCGTAGCAAGCCAAACATACATCCTGTGAACCTGTTTAATCCCATACATGGTCAACAACATACATAAAAATTAAAACTTTTCTTTCATTCATTCAAACATTTCTTTGCCAAGCCTAGCCTGTGCATGCACAACATAACATAAATCTCTCATTGGAGTCCTCATCAAATACTCCAATGGGGTAACATGACATAACATAGGCTTGGATTACATAATCATCATGAAAAACATTATATCTCATACAAGACCATGTGTACAGGGAATACAACAGACTCTAGTCAAGCACATTAACAAACTTACATTACATTACATCTCATACTTATACATTACCAACAAATCATGTCCACAGCTAAGCTATTACATAAACTTCTCTTACTCTGCTGACTTCTCTATCTACTCTGCACCTGCAAGACTGGGGTTAGGGGAGAGGGGGTGAGCTATAAAGCCCAATGAGAGGAAACTAAAAATATTTGCTTTAATTCCACCCTTTTTAGGTATATTATTATTCATTTTATTATTATTATGATTCCTCCATTTTTAGGTATATTATTCTTCTTTTTATTATTATTATTTAACTTTTTCTTATTCATGCTTTCATGAAATGCATCACATCACAGCTAATCACATAAAGGATGGTATTGTCACCATTAGTCCTCAGCATCTCCAAATGCCAGGGGCGTAGAATGGGCCTCACTGGTCTTTCTCTTACATATCATAACATTCCAAATGCCAGGGGCGTAGAATGGGCCTCGCTGGTCTTTCTCTTTCATAGTGCCAGGGGCGTAGAATGGGCCTCGCTGGTCTTCCATACATATCATCATAACATGTCATCAGAGGACTATGGATCACCCAACAACCATCCACATCAACATCAATTTATGCAATGCAGCATATTCGTGAATTCTAATGCAAACATCCTGAAATATTGCATGGCATAATGATGCATGGGCAATGCTTTATGATTCATTCATTTATTCATTTATTCATTTACTTTAAAACTTAAGAAGTTGTTCCACTCACCTGGTGACTGAAGCTGTAACAACGAACTCGGAACGACTATCTCACAACCGGGGGTCTCGGTTCCTCGGGTCCGAACCTACACAGGTGGACTCAAATGAGGCACCAAACAACAAGAACATAACTCTAAACATACCCCCAAAAAACCTCCTAAAACATCACCAAAACACTCCTAGGAAACATGCAAGAAAAGGCTGGACAGGGCACTTTCGGCGGCACCTTCGGCGGCCGAAAGTCCCTCCAGAGACGAAAGTCAGGCAGGTTCGGCGGCACCTTCGGCGGCCGAAAGTCTCGGACAGAGCCGAAACTCCAATTTTCGGGGGCAAGCTTCGGCAGCCTAAAGCTGCCTCTCAAGCCATGTTCGGCGGCCGAAAGTGCCTTCGGCTGCCGAACCTGGTTTCTGCCAAAGGGCAGAAACTTTGGCTCCTCTATGCACAAATGCCTCCCAACTCTCACATCATGCATATACTTCACCCAAATCATGCATACAAGTTCCTAGGGGCCTCAAAACATCAAATACCCCAACTACAACACTTCAAGCATACTCAAACATCATACATTGTTCATAAATCACTTAAAACTTAACATTTGCTTAAAAACTCATACAACCCTATACATGTCATTCTACCCCATAAAATCACTTAAAACTTACTTAAAACACATGAAGAGCTTAAGATCGGCTCTTACCTCTTGAAGATCGAGGGTTGAGGAGATCTAAACTTGGAGATGGAAGAAGTTCCAACTTTTGGTCTCCAAGCTCCAAAACTTGTTCTAAGCTCAAAGATCTTCAAAACCAAAGTTGTAAACTTGTAAAGATCATGGAAAAAGGAAGGAAAAACTCAAGATTGGGGAAGGATGGCGGAATGCTCACCTTGGCCGAAATGGGGAGAAAAAGCTCGCCCATTTTCGGCTAAGGGACCCTTTTATAGGTGGCTGGCCAGGCCACGTTCGGGGGCCGAATGTGCCTCCGCATCCATGCAATGTTCGGCGGCCGAACTCGACTTTCGGCGGCCGAACCTGAACTTCCCTAACTCGTGCTTTCGGGGGCCTAACGTGCCTCCAAAACGCATGCATGTTCGGCGGCCGAACTTGACTTTCGGCGGCCGAACCTGGGTTTTCCTCCAATGCTATTTTCATGCAAAAACTCATTTAGTTTCATACTTTAAAACCATTAAAAACATGAAAACATTTCATAAAACATGTCTTTACCCTTCTAGAAGTTCCCGACATCCGAAATTCCACCGGACGGTAGGAATTCCGATACCGGAGTCTAGCCGGGTATTACATTCTCCCCCCCTTAAGAACATTCGTCCCCGAATGTTCCTCAACTAATACATGCATAACATAGAACATAACATACATACTAAACACATAGAACACAAAGATACTAACCTCTAAAAGAGGTGGGGATACTGTTGGAGCATGGACTCCCGTGTCTCCCAGGTACATTCTTCTATATTGTGGTGGTTCCAAAGGACTTTCACCATCGGGATTTCCTCGTTTCTTAGCTTTCTGATCTGGGTGTCTATGATCCGCACTGGCTGCTCAACATAGGTGAGATCCTCTTGGATCTCCACATCAGGCTCACTAAGAACCTTACTCGGATCTGACACAAACTTCCTCAACATGGAAACATGGAAAACCGGATGGATTCTTGCCATTGAAGCAGGTAAGTCCAGCTTGTACGACACATTCCCAATCTTTTGCAAGATTTCAAAGGGTCCGATGTATCGTGGGGCTAGCTTACCTTTCTTCCCGAACCTAACCACTCCTTTCATTGGAGACACCTTAAGCAATACCAGATCCCCCTCCTGAAATTCAACTAGTCTTCTGCGGATGTCTGCATAACTCTTCTGTCTGCTTGCAGCAGTTTTGATTCTTTCTCTGATTATGGGTACCACCCTGCTGGTAATCTCTACTAGCTCAGGCCCTGCCAAGGCCTTCTCTCCAACTTCTTCCCAGCAAACATGTGATCTGCACTTCCTTCCGTACAAAGCTTCATATGGAGCCATCCCGATGCTAGCATGATAGCTGTTATTGTAGGCGAACTCTACTAAAGGTAGATGTTGCCTCCAAGAACCGCCAAAATCTAGCACACACATTCTGAGCATATCTTCTATTGTTTGGATGGTCCTCTCTGACTGTCCATCAGTCTGGGGATGGAAGGCAGTACTGAAGTCTAACCTAGTACCCATGGCATTTTGCAGACTCCGCCAAAATCTGGAAGTGAACTGGGGCCCTCTATCTGACACTATAGACACTGGAACCCCATGCAGCCTGACAATCTCATCTACATACACCTGCGCCAACTTGTCCACAGAGTAGCCACTCCTGACAGGGAGGAAGTGAGCAGATTTGGTGAGTCTGTCCACAATCACCCAGATGGAGTCCAATCTGTTGGACGTCGCCGGTAACCCTACTACGAAGTCCATAGCTATGTTTTCCCATTTCCATTCTGGAATCGGTAGCGGGTTAAGCATTCCAGCTGGCTTCTGATGTTCCAGCTTCACCCTCTGACACACTTCGCAGGCTGACACGAACTGCGCCACTTCTTTCTTCATAGCTGGCCACCAATAAACCTTCTTTAGATCTTGATACATCTTGGTGGCTCCAGGGTGAATGCTGTATCTTGCATTATGAGCCTCTCTCATAATGTCTCCTTTTAACCCTATGTCATCTGGTACACATAATCGACTCCCATAGCGGAGGATCCCCTTGTCGTCAAATCTGAACTCATCATTCTTGCCTGACTGAACGGTCCTGGCAATCTTCACTAACTCGGGGTCCTCATGCTGTTTCTGAGCGACTTGCTCAAGGAACACGGGTGTCACTTTCATCTGAGCCACTAAGGCACCTGTACCCGACAACTCTAACTGTAGCCCTTCTTCGATGAGCTTGTAGAACTCCCTTACTACTGGTCTTCGTTCTGCTGTGATGTGGGATAGACTGCCGAGTGATTTCCGGCTTAAGGCATCAGCTACAACATTAGCCTTACCCGGATGATACTGGATTTTGCAATCATAGTCACTGAGCAGTTCTACCCATCTTCTCTGTCTCAAATTCAAATCTCTTTGACTCAGGATGTACTGCAGGCTCTTATGATCTGTAAAGATCTCACATTTTACCCCATAGAGGTAGTGCCTCCACATCTTGAGTGCAAAGATTACTGCTGCCATCTCAAGGTCATGCGTGGGGTAATTCAACTCATGCTTCTTTAGCTGTCTAGAAGCATAAGCAATCACCCTCTCATTCTGCATAAGCACACATCCCAGTCCCACACGGGACGCATCACAAAAGACTGTAAAGTCCTCTCCACTAGATGGCAGTGCTAACACTGGTGCTGAAGTCAACCTCCTCTTAAGCTCTTCAAAACTCTCTTCGCACTGGTCGGTCCACAGAAATTTCTGATTCTTCCTGGTTAGTCTGGTCAGAGGAGCTGCTATCTTTGAGAAGTCCTGAACGAACCTCCTGTAGTAACCTGCCAAACCCAAGAAACTTCTGATCTCCGTTACTGAAGTGGGTCTAGGCCAGTTAACCACAGTCTCTGTCTTCTTGGGGTCTACCTCTATCCCATTCTCTGACACTACATGCCCCAAGAACGAAATGCTCCTTAGCCAGAACTCACATTTAGAGAACTTGGCATACAAGCCATGTTCCCTCAAAGTCTGCAAGACCAACCGCAGATGATGGGCATGCTCTTCTGCATTCCTGGAATACACTAAGATATCATCTATGAAGACAATAACGAAGTGATCCAGGTATTGGCTAAATACTCTGTTCATGAGATCCATGAATGCTGCAGGGGCGTTAGTTAACCCGAACGGCATCACAAGAAACTCATAATGCCCATATCTGGTCCTGAATGCTGTCTTTGGCACATCTTCATCTCTGATCCTCAGCTGATGATACCCAGATCTCAGATCTATTTTGGAGAAACAACCTGCTCCTGCTAGCTGGTCGAATAGATCATCGATCCTAGGCAACGGGTACTTGTTCTTGGTAGTAACCTTGTTCAACTGTCTATAGTCGATACAAAGTCTAAGGGATCCATCCTTCTTCTTCACGAACAACACTGGAGCACCCCAAGGTGAGGCACTCGGTCGGATAAAACCCTTGTCTACCAGCTCTTGCAACTGTTCTTTAAGCTCTTTCAGCTCTGCTGGCGCCATCCTGTAGGGAGGGATAGAGATCGGTCTGGTTCCTGACATCAATTCTATTTCGAACTCTATCTCCCTAGGAGGCGGTAAACCTGGCAGCTCGTCTGGGAAAACATCTAAGAACTCTCTAACCACAGGCACCGAGGCGGGCTCTCTGACATCTCTGTCTAGCTCTCTCACATGAGCTAGATAACCCTGACAACCCCTCCTGAGCAGCCTACGAGCCTGTAGGGCTGATATCAAACCTCTAGGTGTACTCCCCCTGTCTCCTCTAAAGACGACCTCTGACCCATCCTGACATCTGAACTTAACCACCTTGTCTCTGCAATCCAAGGTAGCACCATGGGTAGATAGCCAATCCATCCCTAGAATGACGTCAAAATCTGTCAAGTCTAGAACCACTAGGTCGGCGGATAGGCATCTTCCCTCTATGAAAACTGTACTGTACTGGCAGATTGACTCTGCCACTGACGGGTCACATTTGGGTCCGCTGACCCATAGGGGACACTCTAACCCAGAGACCATCAAACCCAACCTCTCGACCGCTCTCGGAGAAACAAAAGAATGGGATGCACCCGGGTCCATTAAGGCATAAACATCTGAACAACCAATGATGATATTACCTGACACCACGGTGTTGGATGCGTTTGCCTCCTGCTGCGTCATTGTGAAGATCCGTGCTGGAGCTGACGGACCTTCCCCTCTGTAAACTGATGAAGAAGAGGCTGACCCTCTCCCTCGGCCTCTGCCACTAGCCTGTGTTGCGGCTGAAGCTGCTGGCTGTGCTACGCTACCCGAAGTTGTCTGCTGGGGCTGTGCCGTAGGAACTGCTCTCGGACACTCCCAAGACATGTGTCCCTCTTGCCCACACCTATAACAGGCTGTCGTCCCAAACCGGCATACTCCCCTGTGTAGCTTACCACACCTTGCACACACTGCATTATCAGCACCAGAGCTTGAGCCACTTCCTAATCCCAGACCTGATTTGATCTTGCTCCAGAACTTATTTTTCTTTGGTTTCTTAGTGGTACTGCCCCACTTCTTACTAGCTGAACTCAAGGATGAAGGGTCTATCCTTCCCCCACCTGGGGTCTTAGAACCAGAAGGTTGTGCCACAGACTGCTTGACTTTTCCCTCTATTACGGCACTAGCCTCCATTCTCCTGGCCATGTCTATAATGGCATGAAAACTTTCTCTATCAGCTGACTGAATCAAAGAGGAATACCTGGAATTGAGCCTCATGACATACCTCCTCGATTTCTTCGGATCTGTGTCCAGATGCTGCCCAGCAAATGGCAACAACTCTAAGAATCTATCGGTGTACTCATCGACACCCATCTCATCTGTCTGCTTCAGCTGTTCGAACTCAATCACCTTCAGCTCCCTGGAACTGTCAGGGAAAGCCCATCCTGCGAACTCATTCGCAAACTCCTCCCATGACAAACTGTCCACCTTTGGTTTCACATAGTTCTTGAACCATTCTCGTGCCTTCTTGCATTTCAGAGTGAAACCAGCCATCTGAATGGCTCTACTGTCATCAGCCCCTATCTCATCTGTAATTGTTTTGACCTTCTCCAGGTACACAAACGGATCATCACCGGTATCAAACTGAGGAGCACCCAACTTCATATAGTCGGTCATCTTGGCCTTGCTCCCTCCAGATGAGGTAGGTTGAGGTCTTTGGTTTTCTGTAACTGTGGTTTCTGCTGGTGGTGGAGGTGCGGCATCCCCTGGGATAGGGTTTGCTGTGCCTGGATGGAAGGATGGAGGTGGGTACATAGGGTACTGTGGATACTGTGGGTAAAAAGGTGGGTATGGCATGTGAGAAGGGTAAGGATTAACACTGGGGTAATCCGATGTACCTCCCATCGAATACCCGGGGTATGGTGAAAAAGGTGGGTACTGGGGTGGTGGAATAAACCCCGAGGCCTGAGTGCCTCCCTGAGACTCACCCATGCCCTCTTCTGGCATGCTCACACCAAGACTACCATCCCTCCTCTGGTCCACATCCATCTCTTCTCCCACATCCACTGACCTGTCTCCTTGAACCGTTCCTCTTACTGATCTGTTTCTACCCAGATCCAGAGATCTTCTAGGATCTCCCACTGCTCTGTCCCTGTGGGACCTACTCGACATTGCCCTTGGCAATGCTGGAGGACGGGCGCTCGTGCCCTCATCCTCCGGTGGTACTCTAGCCAATCTAGCTGATCGACGAGTTCCTCGCATTCTGTTTACTGAAAAACAGCACAGATAACAAAACATTAGCATCCAATGGTTCATGTGGAAACACATGAACCCACATCATATACATAGCATATCTCATGGCATATCATACTTTCATTCTAGACAGGACTCTATATCCTATCCTAGTGGACATGATTTCCTATTGTGCTTGACTTTCTATCACATCTATGAGCCCGACACTCTAGGTCCGACCATATGAACCTAGGGCTCTGATACCACTCTGTAACGACCCGAAAATCAGGCCGCCACCGGCGCTAGGATCCAGATCGGCTTAAGGCCGCCGGGACCCGTAGCAAGCCAAACATACATCCTGTGAACCTGTTTAATCCCATACATGGTCAACAACATACATAAAAATTAAAACTTTTCTTTCATTCATTCAAACATTTCTTTGCCAAGCCTAGCCTGTGCATGCACAACATAACATAAATCTCTCATTGGAGTCCTCATCAAATACTCCAATGGGGTAACATGACATAACATAGGCTTGGATTACATAATCATCATGAAAAACATTATATCTCATACAAGACCATGTGTACAGGGAATACAACAGACTCTAGTCAAGCACATTAACAAACTTACATTACATTACATCTCATACTTATACATTACCAACAAATCATGTCCACAGCTAAGCTATTACATAAACTTCTCTTACTCTGCTGACTTCTCTATCTACTCTGCACCTGCAAGACTGGGGTTAGGGGAGAGGGGGTGAGCTATAAAGCCCAATGAGAGGAAACTAAAAATATTTGCTTTAATTCCACCCTTTTTAGGTATATTATTATTCATTTTATTATTATTATGATTCCTCCATTTTTAGGTATATTATTCTTCTTTTTATTATTATTATTTAACTTTTTCTTATTCATGCTTTCATGAAATGCATCACATCACAGCTAATCACATAAAGGATGGTATTGTCACCATTAGTCCTCAGTATCTCCAAATGCCAGGGGCGTAGAATGGGCCTCACTGGTCTTTCTCTTACATATCATAACATTCCAAATGCCAGGGGCGTAGAATGGGCCTCGCTGGTCTTTCTCTTTCATAGTGCCAGGGGCGTAGAATGGGCCTCGCTGGTCTTCCATACATATCATCATAACATGTCATCAGAGGACTATGGATCACCCAACAACCATCCACATCAACATCAATTTATGCAATGCAGCATATTCGTGAATTCTAATGCAAACATCCTGAAATATTGCATGGCATAATGATGCATGGGCAATGCTTTATGATTCATTCATTTATTCATTTATTCATTTACTTTAAAACTTAAGAAGTTGTTCCACTCACCTGGTGACTGAAGCTGTAACAACGAACTCGGAACGACTATCTCACAACCGGGGGTCTCGGTTCCTCGGGTCCGAACCTACACAGGTGGACTCAAATGAGGCACCAAACAACAAGAACATAACTCTAAACATACCCCCAAAAAACCTCCTAAAACATCACCAAAACACTCCTAGGAAACATGCAAGAAAAGGCTGGACAGGGCACTTTCGGCGGCACCTTCGGCGGCCGAAAGTCCCTCCAGAGACGAAAGTCAGGCAGGTTCGGCGGCACCTTCGGCGGCCGAAAGTCTCGGACAGAGCCGAAACTCCAATTTTCGGGGGCAAGCTTCGGCAGCCTAAAGCTGCCTCTCAAGCCATGTTCGGCGGCCGAAAGTGCCTTCGGCTGCCGAACCTGGTTTCTGCCAAAGGGCAGAAACTTTGGCTCCTCTATGCACAAATGCCTCCCAACTCTCACATCATGCATATACTTCACCCAAATCATGCATACAAGTTCCTAGGGGCCTCAAAACATCAAATACCCCAACTACAACACTTCAAGCATACTCAAACATCATACATTGTTCATAAATCACTTAAAACTTAACATTTGCTTAAAAACTCATACAACCCTATACATGTCATTCTACCCCATAAAATCACTTAAAACTTACTTAAAACACATGAAGAGCTTAAGATCGGCTCTTACCTCTTGAAGATCGAGGGTTGAGGAGATCTAAACTTGGAGATGGAAGAAGTTCCAACTTTTGGTCTCCAAGCTCCAAAACTTGTTCTAAGCTCAAAGATCTTCAAAACCAAAGTTGTAAACTTGTAAAGATCATGGAAAAAGGAAGGAAAAACTCAAGATTGGGGAAGGATGACGGAATGCTCACCTTGGCCGAAATGGGGAGAAAAAGCTCGCCCATTAGCAGATTACCCTTGCTAATATTACGTGTGTGAACAGCATCTTGTATCTCACAGACAAGCCTCAGAAACCATGTTATTCCATGAGTTTGAGTCAGGAGCAGACATTAGGGGCACCATGAGAATCCTCTCCTCCTCCCCAGGAGAAAGAAAGACAGGAGCCGATCTTCCGGAAGCCCAAGACTTCTTTAGAGCGCGAACCAAGACAAGCACTTTGAGGAGAATAGGACACTTGCCTTCGACCTCCTCCGCTACACCCCCATCATCCACAAAGCTGAGTTCCCTATCCTCGGCAGTCGGACCGACCTCAGAAGGGACCCCATAGACATTCCTCACAGAGGCGATCTCAGCCCTGCTAGCAAGGGTCCCCATCTCAGCTATGAAGGCCTCAGGCCTCTCTCTAGAAGCATCGCCAAAAGACGGGGCAGGCTTCACTGTCGTCAAACCGGAGTCCTCGCTCGGCCTTGAAGCCCGAGAGAACCTGAGAGCTTGAACAACCAGCACGGCTGAAACAGACTTGTCAATACTTGGCTGCCTTAAAGATTCGGCACCGCGAAAGCTCGGCTCCGGAGCTTGGGCAGGAACAAGAGAAGGAGGTCGGCTGGACGACCCGAACGATATAACTTCGGTCGCTAGCTGGGTAAACCCCCCCGCCGATCGTCCAACCAGGAGGGCGTCCGGGGCTACATTCAGGCTCCCCCTGGGCAGCGTAAGAATTTTAGGGGGTTCAATCTGATTCATCTTCACCTAAGAAACTGCAAAAAAATCCAAAACCGGGGCAAGTTAGAACGGCTCTCAACAAGAATCACAAAAGCAAGATCAAAACGGACATCTATAAGGGACAAGGTAATAAAACTTTCGGCTCGCCTTGACCAACCCGAATAAGGTACCAAACGGATGCCTCATGAACGTGAAACCCCCGTTCGGACAGATAGGTTCAAAAGAAAATATGAAGAGAATAAAATTAGTGGCTGACACTTAAGAAGCAATCTCGAAATGCTATAAAAATCCCATGGAAGAAAAGGAATAAGAGAAAGGAGTTCACACCTGCATGAAGATCGATTATACCAGAGATATATGGATCAGAAGGAAAGACCCCTCCATCCTGGCGAAGGTCCTGAAAGGGAAGAAGGGGGCGATATCGAGAGATACCCCGAGAAGGAGGTTCTTATGCTGAACGATTTGATGCTAGACTCTAGGCTAGCGGCGTCAAGATCCTTAAAGGATATTCATAGAAAAGGAAGGAAGGCGTATCTGGAAAATAAAAGCAAGAAAGTGAAGACGATAGTACGCACAAAGAACAGAGGAAAGCCAGAAATGGAAAAAGACAGAGGGGACTCGAAAGTCAAAAGGACAAAAAGATGAAAAGGCATTACGAAGGAAGCAGTACATAAACAGACGCGGTCATAATGATTCTTGGAATTTACCCCCTCATCAGTCGAAGCAATAACTGACGAGAAGGTAAAGGGGCAATTGATGACCGCTGGGTTTCTTCACCCCGGACTGAGGCCAGGCCCATTAGGACAGCCCATAATTCGAAGGCTTCTAAATCTCTTTTAAGAGCTAGGTCCAGCTCGCTCAGCTCAAAAACCGGACTCCAGTCAGATTCTCCAATCAGGCCGGCCCAGCTCATTCGGCCCAATGAACAGATCTCCTCTGGGCCTAGCCTTACCCTTATCTTCCGGCCCAGCTCGGAACCCAGAAGGAGTTCAGCCCATTCGCTTTGTAGGACCATCCGCATACGTACCTGGGGAGAATCAGGGGCCGTTATGCATGGGACAGAGATCTGATTCCCTCGTACGTCCGTATCAATGTAGCAGGGACAGATGGTCCAATGATACACGTTCTGCTACACGTCACTAGCTGCCAACAGGAAACATATAAAAGGCCAACAGGAAACATATAAAATGAGAAATACTCTCCTCTAGGTGGGGGGCTTTTCCCAATTTTACAGAACCCATTGTAAAATCCTATTTTCTGGATCTCAGATCATCAACAAGTAATTAAATTTAAAACATATTCATATCTAAGTTTGTTGAGTTTCTTTTGTTTTGATGGTGGAATCGACTCAGCTGTGGAATTTTTGCCCCTTTTCAGCCGTACTGCTTCAACTCTCTCATCGGCGGCGCTTCAAGTTGCCTTCTAGTTTAGGTTGGTAGGATTTCACTGTTCATAGGCTTTTGGGTCTGTGTTTTCTGCTTGGGTTTGTTTGTAGGGGCTTGGACCTGTTTGGTCGGGCAACCTCTTTGGGTCGCAGTAGAACTTAGCGTATACACCTCCACCTTTAGTTGGAAAAATAAAATAAAATAAAGTAAGTTACCTTTCTTCATCATCACTTCCAACTCTACAAACACTGAACTTGAAAGTGCATTGAATTTTGGAGTAAGCATTGGCCCACTGGGCCTAGCTAACATACCTTATTTTAAATATTCATGAAAAATAATTTTTAAAATTTGTATAATTGCATATATTAAATATGATAATTTTAAACATTAATTTTAATGTTTCTTTTCAACATTTAAAATGATATTTTTATTTTAATTCCAGTAAAAAATGCAGCAAACACATTTTTGGAATGCTAGTTGCTAACAACAAAAAGTTAATGATTAATATAATTTATATCATTTAACATTTGTTAAATTTATATGAATATAAAAATAATTTAATAATTTAGATCGATGCTTGATTGATCACGGTAACGTCATGAACTCATTTATATTATTGAAATTTGTATAATTTTAATCAATATACATGAAATTCACATAAATCAAGTATATAATCACTAATTGCATCACCTCGGTAAATAATAATTATTGTCAATGTTGATAATACAAAACTATAAATGTTTGCATTTGTCTTTTGCTCCTCTGACCAAAGGGAGTTCTTCTCTCAACTTGACAATAAATGTATTTTCTCATTATTCAGTTAAGTATAAATATTTTATTTATTTAGTATTACAATTGAGTTAATGATTAGAAATTGTGGTCCGTCGTATTTTCTTTCTTATAGCGACTCTTTAGCCACTATCCTTGCTAGATTTGGAATTACATGTGCTAAATGATTGAGACTGGGTCTTCTTTTCTGAAAACTATGGGTTCCCCCTAAAGGTTATGTTTTTTTCATCTCCGTTTGGGCCTTAATGTGTGTTTAAGGGCCAACCCAACAATGGCTACGATGGCAAGAAGACAATTTTCTCCTTCCCTTGGGCAGAAGTAAGTAGAGGAAGAGGCCCGAAATGAAGCTTCTTTCAGATCCCTTATTGGGTCAAGTGATGGATTTTAGGTTCTAGGTTTTAATTCTCTGGGCTCCTCTTTAGTTGGGTTATATATTATAATTGGACCTTAACTGTTATGTGATATTTCTCAATTTATAGGCCTTGCGCTTAAAGAAAATAACTCAATATTGTCGTTGTTACTATTATCATTATTATACTTAATTTTATATAAAATCAATTATAATTAAGTATAAGACATTCATACTATTGTTAAGGTATTAATCTTTTTTTAAATGCAACTAACACTATATAAATAAATTTTATATTGTTTTAAATATTATATAATAACAAATTTAGTGATAAGTCAAAATATCCCTTTAAAAACTATTAAGAGAAATTTTTCTTTTTTTGTATTATTTTATTTCTCGAAATGCCAAACTTTATTTTACAATATTTTCTTTTTTTTTTTTTGGATAAAGAAAGACTTCAGTAGTATTTAGTCTACATTTGTTTTAGCTCTGCTTGAGTATGGATTTTCTCTCTCCATCCGAAATAACTTTTTTATTAGATTTAAATTATAAAGCCTAAAGTTTATCGAGTCATCAATAATTTATTTATTATTTTTTTATATTTTGATTTTAAATGTGTAGTCAGAGACATTTTGATAATATTTTTATCTGATTTGTCCGACAGTAATTATCATTGAAGCTATAATTTAAATTTTATAAGATGAAATGAGATTAATTATGATTTAGTTTTCTTTAATTTAATTTTACATATTTTAGTGCTTTTCATATGGGTGACAACACGTAATAAATAACTAATTACAATGGATAGAAATAACTAGTTATATTTTATATATTTTAAGTGTTTAATAAATTATGTCTAATTATTTTTAAACTCATACAAAAAAATGTCATCGAAAAAAATTGTTCTCAATTCAACTAATAAAATCAATAAATAAGACAGCAAAAACAACTGAAACTCTACAAACCCAATAGCAACTCAATCGATGACAATAATACATCCATAAATCCAAGTAAAAAACAATGGCTTCCATAACCATAGGCAATAATCACCAAAGACATAAGTTGACCTATATCAATTTCAATTTACAATAGATATAAAGCCACCATTAAAAGCCTACTGAATTTAAATGCAATTCCAGTAACTAATATAATTTTTAACAGAATGCAATTATAGTTAGACTAAATTTTTCGTTATATAATCTTCACTGTGTATATAAAAACCAAAATAAGTTTAAATTCACGTTTAGCCATCAATTCTAATTAGAAATACGAATGAAACCTACATATCAAAAAATAAAATATAAAATTAGATTCAAAATTCCACAAAATGTATAAAATATGAATAATTTTGCAAAATTATATATTTTGAAAAAAAATAAGAAGGGAAAGTCGAGGTCAAAGATCCTCTTTTATCGGCTAATAAATTTATTTTTTTATTCTGAATTTATATTTTCTCTAAGCTACTCCATATAGATATTTATCTACTATTTATTATTTTTTTTTAAAATTTATACTATTTAAATGTATATCAACTATATAGAATGTTTGTATTAATTACTAATTTTATGTGTTTTTAAAACTTATCAAATACTATTTAAACGTATATCAACTATTACTTGTATAGAATGTTTATATCAAGTATTAATTTTATGTGCTTGTAGTCTTTGCAACAAGATAAAATAATTTTGGAAAAAAAAACAAAAAGAACTTAGCCGCAAGAAGAGAAGCACGTGTAAAGAGGCAGAGGAAGAGTAACCATAGACAGAAGGAGCAGTTGGATACATAATGATACAAGATAGGGATCCAAGTGTTCTCCGCTACTGAGCACACCTTTCTCTTCTCTCCATCTTCTGTCACTGCGATCACCTTTCTCTTCTCTTCACCCTTCACATTCCAAACACCAACGATCTCATCCTTATTTTGATCTTTAATTTTTTCTCCCCTCGTCTTAATTATAATTAGGTTACTGTAATCCCACTCAATCATGGACGTCGATCCCCGCCATTATGAACAAATTGTAAGTGTTTACCATTCCATATAGGTTTCTGAAATTACCTGCAGTCTTATAAAGCTCTCCGTTCGCTTTGCAATGATGCATTTTCAAGTCGTTGACCTCTCTAGATTGATTGACGAAACCCTAACTTTATTTTATGCTTGTGTAATTTTTTGCTCGATTCAGCTACTACATAGCATATTTTCGGTTATTGCTGATTAATTAATGTATTTTTAATTTTTTCTTAAATGATTGTGTGAAGAAATCGTTGCCATTGGAAGTCTGGTGGAACTTTTTTCTGCATATAGAATTCCCATCAGAACACGATTTTGGAGTGGGAGAGAGATAGGAAAGACATCAGTGCTTTGTGCTTGAGGCACAAAATTTCAGCGGTAAACTTGTGGGTTTGCCTCATTATATGGTTCTCAATATGGTCAGTTTATGTGAATGAAGATGATGTTTAACGTACAGGCATTAGTGATTAGGTTTTTGTCTGTAACTGGGGTGTGAAAATATTTACTGGTACAAATGGCTTGTGATTTTGTGCAAAATGTGAGTTAGTGCGGGATGGAAATTCAATGGTGCTTGGTTTGCTAAGCTATGAAACATCTCAATGTTAGTAGAAGCATGTATTTAATTGATTTTGTATGCTGCTGGCATTTAGGGAATCATGGGTTTTTACTGTGGGATTGATTTTGCTGTCTTAGATGTGCTTTCTACTGTCTCCGACATTTCCAACTCACTGATAAGGTTCCATAACCAAAAATTATATGCATTTTTTGAGTTGTTGTTGCTATGTCTTCTGAGGTTGCTTTATCTCTCCTTTATATATTTATTTACAGGCCATCAAAGACAATGAAATTCACAATGTTGTTCTCTCATATCTGGTGCATAATTGTTATAAAGAGACTGTGGAATCCTTTATAGCATGTACAGGGATGAAGCAACCTGCAGATTGTCTTGAGGACATGGATAAAAGAAAAAGTATGTGAAGATATTCAGTTTTTGTAATGAAATGAAGGATCTATGATTAAAAATTGATGACTATTGGCACATTCAAAATGGTTTGCAAAATGTGCATGTTCTTATTTCAAGTTATGTGTATTGTTTTATACTTCTGCAACTCCTTAGTTATGTTATTTGCAAGTTTTTCATGCAGAATACATATATCTGATAATATTTGCAGCAGTATTGTTTAACATGTATAAACATAAAATTTAAATAACTTCTGGTGGCCTTTGATATTAATTTTGGAGAATTATGAGCTTAAACCAGATAGTTTGAAAGCATTCTTGGAGTTGCGAACTTGTCACAATTTAACATTGCCCACTGTGTTTTTGTCAAACATTTGCAGCAATACTTGGGTAAAACAAATGAACTGCATGTTTATTATTATTGAAATAATGGTGGCTCTCCTTTGTTTTAGTATGCTATTATTCTGGTAGTCTTTTTTATATAATATAAATCATCTGATACTCTATATTTTAATTGCTAAATTGAGCTATGCCCTTCATTATCTAATCTTACGTTTTATGTTCAGGGATTTTTCACTATGCGCTAGAGGGGAATGCACTTAAGGCCATAGAGCTAACAGAAGAGCTGGCACATGACTTACTAGAAAATAATAAGGACCTGCATTTTGGTCTTTTGAGCCTCCATTTTATTGAGCTTGTCTGCACTAGGAAGTGGTGAGTAATGAAAGACTGATGTATCAAAATAGGAAGTTCTGCATTTCCTTACTGTAATATCTTCTATTTACATGGCAGCACAGAAGCATTGGAATTTGCTCAATCAAAGTTGACCCCATTTGGGAAAGTCCAGAAGTATGTTGAAAAGCTTGAAGTATGTTCCTTTCAGAGTCAAATTACTTTAAACATATCTGATACCATTATTCCAGTTCTTGTCAGAGATTGCAAAACTGTTTTCTATTGTTTCAGGATTTTATGGCTCTGCTTGCTTATGAAGAACCAGAAAAATCTCCAATGTTTCATCTGCTTAGCTTGGAGTATCGGCAGCAAGTTGTAGATAGTTTGAACCGAGCTATTCTTGGTTTGTTTCCTTTGTTACTTCTCCCATCTGCATTTTACCTTCGAGAATGTTAAATATTGTTGATCTCACTTCTAATTCTCTTACCTTCAATGATTAAGCTCATGCAAACCGCCCAAGCTATGCAGCAATGGAGAGACTGATACAACAGGCAACAGTAGTGAGGCAATGCTTAAATCAAGATCACGGCAAGGTAAGGCATAGTTAGTGGTTTTCTTGTTGAACTGGCAGTGTGTTTCTGCTGAACTTGCTTATATCTCGACATTGTATCATTGAGTATCTTCTGGACGGATCATTTCATGGTCTAGTATTAGATATTAATTAGTTATGTTCTAGTTGATTATACTACTCTGATATTGTCTTGCCCTGACAGACTGAACTTGGGTGTTTTTGATTGCTTCAGTTGGTTGTGATTTTGTGTACAAAAAATGATGCTTCACTCTTCTAACATACTGATCTTTTACCATTCAATATGACTTTTGTAGGATGGTTTTCCACCATTTTCTTTGAAGGATTTTCTCAAAGGCTAGATATGATGCGATTCAAGTACTTTTGGTAGGGCTAGCCAAGGTTACTTCATATATAGTTGCCACCATCTGGTTTTGGTTTTCTCATGGGTAGATAATGGTCATCGATGCCTTCACATCTGTAAAAAGTTGCCAAGTAGGCTGTCTCATGTGTATGGGTGTTGCATTTGTCGAGGTATGCCTCTTTTCATGGTTGGCCACAATGCTAGTGCATTTTGGTTCAACTTTGCACAGTTTGGATTTATTCTAGATGGTGGTTTTGATGATCCACTTGCCAGTATTTAAGACCTTAGTAATTAAGATTTTGTGTAGCCTAACATCAAAATTTTATTTGGCATAAATAGGAGTCTTGTTTGGTGAAGCAAGGTCGAGATTCAAAGACCATTTTATATAATTTCTCATATGGGAAAAACAGAAGGAAATTTTTTATGGTATGTCTTGTGCGGCAAAATCTGCCGGCAGTTGTGTGGTTGTAAATATATTCATATTTGAGTAACATTTTATCATCTGAAACCATTTCTAATTATTATTATTATTATTATTATTATTATTTTATGCGTACATTGTGTTCTCATGACAATGTTTTCATCAGCGTTTGAGACCGCTACCACATTGGATTCGGAAGTTCAGTTCTTAGGTGAGGATTTCCGACGGTAAACGAGATAACAACGATAGATGATTATCCTTAATCCCTTCCCTTTTTAGTGGACTTTTTCCTCAAGTTTCCTATCAGCCAAGCTACTCTCAAATGTTCCTTGAGATGATCAACCCTTCCCTTTTTTTTTTTTTTTTTTTTCCGTTGATCCATATGATATGGTTACGTAATGCATTTTTTTCTCGAAGCAACATACATTGGATTGCATATACAAATGTCTCTAAAAGGGGTGAGCATTTAAGGGTAAAAATCATTTATGAAATATAAAATACTCGTGGTACCCCCTTTTTTTAAAATTATCATACATGAGGTGGCCATCAAATGATCGAAACTTTTCTAGTATGAATCCAATAGGACTGAAATCGGTTTGTTGAATTAAGTTGAAGATTTGAAATCAATTTTATTCATATTAAAATTGAAGTGAAATTAATTAAGTTCGATTTCATTCTTTCTGACCCTAGAATCGAAAATGCTGGTCTGGTGAGTGATAACCACCTTGGTTGCGTTTGGTGCGTTAATTTACTTGAAAAAAATAAGGCGGCAAAAGGGCTTGACAATAAAATGGGTAACTGTTGGGCTTATAAAATGAATTATTGGGCCGAACGAATTCACATCCACTCAGAGCAACGTGTTTCTTAGGCTTACAAAGATCGCAACTAATCCATAATATATTATAGTAAGTGGGCCAAAACCCTGACGCAATCTAAGCCCCTAAAATCTCTGCGTCTCTGTTTCTCAGCGATAACGGTCTGAACTCTAAATGGCTGCTCTTCCTTCATCTTCCTTTCTCAGTCTCCAATTTGGTATCCGTAAGCTGTTCTTCATTCATCTTCTTCCTGAAAGGTATTCCTCTTACTTCTAAATCGTAATTCTCCTGCCATTGGACTTTTCACTTGGTGATGTAAGGTACGAAGAAATGAATCCATTTGTTGCTTGTTATGTTTAGGTGTTGTCATCGCAATGACAATTATGATAGCTTCAGGCCCTACACGGTTAAGTGCAGAGTTACTAGGCCCAAAGAGGCTTCTCCGGCGAATTCTTCTTCTTTCATAAGAGAACCTCACAAGTATTTCGATCAGGTGATAATCACAGTTCGTTCTGGAGATGGAGGCCACGGTGCAATTCTTAGCTTACCTAAGCAGAGATCTGCTAACTCAAAGGGCAACGATAAAGACAAGACAAGGAAGAAGAGCTCGTTCAAAAGAGATTTTGATGGGTCACTTATTCTTCCTACGGGTGGGCATGGAGGGGATGTAGTAATTTATGCGGATGAGGGAAAAGATTCCTTATTGGAGTTTCACGCGAAAGGCCGATTTAACGCAAAACGCGGTGGAAATGTTGATGCTATGTGTGTTTTAACCTCGCAGTTGCATGATGGATTCGCTGCTCCAACTCTGCGTATTCCTGTGCCTATAGGTTTGTACGTTATTCTTTATAAGTGTTTGTTTTCTGAAAATTCTTCTTCAGAGGATACATGAACAATTAGATGTTTTACTACAATTCTCTAAATAGTAAGATATTTGGAAGTTTTAATGAGAAAAATTTGTCTCAATTCCCCAATTTTGTGGTGTAAAAAAGACCTCTAAAAACCTAACCCAAGCTCTCCCCAACCAACTCAAATTCAAGGTATCTAAACCTCGAAGAATCTCCCGTTACTTTAAAGAAAACCCCTCTCAGACGAAGGCTTAGCTTACTACGTTCAGTCATTTGACAGGTACTGTCGTCAAGCATAAAAGAGGGAAGCTACTGGCTGATTTAGCTCAACCAGGCGATGAAGTACTTGTTGCAAGGGGTGGCCATGGAGGGGTTAGATGTTCATGCTTTCATGTGAAATTTTGAATTAGCGTCTTTGTTTTATTTTATGGATGCGTCACAAATGCGTTCCTTTTATTTCTTTCTTTCTTTCTATAGGATATTCTTGCACAAATATTATGAATATATCGTGCTTGTTAAAATGGTATTGTTCCAATTTGTAAACGATTTCAAACATTGGAGAATGGCTTGAGAAAATCATTTATTACAAGTCCTATTCTGTTTAATAGTCAACGTATTTGTGGCATATTGTTATTGACTGTAATGCTTGCTTCTATGGTATGCTCATTTTGCTAAGGAATTCACAAGTTGTTTGTATTGGCTATTGGAACAGATTAGCTTGCTTGAAGCACCAGATCATAGAAAGAAAAGGTTAATGGCTTTAACCACAAATGTGCTAAGAGATGACAATGACAAGGTAAAGAGGAATTCCTTTGGTTCGTTAATGAATATTGCATTCACTAGTTCAATTATTCTCGAGTTGATGTTGTTCAAGCTGTGCATTTGATGGGTATGATTATTTAATTATTTTGTTTATAGTGGCTTTTATGTGAATTAGATACTGATAATTTACTAAAGGCATTTGTAGTTTTATCTTTTTCAATAGCTTTGATGATAAAGGCACAGCAATTTTTTCTTTGATTTTAGACAACAGATATTTGAGTAGTGTGAAGAAAGATAGTAAGTTTTCAAATAACTAAGCTCACTCAAAGTTTATATTCAGGCATCAACCTGCTGAAAATTTTAGGTTGTTGATGTTTCTGTGTGCAATATTTAGTTGCGTCAGAGGATTTTTGAGCATCTAAGATGATAGAGCAGTCGCACTTATAGATTTAGTCTGGCGGTAAGTGCATCTGAGTAAATCTGAGAGGTCTCAGGTTCTACTCTCCCAATCTCCAATTCCTATTTCAAAAAAAAAAAGATGATAGGACAGTCAATTGGTGACCAACTCCAAAGTCCAAACCACCTGATACCTACCTTCTATTGTTAAGTTACTGCTGTATGTCTAGTCCATGGTTTTAAATAATAACGTAACGGCCGTTTTTGGGGGCCGTTACCCGTTACTCCATTTGCAGCCATAATGGTAACGGCCGTTACCTACCGTGAAGCTGTAAAAAACCATAGAGATCATTGTAATCCAAAATTACGCAGTGGAAAAATAAAAAATGTCTGTTCCTCTTTCAGGATCCGAATGCTTCTATTTAATTCAAAAAGAAGGATAAAGAGACTAACCTTTTAGACTTGATGAAAAGAAATTGATTCGGACTGATGGTGCTGCTTCTGAAACGAACACTCTCAATGGTATCCACACGAACTTTTCCATCTGGAGTGCTAGCTCTCTGAACGGATGGATTAACTATGTGCTTCCAATCTGCAACCCAGAAAAACGATTACCAAAAAGACCTTTCTCACGCAATTCAAAAAAGGTGTTTTATGTTCACTCATTTTCTCTCAGTCTTTTTCCACACTTTTTTTCGTTTTTCCACACTTATTTTCGTAAGAGAGTTGTGTTCATGACAACCGTCACAATATTGCAGATACTAATATATCTATGCGATAAGTCATTTTCAAAAGAAAATGGAAGATCTTTTTTTATCTGTAACAGTTATAGATAGACTGTAGATCTTTTAAATATTATCTTTTAAATATTATTGTCTTATAATAATAATAAATAATTAATATTAATAATAATAATATCTTTATTAATATTATTATTAATTATACCAACGTGCTTTTAGCCCATTAATATGACATAACACATAAATGACGTTCTTTTGTGTGTGACTCTATAGGCTCACATTAATTGGCAATAGGCTCAATCCAACAAGGCCCATAAATCATAAGCGGCCTCTAGCAAAACATTATGACTACCCAATTAATATAAGGATCGATAGTCCTATAAAACCTAACAAACAGAACATGTATTAATCCATTTGTCCCACGATATCCAGTTTGAACATAAGTTATGATCAATGTCAAACTTATAATGTTCAAATTTATGATTTTTCGATCTCTAAGTAGACTGATAAAATCGAATGATATTGATCACATTATCAATTCATTTGAGCACAACCATGCATTTTTCAGTCTTAGTTATCGAGGGGCCCAAAAGATATCTCTCTCAAAGAGAAGGACAAATTTTATCTTAATTGTTCAATATCCTCTACATAATTTCTATTATTCTCAATCATAACCTTTATGATTATCCGATTAAAGATAATGTTTAGTTATGTCAAAATATAAGTCTTTATATTGGAAACTATGACAATCTCGAGTCAAATGATTAAAACTTAACTATCTTGAGATTCACTTATAACAATAACCCACGTAGTGATCTTAATATGGATCCATCCAATACTTTATTCTCTAACAAGTATATGTGGTTATTGATTTATATCAACATACACATAATCATCTCATGATTATCAATCAATAATCATACTAGTCATATTTTATTATTATCATCATAATAACAAGTAACCAGGGATGTTAATCATTATTATATAACATGCAAATAAATAATAATGATAATAAAATCTATTTTATTAATAAACAAAATGATATACAAAAAAGTCCAAGATAATGGCCTAGAGCAAATACACTAACAGAAGTAATGGTAGCGGCAATTGAAATTGTTTTATATCCTTCCTCTTTTGCCTCTTATTCTTATTTTCATTAGTTTCTAGACTTTTCAGAGTTTCAAAGGCTATATTTTTTAAGTTTTCTCTTTCATTTCTCTTTCAAATTTCAATCTTCTTTGCGTATTTCTCATATAAGTTTAGATCCGTCATAAACTACTGTATTTTCAAGCTTATTTCTTCTAAAAAGTTAGTTAAATTTTATGTATTTTAATTTTTAGTTGTTTTTTCCCTCTCTTTTTTTTTTTTTTTTTTTTTTTAAATTTGTGGATTAAAGTGTTAGTTTTGAGTTAAAATTGTATTTTGAGCTATTAGATTGTTCGATCTATAAAGATTATGTTGGTTTTTCTTATTTTAGACTATATGATGCTTAACTTAAATTAAATAATCTATATTTCATGTATTTATGTTTATTATACATTTGTGTGCATTATTTTGAATTAAATCTAATTAATATCATTTCATTTATGAACTTTGCAAATTTTTTGAAAAATTTGCATAGCGCCATACCGTTACCCTTACGTTATAGCCGTTATAGGTTTGTTTCCGTTGCTCGCGACCGCGATTTAAAACAATAGTCTAGTTTGAGAGTCGAGGACCTTCCTCCAGATGCTTTACTAAAAGTAACTGATCTAGAAATCCTGAAATTTATCAAGGAGGTGTAAGATACCATCGTAACAATGTATGACTTCTCAGCCTGCGTGATTGGTCTTCTTTTGTTATGGTAATATGAATCCTAAACCTTTACTTTACTTTTTATTCTTTTGCAGGTTTTAGTTCTTGGTCAGCCTGGGGAGGAGGTTAGTTTGGAGTTGATTCTTCGAGTTGTTGCTGATGTTGGTCTAGTTGTAAGCATCCCTACTTCTCTTTATATGTTCATAAGCATACTAATACTTGTGAAATCTGTCTTTACCATTTTTAGACAAAATTTCATTAGCTAACACTTTGACAGAGTAGGAAACTGTATCAACTTTAATTACAAAGGAAGTATGCTGGCCTTCTAATTGGTAGAGGTTTACTTTACTTCCTAGGGTCTTCCAAATGCTGGAAAATCGACACTCTTGGCAGCTATAACACATGCTAAACCTGATATTGCTGATTATCCTTTCACAACATTGATGCCAAATCTTGGGCGCCTAGATGGTGATCCAACATTAGGGGCAGCGATGTATTCATCAGAAGCAACAATGGCAGATTTGCCTGGTCTTATAGAAGGTGCTCATTTGGGGAAGGTATTATATGTATTGCATCTAGTTCAGCAGTTTATCTAATAATTGTTGCTGCTAAAGATGGAATCTTGTCATCCTTCAGGGTCTTGGTCGAAACTTTTTGAGGCACCTTAGAAGAACTCGGGTATTGGTCCATGTTGTTGATGCAGCTGCTGAGGACCCTGTGAATGATTATAGAACCGTTAAAGAGGTATATCTCTCGTTATTCATATGATTATTTTGATTAATTACACGTTTCTCATTCTCATGCTAATTTCTTCTGTTGGTATGTTAGCATGTCTGTCAATGAAATCTGATCAGGATCTCCAAGCTACATTTATGTGTTCTTATAGGATTCCGAATGGCCCTTGCTAATGATAATTCCAAAAAAAGAGGGATCCATGAAGAAGAGGAAGAAAACTTGAACCCGTTAAATTTGTCTATGAATTATGATCCTCTGCCGAACTTGAACTGTAACATCCTCAAACACATAGCTAGAGCAGTGACATCACTAGGTAGGGCTAGGCTAACTTACAATCAACTATGACATGATGTCTAGACAACCAATCCATGCCCAAAATCACATCAAACTCTCTAAAAGGTAACTCTATCAGGTCACCTAAAAAGGTATGACCTTGCACACATATAGGACAATCTCTGTAAACTCTATTCACAATCACAAGATGTCCTAAGGGATTGGTCACTGCTATGTCATGCTCTAAAGGTTCTACTTCAATTCCCTTCTCATTATTGATGGGTATGCTGGTGTATGAATGTGTGGAACCAGGATCAATTAATGCATAAATATGTTTGCCAAAGATAGAAAATTTACCAGCAATAACATCTGGTTTTTCCTGGTCTTCCCTTGCACGAATAGCATATGCCCTGGCAGGTGCTCTAGTGTCTGGTCTATCTACTGTCTCTGATACTCTGTGACTCTGAGCACTGCTAGATTCACCTCTACCTCTACCTCTGCCTCTAGACCCTGTCGGCAAAGATCTCTCTGTCTGTATAGGTTGCACTGACTGGCCTCTAGGACAATCCCTCATAAAGTGGTCTGAGCTTCCACATAAGTAGCAAGCCCCAGTCAATCTCCTACATATTCCACCATGTCTCCTGCCACAATGCTCACATACTGGTGGCAACCCTCTGCCTGGTCCTCCTGTACTGGATACTGAAGTAGTCTGCTGTCCAGACCTCACTACTGAACTCTGCCCCGGTCTCTGACTCTGTCTAGGTAGTCCTCTCTGCCCTGTCTGCTGAAATTCCCTATGTCTCTTACTACTTGTCTGAGATATAGAGGATTGTCCCTGATACTGGCTCTGGCTCCTTTTCTGTTGCCCTTTTTGCTTTCTACTTTGCTCTTCTTCTTTAATTCGTTCTAGGCTGTGGGCCGTCTCTACTAAAACTGAAAGTTCCTTGATATGCATAGCTGTGAGGTACATCCTGATATCAGCATGTAATCCCTGCTCAAAGCGTCTACATCTCTCTTCCTCTGTAGGAACTATCTCCGTGGCATACTTACTAAGTCGGACAAATTCTCGCTCGTACTCAGTTATTGTAAGCCTGCCCTGTCTGAGGTATAAGAACTCCCTCCTTCTCTCCTCTATATATAAGGCCCCAACATACTTCTTTTTAAACTCTGACAAAAAGAATTCCCAAGTCTGGCGCTCTGGTCGAACCATCTGTGTTAAAGTTGTCCACCATCGATACGCTTCATCTTTTAGCAATGATACTGCACACATCAAGCTCTCTACTGGTGAACACTGTAGCTGCTGTAAAACCCTTTCTGTACTTTCTAACCAGAATTCTGCAGCTGAAGGATCATCTTCCTTTTTACCTCTAAATTCTGTTGCACCATACTTTCTGAGTTTTTCTATTGGAGGCCTAGCTACCACAGGTGGGGGAACCTGGACTGCTACAGGTGGTGGTGGTACCTCTGGTACATTTTGTGTAACCCTCCTAATCAACTCAGCTATTTGCTGAAACAATGCATCCTGCCCTGGTCCGCCAGCAGCAGCAGGTGGAGGAGCAGCAGCTGCCTCAGAGGGAGCATGACTCTCTACCTCTTCATCTGCTGCTCTCTGTGACTCAAATGACATCTTTTATATGACCTAAAGACACAAAGAAGAGATTTACATCAGAACCATATCATAGCTGTAACTCATTTTGGCATGTACATATATGACACATATACACCTACATACTATGACCTAGAATCGCCTAAACCTTTGCTCTGATACCACTAATTGTAACACCCCTTACCCTATCAAAGAGTAGATAGAGCAAGGAATGTCACAAACTATACCTTTTTAGATATATCAGGACTAAACAATTTCTTTTATCTGTAAATACCAAGTTTTTAGGTAATGCATGTAACTTTCATCAATAAATGTGAGATTTCTAAACCAAAATTTTTCGGCAGAATTTCCTCTGTTTCATTAGCACTTTAACCTGTAATACATATGAACATCACACTTATAATTACACTAACAACTGTCATTTGATATCTTACTATTTTTTTATTACATAATCTTTACAACTCACTCTATTTAATATGTACATGCCAAAATAAAACTGTACTATGACTCAGATACTCAAAAGAACCAGCTATGATAATGGCCTTGATATCTGATGTAGACCTTTGATGAACTTCGCGTGCCTACTTTATCTACAACCTGCGTGAGGTAAAAACCAACACGCTGAGCTAAGGCTCAGTGGGTGATAACAACAAATAACAAAATAGCGTAAACAAGTTCACGTTTACAGATAAACAGAATAAAAACATCTTCTTTTTCCTTTATTGCACATTTTCTATTCATAGCAAATCACCACAGCTTAGTGCATGTAATAGATGCAAACATATTAACACTCACTAATAAGTTCACAAAATCAAGTATCAATCTTAACTAAGATCTTAGCCCTTATAAACACATAGTAGGATCGACTAGGTAGATAAGGAGTTATAACGGTAGGCACAGGGTGCCGAACGGTAGGCTCAGAGGCCAAATCTGTGATAGCAGAGCTCTGTGGCCATGCTTATGAGGTACCAGATATGTAACCTCAAATATAGATCATGTATCGGTAGCAGTACTGCGAACTCTGTATGTTTATATGGCATGCCATACCCTTAAGCTAACCCCGACTCCTATTATGTTTACCAGGGCCAAGCACTATTAATTCAATGTATCAATGTAAAATGCATACCATTTGAAGCTATTTGAATTCATTTTCCAAGTTACATATATCATATGCCAATATTTACAATATGGAAAACTCATGGCAAATAGTGCAAAACTTTATTGACTTAGCATTTTAATGTAGAAAACTACATTCTGCCATATATTGCATCAACTTTTCAAGTAGTTTAGAGTTATCATTTAACTTCAGTTTCTTCATAAGAAATGTACATTTATGTCTTATCTTTCCAACAAGGTATGATTCATGCAATTCTGGTCATCCTAACTTAAGTTATGAATTTTTCTTTACAAGCTGCTCAATCAGGTCTTAATCAGTCCAGTATTAGTACCTGTTTATAGTATCACAAAAATTATCAGATTCATACATTTCCATACAAATTAAAGCTTACGTATCTTCTACAAAGTTTTAGGTATACTTCTTAGGATTCATTTGGCACTGGTATTAACAAATTTCACTGAGTACATAATTAGTTATAGTATAATCAATACACACTGTTCCGGATGCACTAACTCTGTATCCAGTTTAGGTTCACTTCAAATTTTCATCATCTTACCTACAGATTCAGAATTTGGTCAATTCATGAAAGTTTTAGCTCTTTGTCTTAGCTTTCATTTGGTATATCTTAGGCTTAATTTCAATAACCACACAATAAGTTATAAGAATATCAACACAAGCTGTCCTGTTACAACCTATTCTGCCAGATTTGCACTTTTAGCTCTCATGTTAAATTTCTTTACTCTAAGCCTTTCAAACATCATTTTAACATTCATATAACATATTTATACAATCAAAACAACATTTCCAGCAAGTAAAATCAACCCCTAATTTCACTTATTCATGGCAGAATCAAAGGAAAACAGAAAAATCATACAAACACCAAACCTTTCTTGGATTCCTTCTTTCTTTTCCTCTTCTAATCTCTAGCTATCTCCTTTCCCTTTGATGTTCCTTCACCTAGGTAGATTTATGTCTTAGGAAAGGATTGAATAAACTATAAATTAAAGCTCTATAATGAAAATTCATGCATGAAGAAATGAGAAGATGTTATTTCCTTCACCTTTCTAAGCTTACCTTGAATTTTCAAGCTTGGTGTATATGGAACCCTAAACCTTTCTTCTTCAATTCTTTCACTATATGGCTGTTCCTTAAGCTCTTGATCTTAGGATAGATTTTGGTTAAAGGAAGAAGTTGTTTTGGTGAGGTTTGGCTTGGCTTTGGTGGAAGGAAGACAAAACAAAGCTTTGGTTTTTTTCAATGGGTGAGCTACGGCAATGGTGGAGGAAGAAAGAAGAAAATCCTTTTTCTTTTTTAAATTTTCTTTTTCATTTCTCCTTTCCTTAGTTAGGTGACACATGGAAAGTAAAATTTGACTTTTATGTGGCCTTAGGGAATGTGCTAGCATAACTCTAAACTGCTAATAACTGAATCATAGAAAACTCAAATAAAGAAACAGACGTATTCAGAAATAAAGCAGACAGTGTGATTAGCGAGTCGGGAACGAGTCACTTTCGAAAGGTGCTTAGGGTTTTCCGACGTGCTTGCTTGAGGTGCTTGTTTATATTCGTCATGCTTGCTTAAATGAAAAGGACTTTTAAAGGCTAAAAGCATATTTTAGTAGGTCAATCTATGATTATTGAAAGTTTAAAAAACTAAATTGAAACATGGTAAAGAGTTTAGTGGGTTAAAGTGTAAATATGGAAAGTTAAAACATAAAAGTCAAATTTTACTTTCCATGTGTCACCTAACTAAGGAAAGGAGAAATGAAAAAGAAAATTTAAAAAAGAAAAAGGATTTTCTTCTTTCTTCCTCCACCATTGCCGTAGCTCACCCATTGAAAAAAACCAAAGCTTTGTTTTGTCTTCCTTCCACCAAAGCCAAGCCAAACCTCACCAAAACAACTTCTTCCTTTAATCAAAATCTATCCTAAGATCAAGAGCTTAAGGAACAGCCATATAGTGAAAGAATTGAAGAAGAAAGGTTTAGGGTTCCATATACACCAAGCTTGAAAATTCAAGGTAAGCTTAGAAAGGTGAAGGAAATAACATCTTCTCATTTCTTCATGCATGAATTTTCATTATAGAGCTTTAATTTATAGTTTATTCAATCCTTTCCTAAGACATAAATCTACCTAGGTGAAGGAACATCAAAGGGAAAGGAGATAGCTAGAGATTAGAAGAGGAAAAGAAAGAAGGAATCCAAGAAAGGTTTGGTGTTTGTATGATTTTTCTGTTTTCCTTTGATTCTGCCATGAATAAGTGAAATTAGGGGTTGATTTTACTTGCTGGAAATGTTGTTTTGATTGTATAAATATGTTATATGAATGTTAAAATGATGTTTGAAAGGCTTAGAGTAAAGAAATTTAACATGAGAGCTAAAAGTGCAAATCTGGCAGAATAGGTTGTAACAGGACAGCTTGTGTTGATATTCTTATAACTTATTGTGTGGTTATTGAAATTAAGCCTAAGATATACCAAATGAAAGCTAAGACAAAGAGCTAAAACTTTCATGAATTGACCAAATTCTGAATCTGTAGGTAAGATGATGAAAATTTGAAGTGAACCTAAACTGGATACAGAGTTAGTGCATCCGGAACAGTGTGTATTGATTATACTATAACTAATTATGTACTCAGTGAAATTTGTTAATACCAGTGCCAAATGAATCCTAAGAAGTATACCTAAAACTTTGTAGAAGATACGTAAGCTTTAATTTGTATGGAAATGTATGAATCTGATAATTTTTGTGATACTATAAACAGGTACTAATACTGGACTGATTAAGACCTGATTGAGCAGCTTGTAAAGAAAAATTCATAACTTAAGTTAGGATGACCAGAATTGCATGAATCATACCTTGTTGGAAAGATAAGACATAAATGTACATTTCTTATGAAGAAACTGAAGTTAAATGATAACTCTAAACTACTTGAAAAGTTGATGCAATATATGGCAGAATGTAGTTTTCTACATTAAAATGCTAAGTCAATAAAGTTTTGCACTATTTGCCATGAGTTTTCCATATTGTAAATATTGGCATATGATATATGTAACTTGGAAAATGAATTCAAATAGCTTCAAATGGTATGCATTTTACATTGATACATTGAATTAATAGTGCTTGGCCCTGGTAAACATAATAGGAGTCGGGGTTAGCTTAAGGGTATGGCATGCCATATAAACATACAGAGTTCGCAGTACTGCTACCTATACATGATCTATATTTGAGGTTACATATCTGGTACCTCATAAGCATGGCCACAGAGCTCTGCTATCACAGATTTGGCCTCTGAGCCTACCGTTCGGCACCCTGTGCCTACCGTTATAACTCCTTATCTACCTAGTCGATCCTACTATGTGTTTATAAGGGCTAAGATCTTAGTTAAGATTGATACTTGATTTTGTGAACTTATTAGTGAGTGTTAATATGTTTGCATCTATTACATGCACTAAGCTGTGGTGATTTGCTATGAATAGAAAATGTGCAATAAAGGAAAAAGAAGATGTTTTTATTCTGTTTATCTGTAAACGTGAACTTGTTTACGCTATTTTGTTATTTGTTGTTATCACCCACTGAGCCTTAGCTCAGCGTGTTGGTTTTTACCTCACGCAGGTTGTAGATAAAGTAGGCACGCGAAGTTCATCAAAGGTCTACATCAGATATCAAGGCCATTATCATAGCTGGTTCTTTTGAGTCTCTGAGTCATAGTACAGTTTTATTTTGGCATGTACATATTAAATAGAGTGAGTTGTAAAGATTATGTAATAAAAAAATAGTAAGATATCAAATGACAGTTGTTAGTGTAATTATAAGTGTGATGTTCATATGTATTACAGGTTAAAGTGCTAATGAAACAGAGGAAATTCTGCCGAAAAATTTTGGTTTAGAAATCTCACATTTATTGATGAAAGTTACATGCATTACCTAAAAACTTGGTATTTACAGATAAAAGAAATTGTTTAGTCCTGATATATCTAAAAAGGTATAGTTTGTGACATTTCTTGCTCTATCTACTCTTTGATAGGGTAAGGGGTGTTACATGAACTCATTAAATTTTTTGTTGAATATGATATTGTGCAGAGCTATAAAGAATATGCTATAGAAATCTGTCCTTGCTGTGTGTTGCATTGGCATTTCCTTTCTGTTGCAAATTTTTTTACTGCTCCTAGTAAATTGGTTGTGAATCTACAGGAATTGAGGATGTACAATCCCGAGTACCTGGAAAGACCATACATTGTGGTGCTAAATAAGATTGATCTTCCTGAGGTATGTCCTTATGTAGCTTTGATCTTTTCTTTTCAGATATTCTTATAATTGTTTGTTGCTGTTGGTGGTGTGGGTATATGAAATATTATATCTTCCTGCTGTAATTTTGATATGTATATTGGTTGCTCTTTAGGCAAGGGATAAGCTTCCATCTTTGACTGAAGAAATATCAAGAATTGGTAGTGACAAGGTACTTCTGAGCCAGAAACAATATCTTATGATGCATTTCAACCATTATTTACTGGAGATGATAAATTGTGTTCTCAGGTCAATAATGGAGATAATACTGGTAAAGAGAGAGAGGACCATCCTGCCCCAAAAACTGAAAAAGAAATAGAGGATTATCCAGCCCCTCTTGCTGTCGTGGGTGTTAGCGTCCTGTAAGTTCAATGCACATTTCGTTTTACCCCTATCTTCCTGGACATTGTAAGACAGGGTTGGTTCTGCTATGTACACCAAGCATTGGGGTTACAATTACTATCCATTAGCATGTGCTTGCGAGGGTGGACTTCATTTTTCCTTATACTCAGATTTTCATTATCCAAGCGTTGCCTTTAATGCTATTTGGAAACTCGAGCTTTTTCTTTTTTCCTTTTTTTTTTGCTTTCTCTTCTCCTTTTGGTGTACGTACATTAGCCATGCTAACATGCACACAAAAACAAGCATAATATGCTTGTACCTCATTCCCGTGTTGTTTTGTGTGGAGATGATTAACAAAGAAGAGAAAGAGATCTTGTTTTGGTGGGAATATCAATGATGTTATAACCATTCGTGATTTCCAGTTAATCACAATTATGTTAGTGAATGTGTCATTTTGTAGGAAGATCAATGCGAATCTGCTGATGAAATATCTCTAGGCGAAAAAGAAAATGAACTTGATTTTTCTATTAATGTTCTTTTGGAATGTTTCCAGGAAAGGCATCAAAGTGAATGGGATGTTGAAGGAAATAAGAGCTGCCTTAAAAAAGTGCAGCGATTCTAACAAGGCGTTGGAGCCAAGTGAGGGACGGTGAGAGCATACAAGTCGTAGAAAGTCTTCATCACACTTGAGGCTACCAATTCGTCAAAACGAACCTTACCATACTTCTGGATCAGTGGATAAAAACTCTTAATCAAGTGAAGCACAATTGTTGGTCTAGAGCTGCCAAAAACCTATCCATGCTGGAGATTTGCTTATACGCTGAAGCGCTTACTATAGTCCTTGAATCTCTGTCTTCGTCATATAGATTGGATCCATAGGATTTGGCTTGATTCTCTAGCTCCTGTATAATGTCATCGTTGGTAAATTGTGGCAAATTTTGTATTTGCATATACTGATTTGCAAGGCATAGTCTCTACAGTGTCTGGCTGCTTTCAGGGGCTTGTAAATATTTGATTTCAATTTCGTGGGAAAATTTTACTATTCCGAGATTTTATTAAATTGACAATGAAAATTGTGGAAATGTTGGCAAATTGGGTGTGAAGCGTATATTTCCCCCCCTCATGATGAAAAAAAGTCCCGACATGGGTTGGGTATTGGTATGGGACAATGGTTTACTTGTATCGGGTCCAAATGGCCCCCTACTACGTGGTAGTAATACTTTAAAACAATGGATCGATCAACGCCTATTTAATCGAAGAAAAGTTTGATGAAAATTTTGCACAAATGAAACGTTAGAGGAGAGTATATTAAAAATATATATATATAATTCATTGCTTTACTTATGTTTTATTATATTTTTTTAATAAATGTAAAAAAATTCTCTCTTTTTATATTTTGTATACTGATGTACATTATGCAAGGCAGGGGGTTGTAAATGATCGCAATGTGGATTATAAAATGCTGTGGGAAAGTTTTACCATTTTGAGATTTAATTTACTTGACAACTGAAAATTGTCATATCCATTCCAGGCCAAATGGCCTATTTAGCAAGCACCAAGTACGTAGTAATAATACTTATAACAATGGGTTGATCAACACCTAGCAGAGTGGAAAAAATTCATTGTAGATGCTGTGGAGGAAATTTAATTGAATTCATGATATGCTCTTCAATTTTAGCATATGACTAGGGTGCATGAACAGTCAGGGACTGGATGCCAAATGGAGAGCGATTAAATATTTTGCGAGCTGGAAAAACTCCAAGGGTTTTCCTCTCTGACCCGGAGGGAGAGAGATTCAGTGTACAGTATTTGGATCGTGGGTCCCTGCGCTGGTGCATGAATCCCAAGCCTGAACCTTAATTCTGTGTGCACACACTGAGTTGCTGACTCCCAAGGACCTCCCTGCGTCGGGAGACTGGGGAGCCCCCACGTATCAATAGACCGTTGCTACTTTGTCGTGTTATTGGTTTTGGGAAAGCCAATATGTTCTTATCCATAACCTCTTTACCCCCCAAGCACACCGTCTCCAATAGTAAATGGCCATTAGCCAATCAAAATTAACATAGCACCCAAATCGCACAAGGTCTCATTCTGCTTGCTTGCCACCTGAGCTCGCGTACTGACAAACTCCTTCAGCCAAGTGTGTCTAGTACACAAATCTCAGTTGACACGAGCGTTCTGGTTCTTCTTGCCAAGTATCAGACCAAGCCCACATGGGGACACGTCTCTTGTGATATTTGATGTGCTTATCTCTCCTTGCTGCTGTATAAATACCTGCCTTTCGTTTTCTACAATTTGCTTAACACCATCGGTAACGTTACTTTCGACTTGGATATCTCTTTTTAATATGTCAAAATCAATCATGGGTCCTCTTGGAGAGAAAAAGCAACTCAGAAAGCCTGCACAGGCTAGTTCAAGAAAGGGGTGCATGAGAGGCAAAGGAGGCCCAGAGAATGCACTCTGCACTTATAAGGGAGTCCGCCAGAGAACTTGGGGCAAATGGGTAGCAGAAATTCGAGAACCCAATCGTGGTGCTCGTCTTTGGCTTGGTACCTTCGACACCTCTCACGAAGCTGCTGTGGCTTACGATGCTGCTGCTCGTAAACTATACGGCCCTGAAGCCAAGCTAAACCTGCCGGAGTTGCCCCTCAAAAATAACCAGTTTTCAGCCCCTTCTGGCAATACCCAGGTTTCTCAAATCCAAATGGGAAATGAATCCCAAGTCCTGCATAATTCGGGTGCCACATGTTCATCAAGCAGCAGCACACTGATGAAGCCTAGTGAAATGAATCATGACTCGATTACGCCTCTTTCAAACGAGAACGTGGCCTCGAATAGTAAGGTAGCAGAAAATGAAGGGAACTTAGGGCAAAATCAAGAAGGAACAGACGAGTTATGGGCAAATCTGAACGTGAATTTGCCCTTGTTTGATGATTCAATTTGGGCAGAAGCAGCAATGTCAATAGACTTCCCGGCTATGGATGATCCTGGAATTTTCACTGGAAACCTGATGGATGGAACTGGGTGGGACGCGATGCAGACTCCGTGGTGCATGTAGAAATGCACAGCTCTGGTCTTCTCCGCCCGATGGCCAGCCACGCAGCCACCTCAAGTTTTATGGGCGCAGTCGTGGCTCTTTTATGATGCAGCTATACATACACATATCAGTCACGTGCCCCAGTGTGACTATACTTCAATACTTTCTGTGTAATAAATACTAAAATAATACTAATACTAATAATATTATATACGTTTATTATATAAACGTAAAAATAAAAAAAAAATAGTTTTTATTGTAGACATATGTACAGACAATTGCGGCAGCTAATTAATATCAGCATTTAAATTTCCTGATGAATACTGAAAATATTATATTTTTATATTTCCTTTTTAAAAAATATTTATTAAAAAAAAAACAATTTCATTCTCTTAAGCGATTCCACTGACTTGTTTATCTTTAACCGCTGCTTTATTTATTTTTTCAACTGACATCCATAACGAACTTTCGCTTCCATATTTATTTTGACGAACTTGGAATATTTGAAAGTAAGAGACAGTTGGTGTTGCTCTGAAAAGTGAAATTTATTCTGCAACTATTAAAAAAAAGGCAACTTGTCTGTTGTCTGCACCATTCTTCAGAGCTGTTCCACCAATTGGGTGATTTCCTCTTGAGTGTATGCACTCAGAAAATTTCATCTCTTATTCTTTTTATTTTCTTTCTATTTTTTTTTCTACCGTGGCTATTATTTCAGTTTTTTCATTCTACCATTGAGTTCTATCAGAAAAGTTTGTATTGTCTTTATTTTTTTTTCATATTTTGTATTTAAAAATTATTAACCTTTTAATTTGAATTTCTATAAGGAAGTAAAATGCTTTCTTTTGAATTTTAGTCTATAAATTAATGAACAAGTAATTCATACTATTTGGTTTTATTTTAAAAATAAATATTTTAAAAGAAAACGTGAGTGATTGTGACTACGAAGGAATACACTTTTAATATCATGCTTAATTGTGAAAAATTACAACTGCTATTATTTTTTGTTGGTTTAAAAAAAAAATTAAATTTTTAATAGTTAAATACTTAAAAATATTTCATCCGATTAAACTCTAATAAAATAAATTTAATTATTTATAATTAAATTTAAAATAAATTTAAATTTAAAAAATAACATTCATAATAAATTCAAGTTAAATTCAAATTATATATAATAATCTATTTATATAAATAATTAATTTAATATAAAAAATATATTTTACAATAATATTTATAATTTTTATATATTTTGATTTAAGTTTTAAATTTTAAATTTCTTTTTAGAAACATTAATTTTTAAAATGAAAATTATTAATGAAAAATATTTTTTATATAAATTATTAATTAAAATGTATAAAAATTAAATGCATCTAGATTTTATTTTATTAATAATAATTGAATTTAGAATGAATTCAGATAATTTATATTAATTTTTAATCGAATTTAGAGATTATTAATATAAATTGAGTTCAATTTTGAATAGATTAATTTTCAAGAGTATTCATATTCCTACAAATAATATAAATTGGATTCAATAAATCATAGATCAAAGTAATTAAATTATAAAATTATAAAATAATTAATATATTTAATAACCAATTAAATTTTTAAAAAATTTAATAACCAACTTCACTTTTCCTATGATAATATAAAAACTCATAAACACATAAATTAAAGTATGCATTATTACACAACTAATTTTGAGTTTCAAACAATTCATTATATTCACCTTTTTCCAATTTACTTCAAAATTAAAGTAGTTAATGGTTACTATAGATGTCAACCATCGTACGTTCATTTTTTTCTAAATTTAAATCACATTTCAACTATATCATTATAATTATTAATTATATATTTTTAATAAAAAATATATGTAATTAATATATATAAATATATTATACTACTAATATGTGAGCCACTCATATAATATAATTAAAATTTATAAAATAATTAATATATTTATAATTAAAATGATATATATAGAGAGTAAACTAATTAAATGATTTATATCTGTTAGAAATTTCTAATAATTAATTCGATTATATAGTTATTATATAATATTTTTAATAATTAAGAGAGATATATTTAAATTAATTTATAAAAATAATTAAATAATATTAAATATAAAAATAATGAAAAAAGAGTGTATATGCACACAATAAATCAAATTTTTATTATATTTAAAACAACTCTCAAATAACTATTTTATTTATATTTTTCTTTATTTATATTTTTTATTAATATATTATTTAACATTTATAAAATTAAAATTTGAATTCATCAAATAAAATCCTATAATTTTAGTAATACATATTATAAGATTATGTTGAAATTACATAAAATAAAATAAATAATATAATATAATCATAATATTATTAAAATCATTATAATATATATATATAATTAGTTCATAATTACGAGTTGATTCGATTTCAATACAGTTATTAATAAAAAATTAAAATTAAATAGTTAAACAAATTCATCAATTTTTTTTTCCATTCCCATACAAAATTTCAATTGGATTTGATTTAAAAAAATGGCGCAGCCCTACTGCATGCTATGCCACCACTCAAATATGAAAGATTCATTTCCATGTAAGGACTTGTATATATGGCAAGTTACACTGTTACCATTACTCATATAACTATTTGATATTATTTTTTGAAGCTTCACTTTTTCAATTTATAGAATGTATTTCATCCATATGTCTAATTTTTATTGGATTATTATTTCATTTATGTAGCCTTACATGAAATGACAATCTAGTCAAATATTTCTGTTTCTATTTAATTCTAAAAAAAAAAAAATCAGTTTTAATATCTTGAGTTAGTTAAGAACATAAAATTTAGTAAAACAGAAATAAAATCTATTATAATCCTTTAAAATTCTCAAATTCTAAGAACTCTAACCTCAATGGCCTATCCAACACAAATTTCCATTTTTCTTATCAAACTTTTAATTCAATTCAGATAGCAACACAAATCTTTTCAATTCGGCTCATAAAATAATATCCCAAAATCCAAAGCAACAATAAATAACAGTTAGCTCGTTTCTGTCTCTGTCCAAACCCAGTGAATAAGTTTTCCAAACTTGATTGGTCGTAGGGTGAGGTTGGTCTCAGTCATCGCTTGTCTAACATGAATTATACTTTTGTAATAATTCCCATCTATCTGTGAATTTGAACCATCAAGTTCATACGTATGCGTTGCTCTCTTGGAAAGAGAAAAGAGTGAAATTTTTATACTTAATAAGCAAAAGATTTTTTGAACACTATGATAATGCAAGGACGAGGACATAACTTGTTGCGGCAAGCGAGTATATTATCTATAGCGAAGATTGTGAAATGGTCAGTTTCTCATAATGTAGCTATGGATGATTCTTCCAAGGAGCTCCTCCAATATCTGTTGATCAACAATACAGAATCGGCTTCCACAGCGTACCCATCTTGATTGCGGTGCCAACTGAAATAGGCATGAGTCCTGTTCTTTATATCAAGAGTACCGTGTCCAAAGCTGGCTTCACGGAAAGCTGAGTAGCTTGGCTGTGGTTCTGTCATTCTGGATGATGAAAACAACCAATTACGAAATGCAACATCACACTTTCTATTCAATATGGGCTGATCAGCCCTGAAATAATAACAACAACAGTAACAACTTACTCTGTCACTAATCCTTCTAGATTTCCTCCATCTCCAATGGTTATGTAAACTGGAGCAGATTGATCACTCACGGGAGTGCACAACCCATTTACGATATCGTATGCGATATTTGATACTCGTTCCTGCAATGCAAAATTATTAAAGTTTCATAATGCATCATTAGTTTATATCAAATTTTCCTTCTCTGCTAATTTGGTTCTGTTGTTTTAATATTTCAACAGAACAATTTCCTCATAAGCATACATTAAACAGAGCTTAACTCAGGAGTCCTTGCACTTACAGATCGTTCATAGGCATGAACATGACCAGCAAAGACAACATCAACTTTGTGCTCCACGAACCAAGCTTCATACATCACTCTCATGGTTTCCCCTTCCATATAATGATGTGCATAACTGTTATACATTGGACAATGCATAAGAACAATAAGCCATGGTGTCTCACTCCTGTTCACTTTAGGCAGCTCCTGTTCTAGCCATTTGTATTGTGGAGTGTACTTCCCTGCAATAAATGTTTGAAAAAGAATTTCAAGTTTCCCAGAAATTTTGCATCTTTCATATCTAGTAACAATAGAAGTGTGTCATAGGCATTAGTTTCAGAAGCTACTCCTTGCAAATCCTACAATAAAGTGGATAACCAATGGCTAATATAGAAGTTCGCCAAAATCAACTCATATATATTCATCCAATTTTTATCTCAGTCTATGTTCTTTGGAAAAAAAAAAGCCTCAAGCTTGGAGTGAAAACCTCAAATCATTACCAAATGCTGAGTAAGAGGACATGACAATGATATATGTTGAAGCTCTCTTGATGGAATACCAAAGAGGAGATGTGCTTCCAGATGCAGTATATGGGACATGATATCTGTGCAAATAAGGCTTGAAGGGCATAGGTTCACCCTGCAACAGCATTGGCCTTCTTTAATAAATTAAAAATTGACAATCATGTTTGAAATATTAAGTGAAAAGGGATATAAGATGCTTACAAATTGAGGAGCAAAATCAAGTTCATGATTCCCTGCGGTCCAAATCCAAGGCTGATAGGCAGCATTCCTTTCAATAAACCTTCCCCATGTATCCCACCTCACATTGTCATGAAATGGATAATCATCTGCATAGGACAGGTCTCCAACGAACAATATTGTCTGTCCCTTTATAGGATTAAACTCATAATGGGTAAGCGTTTGATTGGAGTCATGGGTTTGGCCAAGATCCCCTGCTCAAAATTTTAGATGCAGTAAGATCACTATCTTACAGAAAATGACTAACTATTAAAAATAAAATAAAGCCAAACTACCTATAAGGCCAAAAGTATAAGGAACATCTGGGCCGGATTTAGGAGGGGTGATGAACCAAAATCGCCTGCTTGCTTTTCCAGTACCAACCTCATAGTAATATTTAGTGTCAAACTGCAAACAATAAAATCCGATTAATTTTGCTTACGCAGATTATAGGACTTCAAAGCCAAAGACACAGTGATGTATCAATAGTGAAACTCCGAGCACATACCTCCAAATCCTTGATGGTGCAGTGATGAATGTAACCAGAAGTATAATTGAAGTACTTGTACTTAACAACTAAGCCATCTGCACGATTCTTGAGCTCACTATTTTCAGCCCAGTAAATCACTGTTCGTGAACCGGGTTCATCTGGAGTGACCCAAGAGACAATCACACTGTTTGCTTCATAATCCCCTTGTGTTATATGAACCTTTCATCACAAGAAAATACGCTTCAGAATCAGAAATCAAGAACCCACTAAACCCACCTTGAAATGGAGGGAAAAATTGAAAATTTGGGGAAAGCAAAAACCCTACAGTAGCCTGATTAACACTACAGTACATGAGATGGAAGTGAAGAAACAGAGGCATACGCACCTGTTGAGGAGCATTATAACCAGGAGGTACTCTAAAGACATCGCTATCTAAAGGCATATCAAGAGACAAGTCATCGTTTCTTACAAAAGTGCTTGTTCTTCCACCATTAGAAATCTCTGCAAAGCTCACAACAAGAACAAGAACAAGAACAAGAAAAGAGTTCCATCTAACTTCCATCTCTACCTTATAATCCTCAAATAATTTCTCAGCTTCTAAAGCGTCACAGAATGATTATGGGCAATAATTGAATACTGAAGTTATGTTAACAGAGAGAGGAATATCCACAGTTTGATACGAATCTGAAGAAGGATAATCTATAATCTATAGAAGTGTTGATTACTTTCAATAAGCTAATGGTAATAATGGAATCCATTTTATGGCAGTGAGGAACTTCGTACACGTATGTCTATCTGTCAGTCAAAAGGACTCATACAGAACAGATTTGCCATTTATTATCTGAGAAAATTTTAGATTATATTCGGTATTCTTTTAATTGTTTGAGAAAATGATTTAACATTTAATTCAACTTAATTATTTATCTAAAAATTTTAATTGTTTATTTTTTTTATTTCAATTAATTAAATTTTATTTTAAATAAATTAATTTGATTAAAAAATTAATAAATTTAATTTCTTAATTATTTTATTTAATTAAGGAATTCAGTTTTTTATTTTCAGATAAGTTAATTTTAATTAAAATTTTAAGTTAAACTAGATTTTAAAAAATAAATGTATTAAATTTAAAGCTTCTGAATAAGTATAAGAATAAAATTAAATATCTAACCAAGAATTAATTAAGATTAGTTTCACCTCTAATTAAATATAACAATTTATTATGTTATATGTATTATACATACAGTGATGAGAGTAAGACTTCTTTTTATTGTCTGCGTAGCTCAATTTTCTGTTTAATATAGTTTGAAAAATTCAAGGGGATTAAGGAGTATACACATATTTTTTTTTCTCAAAATTAATTAATAATTTTTTTAAATTAAAAATATCTATACGATAAAAATATTTTTTTAATTAAATACACACATCTTTATATATAATAAATAATTAAAAAGTTAGTATTTATATGAAGGCGTGTTTTCTTTAATTTTTCTTTTTAAAGAAAATAAATTTTATAGGTCAGCAAGCAAATATTCATTATGGTCATGAGATCAGAGTATCCCATATAATAGGATTGACAGAGAAATATTTAAATTTTGCTAAAATATGAGCTAATATATTAGTTTATCTTAAAGAAGGCAAGTTTGATTGTTTCCAATAGAGTTGGTAAAGGTTAGGAGAGTAGAAGAGATTATGCGGATACCCTAAGGCAAATAAAAAATAAATAAATGTTATTGGATAATCTTACTAGAGGAAAGATTTTGCTTATTCAACAACAGATAAGATTCTCTTTTCTCTCAAACTTGGTGATATATTCTTAATCACAAAGAAATGAATAAGAGTATAGACTGACTTAGTCAGACATGATCTTGGTTTTGCAACCCAGGGCGGCACTTTGAATATTTCTCACTTCGTTTATACCAACAGATTTCGCCAGTTTTAGCCTTATTGTACACTTTCTTAGGAGACCATGTGTCTCTCTTATTCAGCGCCAGATTTAACATTTATACTATGTCCGAGGCCGGCAACATAATAAGTCCAGCCACAAACATGGGAGGAAGCTCCAAAATTAAGGTTAAAATGTCACATCGACACGAGAATATATATTGTATGCAACACAAGCTGACCTCTGATACTTATATGACGCACCATAGTAACACTTGCTAGTCAAATACGTTGCTCTGTTGCCACTTGCAGAGATAACAGATACTACTCAAGAGAGCTTGATATCTCCATCTTCAAATGGATACAATTCATTCCTCCGGTGATCCATTAGACAAGTCCTTTATGCAGCCATCTATGGAGAAATTCGTAGAACAACAGAGCCAAGCTGATAATGAAGTAAGTAATTTCGCCTTATTAATTAATAGCGTTAACATTCCTCGGCCTCTCACGCTTGCTGGAGAGGATTTTGCAGGAGGAAACACAGCCGACCACACTGGTCAGCAATGGGTGTGTTGATTATCGAGGCAGAATTGCAGATAAGAGGACTACAGGAGGATGGAAAGCTTCTCCATTTATCATTGGTTAAGAACTAGCTATAGCCAAAATCATTTTGCTAGCTATAAAGGAAAAAGTTTAGAAGATTTAATTGTCATGTATATGGAGATTGAAGTTAATTAATTTTTTGTGGTTGCAGCGAATGAGGTGGCTGAAAGGTTAGCTTTTTTCGCAATAGCTGTGAACATGGTGGCTTTCTTGGTATCTGAAATGCGACAATCTCTTCCAGCTGCTGCTACTCATGTGACTGATTGGATGGGAGCTGCCTATGTTCTTACTATCCTCGGAGCTTTTTTAGCCGATGCTTATTTTGGCCGATTCAAGACCATCATTGTCTTCTCTTGCATCTACGCTGTGGTAAGAAATTAATATATGCAAATGCAAGGAACATATGCTATTCTCTTGCATACTAAAGAGTACCCGTTAATCTCCCACAGTTCAGTATGGTGACTGGCATTGGTTTTTCTAATATTTCAGGGGATGGTGTTATTGACACTCTCAGCCTCCATAGACAGCCTTCGTCCGCCACCATGCACAGCGAAACCATGCACAAAAGCAACCGATGGCCAAAACACATTCCTCTTCTTTGCACTTGCTCTCATAGCCCTTGGTACCGGGGGTATCAAGCCGTGTGTCTCATCATTTGGAGCCGACCAATTCGACGAAGCAGACAAGAAAGAAGTGAGGAAGAAATTTGCTTTCTTCAATTGGTTCTTTTTTGCTATAAACATGGGAGCACTCTTGGGTATAACAATAATGGTGTACATAAAGGAGAAGAAGGGATGGGGCTGGGGCTTTGGGGTGCCTACAGGGGCCATGATGGTTTCTATCATTATTTTAGCAGCTGGTATACGTCACTATCGTTTCCAAAAGCCTATGGGGAGCGCTTTCACCAGGTTTCTTCAAGTCATGGTGGCTTCTACGAGGAATCATTTGAGAGGAGTTAAGTTGGGAGCTGAAGTCCAGCTTTATGAAGTCAATGGTGAGGAGTCTGATATCAGAGGTGCTCGAAAGCTTCCACACACCAGACAATTTACGTTAGTACTGCCATAACCTGTTAACTTCTGCAATTAATCTATAAAAAATCGCTCTTCTTGAATTAAACGCTCGAACTACATCGCTTACATTAATTATTGGCGCAGGTTCTTGGACAAGGCTGCTGTTGTTACAGACCCAGAAGCCAACACAGGAAATCGATGGAAACTGTGCACAGTAACACAAGTTGAAGAATTCAAGTCCCTAATTAGAATCCTCCCAATATGGGCATCCACAATTGCTCTATCCATTTCCTTTACCCAACTCGCAACCTTCTTCACCAGCCAAGCCAACATCATGGACAGAAAACTCTCCTCCAACTTCACTATCCCAGCAGGTTCTGTGACCGTCTTCAGTGCCATCAATGCCCTGATTCTCGTACCCATCTATGAAAAACTGATCGTTCCAATCATAAGTAAATACACAGGCCACCAACGAGGCATCACATCATTGCAACGCATGGGTGTGGGTCTATTTGTTTCAATCTTTGCCTTGGCTTCTGCTGCTTTGGTGGAGAAAAAGAGACGTGACAGCTACAGCCCATCAGATATGAGCGTGTTCTGGTTGTTTCCACAATACTTTTTAATAGGCACAGCAGAGGTTTTCACCTATGTGGGGCAACTAGAATTTTTCTACGATGAAGCAACTGATGGAACTAGAAGTATCAGTAGCGCATTGTTTCTTTCTGAGATTGGAATTGGAAGTTGGTTAAGCACAGCAATAGTTAAGATCATTGAAAGAACAACTGGTGGAGAAGAAAAAGGATGGCTAAGGGATAATCTTAACAAAAGCAGACTTGATTATTTCTACTGGATATTAACAGCCATTAACGGGTTTAATTTCTTCATCTATTTGTGGGTTGCTTGGCGTTACAAGGGGAGGAGCAGAGCAACTAGGAGTGTGATTGATGAGTCCTTATTTAAGGCCATTGGTGATGGTGGAGCAGAGAAAAGGGAGGATAATAAAGGGGAAATTCAAAGCATAGCCTTCTAACTAAATTGAATTTCCTTTTACCTAAATATTCAATTTATCCTGTCCAAAGTAAAAGTTCGTTTAATGGTGTTATATACATGTAGCTTCTTCTTCCCTTTTTTTTTTTTTTTTTTTTTTTTTTTCTAATGTTGTTTTTACTTGGGAAAATTTGAAATTTGTACAACTAGAGGGTCGTGTGGCAAAATAAATAAATTTAAAAAAAAAATAAAAAGAGTGAGATTTCATGTGTTATTCTTTTATGGGCTTCCGCATTACCAACTCCTGTTTTTTTGGGCTCACATTTTCGTTATTCCGATCCATTATATGGGCCTGGGCTCAATTGAACGTAGATTGATATTAATTAGAGCTATCTAATAAGTTTAACTAAATTCCAACAGCTTTTTAAGCCCGTTGCAGCTCGTGTTGACCTTCTGTTAAATTTTAGTGAAACAGGAGTTGAAGAGTTCCAAATCTGTGTTCGTCAACGGTGGTCGGAAAAAATAGGTTTAGGTTGCAATCTGCAGGCCGCTTGGCTTTTTGATGCAATATGTCGCTGTTCCTGTCATGAGTCCAACCTTATTCAAAATTCATGATGGTTGTTAGACTTTTTTAACGTTGAATTTGGGATGAAGATTATCTCATAGCATCTGGAAGACTAAAAATAAAACACGAAAGCGTTAAAAAGAAAGGTAAAGCAAGATAATAAATTAAAGATGGTCATTCACATTTACATCATTAAATCACCACTGCTTTTGGAAAAGCTCTTTATTAATTATATGATGAGATAATGGTGTGGATCCTATAATAAAGATAGTCTTACCTAGAATTTTGTCTGTTTGCTCTTGCCTTTATTATTGCTAATTACCTAATAGATAATGGCCTTTGAGTGGAATTTTTATCAAGTTTCTCAATTAACTTATATTTTTCTTTTAACACTCTCGTAGTTTGATAAAGACATCATTTTAATTTCAAATATCTCAACTTTTAAATTAGAAATAACTTAATTCTATTTACTTTATCAATTTTTAAATTAAAAATAACTTAATTCGTGTAAACGAGTGTATAAGTATATATTGTTATTTTAATTTTAAATTATAAAATAACTTTATATGATGTAGGAGTAAAGTGAAATATCAGGTTTTAGACATAAAAATTAAGTTATTCTAAAATTTGAAAATTGGAAAGTTAAATAAAAAAGATAAATTAAGGAGATAAATTAATACTATTTAAAGAAAAAATAAATAAGAAAAATTAGCATTTTGACCATATATATAATAAATGATAAATTTAATGAATTGCCGACCAAAATTATGTTTAGGGGCGAAAGGTTATGATGGCAGTACAAAGAAGTCGTGGGTCCATTAGATTCAAACCACGATGAACTGTGAGCATAGCTATGATTATAATGTGCATATCCTTTTTTTTTTTTTTTTTTTCAAAAACAAACCATATTTTAACATATAAAAAGCATAAAGGGGTTGGTTTCAGGCCTCACAGGGCCACATGAAAAGTAACAAATGATCATCATTTTCATCCCCTCAAAATCTCCCCCGTCCTCAACCTCCTACTAAACCAAGGCCAAAAAAAAAAAAAAAGAAATAGAACAACTTCTTCATACACACACAAGCTTTCTTGATAAGTAGTGGCTTGTTTTTTAGCTTTTGCTTGCTTTTCCAGCCAACTGGGTCGTTAAAGGTAGGGTTTTGCTGGTCAAACATTTTCCGTTGACGGAGGGAGCAGTGGCTGAGTGAGGGACGTCTTGATGTGAGCTTGTGGCCTGAGGTTTGCGTGCTCTGGCGCAGACTGGATCACTGCACTTTCCTTTGCTGCAAATTTCTTTTCTTCACTTTTGCCCCATAGAACAAGGTATAATCCAATTATTATTAGCACTGCCCCAATGATCCTGTACATCCACGTCCATAGCAAACACAAGTAGATTCCCATCAGTCAAAAAGATTCAAACTTTGAATACTGTTCAGTAATACTCTTTAGCAGTTCTCTGTCAGTTTGTCTTAAACTTTTTACCTCACGCTTTTTCTTATTCTGTCCGCATGTGTGACAGTGCAATTTAGAAATATATATATACAATTAAATTAGTATCTAATAATACAATTTATACTTAAATCATAGTCGTTGATATGATATTAAATTATTAAATTATTAATTTAACAAAGGAATGAATTATTAAATGGATGCATCCAGTGTAAGTAAAAACTACTATTGGATGCAAAGAAATAAATAGAGAAAAAGGACCCACCCTCCGAGATAGAACTCTTCGGCTAAAGCAATGGAAGCCATAATGGCGACAACAAGAGTCTGAACAGGTTGATAAACAGCGACGAAGACAGGGCCACCTCTGTCAATGCACCATATCTGTACAGCGAATGCAATCCCTGATGCCACCACTCCCTGCAATTTTCCACACAAAATTTTCAAAAAGAAGCTTCTCTCTCATTTCGTTTTCAGAAAAACACCCACCACTCTTAATTATTGCATATCCACTTTTGTATCATATCATATAATACATATAACAAATAAAAACAAGCTTACAAACATAGCTATTAGCATTTAGCAATATAGCAACTGGCTTCGCACATGTTCACAGGCTACAAAGTCAGCGAGTCATCCTTTCATTTCTGCTGGAATGAGAACTATCAGGCTTTTCAACCCTCTCCAAAGTACATACACGGGGATAACTCTATTTGTTCTTTGACTACACATCGTTTCATTTGAATTTTATAAACAAAGGCAGGGAAAAAACAGAAAAAGAAAAAACTTATGATTTGGATTCTTAAGTATATAAGGTAGGATTTTGATACATAAATTAATACATTAAGTATGTTGAAAAAAAAAAAAAAAGTCGAAACGTATGATTGTTCCAATGACTTGGCCATCGTATATTATATTAATTAAGGAACAGCTTTACTAAAAGGAAAGGAGATAATTAATCAAGTCAAAAGAAAAAAGGAAAAAAGCAAGGAGATAGTTAAGGATATGAGTACTAACTGCATAGAGGATGGTGAAGAGTTCTCCTCCGGAGTGAAAAATCCAAGCTTGTGGATCCCTCTCAGTGAAGGCAGCAATGATCAAGAACTGTATAAGCCCAAAAAAGCATGTATAAGAGGTGACAGAAAGCCTGGCTGGGTATTTCTTAAGAACCGGAGCCTGCAACACTAGCCACCCGGACCAGGACAAGCAATGGCCAATAAGGTAGATACAACCCAGGGTCCAGTTCTTGCCCCTCGCATCTCCAAGAGAAACAAACATCTGTGTGCTGGGTCTGTCTAGCCGTGGAGCTGGGCTGTATATGACTGGACCCTTGTATAAAGTGATAACTGTGGCCCCTGCTACACAGCAGATTGTTCCTACTATTTTTCCAATTCCATCTTTTCTGTTTAGCCTCACTTTCTCTATCCTGCAATATATAACAAAGGAAAAGAAAAACAAGGGTAAGATACTGCAGAAAATATTATTAAGGCCCTACAGAATCATGAGGAAGATGGGGGCTTTACCGGAGCAGGGCTGCCATGAGAAAGGTAATGGCTGGAACGGAGTTTTGGATCGCTGATGCGAAGGTGGGTGAAGTGTTATCTAAGCCCAGCAAGTAGAATCCTTGGTTTGCTGTTATTCTGTTCACGTAGGACCAAAAAAAAAAAAGATGAAAAAGAGAATATTTTTAGTTTGCTGAGAATATCTCTATATATTGATGAATCGTTGCTTTATTTCTTTGGTTTTTTTGAATATTTATCATACCCTACTAGCGCCAGGAGAAAGAACTGAATGAGGAAGTTAAGAGTAATGGCTGGCCTCTCTTTCCTGAACAAAAGAAAAATACAAGCACGTGTCACATATCATATAAGTCATTGTATGGAGATTAAGATTTGCTAGCAGATATAGTATGACTGCGAAAGAGAGAGATATATATATACTTTTCAAGAAAATATGCAAAAGGAAGTAGCAGGAGCAAAGCTATGATGTTCCTGTAAACTGGGAAGACAAGCTTGCTAATTCCCATATTAAGGGCAGCCCTAGAAACGACATGAAAGCCAGCATAGCCAAACTGCAAGGCCAACATGGCCAAGTGCAGCTGAAGTCTCTCAGGAACCGAACACCACATTCTTCTTGAAGAGATGGAACCTCCATTGTCAGCCATTGAAGCACCAAACTGAAGAAACAAGGGAAGGGAAGTTGTGGAGTGCAAGAGAAGAGTGGAAGGTATAAATATAGTTGGAGGGGGTGAGAGTAGAACGTGGAGAGTATGGCCCACAGTGGGCCCGGGTAGGGCCTAAAAAGACGTTGTCAACTGTTAACAGCCTTCAAATTTCATTTGGTTGTCTCCCACATTCTTCTCTATTTCCACCCTCCTCATCCTAATCAGCTGACAAGACAACCCCCAATCGCACCAGGCTCCAGCTAGCTAAGCTAAGCGACTACTATAGTGCATGAAATTAAAGAAAGGCAAAGTGAAAGTGAACGAGGGAGGGAGAATATGATCCACGGCTACTGTTTAGGATCCATGCCATTAATGATGAAAACTTAAGGAAGGGGATGAGCCGCCATTGATAGATAGTGCCCACGAGGGGAAGTGGGTATCCCGTGCCTTATCATCCCATGAAACTAAGATTGGCACGGTCTGGTATCAAGATTTATTTATTTTTTTTATGGTTTACAATTTAACAAAATGATTAAAATTAACCCTTCCCTTAGAAATTTAACATGATAAATTAATTTTGTTATCCCACATTCATTAGATAAGATAAATATATTTTATTTAGAATTTGAGTAATCATCCCGTTAAAAAATAGAGCTGGACGAAATAATCGTGTGAAATTAATCTAAAAAAAATATTATTGTAGTCATTTTACTTAAGCTGCTTGTTTAATTAATCTCTCTTTTACTAAAGAAAAACTCAAATAAATGCCATAGGACTTAAGAATCTTAAGCCATATTATATTTATATACTGACACTATTATTGAATTATTTATCTATTTAGATTCACATTAAATAATAATGTATCCACAAAAATGTTTATATATATAAATTATATTTCTTATGCGAAGATTCAAGATATTTTTGAAAAAATTCTTATGTATATATATTCATTTAGGTTTGATTCGGAGGAAAAATTAAAATTTTTTGGAAAGGGCGCTGGTTTAGTTGGATGAGAATACATGTATAAGATAAATAGAAGAGAGGTCGCTTTTAGATGAGGAGAGGGCTCACCATTACCAAAAAAAATGGAAAACGGGGGGAAGAAGGCCCCACCATTGTTCATGGAAGAGAAAAATCGTACCTCACTTTGTTATAAAAAAGGAAAAGGTAGGAGAGAAGAGGAGGAATCCATCTTTTTTTCTGCTCCTTTTATAAACAAGAATGATGAAAAAGCTTCACAAATTAATATTAATTAAGTGGATTAAATGATGATGATTAGTATTATAAGATGTTGATCGTGTGGAGGACCTAATGAAGTGTTTCCACTGCAAAAAGTCTCCTGAAATGAATGTGGTTGCTTTCAGAGACATGGTGCCACCCTCCATTGAGACCATCATCATTCTAAATTTTCAAAAAAAGAGGATATTAAGCCTTTTTTCATCTTTACAAAGTGTTTTATCTGACACCAAATGCCTGCTTTTGCAAATTTCTATTGCTTAGCATCTGGGGTTTTGAAAGAGCACAACTGGGTCTGACCCGAGTTGCATGAACCAGTTGGACGCTATCCTGACCAATCCAGTTGGGATCTTAATTGCATTGGCACAGCTTCTTTCTCTTTTGGGTTGCATAAGTACATGCTTCACAGCTAGGGTAGATTTTCTCTGCACGAGTGGATCTTCTAACTCTCTTTCTGGTCGAGGCTTGAGTCGAGTTGTTTGGCCCCAATTAATTTCCATTAACTAAATTAAAGGGAATATTACAAAAGAGTTTCTTAAGTTAAGCAGAATTTCCATATTCGCCCATGTTATTTAATAATCAAAAGATATATATATATAATGCATGAGTATGTCGCTCATCCCCACCACGGAAACTCAGGTAATCCAGCTAACCCAGCATGGTCTTCTCTCATAAGTCTCTTCACGAGTTTTTTTTTATTTTTTTATTATTTTCAGTAAAATTTAAACTCAAAATCTTCTAATTTTAAAAATAACGTCAATATCAATTAATTTCTCATGAAATATTTTAATTTACTTGAAAAGTAAAGTAATTAAATCAAATATGGGTGTCAATTTTTATTTTGATTTTAATGTGGAAAGTAGCAGAAAGTAAGAGGGTATCGCAACGTAAATTTCATTATAAAATAAATAGTGGACTTCCATTTTCTCTATGATTCGGCTTGTATTATTAGTATTTAGAAAAGGCAGAAAGATACCATATATATAGACCACCTACAAAATATAGTATGCGAGTGAATATCCATTCAGACCCCTTCTGGTGATCTCTTTGCCACTGACACCAACACTACATGTGCAGGATGGAGACGTGGCACTTTGACAGCACGAGTTACGGTCCACGAATACTGCTGCTTATTCTTGGATAGTAATTTTTTTTTTTTTTAAGAAAAAAAAAAGATACGAGTAATTATAAGAAAAGGCAGGTTAATTAATCCAGACGGTGAAAGCTAATTACTTATGAGGCCGAGCACGCAGGCATGCAGCTCTACCTTGATTTCTAGTGCCGTAAGACAAATTATTACCAATTATAATGTTTTCTTTTTTTTTTTTCTTTTTGCTTGAAATTAATTATAATGTTGTATTAACTTTTTCTTTATTACAATTATTAAGTTTTTCGTTGCCTAACCTTTCTTTAACTTTCAATAAGCATTTTCGCCCACCCATGGTTGAAAAAAGGAAGAAAATATATGAGATGGGTCAAGTTAATTGAAGGCTTGAATATATGAGAAAGAGAATGATGGACAAATTGAATGGTTTCTAGAATCGTTTTCATCACGACCTAACTACGATGTAGAGCACTTTGAGGACAACGTGAGTCTTTTATGTTCCCACTGATCATTTATGCATGGGCGACAAAGGTGGCTGCCCCTGCATGGATGATTCCATATCATCTGAATTATGGCTTCTGCTGGTGATAAGTCGCCTTCAAAGTTGGTTTCAATATACCATTGAATCTTAATCACGATTAACTAGTGTTCTAGTTTTACACGTTCAAAAACTTAGAAGGGTCTTAATCAAAAAATCAAAAATGCATATTTTGATATAAGTAGATATTTTTTCAGATTGGAACCTTTAATTATATGGGTATTGTTTGGTAAGTACAATTATAATAAGAAAAACTATGTGTCACTTGCTGAATCTTAGCCCCATCTTCAACAGTAATGGAATGGGTCATATTGCAGCAGCAGCGTGTGAATTGGATTAGGTCACTTGCCCAGTGTGAGTGACATTGATTTAACGGGGAAGAAGATAAAAGGCATAATGCAAATTGTATCAACTGGTGGGGGTGACAACTCCTATATTAGTCCCCAGCTGGACCAGATCCTCCATCTCTTTTTTCTTGTACAATTACATGTATTAGCCACTTGTCTTCATTTAAAATTTCTAAAATTTAAAAAACATTGGTGCTAATCCATGAGAGATGGAGGTAGAGATTAAAATTTTGCTCAGATCAGCTCAAATTCGTAAGCCGATATACATTCAGTTAAGGAAAAAGCGATATATTAATTAAAAATTATGATATTTTCCACATTTAAAATTTAAATATATTTTAACGTATATAAAAAAATTCTTATAAAAAATAAAACATTATGTGAGTAAAATTTTCTATTAATTAAATCGATGTATTTATAATGATTTCTTTTTAAATTATTGATTGTAGTGAATCTTATATTCTAAAGAATTCATGGATTTTCTTCAAAAGTATATATTACACATTGCCAATTCTTAAAGATTCTTGAAGCATCGTGGCCCCGACAAGATAATTGAACCATAGAGCGGCCACCTTCTCTTTATTTTGTTGAAAATTCCCTTCTGAGGTGAGGCAAAACAAAAGCTTAGACGTTATCTTAATTAACCTCTCCAGATTATTTTTAAAATCATGATCCAATAGAAATTAATTCAATTTATTTTATTTTTTACAAAATAATCTAATAATTTCAATTAAAAAATTAAAATAATATTCAGTTTACAATTGTTGGATTAAACTACTTTTAACTTTAAATTAAATTAAATAAATACAAATATTTGGTCATTATTCTATCACAAAAAAGGTATAATTGTGGGGAGAGGATTATTCTTTTTGCAAACTTCCAAAAACATGGCAAATCAGTATCTAGGCATACATCAATAGATTAGGTTAGGTTTGGCCATTTTCATAAAGAAGTTAATATACCCTTTTTCTGATTAACCAAATGTTCACATTTATCTAGCATTCATATCAATCAATGGAAGTGTAGATTTAGATTGAGATGTTATAGAACCAAACCAGCAGGCAATAAGAAGGTAGCCCCAGCTAGCTTTTGTTTGGAAAGATCCCTCAAGCTTTAAGTGGGTTGGCACTTTTCGAGTTTTCAGTAGCTAGCAGTGAACACGCTAGCGATCGATATCTTCTTTATTGGTTTTGTTTAGATGTTGTGGTACGTAAAGTGATTCCACCCACCACCTCACTCAACTATAAGAGAGGTTAATAAGACATAGATATTTGGTGAAAATAATTTCATATGCCCTTTTCAACAGAGACCCAGCATGATTAGATAGCTTCTTTTAACTTCACAACGACCATCTGCCACTTATTCTTAGCCTTATTCTTTCTAATACAACATAAATAAAGTTTTCATCATGTAAATTCAAGATTTTTCTACATAAATTTTATCACATTTATGTAAATTTAGTCTGGATAAAAATTATCCATATTATATATTTATACTATAAATTTATATAGATTTAGTCTAGATAAAAAATTAAAACCTAGCCACTATACCTTCAAAGGGATAAGACTGTTGTTGGCCAGTCTCTCTCAAATGCTTGTAAATCGAAAACCATGGTCTATGGAGGCAATAGACATGTATACCTACAAGATCAAGCGAAGAAAAATAAGGACTTATACCCTTTATTTGAAATCAAAAATTTCCCAAGAATTCAATTTAATTCAATTTTTTTCTATCACTTTCCTTATTTAGAATAAAAAAATTATTTTTTCTTTGACTTACAAAATTTTTATTTTAAAAGAAAATAAAAACATGCATAATATTACAATAATTTATTTAAATATTTTTCTTACAAAATAAATATTTGAGGGAAAACTCTTTTTTTGTCCTGTCAAAATCCAAATTTGCCCTAATGCCTTATATTATACAGTGTGTGCCTATAGAAAATCTTTGCAAGGTAGCTAGATTGATCATTTCCCCACAGATCTTGGAGACATCCAGAAAATATGGAACCTGTGAAATCCCTAGATGAAACCAGACACCACCAAACCTGTCTTAATCTAACAATGGAAAAATGAATATTGTATTAGGCAATAAATTCCACCCTTAGAAGCACCAGAGGCTAATGGCAAATGATTTTCTTTAGGGGCCTCATAGCAGAGAACACAAAATAAAAATTATAAAGGTGCTTATCTATCTGGTAGGATGGATGGATGGATATGTTTGATCTAATAAGGAAGAATGTTATCATGGATAATGGACCACTCTTTGCTTATTCCCGATCACAAAAACACCTTTCTCTAGCCTATGTATCTCTCTCTTCATTTATTGAGCTCAACACTGTAGATATCCACTTCCTGGGATGACAGGTCTCCATTACCATTCCTCTTCAGATTTGCACCATTTGTGAGAAAAAGGGTCCCTTAGCTGGGGTACCCTAAAGAAAATCAACACCAATATAAGGTCGTATCCAAGCCCATTTGATGAATATTGTGTTGGAACTAATTCAAATATGAATATCTTTTAACATTTAGATTATATTTGTTTAAAAGTTTTAATTTTATTTTTTTAATTATTTATCGAGTTATTAGAAATTTTAATTTATTTTTAGTCCCATAAATGACATAGGCATTGTACAGCAAATTTACTACATCTAATAAAGTATTTCTCTATGTTGTTCAATAATGTATTTTTCCAACATATTGCTCAACTGCACGCTTATTTCTCTGTTGAGAAGGTGGTATTTGAGTGGAATCTTTGAGTAAAAGAACTGATGCTTGGTGTGTGAGAAAATTTCACAAAGATGACAAAGAAGATTCCTAGTTGGTCATTTTCGAGACTTCGGCTCATCGTGGGTCCAACAAGCAGGATCAGTGGGAGACACCTCAGTGGCAATTGGCAGTGGACAAGAGCTAGCTCAATTTCTAGCTTGAATTAATATCCCGTTCAAAATCCACTCAATGAAACTACATATAACGACGTTGTTTCTTAAGGGAAACATAAACATTTCTTTGTGGATTTTTGGATCAAGTTGCTTGTCTTGAGTAGTCATATCATCAAGAAAATTAAACCATGCAACCAATTTCCTCAGGCCAAAATTTTCTGAAGATGTGTGGAAGTGGAAATGATAGCAACTTTCACCGCAGCATTAGTGAGATTCTCATTACCGTTTTCGGCGCAGATCATGGAGAAGGTGGAATGCACAAAAAACATATAGAAAAAGAAAGTTGCTCCGGCCAATACCAACTTCTTTGATTGTTGTCTGTTATTAACTATGTTGAATGTTAATGGAATGGGAATAACCTAGAATTAGTTGATTTGATTTGTTTTGTAATGAATAAAAAATTTAAATAATATCCATCATATTTTTATGTAAAATCTATTATAATTTCAATAATAAATTGGTTACTAATTAAATTAGTGTATAAATTTAATTATAGCCCAGATTAATCCTTGAAGATTTACAAATTTGAGATTTCAACATGAATATGGATAATTATGTCAAATTTATTGTTTTGATTATGTGTTGATTTAGTGGATGACCCTATCAACTCTAATAAATTAGGATTTAGTGTACAAATTTAGGGGCTTTTTAATCGGAAATATAAAAGATTGGGCCCATTGGGCTTCACGTCAAATTTATGTTCCACTTTCCTTCCATGGCAACTTTTCCTATAAAATCAATAAGTTTTTTCAGTTATTAATATGAGCCCAACTGCCCAAGGCAAGGAAGAAAACTAGAACATAAATGAAGGTACATATCATATTGCAGAAAACAGCATCACAGGTCATTTCCAAGGTATACAAGCTGCGTCTATAGAAGCATCCAATTTGCACAATTGAGGTCAAGGTCACACAATTCAGATGACCTTCACAACTCATACCAACAATTTAGACTTGTTTTTACATGTTTGGGATCAATGCTTAGCAGCTGCTGTTGGTGTTTTTGCAAGTAACATAACCTAGTCTCCTAATCATTTTTCACAACTGACAAGGAAATATGTGCTATGAGGTTCTAGCTAAAATTGCAACTTGTGAACACAATGAAACAAGGAAACCAGCAACTCTTGAAAATTTTACCGAAAATGAGCAAGAATAAAACAATATCAACCATAGCAGTGAAATTATTTCAATTCCAGCAATTTCAAACCATCAGTTCAGCCATTTGGCAAATGCACAGCTTAAGCTTTCATTACCATCTGTTGTTGGGCATGTTGGCTCAGGGATATATACCGTTAATTTTTGTTTCTTTTTCTTCTTTTTTTTTTTTTTTTCTGTTGAAACTCATCTTAATTGAATATCAGAAATTCAAAGTAAACATGATACATGTAATTTTAACTCCACTAGGGCCAACAGTCAGCGACTCACATAAATAAAGGAAGACTTTTCATTTTTCTATTAATCAATGCTTAGAATTACAGGGGTATTATGAAATTTAGTGAACCATGTTTAACAGTATCTTAATAAAGTCAATGCTACATATTCTTTACTTAGAACAAATTTAAAGGCAATACCTGAAAACTCACACTTACAATAACCAAGGAAAAAATTATGAAAGTAAAAAAGAAGCATCAGGATAGAACATTTACCTAACAAATGCATGCCTCTTGGTTCATCTAAATAGCCACGCATAATATTTCAAACCTAGTAAAACAAACATATAATTCTTTTTAGATGTCAGAAGATATAAACTAGAACCTCACCTTAACTCGTCTCAAAAAAGATGCACATTGGAAAAAAGTCTTTAAACATGTTCAAAGAAAAACACTAAGGTACATACCCGGTATCAGTGCCTTTGCAAAAGCCACATTGGAAAGGTGCAAAAGCCACAGAAGAACCGATATAAGAATAGCAATTAGAGTCAAATATAAGACTCCAACTGCAGTTTGCTACACCAATATTGCAATTCCCCTAATGTGATTCAATACCCTGTAACCAAGTCATTACCTAATTACTTATATATTGGAACTCAAAGAAATATAAGCAATACAGAAGACAACATATGTACTTAGCATATAAAATATTGTCTAACAACAAATAACTGAATAAATTACCTAGTTAAATCTCGCTACTGTGAACAGTAAGCAGATGATAATGTTAACGATAAATTGATAACAGTAAAATTACTCCAATTAAATAAGTAAATTATGTGCAGTACAGACGCAATTGATTTATGACCTTACTATACTAGCTAAATTTTGCATTCGCTTGTAGAATTGCTTTTAACTGAATAAAAATAAGGGGTGTTATAAGAGCAGGCTTACAACATCTAAGAACTAAAAATTTTAGGCAAACCACCAAGAATTGAACTGAAGTTGGCAGTTACAAGAAAATTGGGAGAGATTACGAGCACCTGTAAAGCAGAGGGATCCTCGAACGACCTTAGCGAGAGGGTGAGAATCTGAAGGACAGGAATGACTCTCCCATGACTTCGCTACCACCAACGGACACTTCATCAACCAGACCTTTGCCGTTTCCAGGACACCGCTTTTGTTTGTGAATCATCAAACGCTATCTGACCTCATTTGGTTAGAAATAGGAGGAAGCAAATGATTGGTTAGTTTGGTCTTTTCCCCTCTTTTTTGTCCAACTGATATCTTTTATGAAAAGAAGCGAAGTTAGCGTGATAATATAGTTACAGATCGCCACATAAATCAGGAACATTAGACAAATCAGGTAACCCAAGTCAATTACTTGGGCTTACTTCCCCACATGAAGCAGAACGGTTCAAAGACAATGAAACAGCAGAAAGCAATCAGCAAACATGCATGTTGCAAACAAAACTTAGCAAAACCACTTGCCCATTAGATTTCCGTAGCGATTACAAATTGATTAGACAATAGTAAGGCCCAGAGACAGAAATAAACGGATCTAACACGAAACAAATTAATCTAGATATAAGCACAGATCTACCAAACATATAAACAACAATTTTAGGCCCTTTCACCCCTAATTCTACGGGCCAATTGAATATCTTTGGGCATAATAGTCACTCTCTTAGCGTGAATAGCACAGAGATTGGTATCCTCAAAGAGCCCAACAAGGTAAGCCTCTGCTGCCTCTTGAAGAGCTGCAACAGCACTGCTCTGGAACCTGAGATCCGTTTTGAAATCCTGAGCAATTTCCCTCACAAGCCTCTGGAATGGGAGCTTGCGGATCAAAAGTTCGGTGCTCTTCTGATACTTCCTGATCTCTCTCAGGGCGACAGTTCCAGGCCTGAAACGGTGAGGCTTCTTCACACCTCCGGTGGCTGGTGCTGACTTACGAGCTGCCTTCGTTGCCAGCTGCTTCCGGGGAGCCTTACCTCCTGTGGACTTCCTAGCAGTCTGCTTGGTGCGAGCCATTTACTCTTCGTTTACTGGAGAATGGAGAAGGTAAATGAGAGCAGCTTTGATCTTCGGGTCGTGCTTGATTATGGAGAATGTGATGCAGGCTATTTGGATTTGGGGTTAATTTATAGAAGAGCGGGTGCGTAGAAGCGCGAATTCAAAAATTTTGAGAATTTTTGAGCCGGATTTTCCAGTTGGGTATTACCTCGAAGAGGCTAAAATGTAAAATTTGAGCCGTCGATTGTGCGAGTAATTAACGGCTAGCAATAAATTAGAGGAGCACTACGCGGATGACGATCCGTGCGTTGCGGGAATAGACCAATGGCAGTAGTGTATTTTCTTAATTGATAAACTGAAAAGCGCTTCTAATAACAGCTTTCGTCCGTAGATTGGTACTATTATTAACGGCTGAGATTCTAGTGGCACGGATTGCCCCCCTGTCGGAGAACTAATCTGTAATTATCCTGCAAGTTGGTAATAGTTATTTTGATAAATGGGCAATTCATACCTATAAACTCTTAATTGAAGTTTATTATTTTTTAATTGCTCGTTTTTAATTTATTATCATAAACTTTTTCATGTTACATAAAAAATTTTCATTTCTAAAAGTATTATTAAAAAAATTGCTTATTTTTATAAATATTTCATAAAAATACCCAAACTAATTTTTTATTTATAGGGAAAAATTAAAATGTAAAAATATCACAGTATTAAATTAAAAAACTCAAACAATTAAAAATATGTGTGGATAGATAATATTATTAATATTTTATGTAGCACTTTGATTTTTTTTTTTTTGTATTGTTATAATGTGACATTATCGTGTATGAATTCAGTAATATGAATAAAAAATAACTTTAAGAAAATTTTAAATAATAATTTTAAAAATTAGCAACTTAATAAATTAAAGATAAATGAGTAAAAATATAACATCCTCTAAAAATTGAAAGATAATTAATAAATTTATTTGCAAGAGGATGAGATTTTGTATGTATGGAAAACATTGTGAATCTGAAAACAAGAAAAAAGAATTGTGAATAGTGTGATACAAGGGAATGTGTAACTATTAATTCTCAACATTGCTTTATATTGTGTTCCAAATTTTATTATCTTTGGTTTTGTCTATCTATTTAATAAGTTAAAAGGAAAATCACAAAATTTAGTTAAGACTTAATATTGGCTTATAAATAAGATAATAGCTCATATATGTATAACTAACAAGTCACAAAAATTGAGAAGAAAATTTATTTCAAAAGTTTTCTTTTATTTTTTTAGTTTGCCAAAATATTAAAATAACATAGGACCATAATATAGTATAAAATATACTCCATGTAAGATTATAACATGTATACGGTCATCTAAAAAAGTTGTATATCTATATGTTCGTTTAAAAGAGCTTGGAAGGAATTAGAATGATTCGAGCTCTTAGTAACTCTAATTAAGTTTTGATATTCAGATATACTATTTTATGAATACTCATACAAGATTTTAAATGCACGTGTTTCTACTACTCTGACTTCACACGTGTTAGGAAAAATATGATCTTAGCAAGTTAAGCATTAAATGACCTAATTGTTTATCATTAATGAACCGATTGAAAATTTTCTATTGAAAGTGCAATGGTTTGCTCCAAATAAACATGTATCAGAGGTATCTGTATAAACAGATGCATCAGTACCCCACCCCTACCCTCATTAGAAGATGAATTCTTATTTTGTCTTTTTCAAGCTTGTAACTCCTTTTCAACTCTCAAACACTTTAAATTCATAACCATTACTCCTCTCATTTGCTAAGTTTATCCTCACACTTTTACTACCCCTAACTTCAAATAAACTCTGTGTCCTAATCTCATTCACTTTGTGAATCTACATGTTATCACATTGTTTTTTAATCTCATTCACTTTGTGAATCTACATGTTATCGCATTGTTTTTTAAGATTCATCTGCTCCTCCTTTTGATGGGTATATATATATCTCACATACATTTTTTATTTTTTTTAGTGTTGATTTTGAGAAAAACTTAAAAATATAATAGTTGACAATGTATGAAAAATAGAACTTGTTAAAATCATGACAAGTGTACACAGGATTTAGAAGAGTCGTGTGAACCTTTCCATCTAGTCCGATCGAGTAGTAGAAAGTCCGACCTATGGTGTACGAAGATTATACCACCAATGTAATACCCGACTAGACTCCGACGTCGGAATTCTAACCTTCCGACGGAATCTTCGTTGGAATCCGGAATCTCGGATGCTGGAGCCTCTTAGAAGGGTAAAATAAGTTTTTCACAAAATGAATTTTATGGTTTTACTGTTGGTTTTTGTGTTAAAGAAATTTAAAAGAAAGAAAAATGCTTTGGAGGGGAAAAACCAGGTTCGGCCGCCGAACATGGTGCTGCCGCGGGAGATCTCCTTTCGGCCCCCAAAGGTGGTCTGGCCAGCCATCTATAAGAGGCCTCCAGTCCAAAAATGGGAGAGTTTCTCTCTCTATTTTCTGGTAAAGGTGAGTTCTTGCCCTCCCATTGTTGATTTTGTTGTTTTTCCTTCAAATCCTTCAAAATATTCATGAGTTTTCCCTCATTTTTGAAGATTTGAGCTTAAATCTGAGTTTTTGAAATCTTGGAGACCTCTGGAGACCGTTTGGACTCATCTCCATGTTGGGGTTGCTGTCACTCCTAGATCTCCAAGAGGTAACCCTAGATCCTTGCTCTCTTTATGTTTTAAATGAGTTTTAAGAAGGGGTAAAGGGCTAAAAATGCATGAAATGAGTAGACCTATAGTTTTTGAGTTGTGTTAGTTTTGTTGATAAAAGTTTGCTCTTATGAGTTTTTATGGTTGTTTCATTGGGGTTTAGGCTAGTTTTTGTGCCCCTTATACTTGATGAGTGTGTATGCATGTTTTGAGGAGTTGGGTGTGAGGATTGAGGAGTTTTGGAAGCTGAGTACATATGGCAAAATCGGGTTCTGCCTTGCTGGAGAACCCAGGTTCGGCCGTCGAACCTGCATGGGAGGCAGCCTTTTGGCCGCCTAACCTGCCCCCGAAAGCATGGACTTTCGGATCTGTGAAGGGGTTTCAACTGCCGAACCCACCCCGAAAGTTCCTGACTTTCGGATTTGTGTGGAGTTTATGCCGTCGAACCTGCCTCCGAAAGTCCCTGACTTTCGGATCTCTAAGGGACCTTTGGCCGTCGAACCTGCCGCCGAAAGTCCCCTGCCCAGCCTTCCTTTTCTTGATTCCTATGCATGTTTTGGTATATTTTAGGGGGTTCTTGGAGAGTTGTTTAGAGTCTTGTAATAGCTATGTTTAGTTCCTCATTTGAGTCAATCTATGTAGGATCGGACCAGGGAGACTGTAGAGGCCTGCAGTGAGGTAACTGCACCAGTGTTAGGCAAGCGTCAGCCAAAGGTGAGTAGAACTGAACTATCTTTTCAAAGTAACTAAACTTTTAAGCATGTTCATGCATCACGAATGCCATGTTTATGTATTAGGATGTTTGCATTAGAATTCACGAATGTGATGTATTGCATAATTTACTGTTGATGTGGATGGATATTGGATGACCCACTAGCCCTTGAGATGTTATGATATGATATGATATGATACGGAAAGATCAGGGTTGCCCATTCTACGCCCCTGGCATATTGGATATGTTATGTTATGTTTAAGCAAAAGTCCTGAGGAGCTCTGTCGAGGGCCGGACACATTGGATTATGTAGAGGGTTAATGGTGACAAGTCCATCTTGATGTGAATTGTTTGTGTTGTGTTGCATTTCATACGAGCATATATTTATTAAACTGTTTTTATGTTATGCTCACTAGGCTCTTGTAGCTTATCCCTTTCCCCTAACCCCAGGTTTGCAGGGTCGAAGATAGATCGGGAAGTCAGCATAATAGCTGGTATAGTTTGATGTAATAGAATAGTTGTGGACATGTATTGTATAATGGATTAGAATTGTGCTTTGCCTAGTTTTTTATCATTGTAATCCATATTAACATGATCCTTATGTAAAAGTTTTTAATTATAAGTTATGTTTGAACTAAACTTGAGACATGTGATATTAACCATACTAGAGCATTTGATGAGGGCTCTAGTATGAGTTTTATGTTTTCAATATGATGTATGTACAAGTTGAGCTTGGTTTCATGGAATGTTTAAGTTTTTATGATTATGTATAGGATTTTATCAAGTACCCAGGATGTATAGTAGGCTTACTATGGGTTTTGGCGACCTTAAGTCGATCTGAATCATAGCACTGGTAGCGGTCCGGTATCCAAGTCGTTATAACCAACACCCCTGATTTAACCAAAGCCGAGAACAGACAGGTAAACCTCTTTAAAACTCGTACCACAAATATATGGACACTACCGACCTTAGTGACCAAAGGACCCCACCTCAATATAGACTAGGTGAGCTAAGCACGACCTAATAAGACTGGAGTAGGATGCCGACCTCCTACACACTTGTCGTATCTTTGGTACATCACCGGAATCATAAATGTATGTACGGTAAAATAGATTAACGTGCACACGATAGATAAGGTATGAACTAGCCGGCTCCGCATTTATTATCCAATCACCCATTATTAATAAGTCGCCTAACGTATTTGCATAAGAACATTCACGTCCAGTCTTATGGGATACGACAGAAGGGGTGTCAAAACGACAAGAGGTATAGATATCACTCATCAAACCTAAAAGACAGACCAGACTCTCTCTTTTTGACACTCACACAGAAACTCTCGAACATATCATCTCTATTCTCTCTGAAACTTTTTATTCTCTTTTCCTCTCTATTTTATTTCTTTCTACATCACAAAAAAAATTCTAAATTTGACTTGAATATCAGAGGGTCTCCACCAGATTCTCCGGTATACCTCTGACATTTTTTCTCATATTTTATAAACCCTTTCCTATAAATCGAGTATGAAGGAACCCATCTAAAATTTTAAAAGCATTCTCCTCTCGTCAAATAAATCACAGTTTATTGATCTATCCATTAAATCAAAACACATTACTGCTGTTCACATCTAGTGACCCCACTTAATCTTGGTTCATCAATAGCTTTGAAGATCATAATGCTAGAGTGATTATGGGTATCATGACTACACAAAGTTGAGATGTTGTAGGCTTCTCTCTTATTCCGTGAGTCAGTTGTGAGAGCATTGGAACCGATAGAAGATCATAATGCTAGAGTGATTATGGGTATCATGACTACACAAAGTTGAGATGCTGTAGGCTTCTCTCTTATTCCGTGAGTCAGTTGTGAGAGCATTGGAACCGATAGGAGGCGGTGAAGAGTGAACCATAAAGCTTTTTCTAGATTGGTATCTAATTTGTCTAGGCACCCAAAATACTTTATGGAGAACAAGCTCATTTTTTAGTACCTAAATATATATTTTCACTACCTAAACTTTACCGAAAAATTCTAAATTTTGTTTAAATATAATTAATATGACATTATAATCTTAGTACACAAAAATATGAACTACAAATACATAAATATATATCCACAAAATTTAAATTACCACATAATTTTATCTCTAACATAGTTTAATAATTATTATTATATATAATGTATAATTTTTAAAATTAAAACTCATTCTATATTTTTGTACATATAAAAAAATATTATTTTTAAATTTAAATTGAATTAAGATAATATGAAATATTGATGCTACTTACTGTTTAGGATTGCAATATCATCTTAATTTAAATTTTAAATAGTTCATGGATATTAAACGTTTTTAAAATTTAGGATATCATTATATTTTTTTTTTTTGTAAAATTGAGGGGCATTGACATGTGTTAGGGCATTTTTTAATCTTCATTGATTGGTGCTTGCGCGAGCAAATGCAAGGGGTGTACCTAAATTATGGTTATGAATGGGCTTTTTGATAGGCCGTATTGTGTTAATTGCAACTCGGTTTATTTTTCATGTCGTGGGCCTTATTTGTGCCTATTGTCATATGGACTTTTTTGTGTAAAAATTACAGTGAAAAAAAAAATATTGGACGTTATGATTGCGAAATACTAATTCTGAATTTTGAAATAAATAGTCAATTAAGAAGTAGTTTGATTTATTCTTGTTTAGGTGTTAAGAGTTTGAGGTATTAAATTTGAGTATTTTCATTTATACCCTTAGTTTTGGTTATGGGTTTTTTATAAGAAAAAAAATTCTTTAAAATCATACTAAATTTTAACTTTCTATTAAATAAAAATTTTAAATTAATAAATTAAATTTTTTTAATTTCAAATAAGATAATAATGTGAAAAAATTAATTAAATTAAATTCTTAATTTGAAATAGACTAATAATAAAAAAGTGAGAAAGTTACCTCCTGTGTACGTATTGCTTAGCTCACTAAGCTTGTATAAAATATAAAAAAAAAGGGGGGGAGCAGTAAAAAGACGTCACGAATTGGCATGGGTGGACAATGCTCCAAATAAGCTTAGTTGCGTATAGGACGACCAAATCGGGACAGCAATGTGGTTGAAATTCTACAAATTAATGAATGAAAAACACACAGTTGTGGGACCAAATATGAACAATGACCTGACAAGCCAATGGAGGAAAAACAAAATTCCAAACACCCAACAGGATGTGGTCCCCTGGCCCTGTAAGAAACATCCTTTTTCTTTTCGAGAAAAAAAAAACAATTAGGTCATTATTGTCCGCAACATTTTGTAATTTCGCTAATTAATATTCATGAGAGTCTGTTTAGAAATATTATTATGGCATTTGACTTCATCTTATGGCTTTACTTGTTTTTCATAAAATATTTGTATATTCTTATGTATAGGAAATTTGCAAAATTTAAATTGTTTATTTAAATGAATTCATGTTATATTACTAAATTAATAATGATTTAAATAATACATGAATTGCATCAGCCACCGGCCAAGGCAAAAGAGTGCACGCTCGAACAATGGTCCGCTTCATAAACACACAAAATATCAGAGGCTTTGTTTTCTAGCTCATCAAGTTGCAGCCTAATAATTCCAGCAAATACAAAGCTTATTCGTGTCACCTTCTTGTACCAATCAATCCACTTACATACCATCGTCTTGGAGTCATTTCTTTCTTTTTAAAATCCGCGCTCACAGTCAGAAATATCTCGTTACCCTCAGCCTACTGCGCGCTCTCCACACATTTCTCAGCAACAATGGAGCGCTTTTGCCTCTTTTCTCTCCTCATCTGCATCCTCCTCTCATCTACCTTCGCCGCCACCGTATCACCCGATGAGGTCGAGGATCCTTTGATTCGTCAAGTCGTGCCGGACGCTGAGGATCACCTGCTGAACGCTGAGCACCACTTCACTACTTTCAAGGCTAGTTTTGGGAAAAACTATGCCACGCAGGAGGAGCACGACTACCGTTTCAAAGTGTTCAAGGCTAATCTCCGACGAGCGCGGAAGCACCAGATGATGGATCCTACTGCAGTCCATGGGGTCACGAAGTTCTCGGACTTGACGCCACGCGAGTTCCGCCGTCAGTACCTTGGCTTGAAGAGGCTCCGATTGCCGGCCGATGCTCATGAGGCACCGATTCTTCCGACTAACGATCTTCCGACCGATTTTGACTGGCGTGATAAGGGTGCGGTCACAAACGTCAAGGACCAGGTATGTTCGTGTAGCTGTGGATTTTTTTTCTTTTTTCTTTTTTATTTATAAATGAAGATATTTTAAATGTTTGGATTCTGCAGGGATCGTGTGGATCTTGTTGGTCATTTAGTGCCACCGGGGCTCTTGAAGGAGCTCACTTCTTATCAACGGGGAAGCTGGTGAGCTTGAGTGAGCAGCAGCTTGTGGATTGCGACCATGAGGTTGGAATCTTCCTCTAAATTTATTCCTCTATTAGACGTCCTAATTTGGAATTTGATCCAATATATATTTTCTTTTTGATTGTGAACTTGTCCAAGATCCTGGATCATATTAGTTTTCTATCAATAGTTATGTTTCATGGTATTTCTTACACATAAACTCGATTTAGGTAATCGACGTGTAGAGGGGAACTATTTACTTGTTCAGGTGTTTACTTCCTACTTATAGGTTCCTATAGGTTGAGATTGAAGTACAATACTGCTGCTTGGATGCACCGTTGCGCCAAAGAATTCGTTATCTTATATTTTATGGGTCTTTATTCATATCACAAGCCCTGTAACTTTTGTAGTGCGATCCAGAAGAATATGGTGCCTGTGATTCAGGCTGCAATGGAGGGTTGATGACTTCTGCTTTTGAGTACACCCTCAAGGCTGGTGGACTGGAACGCGAGGAGGATTATCCTTACACTGGGACTGATCGTGGATCCTGCAAGTTTGACAGGAGCAAAATTGCTGCATCTGTATCTAACTTCAGTGTTATTTCTATTGATGAAGATCAAATTGCTGCAAATTTGGTGAATCATGGTCCACTTGCAGGTACTTTGTGGCAGTTCATACTTCATTCCAGGAATTAACATTTGTGGTTCCTGTTATAATTGTATTATAGTTTTGCTAATTTTTAAGTTTTCTTTTGATGCTTTTCCACTGTGCAGTGGGGATCAACGCAATGTTTATGCAGACATACATAGGAGGAGTTTCTTGCCCATACATTTGCTCAAAGCGTCAGGATCATGGGGTGCTTCTTGTGGGTTATGGAGCTGCAGGCTATGCTCCTATTCGGTTTAAGGAAAAGCCTTTCTGGATTATCAAGAACTCCTGGGGAGAAAATTGGGGAGAGAATGGGTATTACAAAATCTGCCGGGGTCGCAACATTTGTGGAGTGGACGCCATGGTCTCTTCTGTTGCTGCTATTCATGCCACTTCTCAGTAAATTATGCATTTAGTGTGTATATCCATTGTGATGTATATTGTCATAATATCTTTTTCCTTTAGAAATATCTAAAACTGTCAATATGTGGTTGCTATTTGTAATATTCTCATCATGGGGACTTTATTTACGGTTGACTGTGCCACCAATGAATATTTCTCCTAGATAAGGGGCCTATATAATTTATTTGTACATAATCTTGTTGCAAGTCTTTTCTTCTGTTTTGAAATCTTTTATAGCACATCCATCATTTTGAAATTATTATTTGGAAAAACAGTGAAAATTCTTATTCCAACACACCAAAGAATCACTAACGAATAATACATATCAATAGGACTGGTATCACTGTTCTGCTGTTCAACAGATAAGCAGGCAATTGGCTACCAGGCTGCACGATTATTTATTTTGTTAATCACAAATGCAAAGGGATATTCTTCAAAACTCGCGAGGAACTACTCTAATTTTAAAAGAATTGTAAGTTTCCTATAGTTCAACAAATACAGTGTATGGTTAGATTCTGCTTCTCATCTTTTGGCCTTTTAACCATATTCTGCAGTGAATATTATCATTCATCCTCATCGCCAAGTAAAGCAAATGAAAATGGGTGGAATTTGCATCCATCTCCCTCGTAGAACTTGTTCTGGAACTCTACCCAGTGAAGACGCAGCGCATGTAGGAATGCACTTAGGGTTTCCATCACTAGAAGCACACCAACAGTTGCACATATGAAAACAATTATGCCAATAATAAGAATAGTAGTATTGTTGAACCTGCAGTCATTAACAGAACATTTGTTACGAGATTCAACATCAGAAATTGGTTCTGATACAACAAAAACACGGACAAAGGAACTCACCCCCAGGCCAGAAGTAGAACCTTGTCATAAAATACGCTTGATAACTCTGAATGTGCCAAACTAAAAAAAGCATCAAAAACAGACAAATTAGATCATACAAAAAGTAATGAAGTACGACATGCTTATTTTTATAATGAGAGATGCACCCTAAAGGCTGCCTCTAGACATAAGATATTAACCATCTAGTCAACAGATTAGATTTTGGGAACATCAGAGAAAGATTCTGCAAACCCTGCACATACTGGGGCAACATGAATATAAAGATTAAAACAACAATTATTCACTTATGAAAAGAATGTTATTTGAAGATATTTAGTATAAATGGGGTGTTCAGCTAGTTTCAGGTTCATCAGAAATCATAGAGATGCAAAACGTTTGCCACCTTTGATCATACTGCATTATACATGAAACAAGTCGTTTGCCTAACATTGTGCGGATGTTAAAATGTTTGATATTATTATTGTATGGTATTATTCTATAAAATAAAATTTATTTTCATATAAATTTACGACGTCTGCTAAGAGAACCAAAACATTTCCTCTAAAATTTTAAACTCAGACGTCTACTAAGAGAACCAAAACATTTCCTCTAAAATTTTAAACTCAAAATAGTAATAAGCATAAATCCATGTACCATCAAATTCAATTATAAAAAAAATAAATATTTTAGTACTTATTATCATGTATTCTTAATAATACAATAATAAATTCTATTCAAGAAACTATATTTTTAGGAAAATAAAATTTATTAAGCTCTTCCAACAGTGGTGCATGGCAGTGGCTGTAGTGGTGGTGATAGAGGAGAATCATTTATTTTATTACAATACTCCTCAACCCTTCAAGTCTATCAATCATGGCGAACAATGCTTTATAATAGAATGAATAGCTTCACGACAACCATGATATAAATATATTTCACTATTAAGAAAGAATAAGATAATCTCTCCAAATATCTAGATACCTCATCATTCAACTTTAATCTAGCCAAGAGATTGAGTTGGCTGCGAGAGGAGTGTAACCATGCATCTCATGTTAAATGCTAAAAAATATAATAAGAAAGAAAAGTTTCAAAACATGAGTCATTTGAAAATGGAGGAGAGAGAGTTGTGTGAAGAAATACATGTAATAAAATATGTGCTAATGGGTTTTATGACTAGAGTATTAGAATCACAATTTTACTTTTTATTATATTTTAATTATCTATATTTATTAACTTTTTATAGTTATTTGAATTGAATAAAATATTAGCTTGATAATATTTTATACAATTAATTCTATTAATTGTTTAATTATTTTATATTTTTATCACAGTTAATACTTTTTTATAATAATTTTAATCGATTACATATATTTATTCTATGTAATTATTCATAGAATATAGAGTATTTGTAATTAAATTATATTAGTTACAATTTTATAAAATTGTCAAATAAATAAATAATAATACTAAAAACTTTTTATATGATCTTTTTGTTATAGAATTGAATTATTGCTATATGGTAAAAGTGCATCTTTTTATATTGTGGTTATTCAATTTTTAAAAATATATTTTTAACATTTTATTTATTATTAAAATAAAAAATACAATAAAGTTTTTTTAACAATAAAAATACAATAAAATTTTTGTTGCAAATTAATAATATAATATATTAAAAAGTAGTAGGATATCAAAAAGATCATATAAAAGTGACGTAAAAATTATATTTATCATTTTAGAAAATAGTAGAAAATTAAAAGATCATACATTAATAATGATTAAAAAAATAATAAATTATATTTATTATAATAAATATAATAAAAATTATATTTATTATATTAGAGAATAGTAGAAAATCAAAAGATCACACATTAATAGTTATTTAAAAAATAATAAATTGTATTTATTACATATATATTAATTATTATTTTATATAAAAATAAAATTAAAAATATATAAAAAATTATAAATATATTTACACTACATATTATAAATATATATGATTAATTGTATCACTTATCAATCTCTTAATCTCTTATGTAAGTTCAATAGTGACATTAATCAATCTCTCGTCGATTTCAATTATATATATATATATATATACATAAATATATAAATTTATTATTCACTAATAATAGAAATATAATTAAAAAAATATATTTTAAGTTGTAGTTAATTTTTAGTTTTAGATTTTTTTAATTATAAATTAATATATTATATTAAAAATTTATACAAAATTAAAAAGTCATGCACTAAAGAAAAATTAAGTCATATAAAAAATTATAATAATAAGTGTGACACTTATCACAAATATACAAGTTTAAATGTGCCACTTGACATACGTGCATGAATTTAAACAGGTCACTTATATATATATTGACAAGAATAATAATTTAGCCATAGGTTCTTCAGTCTGGATTCTGATAATATAATCTACAAGACTCAATTTTCTATGCAGAAGAAAAAAATTTAGAATTGAATACCATAGCATTCTAAAAGAAGCCAATTAATCTTTCTCCAATCTCCAAATACATTCAAATAACAGGAGGCAATCCACAACAGTTCTTACACATTATCAATATTGATGATAATATTATCTATTTTTGTCATCCTTTAGCAGTATTTCAAATATATCAAATCTGGCAATCTACACTTGAGGTTATTTCAATGAACTGGACAAATGACGGTGAATACAACCCACTTAATAATAAAGAAAATCAGGTCAACAATATTCTAACGAGTAACCATAAATGTGGATTGATATAAAGGTTCGAAATCAAGCTTAAACAACAAGTTTGAGGAGTTGAGGACCAACCTGAGTGCCCACAAACGTAGATATGAAGCCGTATTAGATACTGCTCCGAGCACAAACTCTATCGTGTGTATAAGTTGGTGAACAAAGACCTCGCTGAATTCAAATTCCTCACGCTTATGGGAATCATAATGGGAATCTATGTCAAGAGGATCATCCATGCTGTCAACCAGGGCATAGGTTTGACCTCGGAATCTCTGCACATGGCATTTAGAAATGCCAGGGTCAATGGAATTGACATGAGCATGCAACAAAGACATCTATAGTGAAATTAAAGACTTTAGCTTACTTCCTCGTGTTTCTTCTTCAAGAGAAATGGCTTTGGAAACAGCATCCATGGTACAGCAACAAGGGCTGACAGTAGGAACAAAAGCTGGGTAGCAAAACATGGAACATCTTAAGAACGAATATCTATTGCTTAATACAAGGAAGAGAAAACTTCAGCGTAATCATAATCATATATATTAAACCTGAAGGAATTTCTGACCAATGAAAAGTTGATTGTCACCCAGATCATCAGTAGGACTCAAAAACATGTATATAATCACATGATACAAATCAGCTTGAGATCCAGTGCACCATTTCACAATTATGAGGAGTGAAAGGTAGCCAAACAAGCTGTTTAGGAAAATCATCTGGGGAACAAACTGATACCTAGAGCAAAACGATTTGTTATTGAATTTTCTGAAGATTCAGAAAAACACCCTTCAGAAATTAAAAACCATTAACAAAGTAAGAAATAAGCTATTAAGAACTAATCATCTATAGCTATAACACGACTCTAGGCCCTACCACTCTTTCCTCAAAAAGACAAAAACTAGAGACAAAAGTTCGAGCAATTTAAAGATAACTGCAGATAAGAGATTAAGCTATGAAAGACTGACAAGAGAATGCAGCTACCTTATTTTGCTAACTGTTCATAAGAGATGCAACAACACATATACTTGCAAGCAGCAAGGAAACTGAGACATAACTCACCAGATATTTAGGTCATCTCGAAAGAACTTTGCATTGAAGTAGCTCATCATAATCCCAAGATTCATTTGGGCCACTCCGAATAGAATTGACATTTTCATCTTTAATGAGTTAAGAAAAGGCAACTCGCTCCGAGTACCATGCCACTTGGGATCAATACCAAATGGATAAGTGGCATGAACCTTAGTTAGACCAGCAGTAGTAGCATCTCTGCAATGCAAATAGAGTCTAGTTAATTCTCAGGAGACAAATGGGTTATGGTGTATTTGTAAAGATTTACTTTGCTGGTCTAATACCTGCATGATGGGTCACGACAAGCATAGGCAGAAGGGCCAAATAGTTCAAATGGGACTGAAAAGAATTCATTGTATATCAGTCCAGTGTAAATTGAAAAGATTGCCATCATCATAATAACATAACGGCCACCAAAAGTCATTTCCATGATGTCTCCAAGTTTCTGTTTTAAAAATAAGTAAGCTCAAACATATAGCAATGAAGAGGAAAACCTTTCTAAAACCAATTAAACAGCAATTACCTGGCTAGACAACTTCCTTTCCCTAATAATGAAATACAATGTTGCCAGCAGCAAGCAAATACCATGGCCCCAATCGCCAAACATTACAGCAAAAAGGAAAGGGAATGTGATGATTGTATACACACTGGGATTTGCTTCCTGGTACTTGGCAATCCTGGAACAGGAAATTTGTTAGTTAACATCTCAAAAAATGATTTCAGCAATTGAAAAGTAAACTAGTCAAGTATAATGCTTGCAACACAACTTGTGTAGCAGGAGGAAACCCCAATTTCAACTTTAGCCTTTCAGTATGTTCATTATAATCAAGACATGGACAACCAATCTCAAATCAAATTTAAAAAACTACATGACAGTTTGACCAATGAAACAATGAAAATTGTAAGGAAGAAAATGCTTAGACTCAATTCAATGCAGCCACTGCAGTTTTATTATCAATGGAACAAGTAAACAACCATCATAGCATCTTCCTATTCAGCAAGGGCAGGCCAAATGTCTTTCTAGTTTCTTCCTCCCAAATACCATGACTCCAACTTCTCTCCACAGATACTAAGCAACTAAATATCCATAACTTGAAGATAATGTAGATTCTGAAAAGCCCCACACATAACTGGCACAATGTATGATGCTAATGTATCCAAAAGTTTCATCAAGGTGATATACTGTAAGCATCATGATATTATTGTTAGATGTTTTCTCCTACAAAAATCACATCCAGCAATTTGGAACTCAATGTATTAGCTATATGATATAAATAACTAACCCGTATGCATCTACAATTTCTTGAAATGCGGAAGTGAATTTGTTCGTGCAAAAATAGGTAGGCGGTGATTCCTTTGTTTGCAAAACCTGGAATATTGCTCCAATTTGTGAGTTGCTATCTACAGATGCCTCTTGCAGTGCATTTTTAATCTGCAGAAAACAACAATAAGATGACTAGATATAGTAGTTCAACCATACTGTTCAACTATATCGGGCATACCCTATTGGAATAGGCTTCCAGCAAGATTTCAAGAAATCATGAGAATGCAAGTCAAAAAAGCACACCTGATCTGTTGCAAAAACAGGACACCAACCTTCAGCAACAAGACACTTCTTTGTCACATCAATGCTAAGCATATTTAAAGTGTGGTAAATATATTTTTCCTTCTTCACCTATATATGTTATAGAAAGCAAAGTTAGTTAGCTAAAAAACTTTCAATATAGCAAACATTTAATTCAACAGTATACCTAAAACACATCACAATATTGGTCAATCCCATCCCAATATATATAAATGCTTTTGCATTGAACAGTAACTTAAAGACTCAAAGTATTGAACAAAGTGACTCAAACAAACCAGTAGATTCCACAGCTCAAACTGAAATCCGATTGTTTGTAACAAATTGCTCCGGTGAGCCAATCCAGCATCTATGGTAGTCTTCAGCTCTGCAAGTCTTGCAGACACCTAGAAGTTGTTGAAAATTAAAAACTACACATCAGACTGAAATAATGACTACTGAACTAAAAACAAAGCCCTCATTCCTCATGATAGAGAAATAAGGTGCACAAAGGAAGGCACAGTCTTTACCTCTGTCATCGTCTGATATTGTTTGCTAAGGTCCTCAGCGAAAGGATAACGGTTTGCTCCAAAGGCCTCACAGATTTTGAGGATTTTGCTCTTTGCTCTTTCACCAGAGTAGAAAACAACAAATACATTTTTCTCAACCTGTAAATTGATACCTCATAAGTTTCTGCAATAAAAAGGCTGCAAACTCAAGCTCTGTACCAAAATATAGATAAAGAAACTTCCAGGCATAAACCTTCTCTCCAGAAACAGGATCAACAACAGAATTTTCAACCACAGATTGCTTCAGAAACACATTGCCCCTGGTTGCACGAAACAGAATCCTTTCAAAAGCCATTGATTTTTCTCTTGGCACCAGGCCACTAACAAAGCCCAGCTTAACTTGCTTTGATGGATCTGTCATCATTTCCTACATATGTTGACTTCCTAAGTATCAGTTCCAGAAAAACTTCAACTGCTAGAGAAAAGAAAAGAAAAAAGCTAAAAGCTGTACTTGCTCCAACAACAATGGACTGTCAATGGGTCGTTCACCATTGTTATGTACATCATGTTCTCTTTGCTGAACTGCAGCACTTCTCTGTGCTGAATAGAAAAGTTCACCAGCCTGACATGAGAATTGAAAAAATGCCAATGTTATTTCACAGATTCTTTCCAAAGCTAAAATAGTGCCATATTATGGTTGTATTCCATGACACCAGAAACAGCAATCTAATTTCTGAACTGCAAGAATGTCAAGCTTAAATAGATAAATAGAATGTGGAGATGCCAATAAGAATTTTCTTTTGACAGAAAATGCACCTTACCTGTTCATTCTCATTTCGAGAGCTTTTGGTCTATCAAGTTTTATTGTGTGTGTGTGTGGGTGGGTGGGTGGAAGGGAGAGAAAGAGGCCTTTATCTCTAGTAAAATACAGTTGCATATAGCAACACAGTAGCTTAACAGACTATTCAATCCAATTTCTCAGTAGCTGACTATATTTTACACTAGGGTAGAAAAATTTAAGTACAACCTAAAAGGCAACAAGAGAAAAACAAGCCATACCTTCTGTAGAACAAGCTTATACTCTACTAGTTCATTGTATGAGCGCTCTAACTTTTCATTATTTGAATTTATCTCTATCAGCTCAGCTTCAAGTTCACCAAGTTTCACCTAATATAAACCAATAGATAAGTTGCTTTAACAAAAAGTAGAAAATACTCTTTAATAATTTATAATACCTCCAAATTGTCCAAATCAATATCATTGCTTGTTGCAGACCTCTTTGACGGCAACAACCCAGTCTTAGTCATATGTTCCTTGAAGAAACGCAGCTTGCGAGCCATTTCTGCACATCTTTTTATCTATTTGTAGAAATACACAATAGGTAAATGCATATCAGGTATGAATAACAATTTAGTTTAGTTTAAAAATGAAATACAATTCAGTGAAAGTGTAGCAGAAATGGAAAAGAGAAGTCAATATTCGAGGACATTTTCACATTATAATTTATAGCATCTCGGGATGCTAATAATATGATACAAATTCACAAAAGCAGAGGAGAAATTTTTTGTTTCAGCAAGTTGTACAGCAAATGACACACCTGAGCAGCATATGTCCGCTGGAACGGGCTCTTTTCAGCATTGAGCTGCAATGTATGAAGACATGCGCAATGCATTAGTTCTATGATATGTCAACCAGAAAAGAGAAAAAAGAAGGCTCTCCAAAGTGAATTTAGCTGATATCATTTCCATGTCTCAACTCTCAAATCTCAACCAGAACCACCTAATTTCCTGAACTTTTGCATACTAGGCCTCTAGCTAAAGAAGAATGACCTCAAATCTCAAGTCTCAGATCATTTTTCGCAGCTTACGCACATTATTTAAACTACAAAATGATTCAACAAGAAAAATGAAAATGAAAAATGCACTTGCAAGATCAATATAAGATACAAGTTCAACTAAATTCACATAAATGATAAATCTGACTAATAAGAGCAAACCGAGAGAGAGAGCGCGAAACCGTTTGAAAACGGAAATAATATCATCATCAAAGAATGATCCACATTTGACAAACAAAGAGAAAATCTTATGACGAAAGATGCTCACATCTTTGAATTGGAAGAGACCAAGGTCACCGAGATATGAGATTGCGCGATGAGACGATTCAATTGGAATGATCACTTGAACCAATTGCATAGACTCCGATCGTAGCAGATCCATCGTCGGCCAACACCTTTCCACCGCCATTTTTCATCAACTTCTGTAGATCAATAGACACAATGTGTGCCTCTGCGCGTTTACGTAGACGGAGCCAATACGGATGGTAGGGAAGTCGCCGGACGATCAATTTTCAGGCACCGACAAGACTAATCCAATTTAGTTTTTATAGTTGTTTCTTCTTTTTTTTTTTTTTTTTCGTCAAATTTATAGTTGTTACTTGTTAGGAATACCAACCCGTCGTTCTTGCTTCACTTTCACCGTCGGTTTCACGCGAATAAAATTGGAATTTTCTAAATTAGAAGAACGGCATCACCGCTAGTCCACTACGCGCCTGGGCTGAATTCTTTGACGCCTAAGGCACCCGTCTAAACGCACCGGTTCGGAAATTGTCTCTAGTCAACACTCTACAGCGTTGAAATTAAAAGGCCGCTTAAGCCTTACAAATTCTTGGGCTTATGAATTGAGCCCATAGCTAGCCTTGCTATATACCGTTATATGCTTAAAACCCTAGCCATCTTCTACATGATTTGCCGGGAGGTTTTTGTCAAATATGAGTTATAGAATTTTTTATTTGTGAATTTAGAATTTGAAAAAAATTATTTGAAATTTTAAGATTTGATTGTTGGATGATAGTGACAAAGTGTGTTGGCACTAAATCTTGATGCCTATTAAACAAGCGCAAGAACATGACGCTTCTCAAAAAAGCGTATAGATTTAATGCTTCTCAAAGAGGTTTGAGTAGTTGAAATTTTATTTTTTTAATATTAAATTTTTTATAAAAATAAAAATTTATTAAATTAGAATAATTTTCTACTTAAGATTTTATCCAACTAGTATCTGGACTTTTAAAATAACATAATCAAATTATCCCCATCAAAATATCAATCATTTATATATTCTGCATATTATAATCAGAATAAATTATTTTTTACAAATAATAATTGAACCATACAACTTGTTGAAATAAATTATTCTCACAATCTATTTTTAATTTATAGATTTCTTCATACAATTTTTTCACTCTATTTTTAATTAACTTATCTCTTAAAATATTTCGAACAACGTATGTATCATAAATATAAAATAACTTGCGTAGATTTTTGAAGGAAAAGAGAAAAAAAAATATAAAGACAGAAGCTAGAGTGGAAATGCTGGGACTGGATTTAAATAGCCAAACCTGACGCTTCTTTGATCCGCGATTCTAAATAATTTTCTCCACTCTAAATTCATAAATAAAAAATCCAATAGCCTCTATTGAACAAAAAGCCCTTATTTGCCCTTTTCACGTCCATCTATATCTGTTTTAAAATTTACACAGCAATCCCAAATTCTCAGTTCTTTCACTAGCAGAAGTATACACCATAATCAATTATTATTATTATTATTATTTACCATAAATGTTAATTTAAAAAATTTAAATCAAATTTAACTTAATTTATTGGTTAATGATGTATGTGATTTGCACTCAAACGTTGAATGCGGTGGTAAGTGTATCTGAATAATTTTTAAAATTTCAATCATACTTCTTTTATTTTTAATTTCCATTTCAAAAAAACAATATAAATATGTGATTCAATTTTAAACATAAATTTGAATGTCCATCCTATTATTTCTGATTTAAAAAAAAAAAAAAAAAAAAAAACCTTAAACTTGCAATTGTGAACTCTTCCTTTATCGCTGCGCTATCGTATTTGAAGTATAACTCAAATAAAAAGCCTATTTCTAATCTGTGTTAAAATATATATTTAATAAATTTGATTGGTAATTATTAAAATTTTAGATTATTAGACACGAGAAATTTTAGTATTACGTCAATAAATCACTCAATTTCAAAAATTAAGGTTAAATATGAAATCTAATACAATAAAAGAAAAACAGTGAAGAAAACAAATAATTTTATTTTTCACTATATCATGTTGTATTGATGATCAACAAGTTGATTATCATTTTGATAAGAATAAAGAGATTAAGGGATTTGATTTTACAGAAATAGTAAAAATAATGATTTAAAATGTACAATATAGTGCTAATATTGGAAAAGGAAATATATGTTTAAACTAATTGAAAAATTGAATTCTATCTAATAAAAACGAGAATTTTCATTATTATTAACATGATTTGAAAAAAAAAAAAAAGGACAGCTCAGAAGACGTTTAAATGGAAGCGAAAAACCTGGAAAGGAAAGATGGAAAAGGAGAGTAGCCTTCACCTTTTTCTTAATTTGTGGGTCTATGTTTTACATATAATAGAAGTAGAAATGTCTCATCAATCACCAAATTAGGTATCCACATTCTCTGAATGCATTTAACTTGGGGATGCCTATCTTGACCACGACTGCAATGGAATCCAATAAAATTACTTCTAACCTATTTTTATATCCTAAACTAAATATATTTTTTTATATAGTAAACAATTCAAATTTTATTAAAAAAATTATTTTCATATACATCAAAAATATTATACTCCATTTTCCATTACTATAGAATTACAAGTAAGAACCATTCTATTAATTATATATTTAAGTTTCTCATTTTCTTAGTATTTTAATTTAATTTAATTATCTATGGTAAGTTTAACCTTTGTTATCAATAAGAAACGATTGATATTTAAATTATATAATTTATAAAAAAACTAGAAATATAAGTTTATTCACCTTAACCTATTCATAACCACAAGCATTTAATTTTTTTATTAAACTTAGTTCAAAATTATAACTACAATCTTAAAAGTAACTAACATATCACTATTGTTAAATCAAAACTCATTGGTTTCAGAAATTTACATTAGAGTCCCAAAATAAAAGTAGACTCAAGTTAAGTGTGGCAATCCTTGAACCTATAAAAATTTATTTTTAAATAAAATAAATCATACTAAATGGAAAATTATTTTAGTGCAATTAATAATAATAATAATAATAACAATGCACTGTAAGTTCATATGATCTAATCAATGCACGGAAAACACATGCATGCTTGAGGAGGAAAGTCAAGCACACACCTCAAGTAATAAAAATGCGTTTGCCAATTCAAGTCCGTCTGGCAAGCATGCAATGCAATGCAATGCAAGTTTGAAGTTTGAATTGAAACAGATTAAAAGACCACTTTTATTTCTATTGCAATAGAACTTGCATTACAGCATTTACATGCGCTTGAGACGAAGACCAAGTCATGATCAAATGAACACCATCTACCTGACACGCATTCTTATATATGACTCAACTGTATCTTCATTCGCAGCTGTAAGCTGTTTGAATATCATGTTTTATAAAAACTGTCAATAAACCATTCCGAACCGAACATACAAGATTTGGGCTCTTGAGTCTTCTGATTTAAGACATTTTGATGTCATATCGAAAAAGAAAAATTCAGTTTAAATGTTCAAATTTATAAGTGAATATTAATAGTCTAATTCCATCTTTCACGCATTCTTCAGCGGCAAAGCCTGAAATAATAAATTATCTTTGAGACCAAAAAGTTTAAATAGTAAAATTTAAATATAATTAGGATTCAAGATATATTTCTCCCTGATATAATATAGGTTATTATATAGAAATCATTCTTGAATCTGATGGATAATGTTCTCCTGCTCAACCATCTTCGCTGCATGCGTAAACGATTGTATGCATTTTGCTTAGTGGCGGTAAGAGAGTTTACAGCTTTTGTTTTTTTTTTTTTTTCGGTTACTTTATATTAGCTCAGCAAGGAAACTAATTATATTTAATGTGTATAAAAAAGTTAAAAAGAAAAATAAATAGACCAAAACTGAATTTGCCATGTCTCATACAACAAAAATAGTCTAGTTGATCAAGAATGTAAACTCTCATTCTCATTCTTTATCGATTAGGGTTTGATTCCGTTAAGAACAATTCAATATCATGAATGAAAGGGCCAAATATACATTCAGAACTTAATCTCTAAAGCTTCATAAACCCTAACCATTGGCTATTTCTCGGTTTTCTTCTGTCAATTTAGTGTCATAAGCAAAAGAAACCTGTGAAACTCATTTCAGTTGCAAGATAAATTAAGCCAAAAATGCATTAGCTAAGAGATGAATTCAACTGCATTTAGATTATTATCATCTAGTAATGTCATTGTCTTTTTCAAATAAACAATGAACGCTCACGCATGGTTGGAAAAGAAATTCGAGACATTTCTACTTCTTGAACAAAGTATAATAAGCAGCAACAATTTTACACAAATATCAAAGATGTCCGGTCAACGGTTCTATAATAATTACTTACAGTAATAATAATTCTGTATAATATCGATAAATCCAACGAAAGATAAATCAAAGAAAACAATCTCATAAGGGAATATTAGAGTATACTTAATTATCTACTATTGTCGAGTGCAGGAGTCTTAATCCACAGGCCAATGAAAGCACATGTGATGTCAGATTAACATAAGTAGGGAAAATTTAAGACCCTTCTGTTTTATATTCTCATGTACCATATACGTAGAAAAGCTACAGAAACAAACAATAGTCCTATTTTATTAGTAGGGTATATAACTTAGTGGCCATATCATTTGCTAATAGCGTTTGCATTTGCATGCATCACATGCATATTCTTGCAGGAGCATTAATCCTTGTGATTCCTCAGCTAATAAGCAAACACACCATTAGGTCACAATTCATGCACGTCTTTTCTGCTAACTACTTGCATATAAGCATCTGTCTTACAGAGACAATGAAAGGGCTTTGGTTTCGCTTTTGAGTTTGGATAATTGACAAACTCTTATGATTTGCAATGAACGAAAGGCTTTTTTCCGAAGGTCGCCATTTATTGTTTTAATATTTTGTGCTCTGACTTGGAAAATATATGCATGTATATATAAAGGGTTTTAAACTCTTTGTTAAATCAAACACGAAACCTAATCCTTCCTATTCCCATTTTAAGCCGGCAAGCAAACTGATAAACGGGAAAAAAAGCAGCTTCGAGTTCATCACCAGCCAGAAAGCAAACTCAAGATCAACCACTTAAGCAATCTTAAATACGAAATTTCTTTTCTTTTTTCTTTTTCTTAAAAATAAAGAAGAGAAAGAAAGCACACACCGCACGCATCCATATGCTCCACAACTACACTTAAAACGAAAAAATGTGTCATCGATAAGCACAAAATACATATATAAACCATGAAAATCTGAATGGAAACTCGAAACAAAATCCAACACCCACATTTCTAATTCCTATGCTCGATCTTACTCCTCTTCAACTTCATTGGGTGCATGTTAAACTTGAAAAAAACTACAAGAATAACCCACAATAACAGTAGATAAAAAACCCAACATTTATAAACTAGGACAAATTGTTGACAAATGAAGGTTTGTTAAGATAATGCAAATACATAGAGCTTAGAGAGACCTTTTTAAACTAGCTAGGACCTTGGGGGTGGGAAGAATTGCGTACCAGCAATAAAAGCATTGAGTGGAGCTGGATATAGAGATGGGTCGAGCAAAGCTCCAGTACCTGGGTTGCTAGCGTTTGTTGTAGTTGCTGCAGGGCTAGTTGTGGCTGCTGTGATGAGATTTAGCTGCTGGACTCCTCCGGAGGAGCTCTCTCCTCCACTGGTGTAACGGCCATCAGGACCTTGATCATAGAGAACTCCCCTGAATACATGACCTCCAATGTTGACAGCCGTTTGATATGCATACTGCTCATCTGGTTCATCCATTGCGCTTACTCTAACGCAACGAAACACTGCTGTGGAATTCACTTCCGGAGGAAAATGCGCAACTTCTAAACCTAATTTGTCTCCAAATTTTAGAGAATCAGTGTGAACCAAGTAAGGGTGCATATACAAATGCAACTATGTATATATATATATATGCAAGTGAAAATAATAAGAAAAAAGAAAAGAATTATTGCAAACTCTTCTGAGTGATCTTTTTTCTTCGTCAGTTTTACTAACGAACAGTGATAAAATAGAAAGAAAAAAGAAAGAAAAAAGAGAAAGAAAAGCATGTGGTGGGTGGCTGACTATGGAGGTGGACTTGATGCTAACACACGCAAATGATACGGTCCATGTTGGGTACTAAGAACTGGGGATTCTAGAAATTCTTCAAGATCTAATCATTTTTCATAAGCACACAACTTTTCTGTAGCATTACAGTTTCTTGAAAATTCCATTGAAAGATTTGTCATTAAGGAAAAAAAAATAAAGAAAAAGAAATAATTCTGGGATGGTTATTTTGGTTTTATAACTACACCTTTACCTGAGGTGGTAGTGGCTAAACGAGTGCAGGCAAGAGAGGAAGCACCACCTTGATTCTCTCTCAGCCTTTTTGGATTCTCTCCTCGAAACTGTAGTTGCTGTTGTTCTTGATTGTGCTGCTGCTGCTGCTGTTCTTGTTGCAAAGCAGCTAGCTGTTGTTGCCTCTCACGCCTTTTAGCAGCAGGGACCCAAGTGCTCTTGACGTGGGTTTGGCACTGAAACCCTCGGCTTTTACAACAAGTTCTACATCTCAAATGGGCACAATCTTTTTTTGCTTGGTTCCCACAATCTTGACAGTTCATTCCTCCTCCTCCTATTCCACCTTGCCTCATCACCGTAAAGCCTGATCTCGACGACTCATCAGAGAAACTTCTTCGACTAGGACCCACTCCAAACGAGGAGTAGCTGTTCATGTTTTGCTGTTGCTGATAATACTGCGGCCATATCTCAAATCCTTTGTTGTAGATCTCCTCGTTTGATCTGTATAAAAAAAGGTTGTTATGTTGGTCTTTCTCTTCCTCTTGTTTACTTGTTGCTCCTTCTCTCCCGCTTAGATAGAACCACCCAGCCATATCTTGCACCCACAAGCTAAAACCAACCCCAATTTAGACCAAAAATCCATAGCAAAACTAAATACCGAGAAGTAGCTATTGAAATCTGCAAGATCAGTGGGCTTTGATTTCTGGGTTTATGTTGGGAGTTGAAAATTGGTGGCTGGGTTTATAACAGAGATTTTTAAGTGAGTGTTCACTGTGAGTCTGTGACTTGATCTTCCTCTTCTTCTTCTCTTTCTTCTGATTCTGACTCTCCCTGAATATCTGATCTTGCTGTTTGGGTTGCTTTTGCAGCTTTTTGAGGTAATTAAGAAAAAAAAAAAGAAATCGAAATTGAAATAATTTTGTTTAGGGTAAGAGACTATAGAAGATGGGTTTCCCTGACTAGGAGAGAGCCAGCTTTCTCCACTTCTCTTTCGTTGTTTAAAGCAATAATGGCACGGAATTAGACTTCTGCAACGCCGCCATGGTAACTGCACCCACTCTCTGCAACACTCTCCTCATTTAAGACAAACCTACTTTCTCCTTCTTCCTCTCTCTCTCTTTTCAATTACTCTCACTCACTGCTTCCAGCTTCTCTCTCCGTGGCGACTTTCTCTGAGAAGTGAGAAGGAGAGAGAGAGATTAATGTTTAAAAATAAAAAATAAAAGAGTGAGGAGAAGGAGGGAAAAAAAAAAAAAGTAAACAATAAAATCTCTCTCTGGGCACTTCTCTACAGTTCTCTTCCAGTTTCAATGAATTTAATCAAAGATGTCTTAAATCCTAGCCGTTTCCGCCTTTATCCTACGGTTCTTATTGTTCACACGTGGCAAAGCACCAGCTTTTCCTTATTCGTCCTTGCACCGGAAAACCCGCTTAGTACTTTTTCTGACCCTTGCCAGTAATTAAGATCGATCTTTCCTTCAATTTTTAATCTCCCTAAGCAATCTACCCAATATAGAACCTCTATCTGCGTGACAGCACTCCACTTTTTATTATCCATCACAGACGCGTCTTTGGCGATAAATATTTAAAATAGTCTCTATAATTTAATAAAATTATTTATTTAATTTATATATTTTTAAAATACATTAATTAGTAATTTTCTGTCAAAATGTTGACCATTTAATCTCTTTTTTAACTGCAATAGTAAACCAATTGTAATTTTAAAATTATAATGAATAAATATTTGAGAAAATGCTGTTAAAAAATATTTATGAGAAAATTAAACAGTTGTCATTTCAAAATTATACAGATTAAATAATTATTTTAAAATCGTATAATTAATTATAAAATACAACGCTTTAGTTTGTCTACATTAGTAACTGCTTAGATAAAAAAATATACTAAATAATTAATATTTTATAGATACGTATACTAAATGATTCATGATTTGAAAATATATTAATTAGATATATTTTTGAAAATACGCATGTTAAGTAATTAATTTTATCAAATTAAATATTTTTATCGTTCTATAATTTTATTTATTTATTATTTAAAATTATTATAATTTTTTATATTATAATTAATATATACATTGATTATTATTATTTTATTTTATTTTATTTTTAAAATAATTTCTCATTAAATATTAATTTTTTAAATAAAAACTAAATAAAATTTTAGTTAAAATATTTTTTTAATTTTTAGATAGTAATTTATTGGTTATTTTTTTGATATACTTTTATTTAGTATATATTTAAAAAATAAAATTTAATATCAATAATAATTTAATAATTAGGCAACATAAGTGATGATATATTAATAAAAAAAACAATGTAAAAATTGTATTATTTTTAACTATGTTAACCTTTGTTAATTTATGTGAAAAATAAATAGTAAATTTATTCTTCTATGATAAAGAGAATAGTAATTTAATCTTAATTTTTTTCAGATTGTCCGTGCGGAACGTCACTGTTGTGTTTAGTTATTTTAGAGACTGTATAGTTAAAATAAAATTCCGCTGATCATTCCATTGGTAATGATTTAAAGATTGACCAACCAATAAATAAATTATTTTGCAAATAATTGAATAATATGAATTGAGAAACGGGTTAATGTTTATAGGTCAACACCTTTGATTTGGAAGCCTAAGCAAGACTATGGGTAAATAAGGAAAATTATTTCAATACATATGTAGCACAGGTAGGGGTGAGGGTGAGCCGTATTCGGTTCAAATCGAAAAAATTGACCGAATCAAATTGATTTAAAAATTTGGTTTGATTTTTTATATATTTCGGTTCGGTTCGGTTTTTAATTTCAAAAATTTTGGTTATTTCGATTCGGTTCGTTTTGATAAAAAAAAACTGAAAAAACCGAACCGAATTGATTAGCGATAATAATATGTTTTTTCAATAATATAGAAAAATTAAATCATATTAAAATTAAAATATTTTAATTAAATTTTAAAATATTAAAAATAAAATGTAAAAAATAAAAAAATTATTAAAAATCGAAACCGATCAAATCGAACCGAATCGAACCGAATCAGACCGGTTCGATTCGGTTTCTGACCAAAATCGGTTCGGTTTTTATAAACATTAAAATTTCAGTTTTCGGTTTATTCGATTTGGTTTAATTTTAAACCGAACCGACCGAATGCTCACCCCTAAGCACAGGAGACTTAAAAGATGAAATTTTAAATTAGACTGTATAATCTAGTTTAAAGAATATTTAAATTTCAATTAAATTCTTAGTAAATTTCTCTTATAATAATAATAATAATAATTTATTTTATTAAATGTGTTATAGTCTATTTTTTATTACTGTACAAAAGAAAATTACAATTCTAATTAATAAATTTAAATAATTGAAATAAACATAAATAAATGAAATTGAAAAAAAATAATATTATTAAATTGGTACTAAGTTTTGATATCCTAAATTAATTTTTAGAAAAAAAAATTATTTTTCAATATTAAAAATAATTCCCAGACAGACTATAAGTGGTTGAATATATATTCTAATAATGGATTGATTGAATAATAAGAAATGCTGTAGTGACAGAGATTTCAAATCATACAGTGTGGCATGAAATTGGTGGTTATGTTATGTCTTCATCTGTGGTATGCCAAATCTCTAATTTTGACATTAATTTATGGTTATTCACTTAATATTCTTTGCCAATTTTGTGGTATACCGTAATTATACTTCCGTGCAAATCACTAGATTTTAATTTAATTAACAATTTTTCTATTTATATCTAATTAATTAATTAATATCAAACTAATGAACTATCTTATATTACGAACCCATTTATTATCTAAATTTTATCCACTTAAATTCATATCTTTTGGTTAATAATTTATTGTAAAGTACTTTTTATTAACAATTTACATTTAACATTTTAATATTGTAAGATGTTTTGATAATAATTATTTAATAAAATAAAAATTAAAACTAAATTATTTATTATTAAAATATATAAATTAAATTATGAATTTTGCTATATTGCATGAACTATACTGTAAAAATAGTAAAAAAATAATAGGAAAATCATAGACGGTGTCATTTGGATGCAAAATATTAGGAGAGAGTAAAAATTGACTTTATAAAAAAATTTGAATATTTAAAAGAACCACGTGTCCATTAATGTGTATAAAATATGGTAAGCAGCTTGACAACTGTGCACTAGAGGACTAATAAAGGAAGAAAACAGGGATCATCGGCGTAGACTTATCCGCAAAACCTTGTATAAGCTTTCTCTATCAAACAATCACGTGAACCGCAGAATGATTACCATCCTCTAATAATTGGATTTTGGTAAATAATTATATAATTCAATGTATAGGGGAGTAGGTACGGAGTCCGGCGGCCTTGCTTGTCCCCGCCGCACACGATCGGTCTCCCCCTCGGCCATCCCAATGTAACATCATCAAACTTCACTTTGATTCCTTTTTCTTTAAAAAAGAAAAGATTTTACTCAAATTTCATTTTAAATTAGTTTGATTCATAATTGATTCGAAGTTAGATTTTTGCTGTTTGAATTGCAGTAAAGAAAAATATAAATTTTAAATAAATTAATTAAATGGTATTAATCCCAACTCTTATTATCTTAGCGTGATTCAAGGTGGAATCAAGCTGCAGTAATGGCCTTTGTTTCTAGAAAAGTATTACATTCACCTTTCGAGGTACGATGATGAATTCTGTGTTCATCACTAAGTCGACAATTTCATATTATTTATAGCTGTAGCTACTTATTTAGGAATAGAAAATGTTTTTTTATGAAAAGTATTCTATATGAAAATTGCACTTCATAAAATTTTTTTTGACAAAATAATTTATTTTTTATTATTTAATTTTAATTTAAAAATTAAAATATATTAATAATTTTATATAGAAATATTAATAAGACTTTAAAATATATAAAAAAATTGATTTAAAAAACATTTTCTTTAAATTTTTTATTAAAAAATATTTTATCTTTACTAACATTCATGAGTGTTTTAAATGTTAAAAAAAATATTTTTAATAAAATAAAAGTTTAATATAAATAGAAAGTAAATAAGCGTTTTAATTAGGTAACTAAGAGTAGTTAACTAGGAATCAAACATATATGATCCAAAGATGTGGCTAACTAGGTTATACACAAAACAAACTCAGCACAAACACTTGCTTGTCGTTTTATCTGAATAAACCTAGGGATTGCTCTGATCGCTTCTCGAGCAATTCGTCTCTTTGCCTTCAAAACAATGGAAAACAAAAAGAAAATCATTCCGAAATATTTTTAAACAAAAAAAAAAAAAAGAGATTGGGACAAATAAGAAATGACAAGGTAACAACTTGAATCGATGTCGTATAATGATTAGCTGTGAGGTATATTTCTTAACAAAATAAATGGGGTCAAATTAAGAATATTATAATTAGGTTTAACTATTTCCCTTAATTACTGTTAAAAATTATAAATAAATTAATTAAAAATTATAAAACAGAATTTTTTAAAACTTGTTTAACTCAAAACCTTAGTACAAGAGGAGAGCCACCTTCTAAAATTTAGTGAAATCGAAAAAACTACAAAATAATTTTTAACGCGGCTAAATTAAAAACCTTTTTCTTTTCTTTTCTTTTTTAATTTTTTATTTTCGGCTGTGAAAAGTAAAATCTACGTTAAATGTTAGAGAGAGAGAGAGAGAGAGAGAGAGAGGGAGTGATGTGTGGGAGTCTCAATAATTGTGTCGCTGTCTTTCACTCTCGAGCCTTGTGCGTTTCTTTCTTTCTTTCTTTCTTTCTTTATTTCATACGGTTGATTCTTCCTCCTTTTACTCTCTGCTGTTCTTTGTTATTGTTCTTGCCTCTGCATTTTCATTCATAGAGCTGCCTGTATGTCCACAGTCTCTCCACTTCAACACCCAGGTTATAAGCTGAACTGAAGTGACCTTCAAGTGTCCATCATCATAATCATCATCATCATCAAAATCTTCTATTCAAATCTCAAATTTTGGACCTCCTTCTATTATCATACCAAATTCTCTTTCGGAAATCAAATCAAATCAAATCCTTCTTTATAAAAAGTTAAAATTAGCCAACTTTTAGTTTTGGCTTAATCACTTGAAATCATCTTAATATTATGCCCTAATTAATCACGATTTTCATGTGTAAATTATGGCATGAGTTGTATTGTTATAACCCATCATACATACATCGGCCAATGATCATTCATGCATCCGACAAAATAATATTATAACTGTGATCTGCCTACATCTTTTATCCGATCCACTTTTTTTTCTTTAAAAAAAAAAAGAAAAATCTCCATTTTTTTCTTGCTCTAAAGGAAAAATGATTGAAGTGCGTGCAAATGGCTGAAAAGTTACTAGAGCAAACATTGACTATTTTGTAAGGAAGGCTTGATTCGTTGTGAAGGAAGAAAGAAGAAAAATGTTGGTTTGTAATTTAAATATGTTCTTTTATGGATTTAATTTATGATATAATTTTAAAAAATTTTCGTTGTGATTTAAATAAAATTATTTATGTGAAAATAAAGTTCAAAGAGTTTTCATCTATTCTAAGTTGTTTTCTTTATTTAATTACAAAATTTCTCTCATATTTTGTCAATAAATAGAAGTTTTCCAGTCACATTAATCTGATATATATATTATCTTTTGCATGATTTCTTGTGTATTCTAACAACTTCAAAATATGTAAATATTCAAGTTTGCAAATTTCATATTCCCCTTATATTTCACAAGAATTAAATTAATTTTCTTATTTAAAATAAAAAAATCATTTTTTCAACTTATAAAATTTTCATATTTAAAAAAATAAAATTATACATAATTTTATAATAATTCATTTAAATTTTTTTATTATAAAATAAATCATATCAAATAGAGAGATTATAAATATTATATTAAATAAGAACCATCTTAAATTTTAAATTTACTGAGTACTAAAATGAAATATATATTTCACATGTGAATGGAAAAATTATTTTTCATAATATATATTAAAATTAAATCACTATTTCATCAAAAAATAAAAATAAAAATTTTTATGAAAAATAATGAAAATAAGACAAGATTTACCATAATGAGAATTATGATATTTAATAGAGGTCTTTCAAAAACCAGGGGAAAAATTAGTGTATAGCAGCAGCTTGTCAATATCTGAGTATTGGCAAGTCTCCTAAAAAGCCGAAACTTCTCATGCCAAGTGAAGGAATGGAAAACTTGGAGGTGTCCTATGGCATTAAAGATTTTTGTAGGGCTAAGGTCCTTCATTCCTTGTAAGGTCCAACATGAGCTTTTCAGGCAACTAAGGTTCTTTATTTTTGTCTAGTTAGGGCAGGGCCATACAAGTAGTTGGCTTTCTTATATGTTTCTTCAAATTTCACTAAGCTTTGTTATTTAACTCTTGTCACTTTGGGGCATATGCATATAGCATACTGTTTGTATAAAGCTCTTCAAAGACATATTCCAAAACACAAACATTATACTACTCTTCTCTGCAAAGTTGTAAGAAATCCTAACCCAACCCCACTTGCCCTAATTAACTCTCCCCAAACAATGGGAGAGTACAAGAGAATCCATATTAATTTATATATGTAAATTAAGTGATTTTTTAAAATTGACAGTCGAATAGAATAAATATTTACTATAATCAATTTACATCTTAATAAACAATTCAGTGTAAATAAAATAATACTTGTATTTATAAAAAAAGAAAAATCAATATAAAAACTATTCATAAAAATACACAATGATAAATCTTTATATATATATATATATTAAAAAACATCAATAAGATTTTTTTTTATTATTATTATATCTGATAGCATTTAAAGCTCATATAAACATGTTTCATCGGAGGAAAAACGAGAGCTCAATTAGAAAAAACTCGAAATCAAACATAATATTATTGGCTACCAAATTACGAGTCGGTGGGCCTTCTAAGGAAAATACATTTTGACGCTACAATTTGCAAGTAGTTAGTGAGCATAGGTGGAGCCCCATGAGGATAGAAGATATAATTAGGGCAAAATAGTGATGGTCCCCACAGATTCCGAATTGGGTATAATATAGAGTGGGTCCAAATGAAGAATAGAGTGGGGGCCCAGTGGGCTTGCATGTGAGGCGACATGATGAGGCGATATAGTTTTTCCTTTGATAGACTGAATTTATAGAGGCGTTAGGTTCCCCTTTAAGCATATTATTGGTGCATTGGCCGTTACATGTATATAATGTCTCAGGAAAGGTTACAGGACTTGGTGTCACGTGCCTACCTTCCACTTTTGACGACCCTATGGACTACCCAAGCAACAAGAGAGTACCTGTTTCATGATATTGAAGGCTTGGGTTCTGGACCCCTTGTCACTCTCCACCAATCCAAAGCTCGTATATTAATTTACTACTGCTACTTGATTTCTTTGTGAAAGGTCTCAAAAGTAAGCAATTGACGTTACAATTTGCTTGGGAGAAAGATACTAACACTTGACCAACAATGATTAAGAGTTGCACTCTCTGCTAATTACGATATTTAGGTCAATTAATACTATATTATAGATGTATTAAAAATGCTTCGTAGATAATGAGTTGGGTGTCCTTTGAAAGTTCAAATCTATCTGCTTAAGCTTTAAAGAAATTTTTGCAAAAAGGAAGCCCTTAAAGTCTAGGCTTAAACTATAGTCTTCCACTATTCCCTTTTGAGGTAGTAACACTTGTCTGAAAAATAGATTTAAGATAACTGGCCACTTCAGTTATTGGCTATGTCTAGGGTTGAATAAGCTGGTTGTTGAAATTTATAGTATAGCCCAGGCCCAGATCTCCCATGAAAAAGAGATGCACAAGTGTTAATGTAGCATTTAAAAAGAGAGGGGCACCTCACTGTCAATAATGTTAAGTTGATAAATAAAAGTGAGTCTGATGAATTTTAATCAAATATTTATTATAAAATTTATGTATTTAAGAGACATTGGATTTGTTTTTATATAAAATGGTAACGAAAATGAAAATGAAGAGTTTGTAGTTAAAAATAAGGTGTTTTTTTTATGCAAAATGCAAGTGGTGATCATTTATTTACTTGGGCATGATGAGCGGCGGAGCTTATATTACTGAATCCTGAGACTCTGAGAGAGAGCATTTACTTGCTGCTAATGGCTTATAAAATTTATCAAAATAACAACTGCAACTCTCAATTCAAGACTCGACTAGGGACAGTTACACGTGCATGCATGAAACCCATTATATATTAGTACTTTCTGATACAAAGAAAGGACAAATAATCCTGCCCAGCTAATTCAAAATTTCAAATAAATACATACTTTGGAATTAGTTTACCATCAGAACCTAAATTCTCCAGCTCACAAGTCATAAAAGTAGCCTAGGCCAAAATTCTCCCGTGGTTTATTACAGTGAAAAATCATAACCGTAACAATACAAATGGCGAAATCCGGCAATAAAACTAAAAAGAAATAGAGCAAACCTTGGTAGAATCCACTCTTGAAATGGAACTAGCAATCCTGCTATTGGAGAAAAGAATAAACAAGCACAAGCAAATTATGTTGCCAACAGTTGAATGCTGCTCCTAATTGCATAGCTCTTTATCTTATCTGGGAAGGAGAACAAAGCAACCCAGATGCATCTGATCCAACTATAGCAAGATCACAAACAGTACAAAGTTGCCCTTCCTGGGATGGAACAAAACGTGAACTGCAGTATGGGCATGATACATCCTTTTGTCCCCTGTATATAGGCACATAAGTTGCCCCACAAACTACAAATGGATTTCTAAAATCATAATTAAGCTGGGATTTGTCTGTCATATTCTTCTCAGCAGCTTGCAAGACTTGGCGTGCAGTTTTAGCTTGACTTTCAATGGTAGGATTGGTTTCCAGCAGTCGCCTAGCAAAGTTAGCAGCTGTGTTGAGATTGCCAGCTTTATAACAAACCGTCATTGCATTCAATAATGCAAGTCTCATGTGTGGTAGTTGAAGGTTACAGTGAGTGAAGTACGCAGCTAGCTCCTGCTGGTGAACTGGATTGCCTTTAATATCCCTCCTCTTGAGCTCCATCTGCAGACCTAGAACATACTCCTTTACAATCACAACTAGTTCCTTCACTTCATCAACCTCCCTCCTTGTCTCAACAACAATCAGAGGAATGGTATGAAGTATACTGAGGAAATGCCGTAAAGCCTCTGTAAATTTTCCTGCAGTTGTGGCTTTGTAGCCTGCCTTAAGCTTCTCTTCCAGCTGGGAGAAATCGAACACAAGAGCTGGTGGATGCCTCACATTAGGGCTGGCAGATTCATTCCATCCTCTCTCAATTGCAAGCTGAATCACAGGGGCCGAAGAGAAAGCACGGAGATAACTATGGCTGCCCATCTGCAAGTCAAGGAATAATGGTCTCAATGGAGCAAAGTTCCTTATTCCAAGCTGCCGGCTCAACAAGCGCATTGCCGTATCAAAATTGCCAGCTGCAGCATGCTCAGCAGCCAGAGATGACTTCTGGATCCAAATTTGATTAACAGGCATACCAGGAGTTGGGGCAACAAATACAGAAGAACGAGAGTTGTTTGCAGTTTTCAGAGTATCATTCTCAGGTGGAAGATCAAGATCCTCAAGATCCCATCCTCCCTCCTCATATTCTTCATGCTCGTCTCCACCCTCCAGTACTATGCTGGTATCTCCATTGGGCATATTTTCAACATCAACAATATCCGAATCATCACCCCAACCAGCATCCGCAGCATCTTCATACTCTTCCTGCACATGTTTGTCTGCATTATCAAGACCACCCCCAAAAATTCCTCTCATGACCCTCAGCAAGGGCCAATCTCCACCACATAAAATTGGACTTGGAGGCATCAAAAGAGATGGTGATTTCCCCTCGGGCAAGGAGGGGACATCATCCCCTAGTTCTGCAGCAAGACGTTCAGCAATATCATGGAGCCCGTGGGTAGCAGCTGTGGTGTATGCAAGGGGGAGATGTCCAGCATTCTCCAATATCTTTACACGTTCCCTAATGTCACCCAAATAAAGAGCGTTATGGAACTGACCCATCACATTATCCTTTACTTCAGCGATTTTTAGCATTTTGGACAACTTATCCATGTTTCCAGTTATAAGATAAAGGAATGACAGCCTCTCAAAATTCTTGGTTCTCTGGTATGCATATTCTACAATGCCTGCATTACCCTGACGAAGAGCCTCCACCCCCAACCTATACCAGTGATCTTTTTCATCAATTTCCTTAGCAGAAGCCACCGCAATCTGGATATTGCCACTCTCTAATGCCAAATTAAAACGTGTCCGCTCATCTTTCACAAAATGAAGGGCAACTTCTGGGAAACCTTTCTGCTGCAAATATGCAATCACTGCCTCCCCACAGAGCTCTGAGCTTCTAATCATGCTCATAACTTGGTCATATCTCTTCCTCAGGAGAGATAATTTGAAAATATATTCAGTCGCATCAATGACAATAGCACAGCTTTTTGCGTCTCGGTCCAGGAAATAAACGGTGTTTCCAGCCACTTTTGTGATGTACAGTGGGACATCAAGAGTCTTGATGATCCCATTGTCACCATTAGGAAGGCAGTACTTCATGTGGTTCAGGGTCGTATATATGAAAACACCATTGTCATCCCAAGCTCCACTCTTTATTCGGATCGTCTCATGAAGAGAACATTGATGCACAAGCTTCTTGTCGGCGATTATAATTGAATGTTTGCTCAGAAGTGCCACACTCTCCATGTCATTTGACCAAACAACATACCTAACAAAAGGAGTTTGGAGCTCCCCAAAAATAAGCCTCTGCTGGATATCAAAAATAAAGACTCTATCCTCTGCTCTGCACAACAAGTTTCCTGTTCCAGCATAAAATATTGCATCAGCAAGAAGAGGTAGGGCAGTTCTCTTGACAATCTCATTTTTAAGGTTCTTCACCAACACTTGGTTGCTGCTCTTTTCCAGCACAGCAAACCTATTTCTAGCCACAAAAACTGCTGACCCTCCAACACCTCTTTTTGCCTCCTGAACAGTCTCACCCCTGCCGCTGCTGCCTTTAGGTATAATGTAAAGTTCATGAGATCCTCCATCCAAATCTGAACAAATCAAAACAGCATTTTCTGTAGGGCTATAAGAAAGCGTTCTTGCTCCTTGATTCAAGCTGGAAGAACCAGGTCTTCGAATTGGCATCACCTGAGCTTCCTTTTGACTTGGGAACTCATAAAATCGCAGAAAACGATCTTTGACATAATACATTGTATTGCCACTCACAGAGAAAGCAGGGCGCTCTCTCTCTAATTTGAAAACAATCATGCCACTATCATGCCCAGCAGCCAAAAGATTCATCACAGGATGTGCTGCAAGAATCCAGAACCGGTCATGCTCCCTTCGAAATGTCTGAAGACCAGTCCGCTTTGTGGCATCCCACACACGAATGCTCCTATCCTCTGAATTGGAAACAATAGCATCCTGTCTTGCATGAAACAGAACACAGGACACATTATTCATGTGCCCCCTCAAAGTGTCCACCTCCCATGCTTTTGTATCTGAAATTAGAAGTGTGAGTACTTAATGTTAGATATTTCAACCCTTCAAGAGTTCAAAAACTATTATAAGCATAAGTTTAGCAAATTAGTAATTCATTTTCTCGGTTGAAATTGTGGGGAAAAAAATTTTATGCTGATATCTTGTTTGATATCAAAATAATATAAAATTTCACAATCAGAGTAGCTGAAGAAGTAAACCTTTGCTTGCCTTGTATACGTGTCTATTCTATATTGATCAACATATTTTGAAACTCCTGTGTTAATTGCTTGCCAAATAACCTCTGGTAAATTGTTTAAATGTCCATCAATCTATAGAGAAAGGTCACATAATCTTCCGCTACATGGTTTTCCCTTATCATGGTTTTACTTTAACATTAGTGGTTCATCCTTATCCAAACAATCAACCCTAGTGAACTTTCGCATAGGAAAGCATGAACTTATTTCTAGGTTTTTAATTGCAAACTTCAAACTTTAAAGTTAAGTGTTTTATTACTGAAAGAGCTCCATTTGGGTAATCAAAAGCCTAATAATTGGTAGCTAGAACTATGATATTACATAAACCATGTTTGCCAATATTCAGCTGTCATTTGAAAAAATATACATATAATATAAGAATAAATATATAAATTTTATACCAGAAAACAGAAACTCGAAAATTAATTTATCTGTTTTTCCTTTATGACACATTAGAGATCAAGAGGCCATGAAAAAACTAAAGAAGGTGAACATAGAAATACCATTCATCCGCCAAATTTTCACTTGCCGATCATCAGCTCCTGAGACAATAAGAGGTAGATTGGGATGGAATGAAGCCCAGTTAACGCCACGGTCATGACCCTCTAGAACATACTTAACGACAACATCAACTCCACCAAAAAAATCTGAGTTCACCTGACTAAACCGTAGGTTCTCATCTGCAGGGGCAACTGATTTCTTCTTCAAGGCACCAATATCCCATACACGGACAGTTTGATCCAAGGATGCCGACACAACCAGATCTTCCTTAGGATGGAAGGAGGCACACATGACATAATGGTTGTGTCCTGTTAATACTGAAATGCAAGTTCGTGATTGCCAATTCCAAATTCTAATAGTCTGGTCATCGCTAGCACTAACAATCCATGGATATTCATCATGGAACTGAACAGTACGGATATAATCAAGGTGCCCAAGAAGGGTAAACAGACACCTATGCAACTTGTAATTCCATACCTTGATCTTGTAATCATCCCCTGCAAAAATTCAGCATCCCCATAAACCAAAACTGTCTTCCTGTAGAATCCCCACATGGCCTATAATACATTCATAATTTTAAGATAAAAACATAGTTTCAAATATTCCAAGCATTGAAAATGGGCCGGCGATAACTTGATTTTTATGAAACCAGAAACAAAAAAAAAAAAAAACAAGACAATCTTATTAATTGGACAGCGCCAGAGAAATGAGCTGCACCAACCAATTCCACAATGAAATGCAACACGTATTTAATTTAAATACCAATCCTAGTACCTTATCCCAAAAAACCAAGCATTACTTACAATATTTCAAGGGGAAGATATTTTAAAACAGTAACGAATACTCGAGACGAATATAGTACTAAGCAATATACGGAAGTGGTGGCATTATACCTCCTGAGACAAAAAGCGGCTGAGACCCGTGAAAATGAACGCCACGGACGGGTCCATCATGCTCATCAAATCGATCAATGAGAGTCCCCATCCTGTAATCCCAAAGCTGGATTACACCACTATGTAGACTGGCCAAGATCCATGGTCTCCTGCTGTGAAAGCTCAGTCCCTTAACTCTATTACTTTTCGTCTCAAATTTCGTCAGCATCTTTCCCCGCTCAATATCCAAAACCTACCAAATAACCAAACATCAAATCATCCGAATCCAAATCGTGCATTGATACCAAAAAAAAAAAAAAACTGAATAAAACAATCGAATTCGTAGCTTTCGGGATATAGAAATTACCTAATTGAAGAAATAGTAATTGAGAGTAAGATCGTCCTGAAATCTAAGAGTGTGAATAGCAGATCAAGAACAAGCCCGCATTGAAGCAAACAAAAATAGACGAGTGAAGAGAATTAGAAGAAAAGAATTTGCCGCGTAGATCTGAACTGTTTGGTGTAAAGAACAGAAACAGGGAGATCTGATGTGAGTCTAACCACCGAGAGAAGCTTTTCTTGTGCTGTCCTCGCTCTAGATTGGATTGGACGCGCCTTTTTTCTGGGTAATTCTTTTAATACTTTTAAATTTTTCATATAGCTTCAAAGTAAAATGATAATAGTATTGAGATTAAAAAAATATTAATAACATTAATAAAAATATAAATTATTTTATTATTTGAAATTCATGATTTCAATATATAAAAAATAATATTTATAATTATAAAAATGAAATTCTTTGTATCAATTCTTTTAAAATTACACCATATAAAATATAATACAATTTAAATGCAATTAAATGTAAAAAGAATTGTAATACTACTCTCTCAATTTTTTAATAAATTAAGGTAATGATTAAAATAAATTAATAAAACTAATATTTTATTAAAATATTCTTTATAAAATGCTAAAAATTATGTAATTTATTAATTATATTAACTAATATTAATAAGTGTAATATTTTTTATAAAAATACTTTAATTTCATAAATAAACACTTAATTGGGAAAAAAATATCAAAACCAATACTCATTAAGGAATGGAGTAAATATGTAATGAAATTACTATTCAGTCAAATGTCAATACATGAGCACCCCTTCGCGACACGTAGCAAGCAAAAGTTCCTCACTTCCCTCCCCTGAAGAAAATCGCAGCAAGAGCGAAATTCCTTTTTAGTATGAATAATTCGCTATTAAGGAACTAATTATTTTATCTTTATATTTTGTAAAAGTATTAATTAATTTTCATCAATTTGTACGGTTAGCTATTTATTTTTGTTTTTTAAATTGATATTAAATAAAAATGATTTATTTCTAGTTAATCAGTAGAATTTCAATATATACCACTTTAATTTTAAAATTATAGTTATTTAATTTATATAGTTTTTAAAATCACACATTGATTAGGAGTTGTAAGTCATGAAAAAATGATATTAATTAATTAATTTTTAAAAAATAAATAATTAAGTAGTTAATTTACATTAAAATAGAAGGACTAAATAGTAATTTTGGTATCGCTTGAACTACGTGCCCTATCTCGGCAACGATTTCATAAAAAATCCGTGAAATCACCGGTCATGTCATCTTACCTTCTCGCCAGAGACGCCACCGAATCCTTCCTTGTCCACGTTTCACTCCAAACGGCTTCTCCTTCTCGGTGCGTGTCGCGCTATGTTTTTTCGCCCTTTCAGTATTTTGCTCTTAGTTAAACCCCACTTTTCTTCGAAACAGAGAACATTAGAACAATCATTCTGAGACTTTCACAAAGGGCAACTAGAGGGACTGAAGTTTGCTGGGTTAGTAGTCATGGGAGCTCTAGCTCCTGTCTCCCCTTGGATGCCAGAGGATGATCTTTTGTTGAAGAATGCTGTGGAGGTAAATTTCATTCGCAATTATTTATGTTTACTTTATCGTTCTTTTGTTAATTGCTTCTTCAATTTTAGTGCCTTGTTTAAATATTGGGGTTGTTTGTTATGGGACTGTAGTTTTACTCTCTTTTTTTTAGAAAAATATTTTTTTTCTAAAAAATTTTAATGTGGATAGATTTTTGGCGCATTCTTGGACTGATTCTGTCTTTCTGTGAGGCTAAATGAAGGGGGGTTTATTTTGTTAATTGTTACTTTTACTGCATTTCGTTCGCATTTGAATTTTTGGACATGCATACTATAATTATGTATTTATGCTTGCTCTATTTGTTTCTTTCGTTGTCTTGGTTATGGTGTTATAATGGGTTTCCTGTGTTGAAGCATCAGTCTTTGGATGTAGCATGTCCACAGCTTTTGCTTTACACAATGCATGAGAATGGGTTAGGAGGTTAAAGAGTGGAGCCTCTTAATGGAGTTAAAAGTTTACATCCGTTAATCCGCTAGCATCCATTGTCCTTATTCGAAAATGGGAGTTGAAGGGTGGAATTTATGTTTTAAAATGCTATTCCATCATTGTCCTCAAACTCCTTTTGAAATTCCCAGATAAGGTGAAGTTAATTAATGTTTCTTTACATTTAATTTCCTTCTTAATTTCTCTTTCCGCTTGTGCTTTAACTTCCATGCCTAAGTATATATACATCAGCTATGGCACGTTGCCTTGTAACTTCAGTCATATGATGATTGCTTCTGGAATTAAAGTCCTTCCTATTTAGGTTTCAAATGAAGGAACTTGATGCATGCTAGAGAGGTTTGTGTTGCTACCAATTGGTCAGTATATAACACATGCCAGTAAAAGATTCCTTACTAGTAGGTTTGGAATCTAGGAATTTTGACCCATTTTAGATACTTTGTGGCTAAGTGCAATATTATGTTTTGGCAATGTCAAAACTCAAAAAGGCATGGGATTTGGACAGCTGGTGTTGACTGATGGGCCTCTGTTATAAGGCATACTTGCATCACATCTTTTTTGCTGGGTTGGACAATGTGGATTTATGTGTGATTGTCGGGATACGGTGTCTAGTAAGTGTCAACTTCGTAATACACCCAGTTCAGGAGTGTCCATGATAATTATATTCACATATTTCTTTTTGCTACCTGTGCCCCTCTGACCTGGGAATATGACATAGCAGGGTGGTTTAGTCAAGGATCACAAAAATGAACATGGAGGTTAAGAGTTGAAGTCTTAATTTGGCATTAGAATCTGGAGAAATCTGATTGCTTGCATTTCTTTCAAGAAACATGGATACAGGCTAGGCATGTGCTTATATATCAACAATGTTGAGAAAAGATGTGTTGATCTATGTGTATTGTTCTGCACAAATTTGGGAATCCATTGGCTCAAGCTATCAGCACATTTTTTGAAAGATTTATTTATTTATTTATAATTATTATTATTATTATTATTACTATTATTATTATTATTTGTAGAAATCACATTATTCTGAAGAATTTATTATCTAATCGATAAGGTATATGTATTCGAGTTTTACAGTTTTCCTAATGCAGAGAAAGGGTCGAAATCCATTTTGTTCAGTTATGCCATAAAAATTAACATCGCAGGCTAATTGGAAAGTTTTTGAATTTAGTCATTAAAGCTGTGGAAACATGCACTACTTGTTATATTCTTTTTTCTTCTCTAGTTTGTTCAGGAAGCTTTAGTGTCCTGGATATCCTGTTAAGATAAGTGAAAAATCTATGATGAGGGGCATTGATAATCTTAGTACATAAAGCATCAGCTCTGAAAGTTGATAAGCTCTTTATGGTATGTGTGTCTTTTTATCTTATTATGCTAGTTTCTAATGTTATAATTTCTCATTGGCAAATAAAAAGCTAAAAAAGGTTGCAAAGGGTCACACGTATGACAAAATACAAATCCGTGGACAAAATAAGTGATGAGGTTCCCTTCAGCGATGTATTTTGTGTGAACTTGAGAAATTTGCTCCCATTATGATGTGGACAGTATGAAGGTTGAGATTGCTTGCTTATGGATATTTAAGTAGTTTTTATATGGCAATATTTGCTGTGGATCTGATTACCCACTTTTATGATATTTATTTATTGATTTAATATATGTTATGACTGGATTATTTGGGATAGTAACAAATGGGTTTTAACCTGTTTCCATACGTTATGCCATTGAGACTGAATTAGAAATCACAAATGACAGGAGACAGGGACATGCCAAATAGCTGCAAAATGTGTTTTCTCATATTTTGCTTTCCTTTTCTTTTAGTTGAGGGGTTGGAGATGGTTGCTTTCGTGATATTAAAATCAATTAATAAAGCTTGATCGCCATTCTGCATATCCTGTTAGTTTCTTTGGTATGCATGTTTTTTCCCTTCTTTTCTCTGTTGATTTCTTTCTTTCTTCTGTTTCAGGCTGGTGCTTCCTTGGAATCATTGGCTAAAGGTGCAGTGCAGTTTTCTCAGAAGTTCACTGTTCGAGAAATACAAGAACGGTGGCATTCTCTCCTTTATGATCCAATTGTTTCTGCGGAGGCAGCTTTTCACATGATTGAGTTTGAGCGTTCTGCATCAACTCTACCATCTAAATTCTGTAGAGTTGGGAATACAAAAAAAAGGAAGGCTGAAAGTGTTCGTAGTTGTTATTATGCTTTACGTAAAAGAATTCGCAATGAGCCATTTAACAGCATGGATCTTAGTTTTCTCATTGCACCCACAGATAGTAATTACATGGGAAATGAAGATGAGCCTTTCTCTGGGCATTGCATACTTGGAGATCCAGTTCCTAATCATTTTGTACTTCAGGAATCTAATTTGGATATCATGCAGCTTCCTTTTCCGCAAATTGTGGATGATACTGCCGCCCACAGTTTTCATGCGCAATTCCAGAACACAATCCAGGAAGATTTTCCAGTGGAGCAAGATAATGTGCATAAAGAGATTCCACAAATATGTGGAGAAAATATGTTGCACGCTAGAAATGGATCTGTGATTGAGGAATTTGGTGGACCAAAAGAATTGGCGGCAAACAGTGACCAGGTGCATGAATGCTCTAAGTTTGGTGGAGATCAAGCTTTTAGTTCTCCAATTCCAGAATGTGCTGTATCATTTCATAACTTGGATTACTCATCTCCTCTTCCTGAGATGCCAATATGGAAGACAGTTGAGGGAGGTTCTCCACCAAGTATTCCAGTCAGTATGCACACAGGAGACCCATTTTCACTTCCTGGTGATGATGATACAAAGAATACATGTCTATCAGAATACGGCTCCAACTTAAAACTGGAAATACCAAGTGAGGAAATGAAAAATGTAGCTGCCAGCACAGAAGGTTATCTGGCTGAACTTTCCAATTCCCTTTTGAATTTTACGAATGAGGAAGAACTTCTATTCACAGATGTTGATGGAAAAGATGCGATTGACAAGTCCTACTATGATGGTCTAAGTTCACTTTTGCTGAGTTCACCAAATGGTGCCAATCAAGATCACATGGCAAATATAACTGAACCAGAAGTGGCAAATGTAACTGAACTAGAATCTTCTGTAAATCCAGATTATCTTATAAATAAGTCTGGTGCAGGTCGTGAAGAACTGGATGAAGATAGAGGGTCTCACCACAGCAGTGATGCTGTTGGAGATTCAGATGTTCATTATCATACATCTGCATCTAGTTCAAACCCTCAATTTCCTGAAATGGGTATTGGAGTTATTATCTGCACATTGAACACTGAGGATCCAGATATCCCATGCAACGATGATGTTGTCTTCACCAAACACTTGCGTCCAAAATCATTTTCCTCTATAGCACGGCAGAACGTTCATGATGTTTATAAACCAAATCCTTCAACAAAGGAATTCTCAGTCAATACAAAAACTAGTGAAGGAGGTTCAGTATTGATTCAGGGAGATATAAAAAATCCTGGTCAATCTCATGCGTGTTCTCAGGTGATAAGATCACGGGTAGTGCCAGAAATCAGCTCTCTTCATCCAGTTGGTGATGGTGGTGTTAAGTTTGACTTGCCTAGTAGCAGTTCTACTCACAAGAATGTGAGTGTTGGTTATGGTGGTTCATCTCTAGTTCATTCAGCAAATGCTAGTGCAGAAACTGTTTTACCTGCTAAACTGAAGAAAGAAGCACCTGAAGCTGTTCCGGTGAAGCATTTTAGTCATGACACAGCTGATGCTTCAATGGAGAAGACAAATGCAAGTGATGTCAAACTGGACCTAGATGCCCCACCAAGATTTCAAACTCATCAGGCATCACATGCTAAATTGGGGTCCACAGAGATTGCACCCTTGGAACATGGAGTAAACCACACTCCAGATCCAGAAGAACCACCTATAGAAAGTGATGATGATGTGCCTTATTTTTCAGATATTGAAGCAATGGTAAACTTTATTCTATCCTTTCAAGTTTCAACAGATGAGCTTTTTTCTTTTTGTTAATTTGTTTCTTCAGTTTCTGTCATATGCTATTTTCTTCCTCCCTCCTTTAAGAGATTTTCCCACTTTCTACATTATCAGATACTTGGTATGGATTTAGATCCAGAAGAAAAGGATTTGTATTCCAGCGAGGAAGGTAATAGAAAATCTTCATATGTTCGTATATATCAATAAGAGAAGGAAAATACCTTAGTATGTTGGCATTTACGTACAAATTTAAGTCATTGTTCTGCAGTCTCGAGATATCAGCATGAGGACATGAAGAGGGTAATCATCAGGCTGGAGCAGGGTGCTCATTCTTACGTGCAAAGAGCCATTGCATCTCAAGGAGCAATTGCTGTTTTATATGGCCGCTATTCAAAGCACTATATTAAGAAACCTGAGGTATCCAAAAGAAATGACTTGCTTGATTGCTTGACTGTTTTGTTATTGGTTGTAAAGAATCATAATTTGTGTCCCTTCCAAATAATTATCTCCACCTGCAAGGCCATAAGCGGAGCCTGACTCATATTTGGATCTATCTAGCTGGAGGCCCACTAAAATTTTAAAAACAAAGTATTTGGATAATAATAACCATGTGTAGTGCATTTTCATTGTGTGATAATCTGTTTTCTGCAAGTTATATTTGATACTGCAACTTGAATATGGTGCCATTTTCTTTCCATTTCACCCTCCTCTTTTCTTTCCATGCTTAATTTCTGAAGTTACTTGTCTGGACTACACAGGTTTTACTTGGTAGAGCAACAGAAGATGTTATTGTTGATATCGACTTGGGGAGGGAAGGGCGTGCAAATAAAATATCTCGTCGGCAGGTGATATTTGCATTAGCTATGTTTCTTTGCTTGTAATTTGCTTTTATGACATGTATCATATTTGTGATTTTCTTCCCCCCAACATTCTCTCTCCTCTGGATGCTTTCATGATTCAGTAGTCATTTTCATATTTCTTTTTGTGTTTCCTATTTATATTCATCCTTTTTCTCCTTTTGGGACAAACTTCTGTACTTATTTTGTTGTGCTATAACAATATATAAATTCATCAGCGGTCATGCATGAAAAAACTATAACTCAGCAGTCACGCATGAAAAAGACTAAATCAGGAAGAAAGTTGGGAACTTTTTCCCTGGAGAGAAAGCTCCTGTTTACGGAATGTCCTATTAGTGATGTTTATCCTATGATCTATATTTTAAGGACGCAGCATTGTAAGCCAAAGTGCCTATGTTGATAGTGAACTAAGCGCCACATCTTGATTCAACTATGACATGACTGTGCTTATTGTTTTAATTTTCTTCTTCCTTCTTTTTCTAGGCAACTATATATTTGGACAAAGGTGGATCTTTTCATCTGAAAAATCTTGGCAAATGTTCTATCTCAGTAAATGACAAGGAAATAGCCCCTGGGCAGAGCCTAAACCTTACTTCCAGTTGTTTGATTGAGGTTTGTTGTTGTAGGCCTGTCTTAAGCAATATTATTCTTCAGCATGATGCATCAAGTAGAATCTCAAGTCAACTTCTATTCAATCTTCTTGTCATCGAACCATTTTCTGTTAAATATTGCTGTTCTGTAACCTTTTAGTATAATTGGTTCTCGAGAACAGGCCTTATCATGGTTGCTTTGTTTGAATTTTGGTGTGAAAAAAACCAACCAAGCTCCTTTTTCTTTTATTTAACCTAAAAATCTAAGGTTCTTAGGAATGCATGGCAAAGCACTACATCAGGAAGTGCTGTCACCTTTAGAAAAGGGGAAAATTTTTAATGTATTTTGTTTCACTAGCCTCGTACAATTAGCATGTTTGTCATATTGTCTTAATGGATAGGGAGTGTTTCTTCAAAATTTATTATTGCAGTAGACATCCATTTCTGAGCCAACTGTAATGGAATTGAATTGGTGAACATGCAGATAAGGGGTATGCCGTTCATATTTGAGACAAACCAAAGTTGTGTGAAGCAGTATCTGGATAGCGTAACCCAGAAGAACCAAAAAGAAGAGCACTGACTTTGACGCCGTCGATGAAATATCATTGAATCGGAGTGTCATCAGAAGGTGCTAATTTTTTTCCCCTGCACTTTCTGGGTCTTTTTTGCGAACTGTGTTCAACCTGTTGTATGTAGGAGTATGACTAGTGGCTAGCGCTGTTGAAAATGAAAAAGGACTGTCGTTTTCATGTGAGGGAGCATTTTCCATATACTTTAGGTACTCTCTCCTCCTCCTCTTCTTCTTCTTCTTCTTCTTCTTCCTTTCTATATTATATATATATTTTTATTAAATGGGCTTAATGGATGCAATTGCCTCATCATCCACGGCAACCGACGAATCTCTTGCCTCTTCATGGAATTCAATTGGACGAATAAATTATGAAGTTACTTACAAGGATAAGAAAAATATTTAAAATGACGAAATTATTGTATGATTAAAGAATTTTATATTAGTTTCTTATTTTTATATCTGTCCTTATTATATTATGCAATCTTCATTAAAGTTTGAGATAATAAATTCAATTTATATAAAATATAATAAAAGAGGATATGTGGTAGTTGCTAAAAATTAAAAAAATATTTATTTTTGTATATTAAAATTAAAAATTAAACACAAACTTTTTATTTATTAAAAAATTAAGAATAATTACTTAGTTTAAAATGGGAAGTTTCTTGTACGTATATGTATATATACATATATGTTGCACTTTTATAATATAATATAGTCTATAGAATATAACCTAATTAATTTTCTGAGTAGATAGTCGGATTGCTTTTCATCTGTAGATCAATTATCCAAGCCCACTGAACTTGAGTTGGCTGGCTTTGCCTTCGCTTTGATTAAACGCGGTATACAATTAATCCATTGGAGCAAAATGATAGATAAATATCTAATATTTATCATTTTAGTGACAAAAATATATAATAATTAATAATTAATTTTAATAAGATGGAAAAGTCTAATTATTTTAAAAGTGATTGTAGTTAATATTTTTCAAAATTCTTCTTTTTTCTTCCTTTCATGAACGATTAGCAGCGTCATCTTAGTTGTCTATTCATTAATGCAGAAAATATAGAACATAAAATTCATAAAACTGACATTTACGTGTCTTTCAATATAAAAAATAATAAAAAATGAAAGATAAAAGGAAAAAACATTGGCGTCGGTCCATTATTAGGGATTAGGAGTGAGTTGGAAATTGAAGCATATTGCACACAGCAAGCCCAAAGCAAAGGAACAAATGGTTATTAAATTTATATAAGAATTATATACATAAGTCTTAATATATATAGTTATTAAATTTGTTTCATTGCATATTTATATTAAATGCTTGTTAAAAAATTTCCAAACCTAAATTTATCAAAGTCCACAATTAAGGGAAAAAATGATTATAATTAGGGAAAGATCGTCATAACGTATATAAAACCACGAGTTTCTATAATGATTTGGTTTTTATAAAGTAAATATTTACTACATGAATTATTAAATTATGTAAAGTATAAATAAAATGAATTAAAACCAAAATAATCCGAGGAAATACATCGAAATTATTTAAATACTATTAAATAATTAAAAAATAAAGGGCCATTGTGTTAATTTTACATAATTAAGGGATTATCCATTCTTACTATAGATGTCACCATTTTGAATATGCAGCAGAGGATCTGCTGTAGCACAAAAGCTAAGGAATCAATGAGGATTGATAAAATTCCGGGTTCGATTCCCGGCAGCAGAAAATTATTTTTGGATTTTTTAAATAATGAATACATTAACCCAAATTAAAAAACCCATTATTTCCTCTCCCATCTCTTTGTTATTAACTGCTAAGATGGCAACTTCACCTTCAATGGTTTCAATTGATTTCTTAAAATTCAATTAAAGTGCCGAAGAAAATGGGATGGTATAGAGATTTCTTCAGCTCCAAGCTTCTTTAACGTTTCTACATGGTAGAAATGGGAAGTGAGATTTGCTAATCCAAGCAAAGTCAATTTGCTTCATTTCCAGACTCATATGCCGATTGCTCTATTTAAAACAAAATAAAATTATATCAAAAATAAGTGATAGCACAACAAATCAATAGAATCTTACTGTGGAGGTGCAATAGAAGTGGAATCTACATCTATAGCATGTGGAAACTGCTATTTCTAAATTAGTTTCAGCGGATAATCGGTTTTCAACACTCCCTCTTCAAATGTGCCCTACCATTTTAACTACACCTAACAATTTTGGTCTCTGCTTCAGTATCCTCACCACACAATTCATTCCTATTTGTAACATCTCTACCATTCCTCCCTTACCACAGAATGCATCCACCTCACTAAGTGATGAACAACCTCATCAAACACCTGTAGAATCGCTAGGGGATTTTCCAGTCAGAAGCTCTAGAACTGATATTTGCTAATACAAGCAGATTCAATTTGCTTCATCTCCAAATCCACATTCATTTCTCAAAGAATAAAGCAAAATGGTGGCAAATTTTATCCTACCAAAAGTGAGATAAGGAGTCGAATAAATATTTCAGAGGATTATCAATCAATATTCGGAGGATTATTATTGTTCATCTTTTAAATCTCTAAACCTTATTTTCAACTGAAAGTGGTTCCCTTGAATCGATCTCCAACCTCAAATAGATCACAAAGTGAAGAGTAAGAGAAAGACCATAGCAAAAGCCAAAGAGAGAATTATGTCAATTGGCAGTTTTTGTCTCAACTTTCCTTAGTTAACATAATCGACTCAGAATGCCTCTTGTTATATACTATAAGACTACTTCAAATGGAAGGAGAATAACATCTCTTTGATCTAATAAGGCTTGCGAGCTCTTTATTTTAGTTTTATGGTAGAGATCTCTTTTATGGTAAAGCTCTCTATTTTAGTTTTATGGTAGAGATCTCTTTTATGGTAGAGATCTCTCACACCAAAGAATCAAATCACAGTGAATTAAAATTAAATCTGAAAAGTTTACCCTTATTTAATGAATAACAAGTCGGTATAACATTATTTTTGTTTAATTATAAGCCCTAAGAAACTTGCCCCATCCTTACTTCTCTCTCTGGTTTCTTGCTAGAAAGAGAAGCTTCTTTTTTCTTTTTCTTCGGTCTTTATTTCTTCTTAGGACTCTTTGTTTCTTTCTAAGACTTTGCCACCTTTAGTTTGGACATTCTATGCTCCTTCTCAATGGAGGACAATGGAGGACACTCTTTACTAGTGAGTTTATTCCCCTTCACCTTTTTAAATTGAATTGTCTGAATAAAATTTTTTATTTTATTTAAAAATTTGTGATTTTTATGAGGGATTTTCTTTGATTTGCTAATCTTAAAGTATTTGTTGATTGCTTTATGCAGAGATATCTTTTGCATACAACAGAAAACGAAATATCACTCTTGTCATCTGTCATACTCCAACATATTATAAATTTATTTTGACTGTTAAAAATTATACTTTTAGTTTAGGCGGAGAATTTTGGAGTTTTAACGGTCAATTTTCATGACATGAGTTTTGCCGATAAGTTCTTTTCTACCTCCTTTTTGTAGCTTATGTGGCAATTTGGCCTTTAAAGTTTATTTTAGCTTATATTGCTTATGTGTATGCTTTAGAGTTTAATAGGCTTAATTGGCTTTGTTATCGAAAGTTTAATATTTCTATATGTTTTCTCTTCTTCCGCGACCTATCATTGGTCCATGTTCAATGCGATTTATGCGGCAGGGACAAATTAAATCTCATCTATCTCCAACAAGTTAGGATTTTTTGTGCTTGATTGGACTTGAGTTCTCATGGGCTTCAACTTTGCTTTTTTAATTTCTATGCAGTTTGAACTTTAGACTTATAAATAATTATTACGCTTGGACGTGTACTTTGAATTTAAAGCCTATTAATCTTTTGACCCCAAAAAAAAAGCTCGGTGAAAGCTATCTTTAATCGAGTGAGCGCTCATCTGTCTCTTACACTGGTAGAAGACAATATAAATGTTTTCTTGTAATAATTATTAAAAGCTCCGCTGTAGCACAAAGGCTAAGCAATCAAGAAACTGATAAAATCCGGGTTCGACTCCCGGCAGCGGAAAACAATTTTTATTTTTCATTTTCTTTTTGAAAAAACCATAACACCTTTATTAAAGCATTTAAGCCTGTAGCTAGGGGTGAGCATTCGGTCGGTTCGGTTCAAAATCGAACAGAACCGAATAAACTGAAAACCGAAATTTTAGTTTTTATGAAAACCGAACCGAACTGATTTTGGTCAGAAACCGAATCGAATCGAACCGGTCTGATTCGGTTCGGTTTAATCGGTTTCGATTTTTAATATTTTTTTAATTTTTTACACTTTATTTTTAGTATTTTAAAATTTAATTAAAATATTTTAATTTTAATATAATTTAATTTCTCTATATTATTGAAAAAACATATTATTATCCCTAATCGGTTCGGTTCGGTTTTTTCGGTTTTTTTTCTGATCAAAACCGAACCAAACCGAAATAACCAAAATTTTTGAAATTTAAAACCGAACCGAACCGAAATGTATAAAAAACCGAACCAAATTTTCAAATCGATTCAGTTCGGTCGGTTTTTTCGGTTTGAACCGGATTCTGCTCAGCCCTACCTGTAGCCCAACTCAGCAACCCCACTTTCAGCTCACATAACTAAGCAACCCCACTTTCAGCTCAAGGGATGTCAGGGGATTTTTACGGGTACCCGATCCGCTTAAACCCTATTAAGACGGATTTTGGTTTTTATAAAATGGATTTGGACGGATTCAGATTTAAAAAATTTTACCCATTTCGGATTCGGGTAACCCCACTTTCAGCTCACATCTAGGGATGTCAGGTGGGCGGGTTTTTATGGGTACCCAATCCACCCAAACCCTATTATGACAGATTTGGATTTTTATAAAACGGATTTGGGCGGATTCAGATTTAAAAAATTTTACCCGTTTCGGATTCGGGTAGGGTTCGAGGTTAGGTGATCGGATACCCGTTACCCGAACCCGATTTCTTATATTAACAAAACTAACCCTAATTTTCTTTTTCATTTTACTCTTTACTCTCTCAGTCGACGCCTCTCTCCCTCGCTTCCCTTTCCTCTCTTCGTCGACACCTCTCCCCCACTTCATGACGACTGCCGGCAGCCCAGTCGGCACCGGCGACGTCTCCTTTCTCTCCCCGATAAATCTTCTCTCTCCACAGTGCGATATCTCCTTCTCTCTCTCTAGTCAGCTACATCTCCCACTTCTCAGTCAAGGCCTCTCTCCCCCACTTCACTGAGGAGTGCCGACAGTCGGCACCGACGACGTATCATTTCTCTCCCCAGTCGACGACGACGATAAATCTTCTCTCTCCCCAGTTAGCGATATCTCCTTCTCTCTCTCCAGCGGCCGTATCTCCTACTTCCCAGTCGGAGACAACTCTTCCCTCTCCCCGGTCGGTATCGGCGATATCTCCTTCTCTCTTCCAGTCGGTGACATCTACTCTTCTCAATTGACGCTTCTCTTCCCCACTTCACTGATGCTGGACCCTTGCCTCTCCCCAATCGTTGTCGGCGACATTTCCTTTGACTGGAACTTTCTTCAGGTTTGCAATCAAATTTTTTGACTGGAACTTTCTACTGCTGGGTTTGCTGTTTCTTGTCATTGAACATTTCTCCTTCTAGTTTATTTTGTAATTTTTGTCATTGAATTGATTATTTAGATACTTTTAAAAAATTTAATTATTTGCTATTTGATTAATGTAACACTGTTGATTTTTAGAATTTATGAACAATTAATTTGATTATCTAGTTATAAATCATTATTTGCTGGGTTGCGGAGTTGCTGTTCTTGTTATTGAACATTTCTCCTTTTACTGCTGGGTTTGCTGGGTTGTGTAAATGTTAAGTAGTTTATTTGCTAGTTTTTGTCATTGAATTGAATTTAAAAAATCGGGTTCAGGTATTATACGGGTATTGTTAAACGGGTTTGGGAGGGGTTCGGATAATAAAATCAAAATATTAAACAGATTTAGGACGGATTCGGAAATTGTATATATAATCGGGTAGAAAACCGATTATAAATATTTTCTTGTAGTAACGATCAAAAGATCCGCTGTAGCACAAAGGCTAAGCAATCAAGAAACTGATAAAATCCGGGTTCGACTCCCGGCAGCGGAAAATAATTTTTATTTTTCATTTTTTTTGAAAAAAACCATAACGCCTTTATTAAAGCATTAAAGCCTGTAGCCCAACTCAGCAACCCACTTTCAGCTCACATCATTACACAGTAAAACAAATCCAAGCAAGTACACCCCGTATATCTATTTAGTTGTTTTTTACTTCATCATTGGTTTGCTTCGTTTTAAATATTTCATTATTTTTTAATCAGAATTCATACTCAACTCAATAAATTGATAATTTAACAAATATTTCCTCGCTTTTAAAGTATACTAAATGAACAACTATATTTTAAAATTATAAATACTAATTAAAAAAGGCATTTTAGTTATTTTATATATAAACAATTTACATAGATATAAAGATGAAATAGTTTATTATTTAAAATGAAATGGATTAAATAATAAATAACTTAGAAAAAGATTATTTAATTTTAAACTTTAATATTTGTTATATTACGTTATATTTAGCTATACTGTAATAAAAATATTAATATTTTATAATATTATTATTATTAGAATTGATTGAAAATTTTTCTTATTTAACATTAAAAATCACAACAAAAAAATTATACATAAAAAAAACAATTTAAAGAAATCAAACTATATAATTTAGCACCGAAAAAAAATCCTTCAATTTTACATTTATTTTCAAGAGAGAAGTCGAGTATTTGGACATTTTAATATTTTTATATTTACAGGCAAGTGATATGTTAAAGTAATTTTTTTTAAAAAATACTAGTTAAAACACCTTGTCACTTCTAATTAAATCAAGTTATCGGTGGTGTTTTTACGAGTACTTATGTAAAAAAAAGTACTCCTTTTTAAGTGAATGTTTCTTTAAAAATAATTCAGTCCCTATAATTTTAAAAGAATAATTATATAATCTTATAATTTTAAAATAATAATTATTTTGTCCCTATATTAAGAGTAACAATTATTTAATCCATATAATTAATTAGAAAACTGAATAATTAATAATTTGAAACAATATAGAGCGTTCAATGTATTTTTAATTATAAAAAAGTTGATGAATTAATTTTACTAAATTATATGAATTAAATAGTAATTTTTTTCGAATAGTATTTATTTTTGAAAATATCAGTTAAAGTGGCATGTTTTAAAAGTATTTGATTGCTTCTAAAACACCACTTTCATTAGCGTTTTTAGAAGTACTATATCACGTTAAGCCAAATCAAATCTAAAAATAATGGCGTTTTTAAGAGTGTTTAAGAGTATTGAATGGTGTTTTCAATACTAATTTTTTAAATTATTTTAAAATCATATTAATTTATAAAAATTTTTTAGTTCATATTATTTTAATAATAAACCCCAATAAAATCATCAAACCCTTAAACTGAAACCCTATAGGATTTGAAACAGTCATAAAAAATCTTCAAAAGTGAGGACTATACAACGGCAAATTGCGAGACAAAAATTTGAAGGCTTCACATTTCAAGACTGCAAGCTTGTCGATCACCATTTAGCGCATAAACCGAGTATACCACTAACATAAATTACGAGAATAAGAGCAACTATTAGAGGAGATAGTGACAGCGCCCATGACACTCTCTTAATCTTTTGGGAGTCAATTTGCTCACCATCGCAAATTCGAGTATTCACATGGATACCACTAGTAGCTGGTTCTCCCAACCAAAACACCCAAAGGAGCCATCATCACAATCCAGGTCTCAAGTGAAAACCTTCACTATTTTTCTGTAGACCTGCAAAACGTGTCGACACTAAAACATGATTGGAGATGACTCTTCTCACACTGGAGAAAAAAAGCGACTTCTTCTCCCTTAAAAGGAAAAATTAGACCGAGAGATAACCATGTCATGACTACTATGTCATAACCATGAAATTATTTTTTCCATTGAAATTTTTTAATGCATACACCTTCTTCGACGGAGATAACCATGACAATGGTATCTAATTGTCACTGGTAACGATCCTACTTCCATCTCCATCGATGCGCTTTGATCATTCTGACTGCGGCGGAGATGATAATGATAGAGCTTTCGGCAGTTTGACGAAGTTTGGGGAGGGATCTGGTGGAGCTTCCGTAGCGGAGAAAGGAAATTTTGGAGCTAGGGTTTCCTCCTGATGGCTATAATTATTTGCTTAAAGGAGATTAAGAACGCTGGTGGTGACTTATTTTTATCAAAATCCCAAAGCTACTGCTTATCAGCTTCCTCGCGATGTCAAGGCTGGTCATTTTTTTCCAGTTTTAAGAATGAAATATTTTCTTTTTTAAATTCTACTTATCTAGAGGAGTATACTGAAAAATGATTGCGCACTGTAACTTGTTTTGGAGTGCGAATATCCGAAGTGAAAACTGCAGCCTCTAAGACTAGTGGTGCCAGAGTACAGAAAGTATTTGATCATGAAGTAGCTGCATTACTTGATGACTCTGATTATCGAGGTTTGGTTCTGATGTTGAGAATATTGAGGAGGTTCTGTAGTTCGTCCAAATTTTCCTGATGGAGTGGATGAGCAATTTGATTTGGCAAGACTCTTCTCTTCGAGCAATTATTTTAATGGTTATTACTTTTCTTCACATGTATTAACCTCTTCTATATCCCAAAGTAAGAAGCTTATTTACATAACCTGTCATCTTTGGAGGTTTCCTTGACCTTTAGAGGATTTTTTGTCTGGAAGATGATTAGAATCAGGCCGTGGTATTCTTGCTAATTCTCCAATAGTAGATATTTCAGTTAGTTTGTGAAGCATGGTTAAGTCTGAAGCCTGTGGATATCTTGGGTGAAACATTGCATATATTCAATCGTGGGGAACTGGTGAGGCCTGGCCTCCGCCAGATGGAGGTGGAGGATCTACAGGGCTATAGTCTTCTACCACAACTATCGGGTGGACTGGACCTTGAGCGGCTTGAGGGAAAGAGAAGGTGATGATGATGGCGAAGATGCCAGTAATGACGATTCAGAGGCTAATATCACCACCAGTATCATTGGAACAGTAGATATCACGCAGGAAATGTGCACAACTGACCTCCTATTCAAGAAAAATTATAGAATAAAATTATAGCAGTTAGGATGCTTACATGCTTTTTTGACGGAAGGATGAAGTATCAGGGATTGGGAGATTGAATATGAAATTTTTCAGGGTTTAATTTAATACATATATCGTCCAATCAAATCGTGAATATATAACATTTATATATTATAATAAATAAATAAATGCGAGACATTTGTTAAAAAATAATTATATTTTTTTTAAAAAAAATGTACTGATTATTTATCATATTTTTAAAATTATCAATTCACTAATTATTTATTTATTTTATTATTTTTATTGATATATTATATCATGTAATTGATTCTACATAGTATAAGTTTCATTTTATAATTTCTACCATTTAAAACTTATTATGCTTGTCACACGCCTCATACATTTATATTCTTATACTTTGTATTCGTGCGCACATATATTACTTAAAAAAAATTAATAAATATAAAATTAATTAAAATTTTAATTATATGTTAAATTTTAAAAATAATTAATCCATAAAATGAAATTTAGTGTTAAATTTACTAAAATACATGAAACTATAAATGTTCTTAGTTCTTACTATTTTATTATCCACATTTTTTTTCATTAATTGTATTTTTATATTTTCTTACTCATATTTTCTACATATATATTTGAATTATTATATTTCGATGTCATATTTGTTTTGTTTCTATTTTAGTTGAAATTAATGGTATTTTAATTTGGAACAAATTGATAATTATTATTATTAATGTTGAATGTTAGCGTGGAAAATGATGACAACAGATGGAACAATGATGATTGCTATATCTTCTCGTTATTCACATATATAACGTTGTTAGCTAATAATTATATTCAAAGGTTGATGTTACAAGTTTTTTCTCAAACATTTTAGTTGCAATAATTCATGCAAAATCATCGTATACGATAAATGAAATATCTTAAAAAACCAAAAGAAATACCATAATCATAGATGTTAACAAGTAAACCAGACAATATGGCCGCTACTATTACCTCAGATTTTGCTTTTACAAAGAAACCAGGTAGACTTAATCCTTCCACTTATTTAAACAGCAATAACTATGAAAATTTATTAGTAAACTTTAGCATGATAATACAATTAAGATAATGAGAATTTAGGTTCCAGTGGTAGGAACTAATTCATGAAACTTCTCCATGGGGAATGGGTGAGTAGTTTCCTCCACCGGAGCCCGGTGAAGGATCCCAGGGACCGTAGTCTTCTACTACCTCTGCTGGGTGGTGGACGCCGTACTGTTTTCCATAGCCCTGCTTCTTCTGGACCTTGATTGGCTTGAAGTGAAGAGGAGGAGATTTAGGGGAAGACTCCAGTGATGAAGATTCAGAGGTTAATATCAGCAGCAGTGTCATTATAATAATAGTTATCATGTATGAAATATGCCTAACTGACCTCTTATTCAAGCTTGTCATATCCGTAATATGATCTTTTTGTTCTCCTTGAACCCTGTACTTTGAGTTTTGCAAAAATGCAGGAGATCCTAATTAGATCTGCTTTGTCTATGCTTCCCATGTCAACTAGTTGTTCAACTAAATGTAATTAATACCTGAATTTAGTGGTAAACTCTGGAGATAAAGCTGTGTTGCATTTGCTAGAAGTTGTACTTAAATTAAACTTGTACTTGGTTCACACTCAATGTATGACATGCACATATCTCTTGCATGCATTTCAATATAATGACGGAAAACCTGGTCACTAGTGTTGTAACAAAATGGAATAATTCCTTCATAGCAACCACTTATATCAAAGTTGATCCTACTGAATCTCAAAATAAAATATAACTATTTTACTTCTAATTGGTTAAACGTAGAGAATAATTAAGAATTTTTTAGCCAACTTCAACTAAATTTTATTGCATAATAATTAAGTCTTATTTTCGAACTAATTAAAGTTAATTATTATGAATATTTGAAATCTTTTATTATCCACGCAGTAAACGTAAGTCTCTCACATGATGATGTCAACGCCAAAGGCAAACAATTGATTTTCAATGTTGGTGTTGAAAATGATGGCATTGGAACAATGATGATCACTACTCTCTTCCATTATTCACCTATGTAATATTGACTCGAATTTCCAAACTTGTGTTAGTAGTTGATCAATGATGAAACCGTGAGTATCTTTTATTAAACTTTTTTTACTTTATATATTAAATGCATTACAATAATTAAATAATAAAAAAAAGTTTCCGTTGCCGGGAATCAAAAACCCGGAGCTCTCACAACACGAGTCTCTCGGGTTAGAGTAAGTATCCTGACCAACTAGACTACAATGGAAAGATGTTTGTGAAAACCGAATATAATATTATTGTGTTAGGCTCCGCAGAGAACAACCGACTAAAAAGTGGCCACCTGTTTAATGATATAATCCCAACTTTAACCAACTGAGCAAATCTTAAATGAGCATATCAAGATCCTACATGATTTTATTCTAAAACACTATACAAACAGACAATGACAGTTATAAGGCTAACCTCTATCACCATGAACAACACAATTACGAGTCCCATAAAGCAGAACGGCAACTTTAACTGCCGGAGGCTAACTTATAAAGATGTTATTCGTTTATTGCCCTGTATTCCACAGTACAGCAACTAAATATTCCACCCAAATTTTTTACCACCATAGTTTACAAGAAAAGTAAATCCTTTCCCGGCACTAAAATTCTATTCAATAAAAAGTGACATTTATTCATCTTTACTGTTATTGTTTGATAAATAATTCAATTGTAGCAGGAAAATTTTCAGAAACCTTTGAAATATTTTGCAATTTGCTGGCTTCAGTTTCGCCATTAAAATCCTTCAGGCAGGTTTTGTGAATTTCCTCCATTGCCTCAGTTTGGAAGTTCAATATTGAGAATGTTGTTTAAAATATCAGACACACTTCCCAGAGCTAAAGCTTACAAGCTATAGTAAGATCTAGTCGAAGTCACTACAGCAATTTCCGACCATCCACAGTCATCAATATAGTCTACTCAACCCACTACAACACAAAGTATACCTTTTACAGTAAAAGTTCCAATTTAGAGAACGTCAAAAACACTTCTGTATTTATACTACATAATGAAATCAAAGTCATTCTCCAGAAAATTGATACCGTTCAAAAATAAAAATAAAATAAAATAAAATAACAAGATCTGCACCTTCATAACTATAAACGCTTTTTCATATATCGGAATGTACGAAATTTCACTTCCAATCATCTGTGAGATTGGTCACTAGAAATTCATTCCTCCATTTGACAATGTTGGTTTCAATCACAGTTCAAGCTATTAACAAATGGGGCTGAGACTTGAGATACTAGGTCAGTATATAAGCAAAAACCACATGTTCATGCACACACCATTACATTTTCACAAGGACCATGCCAAAAGGTACCAATAAACAGAAAAGGTAATATACACAATTTCAGCAAATATATTTTGAAACAGTAGGCAAAGAAAAGAGAAAGATCTACAACCTAATGGGAATCAGGATCTTAGATATTACTCAAAATTACTTAATTGTACAAAGGGTGTGATGCCCACTGAACATGTTAACGAGCTATGTAATTCACAAGATACTAGAATATGGTGACAGAATAATACAAAATCAACAATAAAGATTTGAGTGAATGTGCTATCAATCACTATGCCCATGCAAAGTAAAACACATGCACTTATCTTTCATTGCTTCAGCCTCACTTCCATACTCTTTGAATTTGTATTCTTCCTGCTTAAAAGCAGGAGGCACCTTTCCTTCACTGTAGCACTGATTACATAGACTAAAAAGAGATTTGGACTCCTTGAAGCGGGACCCAATAATTGGGTAGCGGCAGACTGAGCAAACATATTTTCCATGGCGATTCCTATCTCCAGTTTCCAGCTTTACTAGAGTCGACATGATACCAAAACCCCAATCAGGATCATCAAACATCACAAGAAAATCATTGAAAGATACCATTGAAGAATCTGTTTCTCCATGAACTTCTAACATTTCACTAACTCCATGAGAAGGGATGTAAATAGCCCTCAGCAACTTTATATAGCCAACAGCATCTACTTTTCTGATCTGAGAACCACCTTCGCTCACAGGACGCCACAAAAGTGCATCAAAAGCAATTCGTTTTCGCTTGTTGGGGCTGCCACTGCAAATAGGGGCAAGAACAGCATAAAACATGCCCAAGTCCACCCTCCCTGAGCCTGTCTCATCCAAAAGAGACAGAATCCTCTCATTTATTGCCTTGACAGCCCCCTGAAATGTTTCAGGCTTCAGGAAATTAAGTAACCTCTGAAGGATTTCCTCCAAGTTAGGTTTGCGTATGGATTTCTCTGGAACACCACTGCCAGAATAAGACAATGGCACATCATTTTCAGTCATTTCCTTCTTCAAAAGCTCCACATCACAACGACCCAACCTGGTAATCCTTTGAAAAGCCCTAATTTGAAGAGCATTGGCTAAATCCAGCCTCAATGTAGTTTTTTCACCGATTGTCTTAAATTTTGAGGGTTCCACAATAATGAAAGCTCCCTCTCCATTTGCACCTCCGTTAGGCTTGACTTTTTTCTTCTGCAGCTGTTTTAAATGTGATATTGCATCATGCAATTCAACCCTATTAGTCATTTTCAACGCTTCCTTCAAAGCTTTCTTAGCTTCCTCAGTTTCACCAGCCCCCAACAATGAGACAGCCTTATTGAGCTGCGCCCGCCAATGGTTTGGCCACACAGCTAATACGCGGGTATACATCTCCGAAGCTCTCTGGAACCTACCCAAGTCCATATAAAGTCCACCCAAATTATACAAAGCATCCACATGACTGGGTTTTAAATCAATAGCCTTTTGAAACACCTCTATGGCCTTCTCATCCTCACCCATGGCATGCAAAGCAGAAGCCAGATCACAGTGGGCATCTGCATAATCTGGTTTCATAAAGATGGCCTCTTCCAAGGCCTTAACAGCCGCCATATATTCCCCTACCCCGAACAGAGCGCTACCCAGAAGTTTCAGAGCTCTAAAATGCGTAGGACAAAGAATAGCAGCTTCTCTATAATATTCACAGGCACTTAAAACCATACCTTCACCTTCCAACGCAATACCGAGATTGACATATATTTGAGGAAGCAAGTAAGCCCACTGATTCCCACCTGCCTCAGCTGCCTCCAGCGCCAACAAGAACTCCTCCTTAGATTCCTTATACCTCCCAAGAACATACAAGCAATTCCCGGCTCTAAAATGTGGCCTAACATCCACAGGCTGCAACTCACAAGCTCTCTTAAAACTCACCAATGCCTCCTTGAACAATTGGTGCTCATATAAAACCCTCCCAATCGCCATATGCCCATCAAACGCCTCTTCTCTGGATCTCGCCCCGTCAGCCCGGTTCCTCAAAACACCCAATTCTTTCACGAAAACAGCATAATCATGCCCCGACTCTTCCCAAAATATCCTCTTATCGGAGATCTCCGAGGATGGGCCCAATTCCCTCGACCACCCAGCATCAGAATAAGCATCAAAATTGTCTCCTTTCAATTTCCCATCTTTCGCTTGCTTGGCTTTTAATCTCTTGATCAAAATCTCCAAATCATCGACCATTTTCCATGTATCATCAAAAACAATCCCATGGTTAGGAGAAACCGCCCACGCAGCAGTCCTCTGCTTTTTGTGCGATTCCATAGCCCTCTCGTCCAAAATTGACGAGGATGACGCCTCAGATGCGATCGATATCCCTTTGTTATCGTCCAAATTGAGCTCGAGCTCAAGCGCATCGAAGTCTCGGTCGACATCACCAGCTCCGTCATCATAAGTACGCAATAAACCTTCGTAGGTCAAACCTTTCTCACCGTCGATGAACTCGCCGTAAGTACGAAACACTTCATCTAGAATGGCGTTGATTTGCTCGTCGCTGAATCTGACCCTAGGGTTCACGGAGACCACCAGAGCCGCCATTTCTTCTCGGTTGAGACCTCCATCGCGGTTGGAATCAAATTTCTGGAAAATTCGCTTCACCTTCTCTGATCTGCTCCCTCTGGTTGTCATTTTGCGGTATAGTTGTGCGGTTTGAGAGCTGGAGTATACAACGGGAATTCCAGAGCATAGCAACTCTGTTGAAGTCTCAATTCATTAAACTTAGGGTTAAATTTTGTGGATTATCGTTCTCCAATCTTCATTGCAAATTCCTGTAAGCAGGAAGGGAAAGGCGAAAAAGGGCAGGAGAAGCACAGGAGTTGAGTTGTTTTCTCTTTTCTTTGTTTAACACTCACTTTTGTTTAATTTTGTCCTTGTATATAGGGGTGGCTATCGGGTCCGGTTTTACTTCGCTAAAGTTAAATGGTTTTGAATATTATTTGTTTTACATTCAACGAAAAATTACTTGTTAGTTTATATGATGTGATAAAATGTATTAGTTATTTTTTTAATTTTAAAAATATATTAAAATATTTTTAGTATTTTTAAAAAAATTATTATTAATTTATTAAATATTTTATTATTTAATTTTTATAATTTTAAAAAATTTATTAATTAATCTCTTATAATTTTTTAAAATTTTATTAATTAGTTCATCTTTTTATTTTATATTTTTTGAAATTTTATTAATTAGCCCATTTATATATTTTAATTTTTTATTTTATATTTTTAAAATTTTATTAATTAATATATTCATATCAGGAATATTTTAAAATTTTTTTATAATAGTTAGTGAATTTATTGATATTATAAGAATTAATTTTTAAAATTTAATTTAATTCTATTTTATTTTTTATCTATTTTTTTCTGTTTTTAAAAATTAAATACTTTTATTTATATCCATAAATCTATTTTTAGTAAATAGTTAATATATTATTCTAGCATTTTCTTTTATTATAAATAACAGTCATTACTATAAATACCTTATTCAGCAATCCTCTAGCCACGTTATTAGCTCACAACCTTTCTCTTTGATTTGTCTTCTAAAATCTGTTTGGCAATAGACTTGAGTTCTTCCTGTTCAACCTAAAATCAAGTTTTTTATTTGACATTTACTATATAATACAATTTTTGTTTTACATAATTTAGTATTGCATGGGTTAAAGTTTCTCTCATGTGCTCATTTGCTTTGCATAAGTAGAAAATACTAAGCACATTGTCACACTACAAGACCTTTCAACTTGTCAACATGCGGTACTTGTGAGATTATTCTTTCCAAAACCCACAAATTCATAAAGCAATGAGCCGCAATGGACGAATTTGGAACAATCACACTTGTAAAGAAAAAGAGATTTTCTCAAAAAGAAAGTGTATTTCACTATAGTGACTGTACAGATTACAAGAACTCTCTTAAAGCCAATAAATTCTAATAATTTATCTATATCTTTACAAACTCGTGGGACTCCTATTTATAGACTAAGATAAGGCAGCATTTAATGCTTCTTGGAGACTCCCCTACCAATTATGGCATGTTGGTTCAACTTCCTTCAGGTCTAGATTCTTCCCCCCTGGCATGTTGGTTCAACTTCCTTCGGGTCTAGATTCTTCCTCCTTGCAGAATTTTTGTGGAGCGAAATTTGGAGGTTGACAATCTCCCCCACCAAAGTCCTTGACGCCCTCGTCAAGCTTCCTTTGCCTTGTAGGCATCGATCTTCTGCTTGAACTGCCACAATTCAGCCTCCTTCTCCCAACTCATTTCAGTTTCTGGTAGTTCTCTCCATTTGATTATAAATTCGGTGTAATTTGGAATCCCTCGTCGTCTAATTACCCGATCTGCCAGTATTTTCTCTACTTCACGATCAAATGAGGTTACCATCGTTGGTAGTGCTCTATGCGATTGACCCCTGATTGGATCCTCCTGGTCTTCATGGTAAGGTTTGAGAGAACTTACATGAAAAACTGGATGAATCTTTAGTTGTGGCGGCAATTCGACTTGATAGGACACATTCCCTACCTTTTTTGTGATAGGAAAAGGCCCCTCATACTTCCTTACCAACCCCTTGTGCACCTTTCTATAAGCCTTGAATTGTTGGGGTGGTAGTTTTACCATGACAAGATCACCAATTTGGAACTCTAATGGTCTCCTCTTCTTGTCTGCCCACTTTTTCATCTTCTTGGCAGCCTTGTCAAGATGTACCTTAGCGATGTCAAGTTGTTCCTGCCAACCTTTAGCCCATTTATAAGCTGAAGGACTTATCTTGGTGTAGCCCGAAGCAATAGCATTGGGAGTCAATGGTTGCTGCCCAGTAGCTAGTTCAAATGCACTTTGCTGTGTGGACTCACTCCTTTGTAAGTTATAGGAGAACTGAGCAACGTCCAACAGCTTTACCTAATTCTTCTGATTGGCACTCACAAAGTGTCTTAAATAGAGCTCCAGCAACGCATTTACCCGTTCAGTTTGCCCATCCGTCTGTGGATGAAAGGAGGTTGAAAAATGCAGATCTGAACCCATCATCTTAAACAGCTCCCGCCAGAATTTCCTTGTGAACCGTGGGTCTCGGTCACTGATGATGCTTCTAGGAAGGCCCCAATACTTCACTACATGCTTGAAGAACAAGCGGGCTGCCTCATCAGCTGTACAGTCTCGTGGGGCTGGAATGAAAGTTCCATATTTGGACAGCTTGTCTACGATCACAATGATGGAGCCGCACCCCTCAGACTTTGGCAAAGCTGAGATGAAGTCCATTGTGACACATTCCCATGGTCTCTCCAAAATAGGAAGGGGCTCCAGCAAACCCACAGGCTGTCTTTGCTCGATCTTGTCCTGTTGGCACACCAGACAGGTCCTCACGTATCCTTCTATGTCATCTTCCATCCTAGGCCAGTAGTATGATCTCTCTAGTAAGGCTAGAGTCCGCTGCATGCCAGGATGGCCAGCCCACAAGGAGTCGTGACACTCCTTCATCAACTCCCTCCGAAGATTTCCCCATCGAGGAATGAAAACTCGATTCCCAACAGTATAGATCAGCCCATCATGTTCCCAAAATCTTCTAGTTTTTCCTTCCTTAGCCAAAATAAGAAGGTGTTTGGCAAAAGCATCATGGGACATACCTTCTCTTATGCGCTCCAATAGGCTGCTCTCCATGCTGCTTATCGAGGAAAATTCTGCCTTTCGACTTAGTGCATCAGCCACTACGTTGGCCTTACTAGGTTTATACTCCAAGGCGTAATCAAATTCTGCCAAGAAGTCCTGCCACTTTGCTTGCTTGGAGGTCAGCTTCTTCTGCTTCTGGAAGTAGCTGGTTGCAACATTGTCGGTCAGGATCATGAACCGACTTCCCAGCAAGTAGTGCCTCCACACCCTTAGGCAGTGTATGATGGTAGTCATCTCTTTGTCATGCACCGGATATCGCCTTTCAGTCTCATTCAGCTTGCGACTTTCAAAGATAATGGGATGTCTTTCCTGCATCAACACCCCACCAATAGCAAAATCAGATGCATCAGTCTGTACCTCAAATGGCTTGGAGTAATCTGGCAGTGCCAACATGGGTTCCTCTGCCACAGCATGCTTGAGCTCATCAAATGCCTTTTGACGTTTCTCATCTCAGTCCCACGGGATGTTCTTTTTCAGCAAGTCAGTCAAGGGGGCTGCCCTCTTAGAATACCCTTGAATGAATCTGCGGTAGTAGTTCACCAACCCAAGGAATGACCGCAACCCAGACATAGTCATTGGTGGTTCCCACTCTATGATTGCCTTTACTTTAGACGAGTCCATGCTGATCTGGCCACCAGCAATCTTGTGCCCCAGAAACATTACTTTTGGTTGTGCAAATAAACATTTTTCCGGTTTCACATACAGTTCATTTTCTCGTAGGATTTGGAACACAAGCTTAAGATGCTGAATATGGTCTTGTAAAGACTCACTATAAACAACAATATCTACCAAGTAGACTACTACGAACTTATCCATATATGGGTGAAATATTTTATTCATTAATGTACAGAAAGTGGCTGGTGCGTTGGTTCGGCCAAACGACATTACAAGAAATTCATAAGAACCGTACCTTGTAACGCAAGTGGTCTTCTCCTCATCTCCTTCAGCAATCCGTACTTGCCAATATCCAGAACGCAAGTCCAGCTTAGAGAACCACTGAGCTTTGCCTAATTTGTCAAACAAATCATCCACCAATGGTATGGGATACTTGTTTTTTATTATTACCTTGTTTAAGGCCCGGTAATCAATGCACATGCGCAAGCTCCCATCATGCTTCTTTTAAAATAGTATCGGGGCACCATAGGGTACCTTTGATGGCCGAATGTACCCCGCATCCAGCAGCTCCTTTAGTTGTTTCTTCAATTCATCAAGCTCCGGGGGTGCCATTCGATAAGGGACCATGGCAGGAGGCTTAGCACCAGGCTCCAGTTCAATTGCATGGTCCACTCCTCTCCTTGGTGGTAACTTTTTGGGCAGCTCAGGTGGCATTACATCCATAAACTCATCCAAAATTGCCACAATTTCATTAGGGACAAAAAGTGAATTGGAAACCACACCTTCATCTTTGCAAGTCACAAGGTATGTCTCCTCCCCTCTCTTCACTCCTTTTGAAACTTGCATTGCCGACAGGATTCTTGCACCAACATGAATTCGTTCAACAGCAACTTCCTTCAGGTCTAGATTCTTCCCTCCTGGCATGTTGGTTCAACTTCCTTCGGGTCTAGATTCTTCTTCCTTGCAGAATTTTTGTGGAGCGAAATTTGGAGGTTGATAACATGCTCTTTTCTTTTGTCCTCATGCCAGTCACTTAGTTTCTTAACTCTAGCTCTTATAAGCCCAGCAATATTGGTTTTCCGAGCTTTGAAGTACAGTGGAGATCTCTCTGAGATTATTTTCAGCAATAATCTGACTGTGCATCTATTATGTAGTTTATTTCTCTTACTCTTTAAAATATATGGAAGGCACGTAATAAAAGGAGTATTTGAATTTATTCCTCATAATTCCTTTGCTACTTCATCTAGTATTTCTCTTAGTTATATGAAACTTTTGCAATATAGTGTTTTTATTGCTCTTTCCTCATGTAGTCATCGACGTCAATCTAGACAGGAGGTATAGTTAACTCTTTTTTATGGAACTTTGAAATTCAACATTGATGCTGCTTGGAAGGATTAGTGTTCTCTAACTATTGTTGCTGTCGTGGTTCAAAATGATAATGGTATTCTATTAGATGAGGTGGTTAAGCATATTTAGAGTTATTATCTTTTAGCTACAAAAACTTGTACAGTATTTGAGACTCTTCGGTTAACTTTGGCTTGAGACTTCCTAATTTTTTTGTCTCCTTCAGACATAGTGGATATTATTGCTGCTAGTGTGACTCTATGATTACAACTACATGATCTTTCCTTTGAACTTATGAGTCGACAAGGGAACAAAGTTGTTGATATGGTAGCCAAGTTTTGTTTGAATAATTTGCCTTTTGATTGGATCATAGCTAGTTTTCTATAACTCACGTCTATTTTATAACTTTTGCTTCTTTTTTAAATAGTCATGTAATGCAATACTTTGCAGATCAAAATAGATTTATTGATTCTAATTAATAAAATTTTTATAAGTAAAAGTGTTTCTAAAATATTAAGGCCTTATTTGATTGAGAGTGATGATGGTCGGACTCCAGAAACCCAGGACTAGATGAAACTCAAGCTAGAATGACTGAGCCTAGATCCAATTAGAGCTCGAGGCACGGTCCTATGTCTTATAAAGGCCCAGGCATGGTCTAGATAGGCCGGACTGGGCCAAAACCCATTTGAGAGGGCTCTTGCCCCATATACTAGTTGGCCCATATGAAACAACAGACTCCATAACGTTCGAGATTGTGTCCCAATGACGCCGTATGGAATTAAATGGCCGCTTGACAAAAGAAAAGGATAGAGTAGCTTCATACGTATGGCCAGCGTGAATGTGACAGGAAGGTACTAGCGTCAGACAACAGTTACACATCACTAAAAGACAAAAAGAGAAGGGAATAAAAGAATACACAAGGAAAATAAAAAATTAAGCTTACTAAGATATACTGTGAACCTGACCCTTGATTGGATCTTAGACATCAATTGGCGCCGTCTGTGGGAACGAAGGAAATTTTATCGTCACCGAAATTCTCATTCTCATTTCACCCACTCAAATCCACATGGTCAACCACGGCGAAAACTATATTGAAAACACTCTAAACGACTTGAGCTCAACCCAGAAGGTCCATAGTTCTCGTTCTCTAGCCCAACCATCCCAGTAAATCAGCCACCCATGTTATTTAACCCTTCACTAAGGTCAGCCAATACCATGCCCCGAACCACCCTATCTGACTAAGAACTGCAAAGTATGACTCTCTAGTTACAGAACAATGCCCACTGGCTCAGCCATATGTTACAGCAGAGAGGATTCGATATCCCGTTAAGCATACCACCTATAGCCGAGGGGCTCAACACCAATGAGTCCTAACTCACGTTGAACTATCAAATCTCCCAATAGAGCTGTAGGAGGACAGACGATGGAAACGGAGAGGCTAGTTGGAGAAATGAGCCGATAGCTTGAGCTAGAAGCAGGATAGTGAGGAAACTTATTGAGAACAATGAGACTGAGAGCTACTCTTCTAACCCAGCAGAAAGGTTGAAGAGTGAAGAGTGAAGAGTGAAGAGATGAAAATAAATTACTGCATGGAAAAAAGGTCTAGAAGGGTAGACGCAGATGTAGACTGAAAATTAGAAAGATTGAAATAGCAACTATTAACAAAGTTGGGAGTATAAGACAACAACAATCTTCTGTTGTCGACTTCATTACCATTTGTAAAACGGATTTAATAGGAAACCATATCAAAAAAGATAATGATGCCAGTTATGACAGTTTATGATGGAACGGAAAGCACTTGAAAACATATATTAAATAATAAGATATTCATAAAGTTACAGACTCATTTAGACACTTGATGTATAAAATCTTTTCAACCACTTTAATATAAATACGTAAAAAAATATGATAATTTTAAAAATATTTTAAATAAATTATTATAAGTTTTTTAAAATTACAATTATTATTTAATTTTATTAATTTGAATGAATAAATTAATTTGAGTGAATATATCTCAGACAATACAGGGAAGAATAATCGATAAGGATCGTATCAGTTGGAGATTTGGCCTTTCGTGCCGGCGGTCTGCCGCCTGCAACTGGAAAACAAAGGTCCATGGATTGACAGCTGGCATACCGGGGGGTGGGGGTGCTTCTTTTACTGCATATAACAAATATATGATGCTAATGCCATTCGATCCGAATAGTTAAAAGCATCTCTCAAATCACCCCATGATCAAATTAGATTTCACGTTTCTGGGTTCCAGACCCTTCTTCTGAGATTAGTCTCGCCGCCTCTGTTCCGTTTTTGGGATCCTTTTTCTATCGTTTTTCTTTCCTTCTTCTGTTTTCCTTTCTCTTCTCACTTGCACCTGTTCTATCTCTTTGTTTTCTTTCTTTACTGCTTTACCTAACCCTCCCTTGTCTTTATGTCGACCTCTGTTGAGCATTTAAATGAATTGATGGCTCTTACAGAGAACCTTAATTGCAATGAACCTTTCTTATCTCTTAAAGAAGATAATGATATGAGCAAGATATTACAGAAGAAATGTTTAGTTGGAAAACTTATCACTGCAAGACCGTTCAGTGCCACCACAATCAAAACAGTTCTAACCAAATCGTGGTCTTTGAAGAATGACTTCTCAGTTGTCTCCAAACGAAACAACATTTTTCTTTTCTCATTTGAGGATGAAGGAGATGTCCAGTATGTCTTGCAATTTCGACCATGGTCGATCCGGAACATCTTGCTGGTTATCAACGAATGGCCCCATCAGATAGCATTTGATGAAATCAAATTCCATGAGTCTCCTTTTTAGGTACAGGTTTCAGGCCTCTCTCCTAACAAGCTCACAACTCAAAATGGTCGTTCTATTGGAAATTTCCTGGGTCAATTTTTAGATCTGGATACTGACTTCATGGACAAACCCGATATGGCTGTTCAGATGCGTATTAGAGTTCTGGTATCTATTCAGAAGCCCTTTATAACTGACTTTCATTCCAAAAGCTCAGATGGATCTGTTCAATGGGTTTCTATAAAATATGAGCGATTGCCGGATATCTGTTTTAATTGTGGGATAGTGGGGCATTTCAGCATTAACTGTAGCAATCCCAGGAAGCAGCCGTTACTTCTCTCAGCCGGGAAAAGCATAGCCTTCGGTCCTTGGATGAAAGCATCTTCGCCCAAGAAAAGAACACCAACTCCCATCTCAATCTTGCAATCAAGGAATCTCAACAAAGAGCATATTACTTCTGGAGATTCTATAAGTAAGGAAGATAAAGCTTACACAGGGGCTTCATCTAGCCATTCAAAGGTCATATCTGATCATAGTTCTCAGCTCCCACCATCAAGGCCGATTAGCCGATGCTTACCGGACCACCACCTCGAGCAAATCAGTCAAATCTCCCTTTCTCAGCATTTATTGCCAAGCATCGGAAGTAGTGAAGGGAAGGACACAAGCCAAAAGGAACTCGGTGTTGTTATAAATTCTGTCGCACATCCACAAGTCTCGAGCCATGAGCCATCTTTAAATATGACAAAAGAATGCAACGATGTCCCCTCCAGATCAGAAATCCCACAATTGTTCAAAGATTATTTCTCTTCAGTCCACAACAAGGAGATCAATTCTGAGATGCTTTTTGAGAAGTTTCCGTTTTTTATTGAACAGGTACAGTTGGGTATTATTAATGCTCTGGATACCCTACGACAAGCAGAGATGAAGAGACAACAACAAACGGGAAATGAGTCTGATATAGTGAGTCCAAGTTTAATGAAATGTGGGCCCAAGTGTGCAACATGCCAAACTCAACTTATGGGCTTAAATTCCACACTTGAGATAGATCCACAACAAGCCCATCAGATCTTATTACCACTTTTGGATGGGGCTTTAGTAAATCCAGGTAAGGAACTTGATCTTGGTTCTACCTCTTCTTCTCTGGACCCAAAAGTCTTAGACCCAACTTCCTTTTATCCTACCCTAAAAACTCAAACCTCATCTCCATCCTTAAACCCAGGAAACAAAAAACAACCTTTTCCCCAGTTCTCATCCCAGCTATCCTTTGAATCTTCCCCGCCCTCTTGGAGTAACCGAAAATTGAAGCTGAAAGCTCATCTCCCAGCTCTCCAAATTGAACGGAAGACTCTTGGTCCAGAGGAAATGCTCTCCATGGAAGATTTAATCGAGATAGCGAGCATCATGACCAACAAATATGAAGAACTCAATGAAGCAAAAAGTACAGTGCAGGAAACTGGGCCTCAACAAGTGCAACATACTTCATGTCGTACTTGGAAGCGTCTGACTCGATCCTTAGCTCCTTTGCAGCATCATGTCATCATTCAGGAATTAGTTGAGCCAGAAACAGATACAACGAAGGGCTTGAGTGTTTCAAATAGCCTTCGTAAAAGACAGTTCCAAGCTCTTCCAGATGACAACTCTCAAGGAAAAAAATTCTGTCAGTACTCAAGGGACAATTCTGAGGTGGGGGTGGCCAGCCGGGAATGGCCCCAAAGTGGACCATGAAGCTTCTTAGCTGGAATTGTCAAGGGTTGGGGAATCCCCTGACAATTCGACACCTGAGAGGGATGTGTGCATCCCATTCCCCTGATCCTCTTTTTGTTATGGAGACTCAAAATTATGATCATTTTGTAAGAAAGAAGCTTCAACTGTGTGGTTTTGTGAACATGCTTTTTGTTAGTCCAATAGGACGTTCAGGAGGGCTAGTAGTGGCTTGGAGAGATCATCTCAATGTTACTATTGAAAAGTACACCTCCTTCTTTGTACATGTAACAATCTCTGATCAGCTTATTAATAAAACTTGGTCTGCTCTTTTCTGTTATTTGAGTTGTTTGGATATCATTCGTTTTGAGCAATTTAAGTTCCTCCTAGACTATCGTCACAATCTTCTTGAAGCTACCCTATTAGTTGGTGATTTTAACTGTGTGTTGAATTCTTGGGAGAAGAAGGGAGGCAATGCTGTTAACTGGAATGTTGCGGATTCTTTTCGTTTTCTCATTAACTCTCTGGGACTTACTGATTTGGGCTTTAGAGGTCCCATTTTCACTTGGAATAACCGTCGTGATGGCTCACTTAATATTCAAGAGAGGCTGGATCGCTCACTAGCATCAATCAATTGGATTCATCTCTATCCTAGTGCAGCTGTTGAACATTTAGAGGATAGGGGATCTGATCATCGTCCCTTGTTGGTTAATATCTCTCCATCTATGCCAAAAGCAAAAAGATTATTCTCTTTTGATGCTCGTTGGCTATCCAAGCCAGAGATCTCTGGAATCATTGAGCAAGCCTGGGCTTCATCCTTTAGAGGCTCTGCTATGTTTAATGCATACTCAAAATTGAAAGCTTGTAGACAGGCCTTAAGTGCTTGGAGTAAGAAGAACCCATCCAATTCTAAGGCTCGGATTGAATCTCTCCAACAGAACCTTGAAAGCTTGAAAGTTAACATGCACATATGGGATTCAGCTTGCATCAAAGCCATTGAAAAAGAGCTGATTGTTGAAATAAAAAATGAAGAGAAATACTGGGAACAGAAAGCAAGGATCAACTGGCTAAAATCAGGGGACAAAAATACATCTTTCTTTCATACAAGGGTGATCCAGAGACGTAAAAGGAACTTCATAGCGGGGATTGAAGATGAACAGGGAGTTTGGAAATCGAAGCTGGAGGATATTCAAAGGATTGTTACCGGTTATTTTCAGAACATTTACACATCCTGCAATCCAAGAAATTTTCATTATATTACTGCAGGATTTACTCCACGGGTCTCGGAGGAAATGAATGCTTCCTTAATTTCCCCTTTCACATTCGAAGAAGTTACAAAGGCGGTTTTTTCCATTAACCCATCAAAAGCTCCAGGGGAAGATGGTTTATCTGCCTTATTCTTTCAGAAATACTGGAACCTCATTGGTAGGGATATTTTTCAAGGGGTTATGGAGTTTTTTACTAGTGGTCGAATGCTGAAGAATGCCAACCACACGGTTATTTCTCTTATTCCCAAGGTCAAGTCAGTTAAAACCATGAAAGATCTTCGGCCAATCGGCCTTTGCAATGTTTTCTACAAGATTATTGCTAAATTGCTTACTTTAAGGCTTCAACCTTTGATGGACTCTATTGTGGGTTCGGAACAGAATGCCTTCATTAAAGGCCGCCTGATTTCGGACAATGTTCTTATCTGCCATGAGATCATGCATAACCTTAAATTAAAAAAACATGGCAAGTCTGCTGGAATGGCAATCAAGCTAGATGTGAGTAAAGCATATGAATGCGTGGAATGGTCTTTTTTACAGCATATGCTCTATTGCTTTGGCTTTCATGAGAAGTGGATATCCTGGATTATGCAATGTGTCTCTTCAGTAACCTTCTCTCTTCAAGTTAATGGCCATCGCTTTGGGTATCTAACTCCAACAAGAGGTATTCGTCAGGGAGACCCCCTATCCCCTTACCTCTTTCTCTTAGTAGCGGAAGGTTTTTCTCATGCTTTAAACAATTCGGCCATTAGAGGGTTATCTGCTTCTCGACATGGCCCATCTATATCACATTTGTTGTTCGCAGATGACTCCATCTTATTCACACAAGCAACTATGGAGCAAGCAAATATAATCCAATCCATTTTGCATAACTATTCAAGAGCAAGTGGGCAATCAGTTAACTTGGCTAAATCAACTATCATCTTCAGTCCCAATACTTCTCCAATATTGAAGCAACAAATCTGTTCTTCTCTGAATATTCATAACTTGGAGGTCAATGATCGTTTTCTAGGTTTACCTGCTCATCTTTACAGATCTAAAACTCAAACATTTGTGTAACAGCCCTGTAACGACCCGGAAATCCGACCCATTACCGGCGCTAGGATCCAGATCGGCTTAAGGCCGCCGGGACCCGTAGCAAGCCAACATACCTCCTGTAAACCTGTGGAATCCCATACATAACAACAAATACATGATCTGTAAAAATTTTTCTTTTCTCTTATCCAAGCAAAACCTGTGCATGCACAAATCATACATAAACCCCACACTGGAGTCCTCATCAAATACTCCAATGGGGTATCATCATCATACATATCAGCTTGGATAATCATGGTCATTAACATCATTACTCATTAAACACTCTGTACATAATGGGGATTCACACACCTCTAGGTCAAGCACTACTATAATCCTCAATACATCATCAAATCATTCATTACATTACATGGTCATAAATACTTATTACATCATGTTCATGTCCACTACTATCTATTACAACATACAGGACTTGACTTCACTCTAGCCGACTTCTCGATCTACCCTGTACCTGCAACTCTGGGGATAAAGGGAGTGGGGTGAGCTACTAGAGCCCAGTGAGCAGAAACTAAAAACATTTGTTTTAATTCCTCCATTTTTAGGTACATTATTATTCATTTTATTATTATTATTATCATCAATTAACTTTTTCTTTCTTTTTCTTATTCATGCTTTCATGTATGCGCCATAACACAAACATTTCACAACAAGGATGAACTTGTCACCATTTAGCCCCAATCTTTCTTACTTATACATGCCGGGGGCGTAGAGCCGTAGCAGGCACACCCGGACTTCCATAATCTGTCATAGTGCCAGGGGCGTAGAGCCGTAGCAGGCACACCTGGACTCACATAGGCTATCATGACATACAAGGGCTAATGGATCATTCAACATTCATCCACATCAACAACAAAGTATGCAATGCAACATATTCGTGAATTCTAATGCAAACAACCTAATATTGCATGGCATAATGATGCATGGGCAATGCTTTATGATTCATTCATTTATTCGTTTACTTTAAAGCTTAAGGGGTTGTTCCACTCACCTGGTAACTGAAGCTTTAACAACGAACTCTGAACGACTATCTCACAACCGGGGGTCTCGGTTCCTCGGGTCCGAACCTACACAGGTGGACTCAAATGAGGCACCAAACATACATGAACAAGACTCCAAAATACTCCCCAAAGACCCCTAAAACATCCTGAAACATCACATGAAATCATGCAAGAAACGGCTAAACAGGGCACTTTCGGCGGCAGGTTCGGCGGCCGAAAGTCCCTGTGCAGCCGAAAGTCATGCAGGTTCGGCGGCACTTTCGGCGGCCGAACCTCCCAGACAGAGACGAAACTTGAGTTTCGGGGGCAGGCTTCGGCAGCCGAAACTGCCTCCACAAGGGGGTTCGGCGGCCGAAAGTCACTTCGGCGGCCGAACCTGAGTTTCTGCCGAAGGGCAGAAACTCGGCTCCCTTGTGTCCACAGCCTCCAAAACACCTCAAAACATGCATAAACTTGTTTCAACACATGCATACACATCATACATCACACCTAGGGGTCTCAAACTATAATATACCCCATCTACAACACTTCAAACACACAAACATCAACATACATTGTTCATCAAAGCATACATTATACCCATAAACATACACATAACCTAAACATGCATTCTACCCCATCAACTTGCATAAAACTTTCATAAAACATAAAAGAAGCATAGATCGAGGCTTACCTCTTGAAGATCTAGAGGAAGAACGACCCTAGCTCGGAAAATGGAGGGATTTAGCTCCAAGACTTCCAAGCTCCAAACTTGCTTAAAAACACTCAAAAACTTTTGTGGAACCTTAAAACTCAAAGAAAATGGTGGGGATTGAAGGAAAAACACAAGATTTGGGAGAGGGAGGTCGGAAGCTCGCTGAGGTCGAAAATGGGAGAAAACTCTCCCATTTCGGCTAAGTGCCCCTTTTATAGGTGGCTGGCCAGGCCACGTTCGGGGGCCGAAAGTGCCTCCGCATGCATGCAAGGTTCGGCGGCCGAACTTGGAGTTCGGCGGCCGAACCTGCATTTCCCTCACTCAAAACTTTCGGGCGCCTAAAGTCCCTCCGAAAGCATGCATGTTCGGCGGCCGAACTTCGGAGTTCGGCGGCCGAACCTGAGTTTTCCTCCAAAGAATTTCATGCAAAATCTCATTAAATTTTCATACTTAAAAACATGAAATACATGAAAACATTTCAGAAAAACATCATTTTACCCTTCTAGGGGCCTCCGACATCCGAAATCCCACCGGACGGTAGGGATTCCGATACCGGTGTCTAGCCGGGTATTACATTCTCCCCCCCTTAAGAACATTCGTCCCCGAATGTTCCTCAACTAACATACAAAGCATGGCGTCAATCATAACATACAACATAGCATACAATATATCATACATGCAACACATAGAACAACTAACACTCACCTCAAAACAGATGGGGGTATTGCTGGACCATGGACTCCCGTGTCTCCCAGGTGCATTCTTCAATATTGTGGTGGTTCCAAAGGACTTTCACCATCGGGATTTCCTTGTTCCTCAGCTTTCTGATCTGAGTGTTTAGGATCCGCACTGGCTGTTCTACATAGGTGAGATCCTCTTGGATCTCTACATCAGGCTCACTAAGAACCTTGCTCGGATCTGACACGTACTTCCGTAACAGAGAAACATGGAAAACCGGATGGATTCTCTCCATCGAAGCAGGCAAGTCTAGCTTGTACGACACATTACCGACCCTCTTAAGCACCTCGAAAGGACCGATGTACCGTGGAGCTAACTTACCCTTCTTCCCGAACCGAACCACTCCTTTCATAGGAGACACCTTGAGCAAAACCAAATCCCCCTCCTGAAACTCTAGCTGTCTTCTGCGGGTATCTGCATAACTCTTCTGCCGACTAGCAGCAGTCTTGATCCTTTCTCTGATTATGGGTACCACCCTGCTGGTAAGCTCTACTAACTCCGGACCCGCAAGAGTCCTCTCTCCTACTTCCTCCCAGCAGATAGGTGATCGGCACTTCCTCCCATACAAAGCTTCATATGGAGCCATCCCTATGCTAGCATGATAGCTGTTATTGTAGGCAAACTCCACCAAAGGTAGATGCTGCCTCCAAGAACCGCCAAAATCTAGCACACACATTCTGAGCATATCCTCTATTGTCTGGATGGTCCTCTCTGACTGTCCGTCTGTCTGTGGGTGGAAGGCAGTACTGAAGTCTAATCTGGTACCCATAGCGTTCTGCAGACTCCGCCAAAACCTGGAGGTGAACTGGGGCCCTCTATCTGACACTATAGATACCGGGACCCCATGCAGTCTGACAATCTCATCCACGTACACCTGCGCCAACTTGTCCACAGAGTAACCACTCCTGACAGGGATGAAGTGAGCAGATTTGGTGAGTCTGTCCACAATCACCCATATGGAGTCCAATCTGTTGGACGTCGCCGGTAACCCCACTACGAAGTCCATAGCTATATTCTCCCATTTCCACTCTGGAATCGGTAGTGGATTCAACATTCCAGCCGGCTTCTGATGCTCTAGTTTCACCCTCTGACACACATCGCAGGCTGACACGAACAGTGCCACGTCCTTCTTCATAGCTGGCCACCAATACACTCTCTTCAGATCCTGATACATCTTGGTGGCTCCAGGGTGAACACTATACCTGGTATTATGGGCTTCCCCCATAATGTCTCCCTTCAGACCAATGTCATCCGGCACACATAATCTGTTCCCGTAGCGGAGGATCCCCTTATCATCAAACCTGTACTCATTACTCTGGCCTGACTGAACCGTTCTGGCAATCCTGACCAACTCTGGGTCCTCATGCTGTTTCTGAGCTACCTGCTCCAGAAACACGGGTGTCACTCTCATCTGAGCCACTAAGGCACCTGTGCCAGACAACTCCAACTGTAATCCCTCATTCATAAGTCTGTGGAACTCCTTCACCACCGGCCTCCTCTCTGCTGAAATGTGGGATAGACTGCCGAGTGATTTCCGGCTTAGGGCGTCTGCCACAACATTCGCCTTACCCGGATGGTACTGAATCTTGCAATCATAGTCACTCAACAGCTCTACCCATCTCCTCTGCCTCATGTTCAGTTCTCTCTGACTCAAGATGTACTGCAGGCTCTTATGATCAGTAAAGATCTCACACTTTACCCCATAAAGGTAATGCCTCCACATCTTGAGTGCAAAGATCACTGCTGCCATCTCTAGGTCATGTGTGGGGTAATTCAGCTCATGCTTCTTCAGCTGCCTAGAAGCATAAGCGATCACCCTCTCATTTTGCATTAGCACACAACCCAGTCCCACACGGGACGCATCACAATATACTGAGAAGTCATCATCACTTTTTGGCAGAGCTAACACCGGTGCTGAAGTCAACCTCCTCTTAAGCTCCTCAAAGCTTTCCTCACACTGATCGGTCCATACGAACTTCTGATTCTTCTTTGTCAATTTGGTCATAGGAGCAGCAATCTTTGAGAAGTCCTGAACGAACCTCCTGTAGTAACCTGCTAAACCCAGAAAACTCTTGATCTCGGTCACAGTGGTGGGTCTAGGCCAGTTAGCTACAGCCTCTACCTTCTTGGGGTCTACTTCAATACCCTGTTCTGACACAATGTGCCCCAAGAATGAAATGCTCCTAAGCCAAAACTCACACTTGGAGAACTTGGCATACAAGCCATGCTCTCTCAAGGTCTGCAAAACTGTCCTCAGGTGATGGGCATGCTCCTCTGCATTTCTGGAATACACTAAGATATCGTCTATGAAGACAATAACGAAGTGATCCAGATACTGACTGAATATTCTGTTCATGAGGTCCATGAATGCTGCAGGGGCGTTGGTCAACCCAAACGGCATCACCAGGAACTCATAGTGCCCATACCTGGTCCTGAAAGCTGTTTTCGGTACATCTTCATTCCTTATCCTCAACTGATGGTACCCTGATCTCAGATCTATTTTGGAGAAACAACCTGCTCCTGCTAGCTGGTCGAATAGATCGTCGATCCTCGGCAAAGGGTATTTGTTCTTGGTAGTGACCTTGTTCAACTGTCTGTAGTCGATACAAAGTCTGAGGGATCCATCCTTCTTCCTCACAAACAAAACCGGAGCACCCCAAGGTGAAGTACTCGGTCGGATGAAACCCTTATCTACCAGTTCTTGCAACTGTTCCTTCAGTTCTTTCAATTCAGCTGGTGCCATCCTGTAGGGAGGGATAGAGATCGGTCTGGTACCAGGCATTAACTCAATCTCGAACTCTATCTCCCTAGCAGGTGGTAACCCTGGCAGCTCGTCTGGGAAAACATCTAAGAACTCACTCACCACAGGCAATGAGGCGGGCTCTCTGACATGACTATCTAACTCCCTCACATGAGCTAGAAACCCCTGACATCCCCTCCTAAGCAACCTACGAGCCTGAAGAGCTGAGATCAGACCTCTAGGTGTACCCCTCTTGTCTCCTCTGAAGACGACCTCTGACCCATCCTGATCTCTGAATCTAACTACCTTGTCTCTACAGTCCAAGGTAGCACCATGGGTCGATAACCAATCCATCCCTAGAATGACGTCAAAATCTGTCAAATCTAGAACCACGAGGTCGGCGGAAAGGCATCTTCCCTCTATGAAAACTGGACTACATTGGCAGACTGCCTCTGCCACTGACGGGTCACACTTGGGTCCACTGACCCATAGGGGACACTCTAACCCAGAGACCATCAATCCTACCCTCTCCACGACTCTCGGAGCAATAAAAGAATGAGATGCACCCGGGTCCATTAAGGCATACACATCAGAACAACCAATGATGAGATTACCTGCCACCACGGTGTTAGATGTGCTGGCCTCCTGCTGAGTCATAGTGAAGATCCGTGCCGGAGCTGATGGACCTTCACCTCTGAATCCTGCTGATGAAGAGGCTGACCCTCTCCCCCTGCCTCTGCCACTGGCCTGTGTTGCGGCTGGAGCTACTGGCTGCACCACACTGTCGGAGGCTGTCTGCTGAGACGGTGCTGCAAAGGCTGCTCTAGGACAATCTCGAGCCAAATGACCCGCCTGTCCGCACCTGAAACATGTGTTTGTCCCTGCCAGACATACTCCCTTGTGTGGTCTCCCACATCTCATACATGCTGTAACCTCTGCGCCAGAGCTTGAGCCACTGCCTAAACCCAGACCTGACTTGATCTTGTTCCAGAACTTATTCTTCTTAGATTTTCTGTGGCCTCTGTCCCACTTCTTACTGCCTGCAACTGCTGTACTCAGAGAAGAAGAGTCTAACCTTTCCCCACCTGGGGTCTTGGAACCAGAAGACTGTGCCACTGACTGTTTTACCTTCCCCTCAACGATAGCACTAGCCTCCATTCTCCTAGCCATATCCACTATGGCGTGGAAACTCTCCCTCTCTGCTGACTGTACCAAAGAGGAATACCTGGAGTGCAGCCTCATAATATATCTCCTTGACTTCTTTTGATCTGTGTCCAAATTCAGCCCAGCATATGGCAACAACTCCAGGAACCTGTCTGTGTACTCCTCCACACTCATCTGATCAGTCTGCCTCAACTGCTCGAATTCTATCATCTTCTGCTCTCTAGAGCTCTCAGGGAAAGCCCATCCTGCAAACTCATTTGCGAACTCCTCCCAGGACATACTGTCCGCTCTCGGGTTCACATAGTTCTTAAACCAACTACGTGCCTTCTTGCACTCTAGTGTGAACCCAGCCATCTGAATGGCTCTACTGTCATCAGCCCCTATCTCATCTGTAATCGTCTTGACCCTGTTCAGATACTCAAATGGGTCATCGCCTGCTCGGTACTGAGGAGCACCTAACTTCATGTAATCGGTCATCTTGACCTTGCTCCCTCCAGATGAGGTAGGTTTGGGTACTTGCGTTTCTGGGACAGTAGGTACTGGTGGTGGTGGAGGTGCAACATCCCCTGGGATAGGGTTTGCTGTACTGGTATAGGGAGGTGGAGGTGGGTACATGGGGTACTGAGAGTATGGCGGGTAGTAAGGTGGGTATGGCATATGTGGAGGATAAGGGCTAACACTGGGGTAATCCGATGTACCTCCCATCGAATACCCTGGATGGTGTGAATAGGGTGGGTAGTGATGTGGCTGGACATAACTCGAGGCCTGAGTGCCTCCTTCTGATTCTCCCATGCCCTCTTCCGGCATGCTCACACCGAGACTGCCATCCCTCCTCTGATCTACTTCCATATCCTCAGACATTCCTCCCTGCACTGTTCCCCTTACTGATCTGCTTCTACCCAGATCCAAAGACCTTCTAGGGTCTCTTGCTACTCTGTCTCTGTTGGACCTACTGGACATTGCCCTAGGCAAAGCTGAAGGACGGGCATCGGCGCCCTCGTCCTGAGGTGGCACTCCAGTCAATCGTGCAGATCGACGAGTTCCTCTCATTCTATCTTCTGAAAAACAGCACACAGTATAAACAATCATTAGCATCATATGGTTCATGTGGAAACACATGAACCCTCATCACATACATAGCATCACATCATAGCATTTATGCACATGCATATCATCATGGCATATCATATCATCATATAGACAGGACTCTACATCCTATCCTAGTGGACATGATTTTCCTAGTGTGCTTGACCTTCTAGAACATCTATGAGCCCGACACTCTAGGTCCGACCATATGAACCTAGGGCTCTGATACCACTCTGTAACGACCCGGAAATCCGACCCATTACCGGCGCTAGGATCCAGATCGGCTTAAGGCCGCCGGGACCCGTAGCAAGCCAACATACCTCCTGTAAACCTGTGGAATCCCATACATAACAACAAATACATGATCTGTAAAAATTTTTCTTTTCTCTTATCCAAGCAAAACCTGTGCATGCACAAATCATACATAAACCCCACACTGGAGTCCTCATCAAATACTCCAATGGGGTATCATCATCATACATATCAGCTTGGATAATCATGGTCATTAACATCATTACTCATTAAACACTCTGTACATAATGGGGATTCACACACCTCTAGGTCAAGCACTACTATAATCCTCAATACATCATCAAATCATTCATTACATTACATGGTCATAAATACTTATTACATCATGTTCATGTCCACTACTATCTATTACAACATACAGGACTTGACTTCACTCTAGCCGACTTCTCGATCTACCCTGTACCTGCAACTCTGGGGATAAAGGGAGTGGGGTGAGCTACTAGAGCCCAGTGAGCAGAAACTAAAAACATTTGTTTTAATTCCTCCATTTTTAGGTACATTATTATTCATTTTATTATTATTATTATCATCAATTAACTTTTTCTTTCTTTTTCTTATTCATGCTTTCATGTATGCGCCATAACACAAACATTTCACAACAAGGATGAACTTGTCACCATTTAGCCCCAATCTTTCTTACTTATACATGCCGGGGGCGTAGAGCCGTAGCAGGCACACCCGGACTTCCATAATCTGTCATAGTGCCAGGGGCGTAGAGCCGTAGCAGGCACACCTGGACTCACATAGGCTATCATGACATACAAGGGCTAATGGATCATTCAACATTCATCCACATCAACAACAAAGTATGCAATGCAACATATTCGTGAATTCTAATGCAAACAACCTAATATTGCATGGCATAATGATGCATGGGCAATGCTTTATGATTCATTCATTTATTCGTTTACTTTAAAGCTTAAGGGGTTGTTCCACTCACCTGGTAACTGAAGCTTTAACAACGAACTCTGAACGACTATCTCACAACCGGGGGTCTCGGTTCCTCGGGTCCGAACCTACACAGGTGGACTCAAATGAGGCACCAAACATACATGAACAAGACTCCAAAATACTCCCCAAAGACCCCCTAAAACATCCTGAAACATCACATGAAATCATGCAAGAAACGGCTAAACAGGGCACTTTCGGCGGCAGGTTCGGCGGCCGAAAGTCCCTGTGCAGCCGAAAGTCATGCAGGTTCGGCGGCACTTTCGGCGGCCGAACCTCCCAGACAGAGACGAAACTTGAGTTTCGGGGGCAGGCTTCGGCAGCCGAAACTGCCTCCACAAGGGGGTTCGGCGGCCGAAAGTCACTTCGGCGGCCGAACCTGAGTTTCTGCCGAAGGGCAGAAACTCGGCTCCCTTGTGTCCACAGCCTCCAAAACACCTCAAAACATGCATAAACTTGTTTCAACACATGCATACACATCATACATCACACCTAGGGGTCTCAAACTATAATATACCCCATCTACAACACTTCAAACACACAAACATCAACATACATTGTTCATCAAAGCATACATTATACCCATAAACATACACATAACCTAAACATGCATTCTACCCCATCAACTTGCATAAAACTTTCATAAAACATAAAAGAAGCATAGATCGAGGCTTACCTCTTGAAGATCTAGAGGAAGAACGACCCTAGCTCGGAAAATGGAGGGATTTAGCTCCAAGACTTCCAAGCTCCAAACTTGCTTAAAAACACTCAAAAACTTTTGTGGAACCTTAAAACTCAAAGAAAATGGTGGGGATTGAAGGAAAAACACAAGATTTGGGAGAGGGAGGTCGGAAGCTCGCTGAGGTCGAAAATGGGAGAAAACTCTCCCATTTCGACTAAGTGCCCCTTTTATAGGTGGCTGGCCAGGCCACGTTCGGGGGCCGAAAGTGCCTCCGCATGCATGCAAGGTTCGGCGGCCGAACTTGGAGTTCGGCGGCCGAACCTGCATTTCCCTCACTCAAAACTTTCGGGCGCCTAAAGTCCCTCCGAAAGCATGCATGTTCGGCGGCCGAACCTGAGTTTTCCTCCAAAGAATTTCATGCAAAATCTCATTAAATTTTCATACTTAAAAACATGAAATACATGAAAACATTTCAGAAAAACATCATTTTACCCTTCTAGGGGCCTCCGACATCCGAAATCCCACCGGACGGTAGGGATTCCGATACCGGTGTCTAGCCGGGTATTACAAGCCCGGACGTGATCCCCGGCACTGTTACCGTTCACGGCCCGGACGTGATCCCCGGCCCCGTGAACAGCTCTTAACATCCCTTCACCCTCACGGGTTCCGGGCAGGATTTGTCCCCTTGGGTTCTCGTCAAACGCATCCTTCCCCAAGTGGATTTGGCCCAAATTTCCCTTGGGAAATTAGGTCGCCTCCCCCACTGCTCGAACCCTTGACCTCCCACTTTAAGGGAATAGTCTGGTGAGAGTGAGTACCAATTGTTCCAAGGGAAATTAGGTCGCCTCCCCCACTGCTCGAACCCTTGACCTCCCACTTTAAGGGAATAGTCTGGTGAGAGTGAGTACCAATTGTTCCATTTGGAACAATTGGTACTCACTCTCACCAGACTATTCCCTTAAAGTGGGAGGTCAAGGGTTCGAGCAGTGGGGGAGGCGACCTAATTTCCCAAGGGAAATTTGGGCCAAATCCACTTGGGGAAGGATGCGTTTGACGAGAACCCAAGGGGACAAATCCTGCCCGGAACCCGTGAGGGTGAAGGGATGTTAAGAGCTGTTCACGGGGCCGGGGATCACGTCCGGGCCGTGAACGGTAACAGTGCCGGGGATCACGTCCGGGCTGTTACATAAAAAGGCGCGGAATAATTGGTACTCACTCTCACCAGACTATTCCCTTAAAGTGGGAGGTCAAGGGTTCGAGCAGTGGGGGAGGCGACCTAATTTCCCAAGGGAAATTTGGGCCAAATCCACTTGGGGAAGGATGCGTTTGACGAGAACCCAAGGGGACAAATCCTGCCCGGAACCCGTGAGGGTGAAGGGATGTTAAGAGCTGTTCACGGGGCCGGGGATCACGTCCGGGCCGTGAACGGTAACAGTGCCGGGGATCACGTCCGGGCTGTTACATAAAAAGGCGCGGAACAATTGGTACTCACTCTCACCAGACTATTCCCTTAAAGTGGGAGGTCAAGGGTTCGAGCAGTGGGGGAGGCGACCTAATTTCCCAAGGGAAATTTGGGCCAAATCCACTTGGGGAAGGATGCGTTTGACGAGAACCCAAGGGGACAAATCCTGCCCGGAACCCGTGAGGGTGAAGGGATGTTAAGAGCTGTTCACGGGGCCGGGGATCACGTCCGGGCCGTGAACGGTAACAGTGCCGGGGATCACGTCCGGGCTGTTACAATTTGGTTACCTCAGAGAACGTATTGAGAAGACGTGTGCGGGGTGGAAGGAAAAGCTTCTATCCAAAGGCGGGAAAGAGGTGTTGATCAAAGCAGTATCTTCGGCTATCCCTGTTTATACCATGTCTTGTTTTCGACTTCCCACTGCCTTATGCGATAAAATTAATAGCATTGTGAGCAATTTTTGGTGGGGTCAACAGCAAAATGAAAGGAAGATCCATTGGGTTGCCTGGTCCAAACTCTGTGAGTCGAAGGGTGAAGGAGGTTTAGGTTTCAGAGAAATGGAAAGCTTCAATAGGGCCTTAATTGCTAAACAAGGTTGGAGAATTCTCTCTAATCCTAACTCTCTTTTGGCTAGAGTCTTAAAAGGTAAATATTATCCACATTCATCCTTCCTTCAAGCAACCCAAGGAAACAAGGCATCATGGGGATGGAGGAGTGTTTTATGGGGAAGAGAAATTCTCAATCAAGGCATTCGCTGGCATGTCGGTAATGGAGAGAACATCTTCTGCAAAGAAGACGTATGGGTTCCACTCCTTTTCCCAGACAAGCCACATCTTAAAGAAGGACATGATACAGATATAACTCGGGTGGTTCAACTTATCAATCCATCTACCAAGCTTTGGGATGCTATTATCTTGTCCCGAAACTTTGAGCCAGCAGATGTTGAGAAAATTAGAGCCATTCCTCTCAGTATTTTTGCTAGGGAAGATCGGTTGGTATGGCACTTTGAGAAAAGCGGCATTTATTCAGTCAGGTCTGGTTATTGGAAAGCTAAAGATTTGAGTAGACGGGCAGCTATAGAACCTAATGGTAATCCGAGTCCAAGTTCCTCAGCTCATAATTCTTGCTTCTGGAAGTCTCTTTGGAAGATTAATGTTCCAAGTAAACTTCGGATTTTCCTATGGCTTTTTTGCTTGGAGCGGCTACCTTGTAAAGACCTCCTTCATCATCGGATCCAACATATAGACCCGGCCTGTTCTTATTGCGGAGGGAAGGAATCTATTGATCACATTTTTTTCTCATGCCCTCATGCTATCTCAGTTTGGTTTAATTCTCCATTGCAGCTTCGTTCTTCTTATCTTTCGAGCTCAACAATGATGGACAAATGGACAGAAGTTTGTAATGCTCTTTCCCAGGAATCAGACTCAGATAGTCTAATACAACTTTTTGCCTTCCTTCTTTGGCAAATATGGAAAGATAGGAATGCTTTCACATTCAATCATATGTCTAAACCGGCTGAAGAGTCTGTTAGCTTGGCAATCAAAAGTCGAGATTGTAACAGCCCGGACGTGATCCCCGGCACTGTTACCGCTCACGGCCCAGGGCTATCCCTCGCCTGGCCTCTTTGCCACCTCGGGCTTTCCACTGGCGTCGTGAGCAGCTCTTAACATCCCTTCACCCTCACGGGTTCCAGGCAGGATTTGTCCCTCGGGGGAGCCATTACGGCCCGCCCTAGCCCGAGTGGATTTGGCCCAATTCCTTCCTCTGGGAATTAGGTCGCCTCCCCCACTGCTCGAACCCTAGCAGGAGCGGGTTGTTTCTCCAAAATAGATCTAAGATCGGGGTACCATCAGCTAAGGATAAGGGATGAAGACGTGCCGAAGACAGCTTTCAGGACCAGATATGGGCATTTTGAGTTCCTTGTGATGCCGTTCGGGTTAACCAACGCCCCTGCAGCATTCATGGATCTCATGAACAGAGTGTTTAGCCAGTACCTGGATCACTTTGTTATTGTCTTCATAGATGATATCTTGGTGTATTCCAGGAATGCAGAGGAGCATGCCCATCATCTGCGGTTGGTCTTGCAGACTTTGAGGGACTATGTTATGTATATGATCAGAGTTTGCACAGGTTGAGTTAGTTGATGACAGTATGTATGAAGAAAAGTTCTAATTTTTATGCATGTTGTTGATCATGTATGGGATTATACAGGTTTACAGGTTTTATGTCAGGCTTGCTACGGGTCCCGGCGGCCTTAAGTCGACCCGGATCCTAGCGCCGGTAGCGGTCCGGTTTTCCGGGGCGTTACAGAGATGATTTTAGAGAAGCCACCTCCAACCATCCTCTCCCCTCGCATCAATCAGAAATGGATCAACAGCTGTTAGTTCATCAATCTCAACTCTCTTGGCAACCCCCTCCTCTCGGTTTCATAAAGCTTAATTTCGATGCAGCTTGGGACAAGAATTCGAATTCAGGAGCCACTGCCGTTATTGCTCGTGATCCTTCTGGAAGTGTTATTGACTGGTGCTGTCGTTCGTGGGTCTCTATCTCAGACCCCTTACAATTAGAGAGTATTGCTTGTCGAGAAGCACTTCTTTTTGCCAAAAGCAGAGGATTCTCTTGCTCTATTATAGAAGGAGATTCTCTTATCACAGTTCAAGCCTGTAAGGGTAATCCAGCTCCCCTTAGTATTCAAGATATTATCTCTGACTCGTTAGATATCGCTAAATCCTTTCAGTCTATCTCTTTTTCTTGGGTACGTCGGACTCACAATCAGGCTTCACATCTCCTTTGCAAAAAGTTCATCACAGATAGTTCGTTCAGAGTTAATCCCCTGTATCAGATGAACTTTGTATTCTCCTTGCCACTTGATGGCTTTTAGCAATCAACTATATCTTATGACAAAAAAAAAAAAAACATCTCTCAAACCTATTTTTTCAATTTCTTTTTTATGATTATTTTTTAATGGACCTTGAAAAATATTGCAAGTATTATTAAAAAAATAATAAAACAATTTATAAGAAAGTCTCTAAAATTTATTAAATTTATAATTTAATTTTATTATTTTAATAATAAATAATATTATTTTTTAATTTTTTTATTAATAAAATAGTTATTTTATTAAAATTTACCATTAAACTATGATAATTTAATATTTTAAAATTTATTTTTTTTATCATAGTTTAATTTTTATATTTTTAATAATTTATAATAATTTAATTTTAAAGTTTTAATACTTATAATAATTTAATCATTTAATTTAAATTAATTTCTTTAATTAACAATTGATTAATAATAAAATTAATAAAAAACTATTTTATTAATAAAATAAAAATTTATAGATTGAATTATTAATAAAATAAAAAATTTACAAATAATAAAACAATTTATAAGAAAGTATCTAAAGTTTATTAAATTCATAATTTAATTTTTTATCATTTTAACAATAAAGAATATAAGTTTTGAATTTTTTTAATAAAATAGTCATTTATAAAATTTACAGTTAAATTATAAAAATTTAATATTTTAAATTATATTTTTTACTATTATTTAATCTTTATAATTTTAATAATTTAATTTTTAAAATTTTAATAGTTATAATAATTTAGCCATTTAATTTGAATTGATTTTCTTAATTAACCACTGACTAGTAATAAAATTAATAAAAAGATTATTTTATTAATAAAATAAAAATTATAAATTAAATTATTTAATATTAAATAAAAAAATTAAATTATGAATTTTATTAAATCTTAACGTAAATTATCTTAAATAATATTTTTTAAAAAAATAAATAATATTAATTCCATTGAAAAATACGCATTAGACCTTCATTTAGGGGCCATGCAGTTCTGTTTATAGGGACAATATTGATAATTACTTTTATAATTTTCCCTATTAATAGTTCTTATATATATATATATATCTCACCATAGCCTTTTTAAAGCATTCTCAAAAATCCCTAGAGAGACACCATTACATAGGAGAGAGCTTGATTCTCGAACCCAAAGATCAAGCTAAGATACCATGACTAATCCAACTAGAAGCTGTTGGCATCAATACTTCTTTTATAACTATGTAGATAGAGCTACTTTTGGTATTTAAAATACATAATTAATATTCCAATATTCTCAGCGTATATAATTTTATTAAAAATGTCATTAAATTTTCAGAATTTATGATTTTTTTAGTATATAATAAATAGAAGTATATTATAAATCAATTACTAAATAGTTATCTTAAATAAATATTGATAATTTAAGATGAAAAAAAAAATTATATAAACAACTAGATCAGGATAAGATGCATAGCAATTCCTCAAAGGGCAGTAAGAAACACACAGATATGTGAAATGAGAAGAAGGAACCCACACACTTAGAGCCTGAGAGATGAAACAAAAACTTCTTGCAAATGCTACTCCAAATACAAGAAAAATTATACCATATAATTGTTGTTTGTATAATAATTGTATGTTAACCATTAAGATCCATATGAACTTATTATAATTATAATTATAATTATAATACAATTCAATTGATTGAATTGTATTATATATATATATTTTTATTAAGGAAATAGAACTAAAATATTAAATTTAAATTTTTTCAAAATTTAATTATATATTTATCACAAAATCAAGTCTGAGAATGTAATCGTTATTTTATATTGGGTTTAGATTGAAGGAGAAAAAATAATGAAAGCAAAGTATACATATATAATTAAAAGAAACAATGTTGTTATATTTGAATAAAATGAAAAAAAATATTAGAGAAAAGTTGTTTTTAAATAATAAAATTACAAATTTATTCCTAACTATTCGAAAAACCTATAAAGTGTAAAGATTTAATTGTAATTTTAAAAAAAAAAAAATCATCTCACTTTTCTTTCCAATTTTGGAAAGAAAATACAAATGAAGTATAGATATTATTTTTCTCTTGAAATTTTATTTTCTCATCCAAAAATAAGCTTAATAATGATTACAACACCAAGAAATGTTGAGACCAATTTGATTTTTTAGATGAGAGAAAAAAGATATAGCATATAATAATTAGAAATGTAATATACATCTGGTTGCCAAAGCTGTTTATTTATGCTTAAAATTGTTAAGTTAAATTTAATAAAAACAATTAAATTACAGGTGCATGAAGCTGAAATGAATCCTAAAACAACATTGCTTTAGTCAAATAACATAAAGAAAAAGAAGCCACCAAATTTTAATATAATAAAGAATATTACAAAAAAATATAATCAAGAATTAACATTTATAAATAGAATTGTCATTGAATTTTTTTTTATTAATAATAATTTAAAATTAAAATTTACATATTTTAGCTAAAAAATATATATATATATATTTTTTTTTAAAAGCACGGGAAACCGGTTAAGACCCGTCCGAGAAAGATCCAGTGTAGGCGTTAACGCGCGGGAAAATCGTGAAAGGATAAAAGGGTAAGTTGGAGCTTATTTTTAGTCAGAGGTGTGAGCTAATTCAAGCGAGAGAGAAAAGAGGAGGAGGTGAAGGAGGGGGAGACTCAGATCAACGGTTCTGTTTGTTTCTTTGCAATATACTGTTTTAGCCATTTCTTCTCCTCTCTGTCTTTCCCTCGTCTTCTCCTCCCATGAACAGAGAGAACGAGAGACAGAGAGAGAACCGACAACGTTTCTGCCAAGGCTTTTCCTCTTTGTTTAGCTGGTTCGTTTCTTCTCTTCCTCTCTTTGTTTCATTATAAGAAAGAGTGAAAATAAGGGAGGTTGTCTTGCATCTGTTCATTGAATATTAGAATTCTCTGCGATGTTTTTGTAGGAGAGGAAAAGGAGCTTTTAGAGGATCTTGCTTGTTTGTCTGCTAAGAAAATGACCATGAGGAGACGAGAGGAAAGGTGGTCATCGTTGGGAGGTGACGAGTTAATGTTAGGGGATTTACAGGGATCAAGTGGCCAAGACGAAAGAATTTTTGTATCGATTAGAATGAGGCCTTTGAACGAGAAAGAAATTGCGAGAAACGAAGTCTGCGATTGGGAATGCATTAACAGTACCACCATTATATTCAAAAGCAACATGCCTGACCGCTCCATGGTCCCTTCTGCTTATAATTTTGGTAGACCAAATGCTTGTCGTTCCATGCGTTTGTTTTCTTCATTTTTATCATTTTAGATCACAAAGAAATTTCCCCTTTAATTTTTTCATATCTGGTATAGACAAAGTATTTGGGACCGAATGCCACACGAAGCAGGTATACGAAGAAGGAGCCAAAGAAATTGCTCTTGCAGCAGTCAGTGGCATTAACTGTGAGTTTATCTTCTTCTTCTTCTTCTGCTTCTTCTGATTTCCTGTATTATTCGATTTCTGCATGATCTTATCCAAATTTTCACAAAGTTTAAATGTATTTCCAGCTAGTATTTTTGCATATGGGCAAACAAGCAGCGGGAAGACATATACTATGTGCGGAATAACTGGATATGCAACGGCAGATATATATGAATACGTGGACCAGGTTTGTAAAAATGGCCTTTTTTTATACATATACTGCGTACAGTAATGTTTACGGAGTTTTTTCTTCATCATCTTCTTCTTCTTTCTCTTTTTTTTTTTTTTTTTTTTTTTTTTTTGTTTGGTATACATATAGCATGAAGAAAGAGAATTCGTATTAAAGTTCTCAGCCATGGAGATTTACAATGAAGCTATCAGAGACCTCCTTAGCACAGATAGTACTCCACTTAGAGTCTTAGATGATCCAGAGGTAAATATTGTGTTCTTTTTTTATTAAAAAAAACTTGAATATACATTGTTTGCACATAAAGAATCTAGTAACAATATTTCACATCAACAGAAAGGCACTGTAGTCGATAAGCTTATAGAGGAGACTTTAATAGATAGGAACCACCTTCAGGAGCTCCTCTCTATATGTGAAGGTAATGGTATCAAGAATTGACGCCCGCTGTTTTCTTCACCTATTGAGACTAATGACTTTAGCCTTCGTGTTCCTTGTAGCTCAAAGGCAAGTAGGAGAGACCTCTCTGAATGAGTGCAGCTCTAGATCTCATCAAATCATAAGACTAGTAAGCTTCTTAGTTCTTGTTTACTTGTTTGGATATTAATCAGTGGCCAAACCCTATTTTTATATATTTATTACCTCTAACCAAATGGTGGAATTTCTCAGACAGTAGAAAGCTCCGTTCGTGAGTATACACGTGGCGGAAGTTCAAGCACTCTCACAGCTCAAGTGGTATGCAGTAACTTTTCTGATAAATTGGAATTTCTTCTCAAGCATCTGAAATTTCTTTTCCTCAATACCTAGAAGGAAACTTAAAGTTGCTTATGTTCCGCAGAATTTTGTCGATCTTGCGGGAAGTGAGCGTGCTTCTCAGACATTGTCAGCTGGTACGAGATTAAAAGAAGGTTCCCACATAAATCGCAGTTTACTGACCCTGGGAACTGTAATTCGAAAATTGAGGTGAGGCATTATGTTTTTGTTAGCAGTTAAATTTTTTCTAATTTTCATTTTGTGGGCTGTTGGGAAATTCTAAAGCAAGAGCGATTATTAATATGAAACTATGAAAGTAATCCAAAAGGGTAATTTATATGATGAATTTGTTGATCCGAAAGTTTCTATATGCATGCCGGTAACCTAAAACTTTTTGCAATTAAATCCCGTCCTTAGAGGTAGAGAGAGCCCTATGGGCCGCAGTATGTAGATAAATAGCTAGGATATATATCCCATAATGTTTTAATGCTTCCATGGTCCTCATGTTTAACTAAGTTCAGGTTTCTCCATTTTCAATTTGACCATCCCTAAATTTTGATCAAGAGACTAGACCAGTTTTGCTTATATTCAGTGTTGCTTTCATCCCGCTTGATGTATTGCTTATCTATTTTTACATATTTTTCTATTTTGATATCCCTTGTTGGCCTAAAAGCTGTTTTCTACTCTAATTTTGTTTGGGGTCTAGGTGATGGCTGGTATGACCCTTACTCTTCTGAAATTCTTTTGACGTATTTCCTTATTGCGATTTCTTCGCTCTTCAGTTGTGATATAGCTTAGTTCCATGATTGATGCAGCAAGGGAAGAAATGGACACATACCTTACAGAGACTCTAAGCTAACGCGCATACTGCATAACTCCTTGGGAGGCAATGCCAGAACTGCGATGATCTGCACTATAAGCCCTTCACGCAATCATGTTGAGCAGTCAAGAAACACCCTCTTGTTTGCAAGTTGTGCTAAGCAGGTCACCATTAATGCACAGGTCAATGTAGTGATGTCAGAGAAGGCATTGGTAAAGCAATTGCAAAAAGAACTAGGTAGGCTAGAGGGTCGGTTAAAGAGCATGGGATCAAGTTCTGCCAAAGGTGAAACTGCTGCATTACTGAGAGAGAAGGAACTCCTGATTGAACAGGTGAATATTTATGCAGTCATGCTTTGCATTTGAAAAAAAAATCCACATCTTTTGGAAGGAGAAAAGCAACTCGCATTCAATAATCAATAATAAACAATGATTTTGCTGTGTAGTCACTGTAGATACATATTGGATGCAAAACTTCCAGTGCTACTTGTGGTTCATAACATGAAACATCAAAGGGTCCAGTAATCGTCCTACACCTGATTGATGTTCACAAGTTATTATCGAATATGCATCATTGTGATTCTGGCTGGATAATTTAAGTAAAAGTGAAATTAAGAATTATTTCCCTCTGGCAGAGCATTCGGATTTCTGTGCTGAGGGCGTAATTCTTTTATACAACATGAGATTAAAAAAAAGGAGAGAATAATCGTTGCTGTCAAACACTTGTCAAATTTTGTTCACATGCTTTCTTGAAAAAATTGCAGATGGAAAAAGAGATTAAAGAACTAACTTGGCAACGTGATCTTGCTCAATCTCGAGTTGAGGGTTTGATAAGATCAACCGGAGAAGACAGAATTTCAAGATTTGATGAAAACTCAGTATCAGAATCCTCAGAAGTGATCAATCCTATCATTCTTGCAAAAAACAACATAGATTTTGAAGAGGCCAGTTTGTTTACTCCTACCGCGCAAATTCTGCAGATTCCAGATCTTGAAGACAATTTTCTGCTGGATGATAGCACTCCAAAGTTTTTTGAGCCTGATCCATGTCAAGGTTGGGAGATGATTTCTCAACGAAACAATGAGGAAACTGAAGATATGTGCAAGGACGTTCGATGCATTGAAAAAACAGAGGAAGCCAGCATGAACAGGAAAACAGAAGGTGATGCTTTGTCACTTGGTTGTGAAGAACAAGAAGAAAAATTAGCCGCAAAAGAAGTTTGTAATGGAAGTGCAGTACCAAGAATGCAGGAAGAAGATAAGGAGTTGAACCACGTTGATTCTTACAACTCTAGTGATGCTCTGAAGCAAAAAATTCAGGAATTGTATGAGACTATCAACCGTTTAGAACAATCTGTTTCCATTGATGCAGCCGCTTCTAGCTCTAAAGGCTTGACATGGACTCGAAGCAAAAGTAGGAGAACAATTCATATGACTATTCCATCTGAAGTGTGGTATGAAAAGGAACAAGAGAATGAGAAGACACCTCATACTGAGGACTCAATCGAGAAGACACCTCTTTCTGAGGACTCAATCGAGAAGACACCTCATGCTGAGGAATCTATCGAAAAACCATTAGACATTGAACCCAAGCTCCCTGAATTAGAGCAGGTTGACAAAACTATGAATATGTCTAGGAAAGATTCTCATAATTCCATCAGTAGTGCTTCCACAGAAGAAGAAAGCATCAAGGAGATAGATGTAGATATAGATGTAGATATATATGTAAATGACACTACTAGTGTCCTTGATTTTGTTGCAGGAGTAAGCAAATCACAGATACCTCAGTCAGAGGTGGAAGATAATGATGTTCCGGTGAGAATGCAAGCCACCCCCCCCCCCCCCCCTCCTCTCTCTCCCTCACACACACACACGCACGCATGCACGCGCATGCACACACAAAAGGAAAAAAAAAAAAAAGTTTCCTGTCACGTTCGTTCCTTCATTCTTATGGTTCCCATGCATCTCGTACTCTTCTTTTGATATCTAACCTGATCCTTGCCAATTTCATTCAAATTGAGTAATACCATGATGAAGTATAGATTTTTGTATCCATTTTAGGGTGCTAAAACGGAAAACAAAAATACCACTATTATTAAATATTCATGTTTCTATAAATAATGCTTTCCATATCCATGTATGCAAGCAATTCTAATGTGATTAAGAATGAGGATTATGTTACAGTTAGGATTATCTTTGAGTTATGAATGTGTTTGATTATTTTCTTTTATAGTTTTACACCCACATCAGATAGTGTTCGTTTTGCCCTCTGTTGTAGCGGGACGAATGAGAGCTGCAGGGGCTGGCACTTTTGACCCTGCAGCACCATATAGCAGACCTTACAAAAGAATCTATTTCAATGACCATAGGATGTTGTTCTTTTGTAGGCTCTGGGAGCATCAACTAGGATTGGGGAGTCAGGTAACAGCATAGATGCAGGTGCAGAGAGAGGCTATGGTGCTAGGCAGCATCTTAACTGGCCCAAAAAATTCCAAAAGTACCGGAGAAAGATAATTGATCTATGGACCAAATGCAATGTACCATTGGTCCACAGAAGCTATTTCTTTTTGCTCTTCAAAGGCGATCCCTCAGACAATGTGTACATGGAGGTTGAGCTAAGAAGATTGTACTTTCTGAAGGACACATTTGCCCGTGGAACTAACGTAATGATAGATACTCAGATCGTCTCACAATCTTCAAGGTATCTTTACTATCCATCTAGGATTTTTCGCACATGTTACATGCAATGTCATAAGCAACATGCACATAGGAAATACATATCAACGCATACCTAGTGAAACTTGAAAGCAATCTCGTGTTTATAAATTTGAATATAATGTGTTCAAGAAGATAGATAATTATCAAAACCTATAGAATCATGATATGTCATGGATCTTCTTTTGAGGAGACGGGTCTAATTTATGGATTACATATGAAATACGAAGATTTAATTGTTTCCATCACCTAAGAATAATTGCTTTCAAGTAATTTTTCCAACATATAGTATCTACTCCAAATAAATACTAACAAATATCTTCAAACTAATTTTTCTATGTCCTCAAGTTGTCAAATCTACTACACACGTATTCAAAATCTGTCATCTGGTTTTGTTGGGCTCTCAAAGCTTTCTCATGTCTGAATTTGGTAAGGGAGTCAAAATCACCGGTTTGCAACATAAAAAAATTTATGAATATTGATGTTGCCTTTTACCAGTTCAATTCAAACCATTTAATACTTGTCTTTGAATTTGCTTTGATTCTTGTTTGTTGATGATAGTTTGAAGGCTCTCAATCGTGAAAAGGAATTTTTAGCGAAGCAATTGCAGAAAAAGTTCACGAGAAGGGAGAGGGAAGAACTTTACCTGAGGTGGGGCATTGACTTAGACACAAAGCAGAGGAGTCTACAATTGACACGCCGTTTATGGACAGACACAACAGACTTGAAACATATGAGGGAGAGTTCTGTGCTTGTTGCCAAGTTGGTTGGGTTTGTAGAGCCACGCTATGCCCCTAAGGAGATGTTCGGACTCAGCTTCTTAACCCCGTCATCATTAAGTCAGAAATCCCACAGCTGGAGAGACAACATGTCTTCACTATCGCTATTATAAGCTTGTGAGAGGTGGAAAAGTTTATTCGTCTCATGGCTCTTCATTGCACTTTAACTTGCATAGTTGAACCTTCGAGTTCTCTCCATTGTAAATTTAACACGGCCTGCGAGCTGATTTTAGTTGCAGATTTTCTTTCGTTCATTAATTCTGCTGCTTAAAAGCATTCCTATGTACATCCTTCTCTCTATATAAATACGTGTAATCTTCTCAGAGAATGTTTAACAGAAGCAAATGAGAATCATTAATACATTTCAGGCGAGATTAGGAGTTCTACTTCTATGATGCATGTCTTGATTGAACATTTACATCCAAAGTTTATCATGTTGAAGATGCAGAGAGTTATTAAATGTAATATTTCAATATGTTAAAACACAGAAATTTGTTTTAGCTACCATTTGCACCATTCAAGAGATCTCATTCTGTTTTCTACAGTTTCCGTCAGCAACGGGATGCCCGCACCAATGTAAGAAACCAGCAGTTTGGCGGCAGACACGTATATAGGGAGTACTATATCTTACCGGGCTGGCGGTGTCATTCGGAAGAGTTTTGTTGGAACAGCAATAACAATAAAAATAAAAATGAAAATAAAACTAGGTTGTGAAAAAGTTGATTCTGATGGAATTTACAATCAAATGATGTCTCCTTTTACATCATTATTGCTCCTTTGGTGATTTTCCATCCTGAATTTGAGCATGACATCTCGTATCTCGTTGTGTAAGTTGTGATGTTCGAGGCATTGTTCTCTGCGTGAACTTCATCAATCAAGGATGCCGACTCTTTGAGAGTTGCTTCCACTACCGCATGTTGCCCATCTAAAGACACGGTCACGCTGTCAATGGTCAGATCCAACAGCTGATATTCATATACCCAACCAAGCTGTGCTATTTCAGCCGCACGATTAGTCCATGTTTTTAACATCTGACCATCCAACACCTAGAAGTTGTTCTCGAGAGTCAGATGTATCTAAAGCAGTTTCTCACCTAAGTTTTAGAAGTAACGATCTTTTATTCCTTACCTCGGGCAGCTTTCCTAAATAGTGGTCAGGCCCAAAAGCCTGAGATTTGATGTTCTGCCACTTGCGAACCATATCCTCTGCAAACCTTGTATCCATTCTGGGCATTTCCTCAACAGATTTGTCATCTAGAGAGAACCCTGCACAATTGAAGCTAAATTAGAAATAATCTATATTGATGCCATGTCAAATCTCAGGAGTAGCTCCAATATGTTGAAGCACAATCAAGAAGTTCAACATGTTTGGGGAATGAAAATTAGGAGCAAAATGGAAAATCAAAAATTGAGATCTTTTCCACTACACAAGAGAAGTACACCACTCGCAAACAATGAAAGATCTGCCAGGACAAATATTCAATTACAACCGGTATCATATGATTTAGCAGGATCATTTCATGCACACAATTTTCTATCTGAGCATTTGGAGATAAAATGGCCCCTTAATTAAGTTGAACAGGGACAACAATCTAAAACATCAATCACATGGATGAAGCTAAGCAATTGCAAACAAGGTTTGATAGGTGGTACTATTTCAAATATATCATTATATCGTACCCACATTGATGGTGTTGGAGGCCATCGCCGAACCAATTTCACTACGACGAACGAATGAGCCATTCCTAGCAGGCAAATATTTCAAGCCAGCTAAAGTCATCAATCCAATTGCCACCCCAGCACACATGATCTTCATACTAGCATCTTTTATTCTCTCAACAATCAAATCTTCTTCAGGCACTTCATTATGACTATCCTTTCCAGAAGTTTCACCCTTTATGGCAGGATCATTAGCATCAAGTTCTTGTGAAGGCGCTTCACCCTCTACAGAAGGAAGAGGATAATCAAAACCTCTATTTTCTTCTAATCCTGTATTCGCACCCTTCTGACTGACAGGAAAGACCTTCTGCAATGCCTGAATTGCACTAGCCTTCACATGATCAATAACAGCAGTAGCCTCAGCACCAATCCTCACTATGGCTGCAGCTGCAGCCAAGGGTGAATGACCAAGTCCCTCCTGCCTCTCTAAATATCTTAAGATGGTAGGATCATCATAATAGTCTCGAAGCTTGAACTGTATATCTTTGGTGTCTCTAAATCTAGGAAAAACCACTTCCATCAACCAGGTCTCCAGTAGTTTGCAAAGCCCAGGAAGATCATTGTCATCATCACCCTGTGAATTTTGCATCACAAAATCTACAATGGGTGGATTCCTGTAAGGTGAACTCTCACTGTCCAAGCCAAACCATACGCGACAGTCATCAAGCTCCCCTACAAGAAGTGAACAAAGACCCCTCTCAAGAGCAAAATCTATCTCATGGTTTTGTTCAGCACTGTAGACAGAGACAGCACTCCCTTGATTTGATACCTTCATCTGTTGAAGTTGTTGGAATTGGCTATCAGCATCCGGGATAAGATGAGGCTTTTTGCCAGCAACAGCTTGAGCAACAAGGGCAAGTGCCACTCCATAAACTTCAAACCTTTCTGCAGGGATATTATTTGGTGTGGCTACAAACAGATCAACCTTTTATGTGGAAAAATGAAAGTGCAAAAGAAAAGTGAAAAATTAATACTTTTTAACACAATTAAACATCAAGCATAGTAAGTCAAAGATATGCAGATTGATCAACATAACCTGCTCAGCAGCTGTCATGTGCAAGAAGGCCTCAATCATGAAATCTTCACGGGTGAATCCTCCAGCAACAGGTGCAGCTCCCCCTCCTCCAACAGCCCATAGTATATTGCGCACTCCATGGAGACCCTCTGCCCGTTTCATCCAGTATTCATCACCAAGAGGCAAGGCTAGAAGTTCAAGGACAACTCGAGGCGAGATCTCCTCCAATGTCTCATCAATTTGTGCTTGTAAATCCGGTGCAAGGCTGCTAGCCCCTTCCTCCTATATAGGCACCCCAAAAAAAAAATGAAAAGCTCCTATATCGGCCCAAAAAAAGAGGCAAAGCAGTAGCTCACTGGTATCAACAACAACAGCAATATATAAGAGATGAGCCTAGAAAGATTCTTAAAATGACTTTTCATTAATTGATATAGTGCTTCTAAATGCTACACTCATTCTGCATGCAAATTTTAAATCCATTTTCCAATTATTTCAAAGTGATGAGAAATTCTCCAAATAATTATAAATTTATTGCATTACAGATCATTCCGCACATTTGCACATCAATGCAGCATTATATTGTTCCTTTGGCTCTGATTACGTGACAGGGTAACAAAGCCCGGCAACAGAAATAAACTATTCTATCATTTCTAGTAACACCATATGCAAAAACAATTCAGCTAGAAGAATCCGCCCATTCCTTTTTCATTGTCTTTCAGTTTCTTGTATGTTTCTTCCTCTCCTTTACTGCTTTCACCATTTTTATAAATACAAATAAAACAAAAATAACTCATTACTGCATCAAAAAATAAAAATGAAGTGTTAAAATTAATGTAGTTAAATACCTGCAAGAGCTTCAATGCTCTCTCCAGCATCTCACAACCTCGGATAAAGTCTGGGGGATTCAATGCCATAGCATCCCTCGACATGTCCACATAAGCAAGCGCCATAGCAAGCACAACGTCTTGCTTGAATGACTTAGGCAGTCTCTCTCGAAGCAGTTTGTCTCCAATTTCAAGAACAACCTCAATCTCCCCTGCTTCTTGCAACACGCATAGAGCCCCAGGAACCTAGAATTCCCAACCATTTTCACCTCGCAATCAGCTGAATTTTCTCCCCTTTTTTATCTGTAACTCAAGGGTGGCACAACAGAATTCACTAAACAAAGGAGAATGATTTACCTTGTCCCATGGGACTTCAGTGATGATAGTATCCTGCTCGTCATCGATCAACCGTTGATTATATTCTATTCTTGATTTGGAATCCGCTAGGGTTTCACATGCGGCTTGGAGAATCTGCCTACGACTGATCAATGCATCTTGACTGAAGCCGTACTGAGGCTGTTTAGAAACCCTAGCTTCATAAGCTCTCTTTATACCATCTCCAAGGAAATGTGTCTCAGCTCCTAACACCTTTTCAATAGCTGCCGTTTTAGTTGATTAAAACCCAAATTCCAGAGAGAAAGAGAGAAGTAGAGGGAATTGAATTACCTGATAGAAGTGGAGAGGAATGGGCACGTGGCGCTCAGGAGGGGCGAGATTGGCTGGGGAAGGAGGAGCGAGGATGGCAGTGGAAGAGGAGAGGGAATGATGAAGGTCGGAGGAGGTATCGGCGGTGGCGCTCAAGAACTGGAAGTCGCTGAAGAGACGATCGGCCCATTTGCTGGCGGAGCAGGTGGTGGTGTAAGTGAGTTTGGAGGATTTTCTTTGGGGTGGATGGGGGAATATTGGCGGAGTAAGCAATCTTGGATTCCCAATGCCTGTGGATCTCACGCTCTCCATTCGACCTGCTGTTGCTTAAACCCTTCGCTGTTGGACACTCACAGCTCATCCCCCGCTTCTCGCCGATAAAAAGACCATACTTTTCAATAATGATACTAATATGATTTATTTATTATAATTATTATTAAAATAACTACTATTTAATTTATATAATATGTAAAAAAATTTTAATTAATTTTTTAATTTTTTAAAAAATGTATTAATCAATTATTAATTATTAATTATTATAAAAAAATCAAATACTCTTTATATAAAATTATTAATTAATTAATAAATTTTTTAAAATTTAAAAGATTAATTAATAAAATTTTTTAAAATTATGAAAATTAAATAATAAAATATTTAACGATTAAGTTAATAAAAAAAATAATTAATAAATAGTAAATTTTTATTATTATTAAGGTAAAAGAGTTGGCGAAAGTTTAGGTAAAATTATTGTATTTTTCAATTTAAAATAATTTAATTTTGTTTCCTCCATGCAAGTTGAAATGAAATTGTCGGTATCCATCGAAGTGATAAATATCACTCTCTCCGTGCTTTTCTTCTTCCTCTAGTCAAAGGGTGAAACCGAAACTGCATTTTTTTTTTTAACATCATTTCCAATCTCACTATTTAGCAAAACTAAATAACGAATTTTTTAAATTTTAAAGAAAATTTATTATAAAATCTCTAAATTTTAATAAAACTAATAAGTCAATTTTTATAATTTTTAAATATAATTAAAATATAACTATTTAATCATTCTATTAATAATTTTTAAAAGATTTCTGTTAGTCTTGCTTGAAAAATTTATAACTACTCTTTTAATTTTTATAACTTTTCTTTCTACCGTAACATTACATCCACCTATAGGAGATTGGACCCTCACTTTTATCAACCTTCAATGTATTATGTATGCGGGTTAGGAGTAGAATTTCCAAGTCCATCTAATTCTAGATTCCTTATCAATTTCTACCTTCAAAGCATGAGGGTTGGCAGCAGAATTTCAAAGTCCCTCTAATTTTTTTTCTTTTCTTACCCATAGTATCATCAATCAGATAGCATTTCTGTTGAATGCATAAAAAAGTGAAAATGGAGGATGCGAAATCGAGTGAAATACTGAAATTCATTGGTGTGGCAGAGAATATAAAATTGAGATTTTAATAAATAAAAAATTTCATGCCTGCCGATTAAATATGATCGAAAGTAAAATTAATGGCTAAAAGACTTTTCATTATCGCAATCTATAGATTTGAGATAAAATGTATATCGATTTCATCTCCATCTCATCTGAGTGGCCACCATTTAATCGTTCTTCAACACATTATAGTTTAGGTTATATTGGTTTCTCAAGATCTGAATTTGAGGAATGCTAGATTTATAGAATACAGTTGCACTGTATACGATAAATAAAATGTTGAGAATACTGAATTTACTTGGATTTCATAGATGAAAGGCATGCTGATTGAATATGATTAAAAGTAAAATTAAGGAATACCACAATCCATTATTAATGCAAATTGATTTGAAATATGATGTTGCAGCCATATATATATATTTTATCTCCATCTTAGCCAATATTTAATATTTAATTATTTTTCATAGCATTAGAGTTTGGGTTCTACGAAATTTTTTAAAATTTAAATTTCGAGAATGTATATTATATATACAATTATGATAATTGAAAATAATGGCTTCAAAAGCTTCGGATTTTGAAAATGTTGAGTATAGTGAATTTGGAATTCATATTTTTTTTTTAACATGAATTTAAATTTTATAGATGAATGAATTTTGCATTTGATTATTTTCTTAATAAAAAAATATAGATTTGATGAATGAATGAAGCTGGATATAGTAAATTTGGATACTAAAGTTAATTTTATAAAAATATTAAGATTAATTTTGTTATTTCAAAATACCCTCTCTCATTAGAGAATTTATCCTTTGACTAACAGAATTTTTACCGAATGAATATAATAGTTGTATTTGAAAAATTGAGGGACATTTTAATTGGAATTAAAAATTATAAAAATTGAGTAATTAATTCCTTTAAAATTTAGAGACTTCACGGTAACTTTTTAAAATTTTAAAACTAATTTCCATGATTTTTAAATATTTAAAATTTTCAAAATAAAATAACAAATCCATTGTAGTTTAGTTGATTAGTATATTTGGTTTTCACCTGAAAGACCCCAGGGTTCGATTCTCGGCAACGGAAAATAACTCTTTTTCAGTCTTTATTTATTTTTATTTGTAAAAAATTTAAATAAAATGCTATTGGATTTTTTGAGATCAATTTTTTTTTTAATTTCTTTTATAAATATTTTAGCTTCGAATATTAATTATAATTTAATCATTATAATTTATATAACGAATATACATATGAAAAATTAAAAATGAATAAGTATTCAACAATTTTATAGTGGAATATTTTATTTTAAAAATGTTTTCTTCAACTTATTAAAAGATACTAAAAAAACAAAGACTTAGCTATTATTTCATGAAATATCAAAAACGAAAATTTACATACTATACATCTAAGTTTGCGAATTTCTTTCTGCTTGCTTTATTCAAAATTATAAAATAAAATTGTTATGTGATCATTTATGCTATTGTCTGTTATCTTCTCTATTATTCTTCACTTAACCTTTTTCCCTCTGAGTATTATTTATTTCCAAGATCAAGATAAGGATAATCAACTTTTATTTCTTTATTATTCTTCACTTAACCTTTTTCCCTAACGCTATGATGAAAAAGAGATACTGACGATAAGTTTTTTCCTTTAAATTGTCTATTAAAATAATGTGTCAAAGATCCATATAAGCATTCACTCAAAGAAAGACACAGATAGATGTGGCTAGCTTCTAATTTTGTTTAGGACCTTCAATATCAAAATTTAATAACAATTGAATAAATAAAAAAACCTTTAATTTAATTAAAGTAGAAAAATTGGCCCATGGTTAATTTGGGAGTAGTGTGCAGTTCTAAGAAGTCGTCTTATATCCAGACACGTTAGTGGTCTAGCCGGCTCTCACCCTTCTACTCCTGGCTCGAATGTTTAATTTTTTCAAATGCCTTTATTTCATTGTCATATGGGCTTTTGTTTTTTTTTTTTTTTAAAAAAAAAACCTCTAGTAGCCCCATTTCATAATCGTGTATTTTGACATTTTTTTATTCTATAGTAGCCACTAAAGCCTCACCCTTAAAACTTGTCATTGATTAAAAAAAAAACTCAACATTTTCTTCTACTAACACGTTTTTTTTTCCTGCATTCCCTTCGCTTGCAGGTAGAAGACATTATAGTGAAAGCATGTAACACAACTTATTTTTAGAGCATGACAAAGAAGTGAATTTCATAGGTTAGCCTAACTAATCTTGGTTGGTGAACGAGCTCAAATTATCAATTTATTTGGCAGATTTGTTGCTTGACTATTGATTTAATGTGAGGCCATAAACTACTTCTATTGACGTTCAACAAATATTAAAAGTACATGTACACATGGAAAGAATGTTTTCTTAATGCAAAATTTACGTAAAATTTCTGATTGTGTTGTATTGGAAACCCTAATATAAACTATACACAAATGGGCTTAAAAAAAATTATAACTTTCTTCCTACGCAGATACCAGACCCTCAGGAAGAGATTCACTGTGAGGATTAGGTGAGAGAAACCTCCGGCAAGCGTATAATACAGCTGAATGAAACCCGTTTGGATTATCTATGAAGACAAAGTGCCCACCCTGCACCAGGCAAAAAATTTCAATAAGCCTTAAAGCAAATAATATTTGCTATACCTTCACTCCTGGGGAGAGAAAGAGAGACAGACCGACCTGGGGAACCCTAATGATTTCACAAGGGACATTCATGTGCTTGCGAGCTTCCTGGGCCCCTTGATAGTTCATCCAATCTTGAAAACCATATATGAAAGTAGTTGGCACTTTCCACTCTGATGCACTGTAAACAAAAGTTTGGAATACTGAGAACTTCCTTGTATTAATCTCATCCCCTAATAGTAAAGAAAGAACGAGCCCTATGCTTGTAATAGAATCCAGTTTGAGTAAATATTTCAAGTCATGAAAGTCATTTCATCAATCATCATACAGGTCTTTCGGGTATATACTTCTAGAAGACATGCGTGAGTTGATTCAAGATGATGAAGCTCAATAAAATTGGATCAGGAACAAAGAAAATATATTGTATAACAACTAAGTAGACAATATAATTTCAAATATAAAAAGATAAACAGCATTTCTGAGTAAAATACACTTCCACTTAACTACTCTGGTTTCTGCATAAAAATACATTTCCACTGAATTACTCTGGTTTCCCCCCTCCGTCATTTATGCACATAGGTTCATGTGCCTGCATTCTTTTAGGGCATCAAGAGAGAGGAATTTCTATTTTAGATTAGTTCCTAAGCTCTAGTGGAGTTTAGTTGAGATAGCCACAAAAGATTGTTGTAGTAGGAAAATATCTTTCTGATTAAACTTATCAGTAACCAATAATCTTGCATCTAACATTCTCAGTCCAGACAACCGGTCAATCAACATAGCCTTAAGCATACTGGATCCATCCATGGAGAGAACCTTCCAACCATAATGGTTCCCTAGACTCTCAAATAAGGTAGCTTCCTAGCAATCTAATTGATTTATCATATGCTACAACTTGATCAAATCCATATGAACATTTAGAAAACCATAACAAAAGGCCTGAGTGTGTTCTAAATACCTAAAGCAAGGAATGGAGTGTTCACACAGCAGTATGTAGCACTAGGTGTGGGTTCACATGGATGAGTTTCAAATACCAAAATCAAGCCCAACAACTCAAACTAAGGCTTCAAAATGGATCCAAAGCTTGGGAGAAAAAAGAATAGGCAAACAAAAAACTACCACGGAAAGTTATTTTTGGCAGGCTAGTTTTAGGAAATAGCTTTAAAACAAATATTCATCAAACCTCTGTAGAAGGGGCATCCGAGCGAATGCTCCAAAAGAAAATATATATTTCAAGCATAGCTCCCCACTAGCTTTGGCTGCTAAAGTGTGATACACATAGTCTGCAAATAAAAAATAACCATCAGATACTATCAATTTGAGTGTGCTCATACTCCTAAAAAAAAATCCTACACTACCTGTTAGCAATTTCGCCTCCTCTTCAGTTAATACCTCTCCACTTGAATATGCACCAAATCTAGCAGTTGTGTACCTATGCACAAGGCCTGGACCCCAAGGACCTAAGCCTCTGGATAAAAAAATTAGCCAGATAATCAGAAACCGAAAGGTAAAGGCAGCTGATGCAATGCAAGATTCAGTACATCATAGTAAAAGATCTACCCTGAGTGAACATACAATGCCAGATGCCTAGATATGTCACAAAACCAAAAGAAGGAAAGAGGAATCTTCTCTGTATATAGTTATGCATTAGACATATCCTATGCTAAAGCAGTTATCAGAAACCCTTTTATTTCTAAATAATTAAAAACCTCAACCTGAACTGTTTAATTGAAAATATACCAAATATTTGATCTTACCCATTATTACAAACATTATAATATACACACTAGATTGATTACACTAATACTATCCATGGAGAAAAATGTGATTTGACCTTTTAAAAGTGCCAACAAAAATCTCGAAAAACAAAAGAATGTACGTCATGCATCTATCAAGAGTAAACACAATGCAATCATTAAATGGCAAATCTGAAATGATAGGAAGGAGGCATAAAGCAATGTTTATAAGATCCTAATCATATAAAAATTGTTTCCTTTTTTTTTTTTTGGGTGGGGGAGGGGGGAGTGGGATTTTTGGTTGCATACCGAATAACCTTCTGAGGAGTAAAATTTGACTCCCACAAATGATTTAAAATTGCTCCTTTCCATGTTGCTCTGAATCGAGTAAGCCACTCAGACTTAGCTTCTGATTCTGATGAAAATCCAGCAGATCCCACTAAAATCAAATGCTGAACGTGCTCTGGATGCTGTACATAAATATAACCAACATCAAGAATAACCTAATGCCATTTTATTGCCCTCAAAATTCTAAAATGCAAGGGAAAAAAAATTACCTTGAGTGCATATTTAGCTGCAACATACCCTCCAAAAGAATGCCCAAGTAATATGAAGTTGTTGAGGCCTTTTGCTTTTCGCCATTCCTCAAAGGAGTCAATGAACCATGCCTCAGTTTCTATAAATAACAAATAATAATAGAATTATTCAACTGTAATTTTTGTTATGAAAAACAGGAACTACTTTGGGCATCTTCCAAACTACTCTTGAATTTGAAACAATATGAACTTGATCTAACCTTCAGTGCTTTTGCATGTAAAATCAGGTCTACTTGATCCACCCCAGCTGCATTTAAAATAACAAAAAAGAAAAGCACGATAAATATCTTTAAGTAAAATAGACACCAAACTTTGCTCCCACCACCACCACACACACACAGACAGAACAAAGGTAACATGAAAAAATAATCTCTGCAGAATTGAAATTTTTGGAAAGGAAGTGGATGTTAAGGTTTAGATGAAAAATTTTTACCAAAAAGGGCGGGAGGAGACTGATTGTATTGTTTGTTGGTCCTATTATTTATCCAATGCGCTACTTAACATTTTTACATACATAAGCTTGGACCAGAGAAAAACAACTAGCCTGCTAGAGAAAAACTTCATCTTTATATTAGTTAGTTGAGATCTAAAATAAATGATGAAATTCAGAGACAACTAGACAAATAAAGATGATTTCATTCTCTTTGGGCCAAGATCAACCGACTATAAGCATGGACCGAAACATCTAAGACCAAGTTGCTAACTATAGATTTTGAAACTAGCACTATCACTCAGTTGTCCATTTAAGGTATATAGTTAAAAAAGCACAGGACAGATTAAATATAGATAATTATAAAGACATACCCAAGCTGATCAACAGCAATGACCTTGAAACGACTAGCGAGAGCATCAAAATTCCGAAAGAAAAAGCCTTGAGAAGCTGCATATCCATGGACCATTACGAGTGTGGGCGAGTCCTCTTTGCTGTCGAAGGTAACCGTGTTAATGAACCGGGGCTCATTACTCGCAGAACGAAACCACCTCACTTTGGACCCCGGAGGACCTGAACCTATATTAACTTGTTCTTGAACATAAGGAGTCCTGGAATTACCCGCAATTCACCATCAACATCAGAATATAGAATCCAAGCAATTACAAAAGAACTCTTCCTTATGCGAAGCTCTTGGTTTCGATTTTGATCACAAAATTGAATTCAATTGGGTTCCATACATTAAAATGAGCATTAAAAAAAGAGGGGAAATTACTTGACAAGAGAGAGGAGGCGTTTCTCGGCAGCAATGATGCGATCGGTGGAAGTGGGAATCCAACGAAGAATAGATGGCCACAGAGATCTTGTTTTGGCCCATGACGATGATGTTGATGAGGTTGATGTTGCGGTGGTAGCAGCAGCAGATGATCCTAGCTCTTCGGCCATTTTCGAAATTGAGCTAGTTACCCGCAGGCGAAGCAAGTTCATGTAAACGATTTTATCGCTTTTTGATGTAAAATGAAGGCTGCTCCAAAGAAAGCAGAGTTATTTATGTATCACCACAAATTGACCACAGGAGGATTCGTAGTCGCTTCTATTCCGATACACGTGTTGGACGTGGAAGATGTGACTGATTGACGAGAAGCGCGAGCGAAGCAACCTCAGATTACACAGGAGGAGAGAGAACACCAAGGCTTTCCTTTTGATTGGGCTTTTGAGAATCTTAACTTCGGGTTTAACTGACCATGACAAGTCTCATTGGCTTAACTTGCTTATTTTCCATGGTCTCGAGGATACCAGAATATTATTCCTGTTCGTCCGCACTGGCGTCATATACTTAAATTACGTAGGCGGTGACGTAATACAAAAAAAAAGCCGTCAGGCGTCAGCTTGTGTCAACATCTCTTTGGTAACCCTTGCTCAATCTTTCCCGCTGAAGAAAAGGGGTAAGTTTTTGGATGGCGAGGACAACCTTTGGTGACTAATCTTTCTTCACGGGCCAGTTTTCGACCCCGAATTTGAGCCGGCCTGGTTGGTTCCGGGCCTACTTCGATGCGAAACTGGTGTTGCGTTTGCTAGCAGTGACTTGGAAAGCTATAAACCGAATCTAGTTTGGCAGAGATCATAGCATCTAGCACCGTTCAAATGGACTCGAACCCTTTTTTTTTTTTTTAATCTCTTTTACCGTTAAAATTTTAATAAGCAAAAAAAAATTTCTAAAATTCTAAATTACACTCTACCTAAAGAATCCTCTGTACCTCACTTTTCTCAAATCATTTCATCTCACATAAGGGATAAAATCAATGAGGTGGGTTGTTTCGATTGGTTAAAGCAAGATTTGCATATACACAGAAGGGAATGAAAATCATTGAACCTTGGAATCAAAATACACGGAAGGGGCAACATCAATGAGGTCATAGATCCATAATTGTTTCGGAAGTCGGGGGATTTCTTGCAGATGTTGCAGGTTTTAGACGATTTACCAGTTTTCTCACGCCTTTTCTTCTCATTTTCCAGTCCAAATTCAGAATTCAAGAATTTCCTCCATGACCATGTTGTTTCCTTTTCTATTTCCATGGGTTCTTCTTCGAACTCCAATTTCTTCAGGTGTTGGAGTCTGTCTTTCTAATTAATTTTTTAATGCACTTTGCTTGGTAATAATCTAAATGTACGATTGGACCATCTTTCTGCGTGGTCAGAATCTCCTCCAATTCATCCACTGTGATCTGCCATGGATAAAGCATCAGTAAGCTGAAACCAACCAAGTTTAAGGTACCTGGAAAGCAGTACCCATTCCCAAGCTTTCAGATCGATCAATGCAGCAAACGGCATGAAGTCTCTGTCCTTCTCCTGTGTTTACCAAGTAGAATGTTGAACCAGCTGGGATTCGATAGATATCCCCACTCTTCAATCGCCTCTCTCCCAATTCATCTCTGTAGATCAATCCAAGCTTTGCTTCCCCTGCAGTCCAATCAATCATGTTTCATATTAATCATAATCTAGCTTTTGCAAGAACCCCACAAAAGTTCCATAGCAGCTTCTTTCTCATATTCACTGTAATTTTACAGTTGATCATATGTTTAATGGTGTCTTAGCGACATGCCTTCTTACTGCAATTTTGACAGAAATCTGGGAGTGACAAGGGATGATGGCGATGGGCGATGGGGCCGACAAGGGATGATGATTGTGGTGATGCTGCCAAGGGATGATGTTGGCTATGGATTCATGCATACATCAACAAGAATGGAATTCAAGTAGACCCAATTGTGGGCTGTGTTCTTATAAATATGTATGCAAATGGTGGTAGTGTGAAAGAAGCTCTAGAAGTGTTTAAGAAAATAGGGGAGAAGAGTTTCTGTGTGGACTGCAATAATTTGTAGTTTTGCAACTCACGGAAGGAGAAGAAGAATAGAAGAAAGAAAAAAAAATTGGTTTTTGATATATTTTTTAACTGCAGAAATAAAGAGAATAGGATGAGAACACTATTTTTATTTTATTGATAGAAAAAAAAAATTTTTTTAATAGGTTTCTTATAATAAAAAAATTTACTTATTAAAAATATAACATCCATAAATTAAATAATAAATTTTTTTAACTACATGTTAAGTTTATTTTTTTATTTGAAAATTTTAAATTATAATAATCGTTAAAATTTATAATTTTTTATATTAATTTCTATCCATATGTGATGTATGGTAAATAATTATAATTTTTAAAAAAATATAGAGTTAAAATTTATTTAAAAATTATAGTGTTTTTTTATTTATTGATTATAATCGGTATAATATGAGATTTCTATCATTTTAATTAATAGCATAAATTTAATTAATTTTTTTAAAAGTTTCAACTTTCTTTTAAGGACATCTGTACCATCGAATATAAATATTAAATGCTTGTATTTTAACAAATTTTTTGAGTTTGATCCATTTTGAGATAAGTCCGTGCGGGCGAACAATTCATTTTGACAATGCTAATAATGTCTGTCAATCTGTAGTGTTAAGGATCAAAATGAGTAAATCTTGTTATGTATTGAAGAATAAGATTAGTATATATTTTTAAAAATTTACTTGCTAAAAAATATAATATAAATATATTTAACGTATAAATAAACTTTTTAGAAATGTAAAATTATTTACAATATAATTTGAAATATGAAAAAATAAAGTATAAATTAAAAAAATTCATAAAACTTAACTATAAAGTACAACATACCGAATTTCACCTAAATTAGGTCCCTTAAGAGAAATAAAATGTTTTACTTCTAAAGAAGGTAATTTAAAAATGTAAATTAAACAAGAGCACTTTTTGAGAAGTATTATTTCTTTAATTTACTTATCCCAATCAAATAAGGGCTACATGTTTTAGCCCTACATGGCCGTACTACCACGAAGAGAAATAATTTGCCTTTGCATGGATGATCTTTTTAAGGAAATTTATTAAATAAAATTCATGCGAGCCTTTGTTTATTTAACCGTCCAGCAAATAATTAACAGGCAATACTAGACTGCACTGTACTTACCACCAACTAATTGAGAGTTTACAGAAGGCCCTCTACTTCATAGTTTTATCTCATGCAAAATGCAGTAGGAAGATAATTCCGAAGATCTTCCTAAATAAATCCACAAAATACAACACGAACAATGAAACAATCACAACTTTAGTTAGAGAGAAGAACTAACAACTAACCATGCAATTCACTACAATCTACAGCAATAGCGCTGAACCAATCCATTTGGCAGAATCTCACACTGGAGGCCTCAGTAAAAACACTTCCTACTCTCACCAATATTATGATATTCCTTAATGAATCAAAAGATTCAAGAGAGGAGCACCCCTCCTCTTTTACTCAGCTCTTGATTGACCAGCTCGGGAGGAGAGGATGATGCCAACAATGAGGCCATAGAGGGCCAGTGCTTCAGCAAAAATGAGAATGAGGATCATTCCAACAAAAAGCTTTGGCTGTTGTGCATTAGCTCTGCAAAATGCAAATCAATGCTTAAATTAAACTCTGGTAAATTGAATAGCCAACAACTCTAGCAGGTAAACTATCAATCAAAAAGCAAGACCATCTACAGTGAGCTTACAAATGTAAAGCTAATCATGGAAACAATCATAAATGACCGTGAAGAAGGAAACAAGCACCAAAAGAAGCAGAAAAGAAAAGAAAAGGAAAATCAATGGACTGCAATGGCAATTCACCTACGCTAAATAAATGTGGAAGAAATCATTATAGAATTTCAGGAAACAGCAGATTCAGGGAGCTATTTCCCCAATTTAATCAGTTCCACTCCTAGTACTTATATACATCTCTAAAGTTTGGATGGAAGGACTTTGAGAAGCCTAACCAGCAAACACAATCACAAGCATCAAGAAGCAAGAGCAAAACTCACACTCCTTAACTGACCCACACCCACAGAAATACAGATCCTCATTTGATGAGTAAGGTAAACAGCAACCCAAATAGCTCCACTGCAACTAATACAATTCATCCGGAGGTATAAATCAAATGAGCAAGCTTTAAGCAACAATTTAGACTCAACAAGTTCATAGAGCTGCTTGAATCAATTAATCTATATACATATACAAATTGATAAATTCGGTTTATATAGCAGATTACTGGCAGGAGGAACGCAAAAAGTGTATTCTCAATAATGCTGGACATTATACTATTCAACTGATATACATATTGCAAATTACAATTGCAATTTTAACCAAACTCATCTTCATTCTTTCTCAAGTATCAATAAGCCAAACTTTAAATATACCATAAAAGCAATGTAGCTCAATTTACTAAACTTACAGGCAAAAACACCAATTTATCCTTATTATTTCTCAAAGCGCATATAATTAGAGAAAAAAGAAATTGTACAAACAGATCAGGCAGTCTGCAAACAAGGGGAATCACTCCTTGCTCCTTCATAAGCACAGAATGAATTAAATAATAATGATAAATAATAATAATAATAATAATAATAATAATAAAAACTGCCTGCTTGGCGGAATTGCTGCAACTGACCGTCACACATCGGATTGAAAGAAAATTGATTTGTATATAATAGCTAGCATAGCTAGCACAGAACTACTAAATAACTTGGTCTTGGGTTAACCATTTTGGGCTAAGTGGAGAAATGGGTTCAAAAGTTCTTTGGGCCTGTTCGGGCACGGCTGTTTCAAAAACTAACGCAGAAAAGTTCAGAGATTACCTAACACCTGCATCCCCTACGATGCCAATTGCCATACCAGCAGAGAGACCAGCAAGGCCACAGGCGAGACCAGAAGAGAGGTGAGCGTATCCATCGAAGAGATAATACGACTTGGCCTTGGGATTGATTCCGGTACTGATAATCACAGCAATAATCAAACCGTATATACCCAAAACTCCAGCCATAACCACAGGCACAATCGATTTCATCACCAGCTCGGGTCTCATGACACCCATGGACGCCACACCAACCCCGCTCTTCGCGGTTCCATACGCAGCTCCCATGCCTGCGAAAGACCAGATCAGATCCACCTCAACAAAAGCCAATAACAAATATATAACAGCGATCAAAGTTGGAAAAAAAAAATTATATTGGGATAGGATTACAGGAGAAAACAAGCGCGGCAGCAGCGCCAAGGAAGCCAAAGAAAGGAGCAGTCTCATCGCCGCTGAATGTCGAAGGCATTGATCTCCGATTTTCAGTTTCCTCCTGATTTAGATCAAAAAAATATGGAGTTTGATGCTTCTAGCTAATCTCCAATCTGAATCAAACAACGGGAGTCGGGTGGAAACTAAAATATTTAGAGGTCAGAAAGCAATTGGGCTTTGACGCAGACTTGATTTACGCAGAAAATGGGCTGTGTCTTTTCAAATCCTCATTAGAAAGCCCATTAATTAGGCCTCACTTCTCAGTATCCTTCATTTCATCTTACAGTTTATTAACCCTTTGGTTGGATGAAGGTTTTTTAAGATAATAAATTTTTTATTATCTTAAAAAATTTAAAAATCTTTAACTGTGTTTAAAAAGGAGTGTGGTTTTAGAAATTTTAAAAAAAATTTATTTCTATCCACTAAATTAATAGATTGAAAGTTTTTTTTTGAACTTTTAAATACTTTAAAAAAAATTTCCTTTTTCTAAACAATAGAATATTAATCAAATTAAAAAATCATATCTTATTGAGTCATACTTTACAAAACTTTACTCTAAATGTAAATATGAAACTAGTCACATAAATTTTAATTTTTAATTTAATTTAATACTTAAAAACTACGAATTTTCAATATTATTTTCCTTTTAATATAATATCACTAATTTCTTTTTCACATATTCTCATATTAATATTTTTTTTTAATTTCAAATTGATAAATATTTTCCTCTTCCTGGTCCATGATAGATCTGGTTTTCTTCTGGGTCCCTTCTTGCTGGGCTCCCTGGTGGATCTCTCCATGTTCTTCCTGGTGAAGGGACCTGTAAAATAAGAAAGAATGGTCAGGGGCCTACCGGGTGTGCCCCGACAGAGACCCTCCGACGCTCAAGTCAGATTTTATGGCTCAGAGTAGTATATTTAGGCAAGGGTTACAGTAAGAATAAAAATGGTGTCCAGGAAGGAGAAGAAGAGAGTCTCCTCTGCGTGGCCTCTATCGTGATATATATATCTGTCTCTCTGCCACAATGCTAGCTGTCTTCTGTCGCCTAGCTCCGTATGTACGGATGTGTCAGGCGCCTGCTCCATGCGTAACGGCCATTAATTTTCCTCTGATACGTATGATTCTCCTCTGATACGCATGCGGAAGGACCTACCAGCGGGGCATCTTGGTCATTTTCCCCTTTCCAGGCTGGGTTGAAAGGTAGGGCTGAAGTTGAGCCTGGTGAGGGCCTGATTACTGGGCCGAGAGGTTTGGGCCGGTTTGATTGAGGAGTCTAGGCGGAGTCCGGCCCTGTGACTGAGCGGGCTGGACCTGGCTCTTGAGGGGAATATTGAAGCCTTCGGATCATGGACTGTTTTCATGGGCCTGGCCTTTATACCGGGGTGAAGAAATCCAGCGATCATCAATTGCCCCTTTATCTCCTCAGCAGTTATTCCATGACTGGTGAGGGGATAAATCTTTAAACTCTATTCATGACCGTGTGGTCTGAGAACTGCTCCTGTCGAAAGTATCCCTTTCTTGCCTTTTTATTATTTTTGCCTGAGCGTTGGACTCTTGTGTATGTTTTTTGCCCCTGAGTATTTATGGGCTGTCTTCTTTCGAGCGTTTTGCGGGCTCTTTGTTGCTTAGACCTTTCTCTAGGTCAGCTGAGTTGGTTTAGTGTGAGCGGTCAATTCTCGAGGTCGTTGCCTCTCATGATTACCCCTGATTCTCTGTTTGGCTTTGTATTTTGGTATGCAGTTTGCTTAGGAATCGCCTTGCCTTAATTCGGTCTGTCTTATCGGGTTTACCAGTACGGTGCTCGTTTTCTTGAGATCGGCATAATGCTTTGGTACTTTTGGCTGTTGTGTGAGATTAAAGTCTCTCTACCTGATGACTTGAGCTCCTTTGGGAGGTCGGAGTTTAGCTTTTTCATTTATGGTCCCGTGCCCCAATCTTTTATGTGAGATCAGAACTATGTTCTTTATGAGTTGTTTTTGCTTGTTGCACCGGATGATCTTGGGGATTCTGGCTATTTTTGCTCCGAGAGATCTTTGAGATCTTTGCCGGTCTTCTACCTCAGTGAGGTCTTCTGCCTCATTGAGGTCTTCTGCCTCAGTGAGGTTTTCTGCCTCTTTGAGGTCTTCTGCCTCTTTTAGGTCTTCTGCCTCTTTGAGGTCTTCTGCCTTATTGAGGTCTTCTGCCTCTTTGAGGTCTTCTGCCTCTTTGAGGTCTTCTGCCTCATTGAGGTCTTCTGCCTCATTGAGGTCTTCTGCCTCTTTGAGGTCTTCTGCCTCATTGAGGTCTTCTGCCTCATTGAGGTCTTCTGCCTCTTTGAGGTCTTCTGTCTCATTGAGGTCTTCTGCCTCATTGAGGTCTTCTGCCTCTTTGAGGTCTTCTGCCTCTTTGAGGTCTTCTGCCTCATTGAGGTCTTCTGCCTCTTTGAGGTCTTCTGTCTCATTGAGGTCTTCTGCCTCATTGAGGTCTTCTGCCTCTTTGAGGTCTTCTGCCTCTTTGAGGTCTTCTGCCTCTTTGAGGTCTTCTGCCTCATTGAGGTCTTCTGCCTCTTTGAGGTCTTCTGCCTCTTTGAGGTCTTCTGCCTCATTGAGGTCTTCTGCCTCATTGAGGTCTTCTGCCTCTTTGAGGTCTTCTGCCTCTTTGAGGTCTTCTGCCTCTTTTGAGGTCTTCTGCCTCTTTTGAGGTCTTTTGCCTCATTGAGGTCTTCTGCCTCTTTGAGGTCTTCTGCCTCTTTGAGGTCTTCTGCCTCTTTTGAGGTCTTCTGCCTCTTTGAGGTCTTCTGCCTCTTTGAGGTCTTCCTTTGCTAGGACCTCAGTGAGGTCTTCTTTTGTCAAGACCTTATTGAGGTCTTCTCTTGTCAAGACCTTATTGAGGTCTTCTTTTGCTAGGAGATCTTGGGGACCCTGGTCTTCATGCTCCGGGAGGTCTTTTAAGATCCTCACCGACCGTTTTTATTTTGTTTTCCCGGGAGTTCTAGGGGATCCCGGTCTTCTTTGTTTTCCCGGGAGTTCTAGGGGATCCCGGTCTTCATGCTCCGGGAGGCATCTTTAAGATCCTCACCGGCTGTTTTTATTTTTTTTTTCCGGGAGTTCTAGGGGATCCCGGTCTTCTTTGTTTTCCCGGGAGTTCTAGGGGATCCCGGTCTTGTTTGGTTACCCGGGAGTTCTTAGGGGATCCCGGTCTTGTTTGGTTACCCGGGAGTTCTTAGGGGATCCCGGTCTTGTTTGTTTTCCCGGGAGTTCTTAGGGGATCCCGGTCTTGTTTGGTTACCCGGGAGTTCTTAGGGGATCCCAGTCTTGTTTGTTTACCCGGGAGTTCTTAGGGGATCCCGGAGTCTTCTTTGGTTACCCGGGAGTTCTTAGGGGATCCCGGTCTTGTTTGGTTACCCGGGAGTTCTTAGGGGATCCCGGAGTCTTCTTTGGTTACCCGGGAGTTCTTAGGGGATCCCGGTCTTGTTTGGTTACCCGGGAGTTCTTAGGGGATCCCGGAGTCTTCTTTGTAATTCGGGCTCTATGGCCTTACTGTCGCTTCGTCATCTCAGCTGGTTTTGTGCCTAACTGAGGTCTTGGATAAGATTCAGGCTCATTGGCCTTACTGTCGCTTCGTCATCTCAGCTGGTTTTGTGCCTAACTGAGGTCTTGTTCATTTTTTTGAATTTTTCTGCAAAATAAGAGTTTGCACAAAGCGTATATAACGAGAATGTTCGTTGTTAATTTAATAATATTCATCAATAAAAAATGTGTCGCACATGTCACTTAGTTTCATACTTCAGATGAACAATTTATAAAATACTATGCTTGAACATATAAAATATTGTGAAAAGTGTAAGTATTATTTACACTGTATAATTCTGAAATCAATAATAGCTGCAAAACTATAAAGCGAAGGTAGCATAAAAGACTCTTGATTTTGAGGTTTGTCTGGTGGTGATGATGATAAATAATTAATTGCTTGCAGTAGTTGTGGATCGTGCGTAAGCTAATAAATCATTTATGATGGCATCGTTGTAATATTTGTAAAGAATTTGGGTACTTACCTCCTAGTAATTAAGAGTCACGTCGACCACTTTTGTATGAGTTGCGTTGACATGTCACTTTACTGCAATTCCCTCAAACTCAATCTTGAAAAATTAATAATTTCGATATTTGGCCGACCTGCTGCAGTCCGAGCTCCTTTCGGTCTTGCTACTCCGACTGGCCGATTGACCTCCATATTTACATACGGACGAAATGTTAAATCATGATTCTTATTGGAATTCACAGCAATTTGCGGATAGAGCAAAGAAAATGCTGAAGAAAGTGATGTGCTTGATTACTTCATCCTTGGAAAGTGTGCGTTATTGGAATTCAAGAGTACCCTTATTGTTGTAAAATCCAGCCATTTGTCAACTCTCTTCAACATGTGCGCTAGGCATGCCCATACCAAATCTTTCCCTATATAAGCATGGATTCAAGAGTACCCTTATTGTTGTAAAATCCAGCCATTTGTCAACTCTCTTCAACATGTGCGCTAGGCATGCCCATACCAAATCTTTCCCTATATAAGCAATCCATGCTAAAGTTGTTAGACCGTCCGCAGCAGATTTCAAATGGCTTGAGAAATTCAGCCAATCCCGCAAAATCAAGTTTCTGAGTTTGCTTAGCCTTAATGAGAAGCTCCTTCTGAACACTAAAAGCTTCTTGCGCAATCTTTGTAACCTCCAACACCTGTCCACCAATCTTCTCATCCGCAGCCAAAACCTTACCAAAGAACTGTCCCAATAGATCGTCAAATGCCACAATTGATGGATCGATGGTCACATCAGCTCCACTAAAGTCCGAAACTCCATGGTCCCTGAACGCCGACGTAGACAGCGCCTCTAGCCGCGCCACCGCCGATTCGAGCCTGTCAATTAGCTTCTCCTTCATGAAGCAAAGCGACATCTTGCCTACTTCCTTCCTCTGTATATAAATGAGCTTTGTTTCCTTCCTTCTCTGTGGAAGCTTTCGATGGAGACAAAGAGCAGATCTGGGAGGACTCGTTGCGCCGACCTCACTTGCTGGAGCTCGACCAGACCAGCACTTCCTCCTCAGGTTGACGCGTCTGTGGCACCATCACGTCTGTCTATCCGGTCCATTTCTGCGTCGCGCCGACCTCATGCATTTTGCCGTCTTCAAGCTGGCCAACACGTATGACCCGAATCTCTTCTTCAATTAGTTTGGGCATTTGATAATTTTGTATTGTCTCCCTGTCGCCCGATGCTTTCCATCTGTCTTGACATGCGAGTCCAATCTCAAACATGGCTCCGACCTCGACCACATTCAAGCTCGCGCACGGGTCCGACCTCAATGTGCAATCTATCGCTGTGGCGGTCGGATTTGTCAAGTTCTTTTTTGCTTTGCTAAACACGGCTCCGACCTCCGACATTACGCGAACCAGAAACAGAGAGCGGCAACTGGACGCGACAATCATTTTTATCCGACCCGAAATGTGAGCCCGATCTCCCCCACGGCTCCGACCTCGATCACAGGTCTAAGCTCGAGCACGGATCCGACCTCATCGAGTAATTTCGTGCGGTGGTCGTTGGATTTGCTGAGCTCCTTTCTGTTCTGCTACTCTTGTCTTTGAGCTGGACGGCATACCACGTCCGAGCTTATCCACCTTGCCTGCTGGATATTTGATTATTTCCTATTATCTCCAGGCCGCTCTGATACTTGAGGGGCGTTGCTCTGCAACAGAGTTGGATGGCTGTGAATAGTGTATCCTCTGACCTCATGTCCTATCCGACCTGAAATGTTAGTCCGGCCTCGCAATTTCCACAAATATATATATACTTCTCATTCTTTTTTCCTTTTACAGAAAAGATTAAAATCTACACTCACTCAGAGACAAGCATTTCGATTTGAAGTTTCACCTCGTCAGATCTCAAAGAAAAAGTTAGTAGTAATAAAATTCAATAAATGTTAAAATAAACAACTAGGGTAGGAAAATGAAGATTAAAAGACTGTCAAGATATTCTTACACCAGCTGGGTCTTTCTTTTCAGCTGGGTTACTGTAAATCTCCAGCTTTCTTTTTCGTGTAAGCTTTCTTTTTTGTATTGTCTCCCTGTCGCCCCGATGCTTTCCATCTGTCCTGAAATGCGACTCCAACCTCGACCACGAATCTATTTTCGAACATGGATCCGACCTCAACGAGCAATCTATCGCTGTGGTCGTCGGATTTGCTGAGTTCCTTTCTGTCTTGCTAAACACGGCTCCGACCTCCTTTTTTCTCACGGACTCCTCTTCTCTTTCTCTCACCTTCTTCTTCTCTTTTTTTTTATTTTTTATTTTTATATATACAGCGGACCTCAGAATTTCAACAATACATATATTCCTCACCCTTTTTTTCTTTTACAGAAAATATTCACCAGACTTCAAAGAAAAAATCAGCCGTAATAAAATCTAATAAATATTAAAATAAATTATCTGAAAGACCATCAAAATATTCTTTAGCACAATGAACCTTTCTTTTCAGCTGGGTTATCTACTCAAACTTTCGTACCTTATGTGGATCTCAATGGGTGGATCTGAAAACTTTTGAGATAGTAAAATCTCTTTCGTGGAGGGCACATTCCCGGCCAAGCTCGGCGAGGGGTTAAAAGGAATGGGTGGTTGGTTGTTTGGAGTTGTAGGACTGGAAAATAAGAACCGCTGCCCCTCTTGGGCAGAGCTCAGATTATTTGGAATGACGTTAAGGTTATTTTCTTGGTGGTTTGCCATTGTGGATCTCAGTGGGTTTTGAAAGTGAAAACTCCGGTGATGAAAAGATCTCCTTCGTTTCCCACAGACGGCGCCATTTGATAAATATTTTCCTCTTCCTGGTCCATGATAGATCTGGTTTTCTTCTGGGTCCCTTCTTGCTGGGCTCCCTGGTGGATCTCTCCATGTTCTTCCTGGTGAAGGGACCTGTAAAATAAGAAAGAATGGTCAGGGGCCTACCGGGTGTGCCCCGGCAGAGGCCCTCCGACGCTCAAGTCAGATTTTATGGCTCAGAGTAGTATATTTAGGCAAGGGTTACAGTAAGAATAAAAATGGTGTCCAGGAAGGAGAAGGAAGAAGAAGAGAGTCTCCTCTGCGTGGCCTCTATCGTGATATATATATCTGTCTCTCTGCCACAATGCTAGCTGTCTTCTATCGCCTAGCTCCGTATGTACGGATGTGTCAGGCGCCTGCTCCATGCGTAACGGCCATTAATTTTCCTCTGATACGTATGATTCTCCTCTGATACGCATGCGGAAGGACCTACCAGCGGGGCATCTTGGTCATTTTCCCCTTTCCAGGCTGGGTTGAATGGTAGGGCTGAAGTTGAGCCTAGTGAGGGCCTGATTACTGGGCCGAGAGGTTTGGGCCGGTTTGATTGAGGAGTCTAGACGGAGTCCGGCCCTGTGACTGAGCGGGCTGGACCTGGCTCTTGAGGGGAATATTGAAGCTTTCGGATCATGGACTGTTTTCATGGGCCTGGCCTTTATACCGGGGTGAAGAAATCCAGCGATCATCACAAATATTCACATTTCATTTGTTTACACTGATATTTTCATAAATGCACACTAAAATGAAGTAGCTAAGTTTTTACGACAAATTCAATAACTCTTATAACTGATACAATTACCAGTTACCGCTCTAAAAAATTCAAATTAATTTATTTTAAATTTTATTAGTTAAATCAATTGTGCAGTATATATAAAATTTAAATTCTTAATTTTTTCTGTTTAAATTCTTATAATAATTTTTATTATAATTCAAATTTAAAAATAAACATAATTTTAATCGATTAAAATTATAGTGGTTTCTTAGAAAATTTTTTAAATTTTATTTCTCTTTTTAATTAAACAAGTTTTGTAAAAAGTATTAAAATATTTATATTTTTTAATAGATTACATTTAAAATAAAATAAAAAATCATTTAATTAAATTTTTACCTACGATATATTATGATCATTATAATAAAAATATATAATTTTATATTATATTTGAAAATGATTTAATGAATATAAAAACACTATTTCTAAATTTTTTAAAGGAACAAAAAAAACTTTGAAAAGCATAAATAAATCTTAAAAAATATGCTTCACAATTTTGTAATATTTAAATTGGCTTTCACATTTTTAACAACTTCTCTTTGTATTAATTGCCACATATTAGATGGCAAAAAATATTAGCCGTTTAAATAAGCATTCCCATTAGAATATCTTTCAAAAAATACTTAAATCTATCTTTCTATAAAAGCAAGCAGGGCTAGAATTGTCATCTAGCATTCCTAAAAGCGAGTAAGCAAATTTTCTTATAATGACATTACTTACGTATTGATGATGCCGGACCTTCTAATTTAGGGCAAGATGAATTCAAAATTCACTAAATCCTTGTTAAAGTGAATCCACCCAAATTATGTATTTCGGTTCAGATTACGTGTTTTAACTCAGTTAGAGAATCAAGTTGGACTGTCTTTTCATGCGAGTCCTTCCGAAAAAGACCCAACCGAGTGATATAATCAGAGAAACGAGAGCAGACCCAGTCACTTCGCAACCCTACCTGCATGCGTATCCAAAAAAATTAAATGATCGTGTTACGTGGAGAGAGACTCTAACACATCCGTACGTACAAATCTGAGTGACAAAAACAGGTGACACTGTAATAGATAAGCGGTTAGACGTTATTAGCGAATAAAAGAGAAAGGATAAAAGGAGAAAGACGGCTTTCTCTCTATTTAAACTCACATAACTATAAAATAAATTTTATTTTTTGAATGTCAAAACATACATATAACGGTGCTATAATGTGTCCCTCATTAATATTAGTTAATATAATTTATTTAAATTATTAATATTCTAAATACATATTTGACAGAATAAAAATAATCAGAATCAGTTAACTTGCAATATATTAACATATTTTTATTTTATATACCTATAAATATATACAATTTTAATTTTGTTTTTTTATGCATTTCAGATTATTAATATTAATACTATTTTTTAAAAAATAGTATTAATTCTACTACATAAATACAATTTTTTATTTTAAAATAATCATATAATTTAGCCAAATTCTTATTTGAAAAAATTCCCCCAATTCCAAGAACTCCATTCAAAATTGTGATTAAAAGACAAAATAAGTATTTTGACAAAGTCATTTTAAACGCTATTAAAGAAATTTTATAATTAAAATATAACAATTTTAACATTTAACTAATTTTTACTAATTAAAATATAACTAACATTTAACATTTATAATTAATATATATATATATATATATATTTATTAAATTAATGATCATAGTTATTTTAGTCCTTTTACTCTGTATAAAAATGTAATTTTCATATATTTATTATATATAAAATTTATTAGCATAATCTTCGTTTCATTCTATGTAATTCTTTCACACAATTTTATCTCCACTAGTTTTTAAATGGCTTAGATTTTAAATTTTTTTTATATTAATTTTTTAACATTAAATATGAGATATATGACCGTATAATTCTTTTCGGTCAATCCAACTCTAGATAAAAATTGAACGAGAATTTAAAAATTTCGATTCAAATGATCCTCCTGCGACTGCTATCCACCAATATTACAATTTAGTAAATTTTATTTTTTAAAAATATAATTATTTAAATAAAATTTATTATTGAATATTAATAATATATAATAATAATTATTAAAAATTTTAATTTATTTGATGCAATGAAATGCATAAATTAATATTTGAAGTCTTTATAATTAAAAATTATGCATATTAATTAAATTTTTAATTATTTTATAATTATTTTCTGTATTTTATAGCAATAAATTATATAAAAAATAAAATAATATATTATGATATATTCTCTATCCATCAATAATTTTAAGTTCAGAAATGTTCTCAATGAAGGAAATTCATATAAAAAAAATATTATTTTATAAAATAATATTCTAATATTTGCCCGTAGTTGTTTCCTATGCTATGTCGTGTAGATATGGGTACAGTAGGACAAAATAAAGAGCCGAACTATCAAAGTTTTACTATAATTACATTGTTTCAAAGAACATATCAGAGTCCATACCTTACTCTAGCTGTCCTAACATTATCACCAGTTTAAAAAGGAAAACTCTGGAGCTCATGATATGAGAACCAACTTTGCATTTAGCATCCATGCCATGAAGCAACAATGGTATTTTGGCATAGCATGCCATGCCATGCCACCGCTTGATAATCACATCAAGTAGAAGTTGACATTCTCTTTTTCCATCTCAATATCAGATTTCATTAGACACTGCCAGACGATTAAAGGCAAACGAGATTAGAAGACCACAATCAGCATCCGCAAACAAGAAGTGCTGAAAGCCATGTTGATGTTCCCCCAACTAATAAACGGGAAGCATGGTTTCCTTCATCACTGAATAAAGCAAAAGTCATCTGAACTCACTGTGAGGAGCGGAACTCACTTCCAGGAATGAGACCGATAAAGACTAAGCTCGTCTCCAATCCCTTGATATTGATAAAAGTTAACCAGCTACGTTGCACGGAATTAAATTAGCAAGGTAAATTTGAACAAGATTACATTGAAATATCTGCAGAACTGTAATCAACTTGCTGGAAGAGGGAAAAAGGATTTAGCAACAGGCATACCTCATTGAAATGTCACCTACAATATTTTTCCGACCTGACACAAGCAGAAAAAACTGAGAGCATAAAAATACAAGCCAAAAGATAATAGGTTTTTTCTCCAGGTTTTGAACTAGTAAAATACTAGTCTACGGTAGTGCAACATGCACACCAACTTAAACAACTAAGATTCCTCAAATTCAAATCAAAATTTTTAGAGCAATTACTCGTGAAATAAAGACCTTACCGTGTAAATCCAAGTGCTATTCATCTAAGCATATAAATACCTTGTATTATGTGTCTTATCAAATAAAGATGCAAAGCAATAAATGTCAATCTTAGTACATAAATAACATGCAAGCATATGCACACAAATGCAGAGAGAGAGAGAGAGAAAGCAAATGGACGCCACAGCCCTAACAAAGGCTTCCATAAATACCACAAAGGTTACTTGGATTAATCTTTGCATAACAGAAAAAGGTTAGTAATCGATGTTCACTTAGAAAAATCATGACAGTACTTTTGGGGGAACAGAAAAATGTTCTGTATCTTGTCACCATGAAACAATCCTAGGCTGTACACATAACAGATCAGAAACAAGTAGTGTTTTCTATTGGGAATTTGGGATCCCTGAATTAAAAAGCAAGAATTGGGTATTAACTCTCCACACCTTCAAATACAATGCTGATGGACGATGAATTGATTGCTCATCTGCTTCACAATATGTTAATGCTCACAATATGGACAAGTGGAGCTACAACCCTTTTCTTGTGCTCCTTTGACAACTCAGATCATATTTTCAAGAGTGCCACATAATTGCTTCAACAGGCCAAACAAAGTGATCTTCACTAGAGGCCCCTCAATGATCCATCAAGGCTATAAGAAATCATCTCTGTCTTCCTTGGCATTCTGGATCATTTACAGCATATTGGCAGTTTGAATTGAGCATTTACATGGTGAACCCAATCAAGGAAATACAGCCACCACCATGGCACCATCTTATGCTGTGGATTTAAGCCAAATAAAAAGTAACACATTTCCACAATTGCTTTTGAAGTGCACCCATGAAACAAGCTAGTTAATCTTGAAGATCGTGCTGTGGATTTAAGCCGAATAAAAAGTAACACATTTCCACAATTGCTTTTGAGGTCACCCATGAAACAAGCTAGTCAATCTTGAAGATTGAGCTAGTTAATCTTGAAGATTGAGCTAGTTAATCTTGAAGATCGTGACGTGGATTTAAGCCGAATAAAAAGTAACACATTTCCACAATTGCTTTTGAGGTCACCCATGAAACAAGCTAGTCAATCTTGAAGATGGTCAAGACTTCACAGCTGGCTTCATTGCCATGTGCCTCTCAATCAATTTATCCACAAATGCACGAATCTGCACATTTATACGTCCAAGAATCTAATTAGGGGAAGATGTGATTTACTCTAATGAGAATGTTCAACCTGATAATGGAAAAAAAAATCTCATGTTAATGCTATATATTGGACTGCACACCTTATTCTTGCGTTTGAAATCAAGAAACTCAGAAACAGCCATTTGTTTTTCTCTGTCAGTAGCCTGTTCCATGACCTGATGATAATTAATATAAATGTCAAACTATTGTAGAAGGAAAAGGCTATTTCAACATCCTGGATAACCAAATTCTAGTAGCCAATATGAAAATTAAAACCAAAAACAACACAAAGGAAGGAGGACAACGAAATCAATGAGACCTTGGTTGCAGTTTTCTTCATTATTGATTTGTATCCTTCTCTATCAATTTTCCTTGCCTTATAAACAGGCATCAGCAGTGATGCAACAAAATCTACAACAGCCTGCTTAAGACGATCTGCACCTCCGAGATTACCTTTTCGTGGTTCCTTGTTTGACGTAACCTGTGATATTGAGCTCTCATTTGCTCGGCCATCATTCTTCCAGGTCAGTGGTTTTGAACTTGTGTTTGAATCCTCTTTGTCCTTTATATGCATATCTGGGCAGAAAAGTTCAGAATCAGCAGCAGCTGCTTGAGATTGCCATCTCTCAATGGCATGATAGTCCTTTATCCCCTCGTTACCAGCAGTATCAACCCATGCTCTAGTAAAAAGACTGCTGTCTGCAGCTGCACTTTCTCCAGACAGCTCTCTGAAGTTCATATGACATGCAATCTCATTTGAATGGCTCCGCTGAGATAAGTTATCAACTGATATCCTTGAACTACTAAGGTTAACACAAGTCGCAGAGAAATCAACAGACCAGTCTCTGACCCTACAGTTCCTCGAGTCTATTTCTGAAATACAATCTTGTCTTCCCTGGATACCAGCAGCCCACCTTTTTCTAAGATCAACATCCTCCATTTGTGCATACTGTTCCCGCCTTGCAAATTTGTGAAATGAGGGTATCTTTGGGAGCTGCAAAACTGTGTTGCACTTGGCTTCTGTTGATGCATATGCCTGCAGTTTACAACATCTGTTCAATTCCTTATTAAACATGCAATAACAAGAAAAGAAAAAAGATGCAACCACAAAAAATGGGAGGGAACAAAAGTGAAGTCCATGGACAATCAAGCTGCAGAAAACAACTTATGACAGGCCAAAGTCAAAAGCAACTTTATTTACAAAAAGCTGTCACTTGAGAAATCAATAATAGAAGGAAAATTTCATTAAAATCTCATGACCCCACTGCTTGCTTTTATACTTTTAGGCTACCGTCATGAAACTTGGTCATTAGAGTATGAAAAATTTTAATAACCCAACCAAATAAAAGATTGCATTGAGTTTAACCATGTAACCACAAACTGCACAATTTCTAAGATGGGACTGTAGAAATGGCAGTAAAATTACACCACTACTCATTGAGAGAAACAAACCTCAGCAGCTGCACAAGCAGCAGCATGGGCTGCCTCAGCTGCAGCTAAGGAAGCCAGTTCTTCTTCAGACATAGCATAGTTGCTTTCCTCCTGTACGTCAGCGTCCTGTCTGCCTAGGGAAGCACGGGATGATGATTCCTTTAAGGTTTCTACCTTGACCAGTTTTCCATTCACTTTCTTCATATTTGCATTCGAAGGTAAATGGCTTCCACTGGATTGGGGAACTTCTAAGCTACCTCCTGTCTCCAAACCACCATGATGAGTGCGCAGGGGCGGCTTCCCTGAGGCTAGATTGTTCACAGATTTTCTCTTTAAAGAATCAACTGCAGTTGCTTGCCTCAACAGTTTTAGCCCACCATTTGTAGCTTTTTCTCTGCGGAAGACTTCAAGCCACACGCTAACCAACTGACTTGCTATGGCACGTATGTCACGGCTAGTATGCACACAAACTTTTTCTTTCACAGTTTTTCCTATGCCTACAACAGCAAATTAGATATCCAGAAGTAAACAACAGTGAATACGTTATGATAATATGAGAGAAAGCAGACCAGACAGTCTAATTAGGGAAACAGATATAAAAACCCTTATGATAAACAAATAGGTGAAGTAGCTAAATCTAAAAAAATGTATTTCAATGACAGTTTTATCTTTGAAGATATGTAGCTGAAATACGCACTTTTGCTACACCTATCAGCGACCATTAGAAAATATGGCTTCTTACACAGCATATGCAAAGTCGCAAACAGACTAAATATGGAACTAGAAATAATACCTGACAAACGCACTGCAAGTAAATCAGTTGAAACAAGCACAAGAAGACGAGCACAGTGACGCAAGAGTTGAGTTCCATCCTTCCCCATTGAATCCTGTCATGTTTAAATATATTGATCAGAATCTTCAGCCCATGTACGGTTTACTGTAGATAACATTATCAACTGGAGGACTAATAATTAATGTGCAAAAGCTTAAAATGTTTGATTCAGTAAAGAATATCAGTTGTGAATTACAATGTACCAGAATCCATGAATTAAGTGTGGTAAGCCCTTTTCTGGTTCCAGCAAAGGACTTCAAGGTCTCAACAGGAAGATTCAACAACTTCTTGGCCAGATGCAATCGTCCTGCAGTAGTTTTTGCACTAAAGAACATATCTCGTAACAATGCTTCCCTGGTTAAAATTTGGGCTCCATCCAAAGAATTCTTGTACAGGACATTTGAAAGCTCAACTGCCTCAAGTCTCTTTGTTATGTCCCTAACTTCATCCCTTTCACATTCTGAGTGTCTCTGAGCAGCTTCCATTGCCTCTACTTCTGCAGTAAAATCATTTCCAGTATTTAGAATGTCAATTATTCGCACTGCCTTCCGAAGCCCACTCATCATAGCACCACCAACAGTGTCAGGATGCTCCTTGCAGGTAGCTTCACCAGCAAAAAATAAACAGTTCTCAACAGGCCTGCCCAATATATCATAGTCTTCCCCAGATGATCCAATTGCAACATAGGAGTAAGCACCATAGCTGAATGGATCCCTACCCCAATCAGTCACTACTGATGCAACTGGATCAGGTACTCCAATCTCCCCAAAAAGCTTACGAAGAACCATTAATGCATGGCTTACATGATCTGATGAGCTCATATTTTGCCCATCTACAGCTGCTTTACCAACCACTAACGCTATAAGAACAGGAGCTCCAACAGTTTTCCTGACATTCCAGAACATAAAGCAATGGCCCCTCTGATCAGTCTCCTCAGCAGTAGCTCCAAAGTAATCCACAGAATCATCCCAAAATACCTCTGGAAATTCCAATACTACTTTATTAAGAACTCCAAAACCAAGTCGCTGGATGGAAGAGAGTTTACATTGGGGCAATGGAGGGTTAAAGTTTATGGTTTCTGCTTTCAAACACCCAAGTGGCACTGTGATCAAAACAGCATCTCCAAAAAACTCACTACCATTTGATGCAGAAACTTTAACTTTGTGATGATGATTTTCGTTTAATCTAATTTCCTTTGTGCTATAAGAAATATCAGTGACCACATGGTTCAACTGAATGCATAGCCCTTTGCTAAGAGACTCAACAACATTACTGTAACCCTCTTTAATCATACAATGAGCTCCTCCAAATCCACCATATACGTCATCTTGATTCCAGTAGGGAAGAGATACTTCCTTCAATAAAGCAGCACAACCATACTCCAAATGGGCAAAATGCCAATCCATGACTCTCCTCTCAAGCGGACTCAAAATATCCTCTCTAGAACAACTTTTTTCAGGAACTCCACCATCAAAACTACAAGTTTTTGAAACATATAAATTGTCCATTGCTTTTTGCAATTCAGTTTCATCAGTAATTGTTCCTGGTTGGGCCATACGTCGACTCCTAAGGGCATATTCTAAACCATCCTCAAGAGACATTTTCATTGCATGTTCCCCCTTCTGTGCAATAAGTAATACCATGTCATCAAGAAGGCTGTTGTACTCTGCTTCCAATGCTTCATCCAGATCGGTTGGAACTTTTTCTCTGGTCACAATATCATAAAGAGGGCAATCACTATTCAGGACTGTCAACTTAAGGCCTAACTGGGCACAAATCAATGAGGAAGGGTCCGGTCTTCTTTCAGTAGCTACATCAGCCTCAACACCAGTGATAATGCTAGCTCCAAGATCTACAGGAACTGAAAGAGATGAGTGATCTGTATAAACACGGCCCCCTATCCTATTCCTAGCCTCAAGCAAAGTCACAGAAAAACCCTGACGTTGCAAGTGGCGAGCAGCAGTTAAGCCAGCAGGACCAGCTCCTACTACAATGATTTTCTTTCTGTCTTCAGAATCACCCTGAAAATTATGGCTTCTCCCAGTATCATGACAGGAGGAAGAGTGAACACTCTGCAAGTCATTCCTTAGCTCTGGATTTGTGATACCAATCCTGCTGTCCAGCATCGCACAAAATGGATCACAACTCACATCATCCAAGTTGGCAAATCCATTGGCTAATTTCGTATTGGTTGTACCATTTTGCTGAATATCACCAACTGGGTGTTCTCGAAATTCTGTTAAGTTGGATACTTCCACATTGGCTTGAGGAACAAGCTCCCAACTTTTTTCAGCTTTTGACATAGGGTTTTCATTATCATTTGTACATCTATTATTTGCCTCCAAGGAAGTTTCAGAATTTTTAAATTGACCAAGGATATAAGAGACACCATCCTCCAAATCTGCAACTGAAGTCCCAGGATTTACCTCAAAATTTTTTTCAACAAATCTATAATTATGCTTCACCCTAGGTTCTGCTTTCTTCTCCTTCTTGGAAGCAATTCCAATATTTATATAGCCCTGTCATGATATCATTACCATTTAAATTATGAACAGTAGAAAAACTGAATGCAAAGATAGTCGAGCTTTTTTTCATTTCATGCAGAGTTGAAGAAAATTTTATAAAATAACGTGGGATCCGAAAATATTTTCGGATCCCCGTGGTCAGACCAGCGTGTTCGGCAGTCATACTGCCGAACACGCGAGTTCGACACCCACGGTGTCGAACTCAGCAAAGTTCGACACCATGGGTGTCGAACTCAGGAAGTTCGACACCAAGGGTGTCGAACTCCGCTTGTTCGACACCCACGGTGTCGAACAAGAGAATTTGGCTGCCACGGGAGCAGCTTCTGCTCCCGTGGCAGCCTGCGTGGCGTGTTCGGCACCCAAGGTGCCGAACACGCACAGAAATTTAAGCTTCGTCAGGGAATCCCTGACGAAGCTTGACTAAGGACAGGGTTCGGCACTATCAGTGCCGAACCCTGTCCTTAGTGCAGGTCCGTGAAGCGGTCCTCTTAAATTTGAATTAAAGCCTCCCACTTCTTCTCATTTTTAAAATATATAAATTTAAATTAATTTATATATTAATATCAATACATTTAATTTAATTTAATTTATTTTAACTTTTTATTAATTTTTATAATTTTTAAATTTTTTTTTTTAAATTATGCTGCCGAACAAATATTTCTTGACGTGCATGCATGGCCAGCAACAAGTTCGCAGTGGGAGGCTTTAATTCAAATTTAAGAGGACCGCTTCACGGACCTGCACTAAGGACAGGGTTCGGCACTGATAGTGCCGAACCCTGTCCTTAGTCAAGCTTCGTCAGGGATTCCCTGACGAAGCTTAAATTTCTGTGCGTGTTCGGCACCTTGGGTGCCGAACACGCCACGCAGGCTGCCACGGGAGCAGAAGCTGCTCCCGTGGCAGCCAAATTCTCTTGTTCGACACCGTGGGTGTCGAACAAGCGGAGTTCGACACCCTTGGTGTCAAACTTCCTGAGTTCGACACCCATGGTGTCGAACTTTGCTGAGTTCGACACCGTGGGTGTCGAACTCGCGTGTTCGGCAGTATGACTGCCGAACACGCTGGTCTGACCACGGGGATCCGAAAATATTTTCGGATCCCACGTTATTTTATAAAATTTTCTTCAACTCTGCATGAAATGAAAAAAAGCTCAAGATAGTCCATACTTTGAGGATATGTACAAAATAGCAACCAATACTGTCAATGAAAAGGGTTAAAAATTCAAAAGTAATATTATGCAAAAAATAAACTTACACTCTGATCGAGAAATGCATAGATTTCCCTAATTAGAGAATCGCGAGATGATTCCTCCTCAGATGGAGTGTCTGGGACACCACAGTCATCAAGAGGCAAAATACAGCTGACATCTTTACTCCAGATACCTAAGATCTGATTCCTGCATTGCACCAAGCAATTTTATTGGATTCCAAGATCAGGAAGAACTAGTTAAATACACCCAAAAGGAAATAGAGAAGATAAACACAAGATATAGCTGTTCACCACTGACCACCCATACGATATCCGGCCTATTCAAATTTAAAGAGTAAGGAATTTTGCAAGGCACATGCCACAAAATGCAATAATGTACAATGTTTTCCAAAGATAAACATGTATAATGGCCAATCGAGTTGCATAGAATGTTAGAAGCAATAATTGAAACTTGATCTTAAAGAAGACAAAAACAACTGCACAAAAAAATTTCAAGAAAATGCAGATCCAAATAAATCTTATCTAAAAACAAAGAACAGGCAAAACATCTACAACCTAATCTGTCATTAGACAAAAGTTGCAAAAATAAAAATCTCAATGGTAAAAGGTAGGAATCAGAAAAAGGGGAAGCCTCACTGCTAATAACCATGTAAGCAGCATATCTTCAGAAGAGAATACAAACTAGCGAAATAAGATAGAAGTCGCCAATTCTAGTTTCTGAGAAGGAAGAACCTAAAGAATGCTACATTTAAGTGGATTTACGCAATGAGGCCTAAGGACTTGAAACACAAGCTTTACAAAAGTCAAAAAATTAGGCAAGAGTGAATTCAAAGACAAATAAAGCATTGGGCAAAGCTTCACAAAGAATGTATCAGTAACAAACAGATGCATTGTATCAACTGGCTGACAAACAACAAATAATGAAGAAAGTATTAAAACTGCAATACTTGAAATTGACACAAGAAAAGATACTAGCACTCCAGACAGCTGATTGCCTAAGTAATGACTAACCTGCATTCCAAATATTCTTGAAGCCCACCTTTGTGTTTTAAGACCTCCTTAAATTTTATCTTCTCAACTGGACCAGCAGCATGGGCTTTCAATCCAACTAAAACTGCTGCTGCAGCACCACTTTCAGCCTCTGTAACACTAACTGAAGAGGAATCAGATTTCTCTCTCATTCTAAAAGATCTATCACCATCCACAAACTGGTCAGTCTCCTGATAACGTCGATCATTTATCAAGATTTCCCAATCAGGATCCCCTTCATAAGCCATGTCCCCAAGTCTATGCATTTTGGCCTTCCGTGCACCACGCTGAACAGATGATAACTTCCTATCTTTGACCTCAGAGTCAAGAATGGATGCTGCGTCTTCTGGATAACTTTCATTTTCCTCTGGAGTTATAGACAGAGAAGAGGCTCCACTAGTCTCCTCATTGATGGAAAGATAATCATGATTGGGAATACAGTTCCCTTTCGTGGCATCCTCTGAAGGTATAATTAGATGCAAAATAGGGCTGTGCTTTTGAATGGAGATGGAGGATTGATTTGGATGAGCGAGACATTCTGAGTTTGCTTGGTCATTCATCTGGAAACTACATGCAGTTTTCTGTACTTCACCAGACACTGCAGTGATTGACGGTAACTTGCCATCAGATGTTGCAACATTTGCCCTTTTGGAAGCAACTAAATCAGAATATGACTTCTCACCATAACCATTCGGACCATCGCACTCGCTGAAAGTTTCTTCAATCTTTGATGAAGAAATAATAGAGTCAATCAAGTGAGGTTTAGCATGCAAGGAAGCTTTTGGGCGCTGATCAAAATCAAGTCCAGTGTCAGTTTTATCAGCTATATCCATCCCCACATGATTTGGAGAAGAGTTAGAAACAATTCTCAAGGAACCATAAAAAATTCCTTCATAATCTGGCTCATGAATCCTGTTAGATGAACTTCGACATGACTTGTGTGATATCTCATCAACCACAGAAGGTGGTGATATTTCTGTTTGAAACAAAATGTGGTTTTCTCCATTTGAAATGCATACAGGTGAAACATCCTTAGATTGTCGATTCCATGAATCTCTTAAATCTTTGTTGGACTTGTGCTCACTGAACCGATCAATGGCTTCAAACTGCACTGATACAGCACGAGTAGGCACTTTCACAACATCATAGACCAAAGTGTTTGCCTTTCCAATAGAACAAAGCTTTAAACCATTTTTCAAAGACTGAGTGTCCAAGCTAACCACTTGACCATAAATTGAACAATTTTCATCATGAAGTCTATTTAAAGTACAAGGATCCACCATAAGTTCTGCTTTAACATTTGAGAGACCAGGATCTGGCATTATATTATCTTGATCCCCACTACAGTGAAATACTGAAGGTGGGGCATTAATTTCTACAGACCTAGCATGTCTTTTGCAACTGGACTCCGTATTTTCATCAGAACTCCCTTTTATACAATTAGAAGATTGACAAAAACCATTATCAAGTCTGTTTTGTTTCATTGTCTTACTCTGTTCAGAGACAAAATCTGATGGACTCAAATGAGTAACTACAATGCAACCATCTTCTGCTTTCAGATCTATGCAGAGTAAGTTTGAGGTGGAAGCGGTTCTAGGTATCGTTGCAGCCATGGGCTTGGAGAACTCTGAAATACATTCAGATGACCGGTTCAATGCACCCTCCACATTCTGAACCTTGCTTTTTTGTTTTGAACATGAATTCATGTAAGACTTCTGTATTGAACCAGATTGCATCTTATGAAAAATAGTTGATAATGAGTCTTCCAACTTCTCATCCAAAGAATGACTTGAACCCTCACTAGGCAAATAACCTTCGTCCTTCTGATCTTCTACCCGAGATCCAAAAGTTTCTGTCCCATAAGCTTCAGCATCGCTCCCAGTTCTCTCTCTCTTAGAGTCGATTTTTGTTTTCTTCATCTTTTCTTTATTTTTGGGTTCAGTTACCCCTTTATTCACAACTAACCCCAGTAAATCATCTCCACTGCAGCCTTTATCTGCATTATCCTCCAAAGGCCTCACACTAACAGATCGAATATCCTTCTTAGGACCCTTCAACCTCTTCCTAAAACTGGCTAGTGTGTCATCCATGCCCCCAGAGTCATCATCCTCGGCCACCAATTTTTCTTCCCTAGCTTCAACCTTGTCTGGAACTGCCTTAACCTTTTTGGGATTTCTATGTCTCTTCAACTTGAATAGAGACCCAATGGGCTCATCATCATCAGAATCAAGACCAATCTCAATAGCCTTTGATCTACCCCTAGCCCCAGATTTCTTCTCTTCCCCTCCCATTTTCTTAGCCCTAGGCTTCAAGGAATTCTGAAACAAACCCTTTAGCAACCCTAACTTAACCTGAGAAATCTTAGAACTCGACAAATCATCACTTTCTATTTCTCTATCATCAAGAAATTAAAGCTCATATTTCAAGCAAGGCCTCTCTTTCAACAATTAAAAGCCATGTCCAGCACAATTGTAGCTACAACAAGCGTCCCGGCACCTATACACGCCCAATTATCCACAAACAAAAACAAATGAAAACCAAAGAAACAAGAAAAAGAATCACTAAGACGCCGAAATAGAATCTCTCAATCAGTAAGCTCTAATGCAAGTATCAGCAATCGCTCTCCTCTACCTTAGCAAGGAATTTTAACAACAGATACAGGGTAAGAAATAAATAAACAAAAATCAAGGTTTCAAACAGAGTTTCAAAGCCCTGGGCTTGAGCAATAGAGAAAAGATTGATCAGACCTGGGGAATAGAGCTGCAACCGGAATGTGGCATTAACGGATTTGTGGATGGACAGTGAGATGCGCACGTTAGCCTGTTAGCGCCTAGTTTCTGTAATCGGAGGGACCTGGCCTGTATTATGCTGTGTCGCAATACAGTTTAGAGCAGGGGGGGAAAAAGTTCATTGAAAAACGAGAAATTGAAAAATAGAAATAGTACGAGGACCTTTTTATTTGAGAAAATAGTTTAAACTTATATTCAAGAATTTCAGATAATTTTTTTTAAGTACATGTGTTATTGAATTTGAAAATTATTTTATTATTTTGATACGTTTATAATTACAAATATACAATTTAATTTTTATATTCTTTAATTGACACACTTTCTTTTTTTAAAATCAATGCTTAGTGATGCTAATTTGAAAATTTTGAAAGCTTAATACAACATTTTTCATATTGATAATTTGGGGTTAAAGTATATTATTTTGTATTGCTATAAATATTACTTTTTTTTTTCCCTTGCACATTTTTTCATCTTATTTTTTAAAAAAAATCTTAAAATATTTAATAAAATTTAATATATATAAAATGTGTATAATTAAAAATTAATAAAAAATTATATTTTTTAATATATTTAAAAAAGTAAAATGAACTAAAATTGAGGATTCATTTAAAAAATAATAATTGAATGTGAATGGGCGAAGAAAAATTGCTTTTACGAGTAGGCTCCCTTGCATGGGCCTCAATATTCCTACCCATTAACACTGAAAATATCGATATTTTCTCTGTTGAGAGATAGAATAATTTAAAGACATTTTTATAATTTTTTATGATTAAAATGTGTTAAATTCAATAAAATTATTACAATTTAAAATATTCTTTTGGTAAGTAATTAAAAAACCAATAATAAATATTTTTTTTAATTTTAAATTCTAAGATTAGTGCTGATTATGCATATTCTATAATTTCATGTGGAGACGTTTTAGTAGTTTAACAATGTCAAAAGTTCATTATATGCAAACAGAAGTGAATTGTTTCCTTTTCTTGTTGTTTTCCTTTTCTTGTTGTTCTAGTGACGATGCGATGACAGAAATTTGAGCAAAGATTCTATATTAAAGACTATGTGATTCTATTCTTTAATATTTTATGATGACTGTTGAATTTTTTACATTCTGAGATGATATCGAATTTTGGAGAAAAACACAGATTTAAAATCCAAACTCATCAAGTCATTTTCCAACGGTTTAGCTAATATTGCGTGCCTCGGTCCGGTGACATAAAACAAGTCAGATTGATTATACACACAAATTCATAGAAAATAGTTTAATCTGGTGACGTGACAAGAGATAAGAGAGTAGATACAGTTACCTCACAACCCTACTAGTATGCGCGTCGAAAGAATTAAATGGTCGTCTGACAGAAAGTAGTAGACTGACACATCTGTACGTACAAAATTAGTGACAGAAACAGATGGCGCTGTAGTAGCATGGCGGTTATGCGTCACTAAAAAATAAAGAAAAAAAAATAAAAAGAAAGAGACGTACTTTTTCCAAACTAAATTTACACTCACACTGTAAACTCTATTTTTTAAATTTTATAACGTTATTTTATAATTAAAACATGTTATTTAATTTTAAACTAATTTTTAATACCTTTATTAATTTCAAGAACGTGTATTAATATTTACAAATGTACTTAATTTTGCATTTGATATAAAGTTTTTTTTTTAAATATGTACATGTTCGGACAGTCTTCAGGAGAGGATCTGATTCTGTACTTTTTGGGCAGGTGGTGGTGTCCAAAATCCATGAAATAGGGACAACGCATGAACCTCTTTTACTGCTCTAACATGGCTCGAACTATTAATAATCCCCAATAGCCCCATAGTGTTAGGGTTCTAGAATATTAGAGGGACTAAAATGTAATTTTCTCAACATGGAATTTTTGAGAAACAAGAAGATGAGTAGAAATTAGTATAAAATAGTAGTGTCAAAAGTGTTATGTCAATTTCTTGTAATTCATTTTCATGTATTTATTAAGGGTGTCACCTCAGATATATTGATGTCTCCTCCTGCCACAGCTCAACTTGTCCTAAATGCTCTTTAGGGAGGAGTGACTAGTTGGCCACCAGTGAGGACTGGGTCCAGCTGGCCACCGTAGGCCTATCGAGTTCCTGTGCTGTGCCTCTACCCTTGTAGGCGTTCCCCCTGTCTGCAAGTGGTGTGAGAACCTTTGTGTTGAATTGTGTAATGATTGTTTTGCCCCTGTAATGAAATGAGTAGTCCTTTTATCAAATATATGTGCCTACATGTGATATTTTGGTTGCTTATACCTTTATTGTTGTTGGATGTGGATATTTGCTCGATATGTATTTATCTTGCTCGCTATAATAACATTCTAGCCTCTGGCTAACTAACATGCTTCATTGTGCAGATTAACGTGTAGACAGATCGGCTGACTTACCTTAATAGTGTTTACGTCAAATGGCATACGGTTCCAACTAAATGCCAAAGTCTGGAGCCGTGACACATAATAGCCTGCTGTGCATTATACTTTCCTGACATCCACCTCTATGAAAATACAAAGAAATTAATGCTACTGTAATCAAGTTTTTTTTTTTTTTTAATGAAAAAGGAATGCAAATATATATATATATATATATATATATATAATCCTCCTCCTTCTTATTACTATTTTATAAATAATTTTTTCACCATTTTCATCTACGAATCAACCGTATGGTATTTACCTATAATTTTTTTTAATAATTATATGTGTCTATAATTGTTTTTAATAACTACATGTGTTCATAAATATTCTATTTATTTTCTTTTTTAGTGGTTGAGATGTCTAATGCTTTTATTAAATTTTATTTTCTTTAAGATTTAGTGGGTGTTTTATAAATTAATAGGCTATTATAGTGAGATTTTTTTTTTTACTTTCATCATATATTTTAAATTCATGAGAAATTAATTTGAAGTCAGTTGAGAAATGTTATTTGTGTAACAATAATAAAATTCTTTTCAGATTGTTTAGAGCTCTAAACATATTAACTTCTTTTTAAATTTTTATACTTTTTATATAATTTTATTTAAGTCTGTGTTAATGTGTCATATTATATATATAGAGAAAGAGAGAGAGTGAGAGACGTTTATCCTTTTTTCTCATCGTGTATGAAATTTATCAATTGAAAGAAAAAAAATACATTCTCACACATTCGTAAATATTTATTATTTTTTATTTTCTTTGATACTGCAAATAATATTAAAGAGGATGCTTCTCAATAAGCTCCAATCTTAAAATTGAAATCTATTAAAAAAAAATAATAAATTTGATTAAAATGAGTTGTAATGTAAATTGATTGTAATTATGTGATCAATATAAATAATCCATATAGCTCAATTTTAATTTTTTTTTATCAAAAGTATATATTCATTGATTAGAATTAAAAAAATACCTTAGTATAAAAGGCTTAAAAAGGCCTAATAGAAATATTACATATGAAGCCCAAAACAGAAACAGCTACGAAGCTAAAGAACCAACAATTAATTGAGCCACAAACTAAAATCACCATTTCCAATTAAAATATCGCCCTAAGTAAGATAGATTGAGATGTTGATTACGGAAGCATTGGCAGCCCAATTGGATTTGGCTGTGATCCCAAATAGCCAAAACTATCAGGCTGTATAATTGACAATCTATGGAGTGCAGTAGTAGAGAGCATGACATAGATCAGTTGCTTCAAAGCCACAAACTAGTGTCTTCTGGAGTTGGTAATAAAGAATCTATATTAGGTTGGTCAAATCAGATCGGAATTTGATTATTTTTTTTTTACTAATATCAAAATTTAAATTAAAATAATAAGATATTTCAATCCGATTTTCGAACTCCATGGACTCCAAATCCCAAACTCTCCTCAGATTATGGGATTTATAAATCATTTACCTAATGGTCGGAATATAAACGGTACAGATACTGAGTCCAATTTAGACTTCCCATGTCACTATAGTGAATTAGTTAAGTATTTTAATTCCAAGATAAACCAAACTCAATTGCTGTTATGGGTTAATCATGCAAATCTAATCATGAACTTCTCAAGCTCAAGCTCTTTTGGATTTTGTCCCCTCTTTGATTTGGTGGGGAAAAGGATAAGAGAAAAATTAACAGTTAAGGAATCTTTATCTAAATTATTAATTTTCAATCGCTTTCATCACAATTAGGGGATTCATATAAGGAATGTAACGTGACCAATATTTTTCATGCAATGCATTAATTAATGCAAGATTATGAAGCAATCTTCATGGCGTATCAAATTTTTTGCTGTTAGGTATGAATGGAAAATTCTTAGAATTTGTTATTACTTATTCCAATGAAAATTAAATATATAATTTTATAAGAATGCCATTTGAATTATATTTTTACAAAATTAGTAATTTTATAAATAAGATCAATAATGTTTTTAATAGCAAACATCAAAGGATGGCGACTTGAAATCAAAAAATGACATCCATTTCTTATTTATTTATCATTAAATTTATTAATAAAGATTTGAACGAGTATGGAGCCGAGGTAGACAATGACTTGGTTCTGTGAATTTTGAATGCCGACTAAATTGTTTGGTTTACTAATTTTATGTGAAGCTAACCAATTAGCTTTATACGATTGCGTTTTGTCCATACATATCAATGGATTAATTGAGACAATATAAAGAAACAAATAAATTAAACTTTTCCTTTTGGGTAATGAGAAAGAAATTTCGCTAGCTAAGAGATAATCGAATCAATTAAAACTTTATTATGATAAGGATGCAAAGGCATCATGCCACGCCATTGATATGAAATTTTGAAGCAAATTACTTTTGAAATCCATTCATTTAAGTCACGGCATTGAAATTTGATTCATTATTGGACTTATCAATGAGAGTGATGTATGTGATCACAACCATTTTTTATATTATTTTAAAATTATAATTTATCATTTATATTTTTTAAAATATTACCAAAAACAATTGTGAAAGTTGGGAATTTTGAAGGAAACAACATAATCAAGCATATTGCTATCTATTCATAATATATTTTGAGATTCTCCTTTCTGAATTAAAAGTGAAATTCAAAAATCACTTTAAGGATATGGTGATTTGATGCTTGGTTATGTACACGCTGAGAAAATTATACATAGTCAATCATGATTCATGCTATAAGAAAAAAATGTAAATAAATATTTATTATAAAATTATATACAATTTTTTTAAAAAATAAATTATTTTATTTTAAATAAAAAATTAAATTAATGAAAATAATTAGGCGTATTATTCCTACATCAACATTTAATTTTTTTTTCTAAATGCAGAAGAAATAAAAGAAAAAGGGAAACAAAAATCCTGAAAGACTGTCTCTTTACAGTTTGTCAAATATAACAAGCTAGGTAAGCAAGAGGCAAAGGCATGCACCGAAAGGGCTTGAAACCAGCCTTTGATAAATTAGCAGCACTGACTACTGGATACATTAACAAGGAATAATTCCCAGCCAAGCCATGTATCTTAATTTCTTCACATACAAGTTTTTGTTCCATTTGGGCAATGAAATGTTTTTTAGGAACATATGGCCACATGTTTCATTTTATCAAAAACTGGAATCATACAGTTACAAGACAAAGGCAACTAAGCCTGCAGTTGTTCCTCAGTTAGCTAGAATCTCTTGGAGAACCTTGCCATTTTTTTCACAAATGAAATAACACCCATATAAAATTAAATAAAATCCATATTTTAAATTTATAAACTGGGTATCAGCAAATAATTATCTGCAATGGATGTTCATAAAGAATTATGTGGCTCACCGACTTTATTAGTCCCATCGCTGCCAGTAACATTAGGCAATATATATATAGAGAGAGAGAATTAATTAATTTCTTACGAAATATATTATGTTTATTTTTCTTTGCAGTGAAGAGGTATCTTCTGACTTTAAACGTTGGACTTTAATTTCTATAAAAAAATGATATTCTTCAAAATGTTAAAGACTTCAGCAAATCTACTTTATAAAAGTGTTTTTTATTATTTTTTTTTCAGGAAAAAAAAAAAGAGATTAAGTGCTTTTATGCATTGTTCTGCTTGGTTAAAAATCTGGCATTTGAGGTTGGAAAGAATAATCAAAAGATCACTTGGGTCCATTTGGACTGCCAGTTTGATGGAAGGAAGATTAGTTTCAAGATCAAGCTCTGTAAAATTTCCTGATTGTGCTACTAGAAATCTCTTCCTTGACAATGATAATGTTAGGTTTAGAATTTTTCTGTTGAATCACGCAATAAATATATTATGATTATTATATAAAACTATGCTAAAGTTGCATGTTGATTAATTGACTATTCATCATTGAAATGGAATGGCCAACAAATGATGGGTATGGGTTAAATTTAGTGAACATGAAAAGAATCTAATCATATCAATCAACGAGTAAATTAATACAAGTAAATCCATAGCTACCAACAAAGAACTACAATATTCTACTCTTTTAAAAAAAGATAATTCAATTAACCTGTCGTTTTTATAGAATCTTAGCGTAATTAATTTGAAAATTAATGAAATAATAATTAAGCAAAATAAACGATTTGAAAAAAGCACAAAGAACAATTCCTGCACCGACGAAGACGTGAGGAGGGGCCAGGCCGAGGTGGCCAAATTGAAAGGTATTTAAACGATTTGAGAATGCCAGTTCCGGCTCACACCGCCTTTCTTGCACGTGTTGCAAAGCTTCTTTAAAATCACAGATGCGTGTGGGAGTTGCCATCCGACGTCCCCTCCTGCTAAGCAGTATTTAGAGGGCAGACAAAGCTTATGACATCCACTTCTAACTCCAACCAAAATCCGAGCCCATGAAAAAAACATACAAAGCTCCTCTCATCAATGCCTCTTAATTCTTTATTTATCTTCTTCCTTCTCCTTATATCATGTCACTGGATCGGAACCGAGGCTGCCGGTGGCCGGTGGCAACTTCTGCAGAAAAGTATTGGCATAACAGCTATGCACATGCAGCTCCTCAACAATGACCGTGTAGTAATCTATGATCGAACAGACTTTGGCCCCTCAAATCTGTCTCTACCAGATGGGAAGTGCCGGAATGATTCTTACGACCTCGCACTCCAAAATGACTGTACTGCTCACTCAGCGGAGTATGATGTTTTGACAAACACATTTCGGCCTCTTATGGTCCTCACTGACGTTTGGTGCTCTTCCGGGGCTGTAATGTCCGATGGCCGCCTGATTCAAACCGGTGGATTCAATGATGGCGAACGTAGAATCAGGATTTTCACACCATGCAGCGACTGCGATTGGGTAGAGGTGGGGAATGAACTTGTCGCAAGAAGATGGTATGCCACCAACCACATATTGCCAGATGACAAACAAATTATTATCGGTGGGAGAAGGCAATTCAACTATGAGTTTTATCCAAAAAATGGAGCTTCAAATGTGTACAGTTTACCGTTTCTTGTTCAGACAAATGATCGTGGCGTCGAGAACAATCTCTACCCATTTGTTTTTCTTAATATTGATGGTAATTTGTTCATTTTCGCAAATAATCGAGCGATATTGTTCCATTATGCGGGAGGAAAGGTGGTGAAAACTTACCCAGCAATCCCTGGAGGTGACCCACGGAGCTATCCAAGCACGGGTTCTGCAGTCTTGCTTCCATTGAAGAACTTACAAGGAACGGCACTTGAAGCTGAAGTTTTAGTTTGTGGTGGTGCACCAAAAGGTTCCTATATCCAGGCAACAAAAGGTATCTTCGTTAAAGCATTAGATACATGTGGGCGAATGAAGATAACCGATCCAAATCCACAATGGACAATGGAGACCATGCCTCAAGCAAGAGTCATGGGTGACATGACATTGCTTCCAAACGGCAACGTCTTAATCATCAACGGTGCTGGAGCTGGTACTGCTGGATGGGAATACGGACGGGACCCAGTATTAACCCCAGTCATATACGGACCCGAACTGGGAATTGGCTCACGGTTCGAGTCACAAAACCCAAACACCATTCCAAGAATGTATCACTCCACAGCAATTTTGCTGAGGGATGGAAGAGTTCTTGTAGGTGGCAGCAACCCTCACATAAACTACAACTTCACAACACCTTTATTTCCTACTGAATTAAGCTTAGAGGCATTTTCTCCTCCATATTTGGATATAGACAATAACAGTTTGAGGCCAAAAATCGTGTCTCCGGCATCCGAAGCTGCAATTGGATACGCTCAAAAACTAGTGATACGGTTCCAGGTGGGAAGAAGCCCAGTAGATGCAAAACTGGTGTCTGTGACAATGGTGTCACCTTCATTTACAACACATTCCTTCTCTATGAACCAGAGATTGTTACATCTTGGGAATGAGAAAGTGACACTTGTCGGAACGGCGACGTACGACGTTCAGGTGACCACTCCACCTTCGAAAAATCTTGCGCCGTCGGGATATTACCTGTTATTTGTTGTTCATCAGGATATTCCCAGCGAAGGCATTTGGATTCAAATAAAGTAATTTTTTTTAGACTCCCATATGTTACATATAACTAATGCAATAAATATTATTGCATTAGATAGAATTATAATTTAAAAGGAAATGTTTATTTATTAGTTTTTTTTTTTTTTCTTTCATGGAATGTGTTACATGGTACCATCAAAGGAAGACCTGCATGCTTTATACATATAAATTTTTTTGTACGTACGTGTTGATAATTAGTATAATTATTCATAATATTGGGTTATGAAGATTGTAAAATTTTTGGCTTTTGATATCTAGTGCATAAATGAAATATTTTTGTTCTGTTATCAATGAGAGGCATGTATGACATTAGTTGATTAGTAAAAGCTAGCTGTTAAAACATGGAAAGAAACAAGCAAATGATTGGCATGGACGACCAACTTCTTTGCCCAAAAAACAAAGCAGGACACGGTTGCAGCCCAAAACGTAATTCTTTCCAATGGAGAAAATCTATTCTGATGCAGAAGCATTCTTCAGAAAGATATAATTGGTATATGATAAATAGACCAACTACCCCAGGTAATTATGGACCACTACATATGCAATGGCAGTATAAGTAGCATATATACAAAAAACTAATGCTTCTTACCTACATTTGGATGCATACACATAAATAATTAATAACTCTCGTTTAAGTTATATATACATATATTGAAGTTATTGATTAGTTGGATATTTATACAGTTTGGTGTAGACAAATTCTTCTAAAAACAATGCATAAAAAGCAGATGTAGACATAAAAATGGAGATGTTTTCCCTTTTTTGACTTTACCTTTTTTATTACTATTATTTATCCTTTTCCTTAACTTCCCACTCAAATGCAGCTGTTTTTGGATTTTATTCTTAAATTTTCTGGTTCCAATAGTGAACATAAGTGAGCTGTCCTCATTACCCAAGTTGCAGTTGGCAGCTTTCATTTTCAATGTGCTATCGGAGCCAGAACACCATATTCAGACGCTAGGATTTGGCGCTAAGCAGGCCTTAAATTGGTGGAGGACAATTTATTTTGTGCAGATGCGTTCACGGCCTAATTAAGAGGACGTTTGTTTCAGCATCTCATAAATGTTTATAATTAGTCAATAAGTAATTAATTATTTAATAAAAATTTATTTACAAATATATTCATTATTGAAGTTACTAAATTATGAGCGTATTTGACAAGAATTAGTTTGTTTGTTTAATTGATAAACTCAAATCATAAGCTTAAAAGCGTATTGGAAATCAAATAGAATAAAGGTTTTAATATAGGTTCCATTAAAAGGGAATGAATGCTATGCCATTAATTCCGGCCAAAAGATGAATTAATCCAAAAAAGAATATTAAAAGGTAAAATGGGGCAAAAGAGAGCTAATGGGCAATAGCTTCCGCAGATTGCCACGTGCGAGGATGCAGTTAATGTGTCACGGGTTATTGAATCTTGATTTCAAAGTTCACGGGAGTGCTGGCTGCATGGGCATCTTCTTCACACGAATATAAAAAGGTAAAATGGGGCAAACTTGTGTCCAAAAGAGAGCTCATAGGCAATAGCTTTCGCAGATTGCCATACTCGGTGATGGCAGTTAGTATGTCACGGGTGTGCTGGCTGCATGTGCATCTCCTTCACGCGAAGCGGGCTTTGCCAATTAGAAACAACCTATCATATTCTCTATTGTTATATGGGCCAGCAGCAACAAACAGTTAGTAGCCTCAACTGGGCTTTGTCAGAAGTGATAGATCAATGCTCACGAGTCCACCATACCCTGTCAAAAACAAACAATTTGGAACTTCATCTGGATCCCGGAATACAGCTCTCACCAAAGGCCCATTCATATGCAGATTACTGTGCTCTGCGTTGCTTCATTAGGCACCTTCGAAAGCCCATTTGCATAGCAGCTGCCGTATGTTGAATGCAACCCACGAACAACCCAACTCCAGATCCCTGATTAATACACATGTTGGACTCTACACTTCAACATACTATGCCCAGTTCAAACAAAATAAATAAAGATGAAAATCCCATGCCAATGTAACGAGTAACGAGCCAGTCCACTAGCTTTGTGCGAGAAAAACTGATTGCCAAAAAACAAAAGGGTTTGCGCCAGAAACTTGAGAACTTCCCAACGAATTAAACAGGATAATGCACCGCATGGCTCTGATAGACTGTAACGACAAATCAGTCTAATGAATTCCCCCAAAGTTATTAAACTGCAATTTAATAGGTCTAGAGAACCAACTTTCATACCTTGAGCAACTTTTAAAATTAGCTACCACCAACTCCAGATCATTAGAAGAGAATCACGAAACTCTCGAAAGAAATAATTAATAGAATCCACCGATTTAAACGAGTGAAAAAAACATTCATCCCATAAAGTTCCCCAAGCGTTGGAGAGGAAAACACCTTAGCATAATTAATTTTAAATGCAATAGAATTCATATGCTAAACTAAAATTCATATTATATTTTCTTGACATCAATAACTTGTATTCAATTATATAAATTGCCGACAACAATTATAACTTAAAACAAATAACCAGCTCTTTCGTTTTAATTGAAACCAATCACATCTATTTCACACGGAAAAAAGATTAAGCGCACACTAAACTTCTGCCTAAAGTTAAAGAACCACCCAAATTATCTAACAAACATCACAGAAACTGGGCAAGAAACATGTCCTAAAACTTCTAGGACTCCCCCATCTTCCTCGACAACTGTCACAAGGCATACCCTAAAACTAACGATCACACCATCAATGCAAAAAGGCAACCGAGTAGCCGACGCTTTTTATTCAAACGATAATAAAGAGATTTCATTATCACAAAGCCAACAGTAAATATTCAATCCTGTCTACATAAAGTTTGAAACTACTCTTCATCAACAAAAACAAACAATACTAAAATTAACATTACATGAAAACACTACCAACATGAATGGAATTAGAGGATTTGGGTTTTCCATAGTTTCTCAAATTTGTAACTTCTTCCAGCTAAGGGGCCAAAAGGCAAACCAAATTAAGCACGTTCACCACGGATCCGCCTAGCTAGTTGAATGTCCTTGGGCATAATTGTAACCCTCTTAGCATGGATGGCGCAGAGATTGGTGTCCTCAAACAGACCCACCAGATAAGCCTCCGCAGCCTCCTGAAGTGCAAGAACTGCGTGACTCTGGAACCTCAAATCCGTCTAGCAGAAACACAAACAATCACCCAATCAATAGTTATAAAAAATACAAATTGGTCTTTCACCCTTCAAGGGGCCAAACCTAAAAATCTCGATAATGAGCAACACTAATACCTTGAAATCTTGTGCAATTTCACGAACAAGACGTTGGAAGGGCAACTTGCGGATCAATAGCTCAGTACTCTTCTGATACTTGCGTATTTCACTGTTAGTTCCGCAAAAAGATCTAAATTAGACAAAATTTCATAATACAAAAAACAGGAATAAAACCTAGGTCAAATTCTTTACCGAAGAGCTACAGTTCCAGGTCGGTAACGATGAGGTTTCTTGACACCACCAGTTGTAGGAGCAGATTTCCTAGCGGCCTAAACGAAATTAATTAACACAATCAGAATATATAATCTCTCTGATTGAGCATAGAGGTTGATGAAAAGCATGAAAAGTTTGAAGAAAATCCTAAACCCTAATTTAGACAACTAAAACCCATTTGAAATAATCTATCAAATTCAAAATAATTTGACCAATTGAACCCCTACAATCATAATTTCAAAAGAAGAATTTCGAAAGGAGGCAAAACTAAAGAAACAACACCACAAAAAACACATACCTTTGTGGCAAGCTGCTTCCTCGGTGCCTTTCCACCAGTTGATTTACGAGCAGTTTGCTTCGTACGTGCCATTGCGCCCAGCAAACGAAAGAAACTTCTTCAAACTCTGCAAAACCATAAACCAAACGATCTCAATCAGACAAAGCACTCGACTCAATAATTATCGGGCCCAACACCTTAAAATCCAAGCGATTGCTCTTACTTTCGAAAGATAGCACGAGAACAAAAAAGAACAACAACCTTCACAGATTCTTCAGAATCAAATTTAAAAAAGAACGAAATTTGGATGTTGAAGTCTTATATATAGAGAGAGGGAAAAAGTCCGGGATCGGTATATTGTTAGATGGATTAAATAGGCGATAATGATTGGCCGAGTTGTGTTTCTTTCCAGAGAGCAAAACCCGGATGAGTTAAACTCAGTCGTCGGTCTCTGATTGGCTGCTTTTTTGTATGGTAGGATTGCCAGCATGGACGATTGCGTTCTTTTGTTTGCAAGCTTTTCTCTTATTGGTTACTTTTCTGTCAGAGCAGATCTCCAGCGTGGGCAATTTGTGTTTCTTTTGTGAGACGATGGAAACCGCCATACCACGAAACTCGGCCGAGTCAACACGTAAACAGAAGACTAAAACGACGCCGTAAGGTTCATAAAATGTGCCTCCATCCACTGGTGGCCATTCGGAAGGGGCCTTCCACGGAGCACAGAGATGGGCAAAAAGGAGGAAGGATATGGATGGGCAATATCAGCTGGAATGAACGCTGCTCTCGCCGCCATAGCTGCGAAGTTCTTTTACAATCAGGTATCGCAATCATTCAACTCTACTAATTATCCTTCAATTGTAGATGAAAACGCTTGAATGATTTGAATTTATCTATTTTAATGCTTCTGATTTTTATCGGTTGTAAATTACTAAAAAAAGTTCGGAAAATAAATTTTTTCTGCTATGATCATTGATTAGGAAATTTTATGGTGTTCTTCGCAGTTTGTTAGATATAGTATGGTTGTGATATGTAACGTGATAATGTGGGGATGTTACGTTAACAGCCTTAAAGTTCTTTCATCTCTGCAAGCTACAGTGACGAACTTTGCCACGAATTTCCTCTCCTCTGGTCTAGCTGGATTTTTATTGTTTAAGGAAGCATTATCAGCTCAGGTAAATCATTTGGAAGTAGCAGATATGAAATCTGTCTCTTTGCTTGTCTGTGTATTTGGTATCTGGAAGCTCTGGTTTTGATGTTGGTTAGTTTAACCACAATGACAATAGGTGAGAACTAGTTTAAACCTCATGAAATGTAATAGAAATTTTAGAAAGAAAAAATGTTTTATCTTCCTTCCGTTAACTACCCTAATCTCTTGCCCTTCATGGTTATTGTAACATAATTGAAGTGAACCTTCCTATGTTATACCCTCTAAAATTCATTGTTTGTCCTTTCAATTCTGTCTTTGTTCCTTTCAATAGCCACTTAGAACCACCAATGTTGCAGTTTATTATGAATATCTGCCTATTTGTTTCCCTCTAATTTGTTGTTATAATGATCATCTGATTTCAAAATTAATTTGTGTTATAGCTAGAGGATTTTATGTGGGATGTTTGTGGGTCGAAATACTCAGGCACTTGTTTATCATCTTATCATCAACATGTGGAACTCTAATGATAAAACTTGTACTGCAGTGGTTTGCAGGTGCCTTGCTCATTGTAATTGGCGTAGTGATACTTAGCAAATCAAGTGTAGAACCAAAGGCAAACATCGATTAGAAGTTTCAGTGGTGTAGTATACCTACTTCTTTAATTAGGTTAAACATTCAATATGCCTTCCGATTTATTGAAGCAAGATTTAACATGATATTTCTGAGAGGCCTCATATGCTGTTGCAGAGTTCATGTGTGCTTATTTGGGCCATTGTCCATCAATGTAGGTTCAAATATGTTTTCCAACTTTTTAGTACAGTAGTGGATGTGCTAACATCTATATGTTGTCAAGGATTGTTTGATAAATCTATCATATTATACAATGAATTGGAAAAAAAAATGTTGATAATCACTGTATAGTAGATGTTGAAGCCCTTTTGTCCTGTATTGTTCTTTTGATAATTTCAGTTCTAAATCAGTGTATTTGGCCCAAATTTGAATTCTTGGTCAGTTGATTACATGTGAATTTAACTAGAATTTTGCTAGTAATTGCAAAAATGCAGTCATCATGAGCAAGAGAATTCATGCAAATCGATCTTTGGGTTTATTTGCCATGATGCTTGCTTGAAGAAGAGGTAGCCCTAACTGCACTGAAATGAGGTGAAGGTAATTAATGGAAAGTTATGTGTGGAATATATATTAGAAAAAATAATATCAAATTTTATCATTTTAACTATAATAAATGTATTTCTTTACTCCATATGAAATAATTATAGGACTATATTTATGAAATGAAGATGAAAGTACTTTTCTTTTAAAATAGCATTTGATTTTTCTTTGGAGTTCCTTACTGAACTTTTTCTTATTTTTTGAAATCTTACCAGTGTGTATGAATGGGTGGAAGAAGGTTTTATAAAATAAGGTGAAGTGAGATAGTGGGAGGTAAGGTTTTAAAACTTTTCAATACATCAAGTTGAAAAACTGAGAGTTTTAAACGGTAAAAATTCATACTATTCTTAAACTAATTTCCTCACTTCCTCTAACTAAAGTATTAATTAAACCCTTTTATCAATTTCAAAGAAAATCTAAGATATGTTCAGGGAGTTAGCAGTATCTGAGTTTACTTGCTTCAATGGTGGCTGGCATCCTGAAAAGGAGCATGTGGAGGTACATATAGTGGCGAAGCCTCCATAAATTGCAACTTCAGTACTCAAAATGAGAATCATGAGTGCTTTTTTTGTCTCTCCTTTATGTGGAAAGATACGTATGCCTCTTTTTTAATAAATGGGTGTGAAATTTTGGTGTTGAGCCCGAAGCCTCTCAAACTATAACTACCCAAATTTAACATTAATGTTAACGAGCTTTTTTTTTTTTATCTAAAAGATATGTTGTATATATAGGCAAGCTAAAGGCTTGCTAGAGAATTCAGTAAAAAAAAAAAAGCCCTGGAAAGTAGGATTAGAGCAAAAAATTACATCCTAAGAAATTTGTCCTAGAGCATGGGTGGATACATTTGCCTCACCTTACAAAACTAGGCTTTTCAAAGACCAATTGATTAGTTAACTAAACAATATCAGAAATCACATCTTGAATGCATAGTAAAATATTTTTTGAAGGACCCTCTTAACAAAAATTAATATCAATAGAAGAATCTCCTTTGATAATAACCTGATGTCATTCTTTGTTTCTTGCCGATGAGACAGCTCCAGAATGGAAAAATCCAAGATTTCTTCCAACAGCTTCCCTACAAACTAAACTCCCCGGGATGGAAAGAAATCTTAATATGACCTCTATCATTTCTAGCTATAATTGTTGTTGAACCATATTTAACTTTAGAGTCCACACCGGCGTTGAAATTATCCTTAATGTAGGGAGCCTTAGGTTCCAAGCCAAAAAAACAAATAGTTATAAAATATATGTTACAATGTTGTTCCTTTTACTTTTCTAACTCAACAAGCAATAACAAATAAACTAATAATAAGTAACATAGCATGGTCACTACCGTTTGAACAGAAACCAACTACTCTGATCAAGTTATTTACAACCTAAACATTTAGGAGATTCAACAAAATCCGTAAAATCAATTAACTTTTTTGGGTTTCTTAATCACTACATAGCCTTATTTGTTTACATAATCAGCTTACTTAATTGATATTTTCTTAAAAAATTAAGAAATTATTTATGAAAATAAGTGCACTCAAAGAACTTTGAGTTCAAAGAAGTAACTTGGTTACCTCTCTAAAACAAAAAATTTGCAAAAAATTAGAAAATTTGAATCTAAAAAAGCCTTTGAAACTTACTTGCCTCTAAATAGATTGCTTTGAATCTAACAAGTTCTTAGTATTTGAATTCAAATTAAACTCTGCTGAATCAAATACTCATAACCTATGAGGGAGAAAAGGGGGGAGGACAACTACTATCAAGAGCTTATAATTAAAACCAACAGTGATTGTGTCAACCAACTGTGATAATTTATATTTCTCATCATGCACAACACTGTTAATAAGCATCTCAATATCTGAAACTTAAAGAATAATAATAATGAACATGAAAAAGCCTCAGACCGTTCTGGTTCATAAAATTGTTTCAACCTCTTGTGCAAGATTGTAGAGTTGCATTTCTGTTGAAATCCCAACAGTCATCAACGGCTTCAGTACTAAAGTTACGACTAAATTAGGAAACAGAACTTAGTTTGCACAAAATTTCCACATCAGTATGCCATAATGCAGGTTTCGCATTCCAATTTCAAGAGCTAAAGTTAACATCCACTGCAATAACCTTCAAACTACAGATACGGCTTCATATCAGCATACAGAATTCGCATTCCATATTCCCAAAACCAATAATCACACGAAGAATAAAGATTACACAAGGGATACATTCTCCCACAAAATTGCCATACATATTACTGATATAGAACCCAGACATCCAATCTTTCGACTCCGGAGAACGTCACAAATTCAGTCTGCAACATTTCTGCAAACAGACATCAAAAAGAATTTTACCTCCTCTTTCAGAAGAGAAAAACAAACAAAAAACATTTTAGATATGATCTGAAACAATAGGTTGAAAAGAAGATTCGAATTTCTTATGACTAAATGTTCAGATGTTATCCATTTTACTATTCCAACTCAACAAGCAATAACAAATAAACGGTAGCGTAGCATGATCACAGGCTCACAGCCGTTCGAACAGAAACCAACTACTCTAATTAAGTTGTAAGTTTTTTGGGTTTCTTGATGACCGCATTTTAGGCCTTCTTCGATTAAGATCAAGTAATTAAAGTTTACATATTCAAGTTGTTTGATTGAAAGAAACACATTTGATTGACATTTTCTTACAGTAACATAAGAAGTTAAGATTTTGATTGGGAGCAAGTGAACTCAAATAACTTCAATGTTTAGTCAGACATTTTCTCACTTCAAAGAAGTAATTTGCTTACCTCTCAAAATAAAGAATTTGAAAAATATAGAGAATTTGAATCTATCAAGGCCTTTGCAACTTACTTGTCTCTAAGTAAGTTTCTTTAAACAAAACAAGGCCTTAGTATTGAATTCAAATTAAACTCTGCTGAATCAAGAACCCGTAACCTATGAGGGAGAATAGGGGAGAGGAGAACTACTATCAAGAGCTTATAATTAAAACAAACAGTGCTTGTGTCAGAATACATATAATCAGCACAAATATGCATCAGACAGGGATAACTGTGATAATTTATATTTCTCATCATGCACAACACTGTTAATAAGCATCTCAATATTTGAAAATTATCAAAATTAACTACTATCATATATTTTAATCAAATATTTTTAGTTCACTAAATAGTATCATCAATTAAAATGGTTTAATTACAACAAAAATAAATAATTAATTAAAAATAAAACAATTTTAGTTAATGTTATAATTAAAAATGAGAAGAGAAATGTTATGGACAACAAAAATGGGAAAGCTTAGCATTTACTATTCTAACTCAACAAGCAATAACAAATAAACGGTAGCTTAGCATGGTCACAGCCGTTTGATCATAAAACGGCTACTCTGATTAAGTTGTTATTTACAACCTACACTATCAAGAGATTTAACAAAATCCGAAAAATCAATTGAAGCTTTTTGGGTTTCTTAATCACCGCATCTTAGGCCTCATGCGATTGGAATTAAGTAACTAAAGTTTACATCATCTTGTTTGATTGAAAGAAACATATTTGATTGACATTTTCTTCCAGTAACTTAAGAAGTTACTTAGGCCTTAGGCCTTGTTTGGTTGGGAGTGAGTGAACTCAAATAACTAAATGTTTAGTCAGACATTTTCTCCCAACTTGAGATGAAGTTAAAGAAACTATTTTCACTTCAAAGAAGTAACTTAGTTACCTCTCTAAAATAAAGAATTTGAAAAATATAGAGAATTTGAATCTATCAAGGCCTTTGCAACTTACTTGCCTCTAAGTAGGTTGCTTTGAACAAAACAAGGCCTTAGTATTGAATTCGAATTAAACTCTGCTGAATCAAATACCCATAACCTATGAGGGAGAAAAGGGGGGAAGACAACTACTATCAAGAGCTTATAATTAAAACCAACAGTGGTTGTGTCAGAACACATATAATCAGCACAAATATGCATCAGACAGGGATAACTGTGATAATTTATGTTTCTCATCATGCACAACACTGTTAATAAGCATCTCAATATTTGAAAGTTAAAATATATATATATATATATTTAAATACGAAAAAGCCTCAGACCGTCCTAGTTCATAAAATTGTTTCAGCATCTTGTGCAAGTATGTAGACTTGCATTTCTGTTGAAATCCCAATAGTCATCAATGGCTTCAGTACTGAAATTACGACTAAATGAAGTAACTGAAAAACAAAGGAATAAAAGATTAAACGCGAGGCATCAGATCTTCCTATTAAAAAGTAAGAATCATAATACCCAAATCAAATGACTGAGCATTCAACGATTTGGCGTATGATTCGTCATATGCCTTAATGACAGAAATAGGAGCCCTTTACGGACAAGAAATGACGGCAGTTTTGAACTAGGGTTTTAACACGATGGAGAGCAAAGAGCGGAGGTCTCATTTATAAGGGTGTATAAGGGCCTGATCGCTGTTGAAATTGTTGATCCGACGGCTGGGATTTTTCATTTGCAATGTTATTTTTTTTTCTGAGCCGTACCCATATTCCCTTAAATGGGCTTGACCGGGGCCTCGTCAAGCCCAACTAGACGGATGCTATTTAAACATAATCACTGGGCGGAGCAGGTCGAACTCGGGTTGTATCTCGATCCCAAAGACTATAGCCTAGTTTATTATTAAAGATTCTATAATTAATATCATAATTAAATTAATTTAATTTAGTTAAATTCTCTAATTTTTAAATATAATTTAATTAAGAAGTTTCATTTTGAGTTTTTGAACATTTAGATCATTTTATTTAAATTTTATTTTTAAATTATATTTAAATCATTAATTAAAATTTAAGATTAATTATTAATAAATTTTTAGTTATTTAATTGTCTATATATATATATTAAATTTGAGATGAAATATATCATATACTATTTTTTATAGTACTAATGATTAAACATATTAGGTTTCATATATTAGTAATATACTCTATAATCAATCTGTTAGTTGTAGTTTTATATTGTTATTCATGTATTTTAAGTATTTTTTTTTTGAAGTTAATGTATTTTAAATATTTAAATATAATTTTATAAAAACAGTTATTTATTATTAATTTAATTGAATTTCGAATAAAAATAAAATTTATAGACTATATTATTATATAAATAAAATTATAAAAAATTATAATAAAATTATAATTGTGATATTCCTATTTCATTTAATTAATGTTTTTAAATATTTATAATCGATATTCAAATAATGAATAGAGGACTAATACATATTATATTTTTTCTTTTTAAATGAAATAATTGATAGAGAAGTTGAGATTAATATATATTATGTTTTTTTCGTTTTAAATGAAATAACTGATTTCATATGTTGATATATATAAGATATCTAAACGTACATAGTCTATTTTATGAATAAGTATACTAAATAGACCCGCTTGAAAAAATCATATGAAAAAATAACTTGTATCTATGAGTTGTTTGGTTCATGAGTAACAATTGATATATTAGAAACTGAATAAATGTGTTTATGTAATTGAGGTAGGAATATTCATCTTAAATTAAATTAGAGGATATCCCATTTCTAATATTGATCATTAAATGATTGCGCAAGGTGGAATATAATTAGAAAATTATATTTAAAATTTTATTTAATAGATCAATAGCTAATAAATGAGAATTAGTATGCTTTAATATTACATACACATCAAATGTTAAATAGAGACATTTGTAAAAGAATATTAATTATACTAATAAATTATATACTAAAAAGTTAAATTAAATCATTTTTGATATTTTAAATATTTGAATAATTTTGATATATTGCTAGATAATATTACTGATTTTCAAATTAAATATTTAGTTAATTATATTTGTTACTAATATATTTGAATTTAATGGGTCACATAGATAAATAATTGAATGAAAAAATAAAACAATAAATTAAATTAAATAGTAATTGATTATATATAAATTAACAGTAGAATAAAATTATAATTTAAAAAAATTACGATTTTGATTTAATTAATTAAATAGAAATTTAATTAAAATTATTTAAAATTTTTATAACTTGTTGATTAAAGTTTTAAATTACGATTTTGATTTAATTAATTAAATAAAAATTAATTAAAATTATCTAAAATTTATATGACTAGTTGATTAAAGTTTGAGACCATAACTATAATTTATTTATTTAATTAAATAAATAAATATTGTTATACTCAAACGTATGATTTTATTATAAAAGGTATCTTAGTGGATTGCTGAAAAAATTATTTCGAGAGTTTTCATAATTTGTAGGAAAGATATAGAGTTAGCATTCAAAATATTTTTCCTTCAATATCTTTAAAACAGTTCAATATTTTTTATTATTATTATTTCGTGTGGATATAATTAAAAATTAGATATTTGAATGATTTGTAATTTGTGAAAATGCAATAAAAAAACAATTTCATATTTTGGTACAAGAAAAATAAAATATATTTTATCTCTTTAAATATTATTATTTATTTTATTTAAACGTGATTTATGTTGATAAAAAATTTTAATTTTTTATTTTTTTCGCTGCATTAAATTCAATTGAAATCTAACAAATTCGTATGATATATATCTCATAATTATTATATAAAATTATGTTTTTTATTATCTTAAAATATAAATAAACGAGCTCAATTAATATATGTGATTAATGCTCATATCGATAAAATTAACTCAAACTATATGATTCTTACTTCAAGGAAGTGAGTCGAATTGATTATAGGCATCTCCATCTTAATTCATTAGAAATAGCATTATGGTTTATAATTTGTGTGATTTTCAGATTTTTATTTATTCAATTTGTTCAAAGATTCACATCTATAGTTATAATTGGTTAAACTAACAAGGGTTATGTTTTTTTTTTATCTAATCAACTTGAAATTGATAATTCAATTCCTTTATTTAACTTTGGTTAAAAAAAACAATTTATTTAAATTATAACTGATGATCTGAGATCCAATAGAATAGGGTTTTACCTGGGTTTTTGTATTAGAGAATAAAGCATAAACATTCTGAGGAGGGGACTCCCCTTTTATCCATTTCGTCTTGCTTGCTGGTGACGTGTAAAGGTCTCTCCAGGATTGGGCCACGCGTCTCTGCCATACAGATTCGGGCGTACGAGGGTATCAAGCGCCTGCCCCATGCGTAACGGCCTCTGATTCTCTTTGTGCGTACGTTCAAACGGATCTGCCAGGCTGTCTGGTGAGTATCATTCTGGATACTGGGTCAGGCCGAGAGTTGGGCCAGGGAGTAAAGGGCCTGTTTTGCGCGGACTGAGTCCACCTGGGTGAGGAGGCTTGGTCGAGCCCGGCCTTGGAAGTTGGATGAGCCGGACCTGCTTTTGGTGCCAAGTACGTGGGCCTTTACTTTGTGGGCTTTAGATTGTGGTCGAGGCCCTGGACCGGGATGAAGGAATCCAGCGGTCATCAATTGCCCCTTCACCTTCTCGGTAGTTATTGCTCTGACTGCCGAGGGGGTGAATATCGAGAACCATTATGACAGCGTCTGTTCGCGTACAGATGCCTTCATAACTCCCTTTCATCTTTTTGTCATTCCTCATTTCTTGAATTCTATCTGCCTCTTTCCTTTTCTGGCCTTTCCTTACCTCTCAAATACTCTGCTCTTCTTTACTTTCTTGTCATTATTGCCTGGACGCGCTTCTTTTTCCTTTTCCATGAATATCTGTTAAAGATCCTGACATTGTGGTCTTGGAGTCTAGAGTTACTTTGCGCTAAGACTTCAGATTTCGAGTATATATCAGTGTGGACTCTTCTTCACTTCTAGGCCCTTTGTCGGAGAAAAGGAGTCTTTCCTTCCAGCGAAATTCTCCTGTTTTTTCCGCAAAGGATGTATTTGACGTTTTCTTCACACAGATTAAGGTGAGCCGGAGGCTTCATTGCTTTGCTGCCCCAGGGATTTGCTTTAACCTTGCTTTCTTTATTTTAACAAAAAATTATCCTGACTTCTCTGTTTGGAACTTTTTGCAGTACCCGAGATAAAGATGGATCAGTCCAAAACTCTTGAAAATCTGATATTACCTCGAGGGAGTCTGAATGTTGCTTCTGAGGTCCTTCTAGCAGGGCGGTTGGTGGGTGGAGTCATTCGGCAGGTCGTTGAAACTGTTTTACCCAGGTCGTCTGGCTGGCCTCCCCCTTTGGTTGTTGTTCGGGCTCCAAAGAGGCTATGGGCTGCTGAGAGGTCTGTTTTGACTTTATCTTCCTTCAAGAAGGAAATTTCCCCGATGTCCATGTTGTCCGCTTTTGATATAAATGGAAGTGGCGAAAATGATCAATTTATTACCCCCTCTGGTATGAAGTACCCGTATTATGAAAGGCTGAGATCTGCTGCACTCAGTCAAGCTTTTGGCGATGCCTTCGAATATATGCTCTGTGATCTTCTTGAGGCCGTAACTCGAAGACTTATGTTTTTCTTGCTCGACATCCGGACAACATATAATATCTGAGCTTGTTCGAATGTACCGCGCATCACATTTGGGCAACCGAATGTTTGTCCATAGGGGAACAATGAGAAATGCTTATGGGAATCAACTTGTTCAGTTCTCCTATAACGACGCAGGGTTCTGCCGACCTACTGAGCTCGTTTCCCGTATTCAAGAGTTCCTCTGTGTCGAAGACTAGGATAGTGATAGGTGATAGTGATGTAAACGTAGACGATGTATCTGGTCATGTAAATCCTTTAAGGATAGCTTTTTGTTCTGTAATGTGGGTATTTGTAACGCGCTGTAATGAAACTTTCATTTTTTCGTTCATATCCGATCTGCTCTTTATTATGCATGAGATGAATTTTTTCTTCGTGGTTTTCTCTGATCCTACCTGGAATCTATTTAGCCAGTCTGAGTTCTTAGTTTGCTCTTTCCGAGCTGTACCGACCGACCTGCGAGCTTACTTTCGGTTTACTTTGTCCAAGCGAGACTAATCTGACCTCTGAGCTCTATCTGTGTTCACTGATCCGAGCTCTAAGTTTCCTTAACTTTCGATTTTACTTTTTCCGAGCTGATCTGACTGACCTATGAGCTTTGTTTTTAATCAAAGAGGTTGAGCTTCTGACCCCTAACTTTGTAAGATTCCGAGACGTCTTCATCGCGTCTTTCTGGGCTCCTGGCCTTTGCTTAATGATGATCCTTCTTAGGTGATGGGCTGGTCTGACCTTTATCATGCTTCCTCTTGTTTGTCTCCTTGGGCTTTTCTATGACGTATTCTTTTTCCTTGGTTTTTACTGCCTGAGCGGTGATGATGTGCATTTTGCGCGTCAGGTTGTCCTGAGGGAGAGATTCGACTGGAGCTCGGTTTTGAGGTTTTGACAACTTGTTTGTCTTATGCGAATAGCGTGCGGGCCTTCAGCTGGTGGGCCATTGTCGTGGGCCTAGCCCTTTGTAGAGGTGGAGAAGCCCAGCGGTCATCTCCATGCCCCTTTACCTTCTCGCTGGTTACTATCTAACCGTTGAGAGGGTAAACTTCGAGAGCAATTAATGATCGCGCTGCTCCAAGACAAAACTGCTCAGAACAACGTTTCATCTCATTATTGCCTTTCCCTTCGAATTCTCCCTGTCTTCTGAAGAAACTCGCTCTCTTCTGCTCTCTGTTTTCCTGCAACTTCTTCTGCTTTTTTCATCCTATTGCATTTTCAGGTACGCTTTTGTTCTTCCATGGAAGGTCCAAAGCTCCCCGATGTCGTTAATCTTAGGTCGCATATTACTTCTTCCAACATAACTAAGCACATTTCCCAGAGGCTCTTAGATACTCCTCTGTATCTTATTCGAGCACCTTTTCAAAATGAAAGGATAGTCCTTCCTAACCCTCCTCCTCCTGGTTTGACGGATCCCCAAAGGGGTCGTTGTATAGTGTTCTTTCTCAAACAGAGGGATTTTGGTCTACCGTTTCCTTTTACCCCTTTCTTTATTGAGGTTTTCAAGTACTTTGGGGTAACCCCTCGAATGTTATCCCCAAATTCGATTTTGTTTCTGTCCTGTTTTGAGTCTATCTACCTGAGTTGGGGTTTTATCCCCACAGCGTGTCTGTTTGTCACTTTTTTCCGTCTGGTTAGGGCGGTTCAGAATTTTTATTACTTTTCCCCCCGTAGTGGGTTGTCTCTTTTCACGGGCTACAAGGATTCCATAAAGGGATGGGTAGAGAATTTCCTTGTGGCGGAGCTGAAATTAGAGTCCGCCCGATTGTGGGATGTGGATCTAAGTTGGGAGGAGGTCCATCCGGGTTGCAACGAGCTGCCCCAATTGAGCCTTATTGAGCAGGTGGGGTTGCTTCAACTGACATCGAGAAGTGTATGTTTGTGTCCAATCTTAGGGATATCCGGGACACGGGTATATTGCTTTGTCTAGTGATTCTGTTTCTTCTTTGCTCATGATATCAGAAAGTATGCTGACTCTTTATAATTTCGTGTTTTTTGCAGCTTCTGAGGTTAAAATGGATGAAATCAGGTTCCCCAAGAACTTTGTCCTATCTCGGGATAATATGCACGCCGTTTTCGACGCTTTTTCGGCTGGGCGTTCGGTGTCTGAGGCTGCTGCGGAGGTGGTTCAAGCTGTTTCCTCCAAAAAGGTCAGCCGACCTCCTACCAAAGCTTCTTCTCGAGCTTCTAAACCAAGCTCTCGCAGCGCCAAATCATGTCGGCCATCTAGCCGTGGTGGGTCGAGCTCAACTAGTAAGCCCGCTGAAGGGTCTAAATCTACTCCAGCTTCCTCGGAGGGCGCGAGGGAAACCTCCCTAGCCATTGTGGAGCAGACCCAAGTCATTGAACAAGTGGAGTCGGGTCTTGTCCATTCTCCTGAAGGGGTGTCAGGGGGAAAATCTAAGTCCCCCGTTACTGAAGACAAGGAGGCCTCTGGGACAGGGATGGAGATCATCCTCATAGAGGACCAAGTCCCAGATGTTCCTATCCAAAATGCCCCTGCCTCTGTGGGGACTGGGCCTGAGGATTCTGAAGGCATTCCACTAAAGACCGGGGATAAGCGCCCAGCTCCTTCCGGAACATCTTCCCCATCTCCTGCTCGGAAGAAATCCAGGGCTGCCACAGGATCTTCTCCAGCTCTTCCTCCCATTGGGAAGGGGAAAGGTGTTCTTGCTACGCCTTTGTTGTCTTCTTCTGACAATGTTCTAAACGCGTCGGACATTACCTCTGGGTCTCCGGCCAGTGCTGTTGCCGAACTTCTTAGAGAGTGAATGTTCGGTGGAATTACCGAGGCCTCTGATTCGCGTCTTCTTGCCCTGACTGGTCTCTTAGCCAGTTTTACCAAGGAACAAGCGTCCTTTCGGTCTCGCTCTCGGGAGGAGCTCGGATCGACAATTAGGGAGATGCTTCTGATGGTAAATTACTTTTCCACTTCTCTTTTAGTTTGCTTTATTTCTTCCTCTTGACGATTGTTATTCCGTGCTAGGTGACGGGCCTCTTTATGGAGGTGGATGCTCGTGATTACTCCTTTCGGGAGTCTGTAGATCGTCGGATTGAAGAGGCACGTCTGGATGAAAACTTGTCTGCAACTAGTGACGCCAGGGGTAACCTTGCAGCGGCTCGGGAGCATACCCAGTCCCTCCAGGTAGAGTTGCACTCTGCGCTGGAGGTCATTAAAAAGGCTGAGGAGAAGGCGGCTGAGACAGCAGAGCACACCAAGTCTTTAGAAGCAGAGCTGTCTCATACTCGCAAAGTGCTCAAGGAGTCTGATGAGAGAGCAGCTGCCGTGGAGGCTCATTGTGCAGAAGTTTTAAAGCAGATGTCCTCTATGACGGGGGCCCTTCGAGAGAGAGATGAGGCTGTGAGCCAGAGAACTGAAGTCCAGCGTCAATATGAGGCCTTAAAGGCTGATTCTGAAGGACTGCAGGTTCACCTGAAGGAGGTGAAAGCTCAGAAGGAAGGGGCCCTAGCTCGGGTGAAGGTCCTTGAGCAGGAGTTGAGTACGAGCTCTGATCGTATCAGGGACCTGGCTTCGTCGGCTGAAGAGTTCAACCTTCGCCACCAACAGCTGAACCATGAAGTCAGGACCTTGGAACGTAAGTGTTCAGCCCTGCTCAAGGTAGTAAAACATGTTGAAGACAGGGCTCAGCTGGAGCGCGAGCAATGTATAGCGGAGTACCAGGAGTCTGATGAACTGAAGAGGAAAATCGAGCAGGCTTGTGAGGTTCACCTTCAGGACTACAAGGATTCTTCTGAATTGAAGGCGTTTGTAGCTGAGGCTTGTGAAGCACATCTTGATGAATATAAAGCTTCTGCTGAGATGGGGTCGGCTATTTTTAAGAAAGCCTTCCGTATGTACGTAACTGGTTACAATCGCGGTTTAAGGGAAGCTAGACACGCTCCTGATATTCCTTTGGAAAAGCTTCGTAAGCCCGAATTGGACTCGGATGGCGAGCAGGTGTTATATGGGGAAGATGACTTCCCTATGCCCAGAGGAGATTATCGCGTCGTAGGCCGGCCATCTACGTCTTCTTCGGAAGAATCCGAGCCAGAGTGGGAGGACGAGGAAGTCCTTGGGTCAGAGGGAGATGACCCTAATGCTGAGAAGGAGGACCCCCACCTAGGGTCAGAGAATGCCCCCGTTGTTAATGTTGAGAGGCCTGATCCAAAGGAGGCCGTGCTTCCTCCAGATGTAGTTGTAAATACAGATAGTGTAGGCGAGGATGTTCTTACAGATGTGAGTCCTTTAAGGACTATTTTTCCTTCTACTTCGTCCGAAAAATAGATTGTAACAGCTATTTTAATGAAACTTTGATTCCTTTTTCCTTGAACTATTCTTGTTCTTCATATTTGTCTCTGCTTTTCGTACTTGTAATATTTACACTACGTATTCTCATTCATAAGCTTTTTCAGTCTTAAGTTGTGAGCTCAGTTCTTAGCTAATTGTCTGAGAGATCAAGTCTCATATTTTTTTAATAGCGACTAAAATGTCTGTTTTCTTGTTTTTAACCCTTTCTTCTTGGTTGTGACTTCGGATGTCTGTTCCAAACAAACTGATTTGGGCTTTGAGTATAGCCTTTTTACCTTCATTTATCTTCCTGCTGGTTTCTTCGTTTATGAGCCTTTTTATAGAGGGAGCTCGGCTTTTCGCTCGGCCTTTATACTTCGAGCGTTAGGGTTCAGGACTATCCGAACTGGGGGCTTGGCCTTTTCTTCCTACCCAGGCTTTAAGTATTAGCAGTCATTTCGAGGTCGGTGTTTTTTAGTTGTTATGCCCCGAGCCTTTTCAAGAGGTCGGAACCTGATTTTTGCTTGATAGCTTTGAGTCCTTCTTTTTTGTGAAGTTGGAACAGTATTTTTATAAGTTGTCCCTGCATATGATATGAGAAGTTTGTACTTCGGGAGGTTTTTGAGACCTTCACCGACCGTTCTTGTTTTGTTTTTCCGGGAGTTCTTAGGGGATCCCGGTTTTCATGCTCTGGGAGGTCCTTTAAGGTCCTCACTGGCCATTTTTTTTCTGGGGTGACCTCGGGGCCCCGCCGGCTGCCTTTTGCTTCAGGAGATCTTACGGGATCCTGATCTTTTTTTGTTCCGGGGTGACCTCGGGGCCCCGCCGGCTGCTTTTTGCTTCAGGAGATCTTACGGGATCCTGATCTTTTTTTTTTTTTTTGTTCCGGGGTGACCTCGGGATCCCGCCGGTTGCTTTTGCGCCAGGAGATCTTACGGGATCCTGGTTATTTTTGTTTCGGGGTGACCTCGGGGCCCCGCCGGTTGCTTTTGCGCCAGGAGATCTTACGGGATCCTGGTTATTTTTGTTCCGGGGTGACCTCGGGGCCCCGCCGGTTGTTTTTGCGCCAGGAGATCTTACGGGATCCTGGTTATTTTTGTTCCGGGGTGACCTCGGGGCCCCGCCGGTTGCTTTTGCGCCAGGAGATCTTACGGGATCCTGGTTATTTTTGTTCCAGGGTGACCTCGGGGCCCCGCCGGTTGCTTTTGCGTCAGGAGATCTTACGGGATCCTAGTCTTTTTTGTACCTTCTTGAGGTTTTGCACAATATTCAGGCACATTGGCCTTACTGTCGCTTCGTCATCTCAGCTGGTTTTGTGTCTAACTGAGGTCTTGTTTTTCAAGGGGTCTCTCTGAGCCCTATTCGTTCTTTTTCACTGAGGAGTATTATTCACAAAGATAATCTCATTGTATAAACAATTTTATTCACTCACGTGTGTTAGAATACAATGTTTTTCTTTACAAATATATTAAGGGAAATACCTCTTTAAGTGCTGGATGTTCCAAGCGTGGGGCTCAGGGTTTCCTTGCATATCTTCGATCCGGTATACCCCTGGCTTGACCACTTTTGTTACCCTGAATGGACCTTCCCAGGTCGGTGCTAACTTGCCCGCGGCCGCTCTTTTTCCTGTAGCTTCTAGGTTTCTTAAGGCCAGGTCTCCCACTTTCAAGCTTCTCTCTCTAACCTTTTGGTTGTAATATCGTGCTGCCCGTTGTTGATAAGCAGCAGTTCGGATTTGGGCTTCTTCCCTAACTTCTTCAAGAGCATCTAGGTTGCTTCTTAACTTGTCCCCATTAGTGTCTTCACTAACGAATTGGACTCGGTGAGTGGGAATCTGCAACTCAACTGGGACTACGGCCTCCGTGCCATAAGCGAGTGCAAAGGGTGTTTCTTTAGTGGGTGCTCTGGGAGTGGTTCGGAGTGCCCACAGGATACTGTTGAGTTCTTCGGCCCAATTCTCCTTTGCGCCATCTAGCCGTTTCTTTTACCCTTGGAGAATAGCTCTGTTAGTGACTTATGTTTGGCCATTAGTTTGAGGATGGGCCACAGAGGAGAATTTGTGCCATATGCTCATGTTCGTCGTGAAGGCTCTGAAGGTACTGCAGTCAAATTGTCTGCCATTGTCTGAGATAAGCACTCTAGGTATGCCGAATCTACAGATGATATGCGCCCACACGAAATCTATCATCTTGCGAGCTGTGATTGTGGCTATCGCTTCTGCCTCTGGCCATTTTGAAAAGTATTCTACAGCCACCACTACGAATTTCCTTTGCCCCGTAGTCTTGGGGAACGGCCCCAGGATATCGATTCCCCACTGTGAGAAAGGCCATGGACTGGATATGCTTGCTTGAGGAGTGGCAGGAGTTCTGATGGCATTAGCAAATCTCTTACATACGTCGCACTTCCGGACAAACTCTTCTGCTTCTTTTTTAACAGTGGGCCAGTAGTATCCTTGCCTGAATACTTTGTTGGCCAATGTTCCTGCTCCCTCGTGGGCTCCACATAGGCCTCTATGTATCTCTTCCATTACCTTTGTAGCCTCTTCCGGGCTCACACATTGGAGCCATGGACTGGATTTTCCTTTTCTGTATAAGGTCCCCCTTATTGCTTGGTAGTTAGCGGCACGAGCTGCTATCTTTCTGGCTTCATCTTTATCTTCGGGGAGCTCGCCCTTTTCCAAGTATCTCAGGTATGGGGTCATCCAAGTTGGGCTTTGTTCTACCTGCAATATCGTGTTAGCTTTATTAAAAGCAGGTGTATGGACCTGTTGTATGTACACTTCATCGGGAAGCTGTTTCAGTTCTTCTTTGGATAATCGGCTGAGTAGATCTGCTTCCTCATTTTCCTCTCGGGGTATTCTTTGAAACCTGATGGTTACTCCTCGACCCATGAGCTCGGCTTCCAAAATTTTTACTTTATCAAGGTAGTTCTGCATGATGGGGTCTCTAGCCTGATATACTCCCGTCACCTGGTTGATCACTAGCTGAGAGTCGCTATTTACCTCGAGGTCGGTTACCTCTACCTCCAAAGCTACCAACATTCCATTCACCAAGGCTTCATATTCTACTACATTATTCGAGGCCTTGAACTCTAGACGTAGGGCGTAACACACCTTAAACTCCTCTGGCCCCTTAAGCATTATTCCGGCACCATTGCCCTCAGTGCTTGATGCTCCGTCTACATACAGCTTCTAGTTAAATTCTGGATGAGGCACCCCTTCACACTGCTGTCTTGCTATCCCCGAGGATGATCCTCCCCACTCCTCGTTGAATGAGCACTCTGCTATGAAGTCAGCCAAAGCTTGAGATTTTATAGCTGTCCTGGGTTGATATTCTAGACAGTAAGGGTTGATCTCTACGGACCAAGCCAACATCCGACCTGAAGTTTCCGGCCTGCGTAGAATCTTCTTTAAGGGTTGGTCTGTCATCACAACTTCTTGGTGGCCCTCCAAGTAAACCTTGAATTTCCGAACTGCTAGCAATAGGGCGTAAGCCATTTTTTCAATGTTTGAGTATCTGACCTCGGTATCTCTGAGTACTTTGCTGACGTAAAAGACGGGTTTCTGCTCCCCCTCTTCCACCCTCACTAATACTGCGCTGACTGCTTGTTCTGAGGCCGCCAAGTATATCAGAAGTTCCTCTCCTTTTACAGGGCTGCTGAGTACATGGGGCGAGCTAAGATATTTCTTAAGCTCTGCGAAGGCTTTTTTGCAGTCTTCCGTCCACTCGAAGTTTGATACTTTTCTCAACTTTTGGAAGAACGGCAAGCATTTTTCTGCCGATCTTGACATGAATCGGTTGAGCGCCACTACTCTCCCAGTTAGTCTCTGGACGTCCCTTACACAGGTCGGCTCTGGCATATTCAATATGGCTTCCACCTCCTCCGGATTAGGCTCGATGCCTTTTCCGCTTACCATGAATCCCAGGAATTTTCCTCCTCGAATAAAGAAAGCACACTTTGCCGGGTTCAACTTCATTCTGTACTGGTTTAATACCCCGAATACTTCCCTCAAGTCTGCCATGTGCTGCTGGAAGTTTGGGCTTTTGACCACCATATCATCTACATAAACTTCTACATTCCTGCCAATCTGATTTTTGAAGATTTTATTCATCAGTCTTTGGTACGTTGCCCCGGCATTCCTCAATCCGAATGGCATAGCTCTGTAGCAATAAGTCCCATCTTCAGTTATAAACGAGGTCTTTTCCTCATCCGACCTTTCCATTGGGATTTGATGATAACCAGACATAGCATCCAAAGAAGACATATAATCAAAACCGGCCGTAGAGTCGACCATTTTATTAATATCAGGCAGTGGATAACAATCTTTAGGGCAGGCCTTATTTAGGTCAGTAAAATCTATGCACATCCTATATTTGCCATTGGCTTTTTTGACTAATACAGGATTTGCTAACCATTGTGGGTACATAACCTCCCTAATGAAGCCTGCCTCCTCAAGTTTCTGCACCTCTTCCCTGGTGGCCTGCTGCTTTTCACTTCCTACCACTCTCTTCTTCTGTTTTACTGGCTTGGCCTCGGGGAGTACATTCAGCTTGTGTGTCATTACCATGGGGTCAATTCCAGGCATGTCGGAGGGCTTCCAGGCGAAACTAGACGCATGACCTCGGATCAGGGCCATGACTTCAGCTTTCTGTTCTTTAGTGAGGCCGGCATTGAGACTAAAGACCTTTTCTATCTCTGCTTCTGATAAAGGGAAGGTCTCCAGCTCCCCCACCGGTTCTGTCCTGACCTTTGTTTTTTCATCTCGAACCTCTAGGACTTCCGAGTCAAGAGCTTCTCCAGTGGAGCTCGGTTCTGCTACTGTGGCCAAGTATACTGCTCTTGCCTCTTCCTGGCTGCCCCGGACTATTCCCACTCCTTCTTCTGTTGGAAATTTGAGCGCCAAATACCTGATACTGGTGACAGCTTCGAAATTGAACAGCGCAGGCCTCCCCAAGATCACATTATAGCTTAACGGAAGTTTGACTACTAAAAATACCTCGTGGTGAGTACGAGTTCTGGGTGCTTCAACCAAGGTGAGAGCCAGCTTCACCTTTCCTTCTACGACCACCGGTACTCCTCCGATCCCCTTGATTGGTGCTTGGTCTCGGACCAACTGTTCTTCCGAAATTCCCATCTGCTGAAAAACCCGGTATGGTAGCAAGTTGACTTTGCTCCCATCATCCACTAAGACCTTCTTTACTCGATAATTGTGAATGACGGCTTCTATGACGAGCGCGTCATCATGGGGCATCTGAATACCTTGAGCATCTTCTGAAGAGAAGGTGATTGTCATGGGAGAGTGGTCAACGATCTGCATGACCTCGGTGCTGCTGGTCTCTCCCTCCCGATTTCTCTTCTTCCCTCGGCGGCCCATCCGTCCTCCCGTTCCTCCAACAATCATGTTGATGGTCCCACTGGATCCATCGTTCACTGGTCCCGCTCCTGTTCTCCTCGACGCCTAAACCGCCGGGCTGGATTGAGGCCTTTGTCCCTCTGATTTCTTTACAAAATTCTTTAGGTGCCCCCTCTTTATCAACCTCTCGATCTCTGCTATCAACTGGAAGCAGTTGTTGGTATTGTGGCCATGCGTCCGATGATATTGACAGTATTTGTCAGGATTCCGATGATCTGCTTCCGACTTCATAGGTTTGGGCCACTGGAGAAAATCCTTATCCTGGACAGCCATGAGCACCTCGGCTCTGGACGCATTTAATGGAGTCGGCTTTTCTGGGACCCAAGGGGGAGGCATCCTTGGCTCAAGGGCCCTTGGAGGGGGAGGCCTTTGATCCCTTCGCTCCCAGGCCTGCTTGTATGGCTCGGGCCTCTTGCCGTGTTTCTTTTCATGTTTCTCCGGCCTCCTTTCCTCTGAGGCTTTTTCTTTTCCTGCCATCCTTTTGGCAAATCGGCTCGTTACTAAGGCGTCATCCTGCCTTATATACTTCTCCGCTCTCTGCATCAGCTCGGCCAGGGATGTGGGAGGCTTCCTGCTCAAGGAACCGAAGAACTCGGCAGAGGTCGTTCCCTTTTGCATTGCCTCTACCGCCCTTCCTTCATCAAGATCGGGAATCTGCAAGGCCTCCGTATTGAAACGAGCGACATACTCTCTGAGTGATTCACCCTCTCTCTGCCTTACTGTCTCCAAGTAGCTCGTCTTCCTCTCCGCTGGCACTCCGGCTATGAATCGACTGATGAAGCGAATGGCTAGGTCTCCGAAACTCCTTATACTTCCGGCCTCAAGGCTGTTGAACCACGCCCGCGCTGGTCCCGAGAGCGTCGTTGGGAATACTTTACACATTAAGGCATCAGATAGAGTTTGCAACTCCATGAAGGTCTTATAGTTCATGACGTGCTCCCTTGGGTTACCAGTTCCATCATAAGCCGCCATTGATGGCATCATAAACTTCTTAGGGACAGTCTCTTGCTGCACCCACTTGGAGAAAGGGGAAGAAGTAGACAAAGAGGTTTGGCTTTGGTCTTTCTTACCTAACTCAGCGAGGAGCTGTTATCTCAGTTTCTTCAACTTTTGGTCCACCTTCTCGTCTTCTGGGCTAAGTTTTTTCTCCAGGTGGTACTCCTCCTCCTCTGCTTCAGTTCCCGTCCACCCGGTTATTTCGGCGGAATAGTTATCCACCTCCTCATTTTCTATCATCTCTCTCGCCCTTCTCCCATGGATTCGGGCCTCCGGTCCTTCCTCTTCGCTAGCTCTTCTCCCTCTTTCTTCAGTATCGCGGCTGCTGGTTTGAAGACGGTCAGGTGCAGGTCGGTGGTCATTGGTCTGAGGTTCCTCTACAACTGGGAGTGTATTTGCTGGGGTGTTGAGGCCTCTCTGTTGCATGATCTGCCCCAACCAGTGGGCTGTGTTCTGTTACTGGAAAGCCATGTTATGAAGATCTTGGTTAGACAAGGTGACAACGGGGGTATTCCCTGCCAAACTTGGCGAGGGATTAAGAGGAACAGGTGTTTGGTTGTTTAATGCCGTAGGACTAGAAAAGGAGAATTGTTGCCCCTCTTGGGCAGTGCTTAGGTCATTTGGGACATTAAGGTTACTTTCTTGGTGATTAGTCATCGTGGATCTCAGTGGGTTTCTTTAAGAGTGAAAACTCCGGTGATGAAAAGATCTCCGTCGTTTCCCACAGACGGCGCCAATTGATGATCTGAGATCCAATAGAATAGGGTTTTACAAGGGTTTTTGTATTAGAGAATAAAGCATAAACATTCTGAGGAGGGGACTCCCCTTTTATCCATTTCGTCTTGCTTGCTGGTGACGTGTAAAGGTCTCTCCAGGATTGGGCCACGCGTCTCTGCCATACAGATTCGGGCGTACGAGGGTATCAAGCGCCTGCCCCATGCGTAACGGCCTCTGATTCTCTTTGTGCGTACGTTCGAACGGATATGCCAGGCTGTCTGGTGAGTATCATTCTGGATACTAGGTCGGGCCGAGAGTTGAGCCAGGGAGTAAAGGGCCTGTTTTGCGCGGACTGAGTCCATCTGGGTGAGGAGGCTTGGTCGAGCCCGGTCTTGGAAGTTGGATGAGCCGGACCTGCTTTGGGTGCCAAGTACGTGGGCCTTTACTTTGTGGGCTTTAGATTGTGGTCGAGGCCCTGGACCAGGATGAAGGAATCCAGTGGTCATCAAAAACAAAAAAACAAATTACTTTTAGCCCACATTGTATATCAAATTTAATTATTATGTATGTATAATTTAAAATGTAAATGATTTAGTCATTTAATTTTATAATAGCCCATATTATAGGTTTTTCCATAAAAAAATACTGTTAGAGCATAAAATGCTGCTATTGCTAACACTCCAATCATGGGTATCAATTCCTCTTGAGAAACAAGCTTAAACACGTATTAATTATTACAAACCTTTTTAATAATTTCAAAATAATTCACATCTAATTCAATGGATAACAAATACATAAACCAATTAATGGATAATCACTTCAAAATGCGAATCATGATCATAAATAATAACAAAAAATAATATATCAACGTAAAAAAATAAAAATAAAATTCTCTTATAAATGAAATATAGAAACTAAATTATAAATTTTTAAAAATAATCATAACATACACCATAAACTAAAACTCACATTTATTCTCTTATGTTAATATTTACTTTTATTTGTTATTGATAAGAAATATTATACACTTGTTTTATTAATACGTCTACACTAATCAAATTCTATTCACAGCTTCAAAAAATTATGAAAAATTCAAATTATGCACCGCAGATCCTCGTATGCCAGCTTTATAATATCCTAAATTCTGAATTTTGTAAAATTAATAAAATTCAAAGAAGACAATTTAATTCGAAAAAAAAAACCAGCTATAAGTTAAGAATAGCAATGTAAATTATTTAAAAAAAATGTAAGATAATAAAATTAAAAAGAAAAGCCACAAACAAAAGGACTGAAATGAAACTCTCTGCTCTCTCTCTCTCTCTCTCCACTTTATATTTCATTTATTAAGTATAAAGTAGATAGCTGGTCTTTGAAAAACCCAAATAATCCCTTTTTATCCTTTCCTCATTTCTCCTGCTTCCATTTTGGATTAGGGTTTCGCTAAGCTCTCACTTTCACTTCGATGCTTAAACCCTAGTCTTTCCGATCCCTCCCCGACTAGCCGTTAGCTCCATTTCCCGCCACATTTCTATATCATCCCAGCCGTTGATTTGCCTATATTTCAAATACTAGCCGTTAGATCTGTCACTTTTGGTACTCTTTGTTCCTTACAGACCTGGGAGTTGACCGGAAATGTCGGCGGCTGAAACAGGGAAGAAGGAGGTAGTGGAGAAGGGAGGGGAGCTCTTATTTTGTGGCGCCACTTGTTGGGATATCATTGGTCGCAAGAAAGGTTCCCAGGACGGCAACTTGGTTTCTCCTACTCGGCTCCGTCCGCTCGTCGGCGTCGACATTCGCTTTGTTGCCTCTGGTTGTGGTAAGTTTCACTTGCTCGTTACTTTTTATTTATATACATGCGGTTAATTGTCTATATATTCATTATTAAACAAAATGAGCAAGTTCGTGACCTTCACTGCATGCAGTCGTTAAGTTCTTTGGTTTGTTTGGGTATTTTTGTAAACACTCGTTCAAATATGATGTTGGCCGTGTTCTGATTGGTCACACAAACATTTGCATGGATTGTTGAACAATGTTTTGATTGTCATTATGTAATACTTTGATGCAGTGTCCTGTCATTGTGTGGCCCTGGATGTGCAAGGCCGTTGCTATACATGGGGGCGCAATGAGGCATGGCTCAACTCAGTTTTAAAGTTGTTTTACATATTTTGTTTCTGTTATCTGTCAATGTCAACTCACGGGGAATTGCATGTCTGCGCAGAAGGGGCAACTTGGCCATGGAGACACAATTCAGCGTGATAGGCCTACCATTGTTTCTGAACTTTCCAAGTGAGTTGTTGCTTGAAAATGTTGCAAAAGGGTATATACATATACATACATATATATATACACATATAATATGTAATCTCACCTGTGTGCTTTTCCAGAGTGCGTTTGTTCTCTATCCTAATGTTTATAATGTCTTTTAATACTAATGAAAACGAACTTGCATTGTAAAGAGAAAATAAAGTAGAGATTAGATGTCCCAATGATAAAACTGTGAAATAGAGATTCTAGATCACATTGGTATTGGCAGACAGAAGATGATTCTTGGCATTGGAATGTTGGAGCTGGATATAGCTGATCATATGAAATATTACTATTTATCTATTAAATACATATGAAGTTTTTGGATAGAGACAATGAAGGGATTCTAGGTTACTAGTTGCAACTCAATATTCAGCCATTTTTTTTTGTGTGTGAACTTGGAGTTTAAAAGTGTGAGATAACACCAGGAAAATATGACTTGGATTCTTGTTTAGTAAGCCCACACCCTCCCTTTTTCTCCTTTCCTTGTAAAGAGCAAGGGGGCCTGCTAGTTGTTTGAGAATTGGAGTGTCCGCTGTTCAACTTTTATGTCTTCTAAGTTACCTTTTCAGTATTCATAGTTTTGCTTTCTGTGGATATCATTATTGATATATATCTCGTGGTTGACATCTAAGGCTCTTTTGGTTGTTCTGAAGGTATAAAATTATTAGTGCCGGATCAGGGAGAAGCCACACAGTAGTGGTCACAGAAGAGGGTCAGTCCCTGGCATTTGGTTGGAATAAACATGGACAGCTGGGTTCTGGTTCAGTAAAAAATGGTAAATTATTTTTTGAATAAATTCATTCCATGAGCTATCCTTTTTCATCAAATTGTAATTTTTCTATAAACGTGCTTTCTTTTTTTAATGTCATAGTAGGAATTTGAAATATAGTTTCTTCGATTGGTGGTGTTAATTTTTCAAATTGAGCAGCGAAAAACCTTTATGCATATTCAGTTTAGTCTCATCTATAGATGTTAATTAATCTAGTGTGTTTCTGTATTTCACTACGAAAATGTTTAATCCTATATTTCAACCTTCTGGATCATACTTTTGCTCTACTGCTTTATAGAAATCGAGTCATCTCCTGTCCGCTGTCTTGTGACCAATGCCAAGAAGACTGCTTGTGGAGCTGATTTTACTGTCTGGTTATCATCTGTTGAAGGAGCTTCTATACTGTATGGTTTGTGGATCATTTTAGTTCTGTTTCTTAGTCTCCAACTAATGAATTTATGGCATATGATTCTCTTCGCTTCCTGACTTGCAAAATATTTTCTTTCTGGTTTGTAGAACTGCAGGCCTTCCACAGTATGGTCAGCTTGGACACGGAACAGACAATGAGGTGTTTTGATAGGTCTTTTACCTTATGGTTTTATAAGGAAATCAATCTCAATTCATCAATTTGTGGAGAACTTTCACTAAATTTTGATATTATACGTTGATAAACCCAAGAATTACCTGAAGTTATAGCCACAGTCGCATGGCTCCTTGCCTTAGTGTATGCTGTGATTTGGAATTAGGAAGAAAATGAAATAAACTAGAAATGGGGTTTTATTAAGGTTCATATGCAGGCCTCTAAATTATTTTGTTTCAACAGAATAGAATCAAATTTTTACTCTGGACCTATTCATGTAACACTATGCTAAACCTGAATCTTAAGTAGTAGATGTTTTGCTGTCCACAACCGTAAGTCTGTTTTTGTTATAGTTGGCTTCGCTGGGTCATAGGTAAATGAATTTCACTTAATGGCGGTATTGCTATGTCCAGGGAATAAATATGATATGAGGAATTTTGGTTTGTTTGTTATTGCTTGTTCTTGCAGTATAATACTAAAGATAGCTCAGTTAGGCTTGCATATGAAGCCCAGCCACGGCCTAGAGCAATCGCTTCTCTTGCTGGGGAAACTATTGTAAAAGTTGCGTGTGGAAGTAACCATACAGGTTATTAACTATAGATTCTCTCTTTGTTTCTCTTTTTACACACACACACAGAGCTCCCCTTAGCCTACGGGCTTGTGCTTGTTGCAGTTGTATGTTGATTACTAATTTGTTATAGGCATGCAGTGGCGGTGGATTCAAATGGCTATGTTTACACGTAAGTTTCTAGTAGAAATAACCCTTTTTTTTCTCACATGCATCAAATAGGTATAGAACTATAATAATTGACACTTGTTTATTGTGTGCATGTTTTAGGTGGGGCTTTGGTGGTTATGGAAGGTTTGATCCTGCTTTTTTATGTTGCCTTTAGGAGGACATGACTAAATCACTTAGAGCATTGGATAAGCATTAAAGGATTTAGAATCTTTTGCTGGGTCCCCTATGATTATTTGCTTTCTGATTGACCATGCCTGCAATTTTCTGATTGCTGATTCATAGGCTGGGACATAGAGAACAAAAGGATGAATGGGTTCCTCGACGTGTGGAAGTCTTTTCAAAGCATAATGTTCTGCCTCCTGATGCAGTAATTTCTGCTGGTTCTGTAAATTCTGCATGTACTGCAGGTATTATATGTGGTCAATTGTCTGTTTCATTGATCTTGTGCTGGTAAAAACATTTTATTTCTTTGTAAATTACTTCTTTCCTTAAGGTAGTTGATAATTTGTAATGGGTCATAGGACAGTAAATTTGATTTTAGAGAATTGGTTCTTTGTGTTGTGTGTCTTTGTCCTGTATATATCAGTAGTCATCTGTTCATTGTTATTGTGCATAAGCCTGAGAATTCAAGGAAATTTATAGGATCAGCATTTAGAAATTGGCTACATGGGGCCTTTTTGCCTTTGCTACTGAAGGTTGCATGAACACTTGCCTCATCTCTTAGTGCCTTGAGGCTTATTTTTATGTTATGCAACTTTTCAATTGAAGAAATTCATAGGGCGGCTGAAATCACATGTTTGTATGGTTATTATGTGACTTCTCTTTCCAGCATCTTTCCTTTTTAATTTTGGTTCTTTTCTGTACTTTCCTCTTTCTCACTTCTCAATTGTTACCCAAGACTTGTGCTGACATTATTTTTATTTTTTTAAAAAAGACTTGCTCATTTTTCTTTCATCTTATGCTGGTTTTGAAGTTTTCTAATCTCTTTTGGACACATTAAGTGAATGCATATTACTCACATGCACAGATACAGGCACACTATATACACACACTGGTGAATTTATTGGAAACTTTCATTAAATCACCAGGTATTTAGTCCTTTCTCATGAAGTCATGTGTCCAATTGTTAGTAGACCTCATCTCTGTCATCGGAACCTAGATATCAAAGCACAAATGGATCTTTGGGGCCTATGTGTAAAGTGCAAGTGCACACCTGAATAAGGTGAGATGCAAAAATAAATAAATAAATAAAGTCAAGTGATCGTAGATTAGCTCAATTTAAACGAACTATCAAAATTATCAATAACATTAATAAGCATAGGAAAAAACATTAACTAGTTATTCAATCCAAAGAAGATAAACTAAACTATTATAGATATCTTAAAAACTCTAATTTTAACTATTAAATAAATGATAAATCTAAGTTATTTACTAAATCTTAATTCAGCTACTAATGAACTTGATTTTTTTTCCCGTTAGGTTTGTTAATGTCTCTTTTCTATATATATATATATATATATATATATATATATATATGTATAAAATAGACAGAGTGAGAGAGCATGGAAGTGGAGAATAATTATTCATAGGTGCACTCAAGACAAATTAAAGGAAAAAAGGCGGACTGCTGCAACCCAAGTGTGTGGGGTGAAGATGGGGAGAGGGAGAGCACCTGCTTCAATTTTGAAGCCCAGAGGCAGCAGTAGCTGATGACAGTGCTCTCTTCTAAATCTTTTTTCCCCCACTTTCCCCATCACCATCAGCTGTCTCCAAAGGAAAAGGGTAAAAGGGATAAAAAAAAAGATTTAGAGGAGAACAGATGAGATTAGGTCAAAATTGAGAAAGAAAAGAGGGAAAAAACACTGCATACCTGGTACATAACTGAGGCTGTGAGGCATGCCTTGGTGTACCTCAGATGTTGCCCTCCTTTTGCCTTCAGAGGTCCTGAGGCATGTGCCTCATATATGCGTTTTCCAACACTGATCAAAAGACTATATTGAGTCTGTAGTCTGTACTTTATAGGGTTGCATGTTTTTCATATGGAATAACCTTTAAATGTGTGCAAACGCATAATACCATGTGGTATTGATTTTTATTATGCACTTGGCTTTCCAATTCTGTTTTCCTGACAGCCTGTTGCTTATGCAAACAAGCACTGACAATGCCCAGTTCTATATGTGTTCCAGGCGGTGGACAGTTGTACATGTGGGGCAAACTAAAGAACGCTGGTGATGACTGGATGTATCCTAAGCCTCTGATGGATTTAAGGTTCTTTGCTTATATTTAAATTTATTGATTGTCTTACTCTCTGGTCACATTTTATATATCTTTATGCTTCAGGTTTTGACTTTTAGATGTTTTATTGTTTTATTTTTAGCCGATGTAATACATTTCTCATTGAAATATTTTCCACTGTTACTATATGATTGTGAGGATCCTGTTCTGCAATTTTGTCTAGACCCAATCTGTTTGTTCTGGTTTTATTGGGGTAAACATTCTTGAAATTTTTGGTATTTTGCTTTCTAATGTTATTAACTTCCTCCGTCTCACAAAGACAAGTCTATAGTTATTTGCACATGGATTAAGAAAATATAGTTATTAGTTAAAACAATAAATTTTTATATTGTTTTCCTAGTATAGTCTCCTCTTGTATTTGTTGTTTGTTTTCCTAATACTCATTTGTTTCCTTCACTTCATCAAATTTAGTCTCTATATTTTTGTGCTGTTCATTTTGGGGATTCTTCTGTCTTTATTTATTTATAGCAGCTTTACTGGGACTTGCAACATTTTGCTTAGTTATTTATGGAGTTCAATTAATTGAATTTAACATTCAAATAACAATTTTACAATACAATTGATTGCTTCTCTTTGTTTTCCTTTTCACTTGATGCAGTGGTTGGAATTTGCGGTGTATGGATTCTGGTAGCATGCACCATTTTGTTGGCGCTGATAACTCCTGCATAAGTTGGGGCCATGCGCAATATGGTGAACTCGGATATGGTCCTTCTGGACAAAAGTATGTAATTTTACACATATGATGCCTGCCTTATATCTTCTCTTTTATATTTAGCATTCACTCTTACGTCCATTTCTCCACATCAGGTCTTCAGCATTACCGAAGAAGGTAGATATTCTTGAGGGCATGCATGTTATTGGGTGAGCAATATATTGAACTTTATTTATTATAATTTAAAATTTTGATGTACTATGTCGTACACTTTCAGTTCTATCTATTGGATTTGAAAATGGATACTTCTGTTTCAGTGTGGCATGTGGTATGGGCCATTCCATGGTTATAGTTGATAGAACAAACGTCGGTGACCGCCTTGAGCAGGTAATTCTTTTTGAAGTAGTTACCTAGTTGTCCCGGCAATGAAAGTCTTCTGTTTTCTTGTTACATAGTGCAATCTCTGGTTTGAGACTTGTGGTTTGATGATTGTGCCTAAGAATTAGACATTTCTTTCTGCGCAAGCATATAACTGGTATCTCCTTATATTAATCAGTTTTATTTAATTTGTGAAAGTGATTTCTACTTTATTATATATATATATTGTTTCAACATTTTTACTGTTGGATAAAATGAAAGTTATTATGTATTATTATGATATACGCAAGAGGAATCTATGGTGGTGACAAATGAAATTACTTTCATCACGCACATTCTCGAACTCTTGTTTTATGGGTTTTAGTAATCGGTTTTTTCCCCCTTACTTTGTTCCCAGCTGGATGTCTATGACGGCAAGGCTTCTGGGGAAGGTATGTGATGATAAACAGATTACGACATTGCATTACAGACCTAAACTAACTCGCCTAGTGATTGATTATGTTCTCCTGCAGGGAGTGCAGAGCCAGAGACCAAAACTCCAGCTGCTAAGCCTACAAGAAAAGCTGCCTCCAAAGCTTCTGAAAATTCCAAGAAAAGGAAGAAGAAGTCCAAAGATTCTTCAGAATCAGAAGAAGAAATCAGTGATAATGAAAGTGAGGATAGCGAAGAAGAGTTCAATGGCCGTACTCAGCAAAGTAAGCGGAGTGGAAAAGCTTCTGATAAAGGTCGGGGAAAATCAGCATCGAAAGGGAAAGCTGGGCATCCTTCTGCAACTAAGACAACAAATTCTTCTCGAGCAAATGCTGGCAAGAGAGGAAGGCCTAGGAAGTCGTAACTTGCATATTTCTAAATGAAAATGGAAATTTTGCTATGTAGAGACTAAATTTGAATTTGAATTTTATTTATTTATTTTCATTGTTCAAGTGTTTTATTCAGTTCTCTGGCATCATTTTTGTATTTTATCTATTGGCAAACAGTTTTCTGGGATTATTGCCTTCATTACCTGGAGAATGTCTGGGGGAACCGAGTAACCTTTTTGCGGACAGTTTGTACCATTTTATGTCGAGAGCTGAAAATTTCCAATTATATCGTGTTGCCTCCATTTTGTCAAAATGATATTATAGGGTTTATTAAGCACGCAAGTCCCAGGAACAGGAAGCAAAAGGTATGTATGTTCCCATTTTTCTTTGACTGAGCTCTTAGGGTGAAATGCCCACTAGGGTCCTAGGCAAGCTACGCCAGAGGTAATCTGTTGTACTCTTCATGGGGCAACGTAACTACCGATTCTATGGTGTTTGAACTGCCATTAAAAAAATATTCTTAAATATATTAATTCAAAATACTACAATTTAATATATTCAACTATAAAATTTGAATAATTAAATATCTTTTCCAATAGCATTTAATACTCTATTGGAGAATAAAGTATAAAATTTTCGGTTTTTAAAGTCAGATTTTCATGGTTTAAAGGGGTTATGCGCTTAGGCTTCCAATTCCAAAAATTCCCAGCATCTATGCTTTTTACTTTATACGTTGAGTATATTAATTATTTTCTCCTCTTTGATTGTACAAACCAGAGGGCTGAAACTAACATGCCCAATTAGTAATCAAGTAATTGCTTTTTTAAATATTTATTGGAAAATAAATGTCGGAGTAAAGATAAGATATAGAGTGCAATCGTCATATAAACAATGATTTATTACAACTATCAATTATAGTACGTTTTATGAATTCTAGTATAATTAATGATAAAAATAAATTAATAAGTTGGATTATTATAAAATTTTTGTCTTGCCCAGTAATTTGAGTTCATATACTGACATAACCTTTCATATCATATGCCATGAGTAATGTTTGATATATATATTTGTAATTATCTCTGTGATTGTTTTTGAATGTTTCTCATTTTTTGGAAATAAAAGGATAATAAGCTATCTAAATTGATATAAAAATATATATTAGATTTGGTAAAAAATAATTTAAAAATATATCAACCATTTAAATTCTATAATTTTATTAATAAAGTATTTAAATTTTAATTAAAATATTACCATCTAATTATCTTATTTCATAAAGAATTTTATATCATATCATAATGTAGTTCAATCATTTTATATATTTCTAATAGTATTTATGCACTATATAAGGAGTTTATGATCCGATATACAGATACGTTATTCTCTCTAATAATTAATTTCAAAATTTACTCACTACACATAAATGATGAAAGGTTGCAAAAACAACTCATTCGGTGTTTCTCTCTATTTTGTAAGTTTATAATAAAAAAATATGATATGAATAATACTATTAATGTCGTATATAGAAATTAATACAAAAATTATATATATTTCTCAATTTTTTTATTATTTAAAAAAATTATAATTAAACAAGTAGATAGTTCGTCATTTATCATCTCTAGCTAAATAGTAGGGCTTTTGGGACGAAGATATTCCGTCGCTGAAAGTTTATGTTCTGTCACAACAATTTCTGCGACGGATTTAATTCCTCTCATCTAAGTTTTTGCGACCGAGATTTGTGTGTCACTAAGCACACCAGCGGACCGTACGACGACAAATATCAGTTGCTGAATCAGCGACGAATTAAAGCCGTCGCTACTCGTCGCTAATGGCACATATAAATATTTAAATACGATATTACTTTTAAATATATCTCGAATCTTATTAAATAAAATACCTCTTAGCATTATTTCTTTATTAATTTTTTTTTAAATTACAAGATTTATAATTATATTAATATTTTATAACTATTTATTATTAAAATAAATTATAAATTATTTTATAATATTTACGCACATTAACTAAATAATCTCTATATATCCACGGCAGACAATAAACAATAATTATTTTTTATTTTTATATTTATTTTTCTGCTTCTACTTAAATTTCATATAAATTTTAGGATCATATGTTATTAAAATTTTATATAAATTAATTTTATAATTTTATATTTTCACTTTTTGTAAGGATATTATAATTTATGCACTCTAATTATATTAGTTAAAATATTTTTATATTATATCTACACATTCAAATTATTAATATTGTAGTAAATGACTTTATTTGAATTTTGACATTACCATAACACATATTGTTCTGCTTTGTAATTATTATATTTATCATATATTTTTTTATTAGTCTTATATTTATAAAAATAATTAAAGAGCAACTTATATATAATTGGTTTAAAATTATTTCTAATATTTATTAAAAAATATTTTATAAAATTTAATATATCATAATTTTTAATAAATACTAAGAAATTTCATAAAAAATATTTTATATAAAATTAATTTTGTAGATAAGTTTTCAAAAATTTATTTCATCTATAAAAGAAAACTCCACGTGTCCAAAGTCTCTTTCTCAAATTCAAATGACTTATTATACATCCAGAGACCTTTCCACTAACCTCAAGCAATTAAAAATACTTGCTAAAACGCTTAAAAACGTCCATTCGGATAGTTTTCTGTCCACCTCAAACATCTTAATTATGTGGCTTTTTTTCACCTCAAACGCTTTAAAATCACGACTTAAATAATTTTTTTCCACTTTAAGTCTTTTAGCGTCCACTTAAGTAATATTTCACCCATTTTAAATGCGTTAGCACCCATTTAGACGATATTTTACCCACATCAAGTTTTTTAGCATCCATTTTACATAACTTTTTGCCTCCTAAAACAATTAGTTGTTAAAATTTTTGTAGCTTTCTATTCACAAAAAATAATTCCTTATCACTTTAAAGTAATTATTCACCATTTTAAAGTAAGTTTCTTCATTTTAGGCGAGTCATCATTATTATGAAACATTTTCTTCTTAGGATGATATTCATCATAATTTGTTCGTCAAATATCGAAATTAATTTTTTTTTTTAAAATAGAAATATCAAAATTAGTTTAATGGTTTATCTTTCAAAGATTATTATAGCAATAAATCACCACTTATATTTTATAGAGAAATGATTGACAATACTTAACATTAATCTTTTAAAAAATAATTTGCTTAAAATTTTTAAAGCAACATCTCGTTTAAAATTTTTAAAAGAGATAATTTTTAAAAAATTTTAATTTGCAAAATATATTTTAAAGCTATCCAAAGTTTAGATGGCTAGTGTATGAGAAATTTAAAATGCATCTCCTGACATCCAATCTAAAAATTTAATTCTAATGATATAAATCGATATAAAAATATATATTAAATTTGAATCTCAATAATTCAAAATACATTAAGAATTTAGATATTTTATAAATTTATACTTAAAAGAAATATGATGAAAATAAAATTAATAAGATTTATTTATTTATTTTTTTAAATAGGTGGTTGTTGACACCAACAAAATGCATTTAAAATGTGAGAAATTGAGGCATTTAGAAAAGATGGAAGTTAGGTGGTGCAACGGGAAGATCTGCATATTGGCGATTTTTCCAAAAATGTTATTTTACTTTGCACGTGACAACAAATAGGAAATAGCTACCTCCTCAATTATTGACACCAACTTTTCTACACAGCAATAGATTTTCTCTTTCATGAATAATAATGATTGCACATTTCAATAATTGTAACATTTCTTTTAAAGAAATTATAAAATTTAATTATGATGTCAAATTCAACATCTAATCTAATTTACACATAGTTGTTACCTTCTAAATTACTCATCCTATTTTTTAATTTTTTAAATTTAAGTGTTTATTTATAATTTTAAAGTACTTTAGTTTCTAAATAAACACTTATTAATAGTAGTTATCGCAATATTAAATTATATAATTTTTAACATTTTATAAAGCACATTTGTAAAATATTATTTATTAATTTAATTCTAGTGAAATTTGCTAAAGGAACACTTATTAAAGAAAGCACAAAGTAACTTGAAAGGTTCATCTAATCTAAACTACTACAAGGAAACCAACCATAAAATTTTGCTTTATATAAAATATAAGTGAATCTCCCAATTAAAAATTAGATATATTTTATACTTGTAACACATTAAATTTATAATAATAATCATGTAAAAAATATTTTAGAAGAATTAATTTTAACATATTTGAAAAGTAAATCCATACTTTTCATTTTCTAATTAATTGCAGAGTGAATATTTTCAACGGTAAACATAATTGAAAATAAGTTGTACAACAAGATTGAAGATAAATTAATCTTGCACATAATTACTTGTTGCTATACATTGAAAATAAATTCTTATAAAAAGTGACTATAAGGAAATTTATAGATAATTTTGATATCTTAAAATGATGTCTTTTTTTGTTTTTTTCCTGTGCAACTGAAAATTTGATTCTCCATGTCTAATATGTGCTACTAGTATATTGGTTTCAATTTGACCTCTTGTCAATAGTTAACCTTCAATTATTCAGGACAAACAAAACTTTTTGAATGAGAATGGAGCTCGCATCTATTTGTCTGATTAAAAAAAAGTATTATTTAGTTGGGGTAATTTAATTAGGAGCTTTAAGTTTTTAAGGAGTGCTAGTTGATATTTTTATTTGACTTTTTGAAAAGTCAAAAGTATTTCTTTCCTTAATTAAAGATAATTAAGTTACTTCCCCTCATCCGGTTGATAAGAAGTTCATTTCTCAAAAAAAATAATTAATTTGAACAAAACAAGATCTAAAATTGATACTCCTTAGTGAACTAGAGCCGTTTATCAGTAATTTTATGTTTTTTTTTTTTTTTTACATTAAAGGAGCCAAAGACACCATAAAACATCCATATATTTTATCAGAAGATCCAACAGAATCAGGATCTTAACTTGGTTCGGCTGCGTTTTGGCTTCCTTATTATTCTTCATAATCATTAAGAAAAAAGCAGAAACAATTTGCACGAAAACATTCATGCATGAGGGAAACGTACATTAATTAATCTATGCAGTACTCAAGTAGTCCTTGGCCATTAAAAGAAGATTGTGCTTCTTGTGCACCACAATACCAGGACGCACATCATTGAAATCTATGTCATCAGCTTTCATCCCCGGAGGCATCTCCCAATCAAATCTGTAGAGAAAATTAGCAAGAGAAAGCTCCACATTGGACATTCCCATGAAATAACCAGGACAAATTCTTCTGCCTGCACCAAATGGTGTTAGTTCATAGTCATTGCCTTTCACATCAATGCCACTTTCCAACAATCTCTCTGGCCTGAATTCATGAGGATTCTCCCAAGCTTCAGGGTCCCTTCCAACTGCCCAGTTGTTCACGTATACTATGCTTTTAGCTGGTATGTCGTAGCCTCCCAATTTGCAGTCTTCAATTGTCTCTCTTGGGACAAGCATTGGAGCAGCTGGTTCCAATCTCATTGTCTCTCTCACCATAGCCTTGTAATAAGGCAACTTCTGAAGATCATCTTCGTTCACAAAACCCTTCTTTCCAATCACACTTCTGATTTCTTCTTGAGTTTTTCTCATTATTTCTGGATTCTTCATAAGCAAGCACATTGCCCAAACCACAGCAGAGGCGCTTGTGTCCGTTCCAGCAATAAATACATTCTGCAAGAAACAAATGTTGAGTTCAAGAATGATAATAGAAATAGTTTTAACTTTAGCAATCTATATAAATATATACCATGAGAATTGCTTTCAGGTGAGCAAAGGTGAGTTGAATTTTGTATGCGTTCTCCTTGTAAAGTTTAAGTAAAACTTCCACTAAGTTCTCGCATTCTGACTTGGGTGCCTTCCCCTGGAGGTGTTCGTCGATGATATCTTGATAGAGAACATCAAATTCTGAGAAGTTCTTGTTGAGTCGAGGGAGTAATCCACTGAGCGTATCGATAATCTTGCCAACATAAGGGATATAATCTGAAAAGAAGAATCCAGCAAACATGGCCTGAGTTTCACTGACGAGTCTCGTGAGCCTATCTTCAACATCACATCTCTTGCCAGTGGCAGCTCTTAGTGTAACATTGTTTCCAAGTGCGAGCATTGCTTCCGACATGTCAAAAGGCTTAGAAGCAGCTGCTGATTCGCAAACTTTGCTCATCAAGCGAGAAACCTCATCCTCTCGTATGTGACGAAAGGTGGAGGATCGAATTGAATTGAAGAGATGAACCACTGTAATTTTCCTCATCTCTCTCCAATACTCACCATAAGGTGAAAAAACCACGTCTAAGCCATCATATGAAAGCTTGTGAGAACCCACCAAAGCAGGTCTACTACAGAAATTAAGATCATAAGTTTTCATTATGTCTTTAGCCAATTTTGCAGAAGTTACTACAATGGCTGGCCTAGTTCCCATTCTCAAGGTCATGATGGGGCCGTAGTGTTTGGAGAGTTCCCATATACGCTTATGAGGGATGCAGAAGTAAAGCTGGTGTAGGTTTCCTATAATGGGAAGACCCTTGGGACCTGGGGGGAGGTGATATTTTTTAGTGGTTTTGTTCTTCTTGAGAAGAAACAAGAACACTAGTGGGAGAGCTAGGAGGAAGACGAGCAAAGCCATTTTGGAAATCTTGGTGCTGCTCAGCTGGAAAGTTGTGTATTTATAGGCGTAAATTGTAGTGCCAGTTTGGAGCCCAATTATAGATTTTCTATCACAGACTAAAACAGGGCCCAGTTGGTCTTCCTGCGGCTGCGGGCATTGTTGGGCTAAGCTGTGCATAACTCCTGCTTCCTTTGGGCTTTCTCTGAAGATATTATCTACTGGCATTGGGCTTTCAAAAGAAATTATTGGGAAAAGGGAAAAAAAATTGCATAAAATTATATTTGAATATAATTTGCTACTAATGGTATTCTCCTCCTTTTGTGATATTGCATGGATGGACCAATTTTTACCGTTTGCTATTGGTGTTGGAGCTATCAATAGTATTAGTCTTATTATGGATGAAATAGTTAAAAAGATGTGGCATTTTTCATCCACTATGAGTAAGGTTCGTGATTTGTTTGAGAGAGTCAAGTTTGCATCATTTGATACTTTTATTACATGTAAGCACAGTTTATGTTGAAAGATATTTGAAAGAGGGGGACCACGAGTCAGTTGTAGTTGTTTGCAGAGTGGAGCATGGCGAGGCATGAGAAAAGCTATGGATGCGAGTGACCTGACGGCCCCAACGCGACCATATTGGACCCATTTTATGTGTCCATATCACAAGAGACGTTTTCTCCTGCAACCCGTAGGCCCAGCACTAGTCATGCTTTTGGGTCAAGCTCAATTCCACGGTCTCAGCCCATTTCCACTTGCTCTGTTTTCCTCAATCCTCACCACATGCGCTTCACACCTCATAACATGGTCCCCACACACGCATTTATTTTTTAAAAAAATGATTTTTTTAATGAACACTGTTAAAATTTATTTTATATAAATATTACGATTTTAATAATAAATACATCTTACCATTGTAGAGAAAAACACATTTATTATTAAAATAATAATTTTTCATATTTTGAAAGATGCACCGAATAAATCTTAACTTATGCAAATTTTACATTCAATAAACCTTGATTTCTGAAAAATGCAATTGATCAGTCTCTTATACAAATAGAAATTCCATTACTAATTTTTAATCATTAATAAAACTTGCAGGCTACATTTAAAAAAAGGTCCAATTATCAATTTTTTTTTATCTCGACTTAATAATTATTTAAAATTAATAAAACGTTTGATAACATTAATTTTAGAAATTTTGGTTAAATGTTTATAATTTTCTTAAATATTAAAAAAATATTTATAGCAATTAACAAGCGTTTTGTACTGTTAAAAGTTGTATTGCACTTAGAACTCAAACTCAATCATTAAAGAAAACATTATTAAAAAGGTATAAACACACACAAAAGAAAAGAAAAAGAAAAGAAAATAACTTAGCACGCAACAATAACTAAAGTATGAGCATGAGAAATTTTTGTGGCAGGCCTCTCATAGTCACATGCATATGAAGATGATATGATAACATTCATAGGAAAACTTGTATCATATGATAACCCACAAACACCTGCATTTCAGTGGACCCTCAAAGCATACATTCAATGCATAATAAATCCTCATGCTAGTCAAGCCAAATCTTGACTACACCCTAAAATAATTATAATTTTTTTTATTTTTGATTAAACGGTATTACAGCTATTATTAAAATAATTAATAAGGGTTTAGCAATGTAATTGAAAAATGAAACAAAAGGGGGAAATTAGCGAAAGGAACGTTTTATCTGGCTGTATGATGATCATTATGATCAGGTTTCTTAGTGCATGTGATGTGGGGGCTCCACCAGCTCATCTCTAAAGGAAGAAGGGAAAAGGTGGTGAGTGGTGAGAAGTCATGTGCCGTTGTACCTAAATTGCCAGTTGCATTTCTTTCACCTATGAGTATAAAGTCACTTCTCTTAAAGTTTAAAAAATAAATAAAATAAGATGAGACTGATTTATTATCTCTTAATTAAAAGTATAAATTTTAAATATAAAATATTTTAAAAATTTTAAAAATTTATTTTATCTTTTAATGGTAATCTAAATTAATAAATTTCAAATATAGAATAATACATATATAAAAAATAATTTACATCGATAATTTTGAATATTAATTTATATATATATATATAAAATCTATATTTCTTGCTTTTTAATCTTCTTCTTCAGCTCATCCTTTTTTCTGTCAACTTGACAATGCTATCCTGCTTTTAAAATAATGTCCATTTAATTGGTAGGTGCTGCTGATGCTTTATTTTATATTTAATCGAAGATGACCAATCAACTTGATAATTATTTTTGCTTATCATTAAATTTTCATATTTATCTAGTCTTTCATATATAAAATGTAATCAAATCAAAGTGTCCAGATTTCTACCTAGTTTTCACCTACTTCAAACCAAAATACAAAATTCACCTTTTTCTTAAATAGCTTTAATGGATTAATTTTAACAGAAAATATAAATTATATTAATTATTTTAAATGATATGTATCCACATAATATAGTTTATCATTTATATCTCAAATTTAAAATCTGTCATTTTTAATTTAATTTTTTTAAATAAAATTGTCACTATATAAAAAATTCATTGGAATTCTTTTATAAATTATTCATTACAAATACGAAGTAAAATATTATAATATCATGACTGACGTATAAATATAAGAGACACATGTTAAAAAATAGAAAAGTACAAATGCAAAATTTATATAATTTAATTATAAATTTTATATTCAAAGGTCTCAAATTTCAAAATCTTGATTTTAATAAATTCATTTATACCTCACAACCTACTGCAAGAGATAAAATTTATAACATTTTCATATTAATAAATTCAATAACGAGTTTGGTCACACAATAAAAACTTTGAATTTAATTATGATATTTATAGTATTTAATAAAAAAAATGCAATCAATATACAAATCACATCATAATAATTTTGTTGGTGAATCAACGTACTGAGCTTCTAATAGCAAGTTGAATTTGTATGATGATATCCAGTTGTTATTAGGGGCCGGCATAATAATTTACTATTTAAAAAAAAAACAATTATTGGTATTTTCTATATTTAGTAGAAAATATTCATTAATGACCCTTTAGCTATAAATCACTGGTAGTATTCAGTTCAAATACTTACCTCTGCTAAGCACATTATTAAACCAATTAAATAAATTATATTATCTAAAACATTCATATATTAATCCCTGTCTTTACTATGATGACAGATTAATGAATAGCCATATCCATACGTGATTAATTATTGATTAATCCTTGATTAGGCCAGCCTGATCCATTTACAAAGTAAATAAATACATAAAAGGCATCATTACATGCGGGTCCCACGGATACAGATCCAGGGCATCCGATTTGCAGATCGTCCGATGAACAGTGTGTTGTAGGGGGCCTCCCATGTTCATACACGTGTCATTATCTTTCTACTCGTCCACGTGGAAAATCAGACAAAACAGATGTCAATGCGTTTGGTCACTGGTTTCGTTACTTTAATTGGATCATCAATTGTTTGTTAAGACGTAATCATTTTCAGATAATTTGATGGCTACAAATTTATGCCCGCGTTAGGTTCTAACACACTGAATTATTTCTTCGGCCCGTTGCGTTGCTGTAACGCCGTTAAAACTTCCGAGAATCCTAATTATAATATCGTCTTAACAATTTGTTTATTCAACTAAAAGAAAAATAAAATTAAACGTATTAAAGTTAATATATTCGATTAATTGATTATAAAATGTAATTAATCGAAGAATACATACATTGCTAATTAATCATTTATCACTAATTTACAAATAATACATTAATTAATAAAAATGACAAAATCAAAAATTAATTTTTTTTAGAAATTATTGATTTATAATAAATCGAATTGAACATGTTTTTAATGAAAAATAGTTGAATTTCAATTTAATTATTTGATGAAACATGATTAAATTTTGATAAAAACAAAACTTGATTAAATTTTATAAAACTTTATTATAAGATTAGCTTCGCCCTGATTCCGTACTTTACTTTTTCTCTTTCTTTATTTTACATAAATTGAATAAAACTTTTTTTAAAAATAAAACTCTTTCATACACACACGCAAACATTTTTGTATATATTTATAATAGTTAAAAATATTATATATTTAGCATATGTAATATTATATTCATTATAAAAACTGAATTTTTCAATAACAACTCTTCAAATTATTTAAAATCATAATAATCATACTTAAAATTATGGTGTACTCATAACAAACCCTTGCAATGTCAGCTTTGAATGAAAACAAAGCATATTTGAGAAGAATTGAAAGCTGATCTCGTTAAGCAATTGAAAAATGGATATGATAAAAAAAAAAAGATAAAAAGGAAGAAGATTGTATTTGATTTTTATTTCCATGTATATTTAATTAGTTTTATCTTTATTAATTATATATGTCGAATATTGCAAATATAATCATAGGCATTGCTTGATTTACTGTGATTAAAAAGCAAAAGAGCCTTGGCTGGCAAATACGTTTAAAAAATTTACTATTCCATAATAATTCTCGTTTTGTTATTTTTTTATTTCAATTTTTTTTATTAATTTAAAAAATTTTAAATAGTATTAATTGTTATTTTTCTCATATGTATTATCTTCTTCGATTCATTTGATATTAATATACGAAAGAATATAATTATTTAAAGAATATTTTAAAAAATTATTATATTTTTTCTTAAAATTAAAATTATTAATTAATTTTATTGATTTAGATGTATAATAATTAAAGATAAATATTATGAGATAAAAGTAATAATATATAGTTTTGCTTCATAGTTTAGGAAATCGAATTGGTCCTCCCAAGTTTTCCATCAGTTTTGGTTAGATAATAATATAATTTTTATTTCAATAAACAAAAAGTATTTTTTAAAAAAATTAAATAAAATGTAATTTATCTTGAAATAGAACAAACGAATTTAATGCGATTCAGTTTCGATAGTAACTAAGTTTAGTTTAAGGACAGTAGAAACTTAAGTTTTATAATTTTAAATAGGCTTTTATTAAATTTAAAATAATTTTATGAAATAAATATTACTTTAATTTTTAAAATAAAAGTATTTCTGATTTGAAATAAATAAAAAAAAATATTGCGAGGAGGGGGTACTCATTACCTAAATTAATAAGAGAGAGGGAAAAAAAAGAGCAAGAAGAGAGAGAGAGAGAGAGAGAGAGAGAGAGAGAGAGAGAGAGAAGGAGGTGAAAGGATATGGCAGCCTTTCTCAACGGACAGAAGAACTAGGCAACGGACGGACCTGATGGATGGCGGACAGCAAACCACACTTAACTAGATTTAAGGAAAGTATTGAGGTCCGTGAGTGTGTGCGCTCTCTGTTACAATTTCCAACGACACAACAATATAGGTGCGTTGTCTGGGACAGGGGGAGGGTATAGAAAGAGAGAAAGAGAGAGAGATAGAGAGAAGCCTGGACTGAGAGAAAAAGATAAGCGCAGCAATTAAGCAGGAAGAAAAAAGCATGGGAAGATCCACTTCTTGTTTCAAAATAATTGCATGCGGTGGCGATTCAGCTGATAAAGACAATCTTCAAGCTCCTGAGGTATCTCTCGTCAACGCTCGACACTGCTCGATTTTCTTTGAACTTCTTATTTTCTCAGGATGTTTGATGCGAGTTTTCATTGCTTTATTCTGGTTCGCATTTGAAGATTTTGCGAGCTGAAATGCTGAGTTTGAGCTATTTTTGCTAAATTCATCGATTTAAATTGTTATTAGTTGCTGGTTTTTTGTTAGTCTGGGGATCGAGAAAATGCTGGAAATTGAAAGTAATTAGAGCTTTGTGATCTGACAAATTTAACGTGATTATATGATTTCAATTTATGACTCTGTTTAGTTTCTCTGATTTGTCAGTGTGGCTGCCAGATAATCAACCTCACTGTGTGATTTGACGCCTTAAGATCTGATGAATGCGTAAATAGATGTAATTTAGTGTGGTTTCTAGATTACCATACACAATGCAGGATCAGGTTACCATTTCAGCTGATGCAAGTTTGAAGTGGCATATGCCCGAGATCTGTGACGCTATTGCACTAGCTGTTTATGCTGTGAGATTCTTTGAATCTTTGAGAGAATAGTTTAAAATTTGAATCCGTTATGTGACAATAGAGACCATTAGACAACTAAATCAGGGGGCTGCGAGTGATAAGTTTCTGCCCTGAAAGTGAGTGCTGCAATCTGTTTTTCTATTGATCCACATATAGCAGTGATTAGTGGCCCGCTTAACATGCCAAACTTTGTCCAGCGTGAATAACATAAGCTACTAGTATCACTGCTTGACAACTGTGGCTATTGCTAGAATTTTCTATTGTTCAGAAATCACAAAAATGCTAAAGCACGTTTTTCACATATTTACTCTGATATAAGTGTTTTGTTTTGTGCCACATGTTAGCTTTATATGTTCATGTGGAAAATGCCTGACCATAGAAAAAAACAAGAATGTCCTTATGGAAAGTGTGCTTTTCTATGTGAATCTTGTTGACTTAGCTTAAATGTAAAGTTTTGGCAACCCGATAATAATTAATGTTAAAGAATTGGATGATGGAGGTTTTAGTTTATCTAGCACAGGGCATGAATGTTAAGATTGAATAGAGTTGGTATGGAAGTGAATAAAGTTTTGCATTTCCTTTGTCAATTGGATGACATTTTTTGAATTTTGTTTCAGAGCAAGAATTCAGGTGACAGACGTGGATGGAGTTTCCGGAAGAGATCTGCCCGTCATCGAGTTCTAAGCAACACTGTCATCACAGAAGCCCCTTATTCTGCAAACAAGGAGAGCTCAGAATCTGCCAGTCTCAACTTCCAATCACCAGATACTTCCACTGTTCCAGAAGAAATCTCTGTGATACAGTGCACTGGTGAGAAGCCACAGCTGCCAACTTATGCAGACTCAAAAGAATCTGAAACTATTGTTGTTGCCAAGGACGAAAGTAAAGTTGATGAGCAAGTTGAAGAGTCTGTTGTCATTGTCATACAAGCTGCTGTCCGATGCTTCCTGGTATCTTTTTAACCTTTTACGAAATGTTTTTGTAGCATATTTGTGAATACAAATTTAAAATTTACTGTTATTAAAATTACTTTTCAGGCCCAAAGAGAACTTATCAAACGGAAGAACTTAGTAAAGTTGCAAGCTGTTGTACGGGGGCACTTGGTCCGGCAGCATGCTGTTGGAACTCTGCGATGTGTACAAGCCATTGTTAAAATGCAAGCACTTGTCCGTGCTCGCCATGCTCGTTCGATTCAAGAGGGGTCATATACAGAAAAGAAGATAGATGAGAAGCATGAGAAGGCAATTTTAAAGACCTCGGTAATGACACTCAACCTAAATAAGTATGTACTAACAAATTGGTGATGCCTACATAAATCTTGTTCCTGATTGAGTATTCTACCTTGGTGGTCCAATCATGGGCTGTGTTCTGGCTAATCTCTTTTCACCCTTGATCAAAATGTATAATCATGTGCTACTTAAGAACTATCTTTAATGTCCCCATATGCGTATGAGTGAAAAAGATTGTTTTGTATTAAGCCACTGAAGCTTGGGTTGAAGCATGAAGTGAAACACTCCAGCAATTAGCAGCATGAATCTCAAGGTGTGGACCACTAGCCATGCTCCAGTATGTATAAAATAATTATTATCTGATCTCTGGAGTTCAATAAGCTTGTGTGTATGCTGCAGCATTTCACCAATGCAAAATAAGGAAATTTATGGAATGAGGTGCTATTACTACGAGTCATTTAACTGTTCTGATATCATGTCAAAAGTGTGGAATTTGATCACCATATTGTGTTTTCACTGTCCGAACAGCATTGTGTGCAGCAAAAAAATCTGTTTGACAAGCTTATTGGAAATTCACAAAATTAAAACCTGTAGGTACCATTGCGTTTTTCTTCTAGGTTGGCACCGCTATGATGCACGAGGCTTAATTGTAATGGAATGTAACAGATGAACCTTTCAAATACAAGTTAGGACTTGAGAATAGAGTCCCAGTCAATTTAGTGCCTTGGAGGACTATTCTCATTCATCAACTGTTAGAACAGCCAGATTTGGAAGACAAACTCTCTCTCTCTCTCTCTCTCTCTCTCTCTCTCTCTCCACCTACCTTGTGGACTTTTAGTTTTCCTTGCTGAAGAAAATTGGCATTTCTTCTGGATATTTGATTTTAAAAAAAGTGTGTTCTTTGTCAACTGCTGTGTACTGTCTTCAATTTGTAGAAGGTCCTGACCAGTTGTTTGTATTTTAGGGGAAAGGAAACTCAATAACCAAGCCAGATGTAGCATACACCTCCATTGAGAAGCTGCTTAGCAATAGATTTGCTCGCCAGGTATGGTGAATGGATGTCTTGTGGTTTGTGTTCTTACAACTATGTACACTGATACCCCAATTATTCATCCTAAACATGCATGTTTTCTTTTCAACTAAGCTTATGGAATCAACACCAAAGACAAGGCCTATCCACATCAAGTGTGATTCTTCAAAACCGAATTCTGCTTGGAACTGGTTAGAGAGATGGATGTCTGTTTCATCAGCAGAACCAACGTCACAACCAAAGTTAATGACTGAGCAGCAATTTGAAAGAGAGACAAGTGGCAATGTGACCGCTGAAGTGGAAGCTACAGTTCCATCTGAAGGTTTTTGTGAGTTGGAAGATTCAAAGTCCAATATACAGGAAACTAATCTGTCATCTGAAGCTGAAGATAATCTGGTAACTTGCAATGTAGATGACTTTAAGTTTCAGGAACGCCATGTGACCTCTTCTTTAGTAGGAGATAATTCAGAGCAGCCTCAGCTGGAGAAGACTTGTGCATCTGATGCAAAAGATCCTTCAATAGACATAAATTCTCTACCCAATCAAGCAACGGAATCTGCTGTAAATTCTCAAGTGGAAATTTCTCTTAAGGCAGAAATAGAATGTGACCAAACTGATCAACGCAAGCGATCTATGAAAAGGTATGCTTCTGAACAGCTAGAGACTGAAGGAAAGAAGTTTGTATTTGGATCAAGAAAAGTCAATCCTGCATTTATTGCTGCTCAGTCCAAGTTTGAGGAACTAAGTTCAACAGCTAATTCAAATAGATCACTCAATTCATCATATCAAGATGGTGGAGTTGAATCAAATACAGATACAATTTCATCTGGGACTGACACTGTAATGAGGACAAAGGCGCTCAACATGGTAGAAAACTCGGTCCCCAATTATTTGAGGTCTCAATATGGTGGTTCTGAATGTGGTACTGAACTTTCTATTACTTCCACTCTTGATTCACCTGATGTATTTGAAGTGAGTGGAGCTGGGTGTGAGCATGAAGCTAACTCCACTGGGAAAGAAAATCCTAGCAGCACAGAAGATATAGTTGTCGAAGTCAAGAATGTATCTACCGATCTGGTGTCAAATTTGTCAGACTGTATAATGATTCAACCTGAGCAACTTGATGTAGTCAGAGGTGAAGCTGTGGATTCAATTGTTGCTGAAGACCCCCTGCGTGTAGAGTTGAAGCCAGAGAGAAGTGCTTCTGAAGTCCAAAGAGAACTGGATTCTGAGACAGGTGGTCCAACATACAGGTCAAGCCCAGAAGCCTCTCCAAGAAGCCATATAACTGTTCCAGATTCCCAAGGAACACCTTCCAGTAAAGTTTCTTTGAAAGCTAAAAGGAACAAAGCAGACAAGAGTGCTTCAAACCAAAAACGCAAGTCTGTTTCAGCAAGTAAGCAATCTCCGTCAAACCCAAATCTTGACTCTGGTGCAAGAAGCAGCATGGAACAATTGCCTAAAGACGAAAGGAATGGGAAGAGGCGCAATTCTTTTGGCTCGGCAAGACCTGAACCCTCTGATCAAGAACCTAGAGATAGTAGCAGTAGTAGTTCTCTCCCTCATTTCATGCAAGCCACAGAATCAGCAAGAGCCAAGATTCAGGCAAATAACTCTCCAAGATCAAGTCCAGATGTGCAGGATAGAGATTACATCAAGAAGAGACATTCTTTACCTGGTGCAAATGGAAGGCAGGGTTCTCCACGCATCCAGAGACCAATCTGTCAAGCACAGCCTGGTGCAAAGGGAAATGGCAGCCATGTAATTCATGGTATTCTCTAAACTTCCTTTTGCTTGTTTAACTATTATCCTTGGCTATTAAATAATACAATTTTCCATTTTCATTTTTCAATAGAGCCCTTACTTACCATTTGATTGATTTATAAGATCTTGCATTATTCATTTGATGAAATTACTGGATCTTTGAAAATAGAAGCTTGCACTTTCATTATTTAGATGGATGGATGGTTCCTGCTACAAGGAGATTGCAGTAGTCTTTTTTTATTTTTTCGTCTTTTCTTTTATTCTTTAATAATTTTAGATTGGTTTTCATGTTGTTGAGATGGTTATTTTAATTCTATTCTTCATGGGAATGACAGGTATAAAGCAGATCTTAGTTCTTGGTTATATCCCAAAAATGCTTGCACCTTTAACTCTATTTCTTCTTTTCTATCTCTGCATATCCAACATAAATAAAGGTGGCCACTGTCTGGTCTAGCCCCAAACTGAACCAGCCAAACCTTGGATTAACTGTAACTGGACTTGATCTGGGCTGGAACTGGCCGGTCGGTTTGGAGCCAAAACTGAACTTTTCCCTTGACTTCTGCAAACCCCTGTATTTTTAGTCCATCCATGGGAGTTGAGCATCATGGCATTTGCCAATGGCCACTCTAACAAAGTGACTAAAGGCATTTGATACTGTGTACTCGTATGGGCTCAAACTGTAGGAATCAGTTTTCAGCCTTCGGTTTTTTTTTCCTTGCTTAATTTATATGTATATTGACGTGCTTGAATTTTGCTTAAATCCAGAGAAAAAATGGCAGAGGTGAAAGAGAATTTGAGGTTTGTGATGAGCACAAGATTGTAATCAAACCAGCAAGGAAAAACTCAGGAGTTGATTGTTGATCTACCTTGACACGGTTCTTTTTCTCTTCACATTAATGGCATTTTAGCGTCATGCTGCACATGAGAAATTGGTGGGGAAAGGAGATAAGTAGGATTTCTTGTATATTATCAGCATCCAAAAGAATTTGTTATTATTTTCAAACAATTTTATGTTGGAGTTACGGTTGTGTGTTTGTTGAATATGATTCTTGTGTGATATTATTGAGGCTTGTGAAACATGTTTTGGTTTATGTATCTGGAACTGAGAATGCAGAGTTTCAAAATGCTGCCTCTGGTTTTGCCTTTTCGCTAATAAATTCCTTCTGCTGCTTCGAGTCCGCAACTACACTCTCCTTTTCTGAACTCCACCATTCATTGAATGAACATCGCCTAAAAGATTTAGATTGTATGAACATCATATAAAACCACACTTTACAAAATTGGAATCACTTTCTTGGAACTTTTTCGAGAAGGTGATATTAATATTATCACGTATAGTCATTTGACTATTTTGATAGGAATCGTGTCAATTTGGAAAATATTTTAAAATGTAATTTATCTTATTTAGTATATATAGTGAAATCTACAATTAAAATAAAAAATTTAGAAAATGGAATCAGTCATTAAAAATCAGTATTGAGAATCAATGTTTTTTCAAAGAAAAAAACACTTGAAAAAGATTCTTTCAATCATATGCTTGCTTCGTTTAGAATAAAATTAAAATTGAATTAGAACCGAAATTACAACCATAATAATAAGAAAGTATCCACTTCATAGAATTCGCAATTCCGTTTTATTCGCTTCTCTTCATGATTCTGAATTTTTTTTTTATTATCCACAGATTCATTTGAACTGAAACTAAATTCTATTTGCATTGTTCATTGGCTCACTACAGGATAATTTTTTATCCATAAATTCATTTGGATGGATAATTTTTTTATTATCCATAAATTCATTTGGATCGATTCTATTCGCATTGTTCATCGGCCCACTAAAGGATAATTTTTTTATTATTCATAAATTTATTTAGATTGAAATTAAATTCTTGATTAAAATATTTTCGGTGAATATTTATTTTATTCAGAGGGATAAAATACTTTATTTTCTTTGAAATTTACTCTATTCAGAAGGATAAAACACTTTATTCCCTTTGAAATTTACTCTATTTAAAAGGATAAAACACTTTTATCTCTTTAAATGCAGAAAAACGTCAAATCACTCATTTTAATATTTAATAATATAATTTTAAATTTTTAATAAAATAATTATTTTTTAATGAATATTATTTTAAATAAATTATTATAGTTTTAAAATTTAAAGAATAATATTCGGTTCAAATCGAAATAAATAAAAAATTGATTGAATTAAATTAATTTAAAAATTAAGTTTGTTTTTTTATTTATTTTAATTTAATTTTTAATTTTATAAATTTTAATTATTTTGATTCGATTTAATTTTAATAAAAAAATTGATATAATTAGAAAATTAAATAAAATTTATTTTATTTTATTTTATTTTAAAAAAAAATAAAATATTTTTTAATTTTTAATAAAATTTAATATATTTAATATGATATAATTAGAAAGTTAATAAAATAATTTATATTTTTAATGTGTGGAAAAACAGTGAGTAAAAATTATAGAAAAAAAATAAATTTTAATGTTTATTTTAAAAAATGAAGTCAAAATAAACTTCATCTGCGGTTAACCGGTTGTTTGGATTGGTGGAAAGGGGGGGAGAACGGAAAATATTTGGAGGAAAATAAAGCGGAAATCCCACTTTCTTTTGTTTGGATATCCAAAAAAAAAATAAATAAACGGAAGATGGAGGAGTAAAATCTATTATTGGCTATGAAATTACTCATGTGCCCCTATCATCTATTTTAAATTATTTTCCTATCATTAGCCAAAATAGGTGGTTTATTTTAAGATTATAATTTTATAATATAATTTTTATTTGTATCCAATTCTGTAATAATATTTAAAAATTTTAAAAATATAAGAATTACTTAATTCAACATATAATAATGTTCAATATAATTTGATGACAGTTGGATTTCTCCACCCCGGACTGGGGCCAGGTCCATATCGTGAGCCCATCATTTGGGGGGTCCAAGGCCTCCCCCGTGAGACTGGTCCAGCCCGTCCCCCTCCAGATCGGACTCCAATCAATTTCCTCAATCAGGCCGGCCTAACCTCTCAGGCCCGATGAACAGATCCTTCTTGGGGTCAGCCCATGACTTATCTTCCGGTCCAGTCCGGAATCAGGAGGGAGACCCACTTGTCCGTCATGTGGGTCCATACGCATGCGCGCTCGAGGAGAGTCAGGGGCCATTACGCATGGGACATAGATCTGATTCCCTCGTACGTCCGTATCAACGTAGCAGGGACAGGTGGTCCAATGATATTCGTTCTGTTAACACGTCACTAGCAGACAAAAGAAAACATATAAAAGGAGAAATACTCTCCTCTAGGTCTAAGGTTTTTTCCAGTCTTACAAAACCTATTGTAAAACCCTATTTTCTGGATCTCAGATCATCAATTGGCGCCGTCTGTGGGAAACGAAGGAGATCTTTTCATCGCCGGAGTTCCACTCTCACAAACACCCACTGAGATCCATAATGACTAACCACAACGAAAACAATCTTGTCGCTCCAAATGACCTGAGCTCTGCCCAAGAGGGGCAGCAGTTCTCTTTTTCCAGTCCTATAACACCAAATAACCAAACACCAATCCCTTTCAACCCCTCGCCAAGCCTGGCGGGGAATGCTTCCACCGCCACCTTGCCCAACCAAGACCTCCAAACCATGGCCCTTCAACTACAGAGCACCGCCCACTGGTTGGGGCAGATAATGCAACAACGGGGCCTTAGCACCCCCGCCAACGTGTCACCGGTGGTAAAAGAACCCCAGACCAACGAATCTCAGCCTACTTCAACCACCCCAGAACTGTCAGCCAAGAAACCGGAGACGGGAGGAGGAGAGCCGAAGAAGAGGAAGAGCTGGCAGCTCGAGTTCATGGGAGAAGGGCGAGGGAGATGATAAAGAATGATGAAGTCGATAGCTACTCCGTCGGAACCACCGGAAGAATGGGGAGTGAGACATGGGAAGAGGAGGCCCACCAGGAGAGGAAGCCTAGGCAGGAAGGGGAGAGTGTAGACCAGAAGTTGCAAAATATGAGAGAGCAACTCTTGGCCGAGTTAGGAGTGAAGGATCAGAACCAAACTCTCCTACCCACTGCTTCACCCTTCTCGAAATGGGTACAGCAGGAGACTGTGCCTAAGAAGTTTATGATGCCACCAATGGCAGCCTATGACGGGGCTGGGAACCCTAGGGAGCATGTCTTGAACTACAAGACTTTCATGGAGCTGCAAACTCTGTCAGACGCCCTGATGTGCAAGGTATTTCCTACGACGCTCTCGGAGCCAGCACGGGCGTGGTTCAACAGCCTTGAGGCAGGAAGCATTAGTAGCTTTGGAGATCTGGCCACCCGCTTCATCAGCCGGTTTATCGCCGAGGTGCCCGCAGATAGGAAGACGAGTTACCTGGAAACGGTCAGAAAGAGGAAAGACGAATCACTCAGGTAATACATCGCCCGTTTCAATACGGAGGCCTTGCAAATCTCCGAGCTCGATGAAGGAAGGGCTGTAGAAGCCATGCAGAAGGGGACGACCTCAGCAGAGTTCTTTGGCTCGTTGAGCAGGAAGCCTCTGACCTCACTGGCTGAGCTGATGAAACGGGCCGAAAAATATATAAGGCAGGACGATGCTTTGGAGACAAGCAGGTTCGCCAGGGGAGCGGCAGATAAGGGGCAAGCACCGGAGGAGGGAAGGCCGGAGAGGCGCGAGAAAAAGCATGGCAAGAGACCTGAACCATATAGACAACCCTGGGAGCGCAGGGACCAAAGACCTTCCCCTCGGGCCTCAGAACCAAGGTCACTCCCCCCGTGGGTTCCGGAAACACCGACTCCCCTCAACATTTCTAGAGCCAAAGTACTCATGGCCATCCAGGACAAGGAGTTGCTCCAATGGCCTAGGCCCATGAAAGCAGAAGCAAACCAAAGAGATCCTGACAAATATTGTCAGTACCATCGCGCACACGGCCACAACACCAACAACTGCTTCTAATTGATAACAGAAATAGAAAGGCTGATAAAGAGAGGGCACCTGAAAAACTTCGTGAAAAGATCAGAGGGACAGAGACCTCAGCCTAATCCGGCAGTCCCAGTGCCGAGGAGAACGGGAGCTGGACCAGTGAATGATGGATCCAGTGGGACCATCAACATGGTTGTTGGAGGAATAAAAGGTTGAACAAGCTACAGAGGTATTTTCCTTAGAATATTTGTGAAAAGAAATTCTTGTACTATAAAAGCACGAAATAACGCCATCTTATAAATGTAATGATTAAACTCTATTATTGTGAGCATTAACTCTTTCAGGAAAAGAAAAGAACAGATACCAAAAAAACCTCCTGGAAATATAAAGACTCCCGGAGCATAGAAGGCCGGCGGGATCACAAAGATCTCCCCGGAATAAAAACGGCCAGGATCTCGTAAGATCTCCTGGAGCAAAAACGGCCTGTGAGGATCTCAAAAAGACCTCTCGGAGCATAGAAGGCCGGCGGGATCACAAAGATCTCCTCGGAACAAAAACGGCCGGCGAGGATCTCAAAAAGACCTCCCAGAGCATAGAAGGCGGGCGGGATCACAAAGATCTCCCCGGAACAAAAACAGCCGGCGAGGATCTCAAAAAGACCTCCCGGAGCAAAAACGGCCAGGATCTCGTAAGATCTCCTGGAGCAAAAACGGCCGGTGAGGATCTCAAAAAGACCTTCCGGAGCATAGAAGGCCGGCGGGATCACAAAGATCTCCCCGGAACAAAAACGGCAGGCGAGGATCTCAAAAATACCTCCTGGAGCAAAAACGGCCGGCGAGGATCTCAAAAAAGACCTCCCGGAGCAAAAACGGCCGGCGAGGATCTCAAAAAGACCTCCCGGAGCAAAAACGGCCGGTGAGGATCTCAAAAAGACCTTCCGGAGCATAGAAGGCAGGCGGGATCACAAAGATCTCCCCGGAACAAAAACGGCCCCTGGCACTATGTTAAGAGAAAGACCAGTGAGGCCCATTCTACGCCCCTGACACTATAGAATGTTATGTTATGTTATGCTATGTTAAGAGAAAGACCAGTGAGGCCCATTCTACGCCCCTGGCACGATTGGATTATGTAGAGGACTATTGGTGACAAGTCCATCCTTGATGTGATTTGTTTGTGCTGTGTTGCATTTTATGAAAGAATGAAAGATAAATTGAATGTTTTACTATTCTGCTCACTGGGCTTTATAGCTCACCCCTCTCCCTTAACCCCCAGATTTGCAGGTACAGGGTAGACCAGGAGGTCAGCAGGAGTAGAGTTATGTTATTGTAATAGCTAGATGTGGACATGAATATGATGTAATGTAAGAAATGTAATGTAATAATGCTTATGGAGGTTTAGAGTTGTGCTTGACCATAGTATGAATGTTAATCCCTTTCTAGTACATGATCTTAAATGTTTAATGATGATTATTGTAAACCAAGCTTAATATATGTTATGTTACCCCATTGGAGTATTTGATGAGGACTCCAGTGTGAGGTTTTATGTTATGATTTGTGCATGCATAGATTAAGAATGAATGAATGATTAAATGAGAAAGTTTAAAATTTTTATGTAATTGTTGATCATGTATGGGATTAAACAGGTATACAGGATGTATGTTTGGCTTGCTACGGGTCCCGGCGGCCTTAAGCCGATCTGGATCCTAGCGTCGGTAGCGGTCCGATTTCCGGGTCGTTACAGAAGTCTAGAGATTTACCCCCTCACCACTCATGTAATGAACTCTGAGGAGGTAAAGGGGCAACCCGGGGAGAAATCCAATGGCGTGAGCAGATGAGACATGAGACCCTAGCTTCAGTTCCTATCAAACCAGAACTAAAAGCAAAAAGGCCAGCCGTGCTCGTCACCTTAAAAGGTACACGATCTAACTTACTGTTATTAAGCAAAGGCTATATGCCCGAGCTCATAGTAACGAAGTAATAAGAGAAAAAATGAGAATGTCCTTACCGAAATCATAAAACTCGCGAGTCGAGAGTTCAGCCCACTGTTAAAAACAGAACTCGTGAGTGCGGCTAACCCAGCTCGGAAAGAGCTTACGGATAAGAATGCCTTGTGAAATTAGAAAAGTTTATGAGTCAGAGACTAAGTCCCTGGCTAAATTTTCAGCCTTAATTAGTTGAGAGACAAGGAATGAAAGACGATGTAGTCAATTCCTTACAAAGTTTATTAAGCACAACTTAAGTATTTATTATCAAATCTTTAAATAAAGCTGAAATAGCAAGCAAAGTAAATGAAAATGAATTTTCATTAAAGGAAAATGAAGATTTACAGCCTAATCATCTATAACTATTGAAGGAAAAATTGTCTTTAGGGGGTCCACATTCCTAGGAGTTTCGCTATTTACATTACCATCATTTACATTGCTATTCTCTACACTACCATCTGCATTACTGCTTACGGGAGGTCTGGCACCCTCCTGCTCAGAACCTCCAGCACCCACAAAAGGTATGATCTCCAGCTCCTGAGGCCCAGCATCTTCGGGGGCCCTATCGTCCTCCTCTCCTAGCTCGGTATCCTCGTTAGGGGGCCCAGTTGAAGTGTGAGAAGTTCCTTTGGGCAAAGGCAGATCATCCTCCCCATATAGCACGTCTTCGCCATCGGAGTCCACCTCAGCAGCTCGGAGTTTTGCTAGAGGGGTAGAAAGAGCAAGTCTGGAATCTCTTAAACCCCTGTTGAAACCGGACACAAACATGTGGAAGCCTTTGTGCCAAATAGCGACCTTCATCTCATCAGAGGCTTTGTACTCCGCAAGTCGTGCCTGGCAAGCCTCAGCTATCTCTGTCTTATACTCAGAAGAATCTTTGTAAGCTTGAAGCCGAGTTTCACAGGCCTGCTCAATCTCCTTCTTCAACTCCGCTGACTCCTTGAATTCCCGCAGGCGCTCCTCACACTCCAGCTGAATCCTATCTTCAGCCAGCTTAGCATCCTCAAGCAGGGCTGAGCACCTCTTCTTCAGAGCCTCGACCTCTTGGCAGAGATATTGATTTTGGAGTTTTGTTGCCTCAGCCTCCAAGGTCAGACCTTTAAAATTTTCAGCCTGCTTGGCCAGCTCCTGCTCGAGGACCACTACCCGAGCCAGGGCTTCCTCTCTCTGAGCCACCACGACCTCGTGTTGGGACTGGGCTGCCTCAGAATCTGCCTTCAAGGTCTCATACTGGTGGCGGACTTCATCTCTCTCCCTCTGGACCTCTTCCAGAGAAGACAGTTGTTTCAGGGCTTCTTTACAACGAATATCTGCTTCAGCTGCCTTCTCATCCGCCCTTTTGACAGCATCCAGGGCATATGTCAGCTCTGCCTGTAAGGACTTGGAATGCTCCTGAGCTGCGGCTAGATTGCTTCGGGCGTCACTGGTGGCAGACAGGTTTTCTTCCAAACGTGCCTCCTCGACCCGGCGATCCATTGACTCCCGGAGAGCATGGTCGCGAGCATCCACCTCCATAAAGAGGCCCATCACCTAGCAAAGAGAGAAAGCTGTCAGAACAAAGAAACGAAGAAAACTAAAGTATGGACAGAAGTCGGAAAGGACGACTTACCATAAGAAGCATCTCCCTGATAGTATCTCCTAGCTCCCCTCGGGAGCGAGATCGGAACGTCGCCTGCTCTCGAGTGGAGCTGGCCAGAAGGCCAGTGAGAGCCATCAAGCGAGGGTCTGAGGCTTCCGTAACCCCACCGAACATCCGCTCCTGGATTAACTCAGCTACCACACTTGCTGGGGACTGATGAGTGATGTCCTCTGCATTCAGGATGTCGTTATCCGGTGCAGACAGCAGGGGCACCACAGAAGCCTTCTCTTTTCCAATAGCAGGCAGGGCCGGAGCTGGCCTCTGGGAAGCACGAGATCTCTTAGGAACGGGGAAAAGTGCTCTAGGAGGAGGAGGGCGTTTACTCCCGACCTCCTCCACTATGGCCTCGTCATCAACTGGACTGGGCCCTACTCCCTCGATGACAGGGGAGTCTTCAGTAACGGCCCCCTGAATATCTCCCCCCGCCAGGCTGGTCTCTTTCTCGCCTACAGGGACGTTGACGTCGGCAAGGTGTGTCCCAGGCACCTCCTCAGAAATACCCCCGGAAGGCACAGCTAAATCCTTCCTCGCCAGCTCGACGTCCTCAACAGATCCGGCGGCGACCTGGGGAGTCCCTTCCGTCCTCGGAACTACAATTTGCGTAGATTCTGGAGCCTGGGAAGATTGAATGGCCGAGCTCGGCCTGCTATGGCTGGATGGCCTTGAAGATTTGGTACCTCGGGAGCTCGGCTTAGAAGCTCGGGAAGAAGCTCGGGCAGGAGGTCGGCTAACTGTCTTGGAAGAAATAACCCGGGCCACCTCAGCAGTAGCCTCTGAGACGCGTTGCCCAGCTCGGAGGGCATCCAGCGCGGCGTTCATGCTCTCTCTAGACAGAACTAAGTTCTTCGGAGGCTTAATTTGGTCCATCTTGGAGTCAGAAGCTGCAAAAAATATAAAATCAAAACAGGTTAGCATAATCCCAGTAGAAATCACAAAGAAAAGGCAAAACGGCTGGGCAAGGTACAATACCCGCATCTTGGATATCCCTAAGATTACAGGCAAACATACACTTCTCGACGTCGTACTTCTTGTCAACAGAAGTCAATCGAAGGTACCCGACCTGTTCGGTAAGGCTCAGCTGGGGCAGGTCGTTGCAACCCAGAGAGACATCCTCCCAGTCGAGCTCCACCCCCCACGACGAACCGGAGTCTATCTTCAGCTCCGCGACTACAAAACCCTCTACCCAGCCCTTTATGGAATCCTTATAGCCCGTGAGGATGGATAAACCCCCACGGGGGGAAAAGTAATAAAAACAGTTACTCGCTCTGACAAGACGAAAAAAGGTCACGAATAGATGAGCCGTGGGCGTAAATCCCCAGCTCAAGCAAATGGATTCAAAGCAACACATGAACAAGATAGAATTTGGGGATAGCATTCGGGGAGTTATCCTGAAATATTGGAAAACCTCGGTGAAGAAGGAGGTAAACGGAAAAGTTAGACCAAAGTCCCGTTATTTAACAAAAAAGACTATGCTACGATCCTTCTGAGGATCTATCAAACCGGGAGGAGGAGGATCTGGAAGAACAATCCTCTCGTTTCGGAGAGGAGCTCGGATACAGTAAAGGGGAGTATCCAAATACCTCCGAGAAAAGAAGTTAGTTATAGTAGAGGGAGTGATACTAGACTTGAGGTTAAAAACTTCAGGAAGCTTAGAAATTTCCATGGAGGTAGAAGAGGCGTACCTGAAGAGCGGTATAGCGGATGAGCAGAGGAGAGCGAAGGAAAACAGAGAATAAAGAAGAGCAAAAGTTTTGAGAAAGTTGAAGAATTTGAAATTCGAAACAGTAACGAGATGAAAAGATGTTTTAAGGCAGACTGTACTTGGGCGGCGCGATCATAATGATCCTCGGGTTTTACCCCCTCATCAGTCGGGCAATAACTGATGAGAAGGTAAAGGGGCAATTGATGACCGCTAGATTTCTCCACCTCGGACTGGGGCCAGACCCATATCGTGAGCCCATCATTTGGGGGTCCAAGGCCTCCCCCGTGAGACTGGTCCAGCCCGTCCCCCTCCAGATCGGACTCCAATCAATTTTCTCAATCAGGCCGGCCTAACCTCTCAGGCCCGATGAACAGATCCTTCTTGGGCTCAGCCCATGACTTATCTTCCGGTCCAGTCCGGAATCAGGAGGGAGACCCACTTGTCCGTCATGTGGGTCCATACACATGCGCGCCCGAGGAGAGTCAGGAGCCGTTACGCATGGGACAGAGATCTGATTCCCTCGTACGTCCGTATCAACGTAGCAGGGACAGGTAGTCCAATAATATTCGTTCTGTTAACACGTCACTAGCAGACAAAAGAAAACATATAAAATGAGAAATACTCTCCTCTAGGTCTAAGATTTTTCCTGTCTTACAAAATCCATTATAAAACCCTATTTTCTGGATTTCAGATCATCATAATTTATAAATTTTAATAAAGTAAATTAATGTAAAAATTATAATAAAATTTATTTATTAAAAATATATTTTTTATTTATTTATTTCACTCTTATACAAACTATGAATTATGATTTAAGTAAAATTTATTATTTAATAGATTTGCTCCATTGATAAATTTTTAGTCAAATGATAAAAATATAATTTATATAATAAAAATATATTAGTATTTATATTTATTTTTTTTTATTTTTTATACCTTCGAATAAAAGAAAATAAATTTATTTTTCACTCGTCAAAATAAATAAAGGACATCTTCCCTCCTTTATTTTTTCTTCCCCTCCATAATTTTATCCAAACATAGCATAAAGTGCGTGTCATAACAGCATAAAAGAACAAGCCACGTAGCACTCTAAAGACCCAGACCTCAAGTTCGTCGTTATTTCTCTTCACCACGCGCTAGTGCCGTAAGTGCGGCAGCGCACACAGCACAGAACAGATATATATGGACAGGAAATAGAAAACAGAAGCACATCGAAACGGCAAAGCAGAAAAGATTAATACCCCAGAGGATCTAGGGTTCCCTTGGATCTCTCTGTGAATTCTCTGTCTTTGTATAAATTGATTGCTTCTATTCTATTTTTTTCTGTGATTCTCTACTTTGATCTTGTGTAAATGTCGTACATTTAAGGGGTTTGCAGAATTGGTGAGTTGATTCTATAAAGGTATTTAACAGAGTTCAAATCTAGGATTTTAGGGTTTTCGAATTTGGTAATAGAGTCGTATGCTCAAATCAACATTGAAACGTTAAATTAGAAATTGGGAATCGAAGGAAAGGAAAAGGAGAGTTTTGGAGAGTGCATTTCTTGATCTGTAAATATGCGAGGACTGCAGAAATCAAAAAGAGTTTCTTGGGCAACGGATGTTAATCTTTGTCAGGTAAAAGTGCCAACCTTTAAAGGAATCTTATAGATCCTTGGCTAAATTTCAGCCTATTTGATAAATTCTTATATACCTCATTCACTGAACAAGCTAAAACAGACTCAGGCGTGGAAGTGAAATCTAATTTTTATGCTGATTTTAGATAATCGTTGTTTGTTTTGCTTAATTATTTTATCATTTGAGTTTGAAAAATGGTTTTCTTCCCCTCTTCTCTTGGTGACCTTGCTTGCACTTTGCGCTTAACTGTAATGGCGTTACCCAATTGTTATAGTTTTGTCAGTATTAAATCTGTCCAATGAATAACGGTTTGCTCTTCATTTATCTAGAGGAAGCAACTCGTACTTGATAAGGGAAAATGAATTCTTACGAATCGTTTTCCATGGCATTTGAATTCAGAAACTAGTTAGAAATTTCAAGCTTGTCATGGAAGTTGCTTAGCATAATGTAAAGTTCAATACACCCTTTTTCTAAATGCTGTACAACACAAGATGATTTCTTATGGAGGTTTGTAGCATCTAAGTTCTTCTGCTGGCAAAAAGTGCCTTTGGTTCAGAGACATTTACGAAATAAATAAAATTGATCGAGTTAAGAAAATTACTGAATTGAAGGTGAATCTCTTTGCTTTCCGCGACTGTTCTAATCATATGATACTAATGTTGTTTTTTTTATGCAAAATAATTATATATAAATCAGGTCAGGCTTTCTTTTATTTATTTATTTTTTTAATCCTATTTTCTTTTGCTTGTGCACTTGAAGTTCAGATTCTAATGAATTTCTAAAATTTATATATACTGGCACTTTAGTGTGAAACTATATTAAGGTAATGGAAAAAGTAGTTTGATGTTAATCACGTTAATTTTCCCGGTAACTTTGAATCATTAATTATATGACAGCACTAGATGGCTCGCAATAGTCACTCTTATCAAATCCTTTTCACGGATGCTTCAGTTTTTGTAATTTGTGGATGAAAGTTTATGAATTGTTATTTCATATATTCTTGTTAAATCTTCATAATTTTTCAGTATCTTTAGTTTCCTTGGGCTCTGGAGTTATAGTTTAATTTGTTGAGAAGGGTAGGGATTGGGGCAGGAAAGCAACCTATGTCACAGGAGAATTACTATGTTTTGGTAGAACATCTAACAATGATTAATTCGGGACCCATTTTTATGGGGAGATCTGCTTAGTGTGGCCTTATTCTTGAATGCTACTATTGATTAAGATGTGCTATTTGGTTTTGTTGATGGTGCTTAACGCTTGCCCTTTAATCTGAGACTTGAAACAATCAGATAAAGAACTTAAGCTTCGATTTTCATACTGGAAAATTTTTATCATTTGGTTAACACAATAAATAAGGGAACAAAAAACAAGGTTCCTGTTTTTGGCTTACTTCAGTATCTGGTAGTCTCAGTTGTTTGTCATATGAAATTCTGTTGGCAACTCAAATTCCATTTCCCTTTTTCTTATCTACTCTATTGACGCTTTAGTAACTTTCTGCTCTTATTCCTTTTGTCATGGTTCCCCGGGCACTCTTCACTAGTTGTCTGATATAAATTCATGTATTGTTGATTTATGAGTTCTAATGGTAGGTGCTTATTCTTGTTGTTGTTTACCCCATGTTGGTAACATACTGTTCACGAGACAGCAGATAAAACGTGTGTGCATGCATGCATTTCATTGCAAAAAGTTTGAACAACGAGATGCTGTCGTATTTCTTTAGTTCTTGTGCCAAAAGTGAGATTGTGTCACTACTAAAGCGGTGATATTATCATGCAACTAAACTGTTCTTTTTAGCTAGCTGTCTTCCAAATTTGTCTTGTTAGTTGTTTTGGCAAGGTGACTAAATCTGACAAACAGCTATTATTTAACAATAAATGGCTAATTATAATATCATGATCAGTTTCAGAAACCCACTGGTGAGGCATGCAAAAGAATTTTGACTAAATGGAACTGATGTCCTTGCTTGACGGGCCATTTGCACAATCACTTACATTCCTAGATTGTGGCACTGGCACATGATGCATCTGCATTCTTAACCTGGTTTTAATTGACTGCCCTTTAGTACCCAGCATTGGGATAGAGAGGTTCTGGGAGGCTGTATAAATAACTTTGATTCAACTTCCTTGTATTGAATATTTCCTCATTGTTGACCCATGATGAAGTGTTGTCTACTAAATTAAAGTCCAAATCCATCTATGTTTGAGTGCTCTCCTTAGGGCTTCTGTGTGCTGTCTGTTCTAATGCTGCCTCCTGTGCTTCTTTGTTTGCATATCCCCAAAAAGATCCATCAGTGTTTAGGCTGATCTGGAGGGTCTTAAGTGGGAGGAATAGAATTCTGAACATTTTGTTCTGTGCTTGATTGGAGCAAAAGATTGAAGGCATCTTAAGATTTGATATCTTCATAGTCCTTCTTCCAGAAAGAAGAAACTTGGCGTGGAAATGTCCAGGAGCATTATTTCCTCTTCATATCTGATTAGGATTCAGTATATATCTAATTATGAACTTATCTGGTGATTAAACTTAAATTGTATACTGGAGGTCCACCCATCAGAAGTGAGAAATCCAGCAAATTTATGAGTATTTTATTGTGTTTTGTGTCTCTTGCTGCTATGTTATAGGCTGCTTATTAGAACTGACTCCCATAGAACCCAACCATGATGGCCTTTTTCTGGTGATTGAGCGTACTTTGGCCCTGCTATTTAGCTTTGCTGGTGACCATCTTGCATCGCAACTTGGAATACACCTTGACATGACAATATTAACTTTCCAATAGCTAGTATGTGGGCAGGACAGGAAGCAAATAGATAAATTGTGTGAGATCATGTTGTCATGCTGATAATGTACTTTTAGTATATCCCTCGATCGTTTATATGGACAATACTCTGTTTTGACTGCATATTTCCATTTCACCATCAGGGGATTTCCCTTCATATATAAAGACTACATAAATGTGGATTGGCGAAAGATATTTGATTTCTGTATGAAGTCCTATTTACGCTGTCCGTGCATACCAGATTTCTTATCATTTTTTTTTATGTTCTTTCCATTTTAATGATCTTGTTCTATTTGTAATGATGAATATGAAAGCTCAATAATAGTCGCCTGCATGCCTCTCCCTTTAACAGGTAAGGCTATTCCTATCCGAGGAATCTCCTTCACAAGTTGGGTTGGGTGCCCAAGATCACCTCCAAGCAAAAGCATCCTGGCTGCCCCATACAGCTGGCACAAATGCTGAAGATACTCTTCCTCCTGGCTTTGAAGGTCTTTCTGCCACCCAGTCGCACACTAAGTCGTCTGACATCCCTGTAATCAAATGGAGATGTCCTCCCAGAGTAAGTCACAGTTTCACAAGGTTCAGTTTTGATCATCCTTTGATGTTTAATTTTGATTATGGCACTGAACTATTAGTATTACAGTTTATCTTGGACTTGGCCTGGCAAGTGGTTGCGGGAGAGGAAAGCAAAGAGGTGGAGGTTCAAAATCAGAGAGAGATGAGAGTGCTTGAAGCTGTTTATCCTCGCACATCTGCCATTCCTCAAAAGTTTGAAACTATTATCATATTCCTTGATCTTCTTCTTTTGTTTTCTACTTCTGGACCTAAAAAGTTTCTTCTCTCTATGCAGCCCCACTTTCTCCGCAGACTTAGGAGATTATCGGCACAGTGATCAAGTGCCTCTGATTCCAATTACTCCCATTGAAGATGAAGATGCAACTGATGCACCTTCTGATTTAATGGGATCATTTAATGTTCCTATGAGCTCACAGTCCCAACTATTAGTCTCTGGAATTCCACCTCCTCAGTGCAGCATTCCTTCCATCTCCAGTACTATCAATGAAAAACCTGCTTCTGGAGCTATCCCTGGTGTTGAACCTGATGTAATAGCTGCTGCATCGGCTGCCTTTGCTGCCATTAATAAGAGCAATGAGCAGGGAGGTTTGGTAGACAATGATCTGCTCATTAAAATTCTCAACAACCCAAAATTGATTGAGAAGTTGATTCAAGATTATGCAGCTGAATCCAATGGGCAGAACATCCCTAAGCCAAATGCACCTTTTGTCCCTTCATCAGATGTTCCACCGCCTCTTCCAACTCTATCAGAACCATCTTATTTGCACATGAATAGAACCGATACCTGCACAACTTCGTCGTTTGTTGCTAATTCAAGTGGACCCGTTTATGCTCAATCAAATGGTGTTGGGCCAGGGTATATCTCAAATGCACAGGTTCCTCCAGCTGCGGCTCCAGCTTCATCTGGACCTCCTGTTGGAGTTCCACAAGTGAAGGATGTGAACTATTACAAGAACTTGATCCAGCAACATGGAGGTGAAAGACATGAATCCCCTCATCAATATGGTGGCCGTTACAGTCACCAAGTAGGAACAAACCAAGAATTACTTCATCTCAAATCAAGAGATTCGAAGCCCAAGATTATGAAACCTTGTATTTACTTTAACAGTTCAAGAGGATGTCGGCATGGCGCCAATTGTGCATACCAGCATGATGCATCTTCCCAGCAACGAAGCAGTAGCATGTCGGAGGTGCAAACTGCAAAGAGAATGAAAATGGATAGGGAAATTAGCAGTTAGTTTTCTGTTGCTTGTAGCTTTTGATATGAAAAAAAAAAAGGTTCACATTTTATTTTACTGCTGGCTTGATTTTGCTACAAAATATTTCACCTTCATTCGTCCTCTCTTCCATGGGACGCCAAGATAAAAATTTACAGGCAGAAGCCCTGATTTTCCTAATCAATTCCATTATAGCATAGCATTCTCTTTATTCTTCCATTTTCATATCAGATGCCAGACATAGGCTTCATTCAAAAATGCATGCTGTATGGGAAACGACTCGTGTTATTATTATATCTTTTCCTCTGAGGACTCTTGAAGAAATTTTATTTTTTATTTAATTTTGATCGATATTTAAACTTAATATGTACTTAGTGCATCATAATTCTTAAAAGATTATTATTATAATATTAGTGAGTGAAAAATAAGTGAAATTGTTTATTGAGGAAAAGTATATATAACATTATCAAGTATGTTGATATAATATTTTGGTTCTTAGTGGCTTTCCCTGTGTAATTTTAATTTTTATTGGACCTTCACATCAAGACAATATTTGCACACCAATTCATGTAGTACATTTGGACTTTTCAACATCTCATGCCCATTAAATTAAAATAAATTTTAAAAATGAAATAAAAAGTAAAACTAAAAAAAAATAAATAAATGTAACAAAAATTCAAAACTAAATAAATTCAAACTCAAATATAAAAATTTAAAATAAAATAAAATCCTAAGATGGTAAGAATTTTAATGTGATTGCAATTCATCTTAAATGAAATGCGACTAAATTTTATCCATCTTTTTTATCTTTTATTTTATATTAAAATACATGTTAATATGATTAGAAAAAATATCAAATATAGAAAAATTATCAAGAACAAATAAAAAACACACAAAAAAAAAATTGTACAAACTGAAAAATAAAACTGCACTTATAGATTGAGACAATAAAAAATAGTAAATAAACTTAAAAAAATATGAAATTTTAAAGAGGCATACCAAAACATCCATTTAAAATAATGGTGAAAGAATTATGAAAAAAATAGACCAATTATATGATATAGCCATCGCAAAGTAGGAAATATTAAATTCGTCAGTTTTTTGTACAATATGACATTATATTAAAAATATAAATATGAAAAATATAAAACATAAAAGTTTTAACAGATATTCTGAAATTCATGTTAAGTATAAAATCACCCCAAAAGGTAATTGGAAGGCTGAGATACGGCCCTCAAAGTGGCCAGCGACAATTACCCAAAAATCATAACTAATTTTATTTTGTATGAAAGGAAACTTCAGAACTAGGTAGGACTCTTTTCTGATGGTAATGGATTGCTTTTTAGATTTGGGAAAGAGATGAATATACAGTTGGTAATTAGGGTTGAAGTATGGTTTTTGGTTGGATGAAAAATTGAGCTTTTTATGAGTGATAAAATATTTATAGATTTAGAATTTAACCGCTTACTATCGCCACCAAATTCTATATACTGTCGGCCGATATAGTGGCGCCATGCTAAAGTTTATATATTTTTGTTTATTTTTTAAATTATTAATACATTATAATAATATATTTATATTATATTATATTTTTTATAATTTTAATATATAATATTTAATATATTTTATTATTAATATTTAAATAAAAATTATTAGTGCTATTTAATTTTAATATTATAAAATTAATTTTATATTACAATTAGACGTATAAAAAATAATATAGTGTTATCATATATATTTCTTAGGTGATAAATTTTTTAATTATTTTTTAATATATTTTATTATTTTTAATAAATTAATATGATAATATTGTGATGAAATCTATGATAATGTCATATTTAAATTTAAAAATAATTATCAATTTAATTAATATTCATTGTAGAAATATTATTTTTAATATATTATTATAATAATATTATAATGAAATAGTCACGGTTATAAATTTATTGATAAGTAGTTATTATATTTTATATATTTTATTATTTTTAATATATGAAAATATTATAAAATTTGATAGTAATGGAATTATATAAAAAATATTTAAATTTATGATATTATTTTGTTAAACGTGTATAAAATTACTGAATTATTTATAATTTATTAAGAAAAAAATTATTTAATTAATTAATTTAATTACAAAATAAATAAATTACTCAATTTATTTATATTTTTTGATAAATTATAAATAATGTAGTAATTGCGTACAATAATTAAAATTATAATATTATTCTATTAAGACCATTGAATTGTTTATAATTTATTAATAAAAAATTAATTAATTAATTAATTTAATTGTAGAATAATTTATTTTTTTTCTCAAATTATAATAATTCAGTGATTTTCTATAATATTTAATAATATTATAATTTTATTTTATAACTCTAAATATATTAATATTTAAATATATTTTATTTTATAGTATAAAAATATTTATATATTTTATAATTAATATTTAAATTAAAAATATTACTGACGTATAATTTAATGTCATAAAATTTATTTTATTTTATAATTAGACGGTTACACGAAAACAGTATAAAATCTATACAGTTATATAAAAAGTAACTCAATAAAATATAAATTTAATTTTTATAATTTTAAATATTTATATTAATTAATTAATTCAATAATTTTATACATATTTAATAATACGATAATATTATAATTCTAATATGTTTTATATAATTTTATTTATTTTTATGTATTAAATATAATAAAATACGTAAAATATAATAGTTACATATCAATGAATTTATAATTTATAATTATTTAATTATAGTATTATTATAATAATATATTAAAATTAATAAAATTTATTATAAAAAATTTATTATTATAAAAAGTATAATATAAATAAAATTATGAAACTAAATTAATATAAATATATTATTATAATATATTAATAATTTAAAAAAAATAAATAATAATCTCACGCTACTGATAATGGTTCAACCATTATTTAAAAAAAAATAATGTTTGATATTTTTTTTTGAAAAGTATTAGATCTTGACGTGTTTCAAATTTTAAATTGATAAATTTTCTTTTTTTCAATCTCAAATTAGTAAAAAAAACCTGAAAAACTCGTACCCCTCTTCTTCTCATGCATTGCGGTCAAGATTTATTAAACTTTATTTTTTATTTTATTAACTCGTAATTACCAGTTTGCCACTTATCTTTGAATAATTATATAAATTATGCTACAATTCATATTTTATTTAAACATATTAAACAAAAATTATATTAAATTCTACCATTTAAATTATTTTAAATGCTAATAATGTTGATTTGTATTTAGTCTACAACAAAACAATCTACGTGGCAAACAAAGTGTCAAATAGAAATGCACAGGTGTTGACCAGACCAAAGCTTTACGTTCTTATCAGCATTCCGTCCTTTCATCGTTCAATTAAAAAATATGAAGGAAACTGCAGTCAGATTCCGAACACTTAAAAGAAGTCAACATAAGCTCCATCCGCAGTTAACGAGCGTGTCATAACAGTATAAAAGAACAAGCCACGTGGCACTCTAAAGACCCAGACATCAAGTTCCTTGTCATTTCTCTTCACCACGCGCTAGTGCCGCAAGTGCGGCAGCGCACACAGCACAAAACAGATATATACGGACAGAAAGGGGAAATAAGAAACAGAAGCGCATCGAAACGGCAAAGCAGAAAAGATGAATACACCGGAGGATCTAGGGTTCCCTTGGATCTCTCTGTGAATTCTATATGTTTGCATAAATTGATTGCTTCTATTCTATCTTTTTCTGTGATTCTCTACTTGGATCTTGTGTAAATGTCGTACATTTAAGGGGTTTTCAGAATTGGTAAGTTGATTGTACCAGGTATTTAACAAAGTTTAAATCTAGGTCTTTAGGGTTTTCGAATTTGGTAATAGAGTCATATGCTCAAATCAACATTGAAACGTTAAATTAGAAATTGGGAATCGAAGAAAAGGGAAAGGAGAGGTTTGGAGAGTGCATTTCTTGATCTGTAAGTATGCGAGGACTGCAGAGATCAAAAAGAGTTTCTTGGGCAACGGATGTTAATCTTTGTCAGGTAAAAGTGCCAACCTTCCAAGGAATCTTATAGATTCTTGGCTAAATTTCAGCGTATTTGATAAATTCTTATCTACCTCATTCACTGAACAAGCTAAAAACAGACTCGGGCGTGGAAGTGAAATCTAATTTTTATGCTGATTTTAGATAATCGTTGTTTGTTTTGCTTCATTATTTTATCATTTAAGTTTGAAAAATGGTTTTCTTCCCCCACTTCTCTTGGTGACCTTGCTTGCACTTTGTACTTAACTGTAATGGTGTTACCCAATTGTTATAGTCTTGTCAGTATTAAATCTGTCTAATGAATAACGGTTTGCTCTTGAGGGACTCGTACTTGATAAGGGGAAATGAATCATATGAATCGTTTTCCATGGCATGTGAATTCAGAAACTGGTCGGAAATTTCAAGCTTGCCATGGTAGTTACTTAGCATAATGTAAAATTCAATACAGGGAGGTACTTGTTTTATAATCCTTGCCACCCTTTTTCTAAATGCTGTGCAACACAAGATGATTTCTTATGGAGGTTTGAAGTATCTAAGTTCTGCTGGCAAAAGTCTCTTTGGTGCAGAGACATTTATGAAATACATAAAATTGATCTTGAGTTAAGAAAATTACTGAATTGAAGGTGAATCTATTTGCTTGCCGTGACTGTTCTAATCATATGATACTAATGTTTTCTTTTTATACAAAATAATTATAGAAAAATCAGGTCAGGCGTTCTTTTATTATTTATTTTTTTTTAAAGCTTATTTTCTTTTGCTTGTCCACTTGAAGTTCAGATTCTAATGAATTTCTAAAATTTATATACAGGCACTTAGTGTGAAACTATATTAAGGTAATGGAAGAAGTAGTTTGATGTTAATCATGTTAATTTTCCTGGTAAAATTGAGTCACTAATAAGATGACAGCACCAGCTGGCTCGCAATAGTCACTCCTATCAGATCTTTTTCATGGATGCTTCAGTTTTTGTATTTTGTGGATGAAAGTTTCTGAATTGTTATTTGATATATTCTAGTTAAATCCTCATAATATTTCAGTATCTTTAATTCCCTTGGGCTTTGGAGTTATAGTTTAATTTGTTGAGAAGGATGGGGTTTGGGGTAGGAATGCAATAGTGCCTGGGTATGTCATAGGAGAATTACTAATTTTTGGCAGAACATCTAACAATGATTAATTTGGGACGCATTTTTATGGGTAGGTCTGCTTATTCCTTGTGCCGTAGTTCCCCGGGCACTCTTCACTAGTTGTCTGATATAAATTCATGTATTGTTGATTTATGAGTTCTAACGATAGAATTTCTCCCACATACTGCTTCCCCACCTCACTAGGTTATTGTTATTTTAAGATGCTTATTCTTGTTGTTTACCCCATGTTGGTAACATAATGTTCACGAGAGAGCGTAAAAAACGTGTGTGCATGCTTACATTTCATTGCGAAAGGTTTGAACGACCAGATGATGTTGTATTTCTTTATTTCTTCTGCCAAAAGTGAGATTGTGTCACTACTGAAGCAGTGATATTATCATGCAACTTAACAGTTCTTTTTAGCTAGCTGCCTTCCAAATATTTCTTGTTAGTTGTTTTGGTAAGGTGACTACATTCAACTGACAGCTACATTTAACAATGGATGGCCAATTATAATATCGTGATAAGTTTCACAGACACGCTAGTGAGGCATGCAAAAGAATCTGACTAAATGGAACTGATGTCCTTGCTTGACGGGCCAATTTGCACAATCACTTACATTCCTAGATTGTGGCACTGGCACATGATGCATCTGCATTCTTAACCTGGTTTTTATTGATTTCCCTAGTATCCAGCATTGGGATAGAGAAGTTCTGGGAGGCTGTATAAATAACTTTGATTCAACTTCCTTGTATTTACTATTTCCTCATTGTTGACCCAGGATGAAGTGTTGTCTACTGAATTAAAGTCCAAATCCATCTATGTTTCAGTGCTGCTCCTTAGGGCTTCTGGATGCTGTCTGTTCTAATGCTGCCTCTTGCGCTTTTTTGTTTGCATATCCCCAAAAAGATCCATTAGTGTTTAGGTTGATCTGAAGGGGCTTAAGTGGGAGTAATAGAATTCTGAACATTTTGTTCTGTGCTTGATTGGAGCAAAAAACTGAAGGCATCTTAAGGTTTGATATCTTCATATTCCTTCTTCCAGAAAGAAGAAACTTCACATGGAAATGTTCCGGGAGCACTATTTCCTCTTCATAGCTGATTAGGGATTCACTAGATATCTTATTATGAACATATCTAGTGGTTGAACTTAAATTGTAGATTGGAGGTCCACCCATAAGAAGTGAGAAATCCAGCCAATTTCGTTGGTGCCATTTCAGAAGAGCGTTTTTGATGTATTCCCCTATGGGTAACAGCTGTGGTTACAACTTCCTTCTGTACCTTTATGTTTAAGCATTTATGAGTATGTTATTGTGTTTTGTGTCCTTGTGGCTAAGTTGTAGGCTGCTTATACAACTGACTCACCATATAACCCAAACATGATGGCCTTTTTCTGGTGATTTGAGCATACTCTAGTCCTGCTATTTAGCTTTGCTGGTGACAATCTTCTTCCATCGTAAATTGGAATACAATTTGACATGACAGTATTAACTTTCCAATCGCTAGTATGTGGGCAGGACAGGACGCAAATAGATAAATTGTGTGAAATCATGTCGTCTGCGTTTAGTATTTCCGTCGATCATTTATATGGACAATACTCTGTTTTGACTGCATATTCCCATTTCACCATCAGGGGATTTCCCTTCATATACAAAGACCACACGAATGTGGATTGGAGAAAGATATTTGAATATTCTGTATGAAGTCCTGTTTACGCTGTTATTTCTGTGCATACCAGATTTCTTATCATTTTGTTATGTTCTTTCCATTTTAATGATCTTGTTCTATTTGTAATGATGAATATGAAAGCTCAGTAATGGACGCCTGCATGCTTCTCCCTTTAACAGGTAAGGCTGTTCCTGTCGGAGGAATCTCCTTCACAAGTTGGGTTGGGTGCCCAAGATCACCTCCAAGCAAAAGCATCCTGGCTATCCCATCCAGCTGGCACAACTGCTGAAGATACTCTTCCTCCTGGTTTTGAAGGTCTTTCTGCCAACCAGTTGCACGCTAAGTCATCTGACATCCCCGTCATCAAATGGAGATGTCCTCCCAGAGTAAGTCACTATTTTACAAGGATCAGCTTTGATGATCCTTTTGGTGTTCAATTTTGATTATGGCACTGAACTATTTGTATTACAGTTTATCTTGGACTTGACCTGGCAAGTGGTTGCGGGGGAAGAAAGCGAAGAGGTGGAAGTTCAAAATCAGAGAGAGATGAGAGTGCTTGAAGCTGTTTATCCTCGTACATCTGCCATTCCTCAAAAGTTAGACACTATTATCATATTGCTTGATCTTCTTTTGTTTTCTACTTCTGGTCCTAAAAAGTTTCTTCTTTCTATGCAGCTCTACTTTCTCCGCAGACTTGGGAGATTATCGACACAGTGATCAAGTGCCTTTGATTCCAATTACTCCCTTTGAAGATGAAGATGCAACTGATGCACCTTCTGATTTAATGGGATCATTTAATGTTCCCATGAGCTCACAGTCCCAACTATTAGCCTCTGGAATTCCACCTCCTCAATGCAGCATTTCTTCCATCTCTAATACTCCTGTCAATGAAAAACCTGCTTCTGGAGCTATCCCTGGTGTTGAACCTGATGTAATAGCTGCTGCATCGGCTGCCTTTGCTGCCATTAATAAGAGCAATGAGCAGGGAGGTTTGGTAGACAATGATCTGCTCATTAAAATTCTCAACAACCCAAAATTGATTGAGAAGTTGATTCAAGACTATGCAGGTGAATCCAATGGGCAGAACATCCCTAAGCCAAATGCATCTTTTGTCCCTTCATCAGATGTTCCACCGCCGCCTCCAACTCTATCGGAACCATCTTATTTGCACATGAATAGAACCGATACCAGCACAACTTCGTCGCATGTCGCTAATTCAAGCGGATCCGTTTATGCTCAACCAAATGGTATTGGGCCAGTGTATATCTCAAATGCACAGGTTCCTCTAGCTGCAGCTCCAGCTCCAGCTTCATCTGGTTCTGCTGTTGGAGTTCCGCAAGTGAAGGATGTTAACTATTACAAGAACTTGATCCAGCAACATGGAGGTGAAAGACATGAATCCCCTCATCAATATGGTGGCCGTTACAGTCATCAAGTTGGAACAAACCAAGAAGTACTTAATCCCAAATCAAGAGATTCGAAGCCCAAGATTATGAAACCTTGTATTTACTTTAACAGTTCAAGAGGATGTCGGCATGGCGCCAATTGTGCATACCAGCATGATGCATCTTCACAGCAACGAAGCAGTAGCATATCAGAGGTGCAAACTGCAAAGAGAATGAAAATGGATAGGGAAATTAGCAGTTAGTTTTTCTGTTGCTTGTGGCTTTTGATATGAAAAAAAGGTTCACATTTTATTTTACTGCTGGCTTGATTTTGCTACAAAATATTTCACCTTCATTCGTCCTCTCTTGCATGGGACGCCAAGATTAAAATTTATAGGCAGAAGCCTAGATTTTCCTAATCAATTCCATTGTAGGATAGCATTCTCTTTATTCTTCCATTTTCATATTAAATGCCAGACATAGAATTCATTCATAAATGTATGATCAATGATGTATTGGAAAAGATTCCATTGTTATTATTACTATATCTTTTCCTCTCAGGACATTTATCCAATTAAAAAAGTGAAAAAAATTAGTAACAATTTTATTTTTTATTTAATTATGATCGATTTTAAACTTAATTTGTACCTAGTGCATCATAATTCTGAAAAAGTTATTATTATAATATTAGTGAGTGACAAATATTTGAAATTGTTATAGCACTGTTGAGTAAAAGTATATAATATTATTGAATTAAAGTATATTGATGCAATTTTGATGTAATGTTTTCGTTCTTAGTGGCTTTCCTGGTGTAATTTTAATTTTTCTTTTTTAAGTTTTGTATAAAATTTAATTTAGTTCCTAATTTTCTATTTTCAATGTTACTCGGATCAAATGGACGCACAATTTTATTTATTTTTCAAAATTAATCAAAAATTAAAATTTCTATTAAATGATTAAAAGGTTATTTTTCACTTTTTTATAAGTTTTGAAATAGAAAAAACGGATATAATCATTTCCTAACTTGAGAATAGTGTTTAATTTAATTTTTTATAACTTTAATATTTATAATAATTTACTTTTTTATAATAAATTTATGAAAACAGTTGACATTTTGATTAAATTGAAAAAAATAAAAATTAAATAATTAGTTTTAACAAATTTCGGGGATCTAATAGGGATCCTTTAGAAACAAATTTACCCATATTTTAAAGCGGACTAGACAGTGAAATAGAATACAGTGAGCACACACCTCCCGATCTTGCAAACGCAATTGGTGAGCGGCAGAGGCCAGAGAGCTAGCCAAGAAGATGCTGAAGTTCCTATCAAAGGTGCGGATTGAGTTCAATGCCTTAGACCCTCGTATAGCCTCTTGCATGGAGTTCTTAGCCCAATGCAACGCCCGCAAGGCCAAGGAATCGAACCCTGCTTGCCAGCTTTTGGTCAAGCGGCGAACAGATGATCACCCGCCGCAAATCACCGTTACTTTTGTCAACGGAGTCGAGGAGGTTTTTGATGGCACTACTGTTTCTGCTCAAACCATAAGGAACATGATTTTGGAGAAGGGTCAGTTCCTCGAGACTGAGCAAATGTTCCGTGAAGCTGGGGAGAAGTGGCCTGTTATTATTCCAGAGGAAGAGCGCCACCAGCCTGCTCCTGGTACCAAGGTCAGTTAATAGTTCCATCTAAAGTTATTTTTTCAATGGGCTTCTCATCTGCTTATTTGATTTGGGCATTTCGTCGAACGTTTGGTGTGGTTTGGATGGGTGATGCATCTCTTTTGGACTTCCTTAATGATTCCGTATTTTATTAGTCGATGCTTATTCCTATTTGAACTTGCATCTGATACTTTTCCTGTGCGGAGAATTTGTGTTTTCTTATATATTTATCGTGTTGGCAAATGGCGCTTCTTGTTATTTTGCTCTGAGGACACGCAATGTTGTCTATGCACCGGCTAATAGATTGTGATTATTATTGGCCAGGGGTATATGCATATGTGTGTAAGATTTTCCCCTGCTCTGACTATCTAATTTTTATGCATAATCTTGTTATTCTTGTCTTGTGTAATTTCAATTCAATTTTTTATGTTATACTTGCAGAATTATTTTCTTTATTGTGTTCTACTGAAGACATTTACACACTGCACATACATTTGCTTCTTGTAAAATTCAAGGTAAAATGGATTTAAATTTGAATCCTCTATCAACACTTACATAGATGATGCCAATTACCATGGGAGCTGCTGTTTATTTTCATTTCGATGCAACACCAGTTATGATAGACATCCGGATATCATATTGCTTATCTAGTTATCTCTACTTTTTGGCTACTTACTACTCTCCATTCCTATGATAGACATCCAAATGCTGCTTATTTGTAAAATATAAACAATTCAAATGTGTTGTAAGTGTTGGTTGATAATTATTCCTTAAACATCAATTTTAGAAGACACATCAATCAAGAATCAACAAAGAATTGGAGAAACTGGGGACTGTTATTTAATTTTAATAAAATGCTTATTGAGAAAGTGTAGGTTATTATTAATCAAATGCGCCAGAATGGTTTTTCGACTACATATTCTCTTTCCTTGTGTAGTTATGATTAACAGAAAGTAAGGGAAAGATAGAAATAGATGTTTTGGTGTTTAAGTGCATCATTCATTCAAACTTGTCGTGGGATGCCAAGAAATGGCTTTTCTTTATGTTCAGTGATGCACAAATGCTTTTGCTCATTGATTATATTTCAAGTCTAATGGTAATTTATGCTCTTTTGTAACTTCTCATGTTGCCAAAACTCTTTACCAATTTCTTGAATTTCTAATGCTCTTTTTTATTGCCCCTCCCAGCCAAGGAAGGCAGAAGAGAAGAAGCAGTGAACCTAAGCCATCTGTTCTACATAGAGCTTGGAATCACTGAAAATGTCCATCTGCGACAATACAAGGGAACCAAGTTTTAGCAAATCATGCGAAAGGAAAAATGATAGGACATTGTTTTGAACTGTGTTAATTATGTCATCAAAGTATGTTTCAATTCCCTGTGGAAGTGTCGACCGTGGCAGGAAAATCCTCTCTATGAAATGAGTTTGGTGTATTTTTATATGTACCTTTCTTAAGGTTGCTTGCATCACTTAGCTGTTTTTACTTGGGTTTTCTACTAAGTTTATGTGCTCTTCCTCTTCTTTGGTTTACTCTGCGTGAGGATGTTTTTTTTGTCAGAGTTGCTACCACAAATAATTCTTTTGATCTTAAGAAATAGTGAATAAGGAGATGCAATTCTAGAGCGATAAGAGGTACATTCCATAAATCGAATTCAATCTCTAATTAGTTTTCACTTTCATCCATCCTAGTTCATTTTGCATATCAGCCAGGTGATGGGCAGATGGGAAGAAGAGGGAGTTGGTGCAACTCTGATTGGATCTCGCCATCTCTGGTTTATTGGATTGTTTAAAGAGATAAAGTCTAGGGCAATTTTGCTGGCCCATTTAATGTTACTGCCCCTAGCATTGCCCTTTTCGGAGGAGTATAGATACCAAATATGCAGACAGCCAGAGTTTATCAAGAGTTCAAGTCAACGAGGTTTAGATGCCTGCTTCATAGCCGAGAACATGGTGAAATTTCACAAAATAACAGCGTAAAGCCATTTTTCGCAAAATCAGGAACCTGAACTTTGATTTCCACTCACCATGGTTTTTACCACCATCTAGACGTTACCCAGTTGTCGGTCCCTGCGACATGGTTGGATTATTGAACACTTGGAACTCTCCCATCGCGCTAGGCCTAAAAAATTTGACGAGCCTAAATCAGCTAAATGAACTGGAACATATCACCCATATGTTGGTTTATTTTATAATCACGGTTTTAATACCCTAGGAGCTTTTAAGGCTTGAATATATCCCAGAGATCAGCTTGTCACTCTTGTACATACAGTCTTGATGTGAACCAGAAATTAGGGTTTGAGAATTCAGAGAAGAAACAGATTAAGAAGATAAAACAAAGGGAAGAAGACAAGTCCATTAACAAATTCAAGAAAGATTCCAGATTATCTCCAACATTACAAAGGAAAAGTATTACTATTAATAGCTCGGTAGTGAAATATCCACACCACACCTTCATACGACGCGTCGTATCAACTCGACCATGTATCAGCTCTTCACTGGAACTTTCGTCCAGCCACATCATTAATAATCACAGGGCTATCCACCTAATCTACCTCACTCTTATACATGTCGCTTGCTACTCTTATACATGACTTTTACACTCGAAACCTACCAAATTGGAAAAAGAGTTCTGAGGAATATATCTTGCACAATTTAATTTAGCGATCTTCCCTGCGTACTGCATTGGGGTCGGACATCATATCCATCATCATCTTCTCAGGAGAATCCTCCCAGCTTGCAAATGTTTTCAAGTCAACCTGCACAACAGATACCAGATCGTATGTTTCTTCCCATTAAGACTTGGATGCAAGTAGCAACAATTGCCTTAAACTCGACTTGGTATGTTACCTTGCGTCTTTGCTCAATGAAAAGTTCCTCTCTTTTCTTATGTGATGCTTGGACTTTCTTTGCTGTCCTCCCACCCAATCCCCAGACTTCAACTTCAGAGATCAAAGCTTCAACAGCGAGAAAACCCTGCAGAACAGATTAATGATTAAAGTCGGGTGAAGTTTTGCAAGTTGCAATCTGTACCTTTAGTGTTCACATGGTGCAAAGCAGCCAAGTATACCCTATCGTCTCTCCTAACCTACATTACCTAATATGAAGTCTTTAATTTTACAATATCTATGCAGGGATGACAAAGAGAGAGAACGTCAGGAACAGCATTTTGGCGAGAGAATTTTTCACCCTGAAGGCAGACATGTATATCTTGTCGAGTGCAAATTAAATAAAAGAATATAAAGATTAGTAAATGTGGAAATTTTATTGATAAATGAACTCACTAATGCTGTGGACACCAAATATAAGGAAAAAGGAAAGATAAAGTTAAATTACTCCTAGACTATTACCTGGTGATACCATATAAAATATTTAGGTTAAAAGAGTCATCCCACCAAGGAAATAAAGCTTAGAATGTACTTCTATTCCAGAATATGTCAAGGAATATACTCCTCTTTCCTCTCTCTGTTTTTCTCTCCCTTTATCATCTCATAAAAATAACTCCTCTTTAACTTGAGCATAAAAGGCTCATCAGCGAGGACCTCCCCATGGATCTCTGATTATTTTCTCCCTGTTTGCAGGTCCCTAACTAAGATCAGATTGTGGGACCCTTATTTTGAAGCTACAGTACCCAGGCTTCATCGCCTAGTATCATTATTACATATTTAAAATTTACCAATTTAATTTATTCCAATATTGGCATATGATAATTAAATCAAAAGATAATAATTGATCCCTGCACATCTTTGTTAAAACTCAGCTATTTGCTGCAGCATAGTAAACGCTAATAGCCTAATACCTGAGATGGGAAAAGGGAACCAGGTTGGTAAGTTCTGTCAGCTGCATGATGGCGAACAGTAACTCTAGCAAAATCTTCATCTATGTGTATTCTTTCATTCCCGATGGTTCCTCCAAACGCAATTCCCACAGGCTTGGGATGTGGCTCATAGGCTCGGCCAGTAGGATGCAAGCGGCTGTAAACAAAGTTCTTATCTTTCCCTGCATATCATTGATCAATCAGTCAGTTATTTTATAAAAATTCATGAAATTGGAACCATTTTGTGAATTTCATTCTGGCTCATCAACTGTGAGAAAGGAAATGCCCACACCCCCCCCCCCAACAAAAAAAAAAAAATTTCCTCTTTAAAGGAGGATGGGACCTGCACGCACCATTTTTCTCTCTCTGCGCTCTATACTTCACTCTCAAGCACTTACCAGAAGGTGGAAAAACATGGAAGGTTGGACTTATAGCATATAGACTTCCAGAGCTTCCGTAGAACGTATCCCTATTTTCAAAACCCTGCTGTGTAAGTGCACCTATGATCCATTTTCTGTTACTGGTAGCATCCCCATGGAGATCTCCAGAAGTAGCAGAAACTAAAAATAGCAATGGCCCATGATAACCCTCAATGTTAGACCAAAATCTGTTCAAGCCTCTCCCATGAAGAGAAGATCTAACAAATAGTAGGAAATAAACATTTGTCTGATAAGATTTAATGCAGTAGTAAGCTAATCAAACTAGAAATAAAATGTGAAACATAAGGGAAGCAAAACATATTGACAGGTATGTCATATAAAGACCGAAGCGGAAGATGACAAACCGGTATAGAAGATTTTCCAATGTCCCATCACTGTCACTAGGTAAGTACGGTTTCAAAATCTCTGCACTTATTGTACCACTGAGTGTAAGAGAAATTGCCCACGCTCTTCCATGAGTCAGTAGGTGAATATCGCATACATCTCTTGGAGGGATTTCTAATAATGAAGATGAAGGTTCTGAGTTATCCTGCTAGAATCAAGTAAAAAGCCATATGACATATGGAATAATACACTAGATATAACGATTTAAGCAAGCGGCATGACCGGAAAAAGCTTTAATCAGTTAAAATTGTTTAGACATCTATTTTTCACATATCATCATATAGGAAAAGAAGATTATGGGCATATATATCCACGGAAATAAATCTACAAATGTAGCATGGACAATCAGTTTAACAATGAGGTATTAAAATTCTAGATCATTAGATTAAAAGAATATTCTCAAAGACAAAATTGAAAAGGCAACTCCCACTAAGAAGCAGAACTGCATGCGTTCCAAGTAGTGTGTAAATGTACAGGAACTATACATTAAAACCTTAATGACAGGACATTCAATTAATTATATAGATGACGATGTCAGGATGGAATGACCATTATGTAATCCATGACAAGAATGCAGGCTGTTAAGAGCATGAAATTATGAAATTAATGAAAAGAACATTATCCTCATAAGATGACCAAAAATGCAATCTAAACCATCCATCTATCCAATAATCTGAAGTACATTGCCTTCAGAAATTTTTAACCAAGCATGAGCACAAACTTTCCAAAATTGCAAGAAATAAGAATAATTGCACAAAAACATTATAGATTGGAATTTTTATTTAGAAAAATAAAAGTGTCTTTAGCTAGATTCACCTAACATCAAATCACAAATATCAGTGGGTTTATTGAACTCATATACCTCTGAAGAAACTGAACTTTGAAGTCTCGCAATAACAAATTGTGTGAAGCAATCTGTAAGGCTTGGTACTGTTGTCAATGCCCAGGTAAGAAACTTCCCAACAGGAAGCTCAACTTCCAAGGCTGAGATGTCACAATCCCACAAATTCAAACCACTGTCTACTTGAGTACATGAAGAAACTGCTGATAGTATTAGGTGACTAACATCTGGAAGACAGAGATTTTCTTTGCCTTTTTTACATCTTGAAGTTCTGGAATCCCACAACATAGTCCAACACATCCAGAGAAGCATACGAACGTCAGTGGCTAGAAAAGACCCACTTATCTTACAATCATCAACGCTGGATTCGAACTCCAGTGTCAAAGGAAGACCGGCTTTTGTAAAGGCTGTCGCAAATACTCTCAGCAAAGTATTGAGCGCCACTGAGGAAGGCATCCTCCCACAACATCGCAAATAACCGCTCAAAAACTCTATCCAACTGACTCCTCCTTTCTCAGAGATGAAAAATAATTCCACTATGGATTCCCCCAAATGATCCAATAATCCCAGAAAGGAATCAGGAAAGTTGGGTGCTTCACAATCTAGGTTTTTAAAATTTAAACAGAAGACTTGCTGGTCAAATTAAAAGTTACATATTAGAAAGAATTAAGACATGTAAATAAAAGAAAACTTAATAAACAAACAAATAAAAAATTAAAGTGACATTCGCATATTTCTATGGAAGCCTACTGCTCAGTCCAATTGAACCAAACCAATCTGTTTGAGCAACTTCATTATAGAAATATAGAGAGAAGAAAGGCAAAGGTAAAAGCTTTAACGCAAGAGATTCGTTAAGATTTTTAATACCGGAAGGGATTGGAGAGGGATGGCATTTGTTTGAGGATCGACCAGCTTGGCGAAAGAATTTTGAAGCATCGGCAAAAAACCTGTGGAAGCAGCCAGACTTTCCACCTCTCGTTGTTCGCTCGCACTCTTCTTCTCTGTTGAAGATGATGCTCCCATTGTCACTCTCTAGTCTTTGCTTTCTTCAGCAAATGATCTCAGGTTTTTGGAGCCAAAAGCTCGGCAAAATTTCTTCCCCGTCCGTTTGTTTCCAGAGAAAATCCCACCGAACTTTCTACTTTTAAGTGTTCGTGCCGCCACGTATGTCACCCCCGTTGTATTTTATTTTAAAAAAGTCAGAAAGGAGAAAACGCACCGTTTTAGGCGCTTTATGTGTAATGGGCAAACCAGGTAGAAGCGCATGAAATATTGAAAAACCAGAAGCGAGAAAAACCCCACTCATCAGGATTTTGCGATCTAATCTAATAAGGGTTTCTCTTCTCATCTGAGGCATTGTGATCAGATCTTTCAGTCAATTAAATGGCGCCACCTCCAGGTCCATACTCCGGCACCAGCACTCTCGCTCTGGTAACTATTATTTCTCACTTTCTGCAATCTAAATTTCTATTCTCGACTTTTATATTTGGTTTCGTTGGTCTGATTAGGTGGCTCGAGCGTCAGCATTCAGTTTAGGTCTGGTGTATGGAAGTTTGAAGCTGAAGATTCTAAAGGTAATTCTCGTGTTTTGATCGTTTATAGCTGCTCTGTAAGACGGATCTTACTTTGTGTTTTTCATTCATTTGCTGGATTATAATTAGATTTTGCAATCTGAGATTTCACTGGATTAGCATATATATTGTAATCATAATTTTGTTGATCTTGAATATGCATTTCCTTATTGTTATGTGTACTTTCTCTACAACCATTTGTAATCCCTAGCACATAGATAGCCTAAACGCAAGAATCATTTTGGAAATTTGGATTCCAATCTACATTCACGTTGGAGATATACTAAGTTTCTGTGACTTAATCTATCAATAATCTAGCTACAGTAACTGATCATCTTTCAAAAGAAAATCTGTGAGATAGGGTTCATATCCTTGAGTTTGGCTTCCTTCTTTCTCTATTTTTTTTGCTTTTGTTTTATTTTTGGAAAATTACTTTTTCATTCCTGAGGTATAGCATAATTATTGGATCTGTCTCTTTATTTTTAGAGCCCAATGCTCTGATCCATGAAGTTTAATTTTGTCTAAATCAGTAGTCCCTCTGTCTAATAATTCTATTAAGTCAATGATTTAAGTTTGATCAAATGAAAGAGATTAAAATATAGTTTCAAAAATACCCTTATTAATAATAAAAATTACTTCCCCTTTAAATTTCCAAATCCTCTTCATTCCTCTTCAAATCCCTAAATCATGTTCATCCCTTATATGCATAATTAGGGAAAGTTGAAGTAAAGCATCCTCACTGCATCAGGCGCGGCATATTCCCGCTGCTTCAATCCTTTCCTTTATTCTCTTCTTTTTTTGTTCCTCAAACTCTCCAAATCGATATCGCAAGGAGTCAGATATGACTAGCGCACATTCAATCATGGCTACTCCTGAGGTCTTGCAGCTCGTTGGAGACGGTTTTCTTTCATCTCCTCTCCTCGCTTCAACTGGCGAATAACGACGATCGACGGATGATGTGCAACTGAGTGGCAGATAACACAAGCGATAGGCATTGGATTGATAGGCAACAACAGGCGATGGCAGCAACGAGCAACAGGAGCGAACTGGAGCATTGAGAAAGAGGAGCGACACAAGCAACGGTTGACAGTGAGCAGTGAGAGATCGCAAGGGATAGGTGACGGGAGCTATGATTGATTTGTTGATTTTTTATTTTTGATGATTTGAATTTTATCTATTTTGATTTTTGTTAGATTATTGAGTTTGAATCTTAAATTTGTTGAAAGTTTTATTTTATTTGTGTAGATTGAGATTTCAGTTATTATTTTGATTTATGAATGACTTTTGTTCTATGTTCTTTATCCCTGAAAAAAATAAACACAAAGAGAGAATGTGTTGAGAGTAAAGAGAAGAAAGAATAGAAGGGTAAGAATAGAAGGGTAGATTGGTCATTTCTTCTTACACTATCAGCATCTTTGACGGAGGGACCACTGATTTTTATAGAATTAAACTTTAGGGACTAAAATGTTGGGTTCTAAAAATAGAGGGACAGATTCATTAATTATGCTATACTGCAGGGACGAAAAATTAATTTTCACTTTTATTTTTATGGATGGGAACAGCTTGCTAGGAGGCTTGCAGCCATAGTTGATACTTGATAATTAAGTACTGAATATAGTTGGAAACTTAACATGATGTAGTAAAGTAATGCTCTTTGTGTCTGCCTAAATGGATCTACAATTAAATTAATCTTGTATCGTACAAATAAAAATTCCATTTGTGTTTGTGCTACCTCGAAAAGATCGGAAGTAACCAAAACATCCAAACTCAGTATATTTATCATGTTTATAATTTCATTCTCTATGGTTCATGCTAGGTCTTTAGTTTCTACTTTCCTATATGTTTGTACCTATCTTTAGAAATCTTCTTCTTCTTCTTCTTCTTCTGTTTGGAGCATTTCCTGTTACGGTTCATAAATTATGATTTTCCATTGATAAATCTTGCCCTAAAGTTGTGATTGCAATGCTCATAGCTCAATTCCTTTTTCCAGATGAAGACTAAGTCGCATAAGAATTCTGAAGCTAAGGCACATCATTGAGTTGCTGACCTGCTGGTTTGGGTTGAAATAAAAAGTTTGGGAATTTTGAATGGTTCCTATCATTTTAAATTTTAATCTTGGCAAAGGTGATGCTTAATTTAGAGGTTTAAAGTTTTCTTTTTACATCTCAGAATCATCAGAACGGCAGATTTGTGGATTTGCTTAGAATCTTCTTTTGTGAATGCCTAAACGTTCATGAAGAAACACTCGATGGCATTGTTTGAATTTTTTTTCATGCCTTTTGTGATGATAAACGGATCTGGTTTCCAACTAGCTTCAGGAAGCAGTTGCCAGATAAATAGTAGTTGATTGGGCAATAGACTGGAGTTGGCCACTGTTGAAATTTTAAATTTGAGTTATTTAATGTTCATTGTCTATTTGTGATATTAAAGGAATTAGACAGTGATTTAAACTAGCACAACTCATTATCTGCACTTGGTGATACGGAGCTTCACAGCTGAACACAAGGGTCAAATTCTTCATCACCTTCAAAACATTAGGCAATTTTCGTGTGCAATCAAATAAGTTGGGGCAGGATTGATTTTGTCCAGTTTGTACTTTATAAGGTAATGCTTATGCTGGAATCAACTCAAGTTGTGTACATAAATAAATAAAGAATAGCTTGCTGAATATGTACTTATTAGTCTTTACTAGTTAGGATTATCCAATTGAACAAAATTTTGATTTGCTCACATGTGGTTGATTGTATTTTAAATTTTTATAAGTTCAAAAAAATTAGATGATAATAATCTCATCATTTTAAAAAATTTTTGAGCAAATTAGCCAATCGACATCCCATTTTAAAAAAAAACGTTTATAATAATAATATGAGGTATTAAGGTATATTTTTAATTCTTTATCGGAATAAAAAAATGAAAAAAAGTAATTAGAGAGGTGCATAAAAGAATTAAAACTTAAGTTTATTTTATTTATTAAAATATAAAAGTTAAATATGAATTATGATATAATACATAGATGAAAAAAAAAAAAGTAATCAAGTTTAAATAAACATCACGTCCATTACCGAGGCCCTTTTTCTATAAATGTTGATAGTTGACAGTCCCACGGTAGGTCCAATAGGTCCAACATCATGTCACTATGTGATGCTAACACGTGTACGGCCCAATGCGAAGAATCTCAATGCATGAGCGTGTTCACTTGTAAATGTTGCAGTATGCAACCGACAACAGACAACCATCCCCTTAACTCTCTCTCTTTCTCCTCAAAGCTAAGTTGTCCTGATCTCCTCTCGCAATTATACTCTAATTATATCTTTCTTTTGAAATATGTCCACTTGCTGCTCCGCTTCACAAATCTCACTCTCCCTCACTGCTCGATAAACCCCTCTCTCTCTCTGTCTCCCCCCCCCCCCCCTCCCCCTCCCAACAAATCTGAAGCAGAAGCCTGAAGGAGACCAAGATGGGATCCGTGTCGCTGAATATTGGAGATGGCACAGCCAAATTCAAGAGAGCTACTGTGTGCTCCTCAGCAGTTAACATTCTTATGATCTTCTCTGTTATCTCCACCAATCTCTTTGCTTTATATGCCTTCACATCCTCTCCCAAACACCAAAGTCATGTCCTTCATAACACCCACAAGAACTTCTCTTTAATCTCTGAACACGTCTCTCTTATCCTTAAGGAGATTGATTCTTCCCAAAAAAAGCTTGCTAAGATGGAAAAAGAGCTCTTAGGGTATGAAACCATCGATATCTCAAGGCCCAATATTGCAAATGAGCTCAAATTTTTCCTACAGCATCACCAGCTGCCTCTTGGTAAAGATTCAAGAACTGGGATTACTGAAATGGTGGCATCTGTGGGGCATTCTTGTGAGAAATCTGCAGATCTGTTGTCTCAGTACATGACTTACAAGGTCTCTGGGCCTTGTCCCGATGATTGGAGCCTTGGCCAGAAGCTGATTTTGCGTGGATGCGAACCTTTACCGAGGAGGAGATGCTTTGCCAAGCCTGTTTCTAAGGTGGGTCTTTCCCCTTTTCCTATTTCACTATGGAAGCCTGTCAGTGAAAAGATTCTAACTTGGAGTGGTATTGGTTGCAAGAATTTTGAGTGCTTAAATAAAAAGAAATTGAGTAGGGAATGTGTTGGTTGCTTTGATTTGGCTAATGGGTATGAAAATCAAAAGTATGTTAAGGCTACAAGCAAGAGTGATTTTGTTATTGATGATGTGTTAGCTTTAGCAAGTGGAGGAATTAGAATAGGATTTGATATTGCTGGTGGGTCTGGTACTTTTGCTGCTAGAATGGCAGAGAGAAACGTAACTGTGGTCACTAACACTTTAAACATCGATGCTCCATTTAGCGAATTCATTGCAGCAAGAGGGCTTTTCCCGCTGTATTTGAGCCTAGATCATAGATTCCCTTTCTATGATAATGTGTTTGATCTGGTCCATGCGTCCAGTGGACTAGATATGGGGGGGAAACCTGAGAAATTGGAGTTCTTAATGTTTGACATTGACCGCATTTTGAGAGCTGGTGGATTGTTTTGGTTGGATAACTTCTTTTGCAGTGATGAGGAGAAGAAGAAGACGTTAACTAGGTTGATAGAGCGGTTTGGTTATAAGAAGCTGAAATGGGTTGTGGGAGACAAGGTAGATACAGCTGGTTCAGGCAAATCTGAAATTTATTTATCTGCAGTGCTGCAAAAGCCAGCAAGAGGGTGATGATTTTGGTTTCTACAGAAAACTGTAATTCAAGAGAGAAAATCATGCTGAAATTTTGTTTCAAGGTGCAATGAGTAACCTGAATTGTGTTCTTTCTCAACTGCATATCGGCAGTAGAAGGTGATGTGCAACTGTCTGTAATTTTAAGATAACTTTTTTTCCCCTTTTTTGTACTCCATTACAAAGTGTAGTTGGGTTTTAGTTATCCAAGGTAAAGTAAATGTTAGAAATGGAAAATTATGTAGTGCAGTCTTGAATCTTTTGAATTGCGAGTAGCCTTTGGACTGATAGTCGGTGTAAGCTGTTGAAATGCAACAATTTTCACATCTTCTAGAAGTGTAAAATATCAAAAGAAATGCAATAATTAAAAACAAACATAATTAGCCTCACTAATCAACTCCATATAGTTTGTAAAACACGTTATTATAAAGTATCTCATGCATTAGTTAAGACATGAACTAATGTCATCTCATATTTCATACATCTCTAAAGATATCCATCCTAACACAGTAGTACCCACGTCATCATCACTGCAGCATCAAAAATCGTAAACTCGGCAAGTGTTTGATCCAGATGAGACCATTCAAAGAAAAAGTTTCCACCAATTAGAAGAGAACACCATTGTTCAATCTCAAGCACGGCTACCTTCTGTGACGGAAGCAGCTAGGCCCTGGATATTGGCATTGTTAAGAAGCTTCATTCCCTCCTCGCTCATCTGCTGAACTTCTGAAGGTGACAGAATTCTTATGCAGCGGACACAGCCAACAAATTCTCTGCACAAATACATAAAATGGCATTTTAAGAAATTAGCTACAATTAACTACACTATACACAGATGATTTTAACTTACTCCCACGGATCATCTCCAATAAGTAGAACATCATTCTCATAGTCCACGTATACCAGCTTCCACCCTGACTCCCTTGGATTATTAAGCAGCCCCTCAAGCCCGAACATGCATTCAATTGCAGAACATAGTTCTTCATAGTTTCTAAAACTTGAGACATCAATTGACCTCCCGACAGAGCCAGCCTTTTGAACCTGCGAGAAGTATAAATTGTTTCATTAACTTAGACAAATATTGTTGAACTCGACTGGATTTGATTGTAAAATCCTTGACTTTACATTGCTAGTTCACATAATGAATAGTGATGCAACTCAATCAAGATGTACATTGACTATGATTCCTAAACCCAGGAATAGGAACCTACACATGCAAGTAGTACCTTTGTATATGTTCGCACTCGTGGAGCAACTTGCTGCCATGAATTATTCTGCATGTAATTGCCCTTCTCAAAATCCACATTGCTTGAAGGTGTACCACCTAAGCTGTCCGGAAATTCCTGCTGCGAGAAAGCTTGGGAGTCTGCCAAGCTTGCTGAAGTAATCTGAGACTGAACATCCTGGCTTGAGCTAAAGTTGCCAACTAAACAATCTGAAGGATTTTGAAAATCAACACCCTTTGAAGTACAGAACTCATCCAAAATGACATTTGACACCGAAGGGTCAATTACAGCACTACCACCATTGCCAACATCAATATTAAGAGTATCATAAATGCCACTTTGATCATTACTCTCATCTGATAAATCTTTGGCGCCACTTGAGTTAAGATTACAGGGTTCTTGCGGAGCTAAAGGAATGAGATGGCTTCCTGGGGATAAAAATCTTAAATTGTTCAATTGCTGATCCCACAAACCTTGATTCATTAAAGGTATAGAGGGGTCTGGGAGTCCGGCTGACTGTTCTTGCAACCCAAACATCGACAAAGGCCCAGATGATCCATACATCCCAGGGAGAGAGATGCAAGAAGGGTTTGAAATCCATTCATCAGTATCTAGGAAAGGAAGTGAGCCACTAAGGGGAATAGAATCAGCTTGGGATATATTAATTTGCTGGGGATGCACACCAGAAGGCTCCAACAGTGGCTGTACAGACCATAGACTGCTTTGTGCATGCAATTGAGCCTGATTCTGATTTTGAAAGTCCATCTGGTTACCGCAGTTCTGCAGATTTGTAGGACTTGAGGATGACTTTTCCTCATTGCTTTCTCCTACAGAGGTTACCTGGCTTAACTTATCTGTAGAATGGTCAGGTTCAGATTTTAGCTTTTCGTTACTAATACCATCTGCTGTTTGATTCTCGAGATTGCAAGGAGGATGCAACTTCCCAGGTAAATTTATTTTTGATGAAGATGAGATCATAGCATTCGATTGGCTGGCGCAGAACTGGGAATAAGTTTGGTTTTCTACTGACATGGCTACAGACTGGTTAAGCTGAGGCATCTGGTTGACTGTTCCCTGCATGGCCTTCATATCATCTAAAGGAGTCCCTTTGGAAGCAGCGATTTCTGGCAGAGCAGACTCATATATACCAGGATGGTTATCGTGAGGTTTCATTAGCATCTTAAGTAATCGCTCAGAACACGTGTTTGGAATTGACGAGTATGGAAAATTCCCATTTCCATTTTCAGGAAGCCAAATAAGTGGTCTTTTTATCAAGTTCCCCCATTCAGTTTCTCCTCCTGGCAAAACAAAAGGCTATAATGAATATCCAACAAAGTTTCCCACTTAAAACAGAAATAGGATGAAGGTTACCTAAAAATCCTGAATGCAAGGGTCGTTTGAGACCGGAAGTCAGAGAAGGAAAAATGAAGAGACTTTCAGGAGTCTCAATTTCCCATGGACTAACCCTATTCTGCTTATCAGAACACCCTGGCTCATCCCACTCCACCTGTTCATAAAATTTAAATTAGGAAATTCAATTGGCAATGCAATTGGCAGTCCCCTAGATTCTGTTGTATGCTACCAACTCTACCTGAAGATTTCGCCATTTGGAGCCAGGCCATCTCAGCGGATCTATGTCACTGATACCAACTATGGTGCCCATATATCTGCAGAAATATGAGAAACCATTACATTACGGATCTATCCAAAAAATACTGCTCTGGTTCTCATATGAATAGTATACTGCGGTTGGGCTCTATAGTCTTCATAACATTACTGCCAAACTTTATTCACAATTGCCACATAATAACGATATAGAAGGGTGCAATAAATAGAAAAATACCTGCGTTTGCCCGACTCCTCTGTTTCGAACATCATTCCAAACCTCATCCCAACTGAAACTTGAGTGCCATACACAGCTTTTCGGTGTTTAGCTAAAGGAATTACAAACTCCGAGGGGCATGCCCTATTAAAGATAGAAAGGACATGTGACCACTACTTTCAGACAACCACAATAAGGAGAGCTAGAATTTTGGCATATCATAATGTATATCAAATAGACCTTGGATTGTAAAAAATGGTGAACGGGCTCCTATTGGCAGCAGCATGAGCTGCAGCAGCAAGGACTCCAATATGCATGCTGTCGGCAGATAGAACTGATGATGGTAGTGTTGTCTGTTGACGATTTGCACGCCTCACCCCCACCAATAACTGAGACTTTTCATCCCTGGTCATATTAAAAAAAAGAATAAGTCAAAAAGACAATAGTAGTAAAATTTAATGGCATACAATGAATGTGATCTTGTGTTCACTAGAAAAAAAAAAAAGAGCAACCACACAGGACAAGAAAATTTACTATCATTTTGCCAGTCAACCTGAAAATCAAGAAAAAATTATTGTTTTGTAATAAACCAATGAGAAACAATTAAAGTTGTAGTATGAAAAGGATGCAAGTTACCTGATAAACAAAACAGAGTCACCAGCTTTAAGCCTTTTTGTACCAACAAATATGCTCCACCCAGTTGTAAGAAGGTGCCGCTTAGGCTGCCCTGCATTAAATGACAGAGATAGATAATGTTCCAGATAAGCAGTCAAATCGCTGTTCAATGCAAAAGATATTAGCACTTGACTAAGGACATTCCCAGATTAAACATTCAAGAAAGTTACCATATTTCTGAAAAAGTCTTCATGAAACAACTTGCTCAAGGAATAGGAACAATAATCAAAAGACTACTCACCACGATAAATATGGCGAAATGTCCACGTATTATCATGCAAGTCTCTGACAACAAGCTCTTGCGTTGGTGGTTGCATAGTGTAATCCTGAGAATTAATTCAGCCATCAAGTCAAATAGAATACCTCTATCTAACCACGGCATTCAAATATATTTAGATCATATCAGAACTCACCAGTGCAGGAAAAAGCTTTTCTGCTGCCCTTCGTGGCACTGAGAATCCTCCGTGTGTACTAGTGTCACTGGCTGTCAAGGTTTTGCAGAAAAATTCAGTGGGATGTTTGCTGGGCTTTAATCCAAAATCCGGTATGGGGAAGACATCCTTTTCCTAAACAGAGATAAATAAACAGACTTATTGCATCATCCATTCTCTCTTCTATCATTACTTTTCGGCAGGAAGGATGAGAGAGTCGAGAGACAGAAGGCAGAAAAAAAGTTAACCAGCTATAATATTAAACTTACTGAGTTCACTGGTTGAAGACTCATTTGGGCATAGATCTCATCGGTATCTTTGTCTGCCTAAATTTAGGTAGAGCAGGTAAAATAACTGAATTTGTAATAAGATATAACAGTAGCATGCAGATATAAAAGCCAAAGAGCCAAATAAGGTTTGGCATACATGTAAGGTAACATTGTGAACTTGGCATAGCAACTGAGAAGGAAGATTTGGGTAGTTGGGAATTTGTGATGTTGCTGTCCTTTTAGTGGAAACTGCCACCTACACATGCAAATAGAAGTTTATAAATTCAGTTAATTATGATGAAATAATCAGCAAAGATCAACAGAGAAACTGTCACCAATCCATCTTCCTGTAGTCTCAGTTTCCAAAAGCTTCAATTAATTAAGGCTTCTTCCCAACTAACATAAGTTGTACCAGAACAATACACTCCTAAGTTTTGAAAATATAACAAAGGAACTGAAAATGCAAGCGTTTAAGGGACACAATCAAATTAATTTTACCAAATTTATTTTCTGTTAAAGACAATAAAAAAGCCCATTGTTGTCCCAGCAAAAGAGAATAAAAACTAGCTATTTGTTTCTCACACTATTATCTAAAGCAGGCAGGTCAGTGCACTTTAAAAATCAGATTTAATGATTTGCATTTTTAAGGTCATTAGTCATTACGCTGCTTATGCAACATCACTTGTCAATGAATAGATATTGATAAAAATCACATCATAAAATTTAACTTTTACTTGCTTCAAGGGGGACAGCCCCAGCAACAAGCATACAGAAACTCGTATAGGTGAAATATCAATTTCCAACACCTACTGTATTACAATCAACCTTAAAAATAGCTATTAAAACGACAAACCACAAAAAGGACCAGAACAAGTAAATGATCAATCAATTTATCCTAGATTTGTAGAATCAGATTTAAAAGATGACTGCAGCATCACGAAGTGGTACCTATGTTGTATAGTTTGTTATAGAATTCTGACACTCCACAGCAAAAATTACCATTCTTGGTTTTGACTCAGTATCTTTACACAGACTAAGACTATGCCTTAAGCATGAAACAGATGACAGTTTATTTTAGAAAATAAGGGACGGCAGATGAATACTACAGTAGTAAATCTAGCTTCAACATAAAGGATCTCTGATAACATTGACAAACACAGTGATAAGAACCTCAAAAGCTACGGTTTAAATATAAAGAACAAAAAAACTTTCTTCCTTCTAATTAAATTCACAGTGATCTGCTTCTACTTTAACTCTTACTTCATAAATATAATGTGCTCACAATCTATAAAGTGTAATCTGTATTCAATTGAAAAATAATAAGTGAAGAAGCATGAAGAGCTAAGGAGAAAGATTGCAACCTGCTCGCTGTGTCCCTGAGGAAAATAATACACAAGGCTTCCAACCTGAGGCAAGGAAACAAGTGGACCAGCACATGCGTACCACAGCTCCGAGTTTATTGTCTTGCGAGTCCCTGAAATCAAGTAGAGAAACTCTAAACATGAGGCACACTCTTGAACTGCCTTTACAGGGAAGAGGGGTCTCACATAGAACTTTGTAGGTAGACGCCAATAAATAGCATGGTGAAAAAAAAATAAAAACTTTACCAGATCATTCGACCCATGAGCGAAAAGAAGCCAAACTTATAGAACAACCAAAAAGGAAATGATTTTAGTGAAATATAACTAACCAGAATGGTCCTGAATTTCTTTTAACAACTTCATTTCCTCGAGCAGATTGGTCTGTATTCCGCCAACCAAGCCTCCTGCTTTGATTTTCTCTTCAACAGAACCCATCATCATGTGCTTCTGTTTAAAATGCATACACCCTCTACGCCAACCAGAAAAACTGAGAAGAAAACCCCATCTTCACGTCTCTACTCCCAAACCCACAACTTCAACTGAGAAAAAACCCCCTTTGAAATCAGACATGTGTTTCTCCAAAGGAAGGAAAGGAAAGGGACGATTGATTAAACCATGTCATGTGAATCTGAGGGTGACCCAGAAAGACCAATGCAATTGGACACATAAGAGACACCTTCCCCCTTCAGGGAGTCCAAAATCAAGGAAACAACAACCTGCAAAAAGGCAACTTAGGGAGATCTTTTTAACGTGGGCCTCTTGACATAACAATTGGCAAAACCATCATTTTGCATCAAAGCACGCGGACCGAAGCATGGGAGTGGGTCTCCTCTTTCTCTCTCAATCTCTGTTTGGATGGCTTTGTTATTATCAAGTGCTTGTTTTTATCACCTCTAAAGAAACCGACCTTTCAATGAACCCCCTCCATATATCATCATCACCTCTGTGATTCCCCTTCTCTCTTTTTTCTCCCTGTCCTCCCTCAAAAGCTCCCTCCTTTTAATTTACCTATATCTGAAACTCTACTAATCTCCTCTAATGTGTAATTGCTTCAAAGTAGAAAGAGTGTGCAAGCTCTTATCCTGCGCACACTCTTTCTGTATATGGCGATTTCGTTGCAGCTTTAAACTGTTGGAAGACAAATTTAAAAGTAGAATACACACAATAAAGAAAAGTTAAAAGAAGAAAAAAAGAAAAAAGAGCTTAGACTACTTGAACACGAAAACAGTACTAGCAGAGATAGAGATTAGAGAACAGTCCTCAAAGAGAGAGATTTTGAAAAAGGAGGGAGGAGGTGCGTAGTAATATGCAAAGAGTGTAAAGGTGGCGCATTTTAGCACGTGGATTACGAGGATTTGCGGGAGATTTCTCTCTCTAGCTCTCGCCCTTTATTTTTTTTTTTTTGGCTTTTTTGATCTCGTGCTTTTTGGCTTTTGATTTCACCTGCTCTGTATTTTTTAATTCTAAATAATAAAGAATATATATTCTTCCCCTTCTTTTGCGTCTGATTTAATTTGACTATTCGTCACGCGTGCAGTTCACGACAAATAGGTGGGGGAAGGCGTACGCTAACATTGAACGACACGGTCTACAATCCACATACTGGTATTTGTCTTTCCACGGCGCCGTTTCCTGCATTTTGATTAAAAATACCTCATCTAATTAAAAAATAATTATTTTTTGGTAAGAAAAATGTACAAGAATAGGAGAAAGGCGTGTGAAATGGGGGATAGCTTGCAGAGGAGAATGTATTTGTAAGAGGCAAAAAGTAAGGGAAAGAAGAGAAAGGATTTTCTAAAATAGAGAGCTCATGCTATGTACATGATGGTAAGAATTGCATGGGCAAAAGCGTCACGCACGCATCTCCTTTTTTTTATTATTATTATTATTAATTTTTTTTTATAGTAGGAGTATTATATATTATCGATATGAAAACAAATTATAGAGAGAGAGGCTTTGCGTTTTGCGGTAAAGAGCTACTAGGCTTCTGTTGTTTTTGCGTATCCCGAGAGAATAAGGAAGACCGCCTTTTGATGTGTGGACCGTATCGCTGATTCAACTTTAGAAGGACTCTAATTCACTTGTCGTTTTGTCATCTGCCACCGTGCCACTAAGCACGTTTAGAATCCGGGACCCGATCCGTATGACATGGGGAGGGGACGACTTTGAACCAAATAAAAATATCCAAAAATATTATTTTATTTTTATATTATATAAAATTTTATTAATTATTTTTTTAATTTAAACAGTTTAATATTATAAAAAAATTAAAATATTTTTAATATAGATAAATTAATTAATAATTTTTTTATAAAATTAAGAGAATAATAATTTTTTAAATAGTAAAATATTTAATGATTAAAATGAATGAAATGATTAATTATTAAATTTTTATAATTTTTAAAATTAAATAATTATTTAATTATAATATATTAACTAAATAATAAATTTAAAAATAAATATAAACAATATATATAAAATAAAATTAATTAAAACAAATCAAATTAAATTAAAATTAGTTAAACTTGAATTTATTAAAACTCATTCTGAATTGGATTGGGATAATTTTAATATCGAAATAAACGTTAAAAAAGTAAATTTACGTTTTTTCTCAAATTGAAATTGAATTGTAAAGAGGGGGCTTTGGTTCAGTTCTATTTGAACCGAAATAGATGTTATATGGTTGAAATGGGAAGAGCGTAAATCTAACTCCTCATCCATACCATATGGTTTTGATTTAATTGAGACCTAGAATCACAAATCATTGAATGGTCCCCAGTTTTGAATTTGATTGAATCATTATTCTAAGCTCAACTATTTTAGGATCTGGATTTTTTTTCCCCTTTTTAATAAGGCGATAAAGGTGAAATAATTAAGGATTTCACGAATCACGATTTCAATCCTCATGTGATGAATCATGAATTTCATTTATTTTTTACCAATTGCAGAGTTTTATGATAATGATTTTAATGGAAATTGACTCAGAACTAATTAATTTTAACTAACACAATTAGACACGAATATTTTACAAGTCCACAAAAATTGAAACATTTAAAAAATAAGTTATATATATTCGTAAAGAGAAAAGCATTAGCACAAAGAAAAATTAATTAATTTTAAATTTTAATTTTATTGAAAACCAACGCACCAATAATGTTGACAGATAGTATTTTTGTGTCAAGTGAGCTAGTTGGTTCATAACTTTATTAGCTTTTGAATATATATGTCTAATCTCAAACTCTGATCATTAAAAATTTGCACCGAATTGATTATATTTCAATTTACAATTTTAATGGTAATGGTCTCCAATTAAGAGTGATTTTAATTCAAAGTAATCGAATTCAATAATCAAACTATCCAAATACATGTATTCTGCGAGCAGGATCTCTTTATGGATAGCCCAAACCTTAGAGTAATGATTCTCTTAGAAACCCTTTATCCACTCACCACCAACATCTCAGATGAAGCAGAGGTTGAAAGCCATTCTATCCATTATTTTTTAGAATCGTCAATATTTAATTTGAAAATATGTGTCTGGTAGTTTTCAGTTATCGTCTAAAATGCTCCCGATACTTAAAATATCATATACGATAATTTAAAATAAAATTAAGTGAAACTTTTTAATTTTGTGACAGCATTTAATAGCGTAACCGATACTCATCATATAAAATAAATTATAATTAAAAAAATAGTATAATTTTTAAAACAGCTTTAAAAAATAAAGTGAATTTATAATTTTTCCAATACCTTTTTAAAAAATTACTTTATTTATTAATTTTTTAATATAATCACCTTAAAATTAAAATAATAATTATAATTTGCACGTTGTTACTATTCATTACATGTACTCATAAGTTTTTATATATTTATATTTTTTATATAAAATATTTTTTAAATAATTTTTTATATTATAAAAAATAGAAAAATGTAATTGATAAAATATAAGCATTCATATAAAATAACATAAAATTATAATTAATTCAAATTTTTTATAAATTTATTTACATTTTGTAAACGTTAAAATGAATTGTAAGATTGTTCGCTTTTTCAAATGAATATTTAAATATAATTGTTTCAATTTTTATTCTTCATACAAAAATAAATGGTTATAAAATTTTTAATAATAAAATAAATAAAAATATAATTTGTAACAAAATATAATATTTATTTTAAAATTAGCTGATGTTAATTTTTTTGATTGGTTAAATTTATTTTTAAAATATATAACTGAATAAATAATAAAATATAGTAATTTTATATTTTTTATCAGAATTATAAATTAAATAAAAATAAATTATGCATTAATTATTATTATTTTTTTCCATATTAATAAAATCTTTTAAAATTTAACGATAAAAATATAAACAAAATGAAATCATGTTAAAAATAATTAATATTTATAAATTAAAACATTAAGTTAAATTTGTTAGAATAAACAAAATATACAGAAAATAATAAAAATAATAAATAAAGTATTTTAATTATCTTAAAAAGTTAATTTAATAACATTAAAAATCATTTGTATTAATATAAAGTATTTTTTATGACTCTTTTAAATATACATAAAAAATAATTATATGAAAAATTCACTTTATTATCCTATTCATTATATATATATATATATATATATATATATATATATATTTTATTTATTTATTTATTTATTTATTTATTTCACTTTATTATTTTGTAAGTATTATCTTATAAATTTAAACTTTTTATCCCATAATTTAATATTATAATTATTATTTTAATATTTTTAAATAAATATAAAATTACCATTATTATATAAATAAGTTATATTATTATTTTATTATCCTATAATTAATATTTTAAATTAAAATTTTTATTTATCAATTCAATATTATCAAAATTAAAATTTATTTTAAAAATTTTATCTCAAACTATTTATTTTACTATTTATATGTATTATAAAATTAAAATAATTATTTACTAACTTATATTAATTTAAATAATAAAATTATTATTCACTTTAAATATTTAATATAATGGTTAATAATATAAACAGCAACTTACTATCTTATAATATAATATTATTAAATTTATTAATATTTTATAATTATTAATATATGCATATAATTAATTTTTAGAAGATATTAAAAAAGTTAAATCTTAAAACTATATTCTATCACTGTAATGATTTATATTATTTTTATAATTTTGAGTTAATTTTTTATTATTTTTCAAAATTTATCGATATTTAAATATGTTATTTTGATAATTTTATATCAAAATTTTGATTTTTAATATTTTTATATATACCTCATAATTTAAATATCTATTTAATTAATTTAAATAAATTGAGATAATAAAAATTATTGTTTACTTTAACATTTAAATATAATTATAAATAATTAAAGCAACAACTTATTATATGATAATTTTATATAATTAAAATTATTAATTTTTTATAATTATATAAAGAAATTTTTAGATTATATTAAAATTGTTATTTTTTTTTTGGATATATAGTTGATAGTTATTCTTAAAATTATTATAATCAATTTAATTATTATTTTATAATTTTAATTTTATATATTTAGACTTATTATCTAATAATTTAATATTATTACAATTACTTTAATATTTTAATATTCTTAATTAAAAATTAGTTTATCATTATCCAAATTATATTATTATTTATTATCCTATAATTTCTTATATCAAAATTAAATTTTTTTTATTATTCATGCATATTGTAAAATTTACATACTTATTTACCAACTTTAAATTAATTTTAATAATAATTATTATTTTTACTTTAAAAATAAATTATAATTGTTATAATTAAAAGATTAACATTATTAAAATTATTATTTTTGTATTCCTTTTTATAATTAATTAATATTTAATTACAATTTTTATATAAATATTAATAATTAGAAGAACCATTATTACTGAATAATTTAATATTAATAAAATTTTTATTTAATGTTACTTTTCATAATTATTTAATATTTAAATGTATTATTTCAATAATATTTAAATGTTACTTTTGTCTTCTCAACAAATGTTGCAACGTGGGGTAAGGTGGCAAATTGGTGATAGTAAGCAGGTTTTTGTTGTTAATTGCCCTTGGATTCCTCGGGATATTGGTTTTATGCCTTTAGATGAGGCGATGTTTGTTCCTGAAGCCATGAGAGTATGTGATTTGTTTGTTGAAGGTGAGCTGCGTTGGGATGTAGAGAAACTAATGAATATTTTTAGTTGCTGATATGAGAGCTATTCTTACTATTCCATTGCCTCTATTCCCAAAACCGGATAAATTAATTTGGCACTTGTATAAGAAGAGTGTGTACTAAGTTAAATCTGCCTATTTTTGTGCCTTAGAATTGTCGGGTAGGACTGGTGTGCTGGGTTATAATGATGGGTGGAATCGTCTTTGGTCTCTTGATGTTCCTCCCAAAGTTCGGGATTTTCTTTGGTGTACTTGTCGTGGAGTGCTTCCTACTCGGGATATTCTTTTGAGGCGTGGGATACATGTACCTGCTGCATGTCTTTTTTGTGATCATGATGAATCTATTTCACATGTTTTTTTGCATTGTCCAATGGCTGTTGAGTTATGGAGACTTGCTGGTTTTTCTACTGCTGTTGATTTTTCTATATTCATGGATTTTTTTATTCATATTTATAATACTTTTGGCAGAGAAAGGACTGCACGTATGGCTATACATGCATGGAAGTTATGGCATGCCAGGAATGAAAGATTGTGGGTCAATAAAGTTTTGTCACCCAGTGAGGTTCATCATGCTGCTAGTTCCTATTTTAATGATTATGTGGCTTCACTTGTGTCTCGACCAAGGACGTTATCCCACCCATCTGTTCCTCGTGTGCTCCCATTGGTTGAGGCTACCACTCTTGAAGTTGATTGGATTGCATTCATTGATTGTGCAATCTTTGCTAGTGCTGATTTGTTCGGTTTTGCAGCAGTATTTGAGGACTTGGAATGCTTCTTTTCCATTGCAATTTCGGGTTTCTATGAGGGGGGTGGGCAACCTATTATTGCTGAAACTTTGGCCTTGCGTCAATGTTTATCTTATGCTAGAGATTGTTTTCTTCAGGCGGGTTGTATTTTTACGGATAACCAATCCTTAGTCTTGGCTATTCGCTCTCCTCTGAATGACTTTTCAGAGTTTGGATTAATTGTTTCTGATTGCAAAGATGTTATGCGGTCTCAGGGTAACATTCATATTTGTTGGGTACGGCGTTCAGAAAATAGAGCCGCCCATTTATTAGCTAGAGAGTCTATTTGTAACATCCTCAAACACATAGCTAGAGCAGTGACATCCCTAGGTAGGGCTAGGCTATTTCACTACTAGAGTAAGTGGCCTTAGGGAATGTGCTAGCATAACTCTAAACTGCTAATAACTGAATCATAGAAAACTCAAATAAAGAAACAGACGTATTCAGAAATAAAGCAGACAGTGTGATTAGCGAGTCGGGAACGAGTCACTTTCGAAAGGTGCTTAGGGTTTTCCGACGTGCTTGCTTGAGGTGCTTGTTTATATTCATCATGCTTGCTTAAGTGAAAAGGACTTCTAAAGGATAAAAGCATATTTTAGTAGGTCAATCTATGATTATTGAAAGTTTAAAAAACTAAATTGAAACATGGTAAAAAGTTTAGTGGGTTAAAGTGTTAATATGGAAAGTTAAAACATAAAAGTCAAATTTTACTTTCCATGTGTCACCTAACTAAGGAAAGGAGAAATGAAAAAGAAAATTAAAAAAGAAAAAGGGATTTTCTTCTTTCTTCCTCCACCATTGCCGTAGCTCACCCATTGAAAAAAAAACCAAAGCTTTGTTTTGTCTTCCTTCCACCAAAGCCAAGCCAAACCTCACCAAAACAACTTCTTCCTTTAACCAAAATCTATCCTAAGATCAAGAGCTAAAGGAACAGCCATATAGTGAAAGAATTGAAGAAGAAAGGTTTAGGGTTCCATATACACCAAGCTTGAAAATCCAAGGTAAGCTTAGAAAGGTGAAGGAGATAACATCTTCTCATTTCTTCATGCATGAATTTTCCTTATAGAGCTTTAATTTATAGTTTATTCAATCCTTTCCTAAGACATAAATCTACCTAGGTGAAGGAACATCAAAGGGAAAGGAGATAGCTAGAGATTAGAAGAGGAAAAGAAAGAAGGAATCCAAGAAAGGTTTGGTGTTTGTATGATTTTTCTGTTTTCCTTTGATTCTGCCATGAATAAGTGAAATTAGGGGTTGATTTTACTTGCTGGAAATGTTGGTTTGATTGTATAAATATGTTATATGAATGTTAAAATGATGTTTGAAAGGCTTAGAGTAAAGAAATTTAACATGAGAGCTAAAAGTGCAAATCTGGCAGAATAGGTTGTAACAGGACAGCTTGTGTTGATATTCTTATAACTTATTGTGTGGTTATTGAAATTAGGCCTAAGATATACCAAATGAAAGCTAAGACAAAGAGCTAAAACTTTCATGAATTGACCAAATTCTGAATCTGTAGGTAAGATGATGAAAATTTGAAGTGAACCTAAACTGGATACAGAGTTAGTGCATCCGGAACAGTGTGTATTGATTATACTATAACTAATTATGGCATATGATATATGTAACTTGGAAAATGAATTCAAATAGCTTCAAATGGCATGCATTTTACATTGATACATTGAATTAATAGTGCTTGGCCCTGGTAAACGTAATAGGAGTCGAGGTTAGTATAAGGGTATGGCATGCCATATAAACATACAGAGTTCGCAGTACTGCTACCGATACATGATCTATATTTGAGGTTACATATCTGGTACCTCATAGGCATGGCCACAGAGCTCTGCTATCACAGATTTGGCCTTTGAGCCTACCGTTCGGCACCCTGTGCCTACCGTTATAACTCCTTATCTACCTAGTCGATCCTACTATGTGTTTATAAGGGTTAAGATCTTAGTTAAGATTGATACTTGATTTTGTGAACTTATTAGTGAGTGTTAATATGTTTGCATCTATTACATGCACTAAGCTGTGGTGATTTGCTATGAATAGAAAATGTGCAATAAAGGAAAAAGAATATGTTTTTATTCTGATTATCTGTAAACGTGAACTTGTTTACGCTATTTTGTTATTTGTTGTTATCACCCACTGAGCCTTAGCTCAGCGTGTTGGTTTTTACCTCACGCAGGTTGTAGATAAAGTAGGCACGCGAAGTTCATCAAAGGTCTACATCAGATATCAAGGCCATTATCATAGCTGGTTCTTTTGAGTCTCTGAGTCATAGTACAGTTTTATTTTGGCATGTACATATTAAATAGAGTGAGTTGTAAAGATTATGTAATCAAAACTAGTGTGATGTTCATATGTATTACAGGTTAAAGTGCTAATGAAACAGAGGAAATTCTACCGAAAAATTTTGGTTTAGAAATCTCACATTTATTTTAATCACTTGATGAAAGTTACATGCATTACCTAAAAACTTGGTATTTACAGATAAAAGAAATTGTTTAGTCCTGATATATCTAAAAAGGTATAGTTTGTGACATTCCTTGCTCTATCTACTATTTGATAGGGTAAGGGGTGTTACACTATTCATCATGGTAAATTCAATATTTGGATTGAGATTCCTGATTGTCTCTTGGATTATTATTCTACAAGATAAATAAAGTATTTTTTTATTCAAAAAAAAATTATTTATATCAAATTTCAATTTTTTTTCTCAAAAGTTAATTTTTATATTTTAAATTAATTTAAATGATAAATTTATTAATAGTTAAAAAATAAATATGTACGTCGTATATATATATATATTATATATAAATGTAATTTATTTTTTTTTAAATAAAAATTCGGGACTAAAGAAATAGAATTTGAAATATCTTACATTTACTCGCCATCAAACTAAATATGTGAGTGCTTTTCTTTTATATCACTTTTATTTCATTATCAGACTTTATATTTTTGAAAAAATATACAAATTACATAAATATTATATAAATAAAAATAAAATTAATCTAATAATTATAAAAATCATAAAATTAAAAAAAAAAATTTAACCTTTAAATTTTATTTAAACAAATGTATTGTAACAAACATAAATTTTAAAATTATAGAAAATAAAATTTAAATACATAGAATATTAAAGTATAGTAAGAGGAACTAACACTTATCTTTTGTCTAATATAAATCTAAATTAATTAAGAATTTATATAAATAAAAAAATAGTGTGTTTGTAATTTGAAAAATTAATGGTGCAGAATTAGTAGGATAAGAAAGAAAAAGGCTAGATAAATAATTGTATTATATGTTTAATATCTCTCAATTAAATATCGTCTCGTTTGAACTCAATTTACCTGACTCTAAATAAATATAAATTGATAAAATCTCGTCGACGAATAAATAGAAATTCAATTGAAATATATCATTTTTATAATCTATTAATTTTTATATAATATAAATAATATATTAAAATATTATTTTAATATTACTGAGCATTCACATATTTATAATACGTTACTTCCGATATCATAAATTTATATTTTAATTAAATTTTATTAATCATTATTTTATGATAATTCAATCATATTTAAATAAATAATAATTATCTATTATTAAATTTGTTAACAGTACTTGTAAGTTTAATATATTAAAATTTTATTTTTTAAATGTTATAAATATTACTCAATTTAATATTATATTTTTTTAAAAAAAAAAAGCCTTAAGTTCACATCAAAAAGTTTATAAAAATTAAAAGATTTTCACTTTTTTAGGGCGATTTTAATTTTTTAAATAATTTTACTTATAATAAAAATAACTAAAATAATTTACAGGTAAGTCTAATTATAATATTTTTAAATTTAAATTTATAATTATAATTGAATTAAAAATCATAACATAATTATGTCCATTAAAATTTTAAAATTTAAAGTTAAAATAAGAAATTCATTTAATTAAAATAATTTTCTAATTTATAATTTAAATTTAAAATAAAAATAATAAAAATTTTATTGATTAATCTAATGAAATATAAATTTAGATAAAAAAAACTCACTTAATTAAATATAATTTAAATGTTAAAAGATATTCTAATTAATTTAAAATTAAATAAAATATTAATATAATTAGATTAAAAATTTTTAAATAAATAAAATAATATAATTATTAAATATTAATAGGAGTGTTTTGAAAATTTTAATTATTTCTCTATTGCGACTTCTTTTTTTTTTTTCGAAATGGTCTCTTGCGACTTATATATATATATATATATATATATACAGAAAACAAATGCCACGTGATGCAATAAACTAATTTATTAGCGTAGGCAAGCACTCATATGGATTGTGGCATATGATCGAACGGTTGAGAAGTGACGGTGAAATCGAGCGGCAAGGAGAGTAGAAAATTAGTGTATAGAGAAATAGAGAGCTGTTCCATAGCTTTGGGAATCGGAGTCGCCGTATTCTAAGCTTATGCTTCCGATGGACAACAGCTAAATATTGATAGTATTCATCGTTCTCCACGTGTCAGTCGTAGAGATGTTTTCATCAGTAGGTTTAGAAAAAACACAAATCCCAGTTTGACTACGAGTAATCAAAGTATAAAATCAGCAAATGTAATCGGTTTTAGTTGGAAGTGGTCCCACACAGCAGTAGCTTTAAGCAACTGACATCACCGGTTGTAAAGGATAGAGCCTTATCATTACGTGTTGTATTCAAATTAAATACAGCGATTAAAGTCTGATTTGATTTTATTAGGATGTATTGTATGACTACTTATTCATTAATTAAATATAATTATTTGAATATTTATACACTTTCTTACATTATATCGTTTACTTTGCTTCTCATAATTAAATTTGGATAATGCGCAATGATGTGCTATTTGTTTAATGTAGACAAAATAAATATAATATAATATACTTGGATAAAAAAGACTATTATAATATTATAAAACTTTATTAACACATAATAAAAGTGGATTAATTTTATAAGAATGTATTTTTTGTATAGTAAACATGGGTTTAAAGATTTATAATTCAGGAAGATGTGTACATACTTTATAGAACAAACAAATGATTGAGATGATTATGAAGGGAATTTCACTTAAGGTAAAAAGTTAAAACACAAGCAATAAATCAATAAATGTAAAGGAATCGTCTCGTAAGACCCAACAAGTTAGATCAGTAGAATAAAATCTAAATTTTCTCAGACGGTGTAAAAAAACAAAAAGGTGGGGTCCAGAGGTGGAAAGAGGAAGGGGGGCGTGGGATGAGGGGAACATAAGAGCAGTGGGGAGTGTAGGGATGTAAGGAGACATAAGGCTGAGAATGTTGTGATGAGGGAGAAGTCCATTTTGTCTTTGTGTGCATCTTGCATTCCTATTTTATTGTCGCTTTATTGCTCTGCCTATATTCTCTCTCTCTCGCTCGCATGTTGCCCCACTCTAGGCTAGTTAAACATGGACTGGCCCGGTTCAGACCTTCAATCATATTGGGTTTGGATTTACACTCGGTTAAAAGTTGGAACTAGAATCGATTTTATGAACATGGTTGGTTCATTGGTTTGATTTATCCTTTTAATTAGATCGAAACGGCTGTTCATCTCGTATTCAGATCTCCTCAAATTGTATTTACATAACGGCATGTGCCAAATGTAAGAATGCACCACCAGATTAGCACTATATTTGGATTGAGAACAAATAAAAAAGGAAAATAAAATTTATATTCTATTATATTAAACATTGTTGTTATTTATTAATTATAGTTTTTTAACTAATAAGATAGAGAGATAAGTGATTATTTTTAGCATTTATCTTATTATAATATTAAAAATGGAATAAAATATTAATCCTCTTGGTCCTTGTATTCAGAATTCTGAGGAAGCTATTAACGATTTGGGCCTCATTAGCCCAATTTTCTGGTGAGCAACAGAATTCAAAAACCGAATTTTTATTAAGCAAGGATTCAGGGAAAGGGCATTGTGGACATCCTTTAAAATCCATGAATGTTCTTATGGGCCGTTGGAGTTCCAACATTGATGTTGGACTATATATTATTACAACAAGTGTTTAACAAGATGGTCATCACAGGCCACACTGACTGGCAACGACGCGTGATCGACTAAATTTGGAGGGTACTGAAACTGAAGCTTTGGGTGTTTCTCCATTACCATGGATTGCCGTAACAACACACTGTAAAATTACAGCTAGACTGGAAGGAGATAGAGCTATGGTCCTGAGATTGGTGGAAATTAATAAATTTTTATTTGGGATATGGGGTATGTGGAAAGAGCAAGTACATTCCATTTGCACCCATGTACTTGTGATTGCAATTTGCAGCTGTCCATTTACTCAGAACAAACTATTAAAACAAACATATCTAATACAGGTGGAACCAGTGCCATTGCCACTATCATTCTTAGCATCATCATCATCACAAGGTATGGAGTTATTTTCATTCAACACCCTATATTCGTTTTGGGTCCCTCTTTATCATTTAGTTTTCAAATTTGCATTAAAAAAATATTTATATTACTCTTAAAAAATTATATTATCCTTAAAAGATGAAATGAGATGAGAAAATGAATGGGACAATAAGAAGGAGAAGAAGAAGAAGAAGAATGAGGGTAAAGGATTCTCACTTGGCATCCAAACTCCCATGTGAGAGTTTCCTTATTTTAATCACAAGAAAACAGCCAAGATTCTGACAAATTTTCCCGTAAAATCCGCAATGGTAACATGCTCATACGAACCTTTTTAAGTTTTTTTTTTTTTTCTTCCTCATTTTATTGGTGGAAATGTGTAATTTTAATTCCCCTGTTAAGTCTTAAACCTCATTATTAAATGCGACCTTTACGGAGACTGAGAAGACGTCTGTGTGAAAAGGACATATTAGGTATAAGTTGGAATCTTTGTTTGGTTTCCATCTCCTTGTTTTGACCCACATCTCTCTTCTCACTTTTATAATTTTCTCCTATTTTTGTATGTTAATATTACTAAAAATTGTATTAACCAATTGAAATCAAAGACAATTTTTTTTTTCTAAATGTAATTTATTATGCACCCAAAACATAAATATATAAATCGAGTTTCTGTCCTAAATTTGATGATGGATTGGACCACATCTGAATATAATTTTTTTCTACATGAAAACAGTAAGTTAAGACTCAGAAATTCTTCATTATAGCCTTAATTAATTTTATGGTTGTATTAAGTGGAGAGATTGTAAAAGGATTATGTGATGTTCTTCACAATACCACAAAAGAAGCAATATCCCCAATCATTATCAATCATTCGATGTAATTAAAAAATTATCAACTGTGTTGAGAAATGATTGGCAATTAATCAAGGGCAAATTGACTTGTATATATATCCTAACCAACCACCAAGAGGGTGTGAATCGCTATATATGTGCACTAGCTAGCACGCCATAGCCATGGTAGTTTATGCCTATCATTGTGTTTCCTAATTCCTAATCACGTCAATGGATCATTAATTAATCTCTAATTATTAGTTTCAGACTAGTAGTGTACAATATTTATCAAAGAAAAAGGTTAGAAGGCAGGGCTATTGAGCAGCTGGCATGGGCACTCAATAGCAGGAGGAAATTCTTGGGAAATGAGAACCAGAAATTGAATAAGAACATATAAAATTAAGCCAATGGTCATTAACGCTAACTCTTTGCATGGAGAGGCTTGAGGGTCTTATCTCTCTATCTATTTGAAATTAATGGTGAAATTACTTTTTATGAGGGAAGACATGAAAGAAAAAGATGGGTTCGTTGACGCAGATATAATTATATATTGCTATGAAAAAGCAAGCTAGCTGGTTTTATCTCGTTATCCTTTTGCATGCATGTATAGATATAACATCTCCATCACCATCCCCATGTGAAGATTCTAAAAAAGCTGTGGGCTTTTGCAGCTATAGCAACTAGCGAGTGAGGACTGCTAGCTACTAGAAGTTTTTAATATTCTGCTGTATTCTATTCACCGTCCAAAAAGTTTCTGGTATATGAAAAGCTGGAACAAGAAGAGATTGAGAGAGAGAGAAATTTCAGAGCTTTAGTTCGGTGGATTCACATAAAATAATGTACGAACTAAAAGCAACCAAAGCTGTGAGTTTTGTTACGTAAGCTTGGATTCTTTTGCATTGGTTGCATATATATATATATATAAATAAAGTACATACGTTAGTGCACTTCTATCTGTACTGTCCTCTATTTTGGTTGCCGGAACAGAAATGGCCATTAACGTAATGGGTTACAAGTTGTTCAAATCATGACCTCACCAAATGATGATTCTTTAAAATCAATATCACTTGCTGCATGGAAGGAAAAGAAAATAGCTCGAAGTTTATCTGGGCAAGGATTATAACTGAAAACTCTGTCGTTTTGTACATTTTCCTTTATTTTTCCAAATATCTTCTTAACATTATACTGAAATATTTACCAGATATACAACTGAGAAATTAGATCTTATATTTCCAAATCCAATTCTCAACCATAATTAGTGTTCTTTGAGGTCTCGGTTTTAGATATTGATATTGGTTCCCATTATAATTAATAATTATATCATAATGGGTGATATCAGAGCTGGTTAATTAATATTTAAATATATTAATAAGTCAGTATCTTAATTAATTTCTAAATTGTTTGAGATAAATTTAAAATATCTACAATAAGTTAGGTGAATGATGATTAATTTGGAGATCTAATAAAAGACTGCGATTTAGGTTATGGCTTAGAAAAATGGGTTTGTTCCAGTTTGGTTCATACAATATTATTTTAATGTTGGTAATGGAGGAAGTAAGGCATTTGCAAGCTAAGGAATTGCTGTTATGAAAACGATATACGCAACTTCTTTTCTTTCCACCCATGATTTCCATATTCAAGTCCCGAAATTCTAATTAATTTCTCTCTGCTTATTTGTTGTTTATAATTATTTTTTTCAGTGAAGGAATTTTTTTTTAAAGAAAAAGAATTGTTTGACTAAAATTTTTTTTATTAATTAGAAATAGGGTATAAAGGAGAAGAATAAAATTACATCTTGTGCTTTCGTTTGAATGAAACTAATAATTCATATAAATAATAATATTGATAGAGGCTTTAGATTGACCAATAGGTAGATTACATACTTTAATTCTACTCTTACTAAAACCCCATTAGAAGTAGCACATGCGTCTAAAATCTACCAATAAAAGGCAAATTCAAGTAAGCACTCGTTCAAAAACTAAATTAGCAAATGATAAACTTAAAAATATATTCCCATAATTTGATTTAAAGAGACATGCAAAAACATAAGGGTTACTGAGAAAAAAGAAGAAAGAAAAAAGAATGAATGGAAGGGATTATTACCAATGAAAAATACTCATAAGTGACCATCCAAACAAGGGATTATTGTTATTTGTCATATATTACCCAATAATTTGTCTTAATTATAAGACAACCCCACGTTTGCATTATCTCCAATGGTCTGTACTTACATCGGCAAAAACATCAATAACAGGAAGTTTTTTTCAAAAGAAAAAACATGTGGCATTCAGCTACAGGCAACTAAGCTAATTCTGCATCGATTTCCAATCGAATTTTCAAAAAATTAACTAAATCCCATGATGTCGATAGGATTAAAAACACATTAATCCGAACTAATACAAGAGAAACTTGGCGTCGTCCCAAACATAGGCCAAAAGTTGGTGAAATATAAATCCAAAGCACAGCCCTATATTTAAAATGGGAGATTAGCTGGCTTAGCATGTGCCAGCTCGTTAATAGTAATTAGCTACAGGCCAAATGGTCGGCCTTAAGATTAAGTCCAGCTGATTACCATATAATTGATTATTAAAGCCCTAATTTCATGCAGCTTGTTGGTTTAAAAACAGATTCCCAATACACACTGCTTCTCTTTTCTACCTAAATTATGCTCCCTCTTTCTATCTTTCAAACCCTAAACTAACAATTTTTCATGCTTCCCTCCTGGAATATATTTATATGTAAATTTAATTTTATACATGAAAGTAATTGGCCGTACAACAAGGAGACGAGGAGTAGGCGTGGGTCCGTCCGAGAGGCCCGTGACACAGCCCACTACAACTAAGCGGCTACGAACCTAGACATTCCATTACAAAAGTACGCCAATATATTATCTATTATTTTTTATTACAAATTAAAATTGAATATTAATTTAAGCAAATTATTATTTTTAATAAAATCGGATTTAATTGAAATATGAACACTTACATAATTAATTTTAATATCGATGAATTAAAAAAATACGAGTCTATTTTGTTTATTAATGATAGAATAAAAAATTTCAAATTTTATTTGCTATCACATTCATTCTACAATCCAAACAAAAGGAATGTGTAGTTTTCAAGTTGTTTTAAGTTTTCCTCACCATTCTTTTCTCCCTCTTTACTACCAAACATGGTGTTTTTGGGACCATTTACTATGATCCTATGAGCCTTCTTTCTCCCAAGGCTTCCATGGCAGAAGGACGGTGCCAAGTCACCCCTGACAATGACGTGGGCTAACGGTATTTCTCGCCCACTGTGAGGATACCAGCCTACTATTACATATAATCGCCACGTGGGCTCCTATAGGTGCTCTTGAGAATCGATAATTTTACACGATCGAGTTCGAATAGATAAAAAGGCAGCCATAGAAATGACATGGGATTTGTAATTTAATTTCCAAATTACCCTTCCCTAAATCCTGCAAATATTCCCCATATCTTCTTCCCTTATTACCGTCTGGAGAACGGAACAAAAATACTGAAATTTTAAATTGAAGAAGAAAACAAGTGAAAAATCACAATGTAATATTAAGAGTATATTTGCTATGATGATTTAAATTTTTTATTAAATTATTTTATGGTTAAAAAGTATCATATAATTATTTTTAAATTTAAATTAAGTTTATTTACTATTTAATTATGTAAACATTTTAATTGAGGAATAAAAGTGAGTTTGTTAATAAAGGGTTTTGTTTGTAGATACATGAAATTTGGTTAAAACGTGGAACAAAGGCAAACAAAATGGTGTGCTCCTTAAATCCTCGCAAGTAGGGCATTTACTCTGTTAATGTAACGCTTGGGGGGATGCACCCATCCCCTCATGACATGCACGTGGACCCATCAATCCTCATTGGTCCATCTTGACCATTCTAATACACACCTTTTTTTTTACAATTTTTGCCTTATTTTTATTTTTACGTTTCCTCCCTACAATCATTTAAAGTTAAAAAGATGTAAAAACGTCACTCTACATTGAACTAACTTATTCATATTTCAAAAAAAGTAATAATCTTTAATAATATTTAAAACCGGTATAGATAGATAAATTGAAAATATATATATATATAGAAACGTGAAACAACTCTCTAAATAGATTATGAAAATAGATTTGTAATTTTGAGAGACATATATAGTAGAATTCTTTAAATTTGATGGGAAAGGTTGGTTTATTTTTCGTAAGTTGGGTAAGAAACTGAAAATGGGGAAGTGAACAGGGTGCGGGTGCTGAAGTATGTGGGGGGAAAAGGGAGATTAGAATTTAATTAGAAGGGGAAGAATTTTGGCAGCTAGCATTGGAGCTATAATAAAGAAAAGAGAAGATGGGTATCGTTGCACATGGTTGATGGCCATATATGGAGATTAGAAAATTGAGTTTAGTAAAGAAATTAGTATTTATATTAGAGAGAAGGAAAATTAAGCATCTTCAACTTTAACGGCTGTGGAGAAGCCCAACCACCTTTGTCGGAGGAGGAGGTTGCGGTTGTTCCAACTTTGCATGTGGTGGGCTTTTGCAGTCCCATATTTTTCACTTCGTGCGCATCCCGCACGGGCACCACACGACAAAAACTCTCTCTTTTAAGGCTTATCTTCAGCTCTGGTCCTGTTGTTCTGCGGCATTTTTGTGGACTTCACTTTAATATTATCAGTTAATAACCCATCTATTGCCATTACTTGCTCTTGAGTTAAATACTTAGGGACCAATATGAACTTTTCTTTTCTTTTTTTTTTTTTCATTTTTCACCCATTAACGCATTCTAAATATAATATTTTTCACGCTCATGCTAATTATTTTATTTAAAAATATTGATTATCTTTCTGAAAAATCCTGCTATATTTAAAAGGGGAATTGAATTGCATTTAAAATTAATTCATTGTATTATGAATGTGTAAGAAAACAGTGGATATGTAATCTAAGAAAAAGACGATCTCATGAGAAAAATATTATCTTTACAACTTTGTAATCTTCACATGGACAAGGTTTTCATATCATTAGCTTCATGCAATGTATCGAAAAGCAAAATCTTGCATTAAAAATTGGAAAAATATCTAAACCCACAATTAATATTGGATTTAGTTGTTAGTTTTACCAACATATCATATCTTATGTTGTTTCATTATTATCATACACATATATATTATCCAATGTAAAAACCCCATAAAATGCCAAAAACCACAAGCTTCAGCAACAGCAGACACTGCCCTGTAATTTTCTTCAATTCCAAGGGGCAATTTCTCACTTCCAGCTTTATAAAAGCCTCCCTCCCCTGCTGTCCCAATCCCCCCACTAAATTTCCTCTCACAGCACACAAGGGAACCAAAAGCTTTAACTACACTTTTGGAGTTTTGAGTACTTGGCTCTTCTTCTACCTACTTTCTCTCATTTTCCATTGGAGTATAGCTTTTTCTTGGGAAAAAAAAATGTCAGCTGCCATGGGAAAATGCAGTAAAATCCGCCACATCGTTAGGCTTCGACAAATGCTGCGCCGGTGGCGAAACAAGGCTCGCATGTCAGCTACTCGTATTCCTTCTGACGTTCCTGCTGGACACGTGGCGGTTTGCGTTGGTACAAGTTGCAGGAGATTTGTGGTACGTGCAACCTACCTGAATCATCCGGTGTTCAAGAAACTCTTACTGCAAGCTGAGGAAGAGTATGGCTTCACTCACCAAGGTCCCTTATCAATTCCCTGCGACGAGACAGTATTTGAGGAAGTGATCCGATACATTTCGCGATCAGAATCAGGGAATTCGATCCGTTTCTTGAATCTGGAAGATTTCCAGAGGTATTGCCATGTTGGAGTTAGGAGTAAGCTTGATTTTTGGACCGAATCTCGACCTTTGCTTCATGGGTTTGCAGATAAAACTATTTGGTAAGTAAAAATACCAACTGGGGATATGGTTGGTTTTGTTTCTTGAAAATAAAAAATGAGAGAAACAGTAATACTCTGGTTCTGACCCGGGATCAACTCAGTCCGAGCTTGGAAGCAATGCACAAGAAATTTTATCGAGACCAAATTTGAATATAAGAGTACATTTGCGGAGTTGGGTTAACTCAGCTGAGTTTTCCTTATTTTCCATGGGTTTTTATTTTTATTTTTTTTTTCCTTACCATGTACAAAGATGTATGTTGGTGAGTTTAGGGATAACTTTTTTTCCCCTTTTAGTCCTTTATAAATACTGTTATTATCGGTTCATATTTGGTCGTGAGTTGGGGCGGCGAGTCCTCTGTAACATACACATTTGCAACTCCGGAGAATGCATGGAGATGGCAGGAAGAGGTGGATGAGTTACCACCAAGTCGTCCCGGATTCGAGTCGGAGTGGAGTTTAATAAGAGCGGAGACACTCGAAATGAAATTGTAAAGGAGTAAATTTAACGACCGTTGTAAATTTCTGTTATTTATTGATGAATGGAAAAATTTGTAGAGAAATTCCAGTTTTTGATATATATAATTAAAAGTAGAAATTGGTTATAATGTATTATTAAGCATTGTGGGAGTGATAATGGCATGGCATCAATACACGTGAAAGAAAAATGTCCCATTTGCTCTGCTGCAACTTTGTCTTTTTAAATAATTGTGTTTCATCCTTTTGTGGGTAAATGTTAAAGCAAGCAACCAACCGCCATCTATTCAATATACCTATTAAACTTGTTTCATTTCAAATTAATTTAATTTTTTGAAAAAATAAACATTGACTTGATACCATTATTTTGAGAAGAAAATAATAATAAAAATTGCAGTTGAGAAGAAGACGGGTTTTTAATAATACTAAAAAAATCAGTCTTAGGGTGTTTAATTAGTTATGAAGAATTAAGTAATCCAGCTATTAATCAAAGGCATTATTATTTTTGATAATTGTGAATTTTGATTGACTTTGACATGCTGCTGCCTCCTTTTCAATGGCCCATCGCACACAGAATCGACTTGCCTTGGCTCCTCTTCCAAGTTAAAATCATGTGCCTAACTTCTTTTTTTTCCTTTCTAGAAATATATGCTAATTTCGTCATAATTTTTTTATTTAAAAATATTTGATTTAACAAACATGAAATTCATTCTAATATAACACCAATTAAATTTTTATAAAACTGTTTTTTTAAAAAAAAAAAAAAAGAACAAAAAAGGCAATTGGGGGATTGAAAATTTACCAAAAATGTGAGTGGATGCCACATATCTGGCGGTGATAGAGGGCGAAGAAGAAAGCATGCCTAACCCAAAGCGAAGTGCACAAACAATATCGATCCAACACATGCAAAGGACACTCTCAATCTATAATCGTATATGTTGAAAGGGACAGGACAGGACAAGCCCTTTGCACAAATTAGAAATTGCATTTGAAGTTTTTTACTTCAAATTCTCCACTGCTTTGTGAAAATGGCTGTCTCTTTCTCCCTTTCTTTTCTTAGCTTTTGGGAAAATACCCATTGGACTGAAAATAATAATGTTGTACTTGGATTGTGAAGTAGTGGACTGGAGAATTTTTCACTTTCCTTGAAAATATCTTGCAGGCAAAAAAGAAAAAAGATAATAATAATTTGGTGTTTTGCGGTGGACCAAATGGAATCGAGTTTCCTAGTGTAGTATATAATGATTAAAGTGGGGAGATTAGGCAGATTTGCTTCCATTTCCAATTCTTTTTGCTCTATTCATGCTTCATTTTCAAGTCATGATCAACGCTAAATTGTAATAATTTTTCTAAGATACTGTTAGAACATTTAATAAAAAACTCTCTCCATCTACTTATTCAATAATATTTATTTCAACATTGAAAATAAATTTATTATTAAGTTTATTAATTCAACTTGTGTAGTTTTTTCAATTACTCTGCATAGATTCATTATTATATAAACATGGGTTTATAATAACTTCAACGTTCGTTTTTGAACATACTAATTTATGAAACAATAATTTTTTGCCAATTTGAAATTAGGGAAAACTTTTTTTATTAATTTAAAATTAAAAAAATATTTATAGATAATGAGATTTGATTGTTACATAACGGTTAAAATCTGTTCCTGCGCGACCAAACACTTCATAAAATAAGCATCATGAATATTTTTCTTTATAATAGTGGCAGGCCATTACTTATTATTTTTTTTAATAATGGCTTGTGTCATTGTGAATAAGTTTTTTTTATTTTTTTAATTATTAATATATTATAATAATTTTTTTATATTATATTAATTTAATAATTTTATTTATATTATATTTTTTATAAGGGAGATTTACAATTTAGTCCTTAAGTATTGCCATTATCAATAAGTTAGTCCCTATATTTTTAGAAATCTATTAAAACGTCATTATGTTTTCTTTCCGTCAACGAAATAGTTATTCCATCCTCTTTTCCGTTAAAATTAGATAAAGGAAGAGAGAGAAAATTTTTAAAATCCAATTTTACCCTCAAATAAAATCCTTTATTTAGTTATTAGATATTGTTATTATTAACAAGTTAGTTCTTACATTTTCAAAAATCTATTAAAATGTTTTTATTTTTTTTCATATTTATTAAAACGTCCTTATCGTTTCTTTCCGTCAATAAAATAGTCCCTATTTTTTCTCATATATATTAAAGCGTCCTTATCGTTTCTTTCCATCAATGAAATAGTCATTCCTCATCGTTTCTTTCAGTCAATGAAATCGTCCCTCCCTATATTTTTAGAAATCTATTAAAACGTTCTTATCGTTTCTTTTTATCAACAAAATAGTCTATGTCTTTTCACATCTATTAAAACGTTCTTATCGTTTTTTTTGCCAACGAAATAGTCTCTATCTTTTCTTTCCTCCTCCTCCTCCTCCGAAAAAGAAGAAAAAGAAGGAGAAGAAGAAGAAGAAGAAGAAGAGAAAGAAGAAAAAGAAGAAGTGTACTACCCGGCTCGTTCAGGCATCGGAATTCCTACCGTCCAGTAGAATCTCGGATGTCGGATTCGTTTTGAGGGGTTTTGCAAGGGTAAACTGAAGTTTTCTACAAGGTTTTCTAAAGGTTTTCTAAAGGTTTTCTAACATGTTTTGAAGTGTTTTATGGGTTTGAAAGGAAAGGAAATGAAGTTTGAAGACAAAAGGTCAAGGAGGGAAAAGCAGAGGTTCGGCCGCCGAAGGTATGTTCGGCCGCCGAAGGTGGTAGAGTTTGTGCCCCCGAAAGCTAGGTTCGGCCGCCGAAGTTGGTTGAGTTGCGGGTGCAAGTTTGGCTGCCGAAGATGGTTGACCAAGCCACCTATAAAAGCCCTTAGGTCGGTTCAAGAGGTAAGTTTTCGTTCTCTTCCCACCCAAGGTGAGCTCATGTCCTCCTTGAGATGATTTCATGGTTTTTGCAAGTTCTTGCATGGGTTTTAATGAGTTTTATCCTTGTTTTGAAGAGTTGTGAGCTTTGAGCAAGGTTTTGGAGTTTGGAGCTTTTAGAGCTTGGTTTCTCCATGTTTTGAAGTTCGGATCACACCAACTCTAGTTCTTGAAGAGGTAAGTGTTGATCCTTATGTTTTATGGTGTTTTAAGCAAGTTTTATGGAGGGATAAAGGGTAGGTTTGCATGGTTTGCATGAGTTGTGCATGAAGGGGTTTATGCATCCTTTATGCCTTTGTTTGCTCGATGTGGTTATGTGTTGTTGTGTGTGGGAGTTTAAGGGTGTTTAAGCTCCTATATATGTGTTTAAGGGCTTGTGCATGGTTTTACGAGGTTATATGCATGTTAAGAGGGTTAGGAAGGTTTAAGGAGGCTTGTTGGTGCATGGATCTGGGTTCTGGAGGAACTCAGGTTCAGCCGCCGAAAGGAGTTTCGGCCGCCGAACCCTTGAGGAGGTGGGATAGGCCGCCTAAACTCGCCCCCGAAGGTTTGGACTTTCGGCTCTGGAGTGGAGTTTCGGCCGCCGAATCTGCCGCCGAACATACCTGACTTTCGTCTCTGGAGAAGACTTTCGGCCGCCGAAAGTGCCGCCGAAGGTGCCCTGTTTTGCCTTCCTTTGCATGTTTTTCCATGCATGTCTATGGTGTTTTAGGGGGGTTTTTGGGGAGATGTTTGAGAGTTATGTTAGCATTGTTTGGCACCTCATGTGAGTCCACCTGTGTAGGAGCGGATCTGAGGCGAGGTGTTTAGCTCCAGTGTGAGAGGTGGCCCAGAGTTAGCCACAGCTTGGCTTCAGGTGAGTAGAACTCACTATGCATGTTTTAACGCTAATGGTTAAAGATAGTGACAGTATGAGCATGAGACACGCATCATGGATGCCATATGATACTAGGTTGTACTGCATTAGAGATCATGAATATGCTGTATTGCATTATTATTGGTGATGGGATGGACCAAGGCGATCTCAGTAGCCCGCTACCTGTTATGTCTAGCTAAGACCTTTGGGAGCTCCGTAGTTAGGGGCCGGGCTCTAGTACATGTAGTGACCTGGGAGTCCGTAGGGGCCAGGCACCGACAGAGGGAGTTCTGGGATCATGTCTACTCCGAGATGTGAGATGTTTGTGCTGTGACACATTCCATGAAAGCATGTAATAAATGAACTGTTTTATGGTTTCTACTCACTGGGCTCTAGTAGCTCACCCCATTCCGTTAACCCCAGTTTTGCAGGGCCAGAGTTCAGCAGAGGGAGCTATGGGGAAAGCAGAGTTTGAGCGTGGGTTGCCATGTTTTATTGTATTAGCATAGCTAGCTTTTGATAGAGTGGCATGTATAGGTATGAAAGAAGCTTGATGTATATGTTTATGCAAGACGATGTACAGATGAAAGGATGCTATGTTATGTTATGTTTGTTTGTATAGTATCGTAGTGGACATGATGGATGAAGATACAGGTTATGCATGGAAAGTAATGAGATAATGTCTAGAGTTGTGTTTTGCCCAGTGTATGCTGAATCCCTAGTGTATGCATGTATCCTGTTTTACGTTTCTTGATGAGAAATGTGTCAAGTTAAGCTTAACATATGATGTGTTTATAAAACTCTAGTGATCAGAGAAGAAAGGGTATAAAACCCCTTGACCCATCTGAGAGGGAAGAAAGGGTATCAAACCCCTTGACCCATAACGGAAAGTAAGGCTAGCCTGTAATATGCTGACCCTAAGAGAGTAGGTTCTATGTTTTCAGCTTAGTAGATGATCACTGGTGTAGGCCTTGACGGCTGTGGTTTTAAGGTTAAGCCTGGTGGTTTTTCAGAAACGGTTTTAAAAGCTAGTGTTCTAGTTGAATCATAGTATACTATTATGTAATTAAATGTATACTATTTAATTATAATATTACTATATTAATGGATTAAAAATAATAAAATATATTATAAAAATAATCAAAAATTTTTATTATTAAACAAATATATATGATATCTATAATCGTAACATAATATTAATTTTATAATTTTAAAATTATGTAATAATAATAATTTTTTATTTAAATATTAATAATAAAACTTATTAAAAATTATAAAAAATATTTATTATAATAAAAATATATAAAAATAATATTAATAAATTAATATAATATAAATACATTATAATAATATATTAATAATTAAAAAATAAAAAAAAATATAAACTTTGGCCTGGTGCCGCTTGACTCATAATGCCAGCTGACATATTTTTTAAAAAAAAAAAGATACAATCACACCAGATGTAAAATTTGACCGCCTACAAATCTGCAAATATTTTCTTTCTGACTTTTAAGTTAACAAATTTTTTCCCCTCGACTCTAGATTGACAAAGAGTCACAGAAACTAAAGCCTTAAATTTAGCCCATCCTAGGTTCCCATGTCCCTGACATGATCATGCGAAGAATGAATAACATGATAAGGATTGATTTTATGGGGTCGGACATGGTGGTTGGGTTCTGTTCTCTCTGAAGAAATTCTAACTTTGGTTCGAAATGGGCCCAATGGGCTTTAACAACTGAAAGCACTTCTTTTGAACAAAAGAGAGAACCCAATAAGTATTCATATCAATGGTTTTCACTGCCTGTCCAAACTAAGTTCGCAAATAAAACCACATTAATTTTGTTCTAAAAAATTGGGTGTCATATAATTTTCCTTTGTAACAAAAATAGAACATTTAGGAGGACAGTATTAATCACATTGCCGGTTGTTGAAGATGAACAAGGGCACAAAGGAATCCTTGCATTTCCTTCTTATGGCTGCAAATGCTTTTCGCTAATCACTGGTGGGGACTCTGCCTCTTTTTTGCAGCTCAACATTAAATCGGAAATTTGATGACCGACAAATAATTAATCTCCCCCCCCCAAAAAAAAATAATAATTATAATGGTTTTTTTTTTTTGGGAGGTTAAAGAGTTGGATATATGATGTATCTATCTAGTGGTTGGCATGTGAACCAGAAACTTGCAGTTGCGCAGGCCGTAGAGTGCAGTGTAAAAATGCAGGGGAAGCAAAGGCCATGCATGAGCATGACAAGTAACCCACTAACTACTGTAACCTCCACACAAAAAACAACAATTCACAGAGGGCTATGATTATGAAGCAGGCCTCTTTACGACAATTTGCAACAGGACGAATTTGGATTATGTTATGCAGAAGCTCTGAATTCTTAATTTTGGACCACTTCTGACTTCTGTGACATCAACATATGACGGATCTTTCAATTCCTTAATTTCTTTACTCAGAATAATAATAATAATAATAATATATTCAACAGCTTTATGATGAAATTGCTTTAGCTTTAGTGGGTTTTTAGTTTGTCGGGACCCTGAAAATGCTGGATTGGTTAGAGTTAATTACGTACTTCAATTAAATAATCATTTCTCATAATTAAAAAGATTAACCAAAGTAAATGACAACAATCATATTAAAGATACACTTTAGCACTTTTGACACCGACAATTAAAGAAGGATTATAAAATTAATAATTATAATCTCATATATCAAATGAAAATTAAGATATAATTATGGAAATCATAAATGGGTTTCATCATTAACCTTAACCACTAAAAAGATAAAGACTTAATTAGCACTGATTAATTAAGTGAGACCTACCAATACAACTTTATGTGATTTTGCCTTTGTTTTATTATTTCTCATTTACGTTTTGGTATTAAATATTATAATTATTCAATAATAATTTCATCTTAATTGGTAATTCATAAATTTTTTTTACAAAATAAAATAATTATAAAAGAAATTTCAAATGTTTGTGACAGCCTCTGTTTTATCAGGTGGCTGCAGGAGGTACACACATTATCAAAACTCACTGTGCTTTGGCATTTAGAATAATGATTTTTTTTATATATATATAAAAAAAAGTGAAGGATGAATGAAGTATGATCTGAGACAAGTACAAACAGACTTTCTGTTTGTGGAATTGAATAAAAACTGTAAAAAAAAAAAAAAAAGGAAAGAAGTTCCCTTTTGAGAAGGGGAAAGGAGTTGGTTCCGTTGAAGCCTTTCTATGAATGGGCCTAGCTGAGCTGAGCTGAGCTGACCTCAAGTTTTGGTTAGTTTCAAAACCAAACCCTCTACATCATCCCCAACTCATTGGAGCCACTTCATCCAATGGACCCATCACACTAACCAAAAATAATTTCATCTATGCTTAATAATGGAAATTTCTTTATTAATTTTTGTATTTTAAGATTATTAATTAGAGTTTTTTGGTTTTGAAATAATATGACATAATTGGCAGAAGCAACAACACAAGACAAACAATAAGTAGATATGGTGATGATGATGAGCATGATCAATGGAGGCCCAAAATGAAGAAAACATCATCACAATAGCAAAAGCAAAGGCCTTAGAGAAGTACCAAAGGCAAATCGAATCCTAAGAAGAAAATTAAATAAGGATAAAAAAAAAACCCTAATTGCTTTGGCATTATTGAAAAAGGGTGGAGAGTGAAGACAAGAAGAAGTGGGGCCAAGGCTGTGTTGTGGGGCCTTGAAAAGGGCATAAATCTTTGGTTGGATTTCTTATATTCCACCCTATGAAAATTCTTTCGTACCATCAAAGCAAAGGTTGAAAATTCCCCATCATTCTCTCTTCCCTTTAATTCTGATTTTGCTATGCTATGGAGCCTCTAATCATCCATTATCCCTTCATCTCCTCTCCGCTGCCATTTCATTTGCAGCTCTTATTATTGAATCTGCACTCAGTGAGACGCAGCTTTTTCACTTTTGAATTCATACTACATCAGAATAAATTATATATTTTCAGATAATGCTTTACATAATAAAATTAAAAAATATTAAATAAAAAATCTAAACATTTATAATAATTTATATTTATATTCAACCCAACAAAACTTCAATTAACAGCTAAGTGGTTAATAAGTATTATAATTTTTTTTATTTGCATGTTGTTCACGAATGTACATTTTATAACTTGATGGAGACGCTCAAAATTTGTTAATCCCTTGATCACCCTTACATTTAACTTAATTATTTATTTCTTTAATCAATGGTATACTAATTTATTTTTTAGATAATAAATAAATAAAAAGAATAAATTATTATAAAATGCAAGAAAATGACTAAGTGCCTAAACAGAGAAGAACAGTGGTGGGGGAGACAAATCATATGGGCATGATAACACTGTGGGGGTTGTTCATATTATGTATTCAAAAAATCAGGTTGGTGATTCAATTTTAATCTATCTCTTTTTCAATATCAAGAAATAGTTGGCAAATAATTTTCCAACACACATCTTAGATGATTAGTGGGTAATATGCATAATTCAATTGGGGTTGTTAGCTTGTAATTTTTCTAAAATTGTTTTAATCTATATAAAATTTAAAATATTCAAAGATAAAATTAAATTTAATGTATTTTAATCTATTTGAATTAATAATATTGTTTTAATTGAAATTACTTATAACTGATTAGTCGGTCTTATTGATTATTTATTTTTAAATTTGAGTATTCTCATCGATTTAATAAATAATAAATAAGGGTAAAAGTATTATTTTTCATTATTTTTAATTTCCTTCTTTTCTCGCAGTTTTCCCTAAACAAAGTTCAGGTGAGAGACAGCGAGAGGGAGTTGTGATATTTGGGCATTGCTTTGCTGGATTTTAAAAGGGCTTCGATTGTATAGTTTGTCTTATTTTAATACAAGATTTTTCTATTATTTAATAAATGTAAATGAAATATTTTTAAAAAATAATAATAAATGTAAATGAAACAGAGCAGTTGTGGGGTCGTATTCGTTTTCTTTTTTCCCCAAAAAGAGTCGTATTCGTATACCCCCTGCCGACGCTATTAATTTCTATAATTAATTTAATTCTGTAGTTGAATGGAAACAAGATAAGAAATTAAAGAAATCTTTAGAATTTCTTATTTTTCTAAATTAAGTGAATAGCAAATTCTACACCAATTTTATTATTTATTCAAAATAAGAAGAATATATATTTTATTTTAATAAGCAAAGACGATAAAGAAATGTTATTTTATTTGCTTCGATGTAAACTTAAAAAGAGTAAAAAGGATTATGTGGCACAAACGTGTGTGTGGTCCCCACGTGGTTAAAAAGGTGTGTGCAGCAGCACAGAAACGTGTGGGTATGTGGGGACACCCTGGTTTTTTACGCCTTTTAAGTTTTAACTGCTCTTTGGATTCTGTTTATGCCTCTCTCTCCCCTTCTTTCCCCTCTTTCCTTCGATATTAGTTTTTTAAAATTTTCCTTTTTTTTTTGTTATTTATCTATAAGATAATAGATTTATTTATTCTATTTTTTTATAAAATATTTATTCTGGTACATCAAGTTAATAGTGAAATGAATATATTGCAAAATTATTAATTCTAATATTATATATTTATTGTTTTATTATTTTAACTGTATTTACTATATTTTTTATTTTTCTGGAAATCTAAATAAATTTATATTTGTGGAGAAAAAATATGTATTAATTTAAATATTTTTTATTTATCTTTTAATAAATGAAATATTTTAAAATATTAATTAAATTCTTTGTATTTTTGTATAGTAATTTAAATTGAATGATAATATTGTTTTTTTTTTTTGTACATCTGTCTACTAAGCATGTCAAAATATATATGTTTTTTATTATTTTTAAAAGTACTTAATTTGTTTTTTCATTAATTAAATAAATGTCTTTTTTTTTGTTTTAAATATTCAAAAATCATGCTGACGATTAATGTAAAGCGACGTTGATATATGCAACACGTCCTCAAAGCTGGACATGGAAAAATCTAACCGTATTATCTGACGGCTGTAATTAGTTGGGCAGTCTAATCATGCTGACCTGGTGTCCTACAATTGGCCCTTAAAAAATTTATTATCAAGCTGAGTTAAAATTATAATGAAGCCAAGAATAAGTACTCAATCACAGCCGTCGTTTGTTAGAAAGGACAGAAAGTGAATCAGAGCCGTTGAGATTAAATAAATCCTGAATCGGAATATGTTAAAATGGGAAAAGAAACGAGGTGTGTCTGCGGCTGGCAGAGCTCTCTGCACGCTGCTTAGAAAGACTGAAACATGATCAAAGCACAGATGAGTAGTTTGACTTTCAGGAACCTAGGAATTTTGTTAATATGGGACTGTATTCACCTAATTATAACCCTGGCTTTGCTCCCCTACGTTACAGTACCATGCAGTTTCAATTTTATCTGTTATTACTATTTAACTTCTTCCTATTTTCGTTCTTTGTCCAAACAATATAAACTGAGCATTTTATTTTAATTTTGGTTGAATTAACACTTCATTTTCAATTCGGAGTTGGGCCGCTGCCGTATCTATTCCAAATGGTACAGAAACTATACACCCTTAATTGGTAGAAAACGACCCAGTTAGAGAAGAACACTCGCAGTCTAAATCTAGTTGCCCTGTGTGTATCTGAGGGGAAATAAAAGAAAAGGAAAAGGAAAAGCTGGAAGAATAATTTCACAAAATGGAAAGCAAGCTCGAAGGAAAATTAAAAAGAAAAAAAAAAACGTATAGGAGAAGTTTCAGGTGAGTGTCAAAATCATTACAGGCACCCAAAAAAACCGCATGATCTTTGGCCATGTCGTTGAAAATATACGATCCATTATTGCCTTCCTACTTGCCTATTTCCCTATGTGTTGTTTCGCCTTTTTTATCAAACAAATTCATTCATTCATTCATTCATATATATCAAATATTTTATATTACATCCAATACTGTAAATTTGACAATATAAATTTAATATTAATTTCTTAATTAAAAAATGTCCAGCGTTTTTGGTGGCTGCCTCATTATATCCCAATTGTAATTAACTTCTCAATTAATGGTTAGTCATTAATTGCATTGCTTAATCATAATAATTTTTCAAAATTTAATTGCAGACTTGTTGTTAATGTATTACTCGTATTATGAGATTATTTAATATTAGGTACCTGAATTTGGCTCATCTCAGTATAGAGATGAGTTTTGTAACTGTAGAGTGTAGACCATAGATCTTGAATAGAGCTTAGGCAAATTATCATCCTAAATCTCCACAAATCAACTCCATATCCACGCAATCCAGTTTCTTGGTGGGCCAGATCAGGCAAGGTAGTGTTTAATGGACGGCTGAGATGCTGCGGTACAGGAGATCCCCCAGTAGTGGAAGCACATGGTGTGGCTACAGCACTTGGACGGAGAGGAGGTGATGAGCTGTGACGGTGGTCCAAAGTCAGTATTCCCCACTTTCCAAATATCGGATACAGCTCAGCCTCAGCTCTTGCTTCTGGAACAAGTGTGGCCTTGTGGGGGACTCATCTGCCATTTGTGATTTTTCTCAGGGGCAAATTAGTCAATTAAAGTGATTACTGCCACCCATCAGGATCAAGGCTCCTATAAACTAACCATTCATCTATTTTTCATAATAATTTCTTTTTTCTTTTCTACAACCTCAAAAAATTAAAATAATTTAAAGGTGTTTGTTTTGGAGCTTTGGCAACGTCTTGCCTTTTAAGAGACACCTAGAACCGAATATTTCCACTTCCTTACCCACCTGGCACCACCGTCATTACTCCCACTGACCTCCACTACCAGTCTACCACCACCACCACACTCTGCTTCATCACCACCACTCTCCACTTCCATTTCTCTGTCCATAATCTCTAAAGAAAGATAATCCCTAATTTTTAGATCCGCATTTATCCCATTTGCCGCTACATTGCAAGTGGTAAGTTGATTTTCTTTATTGAATACGCTTGAAGAAGTTTCTGCGATGCTCTATGTGTTTGGTTGTTGGTGAGAGTGGTGTGAGAGGGACGAAAGAATGGAAACAGGGAGAGGCTTGCGTGAATGTTCCGTTTGGCTGTAGTGCTTTTTTCAAAACAAGCTTTTGGTGTTATCTAAACCGTTGCTTTTTCTCAAATTGGAGATTTTGTTTTTCTCATCATGTCGGTGAGGTTTTTTTGCTCTGGTTTCCCTTCATTTCAAGTTTCCTTTCCTTTTTTTTTCTCCATTTCCTTCTTTAAAGCTCTGTTTGTTTCCGGTTTTTGATTCAATATTTGGAGTGTATTTGGTGGCCATTTTAGCTGAAACAGAAAGCTAAAATGGCTATTCCTTTGGATATCGGAGAAGTTTCGATAACTGCTTTTGGGCTTTGGTCTTAGCTTGTCAGTTTTGTTGCTTCGTAAAGTGATATAATGTGCGTGTACTTTTGAGCTTGAAATTCTGGTTGGTACATTTTTCACTTCATTTACTGTATTCGCCCTGTTTCCTTCGGTTTAATGGAGAAGAAAATTTTGACTATTTCAGTTTTAAATAGTCCACGAAAATTTACCCTTCCAAGTTTCTGTATAGCTAATCAAGTTTGCTGCTGTTGCTTCTATGTTTGGTTCATCCATCTCAAGTTCTGATTGTGCGATTTTGAAGTTTTTTTTAGATATTTATCTGACTAGATCTCTAGCTTTCTGCATGTTCATTCAATTCAATATGTTGTAATTGGAAACTCTGAAACAGCGATGGTCTTAATTTCTAAACCATGATAAATCTGCGGTATCTGAACTTGAAATTCCGATAATGCATTCTTTTTTCTTTCGTTTTTTTTTTTGGTCTATTTCTGGGACAAAATTTCATGAAAATATTTAACTTTTTTTTTTTTGAAAAAAAAAAGGTTAGTGGATTTTGTTTTGATCTGTCCTTTCCTCATACTCTGTTTGGTTGTTAAGTGGATTATTTGAAGGAAATTACTATTAGGTAAAATAACTGAGTAGATTGATTCAAGTAGTTGACTGTACGTTTTCATTGTTGCCAAATAAAATATGGAAAGCAAGTAGCTTTTTGAGAGTTATCTTGGCCACAATAAAGAGAATTACTAGTTTCAAGCAATGCTCTCTCATGCCAATAAAGATAATGTCATTTATGCTACTTACTGACGAGCAATCAATTTGACAATGTTTATCTTATAACTTCTTCCATTTCCAAGTTTATTTTGTCATTTTATTCGTTTGGATTTATTGTTTTCTTGGAAATGGTGTGGCCGTTACAAAGGGAAGATACAGGATTCTGCACATTATAATTTATATTGTGTATGTCTGTTAGAACAGGTTGCATCTCATATCATTTCTCTTGAATCGCTAAAAAAACTTTGAAATGGTTATTTGATTTTGAAACCGATGGAGATTCTAGCTTCTATGCTTTTATCAAGTTAAACTCTTAAAGTTATTTTTTATTAATCAAAGAAGAGTAATTAAATAAAGGTATAGCTCACAACAATAAGTCTAATCTTTTACCTTTATTCTTTGTTTGATTCACATTTTCAAGATTTGCTTATAATTTGTGCTTCTTATTTGATGCTAGTTTGAGATTTGGCCACTTTATTGCAACCATTACTATCCCATGCTCTCTTCTCTATTGATGTGTAATTTTTATTAACCCTTGCATTGCAGTTACAGTCCGCAATGGACCGACGAAGTTGGCCATGGAAGAAAAAATCATCGGACAAGGCAGATAAAAATGCTGCAGCAACAGATTCTGGTGGTGGTAATGTGGCTTCAAGTGGATCACATGCAGATAAGGTATATTAATTATATATTTACAATTTCTGCCATGCTTACTTGCATCTGATTTTGTTCTACATAATTCTGTATAAATCATTTCTCCATTGTTGGTTGGTTATCACTGGTGCGTTACCAACTATAACGAGTATTGATTGGAAATAACTCTTTTGAGCATTTCAATGATTTGAATTTGTTCCTATTTACTCTCTGCAAGTTGGTAAATCTGCATATTTCTCTGCCATTTTTTAAAGCTTACCAAGATATATCGAGGACTTTTGTACTGCTTAGTGTTAACAACTGGTACTTTGTTGAAGTTTGGTATTATAAACTTTTCTTCAGGGAAAAAGAGAGAGAGAGAGGAGCTTCTATTATGTTTTCTTACTTGATAAAAGAAAAACTGAATCTACTTTCAAACCCTTTTTGCTTTACTGCCACCTTGGAATAAGCTGGAAAAGTTATCCAAGTCCCTTGGTCTGCATTTAGGATGGGGGCTTTTAAGTGGGTACTGTGTGCCAGCTAGTTGTCCTGATTTTTCTTTTTCTGATTTTCTTCTATGCAAACAGGATAACTACAAAAAGCCCAATTATGTTCAAATTTCGGTGGAATCATACACTCATCTGACTGGTTTGGAGGATCAAGTGAAGACATATGAGCAACAAGTTCAGACTTTGGAGGATGAAATTAAGGAATTGAATGAAAAGCTGTCTGCAGCAAATTTAGAGATGACTACAAAGGAAAACCTAGTGAAACAGCATGCTAAAGTTGCTGAGGAAGCTGTTTCAGGTATGATATATTACCTGTCATATTTATGTGGCAGAATAAGGGTGTTGTTCAGTTCATGTGCTTGGTTTTAACCGCTTATATTGGGACCTTCATTTACTGCAGGTTGGGAAAAGGCTGAAGCAGAAGCTTTGGCACTGAAAAATCATCTAGAATCAGTCACACTTTCGAAGCTCACTGCTGAAGACCGGGCATCACATTTGGATGGTGCACTTAAAGAGTGCATGAGGCAAATACGAAACCTGAAGGAAGAACATGAGCAGAAATTGCAAGATGTTATTCTCTCAAAGACCAAGCAATGGGACAAAATTAGGCTCGAATTTGAATCAAGAATAGTTAATTTAGACCAAGAACTCCTTAGGTCTGCAGCTGAAAATGATGCTCTTTCGAGGTCACTGCAAGAGCGTTCGAACATGATAATCAAAATAAGTGAAGAAAAATCACAAGCTGAGACTGACATTGAACTTCTGAAGAGCAATATTGAATCATGTGAAAGGGAAATAAATTCACTTAAGTATGAACTCCACATAGTTTCCAAGGAGCTAGAGATCCGTAATGAGGAAAAGAACATGAGCATGAGATCTGCAGAAGTGGCAAACAAGCAACAAATGGAGGGCGTGAAAAAAATAGCTAAGTTGGAAGCAGAGTGCCAAAGATTACGGGGGCTTGTACGGAAGAAGTTGCCTGGTCCTGCTGCACTTGCCCAAATGAAGCTAGAGGTTGAGAATTTAGGCCGAGATTATGGAGATTCTCGACTGAGGAGGTCACCTGTTAAGCCTCCTAGTCCACATCTATCTTCTGTGTCTGAATTTTCACTTGACAACGCTCAAAAATTCCATAAGGAGAATGAATTTCTCACTGAGCGTTTATTTGCCATGGAAGAAGAAACGAAGATGCTGAAAGAAGCTTTAGCAAAGCGTAATAGTGAACTTCAGGCATCGAGAAATCTGTGTGCCAAGACAGCTAGTAGGCTTCAAAGTTTGGAAGTACAACTTCAAGTCAACAATCAACAGAAAAGTTCACCAAAATCTAAATCTATGGTTCAGGTTCCTACTGAAGGTTACTCTAGTCAAAATATGAGCAATCCACCTAGCTTGACCTCCATGTCTGAAGATGGACATGATGATGACCAAAGTTGTGCTGACTCTTGGGCAACGTCATTGATGTCTGATCTCTCTCAATTTAAGAAGGAAAAGAGCGGTGAAAAGCCAAATAAGACCAAAAATGCTAAGCACTTGGATCTTATGGATGATTTCCTGGAGATGGAGAAGTTGGCTTGCTTAAATGCGGATGCTGCCATCACAATTTCAGATTCTCCAGACAAAAAGACATCTGAAATTGTGAATGGTGATCCTTCAGTAGAGATCTCTTCCGTCAAGGATACTCTGTCTGAAGGACAGCCTGTTTTGGATCCATTGGTGAATCATGTATCTTCTAATATGGATTTTTCAGCAGTGGATTCTGGATCTAAAGCAGACCAGCCACCATTGATGAAACTTCAATCGAGTATTTCTATGTTACTTGGGTCTGTATCTAACGATGCTGACGTGGGGAAAATTCTAGACGATGTTAAACGTGTTGTGCAGGATGCACGTGATGCTTTTCATCAGCAGTCTGTAAGTTGTGTTTCTGAGGAAGTGATTATTCCTGGTGATGCCACATGCAGAGGACAGACTTGTCCTGAGGATCCCACCTTAACGGCAGAGAAGGAAATCACTTTGTCGCAAGATATTCAGGCCACTACAGAACCTGTGTCCTCAGTGAGCCAGGAGTTAGTCACTGCCATTTCTATTATTCATGATTTTGTGTTGTTCCTGGGCAAAGAAGCAATGGCAGTTCATGATGCATCTTCTGATGGTGATGGTCTGAGTCAAAAAATAAGGGAATTTTCAGTTACCAGTAATACAGTATTAAATGGCAATACGAGTTTGGTTGATTTTGTTTTTGAGCTTTCTCACGTATTAGCTAAAGCCAGTGAGCTTAGATTTAATGTCCTGGGTTACAAAGGTGCCGAAGGAGAAATCAATAGTCCTGATTGCATAGACAAGGTTGCCTTACCGGAGAATAAGGTTCTTCAAAGGGAATCATCGGGGGAAAGATATCAAAATGGTTGTGCCCACATTTCTAGTCTTACTACTAACCCTGAGGTCCCCGATGATGGGAATTTGGTATCAGGATTATGCAAAGTCTCACTGGAGGAATTTGAAGAATTGAAATCAGAGAAAGACAACATGGCTGTGGATCTTGCTAGATGCAATGAAAACCTAGAAATGACAAAGTCTCAGTTACATGAAACTGAGCAGCTTCTAGCTGAAGTTAAATCACAATTGGCTTCTGCACAGAAGTCAAACAGCTTGGCTGATACACAGCTGAAATGTATGGCAGAGTCATACAGATCACTTGAAGCTCGTGCAGAGGAGTTAGAAACTGAGGTTAATCTTCTGCGAGCAAAAGCAGAAACTCTGGAAAATGAGCTTCAAGATGAAAAGCAATATCGTTTGGATGCTTTGACCAGATGCAAGGAGTTAGAAGAGCAAGTGCAAATGTAAGCTTTGTACTTTCCTATATTCTCCTTTTTCATTGGGTGATAAATGAGGGTAGTCTGTGAAGGATAGCAAAGAAACAATAGCCTTCCTTTCATTCTATCCACATAAACCATCTGTTGCCTGCCATGCCTATAGTTAGCCGGGAGCCTACAGTAGTTAGCTCTTTCTGACTTTCTGGATTTAAAATAAGGTTTTGCTGTATTCTACAGATAATGATGTCCAGTGGTTTGTAGGATTGGTGATGGGTCCTAGTCCTACTATTGAAGTGAAAAGTAAAGTTATACATATTTGTAGTTCTAACTATAGAAAAACCTGAACATGTGCTTAGCAATTGATTCTCGACTTTGCTTCAGTAACACTTAGAGCTAATTAGCTAAAGTATAACTCACTATATCACTTAAATTTGAGAATTTGAGATCAGTCTTCCTGTAGCATTTCCCCCTTGATATTCTCAAATTATTTGAGTTCTTGATCTGTTTTGTGATTGGAAATTAGGCCCTAATGCATTTTTTTATTACTGTGCTTGAAATTGAATGATTTAAAATAGTTTTCAAGTCTCGTGTAGAACTTCCTAATGCTTACTGTGCTTGAAATTGAATGATTTAAAATAGTTTTCAAGTCTCGTGTAGAACTTCCTAATGCTTCCTTTAAATTTGGTTTAGCTCTAATATTTATACTGTCATCTTTAGGAAAGAGAGCTGTTCCGTTTGTTCTTCAGCTGCTGATGCTGACCTCAAGACCAAACAAGTGAGAATGATCCCTCTTATCTTTCTTTTATTTAATGCCAATTTATGAGCAAATAAATCTCCTATCACTCTCAATCCTTTCTTATTTTGATTTTTTTTTCCCATTTCCATGATGGAAGTGGAAAGGCTGAACTTGGAAAGTGCTTATTATTATTATTATTATTGTTACAGGAGAGAGAACTAGTATCTGCAGCTGAAAAGCTAGCAGAGTGCCAGGAGACCATATTTCTTCTTGGAAAGCAGTTGAAAGCTTTGCGTCCTCAAACAGAGGTCATAGTATCTCCATACAGTGAGAGGAGTCAAAGGGGTGAGGGATTTGGTGAAGAAGAGCCTACTACTAGTGGCATGAACTTGCAGGACTTGGATCAGGCTGAGATAGATGTTACTGTTTCAACAAACCTACACAGAACAGGTGGTGAATCCCCCGTGGATTTGTACAACCAACCATGTAGTCCGTCGGACACAGAAGCGAGCCTCTCAAGATCACCAATCAATTCAAAGCAACCAAAACACAGGTCTACCAAGTCAGCTTCCTCTTTTGTTCAGACACCAGAGAAACATCCACGAGGTTTTAGCAGGTTCTTTTCCTCGAAAGGAAGGACTGGTAATTAGAATTGCTTGCAGTTGGCAGGCATAATAAAGTTGTGGTTGGAAGAAGTTCACAAGTAATAATCCAAAGCACATAAAAGAAAAAAATGGAGTACTTTACCATCATTGGTGCTAGAAGAATCAGCTGGATTCATTGTTGCGAAAGTGATGCTTTGAACGCCATGTAATTTTTGTAACTGACGACTGTATATGTATCCATATCTCTCTCTCTCTCATTTGTCTTGTGTAATTTCTTGACTTGACATCGGTTTCTGGACTGTTACAATGTGTTAATGTAATTTCGTATGTGGGTGGCAGTGGCAGTTTTTATATGATTCTTTCTTGTTGATGAGGTGGTAATAGAGGATACTTTTCACCAAGTGTATCCTATGAGTGCTAACTATGATTAACAAATTAGTAAGAACATTCGTTTTTCTAGTCAACTATCTGATGCCATTTGAGGTGTATTTTAGTGAACACCCTGGCTAGACTATGATCCTGCTATTCATCCTCCAACTGCCGAGTATTTTAGTTCCATTTGATTTGGGGGAAAAAAAAAACGTTCCATTTACGAGTGTTTAAGTGAGGTTAATCGCGGGAGATGGGTTTTCCGTGGATGGCCTCGTCTGTTCGGGCTGGTCTGCTTCATGAATTTTATTTAATTAAAGCTCACTTAAAAGAGCTGAATCGCTCGCAAAGTTATAAAAGTTTGGCTTAACTCGTTTGTTTAATTCACCACACCATGAACCTGATTTGTAGGTTTATTTATGACAGAGCTGAGTCTGAATTTATAATTAATCGACACATTTAAGTTTGTGAACTGACTAATTTATATATTAATTTTGTTATATATTTAATTGTATAATTATATAAATTATTAAATTTAACAGTAAATGAGTTATAATAATAATTTTATGTAATTTGACTAATTAAGTTATGAGCTAAATACAAACAAAATTGACAAATTTATAAATGAGGTTAAAGTATGTTAAAGTTGAGAGTAATAAAATTCAAGTAAATTGAACCTGAGTTTTAAATGTAACTTTGAGTTGAGTTTGAATTCTATTTTCTATAATGAATTGAGCATGAACGAACTCGATTAAATTTAATTCAATTTATTTTATTTTTTTATTCAATAAAATCTCATATTTATAATCACTAATTTACTTAAGAAAAATACTTTAATGTAGCAGCAAAGCAATTAATATTAGATAAGTTTGAGGATTTAGAATAAAAGATTCAAATTTAATTCTCACCAATATTAGGTTGTTTCCATATATTTTATTAAGTAACATTTAACTACCTTTTATTGACTTATATAAACCATGGAATTGCTTTATACGTGAAATTAATTAGCCACTCAAATGCAACTGCATGTTTAACACCTAATTAATTAATTTATATTAATATAATACAAATTTAATTATATATATAATTTTTATGGGTGGTTGAATCCTGCCAATCAAAACTTAATTCTCCTATCAAGAAAATGTAACTGGTTCCAATTATAAATAAAATATAACTTTTGTTACCAATGAAATAAGCATGGTAAGAGTCTTCCTAGGAAAGGCCAACAGTTTTTAGAAAAACATTCGGCCAATTTGAGAATCACTAATTTCTAGATATATATATATATAAAACATTGGAACTTTACCTTCCACTAGATATTCTAGGAGGAGGGAACCTGGGTAGCTTTTGACTTGTTTTGAGTAGTTGAAAGGACGAGTTGGCCAATTGGCAGCACACCCACTTAGGCCTCACTAGTACTCAAATCATGGCTTCATGTCTCCATCTCCATGTATATAGTTGATTTTTGCAAAAGCTAGGAACTTGGGATTGTGGGAATTGTTTTGTTCTATAAAAGGGTACATGCATGTAATTCTTGTACACAACATGATGAGACGAAGATTAATGATCTTGTTATGTTTAAGAAAATATAACATAAAAGATATGTGAACAAAGATGATAAGATAATATTAAGTGCATATCAGTTTTTGAGAAATTATTCATTATATATATATTTATTAATAAAATCTATAAAATTAATATATGAGCAATCAAATCTATAAGTTGGAAAACATTTATATAAACAATTAATGTGAAAGGAAAAAAGGAAAGAGTTTGATAGAAGATTTGTGGTTGACTTTGTATTTGATGTGATCTAGAGTGAAAATGAGATCAAAATTCTTAGTATAGAAATGATTTTGTGAATTGAAACCCACAGATTTTATGATGAACATAGGGTTGAATTTCGAAACATCTCTACCCTACAACACAGCTCACCTCCCAACATGCATGGTTATCCTTGTCTCTCCCCCCATAATTCTTTTCACCAACTTTTGCAATTTCAAACACTTCTGTGCATCAATAATACCTCCCATTTATCATTCATTTTTAATTTAATTATACTATTTTTCAATTAATATCTGCATTCATGCTTTCTACTATCCCAAATATCTCTCTCTTTGCCCTTTTCAGATGGACTTTAATTTATTTTTTAACCAAATATCCCATCAACCTAGTTTTTTTTTTTTTTTTTTTTTTATAAAAAAAGAGAGAAATTACTTTTCCTTTAATTAGTGTAGAAATTAGATGGAGTTAATTTGCAGCAATATCATTAGAGGTAATAAACGACATTATAATAATAAATTATAAATGCAAATAAGATAAGCAGAAATGCGACATCGTAACCACTTTGATTAGATACAATCACATGATTTCTGTTTGTACGTTATTGTCCAAATTCTTCCATCTCTCAATTATTATTTTAAACATTATCTTAATTTATAATATTATCCCCTTAATTCTCTCTCTATATATACATATTCTTTTCTCATCACATCATCTTTGACGTCAAATATTAATTTAATTTCTTTTAAATTCTTCCTAATTTTTAAATTAGTATAAACTGAAGGGGTGGATTTTGAACATTAATCTAATTGTTTAATTAGTATGGATCGATTTTGATATAATTAGGAGCTCAACTCAAAGCAAACGCATGAGTGCATGCGTAGAGATTAGTGAGACTCACCGCCCAATGGACAATGTAGGCCACAGGTGTCCCTTCCGTACGGTTGGTTCCTTTGGGTCTGACCGTAATCTTGGACCACAAAGCCCCAATCCTTTTCTTTTACTGCTGGGTTATTTTAGCCTACATACATAATAAATTAATTAATTAAAACTATAATAATTTTATATTTAATCACATTATATTAATCAAATATACACGCGTATAAGAAATTTTATTTCGAACTATGGTCTGCAATTCACTTTGGTGGGCCACCACTTAAGCTCCGTGATTACACGAGATTTCATTGGTGGGACCCTACCACATGGGCTGCTACGGGCGTTCTTGTTATATTTTATTAGTATGCGAGCAATGAGTTGCCATCTCTATTGATTAATAAATTAAATTATTTTATTTTTAAGAGTAAGCTAAATTTGATTTCTTATAAATATTAATTGAATTACATCCATCAAAAGTGTTTTACTGATTTTCATGGAATCAAGTCTACTCAAGAAGGTACAACCGGCGACATTGAGTCACTTTTTAAGGAAAAAAAAATATTTTCTACAAAACAGATGCAGAAAAAAAAAATTCAATGCTAATTTTTTATGAACACTAAATTCTTGGAATATTAAGAGAAGAAGTCTATTTTATTTTCAATAACAGAAACTACAATTACAAAAAAAAATACATATATTTGGTTATCATATAAAAAAAATTAATTGAACATCTGAAAAAAGAAATTCAGTAAACCTACTAAAATATAGTGGTGATGAATTCTTACTTAAGCAAGGAAAAGTATCCAATGAAAGATAATGAACAAGTGTAAGTGCCCAACTACTGCATTAAACTTTTCCCTTCTTTCTTTTCCTGGATAAAGAGTTAGGATTACATTATTCTTTTTCTTTTTTCCTGACGAAGAGCAAGTTCCATGGAACAAGGGAGGGAATGATAGCTGGGATCTGAACTCTTTCTTTTTTTATATATATATATATTTCATTTCTGACAAAACTTTCTGGGAAGCTGTCCGTTGGGCAAAACTTTTAACAGTTTTAACGGCTAAAGAACAGACAAAGTCCTAAAATCAAGCGACACTGTAAAAGGGGAAGAAATTTTTTTAAAAAAGGAGAAAATATGGTGATACTAAATCATCTTTTTATTAACAGTCTCGAGTAAGATGAAAATATATGTATATTAGTTCTCCCCGCAGGGTTACAATATGGGTGGCTGGTTAACAAACCCAAACACCACCGTCAGGAAAGATTACAAACTTGGAGATTTAATTTACTTACATGTCTACATGTTCTTTCTTGGGTCCGAGGGGAAAAAAAGAGGAAAAAACCCAAAGAAAGAATAATTATAAAAGAGAAAATTAAACCAGAGAAGCAGCTCCATCTCTACAGCCGTTAATTTTCTCGAAACAGTCTAGAGATCATAAACCTAATAAAAGAAACTGCAATGTAATGAACTAGATTCTTCTTCCTCATCTGAGCATGGATGTTAATGACTGAAAAACTTCTTCTTGGCAAGGAATAGTGAGACCCATATCATGATCAAACCCAAATTCTTCTTCTGCTTGTTGGAGCAAGCTTTGAAACTCTGGTCTATTCAAGAAAGAGATGGGCACAATATACCTGCTTCTGTTTTCACCAACATAGACAACGAAGTGTCCTTTTGGAACATCTAAAGGGAGGCCTTCTTGGTCATGATAGCCGCCCTGTTTTTTCCCTAAGCTGGAGCACCTCTTGAGGATCTGTTTCAGAACTGCTGTCTGGGACAACTTGTTTGATTTCCTGATAGCCATTGCAGTGAATCAAGGGTTTGTGTTTGCTTGAGTGAGGAGAAAGATGAAAGATTTGAGAGTAGTTATGGTGGGTGTGAAAATGTTGAAGGAGCTTGTATGGTATGGTATGTATGGGGAGAGGAAAGAGATATATAGAGGGAAGAAAGAAGCAGGGGCATGTGGGTTGTGGGGGCAAAGGACAGACCGTAGGTTTCTTTTGGGGTCCTGTGTGGCCAAACCATTTGGGTTTAGTTTACATCTCTTTGGTGCCCTCACAAGGACAACATGGTTTCTTTAATCTCTCTTTTATTTATAAAATTTAATTTTCTTCCATTAGTCTTTAAATTCATTAGTTCATTGTCTGCAAATTCCTAGTCACTTCTTGCCTCAGATAAAAATGGAAATGATTTAAACATTTGTGGCATTGGTGGTATAGTAGCAGGAGCAATCAGAATTGGATCACTTTCTTCATTGTTGCTGTTTAACTGTTGTGTTTCGGAATATTATTATTTTTAACCCCTTGAATTCAAAAGTTCTTTGTCTCCTCTTTACTGAAGGCTTGAAAATTTGTTTGTAGACGTCAAATTAATAATAAATTTAAGGTGTCATAATTTTAAATCATATGATATTTATATATTAATTAATTGCGTATAAGAGAGGAGTTACGGTCTAATAATGAAAAGTGGTACTGAATTGTAGCAGCCTGCCATGTGTATGTGCATGTGCATGTGCATGTGCATGTGCTTAGGCTACATTTCTTGGTGAAGTATAAATTTTTCTTTTATTTTTACAACACCAATTAATGGAAAACCATTAACTATCCCTAGCTAAGTTTATTGCAGAGGATAGAGATGTTTTGATGGGTACATCTCCTTAGGGTTACATTGGATCATAGTGATAAGGCCAAGTGGGCAATTACCTAGCATATCTCAGGAATCACCTCCAAACTGCAGGTTGAGTACACAAGTTCCTTTCTTTTTTCTTTTTATTTAAAATTTTTTAAAGTGATAAAAAATTTGAAATAAAAAATATTCTCTAAAACAAGAGTTAAGAGTATTTTCAATTTTCAACCAATCGAGTAGACTTTTATTGACAAGTCCATCACACGTATACTGTTCATTAATCAAGTAACCACTAAAATTAGGGTGCAATATTTGATTTAAAATTCTTTTTAAGTGATAATTTTTTATTTATATTATATGATTTTACAATAAAATTTTTATTTTGGAACTTAAAAAGTTTGCAATAGAATCATATGTATCTTATTACTGCAAAGAAGAAAATATTTTTTACTACAAATCATAAGAATAGTAGAATGTATTTTTATTTTTTTTAAAGTAAGGTAATAGTAATTAATGCGTTGAAAGGGAATATGCAAGAAAAATGTACAAAGGATCTTTCCTAGGAGATCTGTTGGTATGGGTGTGCATGCATTAATAACGGTTACATTTTTTTTTTTTTAAAAAAAAAAGAGAGATTAATTAAAGTCTCATGTAGTGATGTTAGATCCATGGATGATAATTAAAAAAAGGGGACTTGAGAAGAAGTGGTCCTTTTGCTATCGCATAGTCACACATTAATGGAGGAAAAATGATGATGCCTGATATTTTCTAGATTAGTATGGCTTTGTTCAAAATAATTCACATAGAGATCAGTGTGCCATTAAAATTGCTTAAGATATATATATTTTTTTAAAAAAAAAAATGGAAACACAAATATTAATTTTGAACATTAGGGTCGTATTTATGAAATTGGTCAATGACTAGTGAGGAAGGGATTGATTACAAATCCGAAGAAAATTTTGGTAACAAGTCAATTGCACTTCATCATCATTACAAACACATACATGATGAAATCTAGTACATGCAACGCATAACATGTTGTGTGATTGAGATTGTGTGTTGAATTGAATGGACTATTAAGAACAGAGAGAACCAAATTATAAGGTGGGGTTCCACCATTCTCACCCAAACCCATCACTGGCTATATTCCATAATAGTATATAATCCATCTTTACATCTCAAATCCTAAATGGAGGAAGAAAGGACATCAAATTTCTAGGGCAGAAAATGATCCCATATTATCTTCTAACCTTATAACCACATGAAACCCATTTTGTATTCGCTTTTTTCTAAAAGAACAACATAGTGTATTGCCCAGGAATTCAACTACTGCACAAGTGTGCTTTTGGAGTTCCCTCTTTACAATTTTTTAGATTATGAGTGAGTATTCAAGAGAGAAAAGAGCAGAGTGCAATGGCTTTGGTATTTTCGATACTTAATCTTATTAAATTTTAATAGAATGAGTTTAAATTTAAAAAATAATATCCATTCTGGACTTTGATTTTATTTATGAAAGATTCACAATTCCAATCATTTATATAAATAATTAATTTAATATAAAAATATATATATTTTACAATAATATTTATAAAATCTTTTATATATTTTTATTTAAAAAATTAAATTTTAATATTTTTAAAAAATATTAAAATTTTTAAATGAAAATTATTAATAAAAAATATTTTTATATTAATTTTTAATTAAATTTAAAATTTAAGTTATTTAATTTTTATGAATATTCAATCTATTTACACCGTTAGAGAGCACGAGGTAGAAGGGAAAAGGAGCCTTCTACGAAGCTAAACTGGACAACCTAAAAAACATGTTTTAGAAAGGTTGACAAGGGACTGCACAAACAGTGCAAGTGAGCTAAACTACGAAATTGAAAAATATAGGCAGATGGGTATGGCCCTGGACGACCTACTCATAAAGTTGATGGTTACAACTCTTTAAACCTCACATTCTAAATCAAACTAGAGACCTAGCTAGCTTCCACATTTTCATACCTAACCTTTAATTTCTCTTCCAATTCAATTACTAATGGACCCGCTACAACTCAGCCTTGCCTCAATGCTACGGATTATGTACCTCAGTCCTCACCCGTAGCAAAAATTTAAGGGTTTTCTTACAAATTGTCCTTTGGGTACTCGTTAATGAGTAATCATTTAAGATTATCTAACCTCCTCTTCTTATTATATGATTCAAAATGTTATAATCAAATTTATTATAAATGCTCATTTTAAAATCAAGGGAAAGAGTAAGTGATGACCGCTAGGCTTCCTGTATTTAGGGTAAGGCCAGGCCTTAAAGAATGACGCAAGCCCAATACCCACCAGACCTTTCTCAAAACCAACAAGCTCCACACAGCGTGCCCCAGTCCAGCAAGGTGAAGCAGACCGGACAGGTCACACGCGCGGGTCCATCTAAAGGGAGCCTAACCAAGTGACGTGACAGGAAGTAGGGGAGTAGGCCCAGTCATCTCGTAACCCTGTCCGCATGCACGCCGGAGAGAATTAAATGGCCGCTTGGCAGGGAGAGGAGCCCTGACACATCCGTACGTACGGAGCTGAGTGACATAAACAGCTAGCATTGTAGCAGAGAGGCAGATATACATGACGAGCAGACAAGAGAAGGGGTCTTCTTCTTCTTTTGGCTTCTTCCTGGGCTCCATATATTTTTTACTTTATTTTTTCTCTGCAACTCTTGCCTATTCATACTACACTAGTTCATGAACCTGACTTGAAGTCGGAGGATCTCCACCGAGGACATCCCCGGTAGACCCCTGACCATCTTTCTTTATTTTGTAGGTCCTTTCATCAAATCGAATATTGAGAGACCCATATGATGGAGTAAAAAGAAAACCAAATCTATCATGGAGTAAGAGAATAACCAGATTTATCAATTGGCGCCGTCTGTGGGGACGAAAGAGATTTTTATTATCTCTAAAGTTTCTAAATTCACCCATTGAGATCCACATGAAGGTATGAAAGTTTATACAAAAATGAAGCTGGAGGTTTACAATAACCCAGCTGAAAAGAAAGATTCATTATGTTCAGGAATAATTTGATAGTCTTTTAGATAGTTTATTTTAATATTTATTGAATTTTATTACTACTAACTTTCTCTTTGAAATCTAGTGAAGTGAAATTTCAGATCGAAATATTTATCTATGAATATAAAATTTTAATATTTTCTATAAGAAGGAAAAAAAAGTGATGTATATATTTGTTGAAATTGTGAGGTCGGCCTTATATATGTTGTAAAGGTTAGATGGGCAGGTCGGCTATAGGATCCCAAGTTAGTAAATTAGAGAGAAAATTAATAAGTAAAAAACAAAAAAAAAAAGAAAAAAGGATCTGCGAGAAAAAAAATAAAGCAGGTTGGGTAGATTGGATAGCTCTCTGACTGGACAACAAATAGGCGAGGTCGGATTGCACAATAAATGATGAAAAATAGATTGGCGGAAGAGCTCAGGTGAAAAGACTCCAACTGTTCAAAATTGCTTCTTGCAATGTATACTTATTATTTTGCTTTAGAATTTCAAGACTGCCTTTAGTTACTGGCAATTGTTTTTGATTAATTATTACTGAATACAAATGATTTCATAGATTATTAAAAGACATGCTTTGCATGTAAATAATAATGCTAAATTTAATTAAAGTATACTTCTCTAAGTTTAGATATCTTGATAATTGCTTACATAACATTAAAATTCAAGTATTGTCATGAAAATTTTATTATTAATGTTAGCACAGATATCCCTAAGAAAAAGATCATGTATTTTATAGATTGAGAAATCTTGGAGAAATTTACACATGCAAAATATTATTTATTAAATCTCTAAATTGCATGAGTTAATATTGTTAGTTAGACCTAATATTTACATTCATCTGAAATATGAAACTAAGTGCCATGTGCGACATATTATTTATTGATGAATATTATTGAATTAATAACGAGCATTCTCGTTATATACGCTCTGTGAAAACTCTTATTTTGCAGAAAAAATTTTGAATCTTAAGTAAAAACCTCAGTGAGGTAGGTGACCGGTCTCGGAAAATGACCCCCGGCACCACAAAACCGGCTGAGATGATGAAGCGACAGTAAGGCCAAAGAGCTTGAATCTTGCGCAAGACCTCAGTGAGGTAGGTGACCGCTCTCGGAAAATGACCCTCGGCACCACAAAACCGGCTGAGATGACGAAGCGACAGTAAGGCCAAAGAGTCTGAATCTTGCGCAAGACCTCAGTGAGGTAGGTGACCGGCCTCGAAAAATGGCCCCCGGCACCACAAAATCGGCTGAGATGATGAAGCGACAGTAAGGCCAAAGAGCCTGAATCTTGTGCAAGACCTCAGTGAGGTAGGTGTCGGAAAATGACCCCGGCACCACAAAACCGGCTGAGATGATGAAGCGATAGTAAGGTTAAAGAGCCTGAATCTTGCGCAAGACCTCAGTGAGGTAGGTGACCGGTCTCGAAAAATGACCCTCGGCACCACAAAACCGGCTGAGATGACGAAGCGACAATAAGGCCAAAAAGCCTGAATCTTGCGCAAGACCACAGTGAGGTAGGTGACCAGTCTCGAAAAATAACCCCCGGCACCACAAAACCGGCTGAGATGATGAAGCGACAATAAGACCAAAGAGCCTGAATCTTGTGCAAGATCTCAGTGAGGTAGGTGATCGGTCTCAAAACATGACTGTCGGCACCACAAAACCGGCTGGGGAGCGAACACCAACATAGAAAAACAACATCAATAAAGGCCACGAGCCTCCAAGAGGAAAGGCAAAGGCCTGACTCCAACCTCGTATAAAAAAGCTTGAACAGCGCAAAAACAACATGCAAGAACACAATTCCAACCTCACATAAAAAGATTGGGGCACTGGACCATAAATTGAAAGTTAAAATCTGACCCCCCGAAAGAGCTCGGGTCACAAGGTAAAGAGACTTCGATCTCACACAACATCCAAAAGTGCTAAAGTGCCATGCTGACCTCAAGAGGGTGCTGGAACAAAAATAAAAAGTTTTTAGATCCAACCTCTCAAAAGAGCTCGGATCACAGGATAATAAGACTTCGATCTCGCAAAACAACCAGCGTATAAAGAAATTAAATTAAGGCACCCGAACGCCTGTATCATGTGACAATGCGGCCTACTAAAGGTCAATTCAAGGCTCACGAAGCCAAAACGCCAAAGCGCCATGCCGATCTCAAGAAAATAAGCTCGGTATTGGTAAAGCCAATAGGTAGACCAAATTAAGGCAAAGTGAATCCTAAGCAAAATGCATATCAAGATAGAGAAACAAACAAAGGACCAGGGGTAATCATAGGAGGCATTAACCTTGAGAATTGACCGCTGGCACTAAATCAGCTCGGCTAGCATAGAGAAAGGTCTATGCAGCAAAGAGCTCGCAAAACGCTTGAGGGAAGACAACCCGGAAAGCACTCGGGAGCAAAAAATCCAAACAACCGAGACATACTCGAGAACCAAATACTCAGATGAAAAGTCAAGGGGACAGGAGCAATGTAAGATGCCAAATGAACCATTTTAAATGATCGGATGGGGCAGTGAAAAGTCTTGACTCATTGGATACAAAAGAATCGAACCCCAGCATGGTCAAACCCAAAACAGATAGTCCAACCTCTTTGACCCGAGGTCGATCTCCCCAAAAGCCCACAGGGCCAGACATACCTCCTTGCTGAGCCTTATGTCCGTACTGGCGAGACTATAAGCCTATAAAAGAAAAGTTAAAGCTGAACAAACGAGCAGTCAGGCTGAAACACAGTCTGTGTAAGGCTAGATAAGAAAGCAAGAAATTAAGTCCGACTTCACAAAAGAGCTCGAGGCACCAAAGTAAAGAAAGCGAAATCCCGAACTCTCGAGCTCGTAGCACAAGCAACATCACAAGCTATAGGCATAAAAGCCTAAAAAAAGAATAAAAATCCGAGCTCCAGAACTCGCAGTACAGACGGACTCACAATAAGTAAACAACCAAGCCGAAAAAACCTAAGTATAGAAGAAACAACAGAGAGCCGAGCTCCCTATGTGAAAAGGCCCACAAATGCGGAACGCATAAAAGGATAAACGAAAATGAAGGGCCATACTCACAGCTCGGATTAACTCATAGTAAACAAACACTTAGTAAAGATGACATAGGAAGAGGAAAACGACAAAAGGCCGAGCTCCCTATCCCAGTGGAGCACACAGCTCAGTCCGCACTAACTATTAGAAGGTTACATCAAGAAGGACAAGGTGTCTGAGCTCATAACAAAAACAAGATTTAAAATTGTCTAATGCAGGGCACTCATACAAACAAGACATTTCTCTAAGCATTATATATCTGAGCTCGCAGCACTGACGAGGTCATGAGCCAAAGATAGAAATGCCCTCATGAAAACAAGAAAAACTCGCAAGTTAGAAGTTTAGCCAGACGCCGAGCTTTTAGCTCGGATAAGTTCCATTGACAAAGTCTCAGTAGAGACAGCCTGGTCTATCAATTAAGTTAAGTGAGTTGAAATTTGCTAAGTGGGCATCTAGCTTAAGGCTTTTATGATTAAGTCAAGTTAGGTTAGAAGAAATTCACAACTCAGATGAAGAAAATGGATTAAGTCTTAAAGGGTTTAAGCAAATTGGCAAAGCCAGAAGGTAGTTTGAGTAAAAATAATAATGAGGCACAGGCAGAGGCGAAATATCATTCATCACCGAACACACATCTCGAGATCGCCATACATTCAAACATCAAAGTAAAGAGACAAAGAAATAAAAAGGCAAGGAAAAGATGTTCTGACAAGAGCCGTTCTAAGGCAGCGCGGTCATATCGGGGCCTAGGGATTTACCTCCTCATCACTCATAGAATAACTGTTGAGGAGGTAAATGGGCATTTGATGACCACTAGGCTTCCTGTACCTGGGGGCCAGGCCAGGCCTTAAAGAAGGAGCAGGCCCAAGGCCCACCAAGCCCAAGGCCCACTAGGCATTTCTCAAAGCTAACCAACCCCACGTAGCGTGCCCCAGCCCAACAAGGTGAAGCAGGCCGGATAGGTCACACGCGTGGGTCCATCTAAAGGGAGCCTAACTAAGTGACGTGACAGAAAGTAGGGGAGTAGACCCAATCATCTCGCAGCCCTACCTGCATGCGCGCCGGAGAGAATTAAATGGCGGCTTGACAGGGAAAAGAGCCCTGACACATCCGTACGTACGGAGCTGAGTGACATAGACAGCTAGCATTGTAGCAGAGAGACAGATATACATGACGAGCAGACAAGAGAAGGGGTCTTCTTCTTCTTTTGGCTTCTTCCTGGGCTCCATATATCTTTTACTTTATTTTTTCTCTCCAACTCTTGTCTATTCATACTATACTAGTTCATGAACCTGACTTGAATGTCGGAGGGTCTCCACCGGGGGCATCCCCGGTAGACCCCTGACCATCTTTCTTTATTTTGTAGGTCCTTTCATTAAATCGAATATTGAGAGATCCATATGATGGATCTATATGATGGAGCAAGAAGAAAACCAGATCTATTATGGAATAAGAGAATAACCAGATTTATCAGTAAGTAATTTCGGTAGACTTCGATTTTAAAAGATTTTGAGTTGAATTAAAATCTGATTTTATAAATTGAGGTCATATAATTTTGTTTGGTTTATATAATGTACGCAACACTATTTTTTAAAATTAAACTATTAGTTGTAATTTAATGTGAAGAAACGGAACCTTAGTCTTTGGTCTGCATATACACAACTGTATTGCAAAAGAATGGGTGTTTGGGGGAGGGTCCAGGCCAGCTGGGGGTAGCTTAATTTGGCGGTGGGTTGACGAGATATAAAGGGGACGTGATTAACGAGGTGAGAATGGAGAATGCTTGCATATAGAGATGGGATTCAGGACAACATTGCATTATGGGTTAAATGTGCTAACAAACCACAGAACAACCAACTATACAAATTGATTTCTCAACACGTTTCAACTGCTCTTTTTAATTCTAATCATAGCCCAGCTGAAAAAAGGGAAGCCGAACAAAAGAATTCAACTTAAATGAGATCAGCAACTATTCAGTCCCATTCCCATAATATTATAGAATGATTATTACATTTGTCGTTTGGCCTAGCCCACAAATTTAACATGGCAGGTGGTAAATCTTGAAGCTCAAATTAAACATGCTAGTTGGACTACAAGCCCAAAGAGCCTGATTGCCGACAATACAGCTCAACTTCTTTGAGAAAAGGCATACACAGAACCCTCGTATGCCAGCCATACAGCCCAAGCTTCAGAGGATGACATCAACTACACCTTCAACCTACGCAAAAGCAGAACAAGAGGAGGAATTGGAAAACCACTCTATCTGTTACATATTTGGCACCACAGGTCCACACAAATAATTGTCTGAAAGAATAACAAAAATTTAATTTTTTACATCAATAGCAAGCACTCAGGAACAACCTAAGTTACAAAATGAACCCCAACTTCTGAGGGTCAAAAGAAAGCTCTCTCAGTTTTGCTACAACTAATTTATGTAGTGTTCCACCAAATCCTACAGAAACTCCTTTTTCTCTTCTTTGAGCAATTTTGCTTGTAATTCTTGCAGTAAGTCGCATGTCTAAGTGGATAAAACAGCTGGCTTCTGTGGTGCCTCCTCGACCTGAAAACTTTCATAGTATTGGACAAGCACTTTCCAACCACCAGGACACATGAAACCATCTGGAGGATTTTCACCATTTCTCGCGTAAGTTCGCATCTGCAAGAAAACCATAAGACCAATAAGATACAAGATTTTCAGCATTTGCTATAATTCATTGAAAAACTTTCAGAGTGCATGGGAGGATACTTCAACATCTTGCCCACCAACTGCATGAATTGCAACCATGTCATAGCCGCACAATAGAAAAGCAGAAGTAACCAAGAATGCCACATTACCCTAGACTAAAAGGAAAAACATTATTTTCCAGTTTAAGTCTTTTCCTTGATTTCCTGAAACAATGGGGGAAGGGTCTTGGCGGCTTGCTATAGTATATGACAATTTTTTCCTATTTGTTGTCCTTTTTTTTGCCTTTATTTGTCCTACTATTGTTATTATAATTATTTAACTTTTTGTTGAGAAATACATCCTAGTAAACTGCACAAATGCGCTAGCACTATAAATCCAGCATTTCTGGTTAGCTCTTAGCCAATGGTATAACTAGGGATATTGTGACCCAAACAGCCAATTAAGGAAATAAATGTTTATGCAAGAAGTTTTAACTATTCAAGGATATGATGTTGCCTAATGACCCCATGCAGAACAGAGAGCTTGAATTAACTGAGAAATCAGATATTGCATATACCTTGGTACCAGAGATGAAGAGGAAATCCTGAGAACGAGATGGGTCAAAAAATGCCATCTTCTTTGCCACTGTGTCATATGCTGCCACCTAAACAATAGAAAGAAGAAAGATTATTCCATGACTTCGGTAGGGAAAATATTGAAAGGAGAATTGCATGAACCATTTATTTAAAAACACCATAAGTCCAGATATTATGCCACATAACTTATCTGAATAAAACACAAAACAATCTCCCAGAACAGAATATAATAACTGCCAAAGTGATGCGAGATGGATAAAAGTGAACATGAATAGTAAAGATGGCATAGAAAATACAATCTAGCATGTTGCGTTGTCTTGTAAAAGCATCCACTGACTCTTTAATGTTTGGGGAACCAGTTCTTTTCCATTATGTCCTCAAAATATTTGATTTTACCCTCTGAATAATCCAAATTTCAATAGTTATAGAAGTTTTAATCAAGCTTATCGATGTGTTCTACATCAGTTCTGCAACATTTTATACTTATTCCAGTATCCAGACAATAAAAAAACATTGTAAATTTCAAACAAATCACCACTCTCATTAATCTCAAGAGAGGTCATTGATGCTTCAATTTCACATAATGACTGATCATCTATCTTGAGCTATTCATTACTATAGCATCACTTACCTAGCCAATCATCTCTAATATGATGTTCTTAGGTTATGGCTGGTCTAGAATATGTTATAAGATTAGCCAATGCATTATAATCAGATTACAAGATTGATTTTATTTCAATTTCCAGCCTTTGTGAAATATAAGTATAATAAGTGAACTAAAAAAGAGCTTCAACAGTTGAGACAAGAAACTCATATACCCACCCTAAAAGGCAAAATATTTAACTTCTCCAAGCCGGGAGCCATGCTCAACACCTTCTTTCCATGATCAGGGTCATACAAATCTCTATTCTCTGTTGGGTGACCCATACCAGCAGGATCACGACCTACTATGTAAAAATTAGCACCTGCATTTATTCGTGCCTTGGCATGCCACTGGACTTCAGTTGGACCCGCATAGTGCATAGGTGACGGAAATATAGACACAATGGTAGTCTTAGGGTCAAGAATACCATCTTCTAGCACCTGTTTTGAAAACAAAAATCCATAAACACCATAAAACTGGAAATAGATCATTTTAAAGAAATGAAAAACAAAAGGGATAGATATCAATTTTCCTAGGGTGAGAACATATTTATTTACAACATAGGCATCAAGCCATTTTAATCAAAAGCTAAGTAGAGGAAACTGATGAAATAACCTTGCTATGCTGTTCCATCCGTACATCCAAAGGCACATCATCAGCCTTTGTGAAACCTCCCAAAGGATGAAGCAGTAGAATTGGATTCTTGTAGCCCATATCCAAAAGTCGCCTGCGAGTGTCATTCATCAATAAGGCATGCCCATTATGCACAGGGTTCCTCAACTGAAATGCAAAAACTGCATCAGCTTGACGCCTATCAAATTCCTTCCGAAGTTGTTGGGGAGAGAGCCTATAATGATCAAGCCCATCATTGTATTTTATAGGCTTTATTACTTCTAAATCTCCACCTATAAGCCAGTTTCCGGCCGGAGTAATGCACTTCTCAACATAGGGCAATCCTGGGGCAGTTGTACCCCAGGTTCTTGCTATTCTTTCCTCTTTGTTATGCTTGTATATCTCAATACTGCAATAGAAAAGACAACTTTAGGGCATATCCTTTGGCTAAGAAAACAAAAATCATGTATTAGGTAACGTTGAGTCAGGTAAACAACAAGAATCCAATTTTAATATTAAAAAGTAGGTCATGGAAAACTACATAAGGACAAGCAATTAACTTTCATAGATCAAAATAAGCTGTGGAATGTCAAATTCATCTGCCGAGGAACCCGCCTAAACCAATTTGGTTTTCATTATGAAGTTACTACCAATCTATCAGTTGCATTGCTTAGTTTGACTACGCATTTGGGAACTGGTCTTTGATTCCAAAAGCTTCCCCTAGCATTCTTTTGCAGCTCAAAAAACAAAAATATGTGCTACTCCCAAAGCGAAAACTACAAATGTGCATCTGATTTGACTTCCATAGAGATTATTTAAGTAACACAGATAAGGTTGGCTACTGCCCCTTCCACGTTCTATTAGACAAATATAAAATTTACGCTATTGCGTAATTTGTTTGTACTCTATTAACTTTTAAATAGAACAATGCAGCACCTGCACTATAAAAGTAAGCATAGAGAGATTTATGGGGCTAACCTTCGAAGAATGCCAATTAAATCTCCATCAGGAGCAACCAACACAACATTCTTCGACGACCCAATCCTGTCTTTCGTCTCATCATCAATAGCCAAAACAATGGGAAGCGACATATTAACCACAGACCCATCCGCCATTCTCAATGAATTAAAATGCAGACTCTGCAGGTACTCATTTTCCCTCATGAACCCTCTCAACGGACTCGTCCATCCCTCGCTAATCACGTGAACCCACTCAACATCGATCTTTGTCAGCCTCACCTTAGGCATTGACCCAGCTTCTAAAGTTTTGGCTCCTCTCTCGCTCTCAGGCACCACCAGGTCCACCAGAGCCCCACCATCCGGTTCGATCAGCGAGCTCTTGACCAAAGGAATGGAGGACTCAACTGGGTTGGAAGAATCTCGCATTTTGGCTTTGTTATACACGAAATGAATCAACGGGTTACAGTGGTAAATGTGTTTTGGTCGAATTCTGGTGCTGTAACTTGTGAATTTGGTCTTGTGGTTTGTATGGAGATTGAGGGTATTGCAGGGAGTGATGTGTAGTCTGATTGTTAGAGACATGATCGTGAGTAGTTCTGAGAAGAGCTAAAATTTTGGGAAGAGGTTCTGCTTCTGCAAACAATGAGAAGAGATCCGTTTAATTTGGGAAGGTCCAATTTGGCGACTAAATTTGGGGGTAGACATTTTGGTAGGCGTTGAAGAAAAGCAGAGAACAGAGACATCCGCACACCACACATTTGCTTACCCTTTGAAGCTTGTGGACGGAAGTTGGCTGCTGGTCTGCATTTGTGTTGGGGACCAAACTCTCGGGAAGAATGGTCCAAATTAGACCGAAAGCAACTGGCGAATCTCTTCGCTAATTTTTCCCCAACAAACAATCAGTGCAGTAGAGGCTTTATGCTTCCACTTCGCTTTTGGTTTGTGCTTGTGCCTGGAGCATGTGTGCAATGAATCTGGTTGGAACTTTGGGACCATGCAACTTATAGCCGACGATAAGTGTCCAAGCCTCCGTTTTTTTCAAGAAAATAACTTTTATTTAAAAAATATTTTTTATGTAAAAAATATTTTTAAATGATATAATTTATTTTTTATTATTTAATTTTAATTTAAAAAATAAAATTTATTAATAAATGTATACACAGAAATTATAATAAATATTTAAAGACATCAAAAATAACTTTTTTTAAAAAAAATATTTTTTAATTAAAAAAATATTTTTTATTAATTAAATTTACTAAATATATTAAATATTAAAAAATATAAAAAAAATGAAGCTTTAATTCTTATAAAATTAAAATCTATTCACTCCTATTATATTACTTATTTAAAGAATTCAATAATGTAGTCTTTTCCGGTTAAAATGAATATTTTAAACTAAATAAATAGAAAGAATTAAATTTCAAATTTTATACTCCTGCCGACTAAGCTGCTATGATTTTTTTTTAACAATGCATAATACATATTGCATTTTAAACCAAATCCAATAAATTATATATAAGATATTTTAGCAAATGTATTTAATAAAATAAAAAATAGAAAAAAAATCAATAAAAAAACTAAAATAAATCAAATCAAACAGATAATTGAATCATATTTAATCGAACCACTCAAAAATCAAAACGAAAAAACACAATAAATCTAGAATCCACCGCTTTACAGACTCCATCAAAACTGAAAATACTGCCACCGCGTCAATGAAGTCACCGATCAAACTCCATTTCTCCTTGTCGCCACTAATTCATCACCGCAAATGATTATGTATTTAGACACAAAAAAAACACAAGTAAATATAATCAAACTAAAGAGATTAGGGAAAAACGACCACTCAACAGACCACAAGAGGAGAGGATGTGGCAGAGCTCAACCAGACACGGTATACAGGAGCGGATATAATGGCTCTGTCTCCAAATATCACATCAACACAACACAGTACTCTCTCCAGCAACTAATCAAAATCCTTGACAACACAACAACAAATCAAGCAGAATCCCTCAACATGCAAACTTGAATCTAAAGGGAAAATGAAGAATCTAAGGAAAACAACAAAGGATGAAAGAAAAATAAAAAGAAGCTGCTCTAACGATAAGAGAAAACCATCATTGGAAAGCTTCTCAAAAGAAAAGAAAAGAAAACAAATCATTTCTCTGCTCAAAAAACAGAGAAAGGGATAATGAAAACAAAGAAAGAACTCATAAATAAACCCTTTCAAACGAGCATAGAGACGATGGTAAAGTAGCAAAACCTGCAAATTTGTTGCTGCGACTTCTTTTTCCCAAATGCTCACAATTTCCTTTTCCCTCTCCCTTTCTCTCACCAAGCTGCCATGCTTGACTCATCACTAGATATTCAAAGAGTAAAATAATACAGACCATATTATTAATAAAAAATAGTAATGCTTTATAATAAGGACTGATTTTTAAATGTTTTAAATCTAATTATTAAATAATTTGTTTTTCAAAAATACATGTTGATGTGTAGGTTTTACTTATAAATTAAACTATAATTTAATATATGTTTTATTTTGAAAAAAAAAAGAATTTTTTACAAAATGATACAATGTATTAATTTTTAAAAAAATTTAAATTAAAAAAAAATCATGGATGATAATTATAAGAAAAAAAATGGGCTTGTTTTATGAGCTTGAAAGCCTTCCGTTGAAATCAATGGACTGCGTAATGCTTGCCCAATGGGCATCGGAAGGCAAAATCCACAATCCACAATCCACATCATTTATGCTTTTTTAAGTGGGAAGTTATGTCCCCCCAAAAAACACAAACTGCGTTTTTCATTTTATTTTTTAAAAACTTATCAATTACTGCAAAACATAAAAAATAAAAGAATGCGATCAAATAGACTATCTCATAGAGCCTGATAAAGAATGAGATGTTTGAGTCAGAACATGAACAACTCCATTCGTAAATCTCCTAACACGCTAATAATTTATAAATTTAAATTTAAATATTATTAAAATTTTGTAAGGTATTATCACTTATTTACATATTTAAATTAATAGGCTCTTTAGAGGTCCATTTGGAGCCGCCGAGAACTTGGTCGAGGTCGGCGTCTTACCAAGAGCAGAAGCCTTTGAGGCTACGAGAGCCCCCGGCAGCAAGCGTCAAGGCCCGGGCAGAAGCAGGGGCATGAGTCCGGCTCGCAGAAGCAAGGACGACAACCTGAAAGACTTCCTGGGTCACGCCACGGACTTGCTAGCCTTGAAGGCTTTCAGCGTGGCCTTCATGCTTTCTCTAGACAAGTTGAAAACCTTCGGCAATTTAAGGATGTCCATGGGCGAAGCAGAAGCTGAAAAAGAAAAAACAACACAAGTCAGAACTCAGAGTAATAGAAAAAATAAAACTAAAAAGGAAAGAACAAGAAAATAATCATTGACGATACCAGCTTTACGGCAGTCCTGGAGGTTAGATATGAACATGCACTTCTCAACGTCATACTTTTTCCGTACAGAGGTCATTCGAAAAAAGCAGATCTGATCCACTAGGAATAGCCGAGGAGTCTACCAAGCCCGCTGAAACTGGGTTGGGAAGAACAATCCTCTCATTGCAAAGAAAAGCCCTAATCCTATAGATGGAGATATCGATAATCCTATAGATGGAGATATCGATATACTCGCTGGAGAAGAAATTGAGAAGGGAAGACCTTGGAGCAGAGATTGCAAAGGCAAGAGAGAATGGGTTGTCGGGAGCAAAGCAAGAAGAAAAGTCGAGAATACGAATTTGAAATGGGTAAAGGCGAAGAAAATATGTTTTGATGAGAGTTTTCCTAGGGCCGCGTTGTCATAATTGAGACTTCGGGATTTACCCCCTCATTAATCATGGAATAACTAATGAGCAGTCTCGGCCTCATCAAAGAAAGACCCAACTCATTGACGTGATGGGAGAGTAGGAGAACGGCCCAACTATGCCACGAACCTATTAGCACGAGCGCCAGAGGAGAATTAAATGGCCGCCCGACGATGGTGAAAAAATAGGTACATCCGTACGTACGATTCTGTATGATAGCATGATACTAACAGGTGACACTATAATATAATGGCGGTTATGCGTCACTAAAAGACAAGAAAATAAAAAAATAAAAGAGAAAAGTGTGAACTATTCAGGTTAAACTCACTCACATAGAGAAAACCCTACCTTCTTCTAGATCTTAGAACATCACTAGCGATTTTCTCATCACGCCTATGCGATTTTCTTTTCTTTTTTTTTTTCTTTTATGTTCTATTTCTGTTTTATTATTAATAGCAAGATGTAATTAGATACTAGGGATGAAAAAAAAGGCATACATGGAGTTATAAAACAAAATGCCCAGAACACAGATTTAAAATAATTACCCATATGAGTCTTTTAAAGATTCTGTGAATAAAATTCTTTTTGGCTGGATTGTAGCAAACCGCGAGCCATCCTCTTGGATATAATCTTTTAGATCTTCATGTGAATCTCAATGAGTAAGTTTGAGGATTTCAGAGACAGTAAAATCTCATTCGTCCCTACAGATGGGGCCACTTATTAGGTTGTTTTCCTCTTGTTCCATCATATGGTCTTTCAATACTCGATTTGAGAAAGGGATCTACAAAATGAAAAAAGATAGTTAAAAGTCTAGATGCTTTTGGTGGAATCTATGACCTAGAGTAATATGGATAGGTAAGATCTATGAATTAGAGTAATATGGATAGATAAAATTTATGAATTAAAATAATATGAATAGATAAGAGATGCGAATGAAGAAGAAATCTCTTTAAAGAAAAAGTCCCTTTTAAAAAAAAAACTCAGACTTTTTACCGATTTAAGGTTAAAAATTAAAAAAATTATCAATTGAGAACAAAATATTGGTGAATTTATCTCAAATGCTTTTTATAAAGACGCTTTTTTTTTTTGAAAAAAAATTGTGGCCTGACGCCACTCCATGATTTATTTTTTTTATTTTTTAATTATTAATATATTATAATAAAATATTTATATTATATTAATTTAAAAATATTATTTATATTATATTTTTATAATAATAAATATTTTTTTATAATTTTAATATAATAATAGTTAATAGATTTTATCATTAATTTTTAAATAAAAAATTATTGGTATTATATAATTTTAGAGTTATAAAATTAATATTATATTGTAATTAAATGTATAAAAATAATTTGATTACGATTAAATGTATAAAAATAATTCAATCGTATCGTATATATTTATTTAATAATAAATTTTTTTATTATTTTAATAAATTAATATAATAATACTGTAATTAAATATTATCAGTAATCTTATACACATTTAATCACATAATAATATTATTTAATAATTATTTAAAATACTAAAATCAGTTAAAAATAGTTATTATATTTTGTAAAAATATTTTTAATATATAAGAGTATTATTATTAATTATACATAAAAATATTTAGAATTATAATATCATCCTAACGTATACAAAATTTTTTCACTCAATTAATTATTTAATTTATTTATTTTTTCTTTATAATAAATTATAAACAATCCAATAATCACATAAAATGTTTAAACTTATTAAAATGTTTAAATTTATTATATTATTTTACTATTAAATGTTATATAAAATACTAAATTATTTATAATTTATCAAAAAGAAATAAATAAATTAATTTAACTATAGAATAAATTAATTAAATTTATTATTTTTAATGAATTATAAACAATAGAGTGTTTACGTATAATATTTAATTATAACATAATTTTATTCTATAATTTTATATTTTATTATTAATATTTAAATTAAAAATATTATTGACCCTATATAATTTTAGTGTTATAAAATTAATATTATTCTGTAGTTATTTACAGTGCTATTTAATTAATATTATTTTATGATTATGTACGGGTGTATAATAACAATAAAATAAAAAATAAATTTAATTTTTATAATTTTAAACATTTATATTAATTAATTAATTAATTCAATATTATTTACATGTATTTAATAACAGATAAATAAATTTATAATTAGTATTATTTAATTATAATATTATTATAATAATATATTAAAATTAATAAAATATATTATAAAAAAATTTATTATTGAAAAATATTATAAAAATAAAATTATTAAATTAATATAATATAAAATAATATATTAATTAATTTATATTATTATAATATTTTAATAATTAAAAATAATAATAAAAAAATTAAATGGCTCACCGTTCAAAGCCATTTTTAAAAATAAAGAAAAATAAATAATGATGTAGTCCCATTTAGAGTGGCGTAAGGAGATTTATTTTTTTTATTATTAATATATTATAATAATATATTTATATTATATTAATTTAATAATATTATTTATATTATATTTTTATAATAATAAATATTTTTATAATTTTAACATATTAGTATTTAATATATTTTATTATTAATATTTAAATAAAAAATTACTGATATTGTATAATTTTAAAATCATAAAATTAATATTATAGTGCGGTTAAATTTATTTTTGTCGCGATTAAATATATAAAAATAATTCAATCATATCATATATATTTATCTAATAATAAAATTTTTTATTATTTTAATAAATTAATATAATAATTATGTAATTAAATAGTACCCGTAATTTTATATACATTTAATGTTATTTCATAATTTTATAAAATATTAGAACTAGTTATAAATAATTATTATATTTTATAAAAATATTTTTAATATATAAAAGTACTATACAAATTAATAGCAAAGAGATGGTATACAAAAATATTTAGAATTATAATATTATTCTGCTATTAAAAATATACGAGATCACTTTTTTAAATTAATTTTTAATTATTAATTACTAATTTATTTATTTTGATGTTATAAAAAATACTGAATTATTTATAATTTTTTTAAAAAAAATAAATTAATTAATTAATCTAATTATAGAATAAATTAATTAAATTTATTATTTTTGATAAATTATAAAAAGTAAATTTAATTTTTATAATTTTAAATATTTATATTAATTACTTAATTTATTATTAATTATTTAAATCACAACATAATTTTATTTTATAATTTTAGATAGTAGTACAATAAAAAATAAATTTAATTTTTATAATTTTCAATATTTATATTAATTAATTAACTTATTTATATATTTTTTATTAATTATTTAATTCAGTGCTTTTGTACATATGTTTAATAACAGTAACCACAATTTATTTTTTTTTTTAAAAAATAATGCCTAGTGTCCTATTTTTTACTATATAAGTGTTCAATGAGATTCGTAAATATTTTATTTTTAATCTTAAATTGATAAATTTTTTTATTTTAACTCTAAATTGGTAAAAAATTTAAATTTTTTTTTTATTTTTATTTTTTTTCTTTTGAGATATGTGAGAATATACCTTAATATATTTTTTGAGATATGTGAAAATATATTTTAATATATTTTTAAATGGGATCCATTCTTTAATTAAAATAAATTTATAATTTTTAATATGTTATCAAGAGATATCGTCACGGTCAACGGTGGGAGGTGGTTTCTCTCCGCAGGTTAACCAAAATGATCCTAGAGATTGTATCCACCACTAACAAAGGGGTGACAGATATCCTGCATTAGACACAAGAGTGAGTAGGACACCTCCATCTGGTGCTAGTGGGCTGAGTAGGAGGCCACCACACCAACCGCCTCATGGAGCAAATAGGTGGCCAATGCAGCCATCATCCGGTGGAGCTAGCAGGTTTCACTGACCACCACCACCTAATAATGGAAATAGGGGGCCTAGGCCTCCACCACCGGGTTGTGGTAATAATAAGACCACCACCAGCTGGTATGGCCACCGGTGGGATCATTTGGCATCACGTAAAGCTTACCTAAAAGCTGTAAAATAGTGTTTAGTGGTTGTATTTCCTATTTTATTACAGGATTTCTTTTGATTTACTAATTTCTTGTATTATTGCTTGTGTTGTAATTTAATGTGGCACTGGCCAATTCTTCATTATTTGTATCGCTTAACATATTATTTACCTCCCTTTCGACAATTATAATGAGCAATTGAATGGTGGGATAAAGATGTTCTTTTCTTTGTTCGATTAAATGTCTAAGCAAATCCCTCTCTTTTTGGCTGCAAATGGTTTTATGTGGTCTTCGGATTCTTTTTTTGCTTTGCTTTTCTGAACCTGATCGTGGCCGTTTATTTATTTGTAACTGCTTATAATTTTAATTCTTTCACTACATAGAAATCATTTGACTAGTCCGTAGCGCTAAACCTAAAAATTACTTTTTGTTTGGATTTTTTTTTTATAGATATCTCAATTCGTATAAAGAATTGTGAACTTGTTAATTATTTATCAATCTGTAGAAGAAAATGTCATATTTCAAAATCGAAATTAGATTGATCTAATATAAAATTAAAATTGAGAATGATAGTTAAAATTAAAATAAATTAAATTCGGATGGTGGCTTATTTTTATGTTATAAGTGTATAATTTTTAAGATGGTAGCATTCTGTCGATTGAGTTTATTTATAATATTTAAATAATTAAAATTAGAAGTTGAAATCATCTGAGTCCCATGTATATTTTTCTCATGGGATTAGGCTGTATGAGTCCCGCAAATACAAAGATAATTCCTGCAAAAGGACACATGATATTAAGAATTCAGTTGGATCTAATCAACCGCACGTGTGCGAGCGGCGGAGTCACAGCTTAGATTGGTCGGATGGTGGGCATCCCTCTCTCTTCACACACGCCCAATTGGACACCCAATTTACAATTTCCAATAATTTTATCAATTTAATATATTTTATATGCTTAATTTATGTCTTTATTTTTTTTCCCAAAAATATCTTCTGAAAAAGTTATATTTTATTTTTGGCATTATTGATGAGTGAGATTCAATTCATTTGAATACTGAAATGCATGAATTTAATTATAGACTTGCAAAAGTATATATATTTAATATTTTGAGATTTAGAGGATAGAATTTTTGTGTGTGTAAGTTTGATATTTGAGAAGAATTTTCCTCTCCTTTTATTCATCTCTTCCTACTTGTTAGTGACGTTTAACGACCTCTCAACTACGGTGACACCCATCTCTATCAGATAGGACCGTACGTACAGTAGTGTCAGTCTTTCTATCTATGTTGGACGGCCATTTAATGCTCTTTAATATGCATGCAGAAAAGGCTGCAGGAGAACTGAACTGATCTATTTCTCATTCTATCCTATCATTAGGCTGGTTTTCTCTTTTTTGGATTTAAACTCATGTACCACTCGGTCTGCCATGCATTCTGGGTCCGAGTCAAAGCTGCCGAGCAAGTTTGTTCGGAGTTGTTTCGAGCTCTGGACCTAATCTACTTTTATAGGTCCTGACTTGACCCAAAAACATATGTGAAAGTAAGCGATTATCAATATTAATTATTAAAAATAAATAATTTCAAAATATTTTTAGCATATTAATAATGGTTATAATGATTAACAGCATTATCCATGTATTAATTATTATTAAAAACAAATTAAAATAATTAGGATATCACCTCCCTATAATAAATTTCATAATCATTTTGAAAATGCATAAAATACAATGAAATTATTTAATATTTCACTAAAAATAAATTTATTTCCAGTGTAAGAATGAAGTCTAGTATGGGTAATTATTCAATATTCCCATAGTATTATTAATTAATAAAATTAATAATTTACTAAATATTTTTATTCATAATTAGTAAAAAAACATCGTATACCGAGTAATTTCCAGTAAATGATGTGGAAGGAGAGATTATATATGATAGGTCTTCCAAATTCAACGTAGGGCCAAAATAGACAGAAGATTTTCTATCAGAGAAAGAGAAAGTAAAAAAAAGAAAGGCAGAAGATTTCACACCAAACCATAATTTATATATCATTAAATCTATTTAGCTTCATATATTTTAATTTTATAATAATATAAAGGAGAGATTATAATAAAATTTTTAATTTTATATAAATTTTACTTTCACACACACTGAGATAAAATTCCAAATAATCAACTCTTTAGAAATTAAATATTTAAAAATATTTTATCTGATATAATTAATAAACTTTATTCTTTTTCTGCCATCATATGCATGCATGCACGTCAGCTTTTAAAAGAAAAAAAAAAAGAGCCATGCCACGTCGTCGTCGCCCTTTAGGTGGTCATATATTTCGGCGATTGACAAATCTGAGCAATTATTTAATAATTTATAAGCTTAATTAATCCCAAAACACTTGTCATTTAGGCTGATATCCCTCGCAGATAATCCAAATGAAAAATCCATTAATCCTTTTTATAAAATTTCTTTAATTAAAGAGGAGAGTTAGGTTTTTTCTTCTTCCACCTTCCAAAAGATCAACCCTCTTTTGAACCATATGCTTAATTAATTAATTAAACTTTTTTTTTTTTTTTATATTAGGAATGAAGGATTAGTGGTCGATCAGAATGACTGAAATCCCTTTTTTTGGGTGGAATATTATTGATTTATTAGTAATGTGTAACATGTCATACATGCAAACACAGGTAGCTAAAAAGTGATATCAGATTATGTGTATTTGCTTTAAGCCACATAATTGATTTTTTTAATTAAAAGTATAAAGTGAATTTTTTTAAAAAAAAAAATTCTAGTTATTTTATTTATTTGAATTTAAAATGAGAATTAATGTGATGATATTATTTATTTATTTGCGTCAGAAAATATTATCAACAAAAAATATATATATTTTTATCTATAATATAAATTAAATAAAAGGTTTGATTTTTTTTCCCAAGTCTGAGGTCACCCATGTTCGAGTTGGAGGGAGAAAATTAAGGATACATTATTGATTGGTTTACCTTTATCTAGGCCCTATTGTTATACAATTATTAAAATTGGATCGGCTATTCTAATTTTTTAAAAATTGAATTTTAGTTTTCGATTTCTGTTTTAATTAAATTTGATATTTTTAATAAATTATACTTCATGGAATTTCTGGTGAAGTGAGGATAAAAATATTAAATAATTGAAAGCAAAAGAGCTTCCCATAGAGAATTATTACCTGAGACAAAAGAGGAGTGGTCCCAGCCCATGGATGATGAATGATGATCATAAATCTACAATGCAAAGAGTAACTTAATTTGGTGGTCCAAATATGCAAATAAATAACAAAAAAAATATGCACATACATATAGCTCGTCATGTCCACATTTTGATTTTTATTTAAAACTTTTACTTGTAAAACAAGTAAGAATTTACTTTTAGATTTTTAAAAATAAAATCATTAGCATTAATTTGAATAGTTGAGCTATCAAAATCTCCGGTCTACAGTGGTCAGGGTGGGCTAAGGAATAAGGATTGACCTATAAAACTTGTAAGCCTCTCCATGTTTAGAACCGTGGACCCACAAGTCCTTCACCCAAATTCCCCATATTTAACTATTATATGATTTTAAGTTAAAATTATAAAATTGGGAAATTCATTAATAATCCAATTGGTTGATGCTAATCTAAGTCACCCATCTTGGAAAAGAATCTTCCAGGCATGCTCTAATCTGGCAACTAAGCCTCTTGCACAAACTTATTACAGTCTCGTGGAAGGATCATGTACCCATAACTCTACTTCCATACTCTTCAAAATTTCATCTATTAATTGCTTACATTATCATTAATTATTATTATAAAGCTGCCACTTGATTTATTTTGTTTTCTGTCACACAGGCTTAGGGAAATGATTTCCAGAACAGCAGCTAATCAAGTGGGGATTTTTTTTTAAAAAAAAATTTAGTTTACATTATTTACTTTGCATTAATAGACTAAATAAAAAATTTTCCAATTTAGAAATAATGGAGGAAAAAAAAAAGATGCCAAGAAAAATACGAAACGAATTAAAAGGAAACCCCAGTGTAGTCTACGTCTGGAGCATTGGAGAGTGGCAACCACCGTTACAGCTGTTATATTATACAATCATCAATCTAGTAGGTCCAACTCTTATGCACCATTCAGAAATTGTGTTCATCTCTTTCCCACTGCCTTCAATTTTTTTTTTCAATTCAATTAAATTTCAGATGTTATTTGAATTTACGTTTAATTTAAATGATGACTTATGTTGGACTAATTAATTTTAAATGATAAGAAAATTCTCGTTTAATATATAGATCAATAATTAGTTAATTTCTCTAGATTTTTATATTAAACTAAATTATATATTATTTAATAATAACTAATTATATTACAAAAGCATGTCTTACTAATTAGGTAAGAGCCCTCACATCCCATTAGGATTTTGAGTCAAAACTCAGAATTATAATTATTTTTTAACTGATAGCTTAAGAATCTTAAAGCCTAATAGATCCATCACATTAATTATGAATAATAATTTTCATTTGTTTATTTTGTAGGAATCTGGTGATATAATTAAATTAAACTAAAAGGAAAAGGGAAAGAAAATCAGGATATAAAAGAAAAGGAGAAGAGCTAGCAATGATTTTGATATAAATAAAGGGACCAATCAGCCCTCTTATCATTCCCATACTTTTGGCCTAGTTTTCAACTCACAGACTACTCTCTCTACTGCCCAACACTTTCTCCTCTTCTTCTCTCTTCTCCTAATTCAAGCAATAAATATTGGCTTCTAATATTTCCTGTTATGGAAAATCAACAGCCTTCCCTCAAATCAAGATTCAGACGTGTGTGCGTCTTCTGCGGTAGCAGCCCTGGCAAGAATCCTAGCTACCAGCTTGCTGCTATTCAACTTGGCCACCAACTGGTATATAGCTATTATATATTTGCTTCTCCTTCTCCTCACCCTCCATAGAGATTATGCTTTTCCCTCTTTTTTAGACAAGGGTTGGCTGATTCTTAACATTAAGCTTCATCTTTTTATGTTAAAACTTCAAGTGTTCTTCATCTGAAGATTATGGTACAGCAAAACAGAGATCACCTCATGCCTCTGTTCTGAAACATCATATCTCTTTCTCTCCTTGTTTATCAGTTGCTTATTATCTGGAATTGGAGTACAAATTAGTAATTGCGTGCAGAGTTGAGGGTTAGCTAAGTTTTTGATTCAGACACGTCTCTTAGTAGAAAATAATAATATTAATAATAATTGCAGGTCGAAAGGAACATTGATTTGGTTTATGGAGGGGGAAGCATTGGTCTGATGGGTTTGGTCTCCCAAGCTGTTTATGATGGTGGCCGCCACGTGTTGGGGTAAACCTCTCTCTCTCTTATTATTTATATTTTTTAATCCAGTCCCACTGAAATTAAATACAATATCTTACAATTTTAATGATAATTCTAACTATTTTATTTTCTCAACTGTTTATTTCAATCACTGCAGAGTAATACCCAAGACTCTTATGCCAAGAGAGGTAACTAAAAATTTGAATTTATTTCCATGCCAAAGAGTTCCCATAAGAAAAAAAAAAAAAAAAAATACTGACTCAAAATTTGCAAATATTACATGTAAAAAATCAGATAACAGGGGAACCAGTAGGGGAAGTAAGAGCAGTATCAGGCATGCACCAACGCAAGGCAGAGATGGCTCGTCAGGCTGATGCATTTATAGCCCTACCAGGTTTTTATTTATATTTACATATAACTTTTTTTTGGGTTTAATTAAAAAATGTAAGAAAGAAATAATTAAAGAGATTAAATGTGACAGGGGGTTATGGAACCTTGGAAGAATTGTTGGAGGTCATAACATGGGCTCAGCTTGGAATCCATGATAAACCAGTAAGAATGAAAATTGAAGTGTTAGAAGAAGGAGCTAAAATGATTAAAAATTAATGAGTTAACATTCGGAAATTAATTTCAGGTAGGGCTATTAAACGTGGATGGCTACTACAACTCACTTCTGTCATTCATTGACAAGGCTGTCGATGAAGGCTTCATCACTCCATCTGCCCGTCACATTATTGTTTCTGCCCAATCTGCCCATGAACTCATGTGCAAGCTTGAGGTACCTCTCATCTCCCCAATTATGCATTTTTTTTTTTTAAATATTTGAATAAGAAGCTGATCTGTGGGTTGCGATTGAATTGGGCAGGAATACGAAGCTAGCCACTCAGGGGCCTCAAAGCTAAGTTGGGAGATGGAGCAGCAACTGGGTTACGCAATAAAGTCAGAAATTGCACGTTAACATGCTCCAATTTATGATGGATTATGTCCATGACCTTAATTAGCTGATGATCTTCCTCTTCTTCAGAAAAAAACAAAAAAAAAAAAAAAAAACAATTAATTGATACAGAGAAGCTACGTAGAATGTAGATGTAAGGGAATGGCCACCACAGTTCATAATTTTAGTCAGCTGTGGATCATTCTTTATTAGTAATTATGATTATCTAATTTTGTTAATTAGTGTTGTCGGTGATTGCTAATTGTGTAATTTTGGATATTTGATTTGCTAATATATATTGAATTGACGACTGGTTTGTTATAAATTGCTTTCTCCAAAACAAGAATGACGATATATGTTTGAAAACAACATTTGCCTTATCCCTCTCAACCTAACAAAATAGCTTCCGTATGAAAATGTTTTTTTTGAAAAAAAAAAAAAAAAAACTTTGAAGGAATTGAGAGAAGAAAATTATCATGCCACACATATATATTATTTTTCTAAATTAAAAATAGGAATGTTAAATTTTCACACAGAAATGAAGTACAAATGCACCCATGTGGAATTATTGATTATGGTAGTAGAAACAAAATGGTTAAAAAAAAAAACAATTACTGAAATAGTTAATCTTATGATTGCCGTAACTTAAAAACCAAATCGTTGAGAGTACAATGAGACATGTCCTTGACCGTACCAATAAGGGCCAAAGTGGGCTTAGTGGAGAATTGATGCCTCGTGTGCAAAAGGGTAAGAAGAAAGTTATGGTGCAGAGGCAAAGGGTAGTTGTGTCCTTGGACGAAGGTCTAGGGCCAATGTACTTGCTAGTGCCCCCCAGTCTACACGTGCGGATGCCTTTGCCATTTTATCGTTATCTTTATTTCTTTTCCTATTGTGGCGCCTTCTATGCATTAATCCAAACTAGCCAATAGTAACTTCACTTTTTCTGAAAGCTTATTTCATCATAAAAAGGATGCTAACCAGAGTGACCAAGCCCAAACCACCACCATGCAAATCATCAATCAAACAAATCAACTCAAAATCACTGCAAATCTAAACTTGAGATTTTTACTAATTTAACACCGCTAATAAAAAAAAAAGGCAAAATTCACTATCTCTCAAAAACTAATAAAAACGAAAGTCGCTGGATACAGTGCTATGGTTTTTGAGATGTCATCATAAGCAAAAATTGCTCTAGTGATTAAGAAAATAATCAGACAAAATGGAAAAAGAAATACTATTAATTTTATAAATTCACATTAAATTTTTACATAAAATCATTACTTCATTATAAAATTTCTTCAAAATGTCATTTTCCTGCTGGACAATGATAATGCTCGACCACTTTTCCATGTGAGTTGTAGTTTTGGATAAGCATAGCATGGGATTGACGAGAAACATGTGGGCAGTTGTTGATGGCATTCCTATTGTCTCAGCAAAATTTCCAATCTCAACCTCCGTCTCTCTCAACACCTTCACTACCCATCTCTCCTTTTCTCTACCCGCATCCACTCATCTTCTTCCTGTCTCATCTGTACCCTTCTTTTTTTTTTTTCTTTCGTATTTTTTAAGGAAGCTATTAATTTAAAGAAGCTATTTTTAAATAACTCAATCCAATGAAATTTTTGACCAAATAGAACGATTTCTGGTAATTAGATCTATAAACAAATGTGTTTAGACTTGGAGATATCAGAAAGGTTTGTCATTAAGCTAACGCAAATGTTGCTTCCCAAAAGTTTATGCTGGTATTGCTTCAATTACAGATCAAGAGACAGATCGCACAGGTTATAGCCTCTACAGTTATAAACAACAGACTAATGAACCACATATAATGCAACAAGCTGAGAGTTGAAGCTTTAAAGAAAGAATTTTCATATTTAGGATTATTCCTCCAAATACAGCAAAAGAATGCTCCTTGCACAAGAACCCCAACTCAGGTTTGGCAGTGAAGAACAAACTTGATAGTAACAACTACATGTAATACAAACAACCTATCACTAGAAATATCCTGATTGATTTAGGTGAAGGATTGAACTGCTGAAGAGGTGGTGACCAGACTCGAGAGCAATCCAACAAGTAATGCACTGTTATAGGTGCTTGGTTCCCCTTGCATTGAGTTGTTCCGAGAATCAATATATGTTTCATTTAGGAATGGCCCTCCCACAAGTGCTCCAACAGCTATGTTGGGATTGGGATCCTCTGAATCAAGCCATTTCCAGCCATCTTTGCAGCCAGTTGTTGCGTCATCTGGGATTGAAGCTCCCCTATGGTGCACGTATTCTGGGTATTTGTCACCATATCCAACTAGAAAGCTCATTTTCAGAGGATTCTTGCCCAAGACATAATCAGCCTGGATGAAAACTACTATATTATCAAGTATGGAAGGAGTAGGAACTAAAATTTAGTTAGCCAATTCTGAAATCCTACAGCCTGTTGTGAATAATAGCCCCTGTACCTGGGACTTGGCAAATTTCCGAAGATCTGCTGGTTTGTATGATTCTCCATCGCATAATAGCTCTGTAGTCCTTGATGTAAGCATGTAGTCACTGAAAAGCACAGCTAAAAATGCAGAAGCAACAGGATGTTGCAGAGCATTCCATTCACTAACCCATAAAAGGCCACCTGCATCAAGGAATCTATAAATTTTATATAGAGGGGACCTGACAACTGAGAAGAAAACTGGGTAATTCGAACATGCAAAGGTTGATTGGCTAAAAGAATTTAATCCGTTAAAATGTGATTTGAAGGTAATCTTTAGTGTCCAAAATCCAAAGTTGCTTTTATTCTTCTTAAGCTTTTTAGGAATCTTTACACACACCACAAAAAAAAGGCCATTGCCCTGCTTAAGGGTGAAGATGTCTCTAATAGCCAATTTCCTTACAGAACAGTGGAGGGCATTAGATACTAGATTGATCTAAATAAGGACACCGATACTCATCTTCCTTGGTATATTTCACATTATGACCCGCCCTCTGTGTATCTTTATCTCTCATCAACTATTGTGGATGATTGTAAATATGAATGCATTAGTTCCATAGTAAAATATGAAATAGAGCAACAAGGGAAGACAAACGAAGCCACCATTCCCTCAGAACAGCTGTGCAAACTCAAGGAAAAGGTAAAACATAAATCAAACTTGGGCCTAATTGATCATATGCATCATTGTTTAAGAACACTTGATTATCGAGCACAGACTACAATGATCAGATCTGAAGCATAATAACGACATTTTATGTGCAAACAATAACAGGTGTTAGGAACTTGGTCAAAAGATAGAGTTAGAAAACACTGCATGTAATTGGTGCATCTTACTTGCACAGCACCTAGTCATTATTATCAAGGAAGAACATTACTTTCAGTTCTGCTGGTTGTGGCAGACGGAGAATCTGGTATCAGGCCGCACATCACAGCTTCAGCTGTTTTCCTGTACATTTGAAGAACTGAGTTTGAGGAGTCTATTTCACCAAAGAAGGTTAATCTGGACAACAAAACCTGCATCAAAATAAATTACCTCCTTTCAACACGTGGAATTTAACTTTTCAAAGAACCAGGCTACGCTTAAGACCAAAGACTCCAAAAAGGAAGAGGATCTTGATCTACAAACTCTATTAACATGGTATCTTCTGAAGAGCTAAGACACTGAACTTTCAATATATTCCTTAAGCATATGAGAAGGAAAATCCATGCTATTCTGCAGCTAAGACACTGAACTTTCATATATTATGTCTTAGCTACTTCAGTGTATCTGAAATTTGCAATCCTTATGTCTGCAAAATTCACATTCTCAGTATTGTTTGATAAGAGATTAACCAGCACAGAGCATTGCTGAGAATGAGAGAATTTCTCTTCATTATTTAGCGTAAGAGGTTTCAAAAGTACTTGAAAGAAACATAATAAACATAAAAAAGTAAGCTAACTCCAGAAAGATATGCAGAAAAATGTATGGTTCACATAACAAATTGAAATCATGCAACACTGCATCACGCATGATGCAACTAATATTCATTAAGATTTTGGCATGCTTATAATAAAACACATGAAATGAGCATCAAAATGGCTGTCTTGGAATGAAGTAAATAGGAAAATAATTGAAGAGCAGGTTAGGGAAAAAATAGCTTTTGTAGGGTGGTACTTAATTTACATACCTGTGTTCCCGCTAGCTTATCGTCCCAGCTAAACCAGCTTGGACTTCCCCAGTTTGCAAAGTATTTTCCATTTTTCCCACTCACATAGTGAAGATATAATTTGTCCCCTGTAGCATGGTACAGCCAGCTAGCAGCCCACAGGAGCTCATCTCCATATCCTGTTGAGTTGTAATAAGGCTTGACATCAGGGATGCTCTTACTATAGGAAGCTCTATGTTTATCAGCAAAACTAAATAATTGTTCCGCATGCTCAAGGAGCGTGGTTGAATATATGGGGTCACTTTTCTTAAACACCAGTGATGCTGAAGCCATAGCTGCTGCAGTTTCAGCTGCAACCTCTGTTCCCGGAGAAGATGTGTTCACTTGAGTGAGAGGCCTCTTCTCTTTCATGTCCTCAGGCCTCTCCCAACAACCATGGTCTGTCTCAGGATCACCAACCTGTCCCAAAGGATGGATTAAAAGAGAAGAAAAAGTAATATTTGATTGGCTTGATGTTTCATGACCAATAGGTTGTACAGAACATCAAATAAAGGATATGAAAGTGGAATAATAGGTCCTTAATTCATTTTCAATCACGCATTAGGATTCATGGCACATCTAGAAAGAACTTGAACAACTCTATTAGATTCTTTCTATTCAGTATCATGAGGATGAGCCACGAAAATAACATGCAGAAAAACTTTTTGGAAACTCAGTTACTTCAAAGGCTATATTACCTGAATATAGAGCACATTAGCCTCAGCATGAGCATTGATAAGGTAGTCAGTAATCCACTGGAGCGAATCTTGAGCGGCTTCCAACTGATTAACTGCATCCATTTGATCCCCATACTCAAGAATGGCCCAGGATAATACAGTGGCAGTAAAAGCCATCGGAAAACCAAACTTCATATGATCTCCGGCATCATACATGCCTTTTGAGAGGTCCAATTTTGCTTCGCTTCCATCTTGAAGAGCCGAATCCCCTCTCCAGGATATCTTGTTATCCTCCAACTTACCAGCTGCATTAATGCAGCACAAATCAATAAATCAAATAAAACAAATAATGAAATTAGCAATGGCAAAGGAAGACAACAAAATTGAGCTCAAGAAAGTACATTTTTGTACATCGAAGAATTGCACAGCTACTTTAAGGGCATTGGCATACTTCTTCTCGACGGCGCCAGGGGGACCTGGAACAACAATAACGTCATCGGGTTCCAATTTCTTTTTAACACCGTAAACCACGGCAATCACAACCAACAACAATACTAAAGCCACAATGAGCCACCCACAGCAACCCCCGGACTTCGATTTCCTTCCCATTTCGGAAAATGCGAGCTTTATATCCCTAGTTGATCATTAAAAAACCCTGTAAAAGAACAATCTTCAAGGTCGAGATCTGCCATATACAGAGTCACTCACAAAAAAGAAGGTAATTCTATGATTCAGGACACTCGAAGATTGCTCGCATTGAGCAATGAAAGAAAATAAAATTCTTAGTATTATTCTATAGAAAAAGAAGAAATCTGTTGATCTTAGAGCCGGAGTGGTGCCTGGACATTTACAAAATTTAGGAGAGAAATTGCTTGTTTTAGAAACTATAAATCCTAATTAAGGTATAATTAAGCTGGATTTGAGCCAAATCGGATAACCGACAAAGAGGATTTCAAGCGGATTAAACAAAATCGGTTCTTTCCCGGGTTTTTTTTTCCGCTGTTTTTGTTCCCTAAATGACGGATATACCCACGACTGTAGGGCCGAGATTTGGCCACGATAAAACCCGTCAAAACGAACGGTCATGGAGAGTACCATTATGGGCTCATCAAGGCCCAAGACCATCATAAAAGCCCCGCAATATTAAAACCTATATATTACCTAAATTAAGGAAAGTAGGAAACGCGCCAATTTGGGGAAGCTGAGAGCGGCAGCAATCAGCTGCGGACATGTTTTAATTAGATTACCACTGACTGACCACGCAGAAGATTTTAAGCAAATCAGAAACAATTCCACAGCAAAATCCTTTGCCTTAATGGCTTAAAACGGGGCATCGGAGACAGGGAGACAGCCAACCGCCTCTCTCTCCATTGGCGTACCGTCTATTGTTTGACCAATTCTCCGATCAGGTAAATTCTTTTCCTTTGTCGTTGCTATTCATGTTTTCGTTTTCTTCACTATCGCAATCTATTAGAACTTAAAACGCACAGATTTTGGCGTTTTCGTATTTATGTCTGTGTGTCAATTACAGAGGTGAAATGCCCTAATATAGACATTTTAGGCTAGGTTCTTTGCCATTTAAGCATCATTTTCTAGGACTCTCTCTGTCTCTGGGCTTTCAATTATATAGTGATTGGGGCTTATCTTGATTTAGTTGGTTAAAGTATTAGCATTTCACCAACTTCTTTTAGGTGTTGTTTGGTTCTCTTGGGAAAAAAAAAATCTCTCTTTTTTTTTTGGGTAATGGTTCAACATAGCCTCTTGATTATAAGATTGTATCGATTTAGTTTATCTATACGTTTTCTTTTTGGCTTTATGCAGTAGAGATGATGATATACATCTATGTATGACGCAAATGTATATTGTGACATGTTTAATAGTATATGGGAAATCAAGCTGCTCCGGTGAAGTTGAAAAGTAGGAAGTGAAAGTTGGGCATGTATCGGAAGGGATATTTGCAAAGCTCTGTAATGGGCTCTGAGTATGAACTGCATGATTTTTCAGCAGTAGGGTGATGCCCCAACATCACTGCTGCTATGCCAAGTCACTGTATCGATATTTGGAACTTACAGGTTCCACTTTCCATGGGAAGATTTGGTTGCGCATTATGGAAGAACCTTGAATGACTTAGACTTGCTAGAACTTCCAGCTAGTAAATGCTTGTAGCTTATAGTCTAAGAAAAATGAATGGATTGTGAAGTTACATTCAAAAGTTTTTGCTAATTTTTATGTATTTTGATAGAAGTTTGTAGACATCAGAAACATGTCATTCCAGGACTGTTTGACATCGTATGTGGAGTTAGTATTAAAAAAAATGCCTCCTTAAATATGTTAATTAGATGTTATTAAAACTGGAATTAGATTTAAATTTGACATGCTTTACTCTAAACAATTAAACAAATTTGTCAGCACTATCTGAAATTGTGCTTTGCAAAATGTTCTTTTTGCTTCTCCAAACTTCATGCCCTTTGTTTGGTGTATGGATAAACTATAGTGCTTTCCTTGAATGAATTTATTTGTAATTTAGAATTTGATATATGGAGTTGTTTTCCTTATTGCTGTCATGAAAGAGGTTTTGAGGCATAAAACCATTAAGACTTGAACTGTATCAAACACTATACAGTACATTGTTTATAAAGGATCCTCTCTGCTATCATCTTGATAGAAGTGTTATTTGATATCCATGCATTAGTTAATATTATTGTCCTGTCATCTAAACTCTTTCTTATTTACAGGAAAGATTAGAATGATATTGCTGATAGTCATATAATTGAGATTTTTTTGTTGTAGATGGATACTGAAACTGCTAATCAACACAAGCAAGAACGATCAAGAACAAGATGGACAGCATCCCTTGATAAGATATTTGCAGACTTGGTGGTGAAGCACATTCAACTTGGAAATAGACCAAACAATGTTTTTGATAAGAAAACATGGAATCACATACGCAATGAGTTCAATAAGCAGACAGATCTAAATTTCAATAATAATCAATTGAGAAAACACCTAGATGTACTGCGAACACGCTTCTATAATTTGAAGTCAGCTATTGTTCAAAATGACTTCACTATAGATGATTCTTGCTGCATTGGATTTGATCTGTGGGAAGACGTTGCGGTTTGTTTTTCTTTTCTTTTCTTTTTCCCCCTCTTTTATGTTGTAATGTATATTTGGTCTTTCTTGACCTTCATATTTTGTATTCTGATAGTCTGCACTTGCAGTCACAGCCTAGGCCTGAGGCAATCAGAGTCAAGGACTGTCCCATATATGACCAATTATGCACAATATTCAATGATACATCAGCTGATGGAAAATATGCCCAATCAAGTCACTTTGAATCTGTTGGAAATGATACTGCGGGCTTAACTTCAAACCCAGTGGGTGGATCTTCTCATCCTGAAAATCCATCATCATCAAGGCCAGTGCAAGGAAACTCCGTGACAGCGGATAGAACAGTTAAGAATAGAGCAGACAGAAAAAGGACAAGGTCTTCTGAGACACAGCCTTCTTCAGAGCAGAATAAGAAACACCAAGAAATAAATGATGCTATGGCAGAAGCCCTGTTGGAGATGCTGGCTGCTTCAAGGTGGAGAAAGGCTGCAAAAGTGCAAAATGATGAAAGATTTAGCGTAACTAATTGCATTAAAGCACTGGATGAGATGGGAGACATTGATCAGCAGCTCTACTTTGCCGCTTTGGATCTGTTTGAGGAGCCTAACATGCGGGAGACATTTCTCTCCTTGAAAAGTGATCAGTTAAGGTTGACTTGGTTGCAAGGGAAGTGTGGTTAACATCCCCCATTTTTTAATAGGTTAAGAAAAAGAGTTTTTGGCCTTCTAATCCCCAGAGGTGTGATGTGTAAATATCAGTTTTAGTTAGACTTATTTTTATCAAACAAGGTCTTCAGTTCAGGTTTTGCAATGCCAGAAACTAGGAGTGATACTTGACGGTTAGGAAATCGAATATGTTTATCGTTAAAGTGATCAAGTCCTGATACAAGACGCTGCATGCTGTGTGGGTTCTTCTGAGACAATCATACCATCTAGGGAATAAGAGCTGTCTTGTTCTGGACGCCAACCGAAGTTTTATCAAGAATCTAAGCTAAAACATCTGACAAGGCATTTAGAAACTTGGTTTTTTCGATTCAAAATAGGAAATTCATTATTTCTTAGTTGAGCCTAAGCCACCTTTGGAAGAGTACAAGGACTAATTCAAATGTTACGAATCCGAAAAAATGTGATTCTCTGGTCATTCCTATAGTCGCTGTATCGTTCAGAATCTAGAAAAGAACAAAACAATATAAAAAAGCGTATTCGGGGGCTTCTTGATATAAACACACACCAATTTGCAGTCACAGGAGAATTCTCTCATAGATTTCTTCTTCTAGGGGTTGAGTCTTCCCCATAATTACAAGATAGTGCAAGGGTGCTCCAAAAATCAACTGCCAGCAGTTGCTTCATTGCCCCACTAACTGTCATCTGATCCTCACTTCCCAGCCGAGCAAAACCAACACAGCTAGTATCTTCATTTTATGCTGCAAGAAATTAATGAATTGTAAATATCCTGTGATTAGTACAAGTAGGTCAAGATTCTCGTGTGCATTTTTGTAGAGAGCCGTAACGAACCTAAGAAGGCGGGGAGGAGTGGATATAATGTTATTAATTAAAGCCTTTTGATAGCTTAAATTCATTTTAATTATATAAATCTAAATCTATTTATCTTAAACTTTAGTAATCCACAATTAATCATTAATTTCTTGACAATTTGATAAAATTACCGTTAAAACAATCAATTTGAAAACATATTTTAGCCAGAATTCTATTAAAATTTCATGTCACTTTATAATTAAGTCTTCTTTAATCCTTTCTTTGTGAGCTGGCTATGTGGACTCAGATTTCAGCTTGCATTCACTTTTGATAAATTTTGACTATAATTCAATTCTGAAACTTCATAATTTGGAGACAAATATTAATATCATAAGTTAATTGATGGATCAATTTTGCTTTATTTCAGATATTTTTTATACCTCTTAAATCAATACATAAAACCCTTAAATTACCATCCAATTATAACGGTTAAGCGGTCGATTCAAACGCAAACTTAGCAAGTGGATAAACGTGAAATACAATATTATCATGCAACTCCATCCTCATCCTCCAACAATGAATACAGTTTTATCACTAATTGAACTTTACATTGGAAAAAATCAAGAGGAGTTGATGGAAAGTGGAAAGGGAAAAAAAAGGAGTTGGCAAAAAGAAAAGAAAGAAAAAGTGATCACTTCTAGTTTCCTCTACAGAGTTGACTTTCCATTGGATTTAGCCAAAATTCCTTGCTTCTGCTTTTGAAGGGCTTCAATCATCATCTTTGAATTCTCTGTTCACAACAAAATACATGCTTGTTTTAGTAATACAATTTAGAATCTCAACTCTTTGCCTCTCTTTGAAATTGATGTGGATTCACTCATCAAACAAACATCATAATTTGTAATTCCTTCCTTGTCAGCTCAATCTCTTTTGGCCTGTTCTTAACATCCAATACCCAGTGCCTTATCGAGTATATCGCTCATTCAATGGAAGTTCTTCTTACTACCAACCGTCTTAAAATTTACAAGAATAAATAACCATGCTGATCCTCCTTCCCCAATTTTACAATTGTGGGAATAAAAAATAAATTTTAGAAAAAGGAATAGCCAAAGCCATCAATATGTTCATTCTATCATACTTTCTTTGCATGGAGGAAAGGGAAACACGATTTACAGATTCATACCTGCGATCAAGATACCGTGGCTGTATTCCAGTGCCTTGACATGTTGTACATGTTAAAGAACCAGCACCATCACAATTGATACATCGAGAGACTTCTTTCTCATCCCTGTCAAGCTCTACAGTAACATTGCCAGTTCCCAAGCAAAATCTGCACTTCTCTGGGGGAAAAAGGAAACCATTTTGCACATAAGAAATATAAGACCTCAAACTGTTCAGCAAGATCACACCATATCCCAAAGATCAGAATTTTTGTTATGCTTCCAGCATCATATCACTGAGTTTCATTCTGAATTGCTGCCTCATAAGCAGCAAATATCTTCCCCTTTTGTCACAAGTGAATTTTGCATTTGCACAGTTATATTCTGATAATTAAACTTTTAGAACTGGCACTCATGTAATGCATTGAAGTAGTTTTAGGTCATAGCTTACAACTAGCACCGATTGGGCTTGATATATAAAGCAATATCCTTTGCAAACCATTGGTTAATACTGGGCACCAATGTTTTGAAATAAAGAAAAAGTCAACATCACATGGTAGCAGATTTCACAATATCTTTTTCATTGTTAAATTTGGATCAATCCTAACTCACCCAAAAGTTAGCTCAAGGGGAGGAGTGTCTAAAACCCTTATAGGAGCACATTACCCTATCCTATCCTAAACCGATATAAAATTCAACACACTCCTCACGCTCAGGATTACATTGGAGTGTCACATATTCACGGGAGGCTTAACATCGATGGGATACCCTTATACCATGTTAAATTTGGGCCCTTTTAGAGTGAGTTAAGCATGTCCCAAATTTAACATTCATCAAAGAAAAACAGCTTTACACTTAGCATCCATTAGATCTTAGTGCCAATCTGAGTAAATCCAACCAAACCATCAAGAGGAATTACAACTGTGCAGCCAAAAGCAAGGTTTTCAGGAAAGTGGGATGCAAGAAAGAGTGGAAGCCTAGGGGACATACGGGAAGAGGTTTACATAACTCCTCCTCACAGTTGTGTAAGCCAGATGCTCCCGTGTATGGTCTATGGTCCACATGATTCACAACAAAACGAGGTCAAGCAAAACTCAAATATGGTCTCATAACAAAATGGGTCCTGGCAGGGGCTATCTGGATATAGACTTGAGGAATTGCTTGAACAATGCAAACCCAACTGTTGAAAGTTGAAAAAACACCATTTATGCTTGCCAGACCATGGGACACTGCTACCCAAATATTCAATTCTCATTATTAAACCTTTTTAATTCCATCGGATGAGAAAGTATTAAACTTGTTGCAATAGTATCCAAGCCAAGAACTATGGCAGTCTCATAGTCACCAGATAATAAGCAGATTATAGCAAAGGACATGCATTTCATCATTTATCTTAAAAAAAAAAAATTCAATTGATGAGAGTCACTTACGAGCACCAGAGCCATTACACGGGAAGCAAGGCTGGGTATTTTCTCGCTTTGCCTGCCGCAAAAATCATAGATACCTCAAGACATGTGGAATTAATAAAAATTAGAAGAAATACAAAATGGGTAAACAATTGAGAAACTAACTTACAGCATTATCAATTTGGCTTTCATAGAAGATAGGAATGCCAATCCCAACTGCAACGCTCACAATGCCAACAGATATTGCTACTATCTGATTTTCTTATACATCCAAATTCGAACGTCTTAGATACGGAGCTAATTCGAAAGTACTACACACATTAACTTTTAAAATTAAAAAGAACGGGGTGGAGAAAGAACCGTGTTTTGATCAAGATCGGCTCTGATGCATGGATAAGATGGTGGAGACCGTTGATTTCTGGCAACCTTGAAGGAGGACACAGAGGAAGCAGTAAAAGTAGATAATTTAAGAGGAGAGCATAGAAATGGCGTGGAGTGGAGACGATGAATCGGAGGTGCTTGTGCTCCCGGCATTTTTGCTTTTTCCTTATTGAGTGGCTGTAGAGTCCGAACTCTGAAGGTCCCAAAACGCAGTGGACAGTGGAGACCGCCATCCAATAAAACGGAAGCCTGGCCTGGCGGCTGGCGTGGCTCCTTTCTATTGGATGGAGATTTGGATATGTGGGGCAGCAACTTATATCAACCAGACTCTTCGGAGGCAGCATTGTCTATCAGATACTCATTCCATGTGGCATAACGTCTATGGTTACCTTTAGCCTCACTTTGGAGAAATAAATAAATCATATTGGACATGCAGGTCAATAAGAAATTGATACATATACATGGATTTTGTGAGAAATTACAAAGAGTCAGAGTAATTGAAAATGAAGAGAAAGATCCCTTTTATAAAAATAATAACCTAAATAACAATATTACAAAATATTTATTTAGTTATTCAAAATAACCTAAATAATAATATTAAATTTTCAAAATGAGAATTTTAATTGAATTCATTTGACATGGTTGGCATATGATAGTTGTTCTATTTAGGCTTTTTCTCCAGAAAATGAAAAAGGAAGCTTCAAACAGGTGGAAGATATTAGTTGTTTGGGACCTAATCAACAAGCACGTGATTTCCCAGCAGCCCAGAAAGGTCCATTTCGTTATATGGAGTTATCATTAATTTGGACAGTAGAGTTGAACTTAGTATATAATTATGAGTAAACGTTGCAACAGGATGCTTTGGGTTGGATTCACATTCTTCCAATCTCATTATAGCCGTGGGAGAGAGAGAGAGAGAGTTGTAAAAGGAAGAAGAGTGAGAGCGACGCACCAACAAATGATATAATTAGAGGCACATGAAAGAATGAGAAAGATGTTGAATTGGGCTCATGACATGGGACTCTTGTCCCATGAAAATGGAAGTGCCCAAAATAGCACCAGTACTTCTTTTGTTTTTGTTATAAATAGTTACTATTAAAATTTCAAACTCCAAATCTTATAATCCTGAAAATGATTCTAACACTTGATGACAGAGATTGACAGGCCCTCCAAAATTTTAACTTTTAAATATAATTAGATTGAATAGCTCATATTTTTTATAAACTACTATGTTTAACTACCTACATTTCTAATACCAATTAGCTGCAATTCATTGGTAGGACCAAAACTTGTTCCATCAATGTAGAATCCAAGGCTTTGGAAACCCTCTCAAACGCCTACCTTTATTATTCCCCCTTTCTTCCTCTTTCATCTCTAAGCCTTTCAGCTGCTATAATGCTCTCTATCTCTTCCTTTTTACTTCTGGTCCATTCGGTTTGCTTGTGAAGCTGTCGTTTACACAACAACGCCTTTGTCCTCAAGCACCAACTCTGCAACGTTATAGTGGATGGGAAAGGAATTTCCTTTTTTTTTTTTTTGTCTAAGAGAGCAAAGGAATTTCGTACAACTCCTATTTAAGTATTTTTAAAATAATTAATTTTTAATATTTTTTAATGGTAATTCCAAAAATACTTTACATAATTACATTCTCCTTTGCATCTGATTAAGAAAATAAAAAAGAAGATTATGCATGCTTAGCTAAAGCTGAAGCATCAGATCTAATTAAAATATGAAAAAGGCTGTTATCTTCTGCCTCATGTTCTTTAGCAATTTTCATGTCTGATACTAAAAGTGAAAGTAAAGCAAAAGCAAAGAAAGGCATGACAAGGATTTAAAATACTTCTGTGGTGTTTAATACTATTTTTAAACTATTGAGGGGTGGCCAAAGTTATTCTCTGTTATACTCCCCGTAATTTTATATACTTCTTTGTGTAGATATTATATTTTCCCTTTTTACTCCTTATCCACAGGGATTAGATATGCTCCTCATCGATCAATAAGAATTTTTTTTTTTCAAATGAGAATTAAAAATTAAAATAGTAGAATTCAAAATCTCATAAATTTAATTAGATATATTTCCTATCAGATTTAATCTAAGTTTGTTACCGTCAATAAAAATTTTTTTATAATACAGAAATTTCTAATTATTTTATGTATGAATGAAAATTTATATTTTATTAACAATATTAAGCAATTAATGCATTTTATAAAAATGAACCACTTTGAATTTAAAAAATATGTTTTACATATTCAATCCATTATGAATTAAATCATTTTTAAGACACATATAAATAAATTTTATATATTTTTTTAAAGAATTTACTTATTTATATATTAAACTAAATTTTATATATTTTTTTATAAAAAAATTATTTATTTATATTTTAAAAGTGTCTTACAATTAATAGAATTTTATTAAGACATTATTTAGTTAAAATATATTATTTAACTAAATTAAAATCAGTAACTTAATTCTCTCTCATAGAAAGAAAAAAAAAACTCTTTACTTTCTAATTTTTTAAAAAATAAAAAAAATATTCACTAAATAAAAATAATTTTTATATTTATAAAATATTTTAAAATTTTTAATTAAGTTATCCCAGCTACGCAACAAGGCCTACAAATTATAAACACGGTGAAAAAACAAAAGTTTGAATCTTATAAAAGAAGTGATCTGCTGCAGCTTCCGTACTTTACACTTGTCCATCCCTACAACATTCAGGAACACGTGAACCGTTGTTACAAATTAAACGGTGATTAAATTCGTCAAAAGCACAATATCCTCGTCTACTTTGGTACACAAAATCAGCTCTCCCTCTCTAAATTACGGAACTCACATAACAGGTTTTAGCTCAAATGAGAAGCGAAAGAGTGAGATAAGGGGAAATTTAAAAAACGACACGACAGACTGCTGCTATCACTTCACTTCTCTTTGTTTCGGCTCAGTCTCTATCTCGACGCCGACAACTTAACGGTTCGCCGTGCTATATCGGCGACACCGATTGTCCGTACGCCGGAGATCTTGGCGAATCATCGGCGGTTTCTTGATCTCTGGACCTTTTTCCACATGTTCAGTGTTCTGGATTAACTCTCATTTGTTAACACTATTTTTGCTTTCCTGTTCTCTCCATATCGGTTCGGGATAATCATAATTATAATAATATACTTCAAGAGGTAATAGTGCGTCCTTCATTTTCTGCTGCTTATCGTTTTAGTAGTGAATTTAATTAGATTTTTGCTTGGTGTTGAATATTTTCTCAGCCATTAGATAGTTAACGGCATTCTTGTTTTATATTTGGGAATATTTAGTTCTAGTTTTTTTTTTTTTTTTTTTTTGGGGGGGGGGGGATTGTTTAACCTAATTGTTAAGATTTTGATCTGATGCTTTGAGTATTTGGTGGTGTCATTTGTGTTTGATTAAATGCGATAATGCTCGAGCTAGAATGTAGTTTGTGTGTATTTTGGTAGATTATTCACTTTTTTGTTTGTTTTGCTTCAAGTTTTCAGTTATTTTGTGGGAATTTTGGGATAGTTTCTGGCATCAGGAGCGCTTTAACGGTTTGAATTGTCGTATATGAAATGTTCTAATGAAAACTTTGAGGATGAGCTTTTACTTGTGTATTTATATTCTATTGTAATTTCGGAATGATGGAGCTGATTCAATGTGTTTCTCTTGCTGATCGCTTTCTCTCTGTCTTCCTAGTTGGTCTCTCCAAATCTAAAGTCGAACTTGCACTGTGTATTTTTTTTTTTCCGAAGTACTGTTTATTACTTCATGGTTTGGTTGTTTGGAGAATGGAGGAAAAGATAATCAGAAATTCGGAATCTCAAAATGGTTTATGTAATGTTTTTGGCTGTGAAAATCTGAAAAGGCATGATTAAGAGAGATGCATTGACTGTTGTTGGTGCTGTTATTAAATGGCAAAACGTCAGTAAACTTCACTCAATTTACAGGAAGATGAATGAGGTCTTTCTATTAGCATTTTCTTTTAAAGACCAATATGTACATTGACCCATTTCCAGCAGCTAGAAATTTCAGTTTCTATGGGCATGAAAGAGTTAAATGAGATCTAATATTTTTTGTGCAATTTAGTAAGTCTGTACTAAGAACACTTGAGAGACAGCTCTTTCTGCATTTTACAATTTGCTATTCTGTTGTGCCCTGGGTCTAGCAGTGTCATTATCCTGGATGAGTTTGTAAGCATTGGTGGTTAATAACCTAAGTATCATTTTTTTTTTCAGGTATACAAAATGATTGGATCATTTCTCACAAGAGGACTTGTGTATGTTAACAATGACCCAATTCTCCGTCACATTTGCATTTATAGAATTTAAGTTGATTGTCCAAATTAAATTCACATTAATATTTTGGCAGTATGTTTTTTGGCTATGCTTATCCTGCTTATGAGTGCTATAAGACTGTTGAAAAGAATAAGCCAGAGATTGAGCATCTTCGGTTTTGGTGCCAGTACTGGTGAGTTGCATGTTGTCATTTCTTCCTTTCAAAGTGTGTAAATAACTAGTGGTGCTATACTCACGTTTTGCATTATTTGGATTGCAGGATTTTGGTCGCTGTGTTGACAGTTTGTGAGAGAATTGGAGATGCTTTTATTTCATGGTAGCAAATCTCAGTTTTGAATTCAAATGCAATGTTTGTGGGAGAATTCCATAATTTGATTCTGATTTCCTGTATTGCTTTCTTGAAGGGTTCCAATGTACTGTGAAGCTAAGCTGGCTTTTTACATATATTTGTGGTACCCTAAGACTAAGGTATGTATCTATTCAGGAGCTAATGAGGCTGAGCATTATCTAATTCGCTGATCTTCATTGTAATTGCCCCTATTTTGTGTCGTATTCAGGGCACTGCCTATGTGTATGATTCCTTCTTCAGGCCATATGTTTCAAAGCATGAGAATGAAATTGATCGCAACTTGTTTGAACTAAGAACTAGAGCTGGAGATATGGCAGTTTTATACTGGCAAAGGGCTGCAAACTATGGTCAGACAAGAGTTTTTGAGATTTTACAGTACATTGCTGCACAGTCAACTCCTAGGCCTCGCCCTGCCCAGGTAAAGTTAATGAGAATAGGACCATTATCGTTTTGTTGTTATCTTCCTGCAGGTATCATTAGAAAAGCATCTAAACAGTGCAAAGTGTGCCTGCCTATTCTTCGTATCATATGATCTGAAATATAATGGTTTTCTTCACTATTGCATATCACATTCTGGTTGGAGCTTCAGTTGGTTCCCATTAATATATAGTATGTTGTTGTACAAGGCATATCTCTCTCATCTCCATCATGAAATTGAAATCTCATATTTCATAGCACGACCTTTGAAGTTTTCAGTGACCCCTCTGTATCATTTGCAAATTATTCCTTTATGTTTTATTCTGCTACTGGAATCAAAATGTAGAATTGAATTTCTCTCTTTTTTCTTTTTTCTTGAACAGTGAATTGAATTCAAATGTTATAAATCCTGTGTAACCTGTATTAGTGGCTGTGTGCAATTCTCATGATTCTACCATGAGAAAATGTTTTTGATGCTACCATATCCATATTAGCTTTTGACTTTTTCGGACTATTGAAATTACAGCCACAACAGCAAGGTGCTAGGGCTAACCAACCTGCTGCTCCAAATCGTCAACCTTCTACTTCCAACCGTCAACCAGCTGCAGCACAACCAGAGACTGAAGAACCCCCATCCCCCACTTCTAGCACATCTTCGAGTCAACACCAAATGGAGGTGGCAGAAGAGATGGGTCGTTCACCAGTGAAAGAAGCAACTCCTCCTGCAGTAGTCTTAAATGCCCTAAAAGCTCCTGCCCTAGCTTCCAATGCTCAAAAAGCAAATGTGACATCTGAAACTTCCAGCTCGTCTTCAGTATCCAAGGCAGAAGAAATGCAAGTTGAAGCAGCGCCTTCATCAACAAATGAAAATGCAAACCCTCCCACAAAAGAGACTAACATGGATGAAGCCATTAGGGTTACACGTGCCAGATTGAGGAAAAGTCGTTCCGGACCAAAAAGTTAGCTACTCGTTTTAGATTACAAACTTAGTAGTTAATCATTTGGCGGGTGGCGATGGGTCATGGATCATTGTTGTTGATGTTGATGTAAATTTGTTGCCTTACATTTTTCTCATTCCATTTGTTGCTTTATTTTTTAAAAATGAATTGGCAGATGAAGGGTCATGGGTTGATAGGAGAAAATTGATGCTACTTTAGAAATGATAAAGTGAAGATACAGTTCTTAAGTTGTTGGAAAGGATCAATTGAAAACATAAAGATGGAAGGATGCTTCTGGGACCATTTCGGTTTGCATGCAAACCATATGAACTGAATTTGTGTATTGTACGCTTAACTTGAACAGTAATGCATTGTGAATTTTCCTAGAAATTAATACTTTGTTTCCCCAAATTAGGTCATTGGTAAACTTTATATCGTTTAGAATAATAAAGTGATTATAGGAAGAAGAGGTCTCCGGTAAATTGGATTTGGGGACACAAAAGATAGTTTAATGAGTAAATGACGTAAGAGTAAATTTGAAGTTGTACTATAAAATAATTAAACCGTTGTGATGAGTAGACTTTCAACGCCAGCCTTAGCCTGTGGCCAATTAATTCCTATAAAACTTGGGTTAGGTTTGTTGAGTATTGCGATTAAGTAGTATTAACTTCCACATCAGTGTGGTATTAGGTGAATAACTTCTGACCTTGCAAGAAATGCAACTAATGTTTTCCTTCAGTTTGTGATTAATCAATTAATTATTACATTGATTTGTGTTGATTATTATATAACTCTTTCCAACGAATTTTAAATGTTGGCTTGATGTGAAGTTAAAGTGTCATTAGTTGGCTTGATGTGAAGTTAAAGTGTCATTAGTTGGCTTGATGATATTATTTCTCTATTTCTTGAATTAAATCAATTCAATCCAATTTGACTTGATATTCTTTCTTTAATTTTTGTTCTAAATGCAACTATTAGGTTAACTCAAAAGCCTCCAACTAAATCACTTAGAAACCGAATTGACAGGCCAAGTCTAGTAGGAATAGATTATACAGTACTTTCAGAGCACATACACATGGACCCATATATAATAATATATAGTGAAACACTGTAAATTTTCATATGATATATTGAATAATTCGTCCAGAATAGTTAAACGACCCAGACAGAAACTTGACTTTAGTCGAAAATGACATTTTTCACTGTCAACACAGCTTCAGCCCGAAATACTTGCAATTAAATTCTCCAAAGCACACTTGCTAGTTTCTGCCAATTAATCTTAACAGAAGCTGATCTACTTCTTGTATACAAATCCAAAATTAACCTCATGATTAAGGGTTCCCTTTATTAGAAGTAAAAGACACCTGACGACCATATGAAGGGAAAGAGAGGGTTAAATAGCTAATTACTATACTCTAACTACCTACAAAATTTACACTTGCAAGCTCTAACTGGGTGTAAACTTCTAAAAAGTACCCCTGAACTCATCTTAAACAACCAACCACCTGATTTTCCTTTTAACATACGAACGTTCGTACCAACAAGGCAACCACAATAGTGACCGTCTCTTCCCAGAAGCATCAAGAAAGCCATCTGACAGATCTAAATCTTTGCTGTTAATTGATAAAAGTACCCGATGAACACATGCATCATCCTGGCTGATAGCATGTTAGGCCTTCAAATTATTCAAAAGCTTTGTGAATCTCACTGTTTGGATGCTATTGATTGTCAGTCCCCCATAACTCTGAAATGCTGACTATAGGATTAGATTGAAACCAATAATCATCATCAATCTGCAACAGGATAGCCAATGGATCATATACAAACATATACAAACAACTAAGTCAACAATGAACTTTTACATGTGCAGCCAAACATATGTGCATACACTTAAACATGGAAAAATTTATACTTACATCATAATCTGAAGGAATTATCTTCTGAATTCCCGATGATTCTGAGTATGCTGAGCTGTACAATTCAGCAACATTGTTTTGATCATTCTGTTGGTCTTCAGATTCCACTCTGTGTGGACCAAAAATCCAAGCAGATGAATTCAGTGGTTTAAGATGATTGAATCTTCGTTTTTTCATTTGCTACAAGCATCATGAATACAATCATAGAAACAGAAAAGTAACAGTCACTTGTATTCACTCGTATGTCCCAGATAATATAATGATCAGGTACGATAACAGGTTATGGACACTGCAGAAACCATCGCACTTCAAACAAATAGGGATAATTAATATGCAAATGTTTGCATGGAAACAAAGAAAATACCTTAAGAGATACAAATCAATGGGTCCAGTGTTGCTTCTAGCAATCATTTTATACTGAGGAGGACCAATGTCCTGCTCATGTCAAAAAGCAGTAAATCAGAGGGTAATATATATAAAAACATTTAATGACTTCAAGCATCCACCACTTCTTACCCCATCAGGATCAGGAACTTCAAGATAACTAGCTTGAGGAGCTTTTATTGCAATAAGCATTCCATTCTGTTACAATGGTCACAAGAAAGTATCAGTGTGCTTGGGGAATGGGGATTGTTATAGATTATAGGAAGTAAATATATTAATATAGGAAGTAAATATTGATAGATGAGTTAGTTGCTTAATTTTAAAGATTCTATAATCATAGACTTGATTTTCCTTCCTGTTTAGATACCATCTCTTATGTATAAATATGTTTGTAATCTCTATTGTGAAATACAACAACAACAAATATTATCTTTTTACACGGTATCAGAGTTATTCTCGTAGAGATTTATTTTTTTTCTCTCTCGTCAAGTTTTAAATTTTTGGAAACTTAGGATTTCTGTTCTTTTGTGTTATCCTAGATTTGTCTCTCACCGTTCACCTAAAGAGGATGCCAAAGTCGACTTGCAGGCCCCTTGTCAGATTTGTGGTTCGTTTGTCGTTTGGGTGGAGGCATTTTTTTTTATACTGTTCATTTGAGTTACCCATAAAGAGTAACTTTTGGAGAATTTAGGGTTCTATTCATTTGGGTTACCGTAAAGGGTAACATTTGGAGACTTAGGGTTCTATTCATTTGGATTAACCACAAAGGGTAACATTTGGAGACTTAGAGCTCTATTCATTTGGGTTATCCATAAAGGATAACATTTGGAGGATTAGAGTTCTGTTTATTTGGGTTACTCATAAAGGTAACATTTGGAGATTTAGGGCTCTGTTGGTTACCTATAAAGGGTAACATTTGGAGACTTAGGGCTCTGTTGGTTACCTATAAAGGGTAACATTTGGAGACTTAGGGCTCTGTTCATTTTGGTTACTCATAAAAGGTAACATTTGGAGATTTAGGGCTCTGTTCATCGGGCATTGTTCATGGAAATTGTTCATCAGGTACTGTTCTGTTCACGAGTACTGTTCACGGATTCGAAATTCTATTCATAGTGAGGTGATTAGTCTTATTAATCATTCTGAATTTGTTAAAGAATTAATGGAGTATTTGGAATTTCTATATTCTGACAAAGGGAATATTTTCAGTATTTATGATGTGTGTAAGGCGTTTTACCAAGTTGAGAAAATGTGGTCTTCCGTTCTAGTGCTGAACCTGAATGTCGAGTCATGGCAAAAGCCGTTTTGTGAAGTTTTGTGGGTACGTCAACTATTGGAAGAAATTGGGTTCACAAATTTGGTATCTGCTAAGTTGTATGGGACGAGTTGATTATATATGTAACAAGTTGGACATAATTAACATTTATGCTTCAAGTTGAGGGGGAGTGTTATAGATTATGGGAAGTAAATATGTTAATATAGGAAGTAAATATTGATAGATGAGTTAGTTGCTTAATCTTAAGAATTCTATAATCATAGACTTGATTTTCCTTCCTGTTTAGATACCGTCTCTTATGTATAAATATGTTTGTAATCTCTATTGTGAAATACAACAACAACAAATATTATCTTTTTACAAGGATGATAAGATAAACACACAGATTCCATGAAATTCCAATTTTAGCATACCTGGAAGCATGGAAGGCTTGTGATATCTTCCTCCATCAAAAAAAGATGCCTAACATTTCCAGCAGGCAAGAAATCAAGAAAAAAATGCACTGAAAATTCATACACCAAAAATATAAAGAGAGAAGAAACATCTCATACCTTTTGTTATTTTCATCTTCCTTCAGGGCCCTCAGAAGCTCTTGCTTTTCCCTGAAGAACAAACATGATGACACCTAAACCAACCATAGAGGTTAACAATACAAAGACTCCCCTCCAAAAATACTGAACCAAGGAACCAACCTTATAGATTCATCAAGCCTGATTTCTTCATCACGTAAGCTTTCAACTTCAGTCTGCAATGAAAACCTTTAATAACTAATTGGTCCAACAATAGTAAGATGTTATCTTTCGAAAATGCAGAAAGCAAAATTTTCAACGGACTACCATTTTAATATAGTGACAAATATTCAATTTCAGACAACTATGGAACTTGATTTATATGTCCTATCATTACTGAATCGTGCATATGGTGATATTTCACCAGCACTCTACTCCATATGGAGCCTCTCTCAAAGTAAACTACTTAGTGTTACAAGAGTTGCTAATGTCATCTGATAATTGGATATAATAAACAAAAGGTATCTTGTCAAATAAGCTGATGTATGGTAATTAAGCTATATGATAGTTTGAGAATTCATTCAACTGTAGACTATGACATTCTGCCATTAGATAACTAACGTCTTACAATTTCTAACATACATTAGTTACATGTTCCTCCTGTAATTTTTTTCAATCTTTTCAGAATGCAAAATCTCAGGTTTAAATTCAACTTGAAACTTACTTAGCACCACAGTTGTTATTGACTTGGAACATCAGAACAAAATGAATTTGATTTTTGATCCTAGGAACTTTGCGTATATGCTCAAGAAGAACAACAAAAAGTGTGAAATATAAGAAAATACACAGAGAAAGAAGTTGCGGTCCTTTTCATGTAATAATGCAATCAATCCATCATAATGTGAGTGCAAGGACTATGGAAATAACATGAAGTTTCTGATACATCAAAACCATTAAATGACTGTGCAAGTACCTTTAATTTGGTAACATGATTATACAACTCCTTTGGCCCACAACCGCCATAGCCCCTGTTCATAAGGTCCACAATTTAGTTGCCGGTTATCTTAGAGAAAAACAAAGAATGTGCCCAACCAAAGGTCCAAGATTATTACTTCCACCGTATATGGTTTTTTGATGTTTTCTCTATCAATGCTATTCCTTCTAGAACATTTGTGATATCATATATCCTCCTCTTTTGGACCTGTTGAAATGAATATGATATATTAAAGACAACAATAAAAATAGCAACATGGAGATCCACCACAAAGCTGAAGCTAGAGGATGAAAAGATTGATACTACACATACACAAAGAACAATTAGTCAACGTAATTTCAAATTAGAATTCGTTTTATTAGATGAAAAGGTGACAAATTACTGCACTAAGAACTGAATCTCATTGGAATTCTTGCTCTAGGTGCAACTAAATTTTCTTTCTTAGGAGTCAGTAGCAACGAATATTTTCAATACCTCCAACATATCAGCGGTTCTGTTTAGATCAAGGGTGCCATCCTTGGCATCCTGGATCAATTGGACAAATTTCTTGGTCAATAGGCCTGCCAACACAGCAAATTGAAAATGTAATAGTAACCATGTAGAGTCAAAGCCAGGCACAATAAAAGATACAGATGAATTTCTCAATGTGTCAGTTTATGCATGCAAGTGAGATAGAATGCCATGTAACCTTACATGAGCTAATTAATCTATACATACCTAAAGAACTGTCATATCGACAACCAGTTGCTGGATTCAGACCATGAATGGACTCTGTGAGTGAATTCAATTAACAAAAAAAACAGTAAACTCACAAAGGCAGCTCAATTTACAACAGATAATAATGTATCAAATTAAAAATCAATGTGAGACAACAGTTACCAGCATTTGATCTTTGCGTCTCAAATTTGGCATCTTTTGGAACCTTTGATCCACTGTTACGCTTACTGCCAGTGGAAGAGTGAGGATCAAGTGTACTATCAGCAACTAATTTGGAATGTGGGGGAAAAGTTGCTTGTCCACTATACTGAACCTCATGATTGTCTTTTTCATTATTTTGCTTCAACTGCAAATATTGTTAAGAATATTTTCAATAAATGTGCAACAAAATTCCAAAATGCTAAACAAAACTTCAATTATGGAAGCAGAATTAAGTTGCATTAGAAGCACACAGATGGACATGTGAAGAAAAAACAATAATATATAATATACAAATATTAGCTACTGTCATGTCATGGAAGATCCTTTTCAAGCTAAATATAGGTAAACAGCATCAGAGTGTTTATTGAATTCTATTGTCAACATGTTTATAGACAGGAGATACGAGACACTTCATTAGGTATGATAATAACCCAATATTCAGTATTTTGTAGTTTCTAACCAGATGATTACCAGAATTTCACTTTGTAAGATTATAAAGTACATAATTTGTTTTGCATCGGAAATCAGAAGTACATTAAAAAAAAAACATTCAATGTGAGAATGCCAAAAAAGACATGATAGAAATTTAGAAACTGAAAAAATCTAATATACAAAACACAGTATCAAAGTAAATTCATTAATTTTTTTTAATTTAAAATTTATTCAAAAAATATGCGGGGGAACAGAATAAAACAGAAAAAACATACCATAACTTCAGCGAATGCAGAGCGTGGGTAAGATGACAAGAATAGCGGATTCTCAGGCGTAAAAGAAGGAGAAGATTGATGCTGATTTAGGAAGTGAGAATGAGAATGAAGAAGCTGAAAGTGGAATTGCGAAGAATGGGGTGTAGAGATGGAATGTTGGCTCGAATTCGCCATGAGAGGGGAAGAAGGGAGAAAGAGCGGGGGGAAGAAAGAAAAGGTGAGTTAGCTAACAGGCAGTGAAACTGACCGATAGGGAGAGAAGGAAGGAAGGAGAGTTGAGTGGAGAAGAGAAAAGGAGACGGTGAAAGAGGTGGGTCGGGATGATTTCGAAATAAGCACGGCCCGCCTTTTGCTTCGCTGCTATCCCTTTCTTTTTCATATATATATATATTTCTTTTCCCCTTCTCCCTCGACCGCTCTCACTCACAAGTAGTGTAACTGGTGGGCTTGGGCTTAAATATTAAGCCTTTCATGCTTGCCACATTGGATGAACATAAACTTAATTTATATATAAAAAAATAAATTTATTTCACATATTATCATATAAAAAGCTAGAAGGGAGAATTTGGGTTCTCCTCTCCCGATCTCCTATCCCTATTTAAAAAAATAAAGTCAGCATCCATTTCAAAATTCAGCAAGAACTAAGATCTCCTGTCAAGCAACCCATCATCAAATTTATTTACTATACACAATACACATTCCTTGCAAGAGAGTAGCCTTCAAGTGAGCTCGTCTGCATGCATGGATGAGTTCTTGAAGGAAGAACCCGTATTGTCTGAAAAAAAAAAAAGAAAGAAGAAGGAACGCCATTGTTAAAGTACTAAAGCACTGTGTACATGAAGGTTCTGGCAGATGAAAAAGCTCTACCTGATATTTACGACGACAAGGTTCTGAAATTTGCACTCGAATTGCCACTTTTACAAGCTGTAGATTGTGCATGCAAGTTGCGAGAGGCTGCATTAACAAAGTTTTTAAGTGAATCCTAACCTAAAGCACTTATCTATTCAACCTTCTATGCGAATAGTTTGAAGCTTCTTATGGTTCCCTTTCTCCAGCTTTAGGGGCTTTGCTAATTTTGCTTGCTGGAGGAACATTAGCATCATTATCTAGATCTGCAACCTCAGATGACGTGTAGTTTCTGCATATGATCAATGAAGTTACCCTCCACATATAGGCATTTTAAAACATTCAGGGGCCTGCAAGATAAGACTCCTGGCAACAAGGAAAACGCCAGTTACTTTTGTCTTCACTGCAGGAGCATCTTCTTGTGGAACACTATGTTTAGAAGTTCCACTTTGAGGTAAAAAGAGGTCACTAAGACTTGAGAGGTACACGCACAAATCCTGAACCAGAAAAAATTGGCTATCTTAAACAAAATACTTATGTTTACATTGAATAATAATAATACAAAAATCAAACAGGTGAAAAAGCATTATGACTGACACAGCAATCTAAAGAATATGCCAAAATGAAAAATCAGAAAGCAATCTAAGCCCGCTGAATACCAGGAGTGACTTAACAAGGCTTGGCACATTGCGCATATAAAAGGGAGGCTAACCACTAGCAACTGAGGGCCAATATCATGGAACTGCTGAGCAAAGAAATAGCAGGAATTTTCCTGAAAACTGCAATTTGATATTTTATTTTCTTACCAAAATTTCAATTTAATATTAAAAAAATCATAATAATCCTGTTAGGAGGATCAATCTAAATCAGAAGCATGCAACTATTGAACAACTTATTAGAAATACAAGACAGCTGATCTTAGATGTCACCAAATGATCTCCCGCTTGTTTGAAGGTTCATCGCTTCTGAATATGATAAACATTAAGCACTTTTTCTTGAAAAACAGAAAAAGAAAAGAAGAAAAAAATGTTTATGTTTAATAAAAATCAAATTGAAATGAAACTAAGACTTAAAAATTAAAAAAAAAATTATATTTATCAAATATTTGTAGTCAGTAACTTAAAAAATAAACAATAGTTAAACAAAGAGAAGAAAAGAAAAAAAGATTGCAGATGGAATCTAGGGTAGGCTTAACAAAATAGTGCAGTGGGAAGTAGAGAAAGATACGAAAAATGGGGCCTTTATTTGTAGCTTTTAGTTGTAGTAGCAGCCTTCTCTTAATCTGATTAGGTAAGAATTTATATAATAATAGCTGTGTGTATATATAAATTATATATAGTGGATCAGATACAGATTGCAGAGCGATATGGTCTGCTGAGAAGGAGACGACAGTCTCTTATTATCTATCTTGTAGCGAATGGCTCTGACTTCTCAAGTTCTAACCACTCTCTGCCTAGAAGATGCCTTTTGTTTAGGGTTTCTATTTATTATTATTGGGTTAGTTTACGAATGAAGATGCATGTGCTGTCTTAAGAATTGCACCGCTGGACCATGTACCAGCCCAACGATCTCACTGTTTCTGTATGGGCAGATATCTCATCAAGCTTCTAAATCGAAAGACATTCACATCTTGCCAGCCATTAACATTTGCATTTAATATAAAATGCTATGCCTCTTGTGTGTCTAAAATAAAATTAGGATGATTTCGGAATTTTAAAAAGATAGTAAATCATAAATGAAATCATGTATATATTCCAAGTCTTATATTGACGTTTATATTTTTAAAAATTGGATTTTTAAATTTTAATCTGAATCCATGTGAGATTAGGATGACCTATTCCCAGAATGGAAAGCGAGAGACATGAAAAGAAGCAAAAATTGGGGTAAGAATTGCCATTCTTTCTCTTTGTTTTATGTGATGTATGTTTGGCTCATTCGCTTTTCCTTTTGCTTCCTTTTGGAATCATGACACCCCCACTTGCCTATATTATTACATCTCTCTAATCTAAATAACCATAATGTCCACACCATTCGGCATGCACTATCCCTTTGAATTCTATACTTTTATGCTAATATTCGATTCAGCATTAATATTAGCAAAGTTAAGTATAAAATCTCAATTAACTTCTTACAACCATATTTAGATTAATAGTATTTTTACGACTCTATTATTTTACACAACTTTGTCAGTTAACAACGTTAGCCGCCGCACCAGTGGGTTACAGCACTGAAATGGTCATAATCCTTGACCACATTGCGAGCCCTATGGTTCATTTGACCCAGTCCCGAGAAGGTCAAAGCCATCAAGTGCAAAGATTGGTTATGTGAAGTTACACTCCCCAGTACACCAACAAAAGCAAACACAAAGATTTAATGCCAAAAGTTGAGTAACATAATTAAATACAATAATAAACAAATAGACCCACCACAATACACACTACTCTTTCTCTCCTTATACCCATCTTGGATCCTTCACTTATTGCACAAAACTCTTATTCTTTCAAAAGCTCTCTGTCTCTGTCTTTCTCTCCCTCTCCAAGAGAGAGAGCTTTATCTTCTTGATTTTGCTTTTCATGGCTCCTCTCACTTTCTTACCAGACCACTCAGAGCAGGGAAAACAACCTTCCAAACGCAACCGCAAGCTGCAAAAGCAAAAGCAAAAAAAGCCATCATCGTGGGACCAAATCAAGAACTTGCTCACATGTAAGCAGATCGAAGGATCAAGCGTACATGATCCATCAAAGAACCATAATGGATACTCAAAGCTGGGTTCTTCCTGCAGCTCTATATGCAGTTTCAGAGACGTTGTTCATGGAAACACAAGGGTTGTTCACAGAGCTGATAATTCACCCGAGAGTAGCACAGTGGGTCAAGAAACTGGGCTGTTGAGTCGAAAAGCTGTTAGTGGGTCATCTACTAGGTCACTGGCGAGTTCAGGGAGATCCAAACCTGGCGCAACCTATACCTCATCTTCAAAAGGCATGCAATTCAGGAAGCTTTATGGTTGTTATGAATGTCACATGATCGTTGACCCGAGCAGGTATTTTTATAATTGTATCACTCTTTCTTTCATATAGACTTTTCTCCCAGTTAGGCTTTTAACAAATGATCAGGAAGATAGATAGAAAATGGAGAATAAAATTAGAGCTAAAAATTCAGGTACCCATCTCCAAGGACTACAATATGCGCCTGCTCCCAGTGTGGAGAGGTCTTCCCCAAAGCTGAAAGCTTGGAGCTTCATCAAAAAGTTCGCCATGCTGGTATAAATCTAACTTCTTTCATTATAATTTTATTCTTCCTGCGATTCGTGCAGTTTTTACAATACAGTTGAGTTAGAGTCCACTAAAGCTATATATATATATATATATATATATATCAAGATACCGTTGTCAACAGTATTTTTTTCTTCTTTTTTATTCATTTACCTCAACTCAAAACTCAAAATCGGATCAATACTGAAAAGTCAGCTCTTGTTTTTCCGATTTTATATGATCAATTATCAAAATACATGCTCAGGTATATATCAGGGTCCAACAATTCATGCAAGTATAGAAAGTTAGATCCTTTATTTGAAATTTAAAACAAAAACATGCCCTTTTGGCTTAAGCTCAGACAAAAGTCACTTTTACTTTTGAGTAATTTTTGCTTTAGAACGGTACTCAACCCCAGCTTTTGTCTTCCCCGGCCCCTTAAGACACATCAAATTCAAGAAATTCTTTTTATACGAAAACTCTATAATTTAATTTACGTATTTAATGTTTAAATTAATAATAACTTAATACTCCTTTGTGTATTATCTTAATGTCATATAGTACATTAACTTATTAACCAAGTAAATGTATACACTATTTACAACGCTAGGGACCATTTATTTAAAACCGTCTTACAGCTGTCCTCCGATGACAAAAAATTAATGGCACCACGTGGCGTTTTGGTGTACTCTCATAGTCCGTAACTTTAATATTGACAGGGCACTCGACCCTACCGACAAGTAAATGTGTAAATATTTCCATAAATGAACCATTTTAAAAATCTTTTTATAAAAATAAAAAAATATAAAATTTTAGCTTCTACTTTGTGCAGTCTCAGAGCTGGGCCCAGAGGATTCCGGTAGAAATATTGTCGAGATCATCTTCAAATCAAGCTGGCTCAAGAAAGATAACTCCATCTGTAAGATCGAACGGATATTAAAAGTCCACAACACTCAGCGCACGATCCAACGGTTCGAGGATTGCAGAGACGTAGTGAAGACGCGTGCATTGAACAACACTAAAAAGAATCCCAGGTGTGCAGCTGATGGGAACGAGTTACTGCGATTCCACTGCACGAGTCTAACATGTGCTCTGGGCGCTCGCGGCTCGTCCAACTTGTGCAGTTCAATCCCGGATTGTGGTGTGTGCACCATCATCAGGCATGGGTTCCAAGGCAAGGAGTGCAAAGGGGTGCGCACCACGGCGAGCAGCGGTGTGGCCCATGACTCCCTCATCGGCTGTACAGATGGACAAAGGGCTATGCTAGTGTGTCGCGTGATTGCTGGGAGAGTGAAGCGCGTGGCGGATGATGTGCCGCCGCCAGAAGAGGATGCTGCAACGTCAATTGTTGGTACGTTATATGATTCTGTAGCCGGGTGCATCGGAATTTACTCCAATCTAGAGGAGCTGTTTGTTTTCAATCCAAGGGCTATTCTTCCTTGTTTCGTTGTAATTTACCGTGTTGTTGAGTGCTGATGATCTGTACTGGAACAAATCACATTACTAGATCAATGGTTAATGCGCCATCGTTCTATTGTGCAATCAACATATAGTGCATGTGTATCCGTCAACCTCTCACTGTGTACATAATAAACGGGAGGATTTTTCTCTTAGAAGTTGGAACACCGTTGTTAAAAATAAAATATAAATAATTTATGAGATACTGAGCATATTAATAAATTTATAGTAATATTTAATTTAAAAATAAATAAATTTAATTTGGGTCAATTACAAGGGAAATTATATTCTCCTTCAACTGGGTTATTTTCCTATAAATAAATTTGATTGATTGGAAAGACAGTGGGCCAAAATCATGAGCGGACACGTGAAATAATCTTGAAACAATAGAGATAAGTGTATGGAAAAGAGGAAAGAAGGGGTTAATTTTTTTACTTTGACCAATCAACAAGTCTTAATCTTTCATTTCCTACAGCAGTATTGAAGACTTTATAATTGCAAACACATGCTCTCTGCGAATGCACATTTATTGCTACCTTGTCATTTTTTGGGAGTGTAGATTTTGCTGAAACTCACCATAAATTTAAATTTTGGTTGCGCAGCAGAATACTTTAATCAAATACTTCTGAATTTTAATTAAAAAATTAAGAGGGAGGATCCACAAATTTTGCCGCACGAAAAACAGAAGCTTCTTTGAACTTGGCCCATTCATAACTGAGATTCGCCGGTAGAAGAGAGCACGCGTTGACAGGCTGATGATTAATGCGAACACATTCATTTATATAAGAAAAATAATAATAAATAATCATTTTTTAGAATATTAATTGGTTCGATTTTGGATATTAGTTCAATATACTTATACAAATCGAAATTGAATATAAAAAAAACATGATTATATCTAAACCAATATAAATTAACACAATTTTATAATTTAAATTCGTTGACCGAGCTAGATAAACACTACTTAAGCAAGTTTAAATGGGAATTAACAAATGCATGGTATCAGAAAATTGAATATAGAAATATTGTTGGTTTGGTTAACCATAAATTGATGAAGAGTGGTGGGTCATCCAAACACAACCATTCTAAAATCAAATGTAGTGATTCAGTTAGGTCAAGTCTATACAAATCAATAAATTTGCTTGGCTTGTATTATAGAACCTATAAATTATTAATTAAAAAATATAAAATTAAAATCATTCAGATATATTCATATAGCAATATTAGTTTTGGGATAGTTTTAGTTAATAGTTCTTTAGCGGTTAAACAAAAATGGGAAAAAACAAAAGGAAGAAGCACGTAGCCCAGTCCATTATAGCTGCCTCCTACTGGCGCATGCATTGCACGTGCTTTCCGAGGGAGTGCTGGAAGACCACGTTAGTCTATTGGGCTAGGCTTTCGGCTTATGGGTCATCTGCTCGGGTAAGGCATTTAAATTAATTTATTTATTTCTAATTTTATGTGCCTTGCAAGAAAAATAAGATTAGTAGTATAATCTTTTTTTTTTCATCTCCACAAACTCCAATAAAGGAAAATATGGAAAATAATTTTAAAAATTTAATCTTTTTATTTTTGTACCTGAAATATATGAGATTAGATTTATAGTGACTGCAATTTCTTAAAATAATTAAATTCTTGCATGCAATTCACAAGAACTTAAAATACAAAATATATAATTAATATGGCTAATTTTTTATAAAATAAATATAATTATCATATGTGTATAATTCAGGGTATAATAGATTCTGTATAGCTTTCATGGTAAGTGATCATTAAAGTATATTTACACAACAATTACATGGAATAAATAAATATCATGAACAAATATTTAGTAAATGCAAGAAAATTACGTCTACGAGAGAATGAAAGAAAAACATTTTTCATATTAAACTGTAAATGTGCTGACCAGCACAATCATCCAAACCTCGGCAACAATAGGAACACAGCAAGAAAACAAAATCATTAAACAGTAAACTCAGTTCAAAAATCTTTGTTTGTATTTTGTTTCAAACCTATTACAAATCAAAGCAGCACCAAATAAAAGAAACCCATTGCGAGAGATTAAGCAAGTAATTAATCATCAGACCAAGACATCAGATTTTCTACCATCTAAAAATCCTTCCTGAGAAGACTTATTCAAGAATTCAATGCAGTCGGCGATAGCTTCAGTGTAGTGCGAGTGGGAAGAGTAGTACGAGCTGCATGAAGTCTTTGGAGGATCAAATCTCTCACAACAGTTTCTTTGCTTGGATGTAGTATTACTAGTAGCCCCATGAGAAGATCCACGATGAGAAGGGAAAGAAAACAAGATTCGCATCACAATTTTACGAAAGCGATTGAAAAGCTTCATTGCAGAGAAGTGCAACTTGGAAGACACAGAAGTAGCACCAGTGGGTCGATGATGATCAAGGGGTTCACTACTGCTACAAGTTGGTGATGTGATTTCTATAACGAAGCTCTCTCTTTGAAGCATTGCGCTGCGATATATTCTCTCTTTCTTCTCTATATGCTTGCCAAATACCCTCCGGGAAGCGTAATGTTATCATGCATGTCGTTTGGGTGTAAGCATATAAAAAGACTGGATTTTTATTCTATTTTGCCTTTGGGAAGACGAGATGTCTCAAAGTATATTGTAGACTGAAATTTAAAAGTAGTACATGTGCCTAAATCATTTGTGTAGCCTCCCCCTTGTCTTCATAAATCTCTTTTGTTTATTATGCTTAATTTCTTCATTAATTAGCTAATTAAAAGTGGTTTAAGAAACCCACTTCACTTTGGACCAGGACCCATCTGATATATGTCGTTTCGTTTGAGGTTAATCTCAATTGTCAAGTTGGTAAGGAAATGGTTGATTTACAGTAGAAGAATTGATTAAAACGAGGTAAATGAATGAGCAACTGAATAGTGCGTCTTGTCTGCTTGTGATTCATTAAAACAAAAGCCAATAATCAATGGACATTCAAAAAGTTGGTACTTGTGATTAATTACTAATTCTAAAACTAAGTAATTTTGAAGTTGGCAGGCTATGTGGTCCATAAATAAAATACAAGTACAATCTAATTATCTAAAGCTTGGCTCATTTGTTGAACAGACCAAGGAGTTAGAAAGAACAAATGACAGAACTGGCCAAAGGATATAATAAATAACGGGGAGACAAAAAGCTTTAGAAATTATATCATCACAACAAGCTAAAAATATAGCTACGTCATTTCATAGATATTTTAAATAATTATTTTCAATTTCTTGTGTATTAAATTGGAAGGAAGAAAACATGATTATGAGATTGAGAAGAGGTGTAAGATGGGAATGATTAAGAGTGGAGGGGGCTTGAGACAATGATTTAACAAGACAAGTATAATTGTGTCTTCATGTCTTGTACTTTCTCCTCTAATCTAAGGAAGTGGGACAATGATGGTTCTAGAGTTAAACCATCCAACACATTTATTTTTAATCAAATTTTCATGATAGGTTTACCACCCCCACACAGCTGGACTCAAAATTAAATATTAGGAAGACTAACTCTTAAAATTAAATTATGATAATTGAAAAATAAAATTTGATGTATTTATTTTCAAATTTGGGAAAATATTTTCAATAATGCATTAGATCAGCTTTAACATAAGTTTTATGAATTGTTGTATATATCTATAGGATATTTCATATTTGTTGTCGTAAATCCAAATTGTTATATTTAAATTTTGGGAGGCCACACCCAATCTTATTAATTTTCATTTTAAAATTATTATATTTAATTTAAAAAGTTCTTTTAAATTATTTTTTAAAATGTATGTCTTCAAATTTAAAGTTAAAAAAACACAGTTATTTAAAAAGGCTCAATTAAATCCCATGACAATTATAAAAAATTTGTGTGGACTGACTAACCAGTGTGCCTCCTCGTTTTGCACTGATTTACATGTGATTTTCTATCCCCCAGTCGGCATTTTGCAGTGGCTTAGCCATGATCCAGTGGTGTTTTTTTTTTATGAACTTGCAAGCTTATTTGAGTAAACAAAATAGATGGGCCATTTGCATGCCTTGAGTGTTGAGTTGTTAGGCCTTAAATTTTTGGGCTTTCAAAAGATCGGAAGACTAAGTGAATGATAATATTGATAAATTTCACATGAAATAAGTAACCCACTTACAACAGCATCTCAATATTGGTAACCCAGTTTTGGTGGAATTACACAAAGAACTGGCAAAAAGTGAAAAAACAAGGGGAGCTATAGCTTATATCCATAGATTAATTTTATTGTTGGAACTTGAAACATGTGATTGCAATTCATGAAGAATATAGTTTGTGAGTTGCTTTTGTCTTGGATAAAATCCCACCTATTAAAGGGATCAATGGGTTCTTTTTCTTCGTCTTCTTACTAAGACAAGGGTGTCTCCCAAGTGCCTCAACACCTTGTGGAACTATGCCTTGAGCGAGGGATGGAGGATTTGCAAAAGTTACGTATCTCTTATTTTGGAATTCAATCTCTCCTCCTTCCTCTTCTTCTTGTGCTTTAGGTAGCATTTTCACTTCAAATTTTGTTGAATCTTCAACGACCTTCACATCTTCAATTTCAGATTCCATTTCTGCTTCACGTACCTTCAATTGTTGGAGTTCTCGCTTTGTTCTTTCAAGTTCTTCTCTAAGAGAAGAGAGATAACTTGCCATTATCATACTCTCTTCTTTAGCTTTTTGAAGGCTCAGTTTTGTCTCTTCTAACTCTGCTGTCACAGTTCCAAGCTTGGATGAATCCTGCCCATTTTCCACTGCTCCAAATTGCATCTAATACCAGCAATTACAAAGGAATTAGCACTTCATAATTTTAAAATATTCAATTACTAATTTACTCATGCAAAACTAAATAGAAGTCCAAGATTTCTTGGATAAAGTAATCCATGTCTTCCTATATCTGTAATGGATAATAAGGGAATAAAACTAATAAAGGAAGTCAATTGTGATCAAATTAAAAAACTTGAAGATGTATGGAGCGAAGTAAATGAAGGAAGGAACCTCTTTGATCTTGTCAGAATAGAGCTCGCCAGCCAAAACTTTCTCGCCGAACAATGAACAAGCCTCTCTAACTGACCGGAAAGGCGCTCGAGTATCGATATCTGCCTTCTTGATAACCATTACTCTGTCTCCAGCACTATCCATTTTCTTTCTTTTTCACTTACTTTGATTTGAGAATGGAGGGGTGAGGCTAAGGTCCTTTTTATGTGGATTTGAGAGAGAGAGAAGGTGGTTACAAGTAGCTATGAGTGATTTTGGTTAAGGTGTATAACAAAGATATTTGGGAGAGGGAGCTTCAAATTCGTTGCTTCGCGTCCACTTCACTAGAATTCTGTTATGTTTGAACGTGAAGCCGGTGGTGGGTGGGTGGTGGAAATGGCCAAATGGGATTACATGGATATCGGTTTTTGGTTCAAATGGGTCTAAATATGTGACATGGCCCATTATATTTTTGGCAAAAGAGAGGGACTCTTCACCAATACCCAACAAATCAAAGGCCCTCTTTACTTCCCAGGATTCATCCTACATGAGTCTGCATATATAGCTAACACTTTCATTCAATTCACCTTTTTCTGTGCATCTGATCTAATGACACCAGACAAACATGGTCCCCAAGCTTGTGTTTTGAGATTTCCCCACCTTTTTCTATTCATTTAAAAACCCTTTTCGGTGCTGAGGTTTCTGGTTATTAACCAAAAAAAAAAAAGAAAAAGAGAAAGTTGTATGGCTCTTTATCAAGAAAGATTAATTTGCATGAAAAAAAAATTGCGTGGTTGACAATGTTTGGGCTGGCTCATGTAGCCCAAGTCAGTGAAGCTTATTAGATGTAGAAACCAAACCATTACTCAACTCGATTTAATTAACTTCTGATTAGGTGGGAGACAAACTTGGTCAGTGGACAACGGATGCACAGCTATAGATTTTGGAGCTTATATGCGTAGTGGCCCACCGCCCACTTAGTGTTCCAATTCCTAAGGCACTAAACCGCACATTAGCAAAACCCAATAATAGACAAATAAAAACATCTTAATCGGATATATCCAAAGAGGTATAAAACAGAAAGGAGATGCCGCGTCATACATCGTCTTGTCCGCCCCCGAAGCCCAAGTCCCTCAGCTTTGTCCGAACGCTTTCTTTGTTCCGGCAAATACCTGAACTCGTAAAATCCACCAACAAATACTTGGCAAGTGTAACAATTACTTATTATTTATTCTTTACTGAAATGCAATTCGTTTTGGTCATTGCCCCATTTGAAGCGGATCAGAAAAAGGATTCTTGAGTCGATTTCTCGTGATCTCGATGTCTATTTTGGCTTTAATGTGATAATTAAATAATTAATTTCTTTAATAAAATAAATAGCTTAGAATCTGTTTGATTTGAGTGTTATGTATTATTTATTACATTTTTTTAGGTATTATGTATTTTAATTTTAAGTAATTTATTAGTGCAAAAATTTTAATTTTAAAAAATTATAATTAATAAATTATAAAAATAATATAATCTAAATAATAAATAAAATCAAAATAGTTACTGGCTAATAAGAAATAATCTCTATAATTTGAAATGATCTAAAATTAATTTTTTAATATCTTATTAAATAATACATGAACTATTGTCTATTGGCTATAAGCAGTATTCAAATAATATTTCTAGTTTTGACTGATTCAAAACCCTTAACACAGTTGACTAATTTCAGACCAGTTTCTCCATCCAACCCGGATCATGGCCAGTCTAGTTCAAACGGTCACGACTTTAGGTAGTTATAGTTATGGTGAAAACCAACCACCAACAATTTTCACGTTTTTATTTTATTTTTATTTATAATAAATCTCGTAACCTAAACTGTTGAGACCTTCCTGTCACCAAATAAGGAGAGAGAAGTTCTGTTACCGTTCGCTATGTTTTCTGAGTCTCAACCTCACAATTTTCCTTTTTTCTATACCCTTTTTCACGTTCTTTGATCTCACCGTCTACCACAATGTCGGTTGCCACCACTACCTCCCCCGCCGTTGGATCATTCTATGTCTCTCGATCTCGGAGCCGGAGGGCTGTGCCTCCTATTAGGATGGCCATCCGATCTAACATCGTCTCGGTGGCTCCATTACTGACCAAGTTACAAAACGACTCTGCAACTCCTTTGCCAGTTTTGCGCCACGTGGCCGACGCCATGACCGCTGATATGCGAGCTGGACTTGCCACTGATGGTGGTAGCGATCTAAAGATGATTCTCAGCTATGTAGATAGCTTGCCTAGCGGGTATTTTCAGATTTCAAAGCCTGAACTTGGCTTTTATTTAGCTTTGGAGTTGTGAAAAGGAGAAGAAAAATCCTTGTGCTTTACTCTTTATATTTATTTATCTATGATGAGCATGGACAGTTCCGGTTCTTATTATATATTTTAGTATTCACCCAGAAATCTAAATTAAACTAAAAAAATAAAATTTCTATTGAAAGGAACGAGAAAGGATTGTTTTATGCATTGGATCTTGGTGGCACGAATTTCCGGGTTCTGAGAGTGCAGTTAGGTGGGAAGGAAGAGCGAGTGGTTGCCACTGAATTTGAACAAGTGTCCATCCCTCAAGAGTTAATGTTTGGCACTTCTGAGGTCTGCTTTTTTTATGATTCTGCTAGAAATCTTAATTCTTTCACACAATTTTGCTGGTAGTTGAACTGTTTTGGACCTTTGAATCTTGCTAATACAGGAACTTTTTGATTTTATTGCGTCTGGATTGGCAAATTTTGCACAAAAAGAAGGTGGGAAATTTCACCTGCCAGATGGAAGGATAAGGGAGATTGGATTCACATTTTCTTTCCCTGTGAAGCAAACGTCCATTGACTCTGGCATACTGATCAAGTGGACCAAGGGTTTTGCAGTCTCTGGAACGGTTTGTATATTTGAACTAGAGTACATAGATCGTTCCCATGTAACTGGTAACCAAAAACAAAAGAAAATTTCCTGCTTGAACCAAATAAGGGCAACATGAAATGATATTGTTTTACAAGATTAAAAACAAACCATTTTTTTGATGGGGGAAAGCTCAGCTTCTTGAAAAGCCTTGTTTTGTCCTAAATACTTGTCTTAACTGCATTTTTCAGGGATAATAAGATTTTTTTTCCTTAAATGTTGGGCACTCGCATTGTAAAGCAATTTATAAGAGTCGGTTCGTTGTTATCTCTGATCTAAACTTGATACTTCATGCAGGCAGGACGAGATGTTGTTGCTTGTCTAAACGAGGCCATGGAAAGGCTAGGATTAGATATGCGAGTGTCTGCCCTGGTATGTTTCTCTCATTATAATACCATCCGTGGTAAAGTTTTTGGGCTGATGGAAGTAACAAATTTGTTGCAAATTGATGGAGAATAGGTTAATGATACAGTGGGAACTTTAGCGGGGGCAAGATATTGGGATGATGATGTTATGGTTGCTGTCATTTTGGGTACTGGAACTAATGCTTGCTATGTTGAACGAATAGATGCAATTCCAAAACTACATGGAGCAAAGTCATCTTCTGGAAGAACAGTATGAAAAAGTTCCAACTCCCCTGTCAATCCTCAGCCTTTTCGTTTGAGGTTATAAAGTGTTGCCTTGAATTTTGATTTGAATCCTTAATTTGATGATATTCCCTTGCTTCAGATTGTTAATACTGAATGGGGAGCATTTTCAAATGGTATTCCTTTGACTGTATATGATAGAGATATGGACGCTGCAAGTATAAATCCTGGAGAGCAGGTAAACTTTTTTTGTTGCAGTTATTTACACTTCGTACGACTGCAAGCAATTTATGCTTTGTTATTTATGTGAACAGATATTTGAGAAGACAATCTCTGGAATGTATATAGGAGAAATTGCACGAAGAGTATTACTCAAGATGGCTGAAGAAGGTGCTCTATTTGGCAAATCTGTGCCAGAAAAATTATCCACACCTTTTGCACTCCGGTAACTTCATTTTTATTTGTTAAATTCCCTTTGTTGTATTCATGTATTGAACCAACAGAATTGCTACCTGGTTGAGTTGTCATCACCAGGCTATTGTTGTTTTTGTCATATCATTATTACAAGTAAATGCTCTCTTCTTGGTTTGAGTCTCACATTGGTATTAAATGTAATGCCTATGAAATGAAACTCACTGAATCAATAATTTTTCATTGAATTTCTGCCTTGTTAAATGGACTTCTGTTGCATAACAAAGACCACAAAATGGGAAATTTGTTATACATAAAAAATTTATCTAGACTGCTAGATAGTTGAGGAAAGGTTTAAATTTTTATCATGGGACTATGTTCCTAAATATTAAACCCTTAATCTGAAACTAGTTTTGCTTTAGTTATTTATTTAAAATTCACATAATAATGATCCTCTGCTTTCTATCTTCAGTTGAATTATTATCTTCTCCCTGTACTAAAGCATGTTCTCATTTGTATCTCAGTACCCCAGATCTATGTGCTATGCATCAGGACAGCTCTGATGATCTTCAATCTGTTGGATCAATCCTATATGATGTCGTCGGGGTAATATCAACTCTTCCTAGATATGTCAAATGATATGATTATGAGGCTTTTGTTTTGTTATTTATATAGAGGAAGGGGACAAAATATTTGCACAAAAAAAAAAGTGTAAAACTAAATCTTTTCTCACAACTTCCCTAGAATTTTTCTACTCACTTGAATCTTTATTGTTTCAGGCTGAATCCAGCTTAAGTGCAAGGAAGATTGTGGTAGAGGTTTGTGATGCCATAGTGAAGAGAGGGGGACGCTTAGCTGGAGCAGGAATTGTAGGGATTCTGCAAAAGATGGAGGAGGATTCAAGAGGTCTCATATTTGGAAAGAGAACAGTGGTGGCCATGGATGGTGGCCTGTATGAGCACTACCCTCAGTATAGAAGATACTTAAAAGATGCTGTGAGAGAGCTTCTGGGGTCAGAGATTTCAAAAAACATAGTTGTAGAACATTCAAAAGACGGATCTGGCATTGGAGCTGCTCTCCTGGCTGCTACAAATTCCAAGTATGATCATGGGTATTAGGTTAGCCAATGAATCCCAGTTGCCAAGATTGCAAGTTTATTTTTCGTATAATTAATCAAAGCACATTACTTGGCTTGTTTTCCTTATTGTGTAGTTAAACAATGATTAAGAGGAGGCTCAGTTGCATGATTGTAATTCAGCAAGCATTTTGTAGAAACAGCAAATAATTTGTGAGATTATATTATTATAGGCCAAATGCATATGATGGATTGTTTGGCGCCCTAGCACCACTTTTAGTGCAAAGAAGAGGACTTTACCCTACTTTACATTTATATTTAATAAAATAAAATTGAAATTTTGGATGGTGAAATGAAATTTTTTTAATTTGCCACAATTATAGTTAAGAAAATTAAATTAAATTTATATAAATTAATAGTAAATTACGATATAATTTTTAAAAATTTTATATGGTTAATAAAATATATAATCTTTTAATTTAAATTTTATATTAAAATTAAATATATTTTATATTTATTATATGTAATATTAAATATATTATATTAAATAAATATTTATTACAAATAAATTTTTATTATATAAAAAATTATATATAATAAATATATTAAAATATTGCACTGAATAATTTATAATATTGAGTATTATAAATTATGTGATTATTTTTTATATTTAAAAAATTTTACTTTTTGTTCTAAATGTAATGAAATATTATATGTTTTAAATTATAAAATTTTATTTTTTATATTTTAAATTTTTATTAATATCTATATAAAAGTGAGAATAGAATGAATAATGATATTAATAAAAAATAATATTATTATAATAAAAATATATATTTAAAAAATTATTTTATTATTCAAATAAAATTTTAAAGATTATAATGTGATTTATTGTTAATTTATATAAATTTAATTTAATATCTCAATTATAATGATAGCAAATTAAAAAGATCTAATTTTATCATCAAAATTTAAAGGGTTAAATATAAATATAATTATTGTAAATGTTTAAATTTTTTTATTAATACTAAAAAAGAAACATTTATTATAGCTTATTGATAAATTACTTTTTTATTTTTTTATTATGCAAACGCTTTTGCATTAAAAGTTTATTGGGCCAAAAATACAAATACAATAATCTCAAGCCCACAAGAGCTTACAGCCGATTCATCAGCTTACGGAAATCGGGTCGCTAGATGTAGCGGTATTATTCTTAAGTTGCTAATGTTAACAATCGAAAGCCTCTTCTAAGCCATAACCTCAGTACCCAAAAACAAAAAACCAACGGTAAACAGAGAGTATCTAAATCTCCCAAGAACTTTCTTGGCTTTTCACTTTCTCTTTCTTCTCTTTTCTCCTTCCTCCTAAGCAACTGATGATTCTCTCTTTCAATAAATTACTTTTTCGGATTTAAAAGCTCAATGTCGCACTGAATCCTTTTATCCATAGTTGATAATAATTTTTCTTTTTTTTCAATTTGATAGATTAAAAATGTAAGGTTCATATAATTGATTTTAAAAGTATAATTAGTGTTTTAATTATTCGCATACAATTAATAAAAATTTGAATGAATTTTTATAAAATTAAAATATATAAATTAAATCTTTAATTTTTTAAAAATAGATTTAATTTTAACATAATTCATAAGTTAAAAAGATATTCTAATTTATTAATTCTTATATTGTTTTTAGAATTAATGAATTCTTAGTTGAAAGAAAACATCGTTTTTTCTTTCAAGTATCCATTTTCACTTTCATTAGCATTGCCAAAACGTTATATCTATAGTTTCTAATTGTTTTCACTTACATTTATATTTAATATATTTTAAAAATATATTGTAATAAATCAAAATAAATAAAACAATTTATATTTCAGTTATAATTATATTCCATAGTTTAATCACAAATGTGAATGTATTGCAATAAAGATTAAAGAAGGATTTTTTACTTTAAAAAAAATATACAATTATAAATAAATTTATTAAAAATAAAATAAAACTAAACATTAATATAAATTTAATCCGAGTTTAAAATAATTAATTTTTATTCCGCAGTTCCGCTGCCACATTTGATACAGTCAGCTACATGACGTCAGAAAAAAAAAAAAAAAAGATTAAAACACATCAACGGACATGAGAGATTTAGCGTCATTTTTACACTGTTCATCTGTATGCATCATTCACATAGTAGATTTCTCTGTCTTTTTTCCTTTCGAAGTTTCAACCTCCACCCCGCAGTTGGGACGAAGAAATTGGCAGAAAAGAAGAGGGTGCAGTAGCCTAGATTTGCGACATCTGCACATAAATCGCAGTCGTTGTTCGCTTATTTGTCATTTGATATTTTGATAAGAATGGTACTCATTCTCTGAATTGTCATTGTTAATTCTGCTATAGTTTTCTGAATTATCACGTTAATTCTGCGTTACCATTTTGATTTTTCGTTGGCAAGTTGAAAACTGAGATTTTTGTTATTCTTTGATTTTGATTTTGGCAGATCCGATTCATACTCCTGCAAAACAGGCAAGGAAAGACTCGTCTTGCCAAATACTATGTTCCTCTCGAGGATTCCGAGAAGCACAAAGTCGAATACGAGGTTAACCATCCTATTGTATTTAATATTTTTATCTCCTTATTTGGTTTTAACTCCTTTGAAATGATCTCGTTATTTAATTTTTATTCAGCTTAATTTTAACCCTGTTTTTACCTGGATTAATTTCTTTTTATAGGTTCATCGGCTGGTGGTTAACAGAGATCCCAAGTTCACGAATTTTGTTGAGGTTGGTGATTTCTTAATATTGTTTGGTTGCTAGAAAATGATTAACAGAATCAATTTGTTAAAATTTTCACATTTTGACTTCATTAAATAGATGCATCTAGCTAAAGGAACATAGTCCAATTAATTTGCTAGTTGAGCTGGATTTTTGTCTATGAAAACAATAGCGAAGTGGATTAATCAGCTTCTATCTAAAGTAATTGTGTCCTATCTTGTGTTTTCTGCTGGTGTTTGCTTCAGAGCTCCATTTTTATGCATATACTTCTTGGGATGGAACCAATTTTTTTGTAAATCTTTACTTGAGCTGATCCTGTGGCAATTATATTAAGTTGTTTTCTCTATATTGAACTATTTAAAGCGCCTTGTTCTGTCATCTTTTTTCCTTGATCTTTTGAATATTTTGCCTTGTTTACATAATAAATATTTTACTTGCAGTTCCGAACACACAAGGTCATCTACAGGCGATATGCTGGATTATTTTTCTCAATTTGCGTTGACATAACAGATAATGAATTGGCATATTTAGAGTGCATCCATTTATTTGTGGAGATATTGGATCATTTCTTCAGCAATGTTTGTGAGCTAGATTTGGTATTCAACTTTCACAAGGTTTGTCAAAACCCTGATTTTTCTTGTTTACTTATTTGATTTCCTGACCTGTGCACACCATCTGCTTTGTAAATTGATTTGTAATGCACCAATTTTCTGTTTTCTTCTTCTTGCACCTTATATAATTCTTGCCCTACTGGTTAGTTTCTGCCTCATTCTATTCTTGCCATGTTGCTATTGAAGCTTCCAAGGGCTGTGCATATTTGAAATATCATCTGTCTGCATATACCAGTTAGAAGACAGATGCAGAAATGTTCACTTCTAACTATAACTAATATGCTTAGATTTTTCTTGCTATTATTGCTGTAAGAGTTACCATAGACACATTACTTTTCCTTCATCTGTAATTTAGTCCCTTTGCATGTGCGCGCCGCAGATTGTTTGCACCTTTCTAATGGATGATTTTATCCTTTGTTGCTTTGAACAGGGAAAGAAAAGTATCCTTTGTTGCCATTTGTTCTCATTTGTTCTCATTCACCTGATCTCTTTACAGGTTTATCTGATACTTGATGAATTTATTCTTGCTGGGGAGCTCCAAGAAACAAGCAAGAAGGTGAGCTTTTTCTGAGATTTTAGTCATTATTTGATGCCAGGAAAGAGAAGTTATGGTTATGTACAATTGAACTTTTTTTAATTCACTTTTGGCTTTGTCTCTTGCATAGGATTTTTATTCAGTTTATTTTATGCTGGCGAGAACTTTATCGTTGTAGTGAATGTGCATCGTTGTATTTTTCAGGCAATCATAGAAAGAATGGGGGAATTGGAGAAGCTCGAGTAGGAATCTTTCTTTTTATAGTTAAGAGCATTTAGAGATTTCAATTTTCCATTATTTCCCACCTCGTTTGTTCCGGTTCTGCGTTTATTTTGTTTGCTTATTGGCAATGCCAGTTCTTCTCTTGTAATATTTGAAAATCAGAGCCAGAAAATTTCATACATGCATGATGCATCTTGGTATTTGGAACAATGGAGCTAACCATTTATCAATCAAAACTGTTAAATTTGGGTAGGTTTAACTCACCCCAAAAGCTAGCTTAAGAGAGGATTGCCTATAATTTATATAAGAGCACATTATCCCTCCCATTTCAACAACCGATATGGGATTCAATACATCTCTTACTCCTAGAATTTTACTGGTGCGTGACACATTACTCCTCCCCTTTCCACAACCGATATGAGATTCAATAAAAACTTTATTCTTTAATCAACAAATATTCAATAAAAACTTTATTCTTTATTAATCAACAAATATATGAACAAGTTTGTATTAAGCTACTTTTAAATGTTTCTTAGGGATAAAACTTTTATACAATTAGGTCAGAGGAGATGTAAACGTAGGGATTCATCTGCAAGGAGTGTTGTCGTTGCTCTTATTAAGCTTTTGCAAGTAGATGATGGGTTATGGGTGATTACACTAATAGGACCTTTTTGTTATGCTACAGATGAGAATTTAGAAGTTTAACCAGAAAATTCGCAAATGTTTTAAACTAACATTCGTTATGGGGAATGCTACGTAGGCGATGGCATTGGCAATCCAAGATAGAGAAATAGGCAGATGGCGATTAACAACATTTGTAGCATGACCATTACTTGGATCGAGTGGAACTTGAGAGGGTTCTCATGTTAAACGAGCGTACAAGGAAATAATAAAAGACAAGTTAATCAATATATGCAAGTAACTTGTATTAATGCAACGGACAATATAAGTTCTATTGGGTCAGAAAAGGACCCATGTTTTTTTTTTTTTTTTTTTTTTGGTGGGGGGGGGGTTCATCTCCCTCAAATGACTACTCATGTAAATACAAGTGGATAAAAATCATCCGAGAATTAAAATTGTGGACTTGGGCGTGGTTCATACTGAAAACGGAGCATAAGCACAAGCAAATATATTCCCAAGTTCGTCGTAAATTGTTCAGACTCCAATTTAAATGAGATCATCAGAAGGCGCTGCAGAATTCTCTGTGCCCATGGCAGCTGATGCGCTTTAACAGGCATCAGGTTGCTCAGCCAGCACTTCTTATGGTATTTTGAAGCCCCAGTTACATCTTTAGATCTATTTACTCTGTTGAGACATACCCAAATTGAGCACCAACTCACAAGTGTTGACATAAGTAAAGAATGAAATAATGTTACAGTCGTCTGATTGTAACAGCTCTTTTCCCCATTCTGTTTCTGTTTCACAATCGCTCATTGCAGTTACTCATGCAATGGCAGTACACCACCACTAGCTCAAAACCTAACTCCATTTTCTTCATAAACAGATTGCCTCTTCATCCTTGCATGCGGCAAAGTGATGGCCATCAACTGCTGCTGCTGCTGAGAGATCTGAGGATACTTGGGGCCTGGTACATCCAGTGTTGAAGTTGAAGGTGAGACGTAGGGCATCAGCCCAGGCGAGTCTTGCCTTCCATTTGGCCAGCTTGGAAAATGAGTCATGGCTGTCGAAGTTCCAGTGTTCCTGTACTGAGCTGCCAACTGGGCAGCCCAAAGCTGTTGCTGTGGCAGCTTTGTCAAGGCCTTGGAACTTGCATGAGGAACAAAATATGGGCTGGTGAGATGGGTAGGAAACTGAAGCTGGGCCTGTGATCAATCATTACAAAAAAAGAATCAGCAACTTTCCAGTTTCCAGCCAACTGAGATAACTAGACTAGGAGTGATTCACATGATAGAAAAAGCAGTTATGCAAATTTTGTTGTTTATGAGAAGTTAGCAAACTAAGCTGCATGCCTAAGCGACTTTCAACAGCTTGCTTGACACTTTGCAAGTAAGCTACATTTTTTTTCCTGTGGAGAAACCATCCAGTGTATCTCATTCTTCAATTGGTGCAGTTATTTACTAACAAACCTACCCTTGGAAAGGATGAATAGCTAACCACTCTTTGATAGGTTTTAGTGTTACCACTTCACATGAACATAAATGAAACTCTGAAAGGTTAGAATAAGACCTGTTGTGCTGCTGCTGCTGCTGAAGGCTGATCAGGGTAAGCAGGTGTAAGTCTTGTTTGTGACATAGAGAAAGGCATGAGCGTGGGGTTTTGCAAATGATAAGGAATTTGCATTTGTGCACATGGTTCCAAACCATTTCCAGTTCCATTAGACCTGTTATTAGGTTCCATGGCACCACCACCAGCTGAAAGGGACAGGAAATTGAAGCCCTGAGAGAGAAACTGATCAGACGCAATACATCATATTTATATATAATTGGAAATGGAATCTAGACTCACCTTCTTCTGGCAGGTGTATGCACCAGATGCCAGAGCAGCCTGAGAATGATCTTGGTGAGGCTTTAGGTGTTGAAGAATACCACTTTTAGTATCATTTGAATTCTTCAGAACTGCATTAACTGTGCTAGCTGCTTTAATTCCCTTTAAATCATTTCTGATGTCACTGAAGTCATTTATTGTCATAAGAACACCCTGTTTCAATACTTCATGCGGTCTCAGTTGACTTGGAGGAGGCATTGAAAAGCTTTCTTTTCTCTCAGGTATTTGTAAAGCCCGAATGAGACAGCCTATGTAAACATGAGCTGCACACCTCTTCCATGACCTTCTGTCAGTTGAAACTTTCAAAACCTGTATATGGTTCATGGCCCACCATCAACAGATGCTTGGAAAAGCAAATAGCAATGAAACATATAGTTCAATTTAGAAGTCTTATGGTAGCACTAAAGAGCAGGTAAGATAAATAATAACTAGATTACAAGTATTCACCTTTCCAATTGAACCATTACGCAACAAATCAGGTCTGGTACCAAGCCAAGCAGGTATTTTAGCAGCACAAGATCTGAAACATCCAAGTCATACATGGGAGACAACAAAAGGATGAATAAAACCAAAGATACAAGACAGAAAATTACTGCGACAAAGGACCATGGCAAGCACTACTTGACACTGCCGAAGACAATCCTGGCCACAAAATTGGACCTTCACATGAAAGAATCAAGTATTTACCATTGAAAGTTTAGTGATATAATAAGATGAAAAATAGATAACGGAGATTACAAGTTACAACATCAAGCAAACTAGATTATACCATTGTTCTTGGATTTGCCAATCGCATGCTGTTGGTCTGGTTGACTTCCAATTGCTGGAGTCTGAAAAGCAAGAAAGCAGAGCAAATATTGAATTCTGCATTCTTAAGTTGCAATATGTTATAGACTTTCGGAGTATGACTACCTGTGCCAATGATATCTCCATCATTCTGTCAAGCAAATTTTCTAGTTTTGCAGGCTGCCTTAGTGTACTTTATGATAAAGGGGAAAAAACATAAAAATAATTAAGCACTCAAAAGATAGAAAAAAGAAGTAGCAAAGAAGGTGTTGAATTCAGGATGCTTGAGGAAAAAGCAATGCCTACCTAGCATCCTGATCTGTTCCACGTGGAAAACAAAAGTTAACCAAGTTGCATGCTGGCTTTTGTTCCTCGTAATTAACCGTCTTGTGCAGACCCACTTGAGCAATAGAACTGTCTAATTCTCCATGTTTTTTGTTGCTGGTCAAATCATATGGTTCTTGTGTGATCGGTGTGTAAAGTTTAGTAGTTTCTTCAGGTGATCTTTCTATGTCAGAAGCAGGATTAACAGCCTCATCAGTTCTTGGTCTGCCAATTCCATTCAAGTCTTCTTTTATAGTTGCAGAAGCTAAGAGAACGTGAAAGTAGAATACATTCACATTAACAAATATAACTAAATAAATAATTTAATTGACAGTGTGGAGGAAATTAGAAAAGGTTTACCTTCCAATTTGGGTTCAAGTCTCTCACTAGCCTCTTGCAAAGCTGAAGGACTTGCTTCTGAAGAAACACCATCTAAGTTGTTGCTACGATCAGCTTCAATGTTAGGGAACATTCCTGCCAAAGCATACAGTGTCTCCACAACTTCTTCCTCATCTTTGGTGATAGGCCCACCAACAATATGCTTCAGGGACCAGTTTGGGGACCCTTGCTTCTACAAGGGCAAATTTATCTCTTATATAATTTTGACTTGCTTTGCTCAATCCAAAAGGAATAAGTAACGAAATTAGCATAATGACGAATTGACTAACCAAGTTCTGTTTCGATTTCTTTAGGCCAACCATTTTGGGTGATTTGACGCCACTACTAGATCGGTTCAACTTCTTTGAATTTGGCAAAGGTGGAGATAAAAAAGATTCCCGATTGCGTTTCTTCATGGCTGTGAAAAAATTCACATATTTTCAGAGCATTAATGCCAAAATAATTATGAAGCACTAATCCCTTTTTCTTTCTTCTAAATAAAGGGGAAATTTGCTGATTCATAAAAAGCTTAAAGTATCTCCCATGGAAAAGTAAGCTCAAGAATAGAAAAAAAGCAAATATTTCAATCACAATTTTTATTTGAAAAGAATCAATGCTATGTGATTCCCATCATAAACATAATAAATAAGATTAGAAAAGAAAAGAGACAGAATCTTGCGTCCTTACAAAGAAAGAAAAAGTAAAAAGCTTCAGTTTTGCTTCAGTCCCAATCCAAAATTTACAAAAATGAGAACCCCACAGACACACAAATAGGAAGCGAAACTTCCAGGAAAGACGACCAGCAAGTAAACCTTCATTCGAAAACCGTCGGCCTCCAAATAATTAAGCAAGTAAACCGTCCTTACTTTCCTCTCTCCAAAAGAATAACAAGTAAATAATTTATAAAAAAAAAAAAGACAAGTATTCTTTTATTCCAACAAACCAACCACACCTGACCGTAGCTTCCGCGGAACAGAAACATGATCAACGCCATTGCAGTCATCAAAAAATTGCTGCAAAATAATAGAATAAGTTAGCATATAATCAAAACGAAAAGTAGTTGATACCAACTGCCTCTTTATCTGGTGCATTCAATAACTGACCTTTCTGGGTAGCTTGAATCTTTTACCACCACTGCCACTGACAGAAGGAGCCTGGGAAGGAAGGGACTCTTCTCTATCAGCTAATTCGCAATCCATTTTATACTCGTCCTGGTTACTCGAATTTGCTCTACCGTTCAAAGCTTCAAATCACAATCCACAAAAATGAACAAGAATAAAAAAACAAAACAGAGAAAGAAGTAAAACAAGAGATACGCATTATCTGTGAAAGTCTTATCACAAAGTTGAATAAGAATATAAAGATAAAGACAAGTACCAAAATGGGATTTGTTTCTTAGTTTAGCGAAAAAACGTGAAATTTTCGGGACCAGAAATAAAGGAGAGTAAGGTAAAATTCACCAGCAGAGATATGCTTGTGTCCAGATTGCTTAATCTGTCGCGAGAACCGACTCGCTACACGCCTCACGTCTCGACTCTTGTCTGTTTCTATCATATTGATCATCACAAACTAACAACATCCGCCCGTTGAAAACGGCTTCGACGGCGCAGAATAGATACCAACAAGCCAAATCCAGATCTTTTCTCTCACTTTCTCTCCAAATTTGCGGTTCTTCAATGGAAGGAAAGAAAGATAAGTTAGAGAAACCGGCGTTTATGTGCTGATAAAGATGAACCCAACAAGAACAATAAAGAGAAGAGTTTTTATTTTATTTATATTTATTAGTAATTAGCGAAATATAAGGGTAGAGAAAACCGAAAAAGTGGCGTTTGGGTTTTTGTTCCAAAGAATAATCAATTTAGTTGGCAGGTATCTCTCCTCTACTCTCTCTCTCTCTCTCTCTCTGTGTGTGTTCGAGTGTGAAAGCTACGGGGGGGGATCCCCCCTCTCTCTATCCCTCTGGTCACTCCAGTGAGAGGTGAAGTGCAGCAGCGAAGAGATACACCAGAGACAAAAACTCAAAAAGCAAACCTACCAAACAGATTGAGTGAGAGAAAAAAGGAAAGGAAGAGAAAAGTAATTCATTCCTCGTGTTTGGAGAATCAGGTTCTTCGTGAAATAAAGCACATACAGGGAGAAAAAAAGTGGAGAGATAAAGAGAGAGGGGAGAAATGACGCAAAGACACTCCAGAGAGCACACAAAAGAAGAGAAGGAAAGGAAACTCTCTCTCTCTCTCTGTTACACCCGTGAATCACATTGTATTTCTACAAGAGCAGATGCAGATCCCATCCATTAAAAAAAACTTTTGAATTAAAAAAAGAAACCCCATTAATGAGCACGAATCTTCCTGAACCTAAATTCATTATCCACTGCTTTACGGAGAGTCGGAGACAGATACACTCTGTTTACTTCTCATCCGCAGATCTTAATTGCGTCATCCACCACGTCCCAAAAACAGAAACCCATAGGAAATTTTTGACTCATAAATTATCTCAAGCACCCAGAAAAAGCCAGATGCTAAGTTAACAAGGTCTCGCGCTTTGAGCCCCCAAAACCGCCATTGAAATACCAGCAGAACCTCTAAAACTCATACTTAAAAACAGAAAGGAAGAAACTAGAAAGTAAGAATCTCAATTCTTCAAAACTACCATCGAAAATTCACCTTGTAATTTACATGCAGCTCTCTACTCCATTCTCTCTCTCTCTCTCTCTCTCTCTCTCTCTCTCTGCCCATACGCTTCCAAAAGACGGAAATCCGAAGCTTTCTCACAGTTACAAAAATAAATAAATAAATCCTCTTTAAATTGCATAACAAAACGGCCACACGGGTCATTCTCACGTCATTCCTTGTCCAATCACTACTCGAACAGCTGTCCGACCCATCAGGCATGCAAACTACACGTGTCATCCACGTCGGATCCTCACGCCACCTTGTAATGTTGGCTACACGCCTTTTTATTTTTTTGTCAAAGGTCTACACAACACTCTCCAACACCTAAAATATTCCAATGCTCGCGATCCTTTGTATCAAGCCTCGGCCTATACCGGCGTTAGATTTATCGACTCTCCGTCAATTCATCGACGGCTATTATTGCAGTTCTCAGACGACAGATAGGTGGCAATCCATTGTATCCGTACTGGGAAGTGATGGCCTTCTAGTCGTCTGCATGTATCTCTACTCTCTGCAAGGTAAAATTATTCTGTACCTTTCTTATTCAACTTTTGTTTAATTTAGAAAGATTGTTTTCTCCACACGCTGATGTCTAGTTCTAGTACACACACCTACGAGGGAAACTGGCCTGCTGGAGAAGCCATCCACGCGCTAGATAGAGAGTGGGGCCTCTAAATAGCTGAGACCTCCGAAATCCGCCGTCTCCGAATTTTGTTAGTTTTTTTTTTTATAAAACTGGCCAAATTTTGTTTAGTTTAAATTAGTTATTTTATAACAAATGATTTTTTCGAAAAGTGACTTAATTACTATAAGGTATTGCTTAAAGAAAAATGTTATACCTTCTAAAAAAGTATATTTTTTAGAAAGTGTATTTTTAAAAAATTTATTTGTGGAGAAATACGTATAATAATATTTTATATATAAATTAAATTTTTAAAAAATAAAATTATTTTTAAGTGATAAAATACAATAAATATTTATAATATAATTTTAAATTTAATAAATTAAAAGATAAATTGATAATTTTAATAAAATTAATTAAGAAAGTACAACTTATTAAATTTCAGTTAAGTAAATTATTTCTGTCATATAAAATAAATAATTTTTAAAAAATTATTAAATAAAAAAATTTTGCATTTCTTGAAAAGTATTATTTTTTTTAATTTATTTATCTTCAATCAAATAAATCCTAAAAATAAAAAATATTTTTAACTTTTTAAAAAGTTAAATAAAAATTTAAATTAAATAAACATTATTTTAATATCTTTAAAAAATTAAAATTTTCTTAAATTATCACAACAAAATAAGGTATAATTCTAAAAAACATTGGCAGTCAGGAGAGAGTGATAGAGTGGAAGGTGCATGTGGACTGTAGAGAAGGGAGAGTTTGGAAAGAAAAATAAAGGAAGGAAAGTGAAAGAAGGAAAATAAAGAAAGATGATAAAAATATCATGTTTGGAGAGAAAAATATTTTTTTTAAATACGTTTAGATAAAAAAATATTGAAAAAAAATAATTTTTAAGATATTTAACTTTAAATATTTAAAAGGAATATATCAAATGTAAGGTATAATTGTAATTTTCAAAATTTTTCTCCAATTTTTCCTTTAATTTATATAAAAAATAGGAGTAGATTTACCAGTTAATATTTTTTTTTCATCCAAATAAAAATTATATATAACATAAAGTTATTTTCTTCCTCCTTTATTTTCCCTTTCATCAAAACATGGTCCAAAGGCTCCATTCAGCCGTCAATTTTCCGATTACAATCATTGGTCCGATTCGTCGAAACCGAATTAAATTATAAAATCTAAAAAATTGAATCACTTCAAATTTTAACTCAAATGAATTTGATTTTTTATTAATTATCGAATCAAACTCAACTTATATTTATCAATTTGTTTCTATTCATTGTTTAATCTACAAAATAATGCATGAGAAAGCTGTAACAACATCAGAACACAAAAGGTTGGATGATAGCTGCGGGAACAACTGCTAGCCAATTGCAATCAATATTTCCTTCTAAGAACAATTTGGCCACGCAATCTGCTAGATCTCTTGACCAAAGGTACAGAAGAAAGAGGAAAGTTTTCAAGCTCTCTTTTGATAACAGCAATTTGAACTCTGATTTCCCAAAGGATAACAAACTCAGTTGAAAATTTGCAAAAAATCAATTCATATTCAACCCATCGACAGTATCAACAACTAAAAAAGCAGGGGAAGAAACGAAGGCGGCATTATCATAAAATATTGAATAAAAGACGGAGAATGATATTAAAAAATCAAAATTACAATTCTTCAATAACCCTTTTTCAACCGACAAGTGGCAATACGATAAAATGGAACACAAAATCTTCCAGATCCAAAAATCAGATTAAGCAATTGGTTCAACAATCGCAGCAACAACCGAGGACAATAAATAAACCAGTAGAAGCAAATGATTTCAGCATGCAGCAATCGATGTGATTATCGGCATGTGGGGGTTGATCACAACTTCTTGTTGCGGAGATGAAGTGAGAAAAGGATCGTTGAGAATAGAATGAAGGACAATTGATATGAGTGAGGTGAGGGCCTATCGATTGTTGAGTGAATTGATGAACAATGACATTTTTGTGGTTGTTGATTGGGGATATTCATCAAGGACTGAAAGAACTGTAGGAGTAGTAGCGGCGTTAGTAGAACAGAAGAATAAGATAGGTAACGGCAAGTGCAGACGTTTCATTTAATTTTAGAGATAATTATTATCTTACCCTTATATTATGACCTAATTAATTAAAATATTTTTGTAATTTTGACATTATATTAAAATATCTCAACACTTTAATTCCATTAATTGTAAAAGACTTTTAATAAATTATACTCATTTCTCCTATTAATTTATGTGTAAGATGAAAGAAAATAAATTTTTATCCAAAAATTATCCCCCTAACATCTAATAAAACGAATTACTCGTGACATCTCCTAATCTTCTTGCATCTTCTTCTCCATTGTGCTTTCCCCTGTTCCATTTTGCTATATTTGTTCCATAAAAGAATGATCAAGGAGGAGAAATAGAAATAGTAGCTCTCCACGATGAGGAAATATCTGCATGAAAAAAATTGTTCATGTGGAGTCAAAACTCATAACCATGAGTTGATTTAGCTGCATTTGAAAAATCTGATCTCAACATCAATCCAGAAAATTCCTTCTTAAAGTTGATGTATAGGTATCTACAACAGAACCTATGACATGAGTTGGGAAATACTTCCTTGACAACTCCAATTAATCCCTGAGAAATAGTATAGTATTAGTAAATATAGATAAATGTACAACATAAAGACCTTTATGAATATAATTTAAATCAATCTATTATTAAGTTTATGTATAGGTATCTTCTGTCAGATGGTGAAGCTGGAACATCAGAAGCCAGCTGGGATGCTCAACCCACTACCGATTCCAGAGTGGAAATGGGAAAACATGGCTATGGATTTCGTGGTGGGATTACCAGCAACGTCCAACAGATTAGACTCTATATGGGTAATAGTGGACAAATTGACCAAGTCTGCTCACTTTATCCCTGTCAGGAGTGGCTACTCTGTGAACAAACTGGCACAAGTATATGTTGAAGAGATTGTCAGGCTGCATGGGGCTCCAATATCAATAGTGTCAGATAGGGGACCACAGTTTACCTCCAGGTTTTGGCGGAGTCTGCAAAATGCTATGGGTACAAGGTTGGACTTTAGCACTGCTTTCCATCCACAGACTGACGGACAGTCAAAGAGGACCATCCAAACGATAGAAGACATGTTGAGAATGTGTGTGCTAGATTTTGGCGGTTCTTGGAAGCAGCATCTACCACTGGTGGAGTTTGCCTATAATAACAGTTATCATGCTAGCATAGGGATGGCTCCTTATAAAGCTCTATATGGGAGGAAGTGCAGGTCACCTGTCTGCTGGGAAGAAGTGGGAGAAAGGGCCTTGGCAGGGCCAGAGTTAGTTGAGATCACCAGCAGGGTAGTGCCTATTATCAGAGAAAGAATCAGGACTGCTGTGAGTCGGCAGAAGAGTTATGCAGATGTCCGCAGGAAACATGTTGTGTTCTAGGAGGGAGATATGGTGTTGCTCAAGGTGTCTCCTATGAAAGGGGTGATTCGTTTTGGGAAGAAAGGTAAACTAGCTCCAAGGTACATCGGACCCTTCAAAATCTTCCAAAAGGTTGGGAATGTATCTTATAAGTTAGATTTGCCTGCTTCTATGGAAAGAATACATCCGGTTTTTCATGTTTTCATGTTACAGAAGTTCGTGTCGGATCCGAGTAAGGTTCTTAATGAACCAGAGGTAGAGATCCTAGGAGATCTCACCTATGTTGAGCAGCCAGTGCAGATCGTAGACACACAAATTAGAAAGCTGAGGAACAAGGAAATCGCGATGGTAAAAGTCCTTTGGAATTACCACAACATGAAAGAGTGCACCTGGGAGACCCGGGAATCCATGCTTATACAGTACCCCTATCTCTTTTGAAGTAAGTGTTTTATGTTTTTATGTGCTTTCTTGATGTTATGTTTGCTTGTGTGTTGTTTGAACATTCGGGGATGAATGTTCTTAAGGGGGGAAGAATGTAATACTCGGCTAGACTCCAGTGTCGGAAATCCAACCTTCTGACGGAATCTCCGTTGGAATCCAGAATCTCGAATGTCGGAACCTCCTAGAAGGGTAAAAATATGTTTTTACAAAATGATTTTCATGATTGGTTTTGAGTTAAAGTTTTAAATTGATAGAAAAATGTTTTTGAGGGACAAGCCCAGGTTCGGCCGCCGAACATGGTGCTGCTGCGGGAGCTCTCTTTCGGCCCCCGAAGGTGGTCTGGCCAGCCACCTATAAGAGGCCTCCAGTCCGAAAATGGGGGAGTTTCTCTCTCCATTTTTGGGCAAAGGTGAGTTCTTGCCATTCCTTTGATGATTTTATGTTTTTCCTTCAAATTTTCATGAGTTTTCGCTTGTTTTTGAAGTTTTAAGCTTGGATCCAAGATTTTAAAGTTTGGGAGACCGTTTCTCCTCAACACTAAGTTTGGGATCACATCTACCTTCGATCTTCAAGAAGTAAGTGTAGATCCTTGCTCTTTATTATGTTTTAAGTAAGTTTTAAAAAGGGTTAAGGGTAAAATAATGCATGAAATGGCTAGATCTAAGGTTATAGGCTTTGAGTTGGGTTTTGATGAATGTATGCTTATGTGATATTTTTGTTGTTGTTGTTGGGGCTTAAGTTAGTTTTTATGCCCCTTTTGCATGTTGGAGTAAGTATGCTTGTTGTGGGAAGTTGGGTGTGAGGATTTGAGAGTTTTGGGGTTGAAATGCATGAGGCAGAATCGGGTTCTACCATTCTGGAGAACCCAGGATCGGCCGCCGAAGTAGGGTTCGACCGCCGAACTTGCATGGGAGGCAGCCTTTTGGCCGCCTAACATGCCTCCGAAAGCATGCACTTTCGGATCTGGAATGGAGTCTCGGCCGCCGAACCCGCCCCCGAAAGTCCCTGACTTTCGGATCTGTGGAGGATCTTCGGCCGCCGAACCTGCCCCCGAAAGACCCCGACTTTCGGATCTATAGAAAACCTTCGGCCGCCGAACCTGCCACCGAAAGTCCTCTGCCCAGCCTTCCTTTGCTTGTTTTATATGTATGTTTGGTGATGTTTTAGGGGGTTTTTGGATAGTTGTTTAGAGTCTTGTTAGAGTTGTGTTTGGTCCCTCACTTGAATCCACCTGTGTAAGATCAGACCCGAGAGACCGCAGAGGCCAGCAGTGAGTCAGCTGCTACAGTTGTAATTGAGCGTCAGCCAGAGGTGAGTAGAACTAAACTAATCTATTGTTTTAAAGTAATCAAAGTTTTAAAGCATGTTCATGCATTATGAATGTCATGTCTATGTATTAGGATGTTTGCATTAGAATTCACGAATATGCTGCATTGCATAATTTATTGTTAGTGTGGATGGATGTTGGATGACCCACTAGCCCTCGAGATGTTATGATATGATATGATACGGAAAGACCAAGGCTTGTCCATTCTATGCCCCTGGCACGATGTAAGGGAAAGACCAGAGCTTGCCCATTCTACGCCCCCGGCACAGTTGGATATGTTATGTTATGTTTAAGAGGAAGTCATGAGGAGCTCCGTCGAAGGCCAGTGTAACGACCCGAAAACCGATACCCCTCTGTAACGGCCCGAACCGCCACCGGTGCTAGGATCCAGATCGGCTTAAGGCCGCCGGGACCCGTAGCAAGCCAAACATACATACTGTTACCTGGTCAAATCCCATACATGATTAAACTTAACCCTAAAAAAAAACATGAAAAAAAACTGAACATCTGTTGAACCCCAAACCTGACCTGTGCATGTATCCTGACATGAAACTTTCATCATAAGCTCATAAAATCATAAAAACCTCTACTGGAGTCCTCATCATATACTCCAATGGGGTAACATTACATGCCTCAAGTTTGGTTCTCAACTCAACATATAACATAAACATAACCATGCATTAACAGGGACTAACCATTCTATAGGGCCAAGCACAACTAATCCATAGACACAACTTTACTTAACATTACATACATTATCTCAAATTACATTACATCAACGTATATTACATGTCCACTTCTAAAACTACTAAACTGATACATAAACATGAACTATTACATAAAACACACGTCTCTTAATCTTTACCCTGCTGACTTCTGAGCTCTGACTTAAACCTGCAACACTGGGGTTAGGGGAGAGGGGTGAGCTAAAAAGCCCAGTGAGTAGAAACAGAGAAAACAGTTCATTAATTACATGCTTTCATGAAATGCGTCATAACACAGAGAAATCACATAATCTTGTCCGTCTCGGGGCTTATGCAAGATTTATTCCCCACGGACCCTGGTTTCTGAGAGTCTGTCTTTTCGCATGCATCTTTCCTCTCAGAGGATGGACATGACATCAAAAATCCCTCTGTCGGTGCCCGGCTCCCCCATAGGAGCTCACAAAGGCCTGTAACATACATGACATGGTGTCTGGTCCACAGAGAGCTCACATGGACTTTCCTACATGTACTTGTCCGGCTCTCAAAGGACAAAGACAAGACTCGTGACAGATATGGGCTATTGAAGTCGCCTCGGTCCACCCTACCTCAGCATCAACATGAAATAATGCAATGCAACATATTCGTGAACTAGTGCAATCAACCTACTATACATAATCATGATGCATGAACATGCTTTAGGCATTAGATTTTGTGCATAAAAGATTAAGTTTAGTTCTACTCACCTCTGTAGCCGACGCTGACTGACTCGGCAACAGCTACCACTGATGGCCTCCTCGGTCCCTCGGGTCCGGTCCTACATAGGTGGACTCGAATGAGGTGCCAAACACACTCTAACAACTCATAAGCATACCCCCTAAAACCCCTCTAAACATCACTTAAACATACATAGAAAACACCCAAGAAACGGCTGGACAGGGCACTTTCGGCGGCACCTTCGGCGGCCGAAAGTCCCTTCCAGAGACGAAACTCGGGTAAGTTCGGCGGCAGGTTCGGCGGCCGAAACCCCTGGACAGAAACGAAAGTCCCTCCTTCGGGGGCACGTTCGGCAGCCGAAAGGCTGCCTCCCATACAGGTTCGGCGGCCGAAACTCCTTTCGGCGGCCGAACCTGGTCCCCTCTGGACGACAGGTCCGATTCTGCCAAGCCAAAAACCAAACTCAAAACACCCCAAATCCTTACATACTCTCTCCCAATCATGCATACTCACTCCCACAAGTATAAAGGAGCATAAACTAACATAAACTCCTCAACACAAACATCACATAACATACATTGGGTATAAAACCCACATAAACCTAAACATGCATATCTACCCATACTCAACCATCAAAAACTTCATAGAACTTACTTAAAACTTCATGAAAACACTAGGGAAGCAAGGATCTACACTTACCTCTTGAAGATCGAGGGTGGTGTGACCCTTAACTCGGAGGAGTGGAGAATCCAAGCTCCAAAAGCTCCAAGCTCCCAAAACTCCTTTTAAGCTTTAAATCTTCAAACACAAGGGTAAAAATCATGAAAAACTTGAGAGATGGGTAGAGAAAACACGAAAACGACCAAAGGAAGGCATAAACTCACCTGAGCTCGAGAATGGGGAGAAAACTCACCCATTTCCGATCTGAGGGCCCTTTATAGGTGGCCTGGTCGAAGACCTTCGGCAGCCTAACGTGCCCCCTAAACTCATGCATGTTCGGCGGCCGAACTTGACTTTCGGCGGCCGAACCTTGGCTCGTTTAAACAAGACTTTCGGAGGCCAAAAGCACTTCCGAAACCTTTCCATGTTCGGCGGCCGAACTTCACTTTCGGTGGCCGAACCTGGCAAACGCCTCCTTGGTCTTTTCCTTTTCAAAACTCAATTCTTTTTCATTTAAAACCATGAAATCACGTGAAAACATTTTAGAAAACACATTTTTACCCCTTCTAGAGAGATCCAACACCCTAGATTCCGCCGGAAGGCAGGAATCCCGATGCCGGATTCTAGCCGGGTATTACAGCCAGACATTATTTGGAATATGTAGAGGGTTACTGGTGACAAGTCCATCCTTGATGTGTATTGTTTGTGATGTGACGCATTTCATATGAGCATATGTTTATTAAACTGTTTTTTTATAGTTCTGCTCACTAGGCTCTTATAGCTTATCCATTTCCCCTAACCTCAGGTTTGCAGGGTCAAGAATAGCTTGGGAAGTCGACTAGAGGCTGGTATAAGTTATGTAATAGTATAGTAGTGGACATGTATTATGTAATGGATTAGATTTGTGCTTTGCCCTATCTTATGTTTTTTTGTAAATCCCTGTGAATATGATTATTATAGAAAGGTTGTTATGATGAGTTATGTTGTACCAAGCTTGATGTATGTGATGTTGACCATACTAGAACATTTGATGAGGGCTCTAGTGTGGGATTTTATGTATACAGTCTATGATAAATGCACAGGTCGAGTTTGGTATATGAAATTTTTAAAATTTTTATGAAAATGTATGATCATGTATGAGATTTTATCAGGTACACAGGATGCATAGTAGGCTTGCTATGGGTTCCGGCGACCTTAAGTTGATCTGAATCCTAGCGCCGGTAGCGGTCCGGTTTCCGGATCGTTACATAAATGCTCACTAAATCCAGGTGCAGGCATATATGGTGCAGGTGTTGAGAGTCATGCATCATGGTTTCCTAAGCTCTCCAAACCCTGCACCCTACGTGTGTGACTCCCTTTTAAAGGCACAATCCTATCCCTTCCCCTAACACTTCTCACATTCCCCATAAATGTTAAACCAACCCCTAACACTTCTCACATTCCCCATAAATGTTAAACCAAACTGTCTAATAATGTTGCTATGAAAATAGAAAGAAGATAAGAATGGTTTCTAAAAATACATGATAATTTGTTAATAACAACAATATTCAGAAATTAAATAATAAATTTTTTTATTTTTTATATAAATAATTTCAGTTTAAATTAATTATATGAAAATTATTTATTATTTTTTTTTTGAAAAATTGAACCTTATTGACAAGTATTTAACTTGATCAATAAGCAGAACGCACATTATATATATGATGGAGATTTATGATTGTTTTAGTAGGATCGATTTATGAATTTAATCTGATAATCTTTAAATTTTTAATTTTATATTAGAAAATATACCTATATTTCGAACTGCATTACTATCAAAATAATAAAAATATGAAATAGCACATTTAAATACTAAAAAAATTAAAAATTCAACTAGGATAACCAATTCTACAAAATAAAGATAAAAAAAAATCAAACATATTAAATAATAGATATAAGTACATCCACTTAACATTTTCTTATATCTAAAATTATCACAGAGGAAAAAAAAAAAGAAAAAATACACAAAAAAAAAGGGATGGAGAGGATAATTACTTGTGAGAACAATTATCGATGATCATATAGAAAATATTAAATTTGAAAAAGATAGAAGAGATTAAGAGAAACATTAACAAATATAAAATAAAATAAAATAAAAACACGGTTTTTAAGGGTGGGTAGCCTTATTCTTTTGTAAATATTAATATTAATCACCTCACTTTTTAAAAATTTTATTTTGAATTAAATGCAACCATTTAATTACTTTAATAAGAAAATCAAATGATGTAATTTTATTTGAAGTAATAATTTTTTTACATACACCATAATGCTTATAAAACATTAAATATAGCAAAAATAAAATATTATTATAAAATTATAATAATTCAAATAATTAATAACTCAATTATTCAAGAGTGATAATCTGAGATTCAGAAAATATAGGATTTACAAATGGTTCTGTAAGTTTAGTCTGAGAGGAGGGTGTTCTTCCCCTTTTATTTTTTTTCTTTGCCTGCTAGTGACGTGTAACGACCTTATTTTCATTGGGTCACCTGTCTCTGTCATACTGATACGGACGTACGAGAGTATCAGATCTCTATCCTATGCATAACGACCATTTAATTCTCCTCTGGCACGCATACTGGGAGACTCACTAGACGGATGGGCTGCCCACATTCTTTCTTCTGGACTGGGCTGAAAGAGAAGATTAAGGCTGAGTTTAGAGGAGGTCTGATCATTGGGTCGGAAAAGGCAGGGTCAGTTTGATTGAGAAATTTAAATGGGGCCCGGTCTTAAGATTGAACAAGCCGAATCTGGCTCACGCGGAAAACTTAAAAACCTTCAAGTCATGAGCTGTTATCGTGAGCAACCGAGGTAGTGAAATTCAGCGGTCACGAGAAAATAATTTAAAAAAAAAAATTGGTTCCTGTATCAACAAAACAATTTTCTTTCAATTTTATAATATATTTTTAATAAAATATGAGTTAAAATGAAATCAATTTATAGAAATTTTCGATTAATTGGATAGATTATGGTGATTATTATTATTACTTTAAATTAAGGATTAATTATTAGGAGACGCGATGATTTATTTCGCTGTGACTTATCGCTAAATGCAATCTACTCATGCATCGCGCGTGACTTGGGTTAATTTTTCAGGATTCAGACATCTTGCACTAGTGCTAATGACACAGTTGCGCTTAATATTAATATAGTTATTATTATGCTACTTCAACTAATAAAAAAATTGATAATATTAATTTTAAAATAATTTATTTAAAATATTATTTATATAATGAATTTTTTTTCATACAGTAATATTGAATAATTTAAAACTATATAAAGATAAAATTAATATTATGTTGAAATTCTTAAAATAATAGATAATTTAAAAAAATATACATGAACGAAAATTGTAATTATTGTTTGTTTAAAATACATTAAAAAAATATTACTAAGAATTCGACTGTTGGCCTCATTAATTACAAAGCATTTAATATTTACCTTCCTCGTGCCTTAATTATAACTACCAGGTCTTAATGAGCTAGACCATGAGCTGTGTAGACTGTGCACATGGCGTGTGCCAAAAGCCACCAATTTTTATTTAAATGTAGGGAATTGCTTTCAAAATGACACCGTTTTAGTTGTTCTTTTGGTCTTATTAGTTGTTGCCTTGTACAAATTATTTTACAGGGAATTTAAAGATGACCATAAATTATCACTCATGTATCATTCATTTCACAATGTCTAATCCATTTGATAGATTATATAGAGAGAGGAGAGAAGAGGAGCAAAAGCAGTGGCAGTGAGTCAGGGACACTTGTGCCGGCCACCGTGGGTTGTCATATTGGCGTAGCAGGGACATGCATCATAGTTGCCGGAAGTTCCAGGAGGAACGCAGTTGCAACGGGCACAGCACGTCCCACATGCTCTCTTGCACAGGTGTGGCCTCGATGACAATTGGCACCTCGCAGCACAAGCTCCATCGCAATCTAATTAACCCCACAAAACAAAACTAATAAATATGTATAATATACACATGCATAGACCATTGAAGAAGAATATACCTATTTGTTGTGGCAACGAAGCATCCACCACTTCTTCGATGACCTGAAACATTGCCGATGCAAAATCAAGATATGGCTGTTGCCTTGTTAGCAAGAAACAGAATAAAGAATAGTTAAGAATGAACGGTTGGTTAATTTACCATTTGATCAGATTGAACAAGATAGCAGATAAATGCTAGAGGAACAATTACGAGGAGTAAAGTCTTCAGGACGCCCATTGCTTGATAGCCTAATTCCTCTCTCTCTCTCTTTTTAATTTTGTGAATTGGTGTACGTACTGCGGTAAAAAGGATAGTATTTATAGAGAGTCTATACAAGAATTCATTGAAAGTAGGTGAAATTTTGTAAATTAAATAAAAATACATAAAAATATATTTTAGATGTAAATCATTTTCCTTCCTTTTCTTGTCTAGCTGGGAAAGCAATGGAAAGAAACTTAGTGGAGGGTGTTTAATGTTGCTTTTAAGTATAGAGATACGCTTATTAAGATACATTTAGGTTGTCAGAATGAAGAAACTTATTGAATTCAATGATGTTGTCCTTCGGATCACTGCTTTGGTCATTTTCGCGGCTGCTTAAAGCATCTGGCCACTGATCAAATTAATTTGCTTCTAACATCTGTAGAAGGGAGTTGATTCATGATATCTTTTCCTTTACATTAGAGATGGGGTTGGAGTAATCGGAATTAGATTGCAGAATTTCTCCCACTTTCGGTCCATGTTCATTTTGATTCCGTTTCAATTTAATCACTGTGATTTTTAATATATTTTTTTCAAAAGAAATAATTAAAAGAAATAATTAGATTAAAACTGGATTTAACTCGACCAATAATTACCCAGTCAAGGTGGCCTTGCAAGTGGACTAGACCCGCAAGTCTAAAAAATATATGCAATCTAATAATTCTATTAAATTATTATATTATGAGAAACCAAAAATCCAATGTATCGCCAACTCTACAGTCCACCTACAAAGATAAATCCTAATTGGCTGCAAATTAGAATGTGTATACAAGCTTATCCCAAGTGCTGCCCCCCCCCCCCCCCCCCCATAGAAGCAGCTGAGCTGTGCTGCACTGCCCTCTGTGAAGCCATTTCTGAATGAACTTTTGCCTATTCAATTGCCTTACACTACTCCTGAGGGGAGACGAAGAACAAGCTGTCCACCAACGAGACTGCAAAAACACAATTACATGTTAAGAGAATCAAAGAAATCATCTCGGAATATTAATGGCTGTTAACCCACCTCTTCACATAGTAGTAACAAAAATCCGCGAGAATGAAAGTCTGCACAATTTCTGAAAGGAGGACCATAGGAGGCCACAATCCATAGCCCAGTGCCGTCAAAAGGCGTCCTCGAGTATCCAATACCTGCATGAACAAAGAAACACGCATTGACAGTGAATCAGCTTAAACAACACGTGAGCATACACATCTCCGTGTTTCACAGACAAGTAGAAGACTAATGTGTGCATCAACTAGACCCCTGACGAAGGAAGATTTCACTGCCAAAGTTGACAAACCACAGAAAACACATTCACAGGCATCTACGAGAGTTCAAGGAGTTGGAAGATGCATTATCAAACCTGGAGCACCCAATGCGCACAACTCAAGAACCGTGCAATTCCAAGTGCAAATACATAATGTGCTGTGAAAGGTTCAACAATCTGAAATCAAACAAAAGGAAGATGAGCAGAAGTAGGCCATCTGCGAATAAAAACTCCATCTATAAATAAATAAAGGTTCAAAGGAACATTAGTTGCACAGAAAATTTGCATAACCATCAATGTAACTTTTGCAATTTGTGATCTGGAAAGCGGTAATGCACCATCACCCAGTGAAAAAAAAAAGAAAAGGAGAAGGCAAAAGGCATCCACATTCCACACCTCAACATACCTTTGTGTTCTGCATAACCCGAAGCTGAGGCAATACTGAAACAGCTTCAAGAAAAACACAGAAAGACCAGCAAATCCTGTTTATTAAATGATGCTGTGTTGTTGGATGAATAAGCAAAGAGAGCACAACACAAGGTATCAACTGCATCAAGATTACCAAAAAAGAAAAAGAAAAGACTCAGGAAGATAAAGATAGGGAAAAACAAGATATTGAAATAGAAATTATATTAACAATAGTCATCACTGTTTTTTGCAGTTTTAAATTCACAAGCCTAAGTAGAAATCCTCCAAATTGATGGTAATTCCAAAATCAGACCAAGAATTCATATTGGTAGTAATGCCAAAATCAAATTGAGTTGCATCCAAAATCAAACCAATAATTCATATAGCAAGCTGGCCCTACCATTGATATAGATACATTATCAGATCCCTTTCAATATAGTATTGGCTAAGACTAATTAGAGGGAACGGAAGCACAATTCATTCACAAAACCTTACGGGTGATGTAAAAGTTAGGTATTTCCAGCCTACAGGCTGCCATTAATTGATAGAAGCCAACAAGAACATCAAAATTCATTTACATGCTAAACGCTGATGCAAAATAACCATTTTTTCTTTCTACTCAAAACAAAGGTAAACACAAAATGCCACATAAAAACTGAAAAGGTTCTCCAAGATCATGACCATTGATGTTCTGAGAGAAACAGACAATCAAAACTGTTGGTACTTATGCCAACAAAGCAGCTTCAAAAAATGCAATCAGAATCCACATCCCATGAAATTCCCAAGAAAAAAAAACAAAGGAGAAGAGATCCTATCACTTGTTTGAGCTCTAATGTGTAGTTGTTATGCCTCCTGGAGTCATAAAACGACCCAAAAAAATCAATTAAAATAATTCTGAACCATCACTGATTAAATGAAATGAAATGCATCCTGGCTGCAGGGAAATGAACGTGAATAACTCTGTGCAAGGAGATTAAAAGAAAATATTCCCCTTATTTCAGCATCTCTCTGAAACAATAAAACAGTGTCACTGCTCAACTGGATACAAGAATACCCAAGCCCATCATCCCTCAGACAAGGGGCACACACGTCCAAAACAACATCACGAATTAATGTTTTGAGAAACAAAACCAAAATGGATAAGAGTATTGGCAGCTTCAGGAGAGAATGCGCTTAGAAATTTTCAATAATAGTTCAGTCAAACAAAGATAAAGATGATAAAGATATTAGTGTAAAAAAAGACTCACCACATAGTAAATTGCAAAGTTGTCTTTGTCATCCATGTAACTGGACCTCAATTTGAAGCGAATCATATAAATCACCCATAGTGTGGTCAGCAATGTAGCTGAATCAAGTAACGTGTGTATGTCATATTCCATGACCAAGCTGCAATATAGTCTAACAGCTAAAAATATAGCTGTCAGCTCCTGTGATTTCAGTGAAAGTCCTGCAAAGAACTCAAATTTGTAAAACCATATAGAACTAACTAAAGTGGAAGTTAAATCAATAGCAAGATTTATCACCACAACTAGGGCACAAGCTGATGGTGCGTGCGTTAAAAATGAAAGGCTTCAAAGTTCCCAATAAACAAACCTTTTGGTCGGCAACCAAAGTACCAAATTATTATTCTTTTACAAATTCTCCATTAAGAATTTATATAAATTACAGGCTCCAAAATGAGAGTGATCACAACCAGGGGACAAATGGTAAGCAATTTGTCTATTAGAGGATATATGAAACTGGTCTTGCCTTATTTTGTAAGAGCCACCGATGTTCTATTACCATATTGGTACCACAAAAAGCCAGAAAAGCACGAAACTCTGCCCCAATAATAGAAGCAAAAGATTATTTTTTGTCTCTTAGCTGTTCAAAACTAGGTGAAAGCTAGACATTTGTAGTGTTTAGGTCATCTCTTCAAAAGCTTTGATGATCATCTAGAATTGCCTAAAATTTTCACAACAGGAAGAGTAATCCTATATTCTACTTATGATGGCGAAAACATGACTTCAATAACATAGGTCCAATACAGTAACAAAAACATGAGCTAAAATTTTCTGGTACTGCATAACACCTAGAAAAACAAAAACCTATTAATTAAACCCAAGAATTAGCTTATATTACCAGCACAAGTCCTCTCCTTCATGAGCTTGTAGATTAGGACAGAGATTCCAATGGCATGAACAGCCTCAGCAGCAACGAATAGGTTGTCGTGATCATGAACCACCATACGAAGAAAAACCAAAGCTGCCATCCCAGAAATAATAGCTAAAAAAGCCTTGATCTTGGGCGGTTGCCTCTGGACCCATGTAGCCACTGCGTGGATCGGCCTCTTCGTCGCCTTCATCTTATGAGCACTTATCTCTATCTAGTAGGAGAGCACCGACTTGCAGAATCCAGTGACGGGAATACTCTGGTGAGGCGAGTTGGGGAGAATCGAAGGACCTCGAGTCTTGATTATCTCGTATTTAGATCCGTTACGGAGGAGGTACACGGCAGAAAGATGGGAACTTGAAGATTACAAGACTTTGTAATTTTTTGGTTCTCCGATAAAGCAATGTTAGGAACACGTGTAGTTGGGAGGAGTTGGGCTGTCTCATAAATGGTTAAGGCTGTTCAACCACCATTGTTTGTGTAGGACTGTGCCCTTAGCCCACTTTGAATTTTGCAGTATTATCCGCTTTCAATCAAATCTTCTTTTTCTTTTAATTATTTTATATTTACAGTAGTAGATAAATAAGGACATAATTATTGCTGCTAAAATGATTTTAAAAATAAATATTATTTTAGCTAATTTAATGCCTTGTTATAATTTAAGTGTTTTTTTATTTATTAATTATGATGTAAAATTTTATGTAATAAATAAAATATCAAAGAATAGAATAAATTGACAACTATAAATAAGAGTTTAACTGTTTTACTGATATTTTAATTTGTGAAAATCAAGTACTAACTCTATTATTCTTTTGGAGAAAGCCCATTGAGTGACTTAAGCCCAAAACTTTATTGCAAAGAAAGGAGTCTCATGAGGCAGCCCAGCTTTTGTTGTTTCAAATGATTTTTATTTTCAAGTACGCGCAAAATCGACCGTTTGAAACCCCACTACCCTGCCGGTCACCACTTACAACGGTCATATCTCGCTCTGCACGCTGAAAGCCCTAGTCTCCGATCTCCACACCTTTTTTCTTCTTCATCTGCTTTCTTTTTTTGATAAGGTTCTAATGGTTACTACAAAACGCTCTCAAGTTGATAACTTATTTGACAGCTTGATAAAATTGCTCAAGGACCAGCAAGAACAGCTTAAAACTCTCGTTCGAGAAAGAAAATTCCTTGAAGATCGCATCAAGTTACAAAATGAGCAATTTCTCTCCGAAATTCGTCTCTTCGAAGATTATATCACTCAGGTAAGCTCAATTTTTTCATGAAAATTTTTGTTGCTTTCTAAATTAGGGTTTTGGTTTTAGTATTTGTATTTGGGATTTTTGAGGGATATGTCGTTTTATGTTTTTATTTATTATTTATTTTTATAGATGAAGGAGGCTTTGGTAGAGAAAGACATGACTTGCTTGCTTGAGGCTGCGAAATCTGATTTGATGATTGGACTCAAGCACAAAGAGGCTTCTCTTTATAAATTGAAATTAGGTCAGCGTTTTCCCCCAAATAAATACTTAATATCGGATGTTTATTTGATGGTGTTAATCAAACTCAGAGAGTGTGTGTGTGTGTGTCTTAGTGACTTTACGTGATTTGGGAGTTTTGAGTTTGTCTTTTCCATGTTTTATCATGCATTAAACGCTAGGCAATGTTTTCCAAAAAAAAAAGGCAATTTTTACGTTGATTCAGTAAAAAAGAGGGCTGAGAAGCAGCACACAAAAAAAGGGGGGTTTTGGACTGGCCTTGAATGTGGGAAGGATATGTGATATTGAATTAGTTGTTGACATTCTGCAATGCTTCACTTTTCCAAAATTGCAGAGCAAACAGAGGATGAATTGGCTGATTTCAGAGCATGTTTTGACTACCTCTCTCGTATCCTCGAAGTACCTTTCGTTACATTTTGTGGCATTCATTTTTTTTTTTTCTAGAAGTAATTATGAGATTTTCATTTTTCTAACTTCTCAGAAAAATTCCAAGGAAACTGACTATGGAAAACAAGGAGATAGGCATGATGATTTAAAATCTGCTGGTTCTAAAAGGTTGCATGATGAAGTAAAAAGGATAAACTTTGAATATGAGAAGCTTGCTTCTGAAAAGCATTCTGAGATATCTGCATTATTGAAAGAGAAAAGCTTTGTATGGCATCAGTATAATGTTTTAGAGACCAATCTCAATGATAAATTGAAGAGTAAGCAAGCTGAGATTGACAAGGCAAATGAGAAGATTGCAAAAGTTCTTGACAGTGTGGAGCTGCTTCACTCTTCTAACAGTGAGAAGGATGAAATGATTGAAAAATTGAAAGTTAAATTGGCTGAGGTGGAGGAAGAAAGAAATAAATTGAAGGAAGAAATTCCGCTACTTTCCCATGAGTTGGAATCGTTGAGAAAGTCCACAAGTGCCTTAGTTACACCTGCACCAAAAAATGGCAGCACAGGATCGAAAGCTTCCAGTCAGAGAGTCAAAAGCAGTGGCAGGAAAGGAAGTAGTATTGTTGTGAAGAAAGAATCTTCTGAAAAAGCTGTTCATTCCTTGAACGGTGCTGTGAAGGTACTTGATAATTAAAAATATGAAGGTTTAAATTTCACTAAATTTGCATGGCTGAAATAGTGAGGATTAGTGTTTTAATTTCGTTGTATTATAATCTGGGCCATCAAAGCATAAAAAAGGGGGAAGATTGCTAAATTTGAAATATCTAAGAGTTTGATACGTGTATATTGTCATTTTGATTTGTCCAAGGTATATATGCATGAATTTCAAGAACTTTAATACGTGTATATTATCCCTTGATCTGGATGCTTACTGTACTTTGCCTCTTTCTTGTGATTAGGGTAGCAGAAGCTTGAAGAGAAAAGGGGATGATGAAACTGTTACCATTCTAGAGACTCCAAAATTATTCTCCTCTTCTTTCAAATTTCCCAAGTTGAAGACTTCATCTACTCCAGTCTCATTACCCTACTGCATCCCTTTTTAATCACGTTAAAACAGGGGTAGCCTCTTCTAATTGTAATTGTTTATTGAGTTTCTCTAGTAGCTCTGTATTATCAGTTTCCTGCATTTGTTGTAAAGTGTGTAATTTGCCTTGTAGCAGTAGCAAGTATTCTTTCATTTAATCTTATATGAAATTTATCTTGAGGCTTTTGTGGATTATCAGGACTAATGTTCCAGATATTTAGGATAGTTTCAGATCATTAAGGCCAGAGTACAGAAATTAACAGGATCACCAGGCGTGATCAGGAATTAAAACTAATTTAATCCTACAAGAAAGGACGATAGCTAACACTCGTTTGATACCCAAAAAAAAAAAAAAAAAGGTTTTGTACATAAGAATATGAAGAACTCATCATTAATCAGATATCCATGCTATCGGATGTCGCCCCAACTGAAAAGATGATCGGTAAGAAACAGTGACCAAATGCACCACCGACAACGCTACTACGCCCCAGGGCAAGTCCCAGCTTGGACGAATTCTGCCATACTGTGCTTCCGTAGCAGGACAAGTGAAGCTCACACACTTGGATAGAAGCTACTGCGCAAGGAGTATCAAAGCATATATAGGCAAGAACAAAAGAAACAACTTGAATTGAAGCTATTCATCGTATGCTACATGAGGCCTTCGAAGTTGAATTAAAATGAAAGGAAAAGCGGGAGGAAATTATAAAGAAAACGGCAAACAAGACAACACCAACCCTTGCTTCCATCTTGGAGACCTTTCCTCAGCCCAAAACCAACCCATATCTCTCTTACATTCTCTCAGACAGCTTGTCGTGCTTGGTTCTTCTCTAGGCCTTTTTCCTGCAAGAAATGGATTTAAATGGGGGAATTGATGGTTGAGGTGTCGTAATGTAACGACCCGGAAACCGGTACCCCTCAGTAACGGTCCGAACCATCACTGGCACTAGGATCCAGATCGGCTTAAGGCCGCCGGGACCCGTAGTCAGCCAACTATACTCTCTGTGTACCTGATAAATCCCATTCATAATATAAAACAATACTCACAATCCTGTAAACTCTGTAGGCTTAACCACTGCTACTCTTGCTGACTTTGACTTCTCCTAGCTCTCTCAGAACCTGCAAAACTGGGGTCAAGGGAGTGGGATGAGCTCTAGAGCCCAGTGAGGAGGAACAATAAAAACAGTTCATTCATTACATGCTCTCATGAAATGCATCACATCACAAACATATCATCTCAAGGATGAACTTGTCACCATAGCCCTCTACATACATAATAGTATGTCCAACTGTGCCAGGGGCGATGAGGCCTCACCTGGACTACTCTGAAGTAACTCATATCATAACATGTCCAACTGTGCCAGGGGCGATTAGGCCTCACCTGGACTGCTCTGAGCTCTGATCTGACAGCCCAGCTGTCTCACTCATAGTACCAGGAGCGACCTGGACTAACCAGGGGCGACCTGGTATGGCTATCTCATGCCACAACTCTGTATCTGTGCTCTATCAAGGGCTAAGGATCATCCAACATTCATCCACACAAATATCAGCTTATGCAATGCAGCATATTCGTGGAATCTAATGCAATACAACCTAATACATAACATGGCATTTTATGATGCATGGATCATGCTAGATTCGTGTCATTTCTGAATGTAAAATAGTACAGTTAGTTCCACTCACCTGTAGCCTCTACTTGGCTACCTCTGGGCTACCTCTACCTCTGAAACAGCTACTACTGCTAAACACCTTGGTTCCTCGGGTCCAATCCTACAATGGAGGACTCAAATGAGGTACCAAACATACTCTAACATAACTATGAACATCTCTCCAAAAACCCTCTAAAACATCACAAAACATGCATGCAAAACAAGCAAAGGAAGGCTGGACAGGGCACCTTCGGCAGCACTTTCGGCGGCCGAATGTCTCCTCCAGAGACGAAAGTCAGGCATGTTCGGCGGCCTAACTTGGACTTTCGGGGGCCGAACCTGAGTTTAGCCAGAACTCAGTTTCGTGCACAAGGACGCCTGTCAGTCCCTCCATCACCTGTTCAAACCTCAACACATGCATTTAACCCTTCTAAAACATGCATAAACACTTCAACAAGCCTAAGGGAGCTTCACATAACTTTAAACTCCAACAAACAAGCTCACAAGACACACAGCAAACATAAAGGATTCATAAACCCTATGATGCACATCTCATGCAAACTCATGCCTAGCTCCCTTTTCCCTTTACAAAACTCATAAAAACATCATAAGAACCATGGATCAACACTTACCTCTTGAAGAACAAAGGCTGAGATGATCCAAACTCAAAGATATGGAGAAACCAAGCTTCAAAAGCTTCAAACTCCAAAACCTTGTTTAAAGCTCACAACTCTTCAAAACAAGGGTAAAACTCATTACAACCGTGAAAGATTTGAAGAAAAACCATGAAAATACTTTAAGGAGATCAAGACCTCACCTAGGTCAGAAGGAGAGAAGAAACCTCCTCCTTTTTCTGCCACTCGGTGCCCTTATAGATGAGCAACCGCCTCAGGTTCGGCTGCCGAATCGCATGCAAAACTATGCAACCTTCGGGGGCCGAACATAACCTTCGGGGGCCGAAACTAGGGAACTTTAGGCGGCCGAACTTAACCTTAGGGGGCCGAACATGGCAAAATGCCTCCTTGGCCATATCTCTTCAACACTCAATCCTTTTCTACGCTAAACCTTTAAAACACTTGAAAATATTTTAGAAAACTTTCTCTTACCCTTCCAGAGACCTCTGACATCCTCGAACTCCCCCGGACGGTAGGAATTCCGATGTCTGAATCTAGCCGGGTATTACATTCTTCCCTCCTTTAAAAACATTCGTCCTCGAATGTTAAAACAATAACAATAAACATACAGGGAAACAAGAAGACAGCCTACCATCGGTCTCTACGAAGAGACACAAATACCCCTGGAGTAAAACTCCCGGGTTGGTTATACTGTCTGACTTTGCTGACCCTTCACTGCTTAAGCTGTGTCTACACTGAGGGTTTACCACTCTTGCTTGTACACAAACGACCTGACTCTTTCATATGACTACTAACTTTTCTTTTCTTTGCCTTTTCTCAGCTTATTCACACTCTTCTGGTTATACTCACCTTTACTTCTCTTTACTTATCACTTCTGTCAGTACACAACAACTGACTTGAATCTTTCATCTGACTACGGATCTTTCCTTCTCTTTGATGCTTCTCGGCTTTATAACTCTACGGAAATACTAGATGACTTGGCTATTACGTTCTATCTCTCTACTTACTTTCGATGTTATAGTGTGACACATCACAATGAAACAGACATGCCCTGAAATTGCACTCAGCTTACAGAACTTGACCTCTATGCCATGTTCTCTGAAAATCTACAACATTTCGTAGATAACGGGCATGCTTCTCTGTTTCTCTAAACTATTCTACGATTTTGCTGCGCACTCTGATCCTTGCCCGCTTTTCTTCTTCTTTACTCTACTGGCTTCTTCTCTTTTGATCCCTTTTTACCTACACTGGACTATCTCTAGAGAGCTCGCTAGCTCTCTAGCTTAGCTGTTTCTATAGGCTCAACTGATAAGCGACTTCTGACTGAGGGCAGCTCACATCGCAGTTGCCTCACCCAGTAGATACTGTCTGGTATACTCAGAGTCGCTGAGCAGGTTTACCCCTTATTGTGGGTTTAGACTCTTCACTATGATCAAGATGTCAGTTTTCTACCTTTCGACATATACTTCCCAACTCTCAGATCTCTTCTAGAAAACCACTAGCTTCTACTAGCTGGTCCTATAGCTCATCCATTTTACATGGAAACACCTGTCCTGGTAGTGCTTTTGTGCAACTACTCACAGTCGTTACAAAATTTCAAGGTTTCATCCTTCGTTTCTCATACTGACACTGGAACATTCCAGGATGAGGTACGAGGTCGGATATAACCTTTCTCTACCAAGCTTCTCTATCCTATGCTGACTAGGCTCTCTCTGCAGGTGCCATTCTGTAGGGTAGAAGGAAAGAAATGGTTCCGCGTCCAGACACCACTTCTATTCCACACTCTGACTCCCTGACAGATGGTAAACCTGACAGCTCGTCTGGGAAAAACATTTAGAACTTGCTAGCAACGGGCACTGAGGCTGATTCCCTGATCTGACTCCTAAACGCGCTCACAAGAGTTAGAACCCTCTGATACCCTTTCCTGTGTACCGTTGAGCCTACTGGGCTGACATCAAATCTCTCCAAAACCTTGTTTAAAGCTCACAACTCTTCAAAACAAGGGTAAAACTCATTACAACCGTGAAAGATTTGAAGAAAAACCATGAAAATACTTTAAGGAGATCAAGACCTCACCTAGGTCAGAAGGAGAGAAGAAACCTCCTCCTTTTTCTGCCACTCGGTGCCCTTATAGATGAGCAACCGCCTCAGGTTCGGCTGCCGAATCGCATGCAAAACTATGCAACCTTCGGGGGCCGAACATAACCTTCGGGGGCCGAAACTAGGGAACTTTAGGCGGCCGAACTTAACCTTAGGGGGCCGAACATGGCAAAATGCCTCCTTGGCCATATCTCTTCAACACTCAATCCTTTTCTACGCTAAACCTTTAAAACACTTGAAAATATTTTAGAAAACTTTCTCTTACCCTTCCAGAGACCTCTGACATCCTCGAACTCCCCCGGACGGTAGGAATTCCGATGTCTGAATCTAGCCGGGTATTACACGTAAAGTCTGGGTTATGTCCTCGGAACTGGAGATGCCTTGTTTTTATTAAAATCTGAAAATGGATACATAGAAAGCTTTGGTCCTTTGAATTTTAGACTAGACTAGCAATTTGGTAAAAGATGCAGATATTTGATATATTTTGTGAGGATAATGATTACATACCAAGTGCATTTAATATTTAGTGATTTCAATATTACAAAATTAAAATTATTGGTAAAAACTTATAATGGTGTAATTTTTTTTTTTACAAAAAAATCATTTTTCTAATTATTTGTAATCAGCCAAAACTAAGTCTGTTATGGCTTGGGTAAGCTCAGTTTAATGTGTTTGGGTATGAAATATTAAGAATTAACTCTTTGTTGTTATTTAGGCTCATGTTGTAATCAGGTATTTTTTCTAGATGCAATTATCTTTGGAAGAAAAGGCAAAGTATTTCAAATCAGATTTGAATTTGTCCATCCATAGTTTTATTCAATAAAGTTGAAAGCCATGGTAAGAGAATGAAATAAATATTAGAAGAATTTATTTTTTTATTGGGGCTCCAATATTTTCTCTCAACTTTAGAAAGAATGTGAGGTGAAAAATGAATATTTTACCTATTTGTTTCTATTGTATTTTTACACATAAAAATACATAATTTGTAGCTTTATCATTAAAATAACTTTTTTTCTATTATTGTTCACTCAATTCTCCCTTTCGAATCCTAAAAGAAGCGCGAAAAATGGATATTCATTCTCCCCTTTTCATTCCATATCTCTTGCTGGCCTTGCAGTGTAAAAATATGAGAAAACGGAGTCGTTTCCTTGTGAATGCAGTGCACCGTTTTGGATTACAGGGGCATACCCCACCCCAAGCGCGAATTGTATTAACAGATTATAGCGAAACGTTCCAATTTCGAAACCCTACGGAGCGTTTTTTTTTTTCCTCTCTTTTGAAGTGAAGAACCAGCGCCGTGGCAAGGGTTTTACAAACTCGAATTGCTCTCTAATCTCTATCTTTGCCCAAAAAAAAAAACAAATCAGGTTCTCGCTTAGATTTTAATCATTTTCTTGTATTCTAATTCCTAAAGGAGAATGCCGTCTGAGGACTCAAAGGCCGTGAAGTTGAAAGAAGAGAAAGCGGAAGCAGATGAGAAGAGTTTGAGTTCCATTCTTCAAGCCCGCAAGAAGAATCCTACAAATGCTGGTACTTTAACCACCAAATCTCGTCCCAAGGATTCCAAAGTCAAGAAAGAGGAGCCCCAAGTTGATGACAACGATGATGATTTTGACAAATCCGTTGTGGTCAAGAGCTCCTCAGGGTCTCGCCCCAAGACATCTAAAGTCAAGAAGGAAGAAGATGATGATGATGATCACAAACCCATCTCCAAGAAGAACTCTCCTCCGAAGGTCTTATACTTCTCTTATCACTTTTTAGTAATTTTCTGTTTTTTGTTATGTTTCTGAGGAAAAGGTGAATGAGAAAGTTGAAATTTTAAGTCCTTTGAAACTGTGACTCCTCAAACAGAGGAATTTAGCTCAACTATGCTAAATAATTAGGTTGCAAGTTTAGTTGAGGGTCTTCCCACCCCCCACCCCCTCTCCTCTTTTGTAGTTGAATAATGAATAATACAGGGTTACCTTTTTAATTGATGGCTGTGGTTTTATTTTGTTTTATGGATTGACTTGAACTGAAGGAATTGAATAAGAAGAAGAAGAAGAAAGAGGAAGAGAAGAAGAAGGGATCTGCAGTGACAGAGCAAAATGGCAAAAAGAGGGAGAGGAAAGTCTATGAATTGCCTGGTCAGAAGCGAGACCCTCCTGAGGAGGTAGTATTTGTTTGTAGATATATCTTGTCATTGTGTTTCTTCATCTGATATTCTTAGTGAGCTTTTGGTGCATTATGTGATTGCAGAGAGATCCACTTAGGATTTTTTATGAGTCGCTTTATCAGCAGCTTCCCAATAGTGAAATGGCACAAATCTGGTGAGACATGTTTTGCCTTAGTTATTTTGTTTGTTTAGCCTTGTCGTACTCTTATTTCATGTTTAATTTCTTTGCTTTCCACTATAATTTTGCTTTTCAGAAATTAAAATAAAAGAATGCTTGAAGGAGACCTTTTTGGGATACTCTTCACTTTATGTTTACTGTAACTAGGATTTGATTCATGTTTATGCTTGCAACTTCATGAATGAAATGGAATTTTGGCTTCCAGGTGTCAGTGAAACTCTTGACTGTTTGTTAACAGAGAATGATTCTAATATAGGGAACAAAGAAAATGATTTTAAGACTACTAATCAAACCATCTTTGTAGAGGAATTATGATCATGTTGGGGATTAGGAATTCACTATATAAAGTTTTCTTCTTAATGTTAAAGATGGAGCCACTTTTCTTCATGAGCGAATGCTATGACAATCACAAGTGTTTCACTTCACATATAGGAAGAATGGAAGGGCAAGGGCTGCCTATTAGATACTCTAAACTCTCTTAAATGGAATTTTAGCACGAATGTTATATCTCTGCTTACAAAATTGAAGCTAATGTGTATGGATGTGTAAGTTCAATTACCAATCACATCTTGATGCATATGGGGAATATCTCTTAAGATGTAATTTGGTGATGTGGATTGCTGTCTTATTGGGCGCTTTTTTCTTTTTCCTTTTTATTTTATTTTATTTTATTTTTATCTTTGTCTGTTCTCTTACTGTTTTCACATCCTTGTTTTGGCGCATCTTTAATTGGTTGTTGATGTAGAGAGATGAGGAATCTTCGTGTTTGAAACTTGCAAATTTGAGCCATATAGTGTGCCAATAACTGCTTGCATGTTTGCATCTTTGGCTAAAAATATTGTCCTACTCTCAGTGTTGGTATGCACTATGGTGTTGTAGACATTCTTGTTGTCTCTTATGGAATTTCCTTTGCTGTTTGAGCATTTGAAGTAGTATATTTTGGACGCAGTTTGTTATTGAACCTCTTTATTTAGGAGAATATGAATTTGTGGCCAATTATCTTGTCACCCAGTACTCCCTTCTCAACCTTTGTGTTAAGAATGCAAGGTTAGTTTCTCTGCTGAAAAATAATGTATTTGGGAGATGTAGGTCACTAGTAAGTTGGACCTTTTTTGTAGTATGTTCAATTGTTGATGTATGGGTAAGATAATCTTAAACTTTACAACACGCATCTCCTTTTGTTTCTTTTTGCACCTGTATCTGGAATGTAGGCAAAAATTTTACTCACGGTAGAAGAAGCATACCTTATATTTAGGATTTTCTGGACTGTTGATCGCATATCTGTCCCATGTTGAACCACCAAAGAAAGGCACTTGTGGAAAAGCGTTGCGGGGGAGGGAGGGGGGTGGTTGTTGGTCCAAGTTTTCTGGGACTCATTCAGTGTAGGCAGTTTAAAACCTGCTTGAAATTCATCAGATGGAATTTTGCTTCTGCCAATGCTAACGTGATCATTTATTTGATGCTCCTCTTAAATGGCATTTTTCTGATTTCATTGATAGGGTATACTTTTTGAAAAGTCTTACTGATGGTGATCTTGTGAGAACATTGAGAGCCTAGAAGCAACTGAAATAATTATTGATCGTATGTGTTCATCTTGCTATGTTTTGCCTCTACAGTGGCTACATATTCTCTTGCAATCTTTACTGTAATGCGTTTTGATGGTGAAGTCCTCTGCATGTAATTTCAGGATGATGGAATCCGGTTTGCTCTCCAAAGAAGAGGCAAAGAAAGTTTATGAGAAGAAACAGAAGAAGAATCAACTGAAACTGAGTTCCCCGATCAAAGCAGTTGCCTCAACAAAGAAGACCCAATCTGCGACCGTTGTTAAGAAAAAGACACCATCAACCCCAGCACCATCAGTTAAAAAGAAGACAACAGAAACAAAGGTTGAAAAGCAGCAGCCAAAGAAGCGCAAGATTGGAGATGGAAGCTCTGAAGAAGATTCTGATGATGATTTCGTACTCAGTAGGAGCACAAAGAAGCAGAGAGCATCTTGAGCAAACCGCTGCGGCATCTCATCTTATTAATTTCTCTAGGGCGTTGTTTACAATATCGCTAATTCACTAAATTTACAATCTACTCTCACTGATTTAAAATACATTTTAGCAGATATTCTTGTTTTTAAAAGAATTATGAGTTCGACAAATTTCGTAGTGTGGGGTTCTGATGATAACCAATCTTATGGTCCGACTCAGAGAGCAAGGGAGATTGGAACCCAAGGTGTACAGGCAGCCGATCCACAAGGCCGGACGGATGGACCCACGTTTACAGTGGCCCCTTCCTTCCTGAAATGTGATAATTTTTGGCACAAAACTCATTTTATTACTATGCAGTTAAAATTTTAATTATAATTTCTATGATAATTATAAATTATTATTTAAATATAAAAACATCTTTACACACATTTAACGCTTAAGAGTTCAAAGATTATACATTAGAAATTGCTTATTTCTAATTCAAAGTGAAATATGCATATTTTGGTGGTAAGTTTTTCACTTAATGACTCTACTAATTTGAGTAATATGAAATTTTTATTAATTTTCTTTAGTTATTTATAGTAGCAAGTAGAATACATGTGATAATTCACATACGTTTAATGTATTCAATACTCGTATCAGTCCAAAACTAGTAAAAATGTACTTTGAATTACTCAAATACGATTACTATTATATGTAAAATATTCAAATTTATTTAATTTTATAAATTTTAAAATTTCAAGCCACACATGTGCTACAAGCTCGCTCATTGAGTTGAATGACCCATCACCCGCCTACGAGGCACTCGCCAAGTCCATTGGTAGATACTGGAGACATAGGCAAGAAAAGGAAGGCTAATCGTGGGAAGGGAGTGTATTTTAACTGATGGTATTTTATTATTTATTTATTTATTTGTTAATGTTAATCGGCTAAATGCGGAAAATTTATTTATAAAATTTAATAATGTAAAAAAAAAGAAAAACAGAATTAGTACGTGCCAACAAAAAGGGCACTAATTTGGGAATGGGCACGTTGTTTCTCACTTTCCAATTTGCCGTAAAGGCCAGCCACCATTTTACCACACAAACTCATTGGGTCATTTTGTAATCGTCATTATTTTATTTTAGTTTTTTTTCTACCATTCTTTTCTATTTTTTTTAAGGGTAAACTGTAATTTAGTCCCTCTGGTTTAGTAAAATACAACCTTTCGTCCCTCTGTTTTAAAAAACCTTTAATTTAGTCACTGTGATTTTAAATAATTATGCGTTTAGTCCCTCCCGTTAGATTTTCGGTGAAATCACCGTTAGTCTTCAATTTATAAGTTGGTCAACAGAAAATTAAATAGAAAATTCCAAGATTGCCCTTTAACTAGCGGGAAGGATGATATTTTTTCCCTCCAATTACAGAAGAAGGGGCTATTTAAGAATGAGAAAAAGTTACTGCACAGGCAAATTATTGAAGGATGTCGGTCACCAGTTGCTCACCCACGACCAGCGGCGGATGGGAGGGAAGATATCTGAATAAGAATTGCAAGTGTGGCATTAGGGCTGCTGTGAGGATTTTTGAATCGGAAAGGAACAAGAACTGCTTGTATTATGCTTGTCGCAACAACGTATGTGGCTCATTCCTGGGATGGTGTATACTGGCATCGAGGTTTCCAGCAAGTGCAGAGACAGTGGAAGTCGGGCCGAGGCAAAGAAATCTTGGGCGAGAGTTGGCTGATATAAAAGAAGATATGCTTATTGTACAAGATGAGAATCGAAAGATGATAATGAAGATGGAAGATATGGAGAATATGATGGGTTTTACAAAGGCTATCTTAGTTATTGTATTGGTGTTAATAGTCTTTATTTTTCTTCTCATTCTCGTTCTCATTGGGGGGAGAATGAGATCTGTGTAATGTATTTTGCAGTATTTGCTTCTTGGGGTTATTTTGGGTGTAAGTAAATGGATGAAAAGGAGTAGGTTGTTGAAGTAGTTGGATGTGGGTTAATGAAATCTTAAGTTTCATAGATTGTGGGTTATTTTGGGTTGGATGTGGGTTAATGAAATCTTAAGTATCATAGATTGTGGGTTATTTTGGGTTGGATGTGGGTTAATGAAATCTTAAGTTTCATAAATTGTGGGTACAGACTTTTGTAGTACGTAAATCTGATGCAATGCAAGCTATTATGAATGATGACTAGTATTTTATACATTCTTAATTTCCATGTGTTTGCCTCCTTCTCAAAGTGCAGGACCAATTCAGATAATGAAGCCACCATTTCTGTCAAATAACAAAAAAAAAACACCAGTATTTTATACATTCTCAGCTTTCATGTGTTTGTGTAAATTGGTTGAATCAATATTATTTAGATCTAAAATTATTGGTAATAACAAAATCTGAAATGTTAGATGAACTGAATGGTTGTATAATTTATTATTAAAGGAGTAATATGTATTGAATTTAAATTATTGATGGACTATTTACTATGAAATATGAAAATATAGGGGTTAAAGGTCTGTTAAAATTGCAAACGCATGGATTAAATTGATTGTAAACTTATTAATCTGAGGGCTTAATTCATGACTAAATTACTAGTATCCAAATTGGGCAAAACATAAATTGCTATGAAATTGATAATAAAATTGCTGACATAATTAGCTCATAAATGAGTTGTCTAAAACAAATATCATATCATTATAATTAGTCAATACAATATCAAAATTTGCCCATTCACTGCCCAAGTACAAAGATCATAGCTATAACTTTTTTCTGCATATCCTAAAATTATCATAAGCTTCCAAAAGTCTGTACCCATATATACTCCAAAAAACCCAAAAATTTATCCTATTTACCAGGACTACCTGTACCCATAATTACAAAAATACAAAAGTACAACATCAATATTGTCCATAGAAAACTAGCTTCCAAAATCTTGAAGGGTATTGGTAGTATCTGCATCTTCCAAAATCTTCATTACTTGTGGTATCTCAGATATGTCTCCCATGTATGTTAGATGAACTGTCATTTCTCTGTTAAAAATAAAAAAAGAGATTAAATTAATTTATTCAATATATTATCTAAAAAATAATATCCACAAATACTTACATTCTTCTTAATAGGTGCCCTTTGGCAAGTCCTTTTATTATGCCCTAGTTGCTTACATGTGGCACACCTAGTTGTCTTTGATTTGGTCCTTACATTTGATGGAGCAGCTTCACCTTCTTCCCTCTTCCTTGCTTTTCTAGGCCTTCCAGGTAACCTTTTCAAAAGTGGTGGCATAATGCATTGAGACTCATCTTGTATACTGTAATTGGCTTGTGGCATTGGGTGAATAACCCCTTCATATACCTTCAAATATGTTGAAACATAATAGTAATAATGGCAATAATCCTCAATATCTTGACGCATGTATCCAATACACAAGGCTGCATGTTTGCAAGGCAATCCACTTATGTCCCACCATTTGCAAGAGCATTTTTTTTCCTGAAGCTTTACAGCAAATTTCAGATTACCCTCAGTGACTTCAAATTCATCATTTCTACATGGCAATAACCTACAATTTTTCCCTTGCTTGATGATTGAATTAATTGTCTTGCGAGTGTTAGGAGTGATCTTACCTTCCCATGAAGTCCCATTGGTATATCTCTTCTGGAGTCTGACCATGCATTTTTGTCTAAATGCATCTAACAGTTTCACAATTGGCAACCCTCTAATTTTTCCAATCCATGCATTAAATGATTCTGTCATGTTATTGGTTAAATGCTCTGATTTTGCTTCTGGCCAAAACATGTGTCTACTCCATTGGCTCATGGGTACCTTCAATAACCAGTCAAATGGCTCCCCATCCTTAACCCTTTTAATCATTTTCATTGCCTCCCAGAACTCATATCCATGTGTGGCTTTAGCAGCATTCCAAAAATCTTGTTTCAGACCAAGTCCAGGATATTGCTTCTTAAAGTTGTTGAACATATGTCTAGCACAAAATCTATGACATGCCTCAGGAAACCAATTACTGACAGCTTCAATAAGTCCCTATTTAAGAAAAAAAGTATTAAACACATAATTTTGTTAACAGCAAAATAAAAGTATAAATAATTTTGTTAACAGAAAAATAAAAGTATAAATGGTTCTGATAGTAATACCTTTTGTCTGTCACTCATGAATGTCAGAGGTGTTTCATCATCTTCTGGACCAATGCAGGTTTTCAAACAATCAAAGAAAAAATCCCAACTTGCACCACACTCAATCTCCACAATTGCAATAGCTAAAGGAATCACACCTTTATCACCATCAAGTGATATAGCTGATAGCAAAACACCTCCAAATGGACCTTTCAAGGGGCAACCGTCAACACCTATAAATGGTCTACATCCAGCTTTAAAGCCATCTATAATTGGTTTAAAAGACAAAAACATCCTCTTAAATACTTTTGGATCATTATCTGAAAGCCTATCTCCAAACTGAAATTTGACAAAAGTTCCTGGATTATGCCTTTGTAGCTCCTTCACATATTCTTCTAAAATCTTATAACTATCTCTGTGACTGCCTTCATTTTGCAATCTAGCTCTTGCTTTAGCTTTGTATAAATTCCATTGACTCACCTCAACTCCCCATTCTTTCACAAGTTCATGACGCATTAAGTCATAAGACATATCACCATCTGCTGATAAGGCATCCATTAGTTTACCTGCAACCCACTTAGAATTTGCATTTGCATTTTTATTACCCATTGCCCTAATACATGTATGATCACTTGCCATTGTTTTAATCACAAATGTTCTACCATCTGGTATCACTGATGCATGTACTCTCCATGGACAACCAGCGGTGGCACATATAGCTGTAACCCTTTTTCCATCATTTTTTTTCCTTCTAATAACATAACCCCCCTTATGGCAATCTGATAATAGACTAAAGTATGAATACATATCTGGGTTAACATTTCGCACAATGACAACCTCCTTCTCAAAGTGCAGGATCAATTCATATAATGAACCCACCATTTCTGTCAAATAACAAAAAAAAAAACATTAATAATAAAACACAAATTGTAAAACAGGTAACCCTAATCCCTAAATCGTCAAAAACCTAATCATAGCATAAAACCCTAACCCTAATCCCCAAATCATAAAAATGCCCAACACCCTAAATCATAAAAAAACCCAAAACCCTAATATTTACTATATTTAACCAAGTAATTCATATATATATTACCTAAGATTGATCTTTATAAGATAAGCGCCACGGCTTTGCCGAATAGAGATGAGGTGCAACAAATTGCCAAATAGAGATGAGGTTCGACAGATTGACGAATAGAGATGAGGTTCGACAGATTGACGAATAGAGATGAGGTTCAACAGATTGCAGAAGAGAGATGAGGTTCGACAGATCTAGATGGGTCAGAGAAATGGAGCTCCACCTTCTGTTTCTCGTTTGCTTTGATAAATCGAATTGGAGAACAGATTAGAGCAAGTTAGATAATTATATTAATAATGGGTATTTTAGTCTTTTAACTAAGACTAACGGTGATTTAACCGAAAATCTAACGGGAGGGACTAAACGCATAATTATTTAAAATCACAGTGACTAAATTAAAGGTTTTTTAAAACAGAGGGACGAAAGGTTGTATTTCACTAAATCAGAGGGACTAAATTACACTTTACCCTTTTTTTAACCGCATAAATATGCAATATATTTAGCAAATTACAAAGGCAGAAGAAGACAACACGACATCCATTATAACAATAATGGATTCTTTAAATTTAATTTAGTCATTGTGTCAGTTTATATATTTACTTGATGAGAAATAAATTTAAAAGAAAAATATTAAAAACATGAATTAAATTTAAACAGAAATATCTCATACCAAAAACTGCCTAGATTATTAAATAGCGTGAACTAAGATACCCAAGTCCACTTCATATTCGATGAAAAGAAAACTAAGAGGGAGCTAATTTCAAACCTGCACTTACTGTGTAGGTTTTTGCCATTCATATTCTCAGTAATTTCTCTTTTAAAAGAAAAGAGGGAAATGGGTAAGCCATTTAAGAATTCTCAATTATGAATGTCAATTACAACCGCAGTTCTTAGAGAAACCATAGAATAAAGCGTCAAAATATTATAATTATCATGCAATTTTTTATTTTTTAAATAATAATCATATTTTTATACATATCAACTTTTTATTAATTATTATATTAAATGTTATATAAATGTATAATTATTTTAAATATTTAAGTGAAAACTAATTGATTAGTAGAGATAGAAAAATTTATCTAAATTAATTCTGTATAAATTAGTAGTATAAATATCTAAAAATTTCATATAATACATCAAACCTGTTGTTAAGCTTTAATCCTTTTTGGGAAAAAAAAAAAGCTTTAATCCCTTCAAAGCTGCACCGTTTTGTCAACTCATTTAGGTTTACGACTCTCTCTCCAGTGTACTGTGGCGGTCTCTTCGACTTCAGCTCCTTCTCTTTCTTTTCTTTTCTTTTTTTTTTAATTAAAAAATAATAATAAATTTGTAGAATATCAACTATATAAAGTATAAACCCTAAGGCCAACACCAATCTCCCTCCTTCAAGACACGTGTCACAACCTCACCCTTCACCATGGATTTCCAGTTTCCATTATATGCAAAGACCCGTCTCCAACCAACAAAATACTTCTCTCTCTCTCTCTCTCTCTCTCTCTCTCTCTCTCTCTCTAATCTTCTCTCTTTAAAACCCAATCTTTAGTTTCTGATTCGTGTCTTCTCGGGTTTCTCCTTTCTCTGCGGGAAGATCACTCCTCTATATATAATTATATACATGTAGATTTCAATTTCGGAGAAAGAAACTCAGAGGAAGCGTAATTTGGGAATTACAATAGCAGAATGAAACAGAGAAGTAGCCCCCACTACCAACCCAAGTACACTAGCAACGATGAGATTGAAGTCGCTGAGGTCTTGCTTAAGCTTCATACTCTAATCGCTGAATCTGAGTATGGTCTTCAACTTCCATTATCTTGGGGTTCCAAACGGCGGAGATCTGCCGATGATAGTCACCGCCGCGTTCTTTTACCCTCGACACCGTTCCCTTCACTTCATGGGATTGGTGGTCTTCTGGTCTCCGTCTTTGACCCCGATAAGACTAAGACCGCCGTCAAAGTGGAGGCTTCGAGTCCTGCTACGCCTCTCTCTTTTTCTCCGAGTGAATCTGATGAGAAGCCTAAGCGCTTGAAAAGAAAAGCATCTGCAAAGAAGGTATGTTCTTGCTCCTGTTTGTTATCTCCTCAAATTCCTTGTTCATGGTTCACTTACGTGGCCCATTTTGGTAATTTACTCATGTGGGGTTTAATATTTATGCGATTTTGATAACTGGGTTTTATCTGTAATATTCTGTTGTGTGGGGTTTTTCCTTTTTCTTCTAAGAATTCAATATACCTTCATTGCTTATCGATCTGTGGATTGTATTGCAGACGAAAGAGCAGTTGCTAGAAATTGTAGAACAATACACTCAGAGCAATGAATCATTGACAAAGGTGACATTTATTTTCGTATTCAACAATTTGGGAACAAACTTTGTCCTTTTCTTGGATTTTTCTTTTTTTTACCCTTCAAGGCATGTTTACCTTTCTTCTATTAAAGTGGTTTTCTTTAATTTTTCTATGTACTTTTTTCAGCAAAAAAAAAAAGAAAAACAAAGTACCATAATCTTGATAATTTATTAAAATCCGAAAATGAATCAGGAGATAGAGAAGAGCAGGCAAAAGTACGAGGAGCTGAAAGCAAGCAATTTGTGGCTTCAAGCAAAGAAACAAGAGGTTTTTCTTCTCTTTTTCATATTTTCTATTTTTCCCTTGTAAATCAAGCCTCTTTTTGTCTTCATCATCTTTTTAGCTTTGGCGTTGGTTGTGGGGCGAGGATAATATTAATTTATTATTAACATTTTAAATTTACAGCTAAATCTTGGAATTATTAGAAGAGAAGAGCCACAATTGGAACCAAAAACCAGCAAAAACAGCTTGAACTATGAGGTGAAAATTGGGCAGGCCCTAGTGAAAGCATCATCAACTGTAGTTGGATACAAAGATAATCATCAACTACGTCTGGTGATTGATCAGCGACCATTGATCATAGATAGGACGGCGAATAAAACAGGGATAGGTGAGAGTTATCAGTATCCATTTGGCCAAACACTGTCATTGTTCCCATCAAGAACCGGATTGGGCATGAGCAGCATCAGCGAAGATGTGGGGCCAAGTGGTATCCCTGATCTCAACGTTTCTCTAGTGGACTCTCTTTGGATGGATTTTGCTCACCCAGTTGATGAAAACAGGACTTTAACCAAGGCATTGGCAGCTCAGGCTAGACACAGAAGAATGCAAATTTGCAGGGAGAAGAACTCTTATTCCAAACTACGTCTCTCGCATAGATGATATTCTCTCTTTCTTTTTTTTTTAATTGAGATTATCTGGATATATATATAGTTAAATATTCTACAAGTGTAAATTAGCGAAGCTCTTGTTTTCTCTAGAAGGAGATTTTGGTCAATTAACTCCTAAATTTGTTCGAAAAGAATTTAAATATATCGGAAATCTCGGAGTCTGTCTCTTTAGATATTAGTTTTTAAATAGCAGGACTGGATAATGGAGGCAAAATAAACAGTAAGGTTGGAGTGATCGGGTTGCTATAGGATAGAAATAGGTACAATTTTTGTGGTGTACTTGGTGGGCTTTGTTTAGATTCAGCTGTGGATTTTATTCTCTGAGATGGATCATACGAGAAAATGGTACTGTAACTGAGTTCCCAATATGGTCAGAAATCATGGAATCTCTGATAGAGTGATTAGGTGGTCTTTTCCAAGACCAATATAATGAGAACAACTGGTTAGTTTACGGGTCGGCTTTTGTTTAGTACAATAAAACGAAATGTCTTTTGTGATTTAACACACAAGATTTTATTGTGGGTTAAGAAAAATTACTGCGAGTAATCAAAGATCTTTTGCGTCTTGATAATCCTCTCCTTTTTTTCCGTACCACCAATCATAGGGGATTGTGACCTAATATCAAATGATAAATTGCGTATTACCTGTCATTGTTCCGTGTAATCATACCGCCCAAAGAATACGTACCTCAGCCAGGATTAAATTGAATTATTTTTTTAAAGAAAATAATAACTAAATCAAAATAAAAAATTAAATTCTATCAAATTTTTTTTGAAATGGAAATTCTATCAAAATTGAAAATACTTATTAATTAGTACATTATATTTAAGGTTCTTTTTATAATCCTAATAAATATGTCTATTTTCAATAACAATAATTATGAATTACATATTTTTAGTAAAATTATAGTTTTTATATTAATCAATAAAATATTATTTAGTTTGGTTATTAACTTAAGGGTAATCAAATTGATTATTAAAAATTGATGCTATTTTAAAATATTAATCAAATCAAACAAAACACTAGATTGTTTTCTACTGAAGTAATTATGTTTCATCATTTTAGTTATATCGAAATACAATGCAACTCCAGCTAACTGAGGTTTATAGAAACCAGATGTTCCGATAAGATCTTAATTATCCATTCGAGTGAATTCAGGGAGAATCTCCAACATGTCACCGAAATACAACCTTTGTGGACATTTGGAAACTTCAAAACACCTTTTCTTCAGGTGCTCAAATGCTGCAACGGTATAGTAGAGTCCCCTCGAGCTACAGGATATCCTCCTCTGGCTACAGACTTCATCAAACTCAACTGTGATGCTGCAATTGAAACAAAGCACAATTCTGGATCCACCGTAGTAGTAACCCGTGATCACCACTGCGGACTGTGACCCAAGCAATCGGATCCACTTATCCTTGAAGTTCTAGCACGCCGTGACACTTATTTATGGTTACTAAACAGGCTAATAGTTACTTAGTTGTGCAACTATTTATGCCAGACAAATAAGCTCATCTAGTTTCATCTTTCCAGAGTTCATGCTTCTCTTTTAAACAATAATACGATAAAACTTCGAGAGCTCAGAATTTCCTCACCTATGCGTGTAGCAGAATAAGCAAAATGAAGCAATCACAAATTTTGACATTCAGAGACAATTCAGACTTCCGAATGCTTCCAGCAAGTAACTCCTTAGCACTTCTCAAGAAAAAGCCCCAGCATAACGCATCAAAATTAGGCTCCCTTTCTAAGCAAGCAGAATTCAAACACGAAATTCCTTTATTCAAACGCTTGATATAACAAACCAAGAATATAACATCAGGTAAACAGAATCCAGAACAATACAGAAAAATATAGACAGCCACATAACTGTCGATACATGAGCAGGGGAGGGTGAGTTATCAAACCTCATTTCGACCCAAGAAATAGCCACAACTCATCAGAAGCTTCTTGGTCTTCATAATTCTCTTCAATGTCCTCTTCATACTCTACATCCTCCTCAGCAGTTGAATCCTGAGTGGTACCCTGCCACCAAATCATTCACGTTGCTCTCGGCTTCGGTAAACTCCATCTCATCCATCCCTCTCCAGGGTACCAATCAAGAAGGCCTCTCGGAGGAACATGGCTGTGAACTGCTCACTCACCCTCCTGAATGTCTCCTGGATTGATGTGGAGTTTCCTACAAATGTTGACGCCATCCTCAATCCCTTGGGAGGTACATCACGCACACTAGACTTCACACTTTAAGAATCCACTAACCAAAATATGACGAATTTTTATTTTGCACATTAATTATCCTTCCACCTCTTGGGTGCTCACCATTCCTCTAAACATATCTGAGACAGTCAAGTAGCAGCCATGTCGGAGGTCAGCAACACGCATCATGTTCTTAGTATTATACATTTGCTGAGAAGGATCTGGGACAGTGAGAGAGATGTAGTGCTGCGACTCACAAGAAGTGAGTGGTGCAAATCCTACCATAAAGAAGTGGAGTTGGGGAAATAGTATCCGGTTGCAGCCAACTTCCTAAGGTCTGAACTGAGCTGCCTGAAAACCTCACGCAGCATGTTAACCACTCAGCGTTGCAAAGATGAAATGGTTCAGGTCGCCAACTGCAGAAAAAGTACAAAAAGAGCCAAGCTTTAATATCGTTATTTTTCATCTTATGATACTTATCTTAGAACTCAGCTTGGACTGCATAGCTTCCTATTGGAGAATGGCGGGGAAATCAACCCAGCCCAGTTACCACAACATCTCAAGAGCCCAAGTTCACAATTCACAAGTCATAACCAAGATGTGAAGTCCAGTCCTTTTTTTTCACAAGATATTCGTTTTAGACAGATTTGTTTCCTTTTTATTACTATTATTATGCGAAATCATTTTATTGCCAATTGTGAAGATTCATATTCTTTCGTACCTCTGTCACATATATCGCCACGTGGAATTCAAAAGTATCTGCGTCAACGATACGCGGTCGAAATCAATTCTCTTTCCACACCCAGCCAAGATCCTGACACGCGTCAGCATGGACGGCCGTGATCAAATCCTGTAAGATATTCCCAAGGCGCGCCTGCTATGAAAAGGACCTCAGTTTCTCGCCTTAGTCATTCATTCATTGAATCAATCCAATCCACAGAGGAGAGAAGGAGCTTACCAATTTTCTGCAATGCCAAATCCTAAGGTCTTCTTCGACATGACCGTCGGCGGCGCTCCAGCTGGCCGGATCGTGATGGAGCTATTCGCGGATACTACGCCGCGAACAGCTGAGAATTTCAGGGCTCTCTGCACGGGAGAGAAAGGGATTGGTCGCAGCCGCAAGCCTTTGCACTACAAAGGATCGAGTTTCCACCGAGTGATCCCTGGATTCATGTGTCAGGGAGGCGATTTCACAGCCGGGAACGGAACTGGAGGAGAATCCATCTACGGATCTAAGTTCGCGGATGAGAATTTCATAAAGAAGCACACAGGACCAGGGATCTTGTCGATGGCTAATGCAGGACCTGGGACGAATGGGTCGCAGTTTTTCGTATGTACGGCGAAGACAGAGTGGCTGGATGGGAAGCATGTGGTGTTTGGGAAAGTTGTTGAGGGGATGGATGTGGTGAAGGCGATTGAGAAGGTTGGATCCTCCTCTGGAAGGACCTCGAAGGCCGTCGTGATTGCTGATTGCGGGCAGCTTGCTTGAATCAAGCTCTCGTCTTCTGTTGACCTTGCGCTTATCCTCTGTGCTATCACTATTTCAGTATTATCCTTGCTTCTGTACTGTACTGTAGTGTTGTTATATCGGACAACAATCCAAATAATAGTGTGCATACTGATACATGCCAGAAAATAATTAATAAATAAATAAACAATGAAATTGTTATTATATATTCTGACTTAGACTTGTTTGTGTGCTGATTAATGAACTTTTGGATCATTAATTTCATAAATTTGTGTGGTTTTAATATGGAAATGCGAATAAAGAAAGTCGATTGGGTGGGAATTTTCCGTTTTATGAGCATATATATTTCTAGATAGAGTTAGATATCTCTTATAAACTTTTACTGGTGAATGTGTATGATTTGTTTTTTTTTCTCCTTTAAGAGCCAAAGACAAGGGGAAATTCCATAAAGGCCATTTGGTATTACTGTAAAATTATTATTTTAAAAATCATATTAATTGATTTATTTCTTATAAATTGAAATAGTTAAACGTGTTTCAGAATTATCTTCTTTTATTTTGCGTAGTGAAAAAATTGAACTTAATTATTTAAGTTAGAAAATTATATGAATTGGGTTGACCATTAAATATAATCAATTATTTTAAAAAAATAAAAATAAAAATAACATAAATCAAAGGTATTAACTAACTACCAACGAAGTCGCATCAAACAGTTGCCATTGTTTTTTTTTTTTTTTTTTTGTCTTTTTTAATCAAATATCTTTACAATTTGTTGACTCATCATAAACTATATCGTTGTATATAATTGCGCTCGTAAAATAGATCCGACATTGATTTTTAAAATATCGTTAAAGCTAAATAATTTAAAAAAAAAACATTGTACTGAAATTCAATTAAGCTTAACGGCATTGGAAAACTTTGAATATGTTTAAGGACGAAATCCAATCAAAACTCACTTTGATTTTTTAGTTTGAAAATTCTCCATTTGGTAGAGTACAACAATATTGAAATTTTACATTAAGTAAAGAGAGAAAAAAAAAAAAAAAGGGGGGGGGGGGGATTATCCTTCCATTCCTTCCATATGCTATAAGTTAAAAATGACGCCAAACTCAACCAAAACCACTGCCAAATCTGCCGTTGTTTATTTATTCATTAGTTTTGATGATTTTTATTTGAATTATGTTTCTATACTAATATATTTGAATCCATAGAGTAGGTAGTAGGTTTTAATCTGTTGACGATGATCATAATAATTAATCACATTCTAACAAAAAAAAGGCCAAATTTTCAGTAATTTTAGACAATATAGGTCTAAATACAAAAGTATATTAAGAATTTAGGTAATGCATTATGCAAAAGGTTTTAAACTAGTTTGTATGTAAGCTCAACCAATTACCTAATCTAAAATCAAAGTTTAGATCGTATAAAAAAAATTGTATCAATACTAAATAATCATTAAATTATTAACAAAAATATTAAAATAATTATAAATATTAGAATTCAAAAAACTTGCATAATAACAATATACACAAATATATTGATTAAATAGTTAAAATTATATATATAAACTTAATTACTCTAATTATTTTGATTAAAAATTAAGCAAAATAGAAAATGGGGGAAGCGGTAAGAAAAAATGAAAATCCAGGACAGAGAGACCAAGGAGTTAAAAGTCAAACACAAACACCGAACTCAGACAACGTGGGCGAGGATGGATGAGTTGATGTCGTAGCCGTCCACTCTCCACCTCCAATTCATTACATTTTTTTTTAAAAAAAAAAAAATCTTAATTTAATTTGCAGTATATTTAGAATAGTCAATTGCTTCTCCACTTTTGATTTCTCCATTATTCAATTCAATGCAAGTCAAAAATTCCATTCTACCCACGAGATTTCCATTGCTGCTAACATAAACGCGTTCATTTTTCGTTCATTCACCTCCTAGGAATTTAATCACAACCAACTCCTTAATATTATATTCTTCTTCACTGTAACTACTCTCTCCTTGTCCTTGATCTTTGAATCTCTTCTTCTTCTTCATTCCATTTCCTTTCTCTCTAATCACAAAACTTCACTTTCATTCCTTTTGTTTTTACTGCTGGATTGGAATCTGGACCAAACAGAAGTGGGAATATTTGTTTTTAGGAATTTTTTTTTAGTTCCAAGGTATTTATATTTTGGCATTTTCCACCAACGATGGGAGCGGTTTGTTCTGGAGGTACAAAATCAAAACATGTTAAAGTTTCCCATAAAAATTCTGGGTTTTCTGGCAAGCTGAACTCAGTTAAGAGCTTTACCAAGCATAAAGAGAATTTTCATACCCATACTGATAACGTTGATGATAATTTTGGCAAGACTACTACACCGCAGAGGTATAATTCCGGTGAGCTCTTCTTGTCTTTCTCAAGAGAACTTAAGCCATCAACGACTGCTAAGGGAGGGGCTGCCAAGGTATGCTATTCTTTATTGGTAGATGGCTTATAATCATTCATGTGGGCAGGATATATTTCGAGCTGCTCTTTTTTTTTTAATTTTATGTTATATTGGCAAGGCAATATCATTAACCTGTTATTCTCGAATCAAGTGTCGGTGAAAGAGAAATGGGATTCATGGATTTGCCTAGTTATTGCTCAATTTTGCTTCATTTTTTTTCTGGGGTTGTGTGCTTGTTGAGGCGAGAGCTAAAACTATTTAATGCAACATTGCTAACTAGCAGATTGGTGAAACAAGTCATGTACACAAGTGACGTGGATTTTGTTGCTATGCTCAGACATGTTAGAAGACGATCTGATTTTCACTGAATTTTTCTTATCCATGTTATGTTTTCCCTTTCTGTAGGATGGGCAGAAGAGTTCATTTATAGGAAAAGCTGGGGCTGTGAGTCTGGAGAAAGCAGTTAAAGTTTTAGACACTCTTGGAAGTAGCATGTCGAATCTGAATGCCCGAAGTACCTTTGTCTCTGGCATGGCTTCTAGAGGGAACAAGATATCTATTTTGGCATTCGAAGTAGCTAACACTGTAGCCAAAGGTGCAAACTTATTTGAATCACTTTCAGAAGAAAATGTTCAATTCCTGAAAAAAGAGATATTACATTCAGAAGGGGTACAAGAACTGGTTTCAACAGATTTGAAAGAGTTGCTAATTCTCGCAGCTGCTGATAAAAGGTTGTTGCTTGTTGACATTAGTTTGCCTCCTCTATCGTGTCCAGCATAATTGGATTTTGACTTGTTACATCATACTTTATTTTTATAGAGAGGAATTTGATGTATTTGCACGAGAAGTAATTCGATTCGGAGATCTATGTAAAGACCCACAATGGCATAGCCTAGATCGATATTTTACAAAGTAAGTTGCAACTTTTATGATGCAGTATCTCCTGGTCAAATGATGATGTTTGCTAACATAGAAATTATGTCTCTTGGCATGGTTGTAATACATCAGGTTAGATTCAGAACATTCTGGTGATGGACAAACTAGAGCAGATGCAAAAACCACCATGCAAGAGTTGACTACTCTGGTCCAACATACCTCTGTAAGTTTTCATTTGTATAAGTTCTCATGCTGCATTTTGTCTTTGGGAATGCTGCTATATATTGAACTAATGCCTTTGCAGAGTCATAATTGAAAACTTTAACCTTCAATGATGCGGCATAAGCTGCATAATTCTGTTGAAAATCCACTTGCTTATTTCTAAGGACTGTCAAGTGTCTAATAATAAGAAAATGGCCATTGAGTGTTTTAAGACCCTCCTGGAGAAAATATATTTTACAGTTGCATGTCAGACTACTTTATATTTTCTATTATAAGAGTATTTGTTCGACCATGCAGGAATTATACCATGAATTGCATGCTCTGGACAGATTTGAACAGGATTACCAGCAGAAGCTTGAAGAAGTGGAGTCCTTACATCTCCCCAAAAAAGGTTTGGCATGGATAATTTTCTATCTCCCAATGATTTTTCAGACAAGTGTGTGCCAATGATTTGAGTGCATTTGCTTGTAATTAACCAGCAACATCTGACATGACTTTATGTGCATTGCTATGTGATGTAGAACCACAAGAACACTCGAAGGGAAAAGAATAAAATTTTGTTGGTTCTTAACTGCAAATAGTTGAAACCTAAACTTCCAATATCTGTTTGACACCTGCTAACCTACTGGAGCTGTTTTCTTTATAATTGCAGGAGAGAGTCTCACAATTTTACAAGGGGAGCTAAAACAACAAAGAAAGCTTGTAAGGAGCTTGAAAAAGAAATCTCTATGGTCTAAAAATTTGGAGGAGGTAAGTGTTACGTATGACTCATGAACCACTGGTTACTTTTAAAAGTTGCACCATGATTTCATTCCATTTTCACAAATTATTCTAGAACTCCTTTTATGCTTATAAATTTTTATTGTCAATGTTGCTTACCTTTCTGGCATACCATGGTATAAGGATATTTCAGCCTTCATTGATTTGAGTAGAGGTTCTGGAATAGATGGCAGTTAGAATTAAATAAATTATGATTTTAGATGGAGCATATTGTAGACAGTTAGCATTAATTGATATTGGCTTCAATAGGAGACAGCAGAGTGTATTGCTATAAATCAAACAATCAAATTTTCTTATGACTTTATCTTGTGTTTCTGCAGATCATGGAGAAGCTTGTTGATATAGTTACATACTTAAACCAAGCTATCTTAGAAGCATTTGGAAACAATGGTATGCATTCAGTATCTTATTTTGAACTTAGTAGATGAATATAATCTGAATTATATCGTAACCATATATGCATTTATTGACAGGAAATTTTATAAATTTAAATGAATTTTTATGCTTAGATCTGGTCATGCCCACAGAAACAATTTGCCAAACATTTGCGAATTTGTCTTTTTTATATTATTCCGACCTTATTGGCTATGCATAATAAAAGTCCTGGCAAGTGATAAATACTTACATGTTTGTAAACTAATGGCAGGTGTCAGATCAGCTAATGAGGAGTCTGACAAGAATCTTCAGAGGCTGGGTGCGGCTGGTCTTGCACTGCACTATGCTAATGTTATCAATCAGATTGATAATATTGTGAGTTTACTGTTCCTTTTGTTTTTCCTTTTCCTTAGTGATCTCATAATTGTAAATTGTTCTTACATGGGACTATTTTTAATGAAAATTCATTTTTTATTAGGCATCTCGCCCGACCTCCCTTCCTCCTAATACAAGGGACAATTTATATCATAGATTGCCTAGTAGTGTTAAGATTGCTCTACGTTCCCGACTCCAGACGGTTGACACTAAGGAAGAGGTATGTCTGCATAAGTCCTGCAATCATCTTTCTTAATTTCACCTTTGCCATGTTGCTTAATAATGGTTGATTCTTGTTCCTTTTGTTGCTTGTGCATGCACTTATTAGCTGCTTCCTACTATGTTTCTCTGCAGCTCACAGTAGCTCAGGTGAAAGCTAAAATGGAAAAGACTCTCCATTGGCTTGTACCCATCGCCACCAACACCAACAAGTACGTTGAATTTTTGTTTAAATAAATTTCTCTCTTAGCTCTCAAGTCAGGATAGTCTTTACGGCCTGTCTTTCTTTTCTTTTTTCTTTATCCTGTTTCTCTTCAAAAAAGTGGTCACAATTGTTTTTCACTTGCAATCTTCTGTGCAATTTGCTACAGAGCACATCAAGGTTTTGGGTGGGTCGGAGAGTGGGCAAATGCTGGGTTAGTTGACATCACTTCCCTTTCCTCTCTTGATTTCTACTAGAAAATGATGCCTGATGTCAGTGGAATTAATCTTGATGTTGTTTATTCTTTCTGATAGACATGAATTTGACAAGAAGTCATCCACACAGAATAACTTGATCCGCCTTCAGACGCTTCACCATGCTGACAAGCAGAAGACTGACACATATATTCTTGAATTGGTGACATGGCTTCATCGGTTGATAAGCTTAGTAAGACATAGAGTTGATGGATTCAAAGCTATGCCAGTTCGATCTCGGACTCAGAAGGGACTGTTCTTACACACCAAGATGCACCGAACTTTATCCCTCAATAATGGTATTACAATCTACAGCTCTCAAATTTCTCAAGAAGACACAGATTTATTAGACAAGGTATGCAGGAGGAGATTGGTTCCAGGAATAAGCAAGAGTCAGGAATTTTCCATAGCCAGCAAAACAGGGAAATTCGGGGGATCCAGCAAGAGCACTGGAAGTTCTCCAGTTAGGGAGATTAATACAAGACAAAAGTTACACTACCCAAATAATTTGGACGCTGTGGATGGCTCGCATTCCACATCATGACTCGATTTCTGGCATTTGGGTTCCTCTGTAAATTCATTTTTCAGTTGCTCATTCATTAAATTCTCATTCTATAGTACTTAGTATATAAACCCTAAGATCACCAAACCAGAATTTTTCTGCCAGAGGGGTGAAACCCAGTAAATATTAATGGCATCATGGATAGTTTTGTTTTCTCTTATAATTTGAATAAATCTAATGTTTGATTTTGATTAGGAGTAGGGATCAGATTGGTATTAATGGGAGTGCCCGTATTGTCGTAACTGGCATTGGGGCGGACACCCATCTCGCAAAGCTAATCGCGAAAAATGACCACTCATCACATCCCGTTAACTGCCATGAAGGATCATGATTTTCACTAGATTCCTTTCCCCCTTTTATATCAAGGATGTCAACTCCCGCTCTTTCTTCTTAGTCGATGTGGGATAGCAGCGGCTCAATGTTTCATGAGGGAATATTGAACCAATAAAGGTTTTAATTAAAGTTAATTTAATTGTGTTTTTAATTAAAATTAATTTTTTAATATGCTTTTAATGAAAATTAATTTAATTATGTTTCAACTTGATACCCATCTTGATCGAGAATTTGGATCAGCTATACGATCTTTTTACCCATTAAATATATGTTGATTTTAAATAAATCTTAATAAATAAGAGGCTTGATATATATTATTATTAAGAAAATAATATACTTATTTCTCTATATTAGAGCTAAAAAGAAGAAACTATATTTAAACTTCTACGCCCTAACACTCTATTAAAATTCTACAACTTTACTCAACTTGATTTAATTCAATGGCTAAAACTATATTACTAATTTAAAATATATAAGTTTGAGTCACTATACCCTAATCACCTGCCGATGAAAAAAAAAAATCCTACAAGTTTAGTCTTTTAACGGTTACCCATGTAAAAATGAAAAAAAAAAATTATAAGGAATATGATCATGGGTAAACGGCCTTTCCACATAAAAGTGCATTCTGAGGAATTGGAGATTCATCTCTCGCAGAAATCTCTGATGGGTCTTTCTCTGGACCTTCCACTCTTATGTAGAGCTGTTGTCCGAGATAGGAGTTCACTGCATCCTGTGATCTCAGATTCCACATTCCTCTGTTATCCAACATCACCAATATTGATGTCCACGAGAATGGATAAACCTGCCACAAAATCACAATCAAAACTCGTTCAACTTCAATTTTCATGTCCACGTTTCTTAATTACAATTCTCATTCGGATGGAGAGTTATGAGAAGGAGAAGAAACAACCTGAACAGTGGAACGAGAAACAGCATCAATCATATTATATGTTGCAATTTTACTCTCATCCCACATACCAGCATCCATGCTGCAATTAACATCCCCCAGTGTTTTATTAATCAAGGAGACTTTCAAATCAGAAATGAGCAAAAACAACAGAGAAGAAGCCTTACCCAACAACAAAAAAGTTGTAGCCATCAAGATGCCATGACTGCAAAAACTCAGCAGGATTTTGGAAGACAATATGGTAAAAATCGCGTTGATTAGCATAAATAACTGAAGTCCCAAATACCGGGGGATAGTTTGAATTTGGTATGTCAGGAATTACACCAGGGCTGAAAACATCGCTGATCTGGAAATAGTCTGCGAGTTTTAATGGTGTGTCTGGCTGAAGAAACGACACCCCATTGATTGTGAACGCCTTTTTGTTCCCATTAAACATCACACCGTTCTCAAGGACTAGTGTGCGTGTCACATTGATGCTTCCATAGTGGTAGGAACCTTGAGGATTTGGCCTAGCAGCTCCTACTGACAAGTCCCACCTGATAAAATACAGTATCAAATCACCGTCAGGTTTCGAGCAGGATTTATTCCCGTTGTGTGATTAGACCTGGTGATATGTACCTGATGGAGCGAGCTTGGTCAACGGAGAACTGATAATCCCTGAAGAATGGTCCGACGGGAAGAGGACCGTCAGGAACCCCTGCAGAGTCTGGATAGCGAATGATTCCGATGCCGAAAAGTTCAAAATCGGTGAAGCGAGAACTAGCAACCATGTAGTAGGACTCGCCACTGACGTTCTTTGCCGTTACCAGGACAGAGTAAGATTGGCCGACATGAATGTCTAAACTATCCAAGTACTGTTTAACAGTGTATGACCCTTCTGTCTCCACCAAAAGCAACATATGATCATAAATTCTGAAATTCAAGGACGTTCTCAAGCCTACATTTGATATTCTTAGCCTGTAGGTAACTCCTGCGACACAGAAATTAGGAAAGATCTTTGTCTTGGTTAGGAACCCAAAACGAGTAACAAAATGAAAATGGATGCAGCGAGGCTGTGAATTCACCTGGTTCAAAATCCAAAACTGCTTGATAAGGTGGCAGTCCATTGATGAGAATTCCATCAGGTGAAGGTAAAATTTCCCCATTATCGAGGGAAGTTCTCAAGTCCTGCAATAAAATCAAATGAGAATCAACAAAGCTATGATCATTAATTGATAGACGATGTTCTAGTGATCATATTTGTACCTGGTAATCTGCATTGTACCAATCTCCAATAAGCAAATCAAAATCTTCAAATGGCTGTGGAAATGGAATGGGAACATCGAAAGGATTGTTGATACGAATAGCACCATATCCACCAGCAGATTTCTGCAGCAGAAGTGAAGGGTAGTAAAAAAAACTCCCTATCTGATCCTTCACCTGAAAGCTGTAGGTCCAATTTTTTCCAGGCGGAATGGGGCAATTGGTCCCTTCAACTCCATCTTGCCACGAAGTCCTCCTTAGTTGCACGCCGTTCCTACATCGAAGAGGTTCATTAGGCTCTAACAGAAGAGGTTAAAATCCCAGTTAATTAAAACTTACCATGTCATCAGAAAAGGAACAGTCATGTTGTTATAGATATTAATATCCACGACATCGTTGGTTGTAGTGTTCAAGAGTGGTCCTGGGAACTGATCGTTGATCACAATCACCTGATATATATCACAAAAACACAAAAGTATAAATGAACAAAGCTCAGTTTACATGTTGGAAATGAACATGGAAGTGAAGAACCTGTTTGTTAACACCAAGAGGAGCACGATAAGAAAGACTGACAATCCACTCATAATAAAAATGTGGGGACTCGGCATTTGCATTAAACAATGATGTGAAAATGGAGAGGAACAGAAATCCTGCTATGCACTTGAAGCTCTTCATCTTTCTCTCTACTTGGCTAATTCCAGTCTCCCCTCTTTTTTAATATTATAAGAACAAATTTATAAATCTTTCACTCGTTCACCCAACTTGAATAGCAAAAAATTTTACATCAAATAGAACTCCCAAACCATATGAGATACACAAAGGTAAGTGTCATGCTCAATCTCTCAAAATATATAGCCTTTCATGCTGCTTTTTTTCTCAAAGGCTATCGCTAGAATGTTCAGTTTTAAATTCGTGTCTTATTAAAGCTTAACGCAAATTAAACAGGTTATTCATGCAGATAATGCCGGTGCCACCTTCAGAGGTTGATTAAATAATAATTAAAAAAAAATTAAATAAAATGCAAGTTTAACTTGGACTCTGTTGTATAGTTTTCAAAGAGTTTTCTCTTTGTGTGATTTGTTGGAGTCTTGGATAAGCACTAACCTTGCTTACTTGGCTGGCAAGAACTATGATTTCATTCCAAGCACGCCTTGATTTGGGCTCAAAATTAAATCGGTTTAGTTCTAAGGGGTTCTTACCGTATAAAACACTTTGCACCTGTAGGTTTAACTTCAATTCCTTTTGAATCAAACACTTAATCATTATCAATTTTTATTTTTTATTAAATTAGAATTGTTCAAATTGATCATTCAATTCAGTTCAAATTAGTTTATAATTAAGATTATTGTTTTAAAAATAAAATTCAGACTACAATCAATTAGCTTCAAACCAAAATCTGTACTAAAATTATTTTTCTATTATTGATTATGGATGAAACTATTTTTAGTTTGATATGCATTTATTTAAGTACATAATTAATGATTAGAAAATTTTAACATGTGATTACCCAATTGGACAAGCCTACCAATATTTTCTAACTGAGCCCAACTAACCATGGTTAAAAAGGCTCCCGCCTTCCTATAAATCAACAACGCATCCGCTAACCAGTAACCATAAGCAGTACGTTGAATTTTAATTTGACCATGGCCTCTGTGGATTCTCTTGCACCTTTCAGCTCCTTTTCTGCTTATTTCATACGCTCGTGATTGCCCATCGGCGGTCTCCGTTCAGCCCCATCTATCGTCAGCTTCCATCCACCCGATGTCTCTGCCGCTTGCTTGACCACCATCAAGAGAACAATATCCCGTTCCTGCTTTGCGTCGCCAGTATCCCTCTAGGGCTCTACGAAGTTCTCGGAATTCAGATCGGCGCCACATTTCAAGAGATTAAGGCTGCTTATCGGAGACTTGCAAGAGTTTTGCATCCCGATATTGCAACAAACGGTCAAAAGGAGGAGACGATGTTCGAATTCATAAAGATACTCAAAGCTTATGAAACGCTATCTGATCCTGATAAACGAGCCGATTATGACCGTTTACTACTCTGGCGCGGTGCAACTAGAATTGCAAGATCTTCAGCTTCTCGGTTATCCAGGTATATAAGGCGTAATTGGGAAACTGATCATTGTTGGTAGGAGAAAAGCTGCGAAAATGATCTGTTTGGTTAGAAGTGACACTGACTTATTCAATTATTGGGATTTTCTAGATCTAATTCTTAATTGCTTAGGACAGTAGAAAAATAGTAGGCAATTAAAAATCATGTATGGGGATTATTGCTGTATTATTGTAAATAGCTAAAGATTGGATTTGTATATTCTGTAAAAATGAAAACTGGCGGCGTTTTTTCAGCCTGTTTGATGATTTTAAGCCAATTATTCTTGATAGATATAGCTGCTGCTTTACTTCTCATTCTTTCTTCTCTGTGTTACATTTGGATCCTTCCTCTGTTATCTTATAAGGCTCCAGGTATTCCAAAACAGAGTTTGATTATAGTTTTCAATTCTTATGCCATGATTTGCTGCTTACTGAATTGAATTATTCATTTATGTAGACCAGCAGCCAGATGACGAAGATGTAAAATTTTCACCATTTTACTAGTTCCACTTTATATTGGAGAAACTGAAAATGTGGAGTCGTGGTTCCTGGGCGGTGCTCCCAATGTTTCTGGAACGAGATGCAAGTGGCTGGGAGGCTATGGAACCGGGCCTATTATGGCCCACAAAGGTAGGCTCAACTTCGGCCCATTGGGTATGGGTTTAAACTTTTCTCTTTCTTTTCTTCCGAAGATAATTCATACCTCATAGAGTTCAATGGCAATACAAAGGCCCCAGGCCTAGTATGCAGAAGCAAGTAAACCCAAATACAGGAAAGAACCTAAAACCAAACCCACCATCCAGAGTAACAAATCAGAGCCTAGATTGGTTAAAACTAAAAACTAGTTCTTAAAATAATACGTTCCATAATTTTTATTAATCTTTATTAATTTTATTTTTATATATATATTAAAAAAATTATTAATTTTTTAATTATATTTGTTTTAAAAAATATTAAATTTTATTAAATGTTAAAAAATATTTTAAATATCTTTTTAAAAAATAATAATTAATGAAAGATTATTGTAAAAATAAAATAAAATTAAATATAGTTATAATAATTCATTAATATGTCAATGTAGAAAAGTAAAGTGAGATAATAATTTTAGAGAACTATAAAAATAAAAAATGAAAAAAAAATGAAATTAAAGGAGTAAAATTTGTTTACATATTTATAAAATCTCCAATTAGATTTTAGACACTAAAATTAAATTTGAGTGTGAAAATTTACTTAATTAAAGATTAAAAATTGCATTCTTACAGTTTGATTGACTTATTAAAAATTTTGATTTAGTGATATTAAAATAGTTTGAATAGGAGTTGAATGAAATGAAAACATGGGAGGAGAAATAAAACAATCGAAAAAAAATCAATAATCAAAAATCAAAATAGATTGGCGAAAGAGAGTAACGATTTGGTAAAATATGAATTACGATAATAGTTCATGGAATTATCTTCAATAGAATCTTGAAGAATGTTCAATCATGACCACCAAGTGCCTCTGCATTTTGTCCTCCAATTCTCATCCACTCACTCTGTAATCCGCTAAATCATTTTCTCCCTTCCTTTTCCTTTCATGTTTCGTCCTTTGTTTTCTCATTTTCCTTCATAGCCTCACACTCAATAACCCTCCCCCCTTTCTCTGAACCTTGACCATGGCTGCCACTGTAAATGCTGCAGTTTCGCTCCCCACAACCAAGTCATCTTCTCTTCCAAGCAGAATCGCCAACATTAACCCAGAAAAAGTCAGTTTCAGCAAGGTATCCGCTTCAAACTACATTTATTATACAGCAAGTTTCCATCTTCTTAACTTATCATAAGCCTTGAGTTTTGTTACTGTAGGGTTTCCTTTACTCCAGAAACGTCTATGTGGTTGGGAGAAAGGTTACTATTAGAGCTCAAGTCACAACACAGGCTCCTGCTAAAGTAGAAAAGGTGTCAAAGAAGAATGAGGAGGGCATAGTTGTCAACAAGTTCAAGCCCAAGAATCCATACACTGGGACATGTCTTCTCAACACCAAAATTACTGGAGATGATGCCCCTGGAGAAACCTGGCACATGGTCTTCAGTACTGAGGGTGAGACTTCTTCCCCAATTAGAACTTAAATGAGTAATCAAACAATAAAATTCTGTAATATTGATCATTTGGATGTTGGATGACGCAGGGGAAGTGCCATATAGAGAAGGCCAATCCATTGGTGTCATTCCAGATGGTATTGACAAGAATGGGAAACCCCACAAGCTACGTTTATATTCCATTGCCAGTAGCGCTCTGGGAGACTTTGGCAACTCTAAAACTGTATTAAAGCGTTCACCTTTTTGGTTGTTCACTATTAATTGCTATCGAAATTAGCCTTTAGCCAATACAAATTTTATTTTATTTTAACGTTTTTTTGCAGTTTGATGGTGAAATTAATCTTGATGAGCATTCACTTTGTAGGTTTCTTTGTGTGTCAAAAGGCTTGTCTACACCAATGAGCAAGGAGAGATTGTGAAAGGAGTCTGCTCGAATTTCTTGTGTAAGGATTTAAATACGTTCTTGTCCTCTGGGTTAGAATATACATTGTTAGGTTTAGAAGAATAAGTTTGACATATTTGAAATATTATACAAGCCATCTAGAGAAGGCAGTTTTCCATTATTTTGGTTGCTGCTAAATATCAGAAAATGCATTCCTGGAATTGAATTCCGCAGTTATTTATAAAGAACATGAAAGCAGTTTGCCAGTTTCCAACTTCTACTTGCAAAGTTCTGCAAATAGGTCAAATGTCACAGATTCAACAGAGATCCTTATCATCAGACTTCACTGTTCCATTTCATTTTCAGGTGACCTGAAACCTGGGGCTGAAGTTAAAATCACAGGACCTGTAGGAAAAGAAATGCTTATGCCAAAAGATCCAAATGCCACAATCATTATGGTAGGTCTTGTAAATCCAGCTTAATAGAGTAGCCAATACTTGTTTCTCCTTGCCATGACTATCTTATGTATTCAATCAATTTCTTGATTATATTGTGTTCCATTAATGAAGCTTGGAACTGGAACTGGAATTGCTCCTTTCCGCTCATTCTTGTGGAAGATGTTCTTTGAGAAACACGAAGACTACAAGGTAATACAAATTGAAATGCAACAAGTGACTGCAGCCTGCTAGGCTAAGAAAGAGATTGAAAATAATACCTGTTGAACATTTCCAATGCAGTTCAATGGGTTGGCTTGGCTCTTCTTGGGTGTCCCAACCAGCAGCTCATTGCTTTACAAAGAGGCAAGTTTAATAATTGGGTCTCTCCAATCCAATAATTTCTCTTCTGGTTCATGAATTTTGTATCAAACTCAAAGTGATTTGTGTATGCTACAAACACAGGAGTTTGAGAAGATGAAGGAGAAGGCCCCAGATAACTTCAGAGTTGATTATGCTGTGAGCAGAGAACAAACAAATGAGCAGGGTGAGAAGATGTACATTCAAACCCGAATGGCACAATATGCAGAGGAGTTATGGGAACTACTCAAAAAGGACAACACCTTCGTATATATGTGTGGGCTCAAGGGAATGGAGAAGGGGATTGATGACATTATGGTGTCTTTGGCAGCTAAAGATGGTAACTTGTATAACCAGCCAATCAGTTAATTTAGTTTGACGCATACGCAAATTTGACGTAAAATTTTGCCCTTTTCCTTTTCAGGCATTGATTGGATTGAATACAAGAGATCACTGAAGAAGAGTGAGCAATGGAACGTTGAAGTCTATTGATTTTTAGCAGGCACTAGCCATCAAGTTGCTGAAGATCCCATTATTTTACTGATTTCTTCTCATAACATAGATATATAAATTTTCCCTGCATTCTTTTTTTTTTTTTGTTATAATCTCCACTTATTTTCTTCTTCCTCACCGTGAAGCAAATGTATCAGTATATTCAATGCCAGGGTCTCGCTCATTAAAAAGCAAATTGAAAATTCCTCCTTTCTCAAGTGTTTAGAGTAAACAATACCTCTTGGCTTTTCTTGACCTGAAATTTCCTGCAGGAAGAGGAGGAACCATATGAACTGAAATTTCCTACAAAAATTTCTGATACCCGAAGCAAATTTATTGAAAATTTTGTAAATTAATCTAAGTAATATGTAACATGATATCACCATAGAATCATATGTGATGCCTGAATTGTATTATTTTCTCGGAAATTCCTCCATTTTTAGCGACGTATGGACTGAACTGCACCTTCGGGATTGGTTTCTTGTTTGTGTGTAGCCTTCTTAACCTGTTTTGCGACAGATTTTAGAGTGGGTTTCCTTGCGCAGGAAGTGTGCCAGGCTTTAATGTTAGTTAAGGTGCTTCCATCATTAGATACCTTTATGTTTTAGTTTCGTTTCTTCTGTTCTTATAAAGCAAAGAAGAAATTAGTGGATATGGTACCATAGAATTAATCAGTAGCTTTTACAACTAATCCGACAATGACAGATCGTTCCATGAACCTTTTTTTTAAACCAAATTTTAATGTAGGAAGTATGGGTTTTTAAAATGTTCATGGATCATTCGTTCAGGAGGAAAATATTTTTCAAAAGACTTTTTAAGTCTATTATTGATAGTCTTTAATGCAATTATTTTTCAGATTGAAATTCAATAGAAAAGGTGATTGCATTACCGTTGTATAAGATTTTAAGGTTTTAATAAGTGATAATATCTTGTTACCCAAATTATTTTCCATGAATTTTAAAAATTTCATAATTATTTATGTGGTCTGAATTACTGCAACTACTATCTACATATAGACAAACTACACAGTAACTTACATATACTTGATGTGGAACCTAATAATTTGGCAACTAAGAAGAACATAGATATTTTTTGGGGGGGATATTTTAACTAGAATTGGACAATTCGAAGTAGCAGCTTAATGGATGGATATCCATGTCCATGGACCCCCGCGACACATTCCATCTTACTTTTTGAACCTTATTTTCAGGTTTCAGAGCAGTGCATTGACAAGGCAACCAGCTCGCTTGATGGCCTGGTTATAAGGGCTTAAAGATTACAATTGAAGTTGATGTTGTTCACACAATTGATTTTGATCGTCAGGTCGATAGAAGAACGTCACCTTTTATCAATGTGTAATCACGCTCGGTGGTTTGCTATATCAGCGACTTGAGCAGTGACCTGAAGGCTACCTTTCAGGACTGCTCTCAACAGTATCCATCTATGTCCTTTGTTACGAAGCTTTGGCTTAATTATCTGTGGCTTGCTCTAGTTTGTCTTCATTGCTTGTGGATTCTAGTGGACTCACAATTCTTCATATATTTATTTACCCATCATTCTTTGCGAACAAGTAGAGATGTTGGACATTGTAGGGAATGAAGCAATAGATGGTGTAAGATAGTAACGTATTTGTCATGATAGATACCTACAAAAGCAGGCCTGTTGAATTATGAGGTCTTGCTTCTCAATAACGGCGTTTCAATTCTTCCAATTAAGCTTCCTTTTATTGCATCAGCTGATGTCAATCCAATCAAGATTGCTTAAATAATATTATCATTTCCCTTGAGAGGAAGTTATAAAGTGAATTATGCCAATGTATTTGGTCAGCTAGTGAATAGTGAAATGTGATGCTTCACATATAATTTATGTAGTTTGAATAAACTCTTTCATAATTGAGCAGCTGGTGAAATTTGTTTTGACATATATTCCTGGTGGCCTCCAATGTTGCTCCAAGCATCAGCAGCTGCACATTCATTTGTCTGTGCTTCCTGTCACTTTCAAATACAATTATTCAAAACACAGTTTTGCTTCCACCCTTACGACTCTTCTCTTGAAATTTAGTGTCTTTGAAATTCAATGGAATTTTATTAAACAGTGTGAATAAAATCTTTCATAATTGATCAGCTGCACATTGGTTGTCTACGCTTTCCTGTCACTTTCAAATACAGTCAGAAAAAAAAAAAAGAAACAGTTTTTGCTTCTACTCATAAGACTCTTCTCTTCAATTTTATTATCTAAATGTCAACATTTCCGGCAATCTGAGAGGTTTGTTCACAAAGGTTTGAACTCCAAAATCCCAATCATCGCCAGATTCCTGGAACCTGTAATAATTAACAACTGCCTTTTTTGTGCGACGATGCAAAAATATCTTGCCATTTATAGCTCATTTCCGAATATCTTACCAGACCTGTAACCCACGTATAAATAAGAAGTTTATTTTTTTTTTTTTTTGAACTGAAAATTGGGAATTGGAGGAAGTTTATTCTGATTTTATAATGTCATTTTCTAGTTAATTAGTGAGTCAGCTGTGTTAAATCTTTATTAAAATGCCAGTATCATATGGTGGTCCCATGATTAATGAGGGAGACTTCTTGGTTTAGGTTTTAAATTGTGTTTGCTTTATCAATTGTAGCATGCATAGGCAGCTGAGGTGTTGTGTGTTTTTAAACAAGTGCAATTCTGACAGTTACATCAAAAAGAAGAAGTGTCGAATTTGGACACCTTAACATGCCACATTTAATTGCTGGTGTTTGTGGGGGACAATGCGATAAGTTTCAGCAAATGGGATATGAATGTGAATTGAATTTGATGCCTTGCCGACTGCTTTATTTTTATATATATATATTTTCTTTAAGTGCCAAATTGTTAATTACAAATAATTATTTTAAGTTGCAAATTGTTATTCATGTTTTGTCTCTCTATTTAAAAAATAAATTAAAAATTTTGAAAAAAAAATCAAAATAAGCAAGCAATTTTAGAAATGTTTTATTTTTAAAAAAATAAAAATAAAAAGATAAATATGTTAATAATATAGTTATTAAAAAAACTCTACCAATCATTTAATTTATTTGACTAGTATAATATAATGATATATAAACTTGAAAAAAAAATAAATAGAAGCGTTATGGTATTTAATAGAATAAAATATTAAAATATTAATAATAAAATTAAAAATATCTATTCCTAGAGATCTTGCATTGGAAGGGATAGAAGATCATATTGAATAGGTCTTTGTCATTTTGACTTTTTATTGTGAAATGCACACGCACGGTCACGGACTTTGAACATCTTAACCCTTGGCGTTACGGCAAATAGTCAACCCAAATTATGGCTTTTACATTGAACCCAAATGGTCACGAGTGGCCTGCCGGCTGCGGCCTATTATGTTATTCTGGATTCTCGATCGAACATGTATTTTGACCATCCAATAAACTGAAGTTAATTTACTAATAGAAAACTTAAACCATATCCAGACCATCGTGATTGGACTGGATTTTATATACAACAGCAAGTGATCCCATGGCTAAATTAGCGTGCTCAGGTTTCAAATATGCAATGTTGAAGTTGAACAATACAACGCTGTCTAGTCTAAGGTGGTGGCTCTATATTCCTCAACTTGTATATATATTATATATAATTACCAGAAGGGTCTAATTATGTATTTATTTATATGTGAGAATTATGGGAGACATTTCTATTCGATAAGAAGAACTGACGAACGAGTAGTTGCTTTTGGTAAGACCAGCGCAACAACAAATCTTTTGAACTTAAATTAGCGTAAGACAGATAACAAACGTCAGGCGGTTCAACCAACTTGTTTACAAAACTTATGGCATTGAAAATTCAAGCCAACTTTAAAAAATTAAGAAATGGGGCCTGAGTTTAGTGATGTGGAACTGACTGCTCATCTGACCTGAAAATTTTGGTTGCTAGCTTTGACCTTTTGAGATTCAATTGAAAAGAAAAACCACGTGGACTAATAATTTTTTATTATTAATTTAATTGTTATTATTTTAAAGGCAAACCAAAGACGACTAGACCATTTATGAGAGAATATGCAAAGGCCGCAGCCGGCAGGCCACTCGTGACCAGGTAATTCCAAACACCTACCTTTCATTTTAATAATTATTATCTGTTTTAGCTATTCTTGCTGGATAATCATTTAACAAATTAATTGAATGCTCGACTTTTATTTATTTTATATGAATTTGTCGGAATACAATATGCTCAATTTTTTTTTGGTAAATTAGTGTAAGGTAGGCCACTAAGAAGAAGTGTATTTCTTTTATTCATATGTTTTTCCATTAATGGTAAACAGAAGGTAAGATTTGATCCTAATTTTGAGGAGATCATCTTCTATTCACAAACTGACCAAAAATTCTTTGCAAATTTATGAAATCATTGTGAAATTGTTATAGTAAATAATTATTACTATCTTTAAAATATTTGAATTATGATCTAGCTTTATATATATCCTTTAGTTAGCATGGAATATAAAAATATCTTTATTAATAATTTTAGACTATTTTAAAAAATCATTGACATTATCATAAGACTTGAATTCAAGTGAAATACAAGCTCAATATCTGATTTAGAGTGACATTAAGAAGAATATGTGCTTATATGAAGGTTAGCTTTCTGGTAAAAAAAATTAAATACACCTATTTATGCAATAATAGCTAAAAAAATTAATAGTGAGATGAGTGTCATAATTTCCCTGACCAGTAGTATATAATCTCTTACTGCTGGCGCCACTAATTTGGCATTTTTTTTTATTTTGGGGGTCCATCGCTATTCACCTATGCGCTCGCTTTCACTTTTCAGCTACTATAAATACCCAATTCGCCTCCGTATTCTGAAATCTCACAGCCATCTCCCCAATTTCAGCTAGGAAGAAGAAGAAGAAGAAGAAGCAGAAAAAGAATTCTCACAACTTCTTCTCCTTCTCTCCCTTATATATATCTAAATATATAAAATATTCTTTCTAAGCTCCCTGTCCTGCTTCGATGGCTCAACTAACATTATCGATTCCTCTGTTCTCTATGTTTTTTGCGTATTCTCTCATATCAGGTAATGATGGCAATCTGCTTTTAAAGGGGTCTATCTAAATCTTAAGCTCCGATCAACTAACGGGTGTTCTTGTTGCAGGAGTTGTTTCAACGACCTTTACAATAACAAATAAGTGTGACTATACAGTATGGCCAGGCATTCTCTCAAACGCTGATGCGCCTGCGCTTTCCACCACCGGTTTCGCCCTCCAAAAGGGGGAGACCAAGACCATCACCGCACCTGCTTCATGGGGTGGCCGCATGTGGGCTCGAACCTTGTGCACTCAAGATTCCACCGGAAAATTCTCTTGCTTAACAGGTGATTGCGGCTCTGGTAAGCTAGAATGTTCAGGAAGTGGAGCTGCTCCTCCGGCCACTCTGGCGGAGTTCAAGCTCGACGGCTATGGTGGGATGGATTACTTCGATGTGAGTCTTGTAGATGGGTACAATCTCCCTCTGCTGGTGGTTCCTCAGGGTGGCTCCGGGCAGAATTGTTCAAGCACCGGCTGCGTGGTGGATTTGAACGGCTCGTGCCCTTCGGAGCTTAAGGTTACAAGCTCCGCCGGTGACAGCGTAGCTTGCAAGAGCGCGTGTGAAGCTTTCAGGCAACCACAATACTGTTGCAATGGCGCGTACGGTACACCCGACACTTGCAAGCCGTCCTCCTATTCAGAGATCTTCAAGAACGCGTGTCCCCACGCCTATAGTTATGCTTACGATGATAAGACGAGCACCTTCACATGTATGTCCGCGGATTACCTGATCACCTTCTGCCCAACGCCCAGCACCAGGTAATTAATTAGTTCGTCTCTTCCTTTTACTGATTTACCGCTGTTTAACCGTTAAAAGGGTAACTTACATATGACCGTTGGACACTTGGACCAATTAACGAAAGCCTGTAGATATTAACGTTGTGCTGTCCTCTGACACAAGACCCGATTTTTATTTTGGCCGTTGCTTCCTCAAAAATGAATGTTTTTTGTCAGTTCTGACATTTACTGGCGGTACTACATGTTGAATTATTGGAAGGAGGCATTATGGTCTTTTAGCGTAAATTGTTGTTTAATCAATAGGCGTCTTGGGCTTTACGCCACAGCCGCATTTGGGAGCTGAATATGAACAAAGACACACAAGCCTGACACACCATTTTTGAATCCCCATACAACTTTACTGCGGTGCACATTCTTCGAACCCACCATTGTAAATTGTGGCTATGTGACTTCCAATCTTAAGAACACACGTGGACAGTATTTTTATTTATTTATTATGTAGTTGTGTTGCGCACCTCTAACTCGCTGAGTTTATTGGGGTGATTTTGCAGCCAGAAAGCGTCACAGGGTCAGAACACTGATGGTACAAATACAAACACAAACACAATCAACAGCCCCATGGTTTATGAAGGTGCCGCTTTGGACCAAAGCGGAGCAACACCGTCCACGCGTAGCAACGTGTTCGGATCACATGCCATTGCGGGGATGGTCACCATCACAGTAGCAATTTGGCAATTGAGACATCTCCTCTAGGTTCTAACCATCAATTAGCTAGCTAGCTAGCTAGAACTTTTTTTTTTTTTTTTCAATTTACAAATACATACAAAGTGAGTCGGGGAAGGAAAGCGCATGCCAGGAAGATACAAGAAACGCGCTTCTTCATCGGGATATATCGATTTGGTTATGGACCCCCCACTATTTTGGAGGCATGCACTTTTCGATGCGTAGGCCATGTGAGCCAGTGGTGACGCGGTACACTGAGGCATGATGGAAAAGCTCGCCAATTTGTTATTCCCATGAAATCCAATACACCAATTTTGCCGGGGTATATGGTAGCGGAAGGTGGTGGTGGTGGAAGGTGCAGGAAGAATTGAGGAGCGAAGTTAAGATAGAATTTTCAATTTTTCTTTAGTTAAAATAGTTTTTAGATTAGATATAGTAATTATTTTTTTAAATGAGGGGATGGGATTCATTTGTTGGTTTCTGCATCATATATTATTATATTAAAATGTTACCCACCAATAATATGAAATTCTCTTCTTAATTTCTTTTTTTTTCTTTTTTTATTTTGATGTGCGAGATTATATTATATCACTTGACAATTTGTACAAATAACAGAAATCTGCCAGAATATATAAAAAATTAGACATCAAAATATTTGCTTATTAATGGATTAATGTTTGGGTTGTCAACTCTTTTTTTTCCTGTTTTGTCTTGATGCATGAGATTATGTTGTCATTTGATAATTTGTACAAATAATCAAAATATGTCAAAATATATATAAAAAATTAGATATTAAAATATTTACGTGTTAATGGATTAATGTTTGCGGTGTGGATGGTGATGCGACTGTTGACTCGTTCTCCCATCATACAGCTGATTAGCAACTGTTTTGATGTAACCCATCTCTGAAATTTTATTATTATTATTATTATTTGTAAGGATAATTTCAAATTAATTTATTTTCATCAAAAATTGATTTCTTGTAAAGTAATTCCAAGTACAATCTTGCTTCACAGGTGCATTTTCAAGCCTTCACATATATGGGAGAAAAGCTAGACTGGAAGAGCTCACCCTTATATAGGCACTGGCATTAAAGAACCCATAGGCTTTATATGAACAAAATCTAACCCTGGCCCGTGAGACGAGCCCCAGCAAGAGATTTGAGATTGGAGTGTTGATAGAGTTAGTTGAACGTAAATATCGATTAAACTCCAACATAAATTAAATTAAATTTTTTAAGTCCTTTATAGATATGTTATGTACTCATACTTTTATAGCTAATGAATTACTATAAAAGGGTGGAATGTGGGTATTGAGTAATTAAGTAATATATAGAGGAGGATATGAAAAAGACAAAAAAAATATGACTAGACATCAGAAACTGAACAGTTTGATGTTGGAGAAAAAATTAGGAAAAGACAGTTAATGTGGTTATTGCATGAACCTTTTCAAATTCTACTAAAAATATGCAATTCTTTACGCAATTATGCATTGCATCAAATCTTAGTCAAACTTTATTATCTTTAGTCACGACTTCTTTCTCTTTTTTTTTCCCATAAAGATTATTTTCATGTCTTATCCAACCAACTGAAAAGCAAAAGCAAGTAAGATGACTTTCCATCAGTGCGTAGTCTATATATGTAAATATTTCTAACTTTCTTCTTATTATTATTTATAAAATATGATTTCCCATATTACTATTTTATCCCTAAACTAGTAAGTTACGTCATTTTAAGTTTTTTTTTTTAAAAAAAAAATAGAAACAGTAAATTTGTAGACTACATAATAATTTATTTTAATTTAATATATTTGAAATCCTAAAATTATATATATAATTAATAAACAAAGCATTGTCTAAATTTAAAGTTAATGTTTGCAAAGTCTAGTGGATTAAGAATGGGCCTTCAGAAAGTTGTCATCATCTGGGCTTTGAGGTTTACTATTGAAGCTAAATGCCTTCAATTCAACTATTGGTGTTGAATAGAGAATCATGTTAATATAAGAATGAAGTTCGTGCAGCTACTGCCTTTATTTAAATTATTATTATTATTTAATTTTCTAAAATAAAGGGGCAAAACAATAACTTAGCTTGGAAGCTAGTGATGCTTGTTAGTTTCACTGTTCTCAGGGATCGATAATGAAAAGAATGGAAAGTAATGTGTGTCTTCCACCTTCGCTTTTGATGTCATATTTACACTTGCATGAATCTCATCACAGATGACTTTGCTTTTTAACCTCTCCAACCTAAATTTCACAGAAAATTTCTTCTGCAACTTAGAGATCTTGCATGGGGAAGCACACAAATCCAGAGATCTTGCATGGGAAAGAAGAAAGTAGAAAGAAAACATCCGTAGCTAGATATGTATTGTTATAGGGTGACGCAAATCTTTTTATAAAGAAAGAAAAGTTAATATTGGAAAAGCGATATAATTAATATTACAAATAGAATTATCCATAGTGGTATATATACTTTACACGACAGATAACAATTGGCAAAGGACATTCAACCATTTGCAGATGTTAAAAGCAGCTGCCTTCTCATACATTGCTATAGGGAGAATTGTCTATTTGTTTTTCTATTTCGACATTGACCCCCCACCAAATTCCTGCTTTTCGAGAATTTTATCACTTTTCTTGACAACATTATCTAGATTGATAGTGTTTCGTCAACATGATAATAACATAAGTTGATCCATACGACATAGAGAAGATCAGACTGAGGATTTAGAGTTGAACTTGTACAACTCATGCATCCTATTCAACACGATCTTTAATACTAGCTAGTTAATTAAAGTGAACGTGTGAAGCAATGAATTAATCTGGTGGGATTATATTACTTTGAAAAATAAGTGGGGATAGAGCAAGAGTAGTAGACAGAAGATATGTGAAAGTTGATGTGCTGATTCTTCAAGGACATGAACTTGATTGTCAAGGACTAGTTCCAAGATTGAGTGAGGTGGTGAAGATGGGTTCCACCTCATGTTTACTCAGCTGAAAAGACATTTGATCGATCTTTCTCTCAATGTAAAGGGTGATTTTTTTTTCCTAAAAGATACTGCAGTACTTGAGATGAGAAAATAAATTCCTGATGTTTCTGCAGATGAAAGGACAACAAAATTGCCCTAAAATGCAAAGCAGCATTTCGCTTTTGCTTGTCATTGTATAGTTTTTACATGTTAAATTTTTTAAGAAACCCATTAGTCTTAATTTAGACTTTAAGGGGCTTTTTTTTATTTTTTTTTAAAGTAAAACTATTGATTGTATTAATAAAATTCCATCAAACAAAAAGAGATATCATCCTAAATAGAGAAACGATTATACTTGATAGATTCTCTAGTCAAAGTATGAGCAGTTAGAGTAGCATTACGACGAGTCCATTTAACAGAAATATTAGTTATAGAGTCTAACAAAGATTTACAATCATTCAAAATCAAATTCCTGCATAAAATAATTTGGCAAAAATGATACTCAAGTGCCTGTCTAAACCCTTGCATAAGATAATTTGGCAAATATACTCCTTCTTTTTTCTCATCTATCGAGTATAAATCATTAAAGTCTATCGAACAAAACCACAGAATAGAGTTTCTACGAGATAAAACTCGAATAAGGTTCCAAAACTGACGTCGTCGTTGCGATTCCAGAAACTCATAATAACTAATAAACCTCCATTGAACATTACCTTCTGAAGCAACCGAATCAATAAAATTTGAAGAAAAGCCAACCACTGAAACAGACTCATGACTCTTCCATATTAACAAAAGGCCTCCTCTCAATCCTTGTCTATTGACTGAGAAGCAACCATCAAAATATAAAATATTATGAAAAAATTTTATAAGATAATTAAGAGTTTTTGTTTCCATCAAAAATAAAATGTTCGGCTTGTAATTAGGAACCAAATCCTTCAATACAATAAATTTCCGATGATTGCCGCAATAAATTTGCTAAAGAGGTCAACATATTCTGAAAATTGATTAAATTGTATGTGAGAAACATTCTTACCATACAGAAATCATAAGTGACGATCGGAATATCTCTGAAACTCTTAATAGGGACAACAATATCTTATTTTTCATCGATAGTCAATTGACGCAGATCGTCTTCCATGGGAAGGGGAAGAAGAAGTTAGGTTTAAGGAAGAGGAAAAGGCGAAACCATCGAGTCACAAAGGGACTAAAGAGAAAATTTACTCTAGATTTTAAGGGGCTGTAAGGTAAAATTTTCTTCTCTTCTCAATAAATATAATCTCAATTTATTAAAAAAAAGAAAATAAAGAGAAAAAGAGTTTTCTTTTATCAGTCTTGTCATTATGTTAATTGTGTCATATAAATATGAAACGTTCTTAATCGATAAAGTGATCTAAAGCATTAAAATTATATATATATATAAAAAAAAGTAAAGCATTAAATTTAATATTTGTTGAGACTAAAGAAAATATATGCTCATACTGAATACTAACATTTTGACAATTAATTATGTATAGAAATAGATATATTGAAAAAAAAATACTTACATCCATTTTCATATATAATTAATAAATAAAAATTATGTTAATATTTATATTATTAATACGTGTTTTCTTTAACGTAGCTGTCATGCATGGCCAACCACTAATTTTAGTGTGTTATATTATAGACCTTTTCAACAGACTACGGCTGTGTATGCAATGAGCTTATCCTCTACCAACTAATTAACGTTTTAGCAACTTTAGTTATGTTAATTTTTCTTTAATTATTTATTTAGTATAACATTTTTCTCTCCTTTACTTTCTTTGACTATGTAATCATATCATTAATTAGTGGCCTCTCAAGCCTGGTCTACAAACATAATCTTTTCAACACTTTGAATATAAACCACTAATTAGGTGAACTTTAAATATAAGGAAAATGTTGTAGATTAGTATTACTCACTGACAAGTGTCATTTGAATATAATTAATTATTAATTAACTAGTAGAAATTAATATGAAAAAATTAATAACTAATTATTATTAATTAAAAAAAAAAGGAATTATCTAATAGCAGTAGCTACATTCGAGCAGTTAATAAAACTGAACTCAGACCACACTTCACCATCTTGGCCTCAAATTGAGGAATAATTCTATGAAACGCAATCGGCCCTTGCACTGTATGGATATTAGAAGATGATAAGTGATGAACATGAGAGAGAGAGAGAGGATAAAAAAGGGCCCCACATATAAGTGAGATCCACCGCATCATGTAAAGGGTGACGTGGATGAGGGTAGCATGGGGCATCTTTTTTTTTTTTTTGCCAATTTCAAAAGCAAAGTCGGTTCCTAAAATCCTATCTTTTTTGCTTTTAAAGGTTCCAAAGTGGCCCCCCATGTTCGCCTCCACTCGGCTCATTAACTATTTCTAACCAAATCAATTTTTTTAAAAATTTGATTAAAAATTTTATCTTTAAAAAATAATTAATCAAAAGTGCATAATGAATGAGTAATTAAATTAATACTAAAAACACTAAGCATAATGATGGAGGCACTTTGGTTTAGGGTGAGGTGTGGAGACGCTGAAAATTGAGTGATAATGGAAAAGTTTTCCATAAATCTAGGTATATCAAAATTATTTTTATTATAGACTAATTTCTTTAATAAAAATTTAATTGATTTGGGAAAAAATATTTTTATTATAAAAATAATAATTTTCAAAATAAATGGGTGGAGTTTTTTAATATATATATATATATATGCCTTGCACGTGCAAAATGGAATAATCCATATTATTTTTATTTCAAAATACAAGTCCACGCAACGGAATTAGATGTAAATGATTGGAGTGATCAGAAGGCGAAGTATCGTCAGCGAAGTCCACGGATAGTTTCGTTGCCGGTGGCTGATGACGGCGTCACCAACGGAGCCAGTGTCTGATGGTCGGTTACACCGTGTTGGGCACACACGTGGCGAACTAGCATGCACCGCCCCACGTTCCATCTCCCAATTATCCATGCAACTCTTTAATTTCCCATGCAGCCTTTTTTTTTTTTTTTACATAAAACAGATAAAATCATTGCCAACTTCTTCCTGAACACGAAGACTTATGAAGCCTTTATTATTATAGTCTTTATGCATTAATTAGAAGAAATTACTGTTAGTTTTTGTGTCATAGTAATGAAAAAACAGCGATAATCATTGGATGAAATATAAAAATAATAATCAGATTATTAGGAATCTAATTCCAATATGTAAAGATGAAAGAATTGCATATCGTGTAAGGCAGCCACATTGAATTTAATTTTTAAAGAGCAAATTAAGAGATTGATGGTCTTATTTTCTTCAAGCAAGTTAGGTAGAAGGAATAATAAGTTGGTTGCAAATCAAATTTAAAGATGCTTTTCACAAAGTAGTGCAGATCCTATTCAAGATCATGAATTTTGTTATTACATATATCAATTTTTTTTCTTTTTCTTTTTCTACCATGTAAAGGGTTGGAAAGTCATTTAAAAAAAAAACAAAAATAACTATTTTTCAGTAAATTCTATTGAATAAAATTATGTATAATACAATACTACTAAGTCTTATAATTACTGCTAATATATATCTCTCTTCTTATATAATAAACAATTAATATTTACGCATGCATGTCTGTCTTTTCAATCTATTTAATGTTAAAAAACCTAATAATTGGAAAAGACTTTTACATGTAGACAGAATGTGATCATGGAAAGCAAGCAAGAAACAATTGATATTAATCAAAATATTCAAAGGAAGATAATTAAGAGGGTATGTAGCAATTGCTTATTTTCTTCACTTTTTGATTGTGGGCGTTGTTTAAAATAGTGCTAACATTCTTCAAATATCTTTAATAAATAAATTTTATTCTCGCTAATCTCATTGTTTGCTAAAAGGATTTTAGAGTAATTTCATTTTTAATCTTTTCTTCCCCTTATTGCTTCTTTTGGGTAAGTATTCCCACACCTTTTTCTCTATCACCAAAATCTCAGGCTGCCTTTTCTTCAAGAATTTTTCTATTATTATTTTCTTTCTCGGAAGTGGGAATCCACGTGAACTGCCCTAAGAGTTATGGGGTTCACATGCGTCCTCTACACAATTCACATTCATTCATTTATTTATTTTGGAATCTGCAAGAAGCTTATACACTGCTAGTTGTTATCCGAGGTGGTGAATAATTATTCATTCGTTTAATTAATTTAAAACTAATCTATTTTATTTACATTCTGGTTTGTGTAATTCCTAAATAATTTTCATTGTAATTTGATTGACTTAATTACTTTTTTTTTTTTTTTTGAAATGTTATTGGTACATTTTTTGAAAATAACATAAATTAAATACAACAGATTCTAATTTGAGCATTACTATTTAGCAATTATAATTTATTGTAAAAAAGGATCCTCTAAATTCTACTGGGGAAAAGGACAGCTGAGGTGGCATTGTGACTGGTCTGTCTTATACACATTAGAAGATGATGAGTAGTTTCATATTCATTCTATTTAATTATAAATCCCCACTACATCTTCCCCTACCATTTCCATTTCTGATTTTTTCTTGCCAAACTATAGGAATCTCTCTGCTTTTATGGGCAGACAATCACCATCCTCTCTCCAATCCTCTTTCCTCACATCCATCTATCAACCAAAGAAGCCTTCTTATTTTCTCTCTTCATCTTTTTTCGGCCAATGCAGCCATAGTTTCTCTCATTAGAACAACGCTTCACGTATCATTTTCTTTTCCCTCAAGTCTCTCCAAATGGATCCAATCTTCTCCAGTTATGCCATCTACATCACCCTCACTTTGTTTACAGTATCCACTTCCCTTATTGGAGGAGTTTCAGGGGCTAAGTTTACATTAATCAACAGATGTAGCTACACAGTATGGCCTGGTATTCTTGCCAATGCTGGAACCGCTGCATTAGACAGCACCGGGTTTGAGCTTCCACCTGGTGGGTCTCGTTCATTTCAATCACCACCAAATTGGTCCGGTAGATTCTGGGGCAGAACCGGCTGCACATTCGATCCAGTTACTGGTCAAGGAAGCTGCCAAACGGGTGATTGTAGCAGCAACCTAATTGAATGCAACGGCAAAAATGCGAACCCACCAGCTACTCTAGCAGAATTCACGATCGGGTCGAGCACCCAAGACTTTTACGATGTCAGCTTAGTTGATGGGTATAATTTACCAATGATTGTAGAACCCAGTGGCGGCTCCGGCAATTGCTTGTCAACTGGATGTATAACCAATTTGAATCAGCAGTGTCCTGCTGAACTGCGGGTAGGGTCCGGTGAGGCCTGTAAAAGTGCTTGTGAGGCTTTTGGGAGCCCTGAGTACTGTTGCAGTGGAGCATATGGGACACCAGACACATGTAAGCCAAGTGTTTATTCGCAGATGTTTAAAGCTGCGTGTCCGAGATCTTACAGTTATGCTTACGATGATGCAACCAGCACTTTTACATGCAGTGGAGCAGATTACACTATCACATTCTGCCCTTCAGCACCAAGGCAAGGATAATTAACTAATTCTCTTAATTTGTTCCTTTCTGTTTCTATTTGTTTGTTATTATTGTGAGGAGTCATGAGATTCTTATTATGTGAATCTGTAAAATGTTCTCTTTTGTATGCATCAAGCAAACCTATAATTTTATTTTTTTTTCTTTTAAACTTTGTGCAGTCAAAAATCTGCTAGAGACCCGTCTCAAACTCCAGGCACAAGCACAACGAATGAGTCAGAAGCAGGATCAGGATCAGGAGATGGGCTCAACACTTCATGGTTGTCAAACATTTTCTCTGGAGATTCATCCACAACTCTTTCTTCTTCTGCTTGGCCCTTCACATTGATCTTTTCTCTGTTCCCCTTTTTCCTTTACTTATAGATTATTGCTCTTTCTGCACATGCAATTTCAGTTGTGACTTTTTCATTCAGAGGAAAGCCTGACAAGTAGATGACTACTGATGAAATCCAGATTGTAAAGCCAATTTTCCAGGCCACACATGTACAGACAAAATTAAAACCTTTTTTTTTTTCAGGAGCTTAATACTAAATCCCCCCTTTTTTTTATAATTTGGAGTATGAAGGATTTGTAATGCAAAGCAATAAAATAAGTAGAAAGAAAGAGATTTTCAAGACTTGAAAATGATTATTAAATTTGATTCTTGGCATTGGAAGGAGAGAAAAAAAAAAAGTGTTAACTTTATTGTGAACCTTGATCGGTAATGTGGTTGGTGGGGTAGTGGTAAAGGAACCCCACTTTGCTGGAATTGCAAGATTTTGTTGATTCATGATCTGATGTTGGCTTCAAAGACCAGAATACTATGATGTTTAATTCTCTAGGAGAATTAGCCATGCTCCTAATCATTTGTTTTTATTAGGTCTCCTTGTTTACACATCCACTTAAAAAGTCATAGTGGCTTGAATCTGCCTTTCGTATTTTAGTATTGACGTATAAGATACAGAATGTATAATAAAAATATCTTTTCTTTTAGTATGTAACTCTTGCGATTATTAAATTAAATATTTTTATTAAAATTTCATATAAAATTAAATAAAAATACATTACTTAAAATAGCTTGTTTGATCCTCGTTTATTTTTCGGTACGTAAAGTGGGGAGATTTTGAGTTTGATATATATCTTATAATTTGTTGCAATCTTTTCAAGGTAGACTATTACATTTTATATAGTAGCTTGCAGAATTCTTCAATATAAACAAGTAAAAAGGAATACTCTTCCTCAATTAAGATTTTAACTGATGGAGTGGGACAATGCTCTTTTATTTCAGTAGAGTGTCAAAGGCAAGAAAGAATTAGAATTTGGTCCCTTCGTCTTACAATTTGCAATAAAGATGGTGGATGTGGTGTGTTTATGGTCCAACACCATAAAGCAACTTTTATCAACAATATGTATCCATCAAATTTAGAAATGGCATCTTCTCAAACACATTCATAAACTGTTATTTCATGGAAAATCATCAAAGGCATCATCTTCTAAATACATCTGAGATCAACTAAATTCAATAATGAAGAAAGTATTGCAGTAAATCACTCATTGCAGTGGTTTAATTTGCATATTTCTAAGTTAGTACTCATAATACTACGTCGATATCGTAACAATATTATACAATCAAAAGTTTAAGTCAAGTGGTAACAATGTCAAAATTGGACCAGAAGATTATGGGGTTAAACTCTCTCAATCCCCTGACTAAAAGAAAGAAAGAAAAAAAAACAATATCATACTTAAAAAAGCAAGATATCAGTTGGAGAATCCTTTTGGAAGTGGGTTCTATAGTTTATTCTTGGACGATTACAAATGTGTATAAATCAAACAAGCATGAAAAATCAATGAATTTGGTCCCCCCACACAGTGAGTTTCAATTCACTCGTAATTATTTGGAGCACTGTGAGTTCTTAAATTCTAATTATAATCGAAGTTAAATGAAAATATATAATAATAATAAATTAAATTATTGTATTTCTTATTCAAATTCAAGGTTGGAATTTTAATATGAAAAGAAATTCTTAACTTATTTGATAAAATTGATTGCATTGATGAAGAAAACTATGACCATATTTAGTTGAGGGTAAGTAAATGGTACTTTTCAAAAGTACAAACAACTCTCTAGTTTTGTTCGCATTTTAAGTCAATTTTTTAAAAATTATTTCCTTCATAGTCCATTTATTTCTTAATTTATTAAATTTAAAATTATATTATAGATATAATTATTTTTTACCTTTTAAAAATGATTTTACTTCTTAAAAAATTAATTTATATACTAAATACAATTATATTTAATTTTCGATAAGTTAATTTTTTAAAAGTGTATTTCTCGAGAAATATTCCTTCTAAAAAATAAAGTATTTTTAACTAAATAAAACCTATCTCTCCGGTTGCTACAATTTCCTCTTTTCATCTAAACTTAGATTTATTTGTAAAATATTACATGTTTTTTAAAATATTTTAGTAGAAAATATTTTTTATGAAAAATATTTTTTTAAAAATTAAATTATTTTTCATTGCTTAGTAATATTAAAAAATAAAGATTATTAATATAGTGTTTACAAGATTTTAACACTTTGTTCGGGAAATTACATGAGAAGAAAAGGAAATAGGAAGGGAAAATAAAAAAATAATCTCTTATTATTTTCTTCTTATTGTTTGGATATGAGAAAAAATAAAAGTGAATGAAAAGAAAATAAAACTATTTTTGGAAAGAGAGAAAAATAAAAAGAGAAAAGAAAATAGTGTATAAATTTATAATTTTACTCTTTATCTTTTAAAAAGTATTAATAATTTTGTCATAAATCTTTTTTTATATTTCTTACATAATTTTAAAAATAAAAAAGAAAGAAATGATATAGCAGTAATTATGTTGATTAAAACCTTTTCATCTATTGATCTCATAAGAAGAAAATTTTAGTTTTTAAATATGCTTTTAGCTGTGCAAAAATAGAAGTTGAAAAATAATTACAAGTTCAAGAAATAAAATAGGGATTAAAATGCAATTGTGCTATATAAAGTAACTTTCCGCTTCATTTTGTTTCTTTTCTCCCCGTTTTGGAGAGAATGACCAGGAGGGATAATAACTCATATTTTCTTTCCTCTTGTAATTTCACTCCTTGTATCCAAACAAGAAAAAATAACTTTTCTCAGTTATTTTGATTCCTCCCCTATTTTTCCTCTATTCAAACAAGTTGTAAAATCCTGACTTACCCCTTTTAAAAAATGAGCCATTTTTTAAAAATATTTTATTTTATTTTATCTTTTATTAGAAAAATTATGTTTCGTTTATCAATTATTTTTTAGTTGTCAATTTTTCTAAGAAATAAACAGAAACTTTTAAAACAAAAACTAAGCTTAATTCATTTAAAGTCATTTTATTTAAAGTGAAATCATATTAAAATAATTTTGAGTTAAAATCAAAATTTCCTTAAACTCAATAATAAACTGATCTTTTCGAACTAATAAATCAATAATTTTTGGTTTCAAACCCGACATCGCACAAACATAATTAGCAGGAAGTTACACGCCGAAAAGTTAGGGCGGAAAAAGGGGCCTGGATGTAGCTGGATCAACCTGGGCCTTCAGAGATTTGTGACTTAGAAAAACAGAAGGCCCGTTATTGTGATTTCGGTTGCAAAATTACCAAGCCAACATAAAACGGGAGGAGAAAACATGTTTTGAACTGCTCCACAACGGCTGACGTTTTGCCACCAAATAATCTTTAAACCTCACCCATAAACATCATTAATTTTAATTCTAATTTTTGGTTTTCATAGGGCCAGGTATTTTGGGGCAATTGTGGACGAGGAAGGAAAGAAGAACAAAGTAAAGAATCTTAGCATAGAAGATATACTCATCGTCAACTGGATAACTTCCTCAATTCCATGACTAAATTAGCTCAAAGAGCCAAGTCCCTACAAAATTTGAGCTTTCTCACGAGACTAGGCTAGAGGACAAAAAGGACTGCTTCAAAAAGGATGGAAGTGGGACTCCATAATTCAGGCAATCTACAACTCATCCTTCACAGCAGATGTGCCTGTATCCGCATCATTTTTGGAGGTATCTGCAGTTTCTTTTGTTTCAGTTTTAGATTCAGTTTCTTCCACATCAACTTCCTCTTCAACATTTGCATCTGGGCTGATGTTTAGGCTAGATTTCACAGAGCTGTAGATACGGGAAGCAAAATCCTTGGGATCTTGAAGAATGAAGCCACTGTCCAGAAGTGCCGTTTGGTAAATGAGTTGAGCTGTTTGCTTTACACTCTCATCCTGAAGAGCAAAATAATAAACTAATTAATAACAGTGACTAAATAATTAACCAAAAACTCACATTTTTCATGCATATGAATCAATTTGCTCATCATTGTGGACACACACCTAGAGTGGCCACCTAAAATCTAGTAAAAATGGATTCCACCAATTGACTACCACACTGAAAGTAACAGGTCGGCTGTGAGTGGACAGATTAAAATTTCAGACTCAGACTTTCCAAATCTGTCCATATGACCCGACCACACACTCATTACAGCATCTTCCAGCTAGCAGTAACATGCTAGTTTTCTGGGAGCTAGCAGCTAGTTCCTAACCCACTGAGCCAAACCATTATGCTGGCTGTATCATTGATAAGACTATTATATACATTCCAATAAATCAAATGGTTAGGATATTCATGGCACGCAATTATCACACCCTTAAAAATGTTTAAAATGCATTTACCATTAAAACATATATCAACTCAGTTCTGGCAAGACAAAATCCACAAAATAACATATTCCTGTGTATAATTAATGCTTATAAATATGTAGCCACGGACTCCATATCCACAGCCACACACTATTAACCAAAGATGGGTTATAAAATGTACCTCAGGGTCCTTGACAACTCTCTCACGGAGCTCCTTGATGATTGGGTGTCTTGCGTTAATCTCCAAGACCCTCTTTGCTCGCATGTATGCTTGCTTGCTAGCATCCGATAGACTCTGAGACTGCATTATCCTCTCCATATTTGCACTCCATCCATACTTTGAAGTCACAACGACACAAGGTGTATCATCCAAACGATTGGATATCTTCACATCTTCCACATTTTCACTGGCAAGGACACCCTTCCACCACTTGGTAAGCTCCTTGAATGACTCCTTCAATTCCTTATCTTTAGAGTCTTTCCCAAGTTTTAGGCCCTCCTTGGACACATTTTGGAATTTTTTGTCTTCATACTCCATCAAATATTGCATCAAGTATTCATCAATTGGATTGGTGAAGAAAATAACCTGGTGACAATGGCAGCAGATAAGGAAATAAGCATGTTGAACCCACATCAGTCTAGAGAAGGGGGTCCCTTATATGGGTATGGACAATAAACAAGTCCTGACCCAGATTTAACATGCTATCAAAGCCTCCCATCGATATTGGAAGAGCCCATGAATATATTGTGAATGTGTTGTGTTATGCTCCAGTGTGGTCTTGGGCGTGAGTGGATATGTTGAATTCTATGCCGATTTAGAAAAGGGGGCGTGGAGAAAAAAGTATATGGGCCATCCTCCCCTCTTGGAGATATCCTAAAGAACAAATGTTTAGCAATCATACCTCATAACCTTTTTTCTTGAGTCTCTCTAGGAATGGGGATTTCTCCAGTAGTTCTTTATTTACTCCAGTTATGTAGAAGATATCCTTCTGTCCTGATTTCATTCTTGAGATGTACTGATCAAGTGAAGTTAATTTACCCTCCGATTTAGTGCTGCATGAAGAGATTCAAGAACCATAAGATAACACCAACTGGGAAAAGAATGTGATGTGCATTACAAAAAGAAAGAGGGAAAAGAAAGCTACCTCTCAAACCTAAGAAGTTTTGCCAAGCGATTTCTGTTAGTTGCATCCTCAATGATGCCAAGTTTAATAGACTTGCCAAACTGATTCCAAAATTTCGCATATTGACCTTTCTTCTCATCATCACTGGAATTCTCAACATCTGTCCAGTAAGATATCTATCAACCACTCCAGACTTAATATCACAATTTAGTAATGAACAAATAAACAGAATGTGGACCATGTAGAAGAAGTTGGCTGGTTAAGCATTAATAATAAAAAGAACATGTCCAGTCTACTACGCTAAAAATATTAACAGATAGATAACTTGGCTTGAGAACAGAAACACGCCTTTTAAGTGGAAACTTAAGAAATAATCCAAGTATAACAATACCTTTCTTGTCTTTGTCCTTTGCCTCATCTGGATCCTCATCAGCAATTCTACGGATCATATCAAGGGCCTTTCTGATGAGTTTCTTCTTAATTGTTTTCAGGCTGCTGTGTTGTTGGAGCATTTCCCGTGATACATTGAGTGGTAAAGTGTCAGAATCAACAAGACCCTGCTCAAAAAAGTCATCAATATGTGAATATCTCCATCAATTTGAATTGTAGAAAGAGAATACTTTATAATCACTTCAGTCTCAGTACCCTCAAAAAGTTCAAATATTTTGGCAAAAGCTCATTAAATTCATCTGAGATGAACACCCGTCTAACGTACAACTTCAAGTTGGATTTATAAGCATCGTGGTAACTCTCATAAAGATCATCAGGAGCCTTTGGAGGCACAAACAAAACAGCCTTGAATTCAACATCCCCTTCTGCTGTAAAATGACTCCAAGCTAGAGGTTTATCATCACTGAAATCCTGTTGAGTAAAACAAGATGTACCACTGTTGAAGAAAGCTGTACATTAAGAAGATTTATAATTTTCTTCAACAACACTCCTGATAGTAATACAGCCATCACAAAGATGTCAAATTACCTTTGTTAGAGAATGATAGAATTTTGTGTACTCTTCATCAGTCACCTCCTTTGGATTTCGCAGCCATATAGCCTTGACATCATTCAAAAGTTCCCATTCATAAGTAGTTTCCTTCACTTTTTTGGTCTTTGGTTTGTCCTCCGTATCTTCATCTTCACCTTTCTCAGATTCCTCTTCTTCTCCAGAGCTGCTTTCAGCTGCTGATGACATCGATAAAAAGAAAGGAAAATCACATGATGACATTAGACAACATACAATGACACATCAACTCCAGAAAATGAACCAAAAAAGACTGTCACCAAATGATGCTTACATTTTTCCTCTTCATCACTTGATTCATCTCCATCAGCAGGAACTTCCACATCAACTTCTTTACTTGCCCATAAATAGATTGGGAAGTTGATGAATTCAGAATATTTCTTCACCAAGTCCTACAAAGCAAAAAATTTTGAGGTATTGATCTAACCTGATCTCAAACACAATCCACACAGAACAATCTAAAGATCATTTGAAACCATGCAAGCACAAAACAATAACTCAAGTCCTATCAGCTGCAAGTAAATGCACCCAACCAAAATTTAAATTTGCCCAGTAGTGCATGTACTATACTGCACTCTCTTCAGAATTAATTTATTGTTACGGTGGACGTCAAGACCAAAAATTAACTTTGTAAATATCTCAGAACAATAATAAAAAATGATAAAAGATACTGACTTTCAATTTGCTCTCCTCCAAGTACTCCCCGGCTTCATCTCTAAGATGCAGTCTAATCTCAGTTCCACGCCCCAGTGGTTCATTCCATGTATCCTCAGAGATTGCAAATGCTCCATCAGCCTTTGATTCCCATACATGCCTAGAAGCAAAAAATAACAGTTAGCCTAGTTTGTTGTAAAAAAAAATGCTTATACAATAATACAACCTTCCAATATGTTAACAAAATTAATTAATTAATTAAAAGAAGCTTACTGTTTGTCATCGTTATGTTTACTGATGACTTCAACATAGTCAGCGACCAGATAGACAGAATAAAACCCAACACCAAATTGTCCAATTAGATTGAGGTCTCCACTTGTCTGCATTTTCTCCACAAATGCTGGACCAACAAAAATAACAATATCAGAAATGATTTTACATTCATAAACAGTTATAAACTAGAAATTCAAAATGCACATTGCTATCTACCTGAAGTTCCAGATTTTGCTATAGTCCCCAAGTTCTTGATCAAATCCTCCTTTGTCATACCGATACCTCTGTCACGAATTGAAAGAATTTTGTTTTGTTTGTCCAACTTAATCTGTATTAAGCATGAATCGGCACATGTTAAAAATTATTAACCATTTAAACTAACGCCATTTTTCTCCTACATAAATACAATTAGTACAAGACTTACCTGAATGTCAAGCTTAGTGTTATCCCCTTCACCCAAAACCTCTTTATCCGTGAGAGCGAGGAACCTAATCTTGTCTATGGCCTGAAATTTAAACGAATTTCATGAGTAATTAGTTAATGCACAATCAAAAGTGTACATGTATGCATACAAATATAAGTCGACATGCTTACATCAGATGCATTGGATATCAACTCCCTGAGGAAAATGTCTTTGTTGCTGTAAAGAGAATTGATAATGATGTCCATGAGCCGAGACACCTCAGCCTGGAACTCGAACTTCTGCGCATCACTGCGAAGCGATCTCTTTGAAATCGACTCCGCTTCCCTGAATCAATATCAATATATAAACATCAATCCAGAAGACTAGAACCACGGTAAAACACATGCATGCATGCATGCACGCACCTTTTTGCGACGTCAGAATCAGTAGATAAACCATTAGGAACAGCGCCGAGTTTCTCCTCAACCTTTGGAGGATTTACAGGATTCTGCGAATCACTCTCTGCTTTCGCGTGTATATGTTGGCCTAGAAACCCATGGATCCCAACCCATAATCAGTAAACGAAACCAGACAAGAGGAAATGAACTAGATAATTCTCAGGGAAAATAAAATCCATAAATCACAAAACTGCATAGTATAGGAGCTACCTTGCTCTGAGATGAGAGATAAAATGCACAACAGAACCAGAGCGGAACGGAACGTCCACTTCCTCATCGGAATTTCGGTTTCTAGTAGCTTCTCTCACTCAACAGATGTGTTCCTTTGGATTTCAAATCTGCGATTTATTTACGGAGCTTATATAGTGTGGTTTTAAGAGGGTGGGGTTTTGGATCTCCCAAAGCAAATTTGCTTTCATTTGCTGGACTCTGCCAGCGTGCCTGATCGAGCGGCTGGTGGTTCACCATTCAAACGTGGCGGTAGCTTATTGGAAGTGTTATCGAAAAGCGACGTGGATAAACCAAGCTGTGTAGACTATGCCACATGAGACTTTAAAAACCGGAGTCTAGTTGACCCGCTCTGATTGGCTTAAAGTAGCCACGATGGAAACAGTTTGAATAGAACGTGGCATCATTTTATTGGATTGAAAAATCTACGTTGACGTGGAGTGCCTGATTTTTAGATTGTTCTAACGGCATGTTTGGTTGATTGCTCCATTAAAGTTCCCTCTCCGATAAATTAATTGTGTATTTGGATGAAGTGATAAAAAATTCATAAATTTTTTTTAAAATATAGTGAATTAAAAATAATGGTGAGTCAATATTGAATTTATTATATTAAATATACACCCAATGCAATAATACTCGTCAATTATCTATATATATATAATTATTATTATCTAATAATTTTATATTATTGTTTTCTATTTTTTAATATATTTAATATTTAAAGGTTTTTATTTCAATAATTTTACATCATAAATCTATCTTTTGTGATATTTATATATAATTCAAAATTCAAATTTTTGTTAATGGTAAGTTAATTTAAATAACAAAATCATTATCTTTTCTAAAATCTAAATTCAATTGTAAAATCGCCAAAATCTTATAAATTTAAATATATATAAAATTTAAATTTTGTTAACTTAAATTAATTTAAATAATAAGATCATCATCAATTTTAAAATTTAAGTTTAACTATGTACTTTGACTTCAAAAAAAAAGTTTAACTATGTACTTATAAATAATTAGATAGATCATTTTAAATAAAAAAAAATAATTAGATAGACGCATATTACATATTATATATTTATAATTAAAATTTTTAAATGTTAAAATTTATATAAAATTAATAAATTATTAGGATAAATTATATTTTAGTTTCTGAATTTTAATATAATTAATGAATTGATTTCTATATTTTTAAAATCGAACACTTATATCTTTATATAATCAATTTATATAAATTATAAATTTTCCATTTAAATATTTAAAATATTCTCATTAATACTTAAATTATTTTCAATATATCTAAAAATTTTATATTATATAAATTATATATTAATTTTTAAATTTTAGTGTAATTAATATATCGATTTTTATATTTTAAAAATTAATTTATTAAAATTTTTGATATTTAATCCGTCTAAAATTAAAGTTTTTATATCAATTATAAATATTAATTTAAAACTAATGGATAATTAAATTTATAATAATTAAATTTATGATAAATATATAATTATTATTATTATCTAATAATTTTATATTATTGTTTTCTATTTTTAAATATATTTAATATTTAAGTGTTTTTTATTTCAATAATTTTACATCATAAATCTATCTTTTGTAATATTTATATATAATTCAAAATTCAAATTTTTGTTAATGATAAGTTAATTTAAATAACGAAATCATTATCTTTTCTAAAATCTAAATTCAATTGTAAAATCGCCAAAATCTTATAAATTTAAAAATATATAAAATTTAAATTTTGTTAACTTAAATTAATTTAAATAATAAAATCATTATCAAATTTTAAAATTTAAGTTTAACTATGTACTTATAAATGATTAGATAGAGGCATATTACATATTATATATTTATAATTGAACTTTTTAAATGTTAAAATTTATACAAATTTAATAAATTATTAGGGTAAATTATATTTTAATTCCTGAATTTTAATATAATTAATGAATCGACTCCTATATTTTTTTTTGAAAAAAATCAATCTCTATATTTTTAGAATCAAACACTTAAACCTTTATATAATCAATTCATCCAAATTAGAGATATTTTCATCTATAATTCTATTAGTCAAACAATTAAAGAGAGATTAAACATTTCAAATATCTAAAATACCCTCATTAACATTTAAGTTATTTTTTAAGAATTTTATATTGTATAAATTATATATTGATCTATAAATTTTTAGTATCATTAATAGATCAGTTTTTATATTTTTAAAATTAATTTGTTAAATTTTTTTATATTTAATCCGTCTAAAATTATAATTTTTATATCTATTATAAACATTAATTTAAAACTAGTGGATAATCAAATTTTTGATAAAAATATAATTTTTTTTTAAATATTTTGTATATAAATTTATAATCTATTTAAAAATTATTTAATACTACTTAAAAATAGTTGAAATTGTAAGTATTTTATGAAATTTTTGAAATTATAAATATTAAAATATTTTAATAATAAAAATTGAATGAAAAAAGTGTTAAAAATTAGTTAAAAGAGATATTATAAATAAAAATTAATGAAAATTTAAGTATTTTTTTAAATAAAATAAAATATAAAAATCAAAATATTTAAATTATAAAAGATGAACATGAACAAATCATTGGAATTTATCAATTAATTATACTAAAATTCAATGATTTAAGTGTAATTTATCTATTTATTAAGATGATAAAAATAGTTTTACAATTTTAACATAAAAAATGGATGGAGAGACTTTTAATTTAAACGAAATGATTATAGAGAGATTTAAATGTTGGATTTTAAAAATATAGGAATCGATTAATTAATTATACTAAAATTTAAAAATTAAAATATAATTTATTCAAATTATTATTATAAAAATAAATAATTTAATTCTCCTAAATTTAAAACTAATTACAGAATTAATTTTACTTATAATATTATAATAAATTATTAATATTAATAATATTATTATTAATATTTATTTTAATATTAAAAATTAAATTATTAATATTATTTTCCTATTTATTTTTAATTGTAAAATTTTATATTTTATTGTAACAAATTAGTATTAATTATTTTCATATACCCATATGACTAATAGAAATAATAAAAATAATAATAAATTAAATTATAAATTTATTATAAATTTGCAAAAAAATTGTCATTTAAAATCTAATAATTAGTATAATAATAAAGAAAAATAATTTTAAATATTACTAAAAAGAATAAAATAAACTTCTAATAATATTAGAATATCAACCACTAAACTATTAAAATTATTTATGAATATAATAATATTTTAAAGTAATTTTATTGGTCAATAATAATTTATTGTAATGTTAAATTTCAATTTAAAATCTAAATATTTTTCAAATTTAGATTATAAAATCTCATTTAAAAAATAATTATTTATAATTATTGTAATACATTTATCATTTAACGACAATTTTTTAAAATTATCCTTATCATTTAACATTTAAAATAATTATTTTTTATAGATAATTATTTTAAAATTTTTATAATTAATCAAAATTATAAGAGTCACGGACTCACGACTCTAAGGTAGCATATGAATGAATCATTGGGGAGCCCCTGATTCACACTCATTTAACTTACCTGGGTTAGAAGATGCGAAGATTACCTTGTTTCTTTCTATCTCTGTTCCTAGTTAAACTCAATTTTTTCATTTTTTTTTTTTTTAAAGAAAAAAATAAATAAAACCTCCGTTGACATGCATTTCATTGGACCACCAGCCAGCCAGGTACATGAATATGAACGGCAAAGCAGAATTCTCCAATTCCTAGAACTCTTGACACCGAATGTACAAGTCTTTGAGTCATCAATCACCGGTTTGAGTATCCAAAAACTAAACTAAAATAAAAATCTGGGTTCCCTTTATTGCCATTCGAGGAAGATGCAGATTAATTCATTTGGGACACCTTTTAGGCACAAGTTTGTTTTATTTGGAATAACATTGATAATAGATTATAATATTTTCGTGTAATTTAGATTTTTATTTTTTTTAGTTTCGATATATGATAATTATCAATTAATTTAAATTTTTATTTTTTTTAGTTTCGATATATGATAATTATCAATTAATCGAGTACACGCCCCAAAGTGAAGTTGCATAGTTTGCCGGCTAAAAAAATATAGCGCCGGATTAGGGTTTCACGTCATTATCTCGACCTAATCAACACTATAATTATACGAGCACCGGAGGAAATTAACGTTACGCAACGGGAAACCCCTTAGAATTTGCCCGCTAATGTAATGTAAGGTAGGTGTGAACAAATCAACAAGTAAAGCCGAAGAAACCCATAAAATATGAACCAATACGTGCCCATATCATGACGTCCATCCACAATCAAATCATTGTATTGGACAACACAATAAAGTCATGCTAACCAAGAATTACCATTTAATTTTAACCAATAATATTTTTTTTAATCAGGATTAAATTGGTAAAAGCAGGTTTAGTCTATACATTTAGCGAAAATTCACAACAGCTCAACCATGTGTGAATGCTATTGAGCATAGTATTGAGTGCAGTCAGTGTATGTACTTTCTTATTTATGAAAAGGCTGTTTATTCTCTATAATTTCAGTAATATACATGTGGCACATTAAATATAGTATATAATTTATTGTGATTATCATATTTCAAAACAAAACAAACACTTGCCTTTTATCTATTTAATTCATAAAAAAATTCAATAATAAATAATGTCCGTGTGATTTAACTATTATTTATTACTGATAGTTTACCTGACTTATGTTTTAAGTAAAATTTTTCTCAAACAGATAGCTGCATTGTTAAACAGATCATATACCTTCCACTTCTGCTTTCACTTTCCTTTCAATTCTAAGTTGGGGAGATGAGCATAAGCGTTCTCGACACATAGGAAAGTAGAGGAGAGGGCCAGACCACACCGTTCCTGTAATTTTTTAATCTGTAATTAAGATACCCGACATTCCCAATACCACTCAATAAATCCATCCTTCCAACCCTCACTCCAGCTTTAAGGTTTCTGCTCGCTCCTCTGAGCACCCACATACTCTTCCACTCCTTTCTCGCTTTTCCCTTTCCTCCAACATCTATCTCATCAATTTGACAAGGAAAGAAGGAGCTAGCTTATAGATTTTAGAAAGGAAAGGAGGGAGATGACGGTGTGTGATGCAGTGATAAGGAATCTAACGACTATCTATGTGGCAGTGATCGCAGGGATTAAGGCGTATGGGTTGGTGACTGGGCGGAGTTTCAGCGGTGGATTTGTGTTGATTTTGTCCACCGCCACAGTGGGTTTAATCTTGATTGGGTCGCTCGCCTGGGACTTATCTCGAAAAGTTGCTTGCACAATTTCGCGAGATCATATTCATGTCCATGAAATGTGCAAGGGTGGTATTTGTTGGCACGGCGTGGCGGTTCGGTCTCCAGCATCCCAGGTCTGCTTCAGGCTCCCTCAGCATCAGCAACAGCAACATCACTACGGCCCAGCATAAAAACTTGGGCTCAAGAAAAAAAAAAGATGAACAGAAGAAAAACGAAGATTTAAAGGCTGTAAGATAAAGAATCTCTTTTTGGTTTGTGGGTATTTCATGTTTGTAGCTGGGGCTTAAGCTGCCTTTACATTGGAAAAGCCATGACCCATGAGGTGTTTGCTTTTTTGTTTCAGATGAACAGGGAATATGGTAATGTATCTAAATAAAAACAGGAATTATATTTGCGCATAAATATTGTCTCTGTCTATTCATCTTTCAAGTAGCAGAGGTGAGATGGATGGTCATCATAAAAAAAATTGATACCATTTTAGCTGGAATTTTCTTAGCTATTTGTTGATGAAGGAATAAGGTACAATAGCTTTTTTTTTTTCAAAAGAAAAAAAAAAGATTTAGAACAGCGTTCGTTTTGGTACAGACTTGCTAATCTTCTTTCAAGCCTACGTAATATTGCTGGAATTGGAAGGCTTGTTCTGAAACAACTGCGCCAATGGTTTCTCATTGTTTCTCTTTAGGGATGTTGGATTATCTTGAAACTACATATTTCCTATAAGGCAATTACATGATAATGTAGCTTTTCAATGTGCTAGAAAGAAATAGTAATATTAGATGAGATATTTTGGCTAATCTATTTTGTTGTATTGAAAGTAGGTGGTTTCTAATTTTCTATCCTGTTACCTGAAACCTTCCATTGTAGTTCGCTGGCAGTGGGAGAACAGTACAAGGCAAGTATTAAATGCAGCAACTTGTATTCCTGGTAGCTTATCCTTTTTTCCTGCCTCGTCTGAGTTTAACAGGGACTGTGTTGGGACCCGGGATATAAATCAACGGTGAATTGTATACTTGTATACCGTCACACTTAAAGCAAGACTTGTTTTACTTGTGAAATTATAAAAATTATAATAATAAAATACAAACAATTTATGTTATCAATAACTTATAAAAAAAGTTATAAATAATTTTCATTATTATTGATTATACTTTAATTTGTGTGTATTGTCGTTTAAATTATAAATTAACTAGATAAAGTTAATTTTATCCAGTTAGAAGCGATTTTATATTTTGAAAATTTATAGTATAATTAATAAATTTATAATATAATCAGTAATAAATAATACTATTTATGGCTTTTTTAATAAGTTATTGATGAAATTGCATATTTATTTTTAATTATTATAACTTTTATAAAATTAGATATTTCATAAGCTAAAATTGCTGGTGCTGCAATGGCAAAGTTATTGAGCTTTGAGAGAACAACATCCCTGACATCGATGGTGCCGAGTTCATGTCAAATTTTAATATGGTGGGTGAAATTGCCTTGCTTTTTCATCGTCATGTCCAACTCATTCCATCACTTTCATATTAACTAGTAAATTAATTAAACAATGGATAACTGATTTGACTATGCCCTTTAAAAATCGTATCAAAATGTATGGTAATGTAATCTACTCACCAAGAACACAGCTCCATTACTGCTGATGGTTATCTATTTTTTCAATAAGCCAACATTATCCTTAAAAAATGCATTGCTTATATATATTTTTGTGCGTGGTAATGTATTTTTTTTAAGTCTAATTCCAGCTATTCTGAAAATCAATTACAAATTAAATTAATTTCAACTTTAAATTAAACCATTTACTCTATTTAAGAAAAAATTAAGAAAATATACGATTAATTGTGGTTGTTGCTACTAAAAGCAATACCACCTAACACAATCTATATATCAGAACGAGCTAAACTACCCTATTGGCTCCAATTGCATCTATAAAAAGAAAATCTCAGGACTCATAAAAACAATGTGACCCATTGTTTTAGGAGAATTCATACTATAAAACCAGTTGATAATCAGGAGTCTCAAGGAAGAAACATGATATAGTTTATGGTGTTGCAATCTCTTGTAGCCTTTGAGATTAAGGAAACACCAGGCGTAGTGATGAAATCCCATAGATATCTAGGTGAAGCATGAAATCCTTTTTATGAACAAGGGTATATCAGTCCACTAGGAAACAAAAAGAATTTTATCACTACTCTTTCATTAGATTTACTGTCTCTAGTTTCTTTTAAACTTCAGATTTGAAAAAACAAACTAAAAATACTAAGAAAAAAAAAAAAAAGGATATCAGTGCATGGAAAGGGTAATCCAATTTTCGGATGGAAGCAACCCACACTAGTAAACTCAAAAGATTTTCTTCTACCTTCTAGATAATGGAAGACACTAAAACCAGTATACTTTCAAATCTAGCTCTAAAAACACTGGCAAAACAATTTTGGTCCAAAGAAGATTTGTTATTTTGACTTCAGTTTTAATAGGAAAAAAAAATCAAACTGAATATATAACCAATATGCTAAAGATTCAATTAATCGAGTAAAAAATAAAATCTATTAAACTGAAGGTAATAACAACCTCTTTCTCTCCTATACTTCCACCTTGTTTACTCCTTTCAAAATTTCAAATGTCCTCCTCAACATCCTGGGCAGTCATATTGAGCCGAATTGGCCGTGTTCTCTTGCAAGGCAAAGGCAAAGCTAAACCCAAATGTGCATGGGATTCGTGGTGATGACAATTGAGTTTGAGCAGTCTCCGGCGGCGGGGGTCTCTTTGAATTTGAGAAATTGTGTTATATGTTGGTTGCGGCAGCGGAGAATGGTTGGCTAAGGATTATGAAATTTGTGTTGTATGTTCTTTATTTTTTTGTAAAACAATTAACATATAAATATTTTTATTATTGATGATATAAAGTTAGTTATTTTTGTAAGAAATTAAATTGAATTGAGATCAAAATTTTAAAAGTTTGCCTTAATGCATAAAATAAAATTTGAATCGGAAAATTACACATCACAAATTAGCTTGAGCGGTTGAATTGTTATGCCGAAATAAATTAATAGGCTTAAAATTAATAGGTAATTGACATTTGTTTAAAAAATTAATTAGTAAGAAAAAAATTTAAATAAATTATTATACAATTAAACAACATTGAATTATATCATTCTAAATGCGACAATTGACAAAATAATAATTATTATTATTATCAAATTTTTAATTCCAAAAGGGCTAAGTTTTTTTAATAGAATACTTTGGATAAAAAAATAGATTTAGAAAATTATCTATTAAATTCCGTTCAATAATTATATATAATTGATTTTAGATATTTTTTTTTTAAAGAAACATTTGTGGTTTTATTATTATTGCATTAAAGAAATCACAATAAAAGGAGATGAATTAACATACCAAACTCCCAAATCTGAATTTGAATAGGCACCCGTTGCTAACAAATAGGCAACCGCATTCGCAGACCTATAGTTAAAACAATATTTAGCATTAATGATCTCACTTAAAAGAGATTTACAATCACTAACAATCAAACCAAAGGATGATCCAACAGTAAACCCTGATAAATTAACTGTTTGAACAACTGAAAGGGCATCCGATTCAATTAGAACCCGCTGCCAACCTTCATTTTTTATCCAACTTAAAACTTTAACAATGCCTATAGCTTCTGCGTTTTTTTGTTGAGAATAAACCTGGATAATGTCAGGCTTTAGCTGCCACAACCTCCTCATATGAGTCACGTACAATAGCACCTAAACCTACAAAACCCAGACTCAGATCGGTAGATGCATTCACATTGACCTTCATCCATCCTTCCGATAGCCGTTGCCATGAATGCAGGTGGTTTGAACTTGGTGCAGCAGCAGTAGTTAAGGAAGAAGTAGCAGCAACAGTCCAATTTTGTAGGAACTATGAGGCCAAATGGAAAACTTGAGAGGGATACTGTCCTTTATGTTCCCACACAATAGAGTTCCTATTAGTCCACAATGCCCAACAAACCATGAGTATTAATTTGCATTTATCAACAAAAACTGGAACAAATACAGCTAAGAACCAATCCATCAATGAATTAATACCTGAATATTGTCATCCTATACCAGTTTGCATCCAAACTTCTCGAGCAAAAGAACATTGAATCAAACTATGCATTATAGTCTCCCTTCCACACTGAAAAACCGGACATACATTATAGACTTGCATCTGACGTCGTTGAAGCACATCATAACAAGGCACCACATTCGAAAGTGCCCTCCAAACAAAATTAAGAACTTTAAGGGGCACCTTGCATTTCCAAAACTTGCTCCAAAGGCCCGAGATAGATGCAGAAGGAGAAGTATAAGAACACTACAGCTTATAAGCACTTTTCACAGAAAATTCTCCATCTCGTTCAAGCTTCTAACTAATGCAGTCCGACATCCACGACCGTCCAAGTGGAATTGATAGAATCTATTGAACAGCTCATTCATTAAATACAGAGGTAATAAGAGGCAAATTCCAACGGGTCTCAATAATTAAATAAAAAATACAATTAATAGTACAAGGCTTAGGAGGAGGTGTAGAAATAAAAGAATCGTGAGAATTAAGTAACCATGGAGAGTGCCATACAGAAATATCACTACCTGAACCCACTCACCAAACAATGCCTTGTTGTACCAGCGACCAAGACTCCTAAATAGAACACCATACATAGCTAGGATTATGATCAAGTGATGTTGTCCAAAGCGACAAACTAGGGAAATATCGTGCTTTCATGATCGAGCCATAATAAATGAAGGTCGAGTAAGCAAACGCCAACACTGCTTGCCTAGAAGTGCCAAATTAAAATCATGAATCTTCTTGAACCCCAAGCTCCTAGCCCCTTTATGCTTCACTAATCGATCCCAAGCCATCCATCTTATACCCTCACGGTAGTTTTCTCCTTTCCCCACTAGAAAGCATTCATTATACGTTTAATTTCATAACATAAAGTCTTTGGCAGCAAAAAAAGACTCATAATATAATTGAGATAGGGGTGAGCATTCGGTCGGTTCGGTTCAAAACCGAACCGAACCGAATAAATTGAAAACCGAAATTTGAGTGTTTATGAAAACCGAACCGAACCGATTTTGGTCAGAAACCGAATCGAATCGAACCGGTCTGATTCGGTTCGGTTCGGTTTGATCAGTTTCGATTTTTAATACTTTTTTTATTTTTTACACTTTATTTTTAATATTTTAAAATTTAATTAAAATATTTTAATTTTAATATGATTTAATTTCTATATATTTTTGAAAAAACATATTATTATTACTAATCGGTTCGGTTCGATTTTTTCGATTTTTTTCTGATCAAAACCGAACCGAACCGAAATAACTGAAATTTTTGAAATTGAAAACCGAACCGAACCGAAATATATAAAAAACCGAATCAAATTTTTAAATCGGTTCGGTTCGGTCGGTTTTTTCGGTTTGAATCGAATACTGCTCACCCCTAAATTGAGAAGTGCCTGCAATACTGTTTTAATCATGACTTCCTTATCTGCCCAACTTAATGGTTTCCTCTTTCAAGAGTTCAGCCTCTTCCAAACTCGGTCTTTAATAAAATCAAATACTTCTTTGCGTTTCCTACCAATATGGGAAGGCAAGCCTAAATAAGTGCCAAGAGAGTTTTTTTCCACAACACCTAATAAAGAGCAGACTTGGGAGTGAATTTGAGAAGGAGTGTTCTTACTAAAAGTAATGAAAGACTTCAGAAAACTTATCATCTGAACCGATGCTTTTCTATAAGAAGCCAAAATCCCTTTAAGAGAGGTAGTTTGCTCAACAGAGGGCCTGAAAAATATCAAGCTGTCATCAGCAAGGAATAAATGAGTCAATATAGGGCTCCTAAATGAGACCTTGCTCCCATGAAGCACACCATCACTAACCGCCTATTGAATAAGATAAGAAAGGTCATCTGCATGTAAAATTAATAGATAAGGGGAGAGAAGGTCACCCTGCCGAAGACCCCTCGTAGAAACAACAGGGCCATATTTCATACCATTTTGTAATATCCAATATCGTACCATCGAGATACACCGCATAATATGAGCAATCCAATTCATATGGAACCATTTGCCGATATAATTACATTATTAATTAACTAATAAATTTCATTTTTCAAAAAAAAAAAACGCAATTAGTGGATCAACCTCAAAACCTATGTTTTAGCCAAATTTAAATATATTTTAAGCACGAGAAAATTACAAAATCATTTTTTAATAATAAAGCCAACTAGTGTCCATAGAGTTTCATCTTAATTGAAACTCTTTTTTTTTTTAAATATTTAATTGAAACTCTCACACATTAAATATATTTATATTAAGAACATAAAAGTGCCATTTTGGTCGTTTATATTATATCCAAACATATACTATTACTTCCAAGAAAACATGTACTATTTTATTTTCAGGAGAAAAAAGAAAAATAAAATAGGGTGATAAATATAGTATATATAAGGGAGATTTATAATTTAGTTCCTAGGTATTGCCATTATTAACAAGTAAGTCCCTGCATTTTCAGAAACCTATTAAAATGTCCTTACATAATCAAACCGTCAACAAATCAGTCTTTCCATCCACTATTACCCTCTTTTCCGTTAAAAATTAGATGAAAGGACCAAAATAACCTTTGTGCAACTTTTCCCCAAATCGATAATCTCTCTTCTCAAATCCCTATCCTCTCTCTTCTCCTGAAAATGAAAACCTCTGTTCCCAAATCCCTAATTTCTCTTTTCTTCCCAAAGTGATAACCTCTCTCTTCCTAAATCCCTAACTTTCTGTCTTCTCCGCAGTTGATAACTTCTCTTCTTAAATCTCTAACTTCTCTCTTCTTCCCTAAATCCTCTCTTCTCGATTTTGTTGGTTTTTTTCGAAGAGAAGTTGGTTTCTGTCGAAGAGAAGTTGTGGTCCCGATTTTGTTGATTTTTGTCAAAGAGAAGTTGTGGTCCCGATTTTGTTGGTTTCTGTTGAACAAGTGGGGAAAGGTAACTTTTTATGCTTTATTTTATTTTTTTTTCTTTGGATGTGTGATCATAATATTTGTATTATAGTAAAACATGTGGGTACCACTTACTGTTACTGATAATTTTAGTGTTTTTTTTTCAGGAGATTTTGACTAATTAAAGAATGTGTGATTCATGTGTGCAGGTCTGAAGATATAGCTGTGGAAGATTGCATTTGACTGTACAAGTAAAGGGGGTCCTTCTGACCATTGAGATGTCTGATGATGACGATGATGATGATGATGTTTGTATTATTGGTGAGGGTGGTAACCTTGGTGAGGGCAGTAATACTGGTGAGGGTGGTAACCTTGGTGAGGGTGGTAATACTGTTGAGGATATTAATCTTGATGATGCCTTAAGTAGAAACACTCCCCCATTAAGTAGGGATGGGTCCACAAGAGGTAGGGGTAGGAGTGTGCCATTAAGAGAAAAGGGAGGAAGAAACAGTTTTACTAGAGGTAGAGGGATAAGACAGGAAAGGGTTAGTGAAAGTGGGCAGTTAAGGGAAAGCTGAGGGCAGACCCTGACATGAGTTATGAACTCATACAGCATGAGTTGATGGAAAAATGGAGTGTGGAAGTTCCTGTGTGGCAATTATATAGAGCTAAGTGCAAGGCTAGAGATGAGAATGTGGGCATGCATTGTGAAAGTTTCAAAAAACTTAAGAAATATGTCCATTATTTGCAAACATATAATCCGGGTACAGTTGTAAAAATTCAGACAGCTCCAAGGGTTAATAAAGATGATCCTTTTGTTTTTCAAAGAATATGAATTATGTTTGATGCTATAAAGTCTGGGTTTGAGAATGGTTGTGTAATACCCAGCTAGACTCCGGTATCGGAATTCCAACCATCCGGTGGAATCTCGGATGTCGGAGACTTCTAGAAGGGTAAAACCATGTTTTCATAAAATGTTTTAATGTATTTGATGCTTTTAAGTAAAAAGGAAAATGAGTTTTTGCATGAAAATAACCTTGGAGGAAAACTCAGGTTCGGCCGCCGAACCTCAGGTTCGGCCGCCGAACATGCAGGCATTTCGGGTGTGCCTTAGGCCCCCGAAGGCATAAGTGAGGGAAGTCCAGGTTCGGCCGCCGAACCTCAAGTTCGGCCGCCGAACATGGCATGCATGCGGAGGCACGTTCGGCCCCCGAACGTGGCCTGGCCAGCCACTATAAAAGGGTCCCTTAGCCGAAAATGGGCGAGTTTTTCTCCCCATTGTCGGTCAAGGTGAGCTCTCCGCCGTCCCTCACCAATCTTTGAGTTCTTCCTTCAGATCTTTCAAGATTTTCACAAGTTTTTGCTTTCTTTTGAAGATTTTCAAGTTTTGAGCAAGTTTTGAACTTGGAGACCCAGGAGCTAAATCTCTCCCAACTCCAAGTTAGATCGCCTCTACTCTCGATCTTCAAGAGGTAAGAGTCGATCTCTAGCTTACATTGTGTTTTAAACAAGTTTTATGCAAGTTCATGGGGTAGCAAATGCATGAGTAAGCTTATGTTGAGTTTATGGGTTTTTGATGAGTTTTTGAGCAATGTGGCTTGTAAATGTGTGTTTGATGTGTTGTAGTTGGGGTTTAAGGTAGTTTGAGACCCCTAGGAGCTTGTATGCATGTTTTGGTTGAGCTAAATGCATGATGGTATGAGTTAGGAGGCATTTGTGCATGTTTGAACCAAATTTCTGCCCTTTGGGAGAAACTAGGTTCGGCAGCCGAACCCTCTTGTGGAAGCAGCCTTCGGCTGCCGAAGCTTGCCCCCGAAAGGAGACTTTCGTCTCTGTCTGGGAGTTTCGGCCGCTGAAAGTGCCGCCGAACATGCATGAGTTTCGCCTCTGTCTGGGAGTTTCGGCCGCCGAAGGTGCCGCCGAACCTGCCTGACTTTCGGCTCTGGAGGGACTTTCGGCCGCCGAACCTGCCGCCGAAAGTGCCCTGTCCGGCCTTTCTTTGCATGTTTTGCATGGATGTTTTGAGGTGTTCTAGGGGGGTTTTTGGGGAATGTTTTTAGAGTTATGTTCTTGTTGTTTGGTCCCTCATTTGAGTCCACCTGTGTAGGTTCGGACTCGAGGAACCGAGGACCCCAGCAGTGAGTTCAGCTGCTTCTGAGTCAGTAGAGCTTCAGCCAGAGGTGAGTGGAATAACTCTTATGCTTTTAAATAAATAAACCAGTTTTAGCATGATTCACGCATCATGAATGCCATGAGATATAGTAGGGTGCTTGCATTAGAACTCACGAATATGTTGCATTGCATAATATGTTGATGATGCGGATGAATGTTGAATGATCCTTTAGTCCTCCTATGTTATGATATGATGATGATACGGTACGGAAGACCAGTGAGGCCCATTCTACGCCCCTGGCACCATGTAAGAGAAAGACCAGTGAGGCCCATCCTACGCCCCTGGCACAGTTGGAATGTTATGTTATGCTATGTTATGATTATGTAAGAGAAAGACCAGTGAGGCCCATTCTACGCCCCTGGCACAGTTGGACCATGTAGAGGACTATTGGTGACAAATTCATCCTTGATGTGATTAGCTGTGATGTGATGCATTTCATGTTATCATATGTTTCAAATGTTTTATTATTCTGCTCACTGGGCTCTTGTAGCTCATCCCTCTCCCTTAACCCCCAAGCTTGCAGGTATAGGGTAGACCAGGAGGTCAGCAAGAGTAATGAAGTCTTGTATATGTAATAGCTAGAATGTGGACATGATAAATTGTATAATGATGTAGAGTTGTGAATAGTTATGTAATGTAATGACCTTGAGGATTAGAAATTGTGCTTGACCCTATGTGTATGGTATCCCTTTTAATACATGATCTTAGATGTTTATTGATGCTTATGTAAACCAACTCAACACATGTTATGTCACCCATTGGGGGCATTGATGAGGTCCCACAGAGGGGTCATGTTTATGATTATGTTTATATTCAGTGCATGCACAGGTTGAGTTGGTGTATGAGAGAATGAATGAAAGAAAAGTTTTAATTTTTATGTATGATTGTTGATCATGTATGGGATTAAACAGGTTTACAGGATGCATGTCAGGCTTGCTACGGGTCCCGGCGGCCTTAAGCCGACCTGGGTCCTAGCGCCGGTAGCGGTCCGATTTTCGGGTCGTTACAGGTTGCAGACCCTTTATAGGATTAGATGGTTGCCACTTAAAGGGTCCATATGGAGGGATTTTCCTAGTTGCAGTCATACTGGATGGAAATAGAGGTGTGCTACCTCTTGCATTTTCTATAGTTGAAGCAGAATGTGGTAATAGCTGGACATTTTTCTTAGAAAATCTTTATTCTTGCATTGGTGGAGGAACTGATGATAGGCCTTCAACTATTATGTCAGATAGGCAAAATGTATGAATTAATATTCTATTTTTTTTAATTTAGCATATTGAACTATGTGCTATTAATTTAAGTTACTAACTATTTTTTTGGTTGTAGGGACTCGTTAATGCTGTCAAAAATATATTTCTCAATGCATCTCATAGAGTTTGTTGCAGGCATTTATACATGAATTTCAAGAAAGAGTTCCCTGGACTCATGTTCAGAGATGATTTTTGGAATGCTGCAAAGAGTACTCATTCTTATGAGTTTTGGCTTCATATGAAGAATTTGAAGCCCAAGCGAGATCAAAAGCCATATGACTGGTTGATCAACATACCCTTCAATCAATGGAGTAGACATGCATTCTGGCTTGAAGCTAAGTGTGACAATTACACTAACAACATGACCGAATCATTCAATGCATGGATAGTGAAATTGAGAGGTTTGCCTATTATCAATATTATTGAATCTATTAGGCAGAAATGTATGGTTAGGTTGCATCAAAGATTTGCTAAAGCTCAAACATGGGAAGAGATAGTTACATCAAGAACAAAGAGAGTATTGAATAAAATCATTACTGCCAGTAGGTTTCTTAAGTTGCTTCCCGGGTAGAAATGAAGAGTATGAGGTTCATGAGGGTCTATGTAGGTTTGCTGTTAGTTTAGCTAAAAGGACATGCAGTTGTGGATGGTGGGATATAAGTGGTTTACCATGCAAGCATGCTGCTTGAGCAATTGCATATGTTAGGGGTAATATTGAAGAGTTTTGCCATGAATATTACACTATGCAGTGTTATTCAAGAGTTTATGCAGGTGCCATACATCATGTTCCTCAAACTGAGCTTGAACCTGATAATGAACACCCATCAATGTTGCCACCTCCTTTGAGGAGGCAATCGAGAAGGCCAAGGAAGGCTAGAAAGAGAGATGAGAGTGAACCACCAGCAAGAGGAAGGAGGACAACAACTGTCACTTGTGCTACGTGTCTACAAACAGGCCACAATAAGAGAACTTATCAATATGCTGCTGTTGGAGTAACTATAAAATTTGTTTCCTTGCATATAATGAATCCATTTTAACCTTTTTAATATTTTTATGTATTTCTCTAATTGCAGACAAATATGGCTGCAAGTTAAAAGAAGAGAAAACACACTACTGCATCAGGTGCGGGGACTTCAAGAGAGGTTAATACTAACCAAGTGGGATCAAGTGGTGGACCAACTACCTAAAGGAGCCTTTGAAATATCAGATGATCTTTTTGAGAATGTTGTTAGTTGATGGAATATAATTTGTACATTTTGGAAAAACATGTATTTTGGGACATTGGATTGAGCTTTTTGTCTATTTAGAAATATTGTAAATCTGTGTACATATTCTTTTTTGGGGGAGTTTATAATAGATATTGGTACAGTGCTATAGATATTGGTCTTACTTGACCATTAAAATGGCAGTAATAGATGTATGACATTGTAATGATCAAGTCTGATTTTGTAAAGTCTCATTTTGGAATACATATTTGTAATGAAGTTATGATTTTAATTTCATTTGCTCGGCTCCAATTTTATTCATTGTGCATTTATAAAATTTGTTTGTACTTGATATTAAGTTACAGGTGGATAAATGTAACATTATCACTCTTCTATTACTTTTAATTTACAATTTTTTAGTCCATCTATTTAAGTATTCAAAATTTCTCAGTCCTTTAAGTTTTAAAGTTTTCAATTTTTCAGTCCTTATATATTAAATTTCGAAACTATTAGGTCCTCCAGTTTTGAATCATTACAACTGTTTGGTCCTTCATTTTAACCATTCACTTACAAGAAACTAACATGCTAAAATTTCACTCATCTAACTTAGCTAAATAGTACATAAGTCATTCATACATAAAGAACATACTACAATGTGGTTCAAAATAACTTCTATCTTCTGCATCTAAACAACTTTTTATGGTGTTTTTACAACAAACACTATCAAGAGTAACAATATAATTATCATATAATTCTTCATCTGGTTCAAAATAGCTTCAATCTTTTGCAGCTTTACATGTAATTTTTTTGTCTCTTCATTAATCTTCATGAACTCTTTTTTTAGTCTCTGCAATTATTTTTGATAAGTTGGCCTTGAACACCCCTAACCCTTCACCTATACTATTTGATGTTTGAGAGTTCGCATTTGTTGGAATGCACCACCCAAGAAATGATCCATATTTATTATCTCAACAGTAATAATACAATTTGTTTGGATTACTAACAGATTCAAATATGCGAATCCCCGCTCTTTTCCCACAGCAGCAATTCACATTCATGTAACCACCATATCAGCTTCCCATCGATCCACTAATGTCAGACATTCTCGTGAAGATTGAATGAATCCTTTAGGTGCTTGATCGTTGGCTATTATGAACTTAGGTGAGATCCTTTCACTGCTTGATCAATGTTGAAGATAGTCCCTCACAGAGAGTATGCTGAAAAGGGTAAAATTGGAGGTGAGTGAGTAAATGGAGGATTGTCTACCGAGAGATGATGTGAGGTTGCTTCTAGGGTTATGATCGAACTGTTATGGCAAATCCAACCCTACATTTCTGCTTAATAGGGATTGAAAAGGGTAAAATTGGATTTTCAAAATATTCTATCCTTTTCATCTAATTTTTAACGGAAAAGAGGGTAATAGTGGATGGAAGGACTGATTTGTTGACGGTCTGATTATATAAGGACGTTTTAATAGGTTTCTGAAAATGCAGGAACTGACTTGTTAATAATGACAATACTTAGGAACTAAATTGTAAATCTCCCTTTATATAATAATGGTAAAGAAACCCCAAATACGTTCTAAACGACGCCGTGTGATCGATCTCCTCCGCTTAAACCCTTCTGCTCTATACTCTAGCTCAAAACCCTTCTTCATTACGGCAGAATAGACCAACTTCTTGTTCTTTTTCAATCACTACTATGGCCGAAAGCTTCATATTCGAAGCTCCTAGCGACGAGGAGCCTGAATTATCACATCATGAGGAAGAAGAAGAGGAAGAAGAAGAAGACTACGTCGACGACGAACAAGAAGAAGAGGAAGAAGAAGAAGCAGCGTCAAAGAAGAAACCTTCAGATAGGCATACTCAATCACCATGGGACTTCGCTTCTTACTCCGAATCCGTTGCGGAAGAACACGCTCGTCGAAGCACCACCTCCGTGGATTACAAGATATCAAGAGCTCTTCAGCATCGCTCCGTTCCTATCACCGCTCCCTCCGCCGACGCCGCCTCCGCCTCCGACTCGGAACCTGACAAACAAGTAGCTAAAATCTATCTATCTCGTATTTCTTGTTGCAATGGACATCCTCATAATATTAATTTGTTTGTTCTTACACAGGAAGATTATAAATCAGAAGAGGATGTTGATGGGGCAAGTAATGCCGATGGAAGTAAGTCATTTTTTGCACCTGCTGAAGGAGCTTCCTTCCATGCCAATTCTTTTATGGAGCTCAATCTGTCTCGTCCATTGCTTCGGGCTTGTGAGGCTTTAGGTTACACTAAACCTACTCCAATTCAGGTTCTAGTTTTACTTTCGATTTCACTTTCTTCTAGAAGGTTTTTCATTTCTTCTTAGGTTGTTGAAGTATAGGGTTTTTCTGTAGGCTGCTTGTATACCACTGGCACTCACCGGCCGTGATATTTGCGGAAGTGCGATTACTGGCTCCGGGAAGGTATTTTTTTGTTGAATTTCAATTATATTTATAACTGTAACTGTTGCAATTGATTGCTAGTGACTTAGGAAATTAGGGTTTATTTAGTTCATGAAATGGAATAGTTAGGATATTTTACTGGCCAATATTTTAAGTTTATATCATACGAATTTAAAAATATTTACTTTGTATTATAGTCCTTGCATATTTTAAAACACAATAAAATATATCAAATTATGAAATTTGCTGTTTCAGGAAATGGTATTCAAAATTTAATTTGAACTAAATCTAGAAATAGTTAGTCTATACCCATCATATTCCTTGCAATTTTTTTGAACTAAACAAACTCTTAATCTTTTTTGTCCTTCAATCTTGCAGACAGCTGCCTTTGCATTACCTACTCTGGAGAGATTACTGTTTCGTCCAAAACGTGTTCAAGCAATAAGGGTCCTCATTCTCACACCAACCAGAGAGTTGGCGGTTCAGTGAGTATTACGTTTCCCATGTTGTACATTATTTCATATGTTTAATAGACATGTTGAGACAGGTCCAGGGTAAATTATAGTTCTCATTTGAGACATGATTTTTTTTTGTAGAAAGGTGTTTGTTGAGATATTTCATTATGCATTATAATGTTTACTTTTCTTCGTATAAGCTTTACCTTATTAAGTAGTTAATCAATGTTTGACTTTATATTATGCGTGTAATGCAGGGTTCACAGTATGATAGAGAAACTATCGCAATATACAGATATTAGATGTTGTTTTGATTGTTGGTGGGCTTTCTACGAAGGTCAGCTCATTAATTTCATCTCTTAAAACTGCCTAATCCATAAATTACTGGTTGCATGTGAATCGACATTGATATTTTCTAGTGTTGCTTTTAGTAACCCCCCTTAAATTCTTCTGTTCCTAGGTCTGTTGGATTTCTACATTATGTAGCTCAGTCTATCTTTTTGGATTCTAGAGTTTCTTTCGTGTTTAGAATTATTGTTGGGCTCCTGGAATTTATGGATACAGTAGTTAAGTTTCAGAAAAGAAAATTTATGTGATATCTGTAAACTTCAAATATGAAAGATAATTTTTTTTGGGAAAAATAGTAAATGTCTTCTATTATACTTATAACTGTAATAAGCAAACCAAGTTCTTTTTTTTATATATATATATATATAAATTTTGTAGATGCTTTTATGCTTCTCTATGTTCAATTGTAATATAGCATGGTGGACATTTTTATTTCAGGTGCAAGAATCTGCCCTGAGATCAATGCCAGATATTGTTGTGGCTACCCCAGGGCGAATGATAGATCATTTACGCAATTCTATGTCTGTAGATTTGGATGATCTTGCAGTTTTAATCCTTGATGAAGCGGATCGTCTTCTGGAACTTGGATTTAGTGCTGAAATTCAGGAATTGGTACGCCTGACCTTATATTGTTTTGCCCTTATAGTGCCATAACTGAAAACAGTAATCTCTAACACACACTGTGAAAGTGCACCTTGTACGCCAAAGTTTGATCCTGTTGATCATTTATCTTGATAAAAATTTATAATGTCATTACTAGCTGCTCTTAGCATTGAGTGCCCTGTGTTATTGGCAGGTTAAGCTATGTCCCAAAAGGAGGCAGACCATGCTTTTCTCAGCTACAATGACTGAAGAAATTAATGAACTTATCAAACTTTCTCTGACTAAGCCACTGCGTCTATCAGCTGACCCATCTGCAAAACGACCAGCAACATTGACTGAGGAGTAACTCATTCTGATCCCACTCGCCCTACTTTATTCTTTATTATTATTCTAAGAGAAAGTTACGCGGTCTGGATCATGTTGTGCCCCTGTCTTTGAGATTCATTGTAATTGGTTGCACTTTAGAATAGTTCTAGAGTTATGAATAGATGCACTTTCTCTTATTTTTTTCCTTATCATAAATTATGGCTTTCTGCAGGTGGTAAGGATCCGCAGAATGCGTGAGGTGAATCAGGAGGCTGTTCTTCTTGCCCTGTGTTCAAAAACTTTTACATCTAAAGTGATAATCTTCAGGTTGTTATTGCTTATTATAGTTTAATTAACGTATTTTTGTATTGAATTCACTGCAGTTTCTGAATAATGATATTTTGTGTGGGCTATCCATATGTTAGGGGAGGTCCATCTGAATTAGTGAATTAGTATATTTGCTGAAACTTACAAGAAGGATAGGGAAATGTTAAAAGTAATAGCAATATGAATCTTATTTTACCATTATTTTATAACAAAGGGGAACATGTTAAAGAATGTTAA